>NW_027507785.1:96479311-97971811 GCF_037356315.1 Lithobates pipiens
TTTTGCTTATGTGGAATGACTTTTAGGTCCCATCAGATGCAGTCTCTCTTTGGGTATTCTGGTAGTCATGGGTGCTGTGCCTGCTGAATACAATAGCTGGCAGTGGAGAAATCTCCATCCACACTGTTTAGTGTGGATGGGGGGGAATCTATTGATCTGTCTGTCTATGGCCAGAGAAGACTGTGGCTCTGAACTAAAAATGCAAGGGCATCTCTGAATGCATAGGGCGAGGGATGACGATTCATGCTTAATACCTGGATATTATTAAGATTCAATATTAATCTACCATTGCAATAGCCCTTGGCCAAGTAAAAATATAGGTGAACGCCCAGGATATTATTGGAACCGAAGGAATTCTGTCTTGAAGCCAACGACCAAATGTAGTCCTTGTTTTAATGTGTTCAAGGAAACCTCTGCCTGGCTACCCTCAGAAAATACTGGCTTCTTTGTCTTGAACACTTTCCAGATCATAGAACCAGAGTACAGTACCAAGGCCAGCCATACATGCAGAGAAATCAAATAGAATCCCGAATCCGTGATAAATAGTGTGGATAGAGGAATCTACTCTGCCTGCTATTGTATTCAGACAGCCCCAGGGCCAGTGGCTGACTGATTATCCAAACAGTGACTGCATCTAGGATGTAGTCATGGTTAATCCAACAATTTTCCACCTGAGTCCTTCGATTTTTATTTTTTTTGAAGTTTGTTTAATCAACAGGACCACCCATTCCCAATTCAGCAGGAATCGGGGTGAAATTCAAGCCGTGTATTATAAGTTAAGTAAGCACTCCGATCTGTATACTTTATTCAGGATCAGTGTGAGAACCAAAGCCACTGGATCAGTATGACAAGCAGGCACCTAGCCTTTTAGAATGACATTGCCAAAAGCACAAAGTTCCTAAGAGAAACATGGAGGCTTCATTGGTTTGAGTCACTAACCCAGAACAGGTATGCATGATGAGGAAATTCAAAGTAATGTCAGAAGTCTCATTTGTCAGTATGACGGCCGGGAAAGGTTTCTGTGAACTGTTTTTATAAGTTCACGTTCCCAGATGTTCCTCTCGTGTTCAGGTTTGAAGATTGAGTACTTTCATATGTTTCATGTGGTGTCCTGGTCTGTAGAAGTGCAGTCCCACCGGTGTGTCCTCAGGGTTTTCAGTCATCTTTGTGTACAGTTAGGTTAGTTACTTCATTACAGATCTCTCTGGAGGGCACTTATTGCAGTGTACCATGTAATCCACATTAGATATGGCATTACAACAATTATCTATAAAGCAGAATACCTCTGTGAATCCATTATCTGCATTTCATCTGTGTACAATATGTGTGGAGCCTCTCACATTCCTTGTCTATACTATAGATTGTACCTGTTTAGAGGATTTGCATAAGTCCTTCTGGCCGTTAATTTCCATAAACTTGGATGCTGTCCATCACAGAAGAGACACATGTGGGAATATTTCCTATAATCCGTGGACTATGGGATCTATTTTCTAGCGCGTGTGTCGTGCGATAGCATAGGGAACATGTAGGTTTGAATACAGCCTCATTCTCGGGTGGCATTCATACCTATGCGATGTGTCACCTTTTTCGCCTCATTTGTTGCATGACAGCACTTCAGTGGGCTGCCCTATGTGCAACAAACACACCGAAGTAGCCCCAGTATTATTTTTGGCATTAAGCCAAGCTAATTTTGCCTATTTTATTTTTATGTTCTAAAACATGGGGCTGCTACCTGTGTTTGGGGTACCATTAAGAAATAATGGCACCACAAACCTGTTGCGTGTTTTGCCACGTTTTAGCACATCTCTGGGAACGCTAGGTGTGAATACAACCTTTTAGTTGTGGATTTTATGCCATATACAAGATCTGCCCTTTTCCAACCTCCATATAGAATTACCTAGCGCTGGCCATGTAGTCTTATGCTGCATACACAAGACCGGACTTTTCAACGGACTTGGTCCGGCGGACAATCAGCCGGACTTTGCAGCTGAGGTCCGCCGGACTTTCAAACTAACGGACTTGCCCCACACGATCACTCCAAAAGTCTGTCGTATTTGAACGTGATGACGTAGAATAAGGAAGTTCATAGCCAGTAGCCAATAGATGCCCTAGCTTAGGTTTTAGTCTGTTGGACTAACACAGACAACCAAATTTTTCAACCGGACTCGAGTCCGTCGGAAAGATTTGAAGCAAGTTTTATTTCTTGGTCCGCCAGACTTTTGGGAAGAAAAGGTCTGCTGGAGCCCTCAGGCTACTTTCTCATTGAGGTGCTTTACAGTCGGTATAGCGCTAAAAATAGCATCTGCAAAGGGCCTCTCCTCTCTCTCCAGTGTTGGAGCTCGAGTGCTTTCACACTGGTGCTGTGCGCTTGCAGGACGGTGAAAAAAAAAAAAGTCCTACAAGCAGCATCTTTGGAGCGCTGTAGGAGCGGTGTATACACCGCTCCTACAGCGCCCCTGCCCAATCAAATAAATGGGCAGAACCGCTGCAGTGGCACTTTGCGAGCAGTTTTAACCCTTTTTCAGCCACTAGCAGGGGATTAAAAGTGCCCCACTAGCGGCCAAATAGCACAGCTAAAAATAGCGGCGCTTTACCGCCAACGCCCCAGTGTGAAAGCACTCTCAGTAGGCTAAATTAAAACAAATCTAGCAGATTCCTCCATCCTTTCTATACAGTACTGAATCGCTTCAAGGTGGCTGTCAGAATACCTGAACAGCAACTGCATCTCATTGTATGCAGCTGCTGTTCGGCTGAAATGCTTCTATCTGACATTGCTAGTGTATGCCCAGCTTAAAGTGGTAGTAAAGTCAAAGTGTTAAAATCCACTGACAGGCAGGGTTTTTATAACAGAAGAGACCATAGAGGCCACTTTTGTCCTAAATACCCCCCCCCCCCCCCCCCGCCAGTCAGCAGGCAATGTGATCTGAGCTGCGCATTTGGCTGCAGATGCAAAGTGAAGCAATGTAACCACAGCATGAAAACACCCCAGTCTGCTGCTAATTACAGCTTAAGGGGTGTTGGGGGGCGGGGAGGGGGTACTAAAAATGCAGCCCAACTGTGCATTTTTACCACCAACAACTGCAACAACTTACAGAGCCCCGAATAGCAGTAAAAACCTGTCAGGGCTTCTTACCCCTCCCCCACTACTCTCAAACTGAGGATAAATGTTTGGCTTTAATAGAGAGTTTCTGTCCTCGGACAAGAAAGACCACATCATATTATGAGATGAGGCTGAACCACCAAAGCTTGCCATTTGTTTTTATTTTGGAGGCTTCACTGACTGTAAATCAGTGAGTTCCGCCATGTTTATAAGCACTGCACTGTTATGTCGTAGTTTAGTCATGAACATTTGCTTTTTTTTAACAGCTGTAGAGTAGACTGAGGAGAGCCAGGGATGTCACGCATGTATAGCGGCTTGTGACCCGGAGCTGTGTGCAGAACAGGCTTGTAAAACTTTCATTGTAAAACAGCTGTGTAGAGCCAGGGCGGGTGAAGGCAGCGAGGCCCAGCACTGACATAGCTGCCATCTGAGAGGCAGGCAGGAACTGGGCAGCTGTGCCGCTGACATGTCATGTGATCCTGTTTGTAAGCCTCGTGGCCAGCAACTGCCAGAAGCCAAATGTTTATATACACATGTAGGATAGTATAGCCATGGAAGAACAATGTGTCAGTTATATGCTGAAAAATCCCAGCAGTATGTTACTGAGCACTTAAACATAAGAGGCCTATACAAGCCTGATATCATGAAGAGAAATAAGCAGGCTGGCATAGCTAATCCTAAAATGCTAGTTGCCTAGCTGTCAGACTAATCCTTTGATGCCTATACTTTCTCAATCTCTGACTCCGAATAAGAAGGCAGAAGGTGAAATCAAAACTCCATCCAGACTGCATTCACCTTGGTGTGCCCAGTACTCATGAGGACAGTGAGCACCGGCGTTGGTACACTCTGTCAGCGGAGCAGCAGTGTGATGCTTGGAACCTTTTTTTTTTTTTTTTTTTTTTTTTTTTTTTTTATTATTATTATTATTATTATTATTTTTTTGGAAGGAGGGTAATATGTTGGACACTTTTTTTTTTTTTTTTTTCTCCTCCTCTCTTCTACTTTCTTTGGGATGAATTAGAGCAGAGACTGTGAGCGAGGCCTTTTCGTCAGCATCGGTGCCTGACATCACAAATGCGCTTCTGAAAGAATGGTCAAACCTTCCCATAGACACACTCCTAAACCTTGTGGACAGCCTTCCCAGAAGAGTTGAAGCTGCAAAGAGTGGGCCAACTGAATATTGAACCCTACGGACTAAGATCAGGATGCCAGTAAAGTTCATGTGCATGCAAAGGCAGGCACCCCAATGCTTTTGACAATATGTAGTTTTCCCTGAGTTCCCCTGCAAAATTTTCTACATGGACCCTGCCAGCGAAGCCCACCTAATGGAGGTGCCTGTTATGGGGTGACAATGCTGCTGCACTGCCCCTCAGTTCAGAGCAGCGCTGTCTGTCATATAGGCTGGCACTGCTTGCACTCCAATGTGATAAGATGATGTTGCAGGGGGCGTGACTATCATCCTGTTCCTTCTGATTTTTATATGCTTGTAGCTTGTCAATCAGCACTTGGCCACACCTAGTCCTGGCAGCTGGATTCTGGATTGGCAAAACTGACTGTTCTGCTGAAACCCTCCCAATGTGAGCTGAAGTGTCTTGGATGGGGAGCATGTGAGACATAAATATGGATTTTGCTGTTTAAAGAGGGGTATTTATTTTTTATTTTATTTTTTATTTTATGAGGCATTATATAGTAACTGTATAGTAACTTGAGATCTGTTTAGATGGTTACACAGGAGTCTTTAGATATATTTTATTTATCAATGAGCACAGGTAAATAAGGAGAAAAAATAACAATGGAAGCTTCACCCAAAAAAAGAGGGCAGAGGACTAGTCACCAGTCATCAGTATTGCATGTCGTCTCCTGCAGCTGATCTTTTCCCCAGGACGGAATTACCATGCCTTGTTCTGCACTGTGTCACAGTGTGGAGGCAGCCATTGGAAGGGCTTTCCTTCCTCATGGCAGAGTTGCCCCGCTGATTCCTGATGACTAGTAGTCTGATGATTGGTTAAAGAATGTTCAAGAAGGTTTAGCAGGAAAGCTGGAGGAAGCACTTATCCACAAAATTAATGTATCAAAAACGGGGGGTATCCTTGCACTGTAGGTCTTCATATACATCTTCCTCTCCAGCAAGGGAGAACAGCACTGCAGTGACACCACCAACTCTCTCACCTACAGAAGCAGCAGTGCCTTATATGTTCTCACATAGAAGATATACAGCAATGAGGCTACAGAGCAGGAGGGCCTAGGCACAGGCAGGTCAGGAAGAGCACTGCAACTTTTCAGGAGGAAATGATTTTTCAGTGTACTGTTTAACAAATAATTTTAGGTATAGGTTCCCTTTTAGGTCACCACACAGGATGCAAAGCCACTCCTTGTTACTGGAAACAAATAATTTTAACCTTTTTTATATAGAGAAACCACTCTTCACTGTAATGTTAAAATGTGAAATAGCTGCCCAAAGGAACTGGTTCTAGCAGATTCAGTACATTGCAAACTAAGCTGAGTGTGTTTCCTAAGGCGCATAGTATAAATAACTATGGCCACCAACAATTGGCTTGGGAAGGAGTTGTTTTTTGCTTTCTTCATGGCAACGTCTTCAAACCTAAGTGTAGGTAAACGGCTAAAGGCATATACATGAATAAGCATGTTTAGTCGTTTTTTTTTTTTTTTTTTTTTTTTGCCAAACAATAAATCCCAGCTTGGACTAGGCTATGATTGGTTAGAAGGAGATGTTGAACAGTGCCCTTGCTATAGATGTAGGCCATTTACATACCTCATGAAGCCTGACTGGAATACTACCAGATCAAGTAGAAGAAATTACCTGCACACCAACATCCGTCCAACAGATACATTGAAAGACTGCCACCAGGACTGACAACAGACCAAGGCACAATGTATGTGTGAAATGTCATCTCCCATTGGTTCCTTGTCAGTTCTGGTGGCAGTCTTTTGAAATTCTTTTACTTGGTCTACATGTTTACAGTTGCGAGCCGGAGCTAGTACCCAGCCCTTCCTTTCTGGTAGATTATTATACTCGCCTGGAGCAGCAATCGGTTTCATTGTTCCATGTCTGGAATACTACCATTGGACATTGCTTAGTGAGGCCTCATCATTACTGCTCTCCTCCACCATCACAGGATTGAGCTCTTTCTCTGATTCAAACCCCCTTGCATGCACGGTGTTTGAGAACTTGCCCCTGTGATAGGGGAGGTGAGCAGTGATTACTAGTAGGCTTGTGCAATTAGTTTTGTAACTAAACAAACAATATTTGGCCGAATTTTGCATCTTTCAGACATTCGGATGCATCCGAATGTCCGAATAAAAAAAATAACGAATTTCTACGAAAGAAAGCCAACTAATACGAAAAAAATTATAGCGGATATAACGAATGAATTTGACATGATTCGGTAATTCGTTAAAGATCTAATGAAACAAAAGGTCAACTCCAAAGTAAATCTTACAGTCCAATCAGCTGATTAATTTTGTGCTGGAGGTTGGATTACTGGTAAAGTGCATTCTTGAGAACTGAGTGAGAATGGTGTTGTATTGTATTTGAGCAGAGGAGAAGAGATATTGTCATTGTGTGTTAAAAGATTCAATAAACAAACTACTTTTCAAGCTACAAATCATTATCACGCATATATATACATAAATAAATATTGAATTTCAACGAATACGAACGAAATTATAGCGCATATAACGAATGAATTCAACATGATTCCAGATTCAGTATAACGAATATCGACACTCTACAGAAATAACGAATTATCCGAAAACGTATTAATGTAACATAACGAATATAACAGAAATTATGTAATTTACGAATGACAACGAACCAAAACTATAACCAAAATTTTCCGTTGTGCACAAGTCTAATTACTAGGCCTCACTTAGCAATGTCCTGGGAGTAGTATAGTCAGGCTTCATGAGGTATGTAAATGGTTTTCCCCCCTATAGCAAGGGCTTTATTCAACTTTAGTCAGAGCTGCACAGTTTGTTTTACAGACTTTTTTTTTTTTTGTCTACAGATGTCACTTCTCTGCATAGGCAGTTTTTTGGTAAAGGTGAACTAACCCTTTTTAAGTTTTTTTTTTTTTTTTTTTTTTTTTTTTTTTTAATTTAAAAAAAAAAAAATTTAATTTTTATATCCGCCTACACTTTATGCGTCACATTCTCCTTCCGTCTTCATGTGCCAGTGGTATGTGATGCAAATAAACATACCATGCATATGTGAGACATTCTAGTAATACAGCAATTTTATTTTATCTCAAAGTGAACGGAACAGGGTAAAAAGTTATTTGAAAAGTTTCTTTCCTCTTCGACACGCTGACAGCTTGACAAATACTTATCTGGGGTTTAGAAGAGACCACTGGGGTTGGCAGCGGCACTCCACAGTGCTGATTTTGCAGAATGGTCAGGCGAGGGATAATCGGGTCCTGAACAGATTGAATTTAAAATTTCTGGCATCAAATCTCGTGTGTGCAGTTTAAGAATATCATTCGCCGGTAAGACTCTGACTGAAGCGTATTCAGCAGAGGCACACTTCAAGGGAAGGTCATATTTAAACAGATTAGGGCTTAAGGAGATAATTCCCGTTGAAGGAAGACATGCTAATTAGAACATTTCATTTAGTCACTTTTAATGTATGTGTGAAGAACTTCCAATTCTGGAAAAGCCTGACATCAATTAAAGTTTTTAGTAGATATAAGACACATAAATGGGGAGCTCTATTGGGAATGGCAAAATATACAATGAATATGCATAAATGGGGAATTCTCTGCAAAATATACATTGTGTGTGTGTGTGTGTGTGTGTGTGTGTGTGTGTGTGTGTGTGTGTGTGTGTGTGTGTGTGTATATATATAATGCTGAAAGCTCATTTATTTGTTTCTGGTTTTGTGAGTGTATTCTCAGTAGCCATAAAGAATATAAATCCAATTTGTGTGCACTTTATTGTCTTTGCAAACCCAGATTTTACTTTATAAAGTGGCTGTGACACCATCACTGTGCTGTATATAGCCTGTGCAGAGAACAGGGCTGTAATAGTCCAGTAGCTCCGCCCACCTTAGGCTACCTGCTAAAATCTACAGGAGGGGTGGAGACGAGACCAGTCACCCTGCATAAGGTAAGAGAGCAGCAGTGACTGGTCTTTATTTACAGGAAGCTCCTGCACAAGTTTTCATACTGGATTACTGCACAGATTTGGAAGACGTACACAAAGATTCATGTGATAATACGCATGACAATGTTTATTTATCCTAGAGTTCAGCTTTATTTGCTGCCCTTGTATCGTTTTAATGCCCACATGCCACACATATACATCAATGGACTGCAGAGGTTTCTATGCTGACCATGTACTCCTAACACTGTGACAGAGGTGTTAAAGACAGCGTTCCGGTCGGTCTCTAGTAATGATCGGGAGCTGGAAGGACCGCCGATCACAGTAGTCATGTGAGTAGTCAGACCTTCCCGCCCCCCCCCGGGCATAATAGCCCAGATAAAGGGATGGCAGGGCTGCGTTTGAAGGGTGGGACCTAAACAAGCAATCAACCCTTGCACTTTCAGATTTTCCATGGTTCAGCTTTGAAGATGGCTGTGTCCTACTTTTTATAATTTTCACTAATAGCTTCACAACCCTGTATAGTAGTTTTCAATATAACATCGCTGTGTTGTTGGAGAGCTGCTGCAGATATGGCTGTTACCAGCCAAGATGTTGTTTCAACACATGTCTAAGAACTTTTTGTTCAATTGGAAACAGGAAAGCAGAGACAGGAAATGACCTCCATAACCATGTAGTTCCATTAAAAAGAACATTACATTATGCTAGGGCCGAAACAACTAATCGATTAAAAACTCTGACATTCACAGACATGACTAGGCCTGATCGGAATTGTATAGGGCCTAAACAACTAATCGATTATGAAAATAGTTGTCAACTATTTTCATAATCGATTAATCGGCCAGTCAATTAATTGGCCTGCATAAAGAGTGCATTATTTACATATCAGGAAATACAGTGCAGCACACAGACAGCTCAGTACACCATCCATACATGTCAGTAAGTGCCTGAGATCTTGTGAATGTGTGAGGAGCAATGCCTCATGGGACATGTAGTCCTCGGCAGAAAATGAGTGGTTCTAAAGGCAGAAGTTTTTTTTTCCCCTTGCTATAGGGGCGCTCTATACTTTGCCGCTTCCTATTGGGGCACTCTGAAGGCAGGAGGAGCCAGAAACACTGGTGGGGCACCGTAGAAGAGGATGATCAGGGCTGCTCTGTGCAAAACCATTACACAGAGCAGGTAAGTATAATATATTTGTTTAAAAAACATTAGGCCCAAAGTGTCAATATTTTGTGTGGCCACCATTATTTTCCAGCACTGCCTTAACCCTCTTGGGCATGGAGTTCACCAGAGCTTCACAGGTTGCCACTGGAGTCCTCTTCCATGACGACATCACGGAGCTGGTGGATGTTGGTGGATGTTGGCGATATTGCATTCCTCCACCTTCAGTTTGAGGATGCCCCACATATGCTCAAAAGGGTTTAGGTCTGGAGACATGCTTGGCCAGTTCATCACCTTTTACCCTCAGCTTCTTTAGCAAGGCAGTGGTCGTCTTGGAGGTGTTTGGGGTTGTTATCATATTGGAATACTGCCCTGTGGCCCAGTCTCCAAAGGGAGGGGATCATGCTCTGCTTCAGTATGTCACAGTACATGTTGGCATTCATGATTCCCTCAATGAACTGTAGCTCTCCAGTGCCGGCAGCACTCATGCAGCCCCAGACCATAACACTCCCACCATCATGCTTGACTGTAGGCAAAACACACTTGTCTTTGCACAGCAAATTTACACTGTTATACAAGCTGTACACTCGCTTTACATTGTAACAAAGTGTAATTTCTTCAGTGTTGTCACATGAAAAGATATAATAAAATATTTAGAAAAATGTGAGATACACGTGTGTGTGTGTGTGTGTGTGTATGTATAATATAAAAATATTTCACCTTATAAATGAACCCCCTTATAGTAGCGATTATCTGCTTTTTATTCTTTATGTAAAGGGCTTATTTTAACCACATTATGACTTGCTGCTACTAAATGTCTTGGACCTTGGTCACACCTATGCGTTATATTTTTTTATTTATTTTTTGTTTTGTGCTTTTTGCAGAAATGCACTACAGTTAATTTAACATGGTTTCCTATGGGACACGTTCACATCTATGCTTTTTTTTCAGCCGCTGCGTATTTGGAAAGGGTCAAGGACTTTGTTCAACTCAAAACGGTGCTTTTGGTTCCCTTCAATAGACTTCGATAGAGAAGCTTCAGAAAAGCATATAGTGCGTTTTTGCTGCAATTTGCATTTTGTAATCTGCGCAACAACAAATTGGCCACAACAAAAGCATAAAAATTCAAAACGCACAGCAAAAATCTGTGCAAAAACAGATCAAAAGCAAACTGCATAGGTGTGACCCGAGCCTTATGCTGGCCATACACATATTGATTTTTGGACGAGAATTTTCGAGAATTTTTATATGAAAAATCTTTGTACATTTGCTGAATGAAAGAATGTTTGAAAATTTCACTTGGTTTTTAACACTCAGTTTTTAATGAATGTAATTTCTGAATGAAAACCACATACACTGTCTGAAAATTCCTTTGACCAATAAGTTTTCTATTCTGCACCTTCAGATTTTCCTGTCACTGTGGTCAAAAGCGAAAATCGATTTAACCCCACTAACGGTTGAAAAATTGAACGAACGTTCTTGAAATGACATATATTTTTTTTTTTGGAAGGAAGACATTGTTTTTGTATGGCCAGCAAAAGTGACAGCAGGTGCAGATAGCTTTTATCAAACCACCTGCCTATGACAAGGATGTCTGTCATTCATGATATATTACAGTTCTGTCTGTAAATCCGCAAAACAGCCTTTCATTTTTTTTTCTTTACATAAAGTATTTGATCTCTGAGTCTAATGATATTTTCCAGATTCAACCTCCTAAAAATTTGTGTGTTTACACACACACACGTCTCTGTTCTGCCTCTTGTGGTCGGCGGTCAGCACAACCGCCGATCACGAGCATGGGCACCCCTCGCAGTGCAGCGCGCCACCAGAGACTATCATGCTTAAAAGACTGACTTGTATCTACGACTGTTCTTGCCGACCTGTCACAGTGTAATGACGGTGGCTGGTCAGCAAGTGGTTAAAGTATAACTTAAGGTGAATCTTTTTTTCTAGTTTTGGACAGTGTAGATGTATTAGAACCCCTGTCTTTTTTTTTTTTTGTTTTGTTTTGTTTTATTTTTCCTGTCTCTGCCCCCGTTTGAAGAGATTCACCCTCTCTATTTGTCCTGTTTACCATTATCATTGAAAGTGAAAGGAAAAGAAATCCCAAGTTTTGGGTTGTCCCCAGAAAATCAATAGAGGGGAAATCTTCCAATGAGGACACTAGTTCTGGTGACCTGGAGGTCCCCAAGGATTTCCCTTAATTTGCAGGGATTTCTTCTCGCTTTCAGTTGGGCTATGGGACAGGAAGTGAAGGGAAAGTTCTGCAATGGGACACAGATAGCAAACGAAAATCTGACAGGGGTTATATCCCTCTCTTGCTCAATCCAAAATGGGGGGGAAAAAACGTTTTGCTTATAGTTCTGCTTTAATGTATCATCATTTGTAAACATAGTAAGTTTTTTAGTAGGGGTTCCCTGAAACTGGAAAGTTATTTCAAGGGTTCCTCTGTGTTGAAAAGGTTGGGGAAAGTTGGTCTGAAGTGTAATATCCGAGACCAGAGTTTAAATTGGAATATAAGTTTATGGCCATATCTGTCAATCATCATTTTTTTTTTTTTTTTCTGAGGATAAATTTGGCCTATTTTAGATAGGAAACTTGACAAAGAGCTGTAATTGTCCATATGTTCACTGTCCATTTACCACCATGGATGAAAAAGGACTCTTTCAACTTGAAACACAAGAAATGCATACAATGGATGCTGTATTTCTTCTTTTATGATCAGTGTGCAGAGGGACATCCATTGCGCTTTTTCTTTGCCTGGATTCACAACCTGTTTAGAAAGGAGTATCATTAATTAATATCATTGTTTTATTTGGCTAAGCATTCGTTAAACATTAAACATAGTTTTAGGCTTTGTATGGAAATGATGAACACTAATCTGATAAGCTTTGACATCATGAAATGGAAAATAATAATTTGTGTGCGCTGTTTCATCATGTGTTAATTAAGCTCTTTGAGTGGGAATATTAGGGAGGGGTGTTCACACCCGGAATCTATCCTATCTATGTAACCGGAGCTTGGTTTATAAAAAATTTGCCGTCTCTGCTAGGATACCCACTGCCCTCCGTTATGTGTGTAGGGACCTAGAATGCAGCCAACCAGATAAACGGGTAAGATTTAATATATTATTCTTTGCGTAAGCAGAAATGATTTATGTACATCCTTAAAATCAACTTGTTTTAATTAATTTACTCGCTTTTGGGTCTCTTAAATATACTTTTTTTTTATTTTTTATATCTGTTCAATAATTGCAAAAAATACCTATTGATTCTGATAAGCTGCCAACACCATCAGTGAGCTAACACTCCTGTGTAGATTGTTAGCAGTAAATACTGTTCCTAGTTCTCTCCTGTGGACTACCCAACCACGTACCCCTATGTTATGGAAAGGTGTTCTATAGTTTTAAAACGCTTTCTGGCTTGGGGTCACAACTTTGCTTCTCCATTAATACAGTAATTGACTCATGTTGCCCATGAGCAGAACATTTATTACTTGCAGGTTTATAAGGGAACAAAAGGAAAATTAATGCAGTAGCCACATCTAAAGACTGTTAAACCCAAAAGCATTTTATATGCCGCAGATCAATTCTTATGTGATGGCTGCATTTGTTTTCTTTTATAGGCCTTTTTACTTTATTTTCACTTGGTGATCTGTCCAGAAAGTCTGAAGCTGTCCTGCTAGTGCATCTAACAATCCCCTCCCCCCGGACTGACAATGGTGTTGCCCAACGGTGCCTCTGCTACTACTGTCCGTGCTTGATGAGCTGCTTTCAAGAGCAGGAGGAGACATCAGACCCCTGATGTCTGTCTGCTTTAAGGAGTTCCTGTCACCTTCCCATGCTGTCACATAGGGGGTTGCTATCCCCGTTGTGCTAGCAATAAAGTTAAATAGGAAAAAAAAACATTTTAAAAGAAAAAGAACCCTGACCCCCACCCCCAGATATGCTCAAATGCAGACGCGCGTATAGGTCCTGTGTGCTTATGTTTACAGCGATTGTGATACACATGTGAGGTATTGCTGCAAGCATCAGTGACAGTGATGGCAATAAATCTTACATACCACAGTATGCAAGGAGCTAAATGTTTACTGATGGGAGTAACAAACATATTGATCTGGAGGAACTGGAGGATTTCCACTAGGAAGGGAAACTTTGTGGGAACATTGAAAGGAAGTAAAGCTGACGAAAGAGTCACTGAAATGTACATTTTATAAAGACTCTGTGACATCTACCATTGAAAAGTGAGTTGGTTCTGGTAATTTCAAAGGATTGCAGATGAGGATCGTGAATCACTTAGTTTTCCCTGAATATGTCATACTGTCCTGCCTTTGCCATAAGTGGTGAATTATTTTCATGAGTATAGAGGGATCCAAAGTAAGGATTCTACTGGGATCCGGCTTACCTCTGACCCAAATTGGAAGCAGTGGTTTGTTGTATTATGACAAGCCAAGAGTTGGAACTGATAGGTTGTCCTGATGTTTGGGTTTGAATAATACTTTCTGGTTTATGGTGAATTTTTAGTATGGGCTCATTTGAAGGTCAGTAGTTTGTTTCTGATGGAAACATGGAGTATATATATATATATATATATATATATGGTATAGAATTTTGATAAGGGGCATGCAGAATGGATTAAAGAGTTTAGTAAAGAGTCATTTTGAATGCAATGATGCACCGCAACCAGTAGATTTTGGTATTTTTCCACATTTCAGTAAGTGGGTTCCCCATGATTAAGCTCCAAGGAGCAGAGCGAAACACGTTGGGGGCATGGACTGAATGGAGTCCGGGCTGAGACTGCCATTCATCTCCTTTCATGCACATGGGTCTGCTTCATGATGTGCGGTTTATGGACCTTTTCCTTTGACATTGCTACAGCTTGGAGCTAGGATGAACTCCTTGTCCCTGCCTGCACTCATAGCTGTCTAATTGGACTTTACCTCTCTACCTGAGCGGCACCTAAATTTTGACTTTTTGGGTCAAAGTAAGCGGAATTGTCTTAATAGAACAGACTCATTTGCTGAGTATAAGTATCTAAGAGGAGGTGAGATGAAACCCCAAAATATGGCAGGTGGGTAGATTCCCAGTTGAAAGGGGACAACCATAGCTTTCATTAAAATAATACTCCGTGTTCCTGCCATGAAGATCCATAGCATTTCCTGGTCACAATTGTCTCCCAATTGAGCTCCCATTCTGTCACATGCTCTCTTGGCGTAAAACTTCAAGTTGCTACGCCGATGTTGCGGACATGCTGCACCGTTGTCACCATCACCACCGTGGGCAATAACATGGAGCCCACAATGGAGTATATGTACAGGGATTGGCTGAAAGACACTTGCGATCAGCAGGGTGAAATGCCAAGTGGGTAGACTTTGATTCCTAGATTCATATCAAGGTTTACATTTCAGCATTGACAGTAGTGTTCCTTTTTAAATGTAAATGTCATAATTTGTCTCCGTAAATCATTGAAGTTTCAGCACATCATTTTCTCCGAGTACTGTGACCATGTCGGCTATTTTAAGCACCAGTGAGAAATGTGCAATGTTGAAGCAAACAATAAATCCTTATCTTCCAACTTTCCACTAATAATAAACATTTGAAGTGGAAACACACTATCCTTTCATGTAATCTGTATTTTTATGCCATGTTGGAAAGAAAAACAAAACTATGTAATGGCCCATGAACAGATTTCTTTTATGACATGAGCTCATTCGACAAAAAGTCCTGATATTTAAGTTTTATGTTCAGAAATTAGTTGGTAGGACTCAGTGGCGGTGCGTCCATTAAGGGTGCACATGCGCCGCCCCCCTCTCTCCAGCCACCCCCCCCCCCCCATGTATCATCCGCCCCTTTTTGGATGCCGGGCACCTGAATTGCAGTCATAGGCTCTAATAGGCTTCAAAAAAGGTGGACTTGTGGTGCAGATCCTTGCACTTGGATTCCACCCAGATGTTTTAGAAAAGCGAATTAATATTTGCTTTTCCAACACTCAACCACCTCTCGGCCAATCCGGAGGTGCGGATCTAATACCTGTCACCTGATTGGCTGAAGGCATAAGCGATCCCATTGGCCGCCTAGCAGAAGGCAAGAAGAGACGCCCAGAGGACACAGGAGCCGCCGCATGACCCGTGCTACCCGGCCCCACAGCTTGCCACCATCACCCGCTGTCTGACCCGCCACGATGGGGTAAGTGCCAGACAGACAGCGGGCGGGCTGATGGGCGGGTGTCACAGTTTGCTGCATATGATTGGCACAGTAGGGCTGCATATGATTGGCACAGCAGGGCTGCATATGATTGGCACAGCAGGGCTGCATATGATTGGCACAGCAGGGCTGCATATGATTGGCACAGCAGGGCTGCATATGATTGGCACAGCAGGGCTGCATATGATTGGCACAGCAGGGCTGCATATGATTGGCACAGCAGGGCTGCATATGATTGGCACAGCAGGGCTGCATATGATTGGCACAGCAGGGCTGCATATGATTGGCACAGCAGGGCTGCATATGATTGGCACAGCAGGGCTGCATATGATTGGCACAGCAGGGCTGCATATGATTGGCACAGCAGGGCTGCATATGATTGGCATAGCAGGGCTGCATATGATTGGCACAGCAGGGCTGCATATGATTGGCACAGCAGGGCTGCATATGATTGGCACAGCAGGGCTGCATATGATGGGCACAGTAAGGCTGCATATGATGTTTTTGTTTTCAGAATTTTTCAATTTGTTTGCACCCCGCAAAAATTTTAAGCACCAGCCACCACTGGTAGGCCTTCATCCATTTAGAGCAGGGGGTCTCCAAACTTTCTAATCAAAGGGCCAGTTTACTTGAGGGGGCCAGACTGGCCAGTAGGAGTAGGAAATGCCCCATCATTGGTATTAGTGGGAGGAATATTGCCCAATTGTAGGTATTAGGGGAAGAAATGGTACCCCATAATTTGTGTCTTTGGGAAGAATAGGGCCCTACAGTTGGTGTCAGTGAGAGGAATAGTGCCCCATCATTGGTGTCAGTGAGAACGGTGCCCCATTGTTGGTCAGTAGTAGGAATAGTACTCTATTGGTCAGTGACCGCAATCATACCTTGTATCAGTGGGAAGAATAGTGTCCCAAGGGCCTGATAAAGGCAAGCAAAGGGCCACAGTTTGGAGACCACTGGTTTAGATTAAATGGAATTTAAAGGCAACAGTGATCAAAGGCAAGCAAACTAAATACAGATTTGTATAGTGTTTAAACTAGTAGTAATCCACACATCAGCTTTGTGTACATATTTTTTCTTTTGCTTGTATCATAATTTCCAAACCTTTTGCAATGAATGTCTTTTAAATATACCATTTGTGTGTTTTGTTGATTTTCTTTCAATGGAGTTATGATGGTAATTATTATTGAAATTGTGCTCATTTTCAAATGATATTCAGTTGAGCATTGCTATAGATTATGAAAAGATTGAATAGTAAAACAATAATTTAAGACATAATACATACTGCACTAACAAGATCAGAAACTTTCCACCTTAAGGCTCCATGCACACTGAAGCTGATAAACTGCAGTTTATTGGAGTTTGGGCGTTTTTTGTAAAAGCCCATAAACTCCACTCTATGTTAGCCTATGTGTCCATGCACACATGGACGTTTTTCAGCTTTAATGAGCAGTGGAGTTTATGGGCTTTTTTCTTAACGCCAGAAATTCACGTTCAAAGTGCCGTTTTTCAGCGCCAAAAAACGACAAACGCTGATAAACGCTTGTAAACGCTCATAAACGCTAGTATAAAACGCTGTTAAAAGCAGGTTTTTCTGCCAGCAATCTGGCGTCCAGAAATAGCTTTTTTGAGCTTCAGTGTGCATGGAGCCTAAAACAGAGGTATGGGAATATTATTTTTTTGTTTATTTATCATACTTAGCTAGGTATCTGTCCCCCGTCGGCTCTAACACTGAGAACCAAGCAATCAAACGCAAACGATTGCTCGGTTCTCACAACTCCCTGAGCAGAGAGCTGGTAACTGCCAGTCTGCTTAAAACAGGTCACAGGAGTGCAGAATGAGCTGCACTCCTCTGATCCAGAGGAGTACAGCCGAACAAGCTTTAGCTGTACTTCTTTAAAGCGGAGTTCCATCAAAATTGGAATTTCCGCTCATTGTACTCTCCCCCCCCCCCCCCCTTCTGGTGGCACAACTGAGGGGGGGGGGGGGGCATACCAGTCTTTCACAGGTATCCTGTTCCCATTTCAAGGAGCCTAGGCCTCGGGTATTGACGTCACCACCTGGGCTTCCTCCCCTGGCCACTGGGCCAGTAGGAGAGAGGAGCGGAGCCTCGCACATGCGCAATCGAGTTCCCAGCGTGAAGCTGTAAGGCTACACTGCCGGGTTCCCTTGCTCTCAGTTGAGGCGGCATGCACCCAACAGCTGATGGACTCCAGGACAGGTAAGTGTCCTATTTTTAAAAGTCAGCAACTGCAGTATGTGGAGCTGCTGGCTATTCATTTTTGCAGTGCTGGGCGCAGTGGTAGCCTTTAATTACCTAATTTGGCTTTGAGAAAATAAAAGATTGTTGGGGAGAGAAAAAAAGGCCACACACAATCAGAATATAAAAATGAAAAGATCTTTGAACTATTGCATGTGTGAATGCACCTGATGATATGATTTCTAATTGTCTGATAGACAATGGGCATGAGAATATGGTGCTGTTCACACTGGCATTAGGAACAGGCATTTTGGCGTATGTTTGTTTGTTTTTACTGCTCCCCAAACTCCTATCAAAGCAGCTTACAATTGTTAATATGAACAGCAGGCAGCTGTTCACATATGAAAAAATAAAATTTTTGACAAGGAAAAACATGTAGTGTTTGCTTTGCTTCACATCACTGTGCTGCAAAAATGAAGCTACATGTTGAATCTGGGAGCAGTTAAAGCTCTTTCCATTAAAGTCTATGGAACCAGAACCGTCTTTATGGCAGTTTATTTTGTAAAAGTTTGACACTTTTCAATAAAAAGGCATTTAAAAAAAAAAAGTCTATGGTAACGTGCTGTAACCGTGCCTGTAGCATGTACATCACATGTACGACACCTTTACAGCGAGCTTGACAGGTATTTATCTATAACATGAAAAAAACCCTCCCTTGTTAATATAAAAAAAAAAATCACTTGGAGGGTGTCTGGGGTCTTAAATGGTTATTCATCACCTCAAAAATACATCTTAATGCTATAGGTGCGTTGGTTTGTATTGCATCAGCATTTAAAATTTTTGCAAGCGATAACTTAGCCTTATGCCCCATACACACGGATCGAATGTTGGGAGACATCGGCCGGTTCAATAAAATCTGATTGACATTTGGTCCGTGCGTATGTTGGCTGATCTGACCAAAATCCGCTTCTGACTCCCGATCAGCACTCTCAGCCCATTGCCAAGCGCACTGACTGGAGTGTTCTGGCGGGGCGGGGGGGGGGGTGGCGTCCCCCTGTCAAAACACAACAGCTGAGCGACCCAGATAACTGTACTAACATTGAATTGTTAGTACAGTGGATCCGACTAGAGCTGTTGTTTTCTTTTTGTTCATCCCAAAAACTATTAGTGCGTATTAGGCTTTAGATGCAAAAGCAGTGAGATTCCCAGTTCTTTCAACTGAAACATGACTTGCAATGAAATCCTATTTAGTTGCTCTGAATTGCTTTTGACTTTTTTGTTTGCATACCATCAGATTTGCATTGGAAACCAATAAAAGTAAACCACCTAGCCATCGTATTTCTAAAGCTATGTATTGAGCAGATGAGGGACATATGACTGCCTATTGTAAATCGCTGCATTACATAGGTGGAAGGTGGGAATAATAAAAAGCTTCTGTGAAATGCAGTGCAACTTGGTATTGAAGCAAGGAATTGGCATCCTGATGTTTCTTATTCATTACACCCAAATTGTACTTTTTCCTGTCAATAGCTCTTCTGCAAGTCTTATTCTTAACTTTTCTGATCCAGCAGATAAGGTTGTACAGCCGTTTTTCGAAACCACCTAAGCCATACCTGTGCATGTGCTTTGCGTTCTTTAGGAATGCACATGTGTGTTTAAATGTGTATGTACCGTGCATCCGAAAAGTATTCGCAGCGCTTCACTTTTTCCACATTTTGTTATGTTTCAGCATCATTTCAAAAGGGATTAAATTCATTATTTTCCTCCAAAATTCTACAGTCAATACCCCATAATGACAACGTGAAAGAAGTTTGTTTGAAATCTTTGCAAATTTATATATATAAAAAAAAAAGCTCCTTTGGCACCAATTACAGTCTTAAAGCGGGAGTCCACCGGGAGTTCCGCCGTTTTTATTTATTTTTTCTTTTTTTTAAAGCCAGCAGCTACAAATACAGCAGCTGCTGACTTTTAAAATAAGGACACTTGCCCGCCCAGCACGCCCATGATGTCGGCACCCGAAGCCGATCTCTCGATCGTCTCTCCGGTGCTGCCGCCGCCATCTTGGGTATGGGAATCAGGAAGTGGAGCCTTTCGGCTTCATTTTCCGGTTCCCTACTGCGCATGCGCGAGTCGCGCTGTGCAATAAGGATGGACCCGCTGCCTCTGGGATCTGTGCGTTTCCCAGCAGGCAGCGGGGGACTTTCGGAAAGGGGCGTAATCTACGCCCCTTTCCGCAGAGAGCTATCCAGGAAGTGGGTGCAGATACCTGTACTGTACAGGTACCTGCACCCCCCTCCCCCCTGAAAGGTGCCAATTGTGGCGCCGGAGGGGGGGAGGATTCCAATGAGCGGAAGGTCCACTTTAGGGTGGACCTCCGCTTTAAGTCTTTCTGAGTATGGTGCTACAAGCTTGGCACACCTATTTTTCTGCAGTTTCTCCCATTTTTCTTTGCAGGACCTCTCAAGCTCCATCAGGTTGGATGGGGAGCGTCGGTGCACAGCCATTTTCAGATCTCTCCAGAAATGTTTAATCGGGTTCAAGTCTGGGCTCTAAGTGGGCCACTCAAGGACATTCAGAGTTTTCTCGTAGCCGCGCCTTTGTTATCTTGGCTGTGTGCTTGGGGTTGTTGTCCCGTTAAATGATAAACCTTCGCCCCAGTCTGAAGTGCAGGTTTTCATCAAGAATGTCTCTTTACATTGCTGCATTCACCTTTCCCTCAATCTAGATTAGCTCCTAGTTCCTGTTATTAAAGGGCTGAGGCCGGATTCACACTGGTACGACACAACTGTTGTACAACTGCCCTACTTTGCCCTGCGACATCAGTCCTACTTCGGTCCTGCTTCCATCCACTTCCATCCGACTTGAATGAACAAGATAAGATTTTGCTTCGACTTTCAGATGGTCTGACTTGCCCTTTGACCAATCAAAACAATCCCCATGTGACATAAATTCCTTTTCCTGCTGCTGTAATCACCATGTCGGGTGTCACAAGTCAGATGGTTAGGGCAAGGATCAAGGACAGATCACAAAATGTGGAAAAAGTGAAGAGCTGTGAATACATTCTGGATGCACTGTAGATGTTATATTGTATATAATTCATGAGGCACCTAGGTTTCTCTCATACTCATGGTGAAGGGCTATAGGGTTTATGGCTGATGTGAGGGGGAAAAAAACAATGTTTTGTTTATTTGTAATCATAAAGTGACTGTAATGCTCAGTTCACATATATGCAAATTGGATGCATTTGAAATCACCTTAATCAGCCATAGAACCTGTGTAATTAATATATGTTCGGTTTTAAAGGGATGAGGTAGCAATCCTACATGTGAACCAAACTGGCTTTCTATGGCGTTGGTTCACATATATGCGGTACAGCGGCAGTGCCAATTCGCTGCAAAGTTAATAGTCCTGTTTGTTTTCTGAGCACTGCAGTGCAATTCAGATAGGAATCCCAGGTTCATTGCCTTCTATGGGAACACATCAGAATTACACATCTCATTAGTTTTGAACACAAATTCAGTCAGAAAAAAAAAGGGGGGGGGGGCTCAATCCATACCAGGTCCTTTTGGGTCTGGTATGTATAATTAAGGGAACCCCCACGCCGAAATGTAAAAAACAGTTTGTTAGTTTGTGGCTTGGATGAGCAGATGTTATATTTGTTTTGCACTTGCTATACAAAGCCCATTGAACTTTGCTGCCTTGCTGAAAAAAAGTGAAGAACAAACCCACTTGGACTGTTCCTAGATGTCCAAAAGTGAGTACACCCCTCACATTTTTGTAAATATTTTATTATATCTTTTCATGTGACAACACTGAAGAAATTACACTTTGCTACAATGTAAAGTAGTGAGTGTACAGCCTGTATAACAGTGTAAATTTGCTGTCCCCTCAAAGTAACACAACACACAGCCATTAATGTCTAAACCGCTGGCAAAAAAGTGAGTACACCCCTAAGTGAAAATGTCCAAATTTGGCCCAATTAGCCATTTTCTCTCCCCGGTGTCATGTGACTCGTAGTGTTACATGGTCTCAGGTATGAATGGGGAGCAGGTGTGTTAAATTTTGTGTTATCACTCTCTCTCCCTGGTCATTGGAAGTACAACATGGCACCTCATGGCAAAGAAATCTGAGGATTTAAAAAAAAAAAAACAATTGTTGCTCTACATAAAGATGGCGTAGGCTATAAGAAGATTGCCAGGACCCTGCAACTGAGCTTCAGCATGGTGGCCAAGACAATACAGTGGTTTAACAGGACAGGTTCCACTCAGAACAGGCCTTGCCATGGTCGACCAAAGAAGTTGAGTGCACATGCTCAGCATCATATCCAGAGGTTGTTTTGGGGCAATAGATGTATGAGGGCTGCCAGCATTGCTGCGGAGGTTGAAGGGGTGGGGGGTCAGCCTGTCAGTGCTCAGACCATACATCGCACACTGCATCAAATTGGTCTGCATGGCTGTCTTCTAAGAAGGAAGCCTCTTCTAAAGATGATGCACAAGAAAGTCCGCAAACAGTTTGCTGAAGACAAGCAGACTAAGGACCTGGATTACTGAAACCATGTCCTGTGGTCTGATGAGTCTAAGATAAACGTATTTGGTTCAGAGGGTGTCAAGTGTGTGTGGTAGCAACCAGGTGAGGAGTACAAAGACAAGTGTGTCTTCCCTACAGTCAAACATGTTGGTGGGAGTGTCATGGTCTGGGGCTGCATGAATGCTGCCGGCACTGGGAAGATACAGTTCATTGAGAGAACCATGAATGCCAACATGTACTGTGACATACTGAAGAGCATGATCCCCTCTCTCTTGGAGACAGGGCCGCAGGGCAGTATTCTAACAAAATTACCCCAAACGTGCCTCCATGACGACCACTGTCTTGCTAAGGCAGCTGAGGGTAAAGGTGATGGACTGGCCAAGCATGTCTCCAGACCTAAACCCTATTGAGCATCTGTTGGGCATCCTCAAAGGGAAGGTGGAGGAGCGCAAGGTCTCTAACATCCACCAGCTCCATAATGTCCTCACAAAGGAGCAAATTTACACTGTTATACAAGCTGTACACTCACTACTTTACATTGTAGCAAAGTGTAATTTTTTTTTCAGTGTTGTCACATGGAAAGATATAATAAAATATTTACAAAAATGTGAGGGGTGTACTCACTTTTGTGAGATATATATATATTAGGGGTGCACCGAATGGGTTTTTTGGTGCCGAAACCGATAATGGAAAAATACACTAGGCCGAAAACCGATACCGAAAATGACTGTTTTTAAAAAATAAAAAATGGTCAGAGACTGCAGGCATAATACAGGAGATGGTCAGAGACTGCAGACATAATACAGGAGATGGTCGGAGACTGCAGGCATGGTACAGGAGATGGTCAGAGACTGCAGGCATGGTACAGGAGATGGTCAGAGACTGCAGGCATGGTACAGGAGATGGTCAGAGACTGCAGGCATGGTACAGGAGATGGTCAGAGACTGCAGGCATGGTACAGGAGATGGTCAGAGACTGCAGGCATGGTACAGGAGATGGTCAGAGACTGCAGGCATGGTACAGGAGATGGTCAGAGACTGCAGGCATGGTACAGGAGATCAAAGCAGCCTCACCAGTTCCCCTCAGATGCTGCCTGCCTGATAAAAATACATGCACAGTGTTTTCCATGACTGCATGGTGTGAACTAGAGCCATTGGAATACATGGAAAACACTGTGCATGCACTTTGTGCAAAAAAAAAAGCACACGGAACTGCATCTGGTGTGAACTGGCCCCAAGCAAGCTACCTGGTTCTGTTCCAACAGACTTCTATTGGGAATGCTCATATCGTTACCTCTACTAGCAATAACTTAACCCTTCCCCATTCTATCACATGGCGATAAAAACCTAGCTGGTTAAAAATCAAGATTAATTTTATTTTTTATTATATGGTCAATAAAGGGAGTACAGCCTTTGTCCTGTGACCTGGTTCATATAGCATGGCTCCATTCACACAAGTGGTCAGAGGTGGATAGTTTCAGAGGCAAACAAATGACTTTTGGATGCAGCAGCACTGTGGGCACAAAAAACGTGTAATTTAGCTGCGGACAAAACTCTGCAATGCTTGCCCTGGGCACACTCTTTCCCCCTCATGCAGCTTGCCAGTGTCTAAATGCAGCCTTACCCATGGCCGGATCAGAGCGGTGATCTCCGTGTGTCACGGAGCTGTGCATTGAATTGCCTGGGCGGATGCAGTAACAATGTCCCACCTCCTGTAATCACGTCACGCTGATTCAATGACCCGCCATTGGATCAGTGTACCATCTGTCACAGGAGGCGGGACATTGTTACTGCAGCCGCCCAGGCAATTCAATGCACAGCTCCGTGACACACGGAGATCACCGCACTGTCGGGCGGGACGAAAGGAGGACAGAGGACTGGGGACGGGCAAGGAAAACACCCGTGCAATGGGTGGCACCAGGGGGTGGAGCCCCGCACAGGCCTCACCCCCATTTTCGCCACCAATCCCCCCCCCCGGCAAGATTTTCCTTTCGGCATTTTGCCAAAAACACAATTTTCGGCCGATATGTTTCGGCGGCCGAAATTTCGGTGCATCCCTAATATATATATATATATTTTCCACATTTTGTCATGTTACAACCAAAAACGTAAATATGTATTTTCTTGGGATTGTATGTGATAAACCAACACAAAGTGGCAGATAATTGTGAAGTGAAGTAAATGATCAATGGGTTTTCCAAATTTTTCACAAATAAATATGTGAAAAGTTTGGTGTGCAGTTGTATTCAGCCCCCTTACTCTGATACCCCTAACTCAAATCTAGTGGAACCAACTGCCTTTATGAGTCACCTGATTAGTAAATAGAGTCCACTTGTGTGTAATTTAATCTCAGTGTAAATACAGCTGTTCTGTGAAGCCCTGAACAAAGAGTGTCATGAAGGCCAAGGAACACACCAGACAGGTCAGGGATAAAGTTGTGGAGAAGTTTTAAGCAGGGTTACTTTAATTAAAAAAAAAAAAAAAAAAAATATCCCAAGCTTTGAACATCTCACAGAGCACTGTTCAATCCATCATCCAAAAATGGAAAGAGTATGGCACAACTGGAAACCTACCGAGACATGGCCGTCCACCTAAACTGACAGGCCAGACAAGGAGAGCATTAATCAGAGAAGCAGCCAAGAGGCCCATGATAACTCTGGAGGAGCTGCAGAGATCCACAGCTCAGGTAGGAGAATCTGGCCAAAACGATTAGTCGTGCCCTCCACAAATCTGGCCTTTCTGGCGATTCAGACACATGCAGCTTGTAGCTCTTCTTTCCACTCTCCCGCTGATGGTCATCACTGCTCTCTCTCCTCAAGCACGTTCAGCCCTCCTTCACATGCCGGTGAGTGTGTTCCATATTCGGCTGTAGCGCAGCAGGGATATTGGCCCCCCCCCCCATGCTGCTGAAGCTTTTTGTGAACATCAATGCTGTCAGCTCCTCGTTGCTCCATGGATCTTCTGTGACCCTGTAAGCTGCTCATTTCCTTTTTATCTACCTCACATCCCTCCTTGTCTGACAAGAACATTCTGTGTTTTATTTTTATGTACATTACCTATTAAACTAGGACTATTCATGTCCAATTGTTTGCTGCAAGACTTATCACTTATTAAAACATTGAGCGCTGGTCTGTCTGTGTACTGTTTATCCACACCTTCCAGTGATGGTTGCCGTCCAGCAGCACTGAGTTAAAACCCCACGCTATTAACTATGCTCTCTTCCCCCTTATCCATATATGGCCATGTTTTAGCGCTGGTTTCATTTGTTGTATATCAAGAAGAAAGCTATTGTTAAAAGAAAGCCATAAGAAGTTCAGTTTTGCAGTTTGCGAGAAGCCATGTGGTGACACTGCAAACATGTGGAAGAAGGTGCTCTGATCAGATGATACCAAAATTGAACTTTTTGGCCCAAAAGCAAAATGGCGGAAAACTAACACTGCACATCACCCTGAACACACCATCCCCACCATGAAACGTGGTGGCAGCATCATGTTGTGGGGATGCTTTTCCTCAGAAGGGACAGGGAAGGTGGTCAGAGTTGATGGGAAGATGGATGGAGCCAAATACAGGGAAATCTTAGAAGAAAACCTGTTAGAGTCTGAAAAAGACTTGCAACTGAGGTGGAGGTTCACCTTCCAACAAGACAAGGACTCTAAACATACAGCCAGAGCTACAATGGAATGTTTTAGATCAAAGCATATTCATGTTAGAATGGTCCAGTCCAAGTCCAGACCTAAATCCAATTGAGAATCTGTGGAAAGACTTGAAAATTATGAAAAATAGAGCAAAAGAGGGCTTTAAAATAAATTTTATTTCTTAAAAATAAAACGATTCTTCATACAAACACTTTAAAAACCATATTCCACAACAATAGTCATATCTATATATAACATTTGATATAATTACCGCTACTGTAATCTGTTCATTTTTCAAATAAACACTGAAAATAAACCAGATTGAAAATAATTCACATTTAAATCAATATTCCAGTGAATGGAAAAGGAACAGTATTCGCAGTATAGTGTATATATTTCAAGAAGAAAGCTCAGGTTGAAGTTGAGCCGCCTTCTTGAAATATATACACTATACTGCGAATACTGTTCCTTTATCCATTCACTGGAATATTGATTTAAATATGAATTATTTTCAATCTTGTTTATTTTCAGTGTTTGAAAAATGAACAGATTACAGTAGCGGTAATTATATCAAATGTTATATATTGATATGACTATTGTGGAATAGGGTTTTTAAAGTGTTTGTATGAAGAATTGTATCATTTTTAAGAAATAACATTTATTTTATATATAGCATTGTTTTCTCTGTCTACGGTGCTTAAAAATTCCATAGCCCCCTCTTTTGCACAATTTTGTGCCACTTTGTGTTGATCTATCACATAAAATCCCAGTAAAATACATTTACGTTTTTGGTTGTAACATGACAAAATGTGGAAAATTTCAAGGGGTAGGAATACTTTTTCAAGGCACTGTGTGTGTGTGTGTGTGTGTGTGTATACATATGGCTTTCATGCAGAATACACAAGCTTTGAACACTGGTCATTTTATGCTTAAAGTATTCCTAAAATGAATATTTTTTTCCTTGTTACCAACTGGAGCTGAATAATCCATAATTTCAGAATATTTTTAGTCCCTTTTTTCTTTTTCATGTTATGCAAGTCAGCTCAGCGATGACCGCAAATGGTTTCAGATTGTCAAAATGAATTACATTCCTACTACCCTAAATCTGGCACTAGATGTCGCCAGTGGGCTTATATAGAAAAAAATACAGATATTGGTTTAAATTGGAAGTAGACATCTCAGCTGAAAGAGTAATGGAGGGATAATAGAATGTTCAGCCAGATAGCAATCTTCTGTTTGCTTTTAGAATCCACAGTAAATAGTAATTTGTGGAACAGAAACTTGAATACAGTGAAAGTCCACTTCTACAGAAAAGGGTTATGTTTTCACAAAGCGATCATGAGAATAGGTTTTGCAATTATAATCTCTCTTTCTAAACACTCAAGCTCAAATGCTACAAATCTGCAGGTGTACAAGAACAAATGACACCCTGTCACCATTCATATCATATTCACCTGTTCTCTTGTTGGTGGGATGGGACTTGGCACATTTGACCATCAACAATGGTCATTTACTCCCCTTTGAATGTCTGTAGCATAGGACCAGTCACTTGGGAATTTATTTCAGTTTTATTTGCCTGCCACTTATCAATGGTTTAGGATGTGGGGGAATGACAACAGGACAACTTTTCTTAACCCTTTTTACCCTGGAGAAACCATTTGAAATTATTTTGCGTTTTCAGGGAACCCTTGCTTGAATTGATTAATTCTACATTTCATGATGAAATGGCATAACTAGTAAGCTGTTGAAAGTTTAGAATGGAATAATAGGCAAAAAAGATACCTAGAGTATTGAACACCCACAGCCAATTATTTTACAACACTCCCTTGCTCTATATGTCTATAATAATCATGAAAAATTGACCATACGGTAGTAATGGCCATATAAGAAGCAAAGACTGTGAAAGTTATAGTGTCCCCTAATACGAAGTGTCAGTTTTTTGTCATTGAAGAAATTCACCTCTTACATTGGTGGTCAGAAAATAAATGCACCCCTTTATATTTTGTTGTCAGTAGAGAAATGCCCTCTTATGTTGGTGATCAGTAGAGAACTGCCCTCTTACATTGATCAGTAGAGAAATGCCCCTTACATTGGTGGTCAGAGGTTAAATGCCCCCTTTTTTATATTAATGACCAGTAGAGAAATGCCCTTTACCTTGGTGGTCACTGGAATCATGCCTCCTTACACTGGTGACCAGTAGAGAAATGCCCCTTGTATTGATGGTCAGTGGAGAAATGCCTCTTTACATTGAGAGGCCAGTGGAAAAACATTGACTGGTGATCAGGGTGTAGCGTTGGGCTCCTACACGGAATGCCAGTAGGAAATTGCCCTCTTACATTGGAAGTCATTGTAGGAGAGGGATCAATCTGTCATTCCTAACAGCTCAAGGAACCCCTAGCAGCCTCCAGAGGAGCTTTCTGTTTTCACAATATTCTGGATGTAGGACTATACAAGTCAAATTTTAACAGCTCCGTAATTGGTGAGGTGTTGCCAATGTGACCCTACTACAGCTCTCCAACAACCTCCATCTTCCATAATAGGCGTTTGGTATCTAAATACTGTAGATGCCTACTGGCCTAGAAAGCAAGTGAGGGGCATATACAGAATGGTCACATTAGATTGATTATTATCCTTTTAGATCTAACAACAAGTTTGTAATGCAATGGCATGTGTGATTGGGCACTAAGTGAATGGATGCTCAGGTAGGCACTACCATTTCATAGTTTTGGTAAATCTAAAGGAGATATTACAGTTATTATCCAATCAATATTGAATGTGTGACCATACTAAAAAGATCTCTCCCGTATAATAAATTGAATCTGTCATGAAACTAAATAAAACTGTCTGAGAAACCTCTGTTGGAAGCTGGCATTGTCTGAATCAGGAGCCACATAGTACTTGGACTGTAAAACTTGCCGGTATCCCTACTGGAAAGTTGAATGACAATATAAAAAAAAAAGATAAACACATTTGATCTGTCTAGTTCATAACTTTTTGACTTCTGTACAATAGTAGATAAATACCACAGCTTAGAGGGTACGGTGTTGGAGCTTAGAGGGTACAGTGTTGGCTTATGTAGTCACCTAAAGAATTCAGAACCCGTGGTTTACCATCTGTCTTTAAAAACTGTTCTTTTTCAATAGAGGAGTGAGCCACCTTAGGACAGAAAATGTGTTTCTGGCCAGATCACAGGTGAAAACCATGAAAAAAGCATGAAAGAATAAAACTAATAAAACTAATTCTTCCACTACACCTAGGGGTTGGTAAGCTGCAATATACTGAATTTTTGTTTTTTAAGTTTAAACTTTAACCACTTTCAGACCGGACCATTTTGCTGGTAAATGACCAGAGGTCTTTTTACACTTTGGCACTGCGCTGCTTTAACTGGTAATTGCGCGGTCATGCAATGTTGTACCCAAACAAAATTTGCGTCCTTTTCTTCCCACAAATAGAGCTTTCTTTTGATGGTATTTGATTGCCTCTGCGATTTTTTTTTTTTTGCGATATAAACGTAAAAAGACCGCAAATTTTGAAAAAAAATGATATTTTCGACTTTTTGTTATTAGAAAAATCCAATAAACTCAATTTTAGTCATACATTTAGGCCAAAATGTATTCAGCCACATGTCTTTGGTAAAAAAAAAGTCAATAATTGTATATTTATTGGTTTGCGCAAAAGTTGTCACATCTACAAACTAAGGTACGTTTTCTGGAATTTACGCAGCTTTTAGTTTACGACTGCCTATCTCATTTCTTGAGGTGCTAAAATGGCAGGGCAGTACAAAACCCCCCCAAATGACCCCATTTTGGAAAGTAGACCCCCTAAGGAAATTGATAAGAGGCATGTTGAGCCCATTGAATATTTTATTTTTTTGCCTCAAGCGATTGAATAATGACAAAAAAATATATATATATTTTTTTTTACACAAAGTTGTCACTAAATGATATATTGCTCACACATGCTATGGGCGTATGTGAAATGACACCCCAAAATAAATTCTGCTGCTTCTCCTGAGTACGGGGATACCACATATGTGGGACTTTTTGGGAGCCTAGCCGCGTACGGGGCCCCGAAAACCAAGCACCGCCTTCAGGCTTTCTAAGGGCGTTACAGTTTTGAAGGCCATAAAATGCCAAGATGGCACAAACCCCCCCCAAATGACCCCATTTTGGAAAGTAGACACCCCTAAATTTAGGGGTACACTAGTGAGACTAGGTAATAAATGGCGGGTGCCCTGAAACTATAAAAAAATAACTAACCAACCAGCGTCACCTGTAACAGTTATATGGTGATCACTGGTGAAAGGGTTAACTAGGGGGCAATCAGGGGGCTTTATGCGGTAGTATATGGGGGTCCCTGGCGCTATAAAAAGCTGCGGCGAACCTAAATACCTACCTGCCTAACTAGCGTCACCTGTGACACTAATAGGGCGATCAGAAAAATGATCGCTTATTAGGCTGGGTTCACACTGGAGCGATGCGGAAACGCCGCGAATCCGCGGCGGGTTCCCGCATCGCATGCCTCCCGGCGGCAGTTCACACTGCCCTATGCGAACTGCTGGGAGTGTCAGTGAAATGTTACTGACACCCCCAGATCAGTTCGCATATCGCAGTGCGATCTGCAAACTCGGATCGCATGGTGTGAACACTCATGCGATCCGATTCTGCTGCGGGCCAAAAAAAGGGTCCCGTGCGAATTTGCGGCGGGTGCGGCGAATGGCTGAACTCGAATCGCACAGAGATCGGATGTGATTTGCACTGCAGTGCGGTGCGAATCACATTCGTTCTCATAAACCGCTGCAATGTGAACCCAGCCTTAGTGACACTGGCGACGGGGGGTGATCACGGGGTTAAACCTTTATTGGGGGGGTTAGGGGGGTACATTAGAACTAAAGGGGGCTAACCCTAACTGCCCTAACAGTTATTACAGTCACAAATGACACCAATGCAAAAAAAAAAAAAAAAAAATGACATTGGTGTCACTGTGACTGGGGGGCAGGGGTAATTGGGGGGGTGATCGGGGGGGTGTGAGTGTGCCTGGCATGTTCTACTGTGTGTGTAGAGTGTTGGTGCAACTCACCGATCCGCTCTCCTCCGTGTCGGAACGAAAAATACCGACACGGAGGAGAGAATACATCACTTCCTCTCCTGTGTTTACATTACAGGAGAGGAAGTGATGTCACGGGGGATTTCTATTCGTCGGTAGCGATCGCGAGGGGGTGGCCATGAATGAATGGCCGCCCCCTCGTCCCGGATCGCTCCCGGACGAAAACCGACCGCCGCAGGCACCGGGCGGGGGCCCGATCGGGCCCCCGACCCGCGGGAGGCAAGGGACGTACATGTAAGCCCTTATGCCTGCCCGTGCCATTCTGCCGACGTACATCGGCGTGCGCCGGTCGGCAACTGGTTAACCACTTCAACCTCAGAAGGTTTACCCCCTTCGTGACCAGGCCATTTTTTGCAATACGGCACTGCGTTACTTTAACTGACAATTGTGCAGTCCTCCGATGCTGTACCCAAATAAAATTGATGTCCTTTTTTTCCCACAAATAGAACTTTCTTTTGGTAGTATTTGAGCACCTCTGCCTTTTTGTTTTTTGCGCTATAAACAAAAAATGATTGGACCATTTTTAAAAAAAAAAAACATTTTTTTTAACTTTATGCTATAAAACACATCCAATAAAAAATTTAAAAAATGTATTTATTCATCAATTTAGGCCAATAAGTACTCTGGTAAAAAAAAAATCCCAATAAACTTATATTGATTGGTTTGCACAAAAGTTATAGTGTTCACAAACTATGGGATATATTTATGGAATTTTTATCTATTTATTTTACTAGTGGCGGTGATCATCGATTTTATTAGCAGGACTGTAACATTGCAGCGGACACATATGACCCTAAGTGACACTTTTTGGGGACCAGTGGCACTAATACAGTGATCAGTGCTAAAAAAAAAAGCACTGTCACTGTACTAATGACACTGGCAGGTAAGGGGTTAACGGGCGCTCAAGGGGTTAAATGTGCTCCCTCTGAGTGCTTTCTAACTGTGTTGGGGTGCTTTGACTGGGGGAAGACAGATCAGTGTTTCCTGCTTGACCGAAACAAAGATCTCCATCTTCCCCTTTACAGAACGGCAATCTGCTTTGTTTAAATAGGCAGACCGCCATTTTGCCTCTCCTGAGAGCGATCATGGGGTGCCAGCGAACATTGGGTCTCAGACCCAGTGCATGAAAATCGCGTACAGGTACGTGATTTTGCGCAGGAGGGCCACCCTGTTGCAGTATATCTGTGTGGGGCAGTCCAAAAAAGGTTTAAAGAGGAAGTAAACCCTGATGGGTTTACTTCCTCTTTTTTTTCCCTGCAAAGGTAAAGCATAATGGACTACTATGCATCGCATAGTAGCTCATTATGTGTCACTTACCTGACACAGGAGCCAGCGAAGTCGCCGCTGATCCCTGTAGTCCGCCGCATCCATCTTGCTGGTGGCGTCTCGCAGCTCCGACCAATGACAGCGGCGAAGCCGCGATGACGTCACTCCTGCGCATGCGCACGGGAGTCGCGTCTCGCAGCTCCGCCTCTGCCATTCGGCGAAGCCGCGATGACGTCACTCCCGCGCATGCGCACGGGAGTCGACAAATTAGGCAAATCCATTCTTGGATTTGCCGCATTTAGTGCGCCTGCGCGCCGCTGTCTACGGCGCATGCGCCGTAGACAGCGGTGCCCATTTTCGGGCAAATATCTCCTAAACCATATAGGTTTAGGAGATATTGCTTGGACCTACAGGTAAGCCTTAATCTAGGCTTACCTGTAGGTCAAAGTGGTTTGAAGGGGTTTACTTCCTCTTTAAGCTTTACTTTTCCTTTATTTAATATAGTGTGTATTACCATAGAGCAGGGGTGTCCAAACTTTTTTCAAAGAGGGCCAGATTTGATGAAGTGAACATGCTTGAGGGCCGACCATTTTGACTGATATTCTTTAAACCATTAAAATTTGGTCTAAGTGTGTTCGTCTGAGCTCTAATACACTACCCAACAAGAATTATCTTGCCTTTGTGCTGTGTGTGGTGAATAGATGAGCTTGGGCATGTTATTTGTATATACCGTATTTATCGGCTTATAACACGCACTTTTAAAAAGGAAGTTTCAGGAAAAAAAATCTTACATTTTAAATAAAGAACTGTGAAGCAAAATAAGGTTCAGTGCCCATCTGCAGCCTCACAAGTGCCACGAATGCAGCACCCGCCGTTTTGCCACGAATGCAGCACCCGCCGTTTTGCCACGAATGCAGCACCCGCCGTATTGCCACGAATGCATCACCCGCCGTATTGCCACGAATGCATCACCCGCCGTATTGCCACGAATGCATCACCTGCCGTATTGCCACGAATGCATCACCCGCCGTATTGCCACGAATGCAGCACCCGCCGTATTGCCACAAATGCAGCACCTACTCCATTGCCATGAATGCAGACTCACCATTGCCATGAATGCAGACTCACCATTGCCATGAATGCAGACTCACCATTGCCATGAATGCAGACTCACCATTGCCATCAGTACAGCCTGATTCATGTCCATCTACAGCCTTGGAGAAGACAGGGAGGGGGCGGGGCAAGCGCCAACAGACATACAGGAGAAACTCCTGTTTTTATTGGCGGCCTTTTTAATTGAAAGTCTTGCCTCCTATGATGGACAAAACAGTTGTCCAAAAGCAGCGCAGAAGACGGGACTTCCTTTTACACAGGGGACCGTGTAAACAGGAAATACTCCTCTCCTGTGAGCACGGCACTCGTCCCTCCCCTCCAAGGCAGCCAGCATATCTATCTTTTGTGGCCCCCGGCGCTCGGGGATTTGTTGGGGGCCACAAAAGATATATATGTCACAATTACCAGGCGGGCTGTCCGAAACTGGAACGCGGGCAGCGATTGGCTGCGGGCCAGACTTTGAACATACCTGCCATAGAGTAACAAGTCAGATTCATGTGAGGTGTAGCCCCTCCCCCCCCCACAGTTAGAATCACTCCCTAGGACACAACCCCTTCACCGCCCCCTAGTGGTTAACTCCTTCACTACTACAGTGTACTGATCACTATTGATGACAATGGTCCTAAAATAGTGTGAAAAGTGTCTGATCTGTCTGTCATAATGTCGCAGTCCCGATAAAAATCGCAGATCGCCGCCAATACTAATAAAAACATTTTTTTTCAAATAAAAATGCCATAAAACTATCCCCTATTTTGTAAACGCTATAACTTTTGCGCAAACCAATCAATATACGCTTATTGCAATTTTTATTTTATTTTTTTTACCAAAAATATGTAGAATACATATTGGCCTAAACTGAGGAAAACATTTTTTTTTTTTTTTTTTTATGTATTTTTGGGGGATGTTTTATTATAGCAAAAAGTAAAAAAATATTGCTTTTTTTTTTTTTTTTTTTCTCAAAATTGTCTCTCATTTTATGTTTATATCGCAAAAAATAAAAACTGCAGAGGCGATCAAATACCACCAAAAGAAAGCTCTATTTGTGAAGAAAAAAAGGACGTCAATTTTGTTTGAGTACAACGGTCGCACGACCACGCAATTGTCAGTTAAATCAACGCAGTGCTGAATTGAAAAAAGTGCTCTGGTCAGGAAGGGGGTAAATTCTTCTGGGGCTGAAGCGATTAAAATGGAACTAAACCCAGAGCCTCATCTGTCATGAACATAAAAAATAAATAAAACCAATGGTAAAGTAAAATTAGCCCCAGCTGTCCAATAAAAATGGTGCAGTGGAGGCACGCCTCTCACTTCAGTGTCAAAGAAGGGGCATGTGTCTAAAAGACAAATGCTCCCTTCCAGCCCAGCCCTCTTAAAACGGGACTGTACTGGGGAAAAAAATATTAAAAGCCAGCAGCTATAAATACTACAGCTGCTGACTTTTAATAAATGGACACTCACCTGTCCCGGGGTCCAGCGATGCCGGCAGCCGAGGCCGATCGATCGCTCTGCCCTCGGCTGCTGCCGCCACCATTCTAGGTGACGGAATCAGGAAGTGAAGCGAATCGGCTTCACTTCCCGGTTCCCTACTGCGCATGCGCGAGTCGCGCAGCCCAATAGGAATTGTCCGCGCTGTCTCTGGGACCTGTGTGTGTCCCAGCAGACAACGCGGCAGGACAGGAAGAGGCATAGACTCCCACGGGAGTCTATGCCCGGAAGTGGGTGTAAATACCTGTCTTTGACAGGTATCTCCACCCCCCTCCCCCCTGAAAGGTGCCAATTGTGACACCGGAGGGAGGGGGGAGGGTTCCGATCAGCGGAAGTTCCACTTTAGGGTGGAACCCTGCTTTAACTAGAAGGAAATAACGTGTTTATGTGTATAAGATTTACCCATAATCCCATGTTTTTCTCACACTGTTAAGAGGAAGAATAATAATCTGTGCTGCTGAAAAGGTACTGTTATAATCAAGCTAAATCATATATTATGCTATATGTTATAAGAAGATAATTAATTTATTTATCTATTTACTGTGAAATTACTTGTTGGAAGTTATAACTTCAAACTTCAGTATTTTGTCCGTTAAGCCACCTGCTTGAGTACAGTTTTTGAAAATATAGTAAATTACCTTAAAAACAATATATAGTAATTGTATATTACTTATGGTAATTAACCCCTTGCCACCAAGGCCAATTCTGACACACCTCTCCTACATGTAATAATCACCAATTTTTTTTTTTTTCTCTGGAATGTTACTCAGAACCCCCAAACATTATATATTGTTTTAGCAGACAACCTAGGGCGGTGATGGCGAACCTTGGCACCCCAGATGTTTTCAAACTACATTTCCCATGATGCTCATGCACTCCTCAGTGTGGCTGAGCATCATGGGAAATGTAGTTCCAAAACATCTGGGGTGCCAAGGTTCGCCATCACTGCCCTAGGGAATATATATGAGAGAAAAAAAAAAAAAATATATATATATATATATATATATATATATATATATATATATATATATATATATATATATATATATATATATATATATATATATATTATATATATTATATATTATATATGTATATATGTGTGAAATATTATGTTACGCCAAGTAAATAGATACCCAACATGTCACGCTTTAAAATTGCACACACTTGTGGAATGGCGCCAAACTTAAATACTTTAAAATCTCCATAAGCGAATTGTTAAATTTTGTTACCGTTTACATGTTTAGAGTTACAGAGGAGTTCTAGTGCTAGAATTATTGCTCTCGCTGTAACGATTGCGGCGTATGTAACCTGTGTGTATCTGGCTCTGATATTAGCCAGTGCCTTACCAGCCACTGACCTTACGAACCTTGGACCGTTGGAGAGGAGGTAAGCACTGCTGATTTTAGTTCCACTTTAATAAATCAAGGCCATCGTTATTTAGTACCCTTTTTTGCACCTCTGAGAATACTTCAGTGGTTACCGAACAAAACAATATACAATCATGAGCTGTACAAATGTATGGATTCTAATTAATGTACTAATATTCTGAAATAAAATTTGATTTGATGAAGCCAAGTTGTTGTGATGAGCACATTTGAGTCTTGGTCACAAATCATAGAATCGTATATTAAAGATTGTGTATTCTGCGACTTGCTGTGATGTGGAAGGTTTTCTGATCCAGCTAATGAGCTGTCATCATGAATCCTGTCTTCCAAGACCGAGATTCTGCCTGCTCAGAGATATTACATACACATCCTTCTCTGTGAGAACACATTAACGGAACACACAAGGGACTGGATTATTGCTTGTTAACCATGACATGTCATGTGTTGGTGATTATTACTTAATTTGACTGATAAATGAAATTCATACTGCCTAAATGAATTGAAATTTAATTTCTGGAACATAATTGGCTGTTTTAATATCTGGCCCAGGTTTGGCTTAAGGAGATCTGTGCCTAATCAACACATTCTGTACTCCAATTTTTGGTAAATTTTAAGTGGCCAGGTGGACAATGCAACAAAATAGAGAATTCGCACCTTTTTGGAGCCATTCGATTCTAACTTGGTTTCCTAAAGGAACAGTTCGCTTGAATAATCTTAAAATGTTTCCGGTTGAAAAAAATGGCAATACCTCTTGGTTGCCTGTGGCCCCTACCCTTTCCCATGAAGCTATATTAAGGTATTACTTGGACTATCTGTTTTATACTATAGTAAATATGGAGAATCATGACTTCTTCATTTGAATATCTTGGGTCAGTGACACTTTGATGGAAATTAGAATTGTAGTTCAGAGAGGTGCTTCGGCTTTCCAGCAACCATGCAAGACTGAAATAGTTTTTGGGTAGAGTTGGTGTCTATATTGGGACTAACTAGTTCCAGAATTTCACATTTTAAAGTCCAGAAATTGAACAATCATTGGGTAATATTTTAGGAAAATTAGGTTGGTAGCTGTATGTGCTGGATAACTGAGTGTTCTATAGTAGATTTACTTCTAAGTAATGCAATCTTAACTGTCTCTATTCCATTTTTGGGACCCTAGTTGTCATTCTACATCCCATTTCTTAACAGAACCTTATCAAGGAAATATAATTTATAACAATCTGGTGGTCTCAAAAAACTGAAAGTTGAGCAAGACTTTTCTGCAGGTCTTATATTGTATAGAGACCGGAAACTTTTTTTTTTTTTATATTCTTTTTCAGATTGGGTCTGTAGTACCACTCACAGTTGAAGTTGATTATTGCAGCACAGCTAAAGAATGAAAGGGTTGTTTGATGACAGGTACTATAAGCACTCAGACAGGTGTATGTTGTTCTTTATAGGATGGGAGACTACAAAAGATATATATGTCAATTTTTTTACATAGATATTATTATAGTGAACCTGCATTAAGTGTAATGCCGCGTACACATGACCGGACTATCCGACAGACTAGGTCCGACGGTCTTCCCGACTGACTTTCGGCGGAGTTCCGATGGACTTTCTGAACAAACGGACTTGGCCACACATGAACGTTTGAAAGTCCATTTGTTTTGAACTTGATGACGTAAACTGGACTAAACAAGGAAGTTCAATAGCCAGTAGCCAATATCTTCCCTTGCGTCGTATTTGGTCCGTCGGACCAGCACACAGATGAACGGTTTTCCCTATTTTAATACATGTTCTATTTCTAGGTCTGTCTGATTTTTTTTTTTTTTTTTTTTTTTTTAACCACTTAACCACTTTCAGACCGGACCATTTTGCTGGTAAATGACCAGAGGTCTTTTTACACTTTGGCACTGCGCTGCTTTAACTGGTAATTGCGCGGTCATGCAATGTTGTACCCAAACAAAATTTGCGTCCTTTTCTTCCCACAAATAGAGCTTTCTTTTGATGGTATTTGATTGCCTCTGCGATTTTTATTTTTTGCGATATAAACGTAAAAAGACCGCAAATTTTGAAAAAAAATGATATTTTCTACTTTTTGTTATTAGAAAAATCCAATAAACTCAATTTTAGTCATACATTTAGGCCAAAATGTATTCAGCCACATGTCTTTGGTAAAAAAAAAGTCAATAATTGTATATTTATTGGTTTGCGCAAAAGTTGTCACATCTACAAACTAAGGTACGTTTTCTGCAATTTACGCAGCTTTTAGTTTACGACTGCCTATCTCATTTCTTGAGGTGCTAAAATGGCAGGGCAGTACAAAACCCCCCCAAATGACCCCATTTTGGAAAGTATACCCCCTAAGGAAATTGATAAGAGGCATGTTGAGCCCATTGAATATTTTATTTTTTTGCCTCAAGCGATTGAATAATGACAAAAAAAAAAAATTTTTTTTTTTTTTACACAAAGTTGTCACTAAATGATATATTGCTCACACATGCTATGGGCGTATGTGAAATAACACCCCAAAATAAATTCTGCTGCTTCTCCTGAGTACGGGGATACCACATATGTGGGACTTTTTTTGAGCCTAGCCGCGTACGGGGCCCCGAAAACCAAGCACCGCCTTCAGGCTTTCTAAGGGCGTAAATTTTTGAGTTCACTTCTCACTACCTATTACAGTTTTGAAGGCCATAAAATGCCAAGATGGCACAAAACCCCCACAAATGACCCCATTTTAGAAAGTAGACACCCCAAGCTATTTGCTGAGAGGCATGTTGAGTCCATGGAATATTTTATATTTTGCCACAAGTTGCGGAAAAAATTACAAACTTTTTTTTTTTTTTTTTTTTTTGTTCACAAAGTTGTCACTAAATGATATATTGCTCACGCATGCCATGGGCATATGTGAAATGACACCCCAAAATAAATTCTGCTGCTTCTCCTGAGTACGGGGATACCACATATGTGGGACTTTTTGGGAGCCTAGCCGCGTACAGGGCCCCGAAAACCAAGCACCGCCTTCAGGCTTTCTAAGGGCGTTACAGTTTTGAAGGCCATAAAATGCCAAGATGGCACAAACCCCCCCCAAATGACCCCATTTTGGAAAGTAGACACCCCTAAATTTAGGGGTACACTAGTGAGACTAGGTAATAAATGGCGGGTGCCCTGAAACTATAAAAAAATAACTAACCAACCAGCGTCACCTGTAACAGTTATATGGTGATCACTGGTGAAAGGGTTAACTAGGGGGCAATCAGGGGGCTTTATGCGGTAGTATATGGGGGTCCCTGGCGCTATAAAAAGCTGCGGCGAACCTAAATACCTACCTGCCTAACTAGCGTCACCTGTGACACTAATACAGCGATCAGAAAAACGATCGCTTATTAGGCTGGGTTCACACTGGAGCGATGCGGGAACGCCACGAATGCGCGGCGGGTTCCCGCATCGCATGCCTCCCGGCGGCAGTTCACACTGCCCTATGCGAACTGCTGGGAGTGTCAGTGAAATGTTACTGACACCCCCAGATCAGTTCGCATATCGCAGTGTGATCTGCAAACTCGGATCGCATGGTGTGAACACCCATGCGATCCGATTCTGCTGCGGGCCAAAAAAAGGGTCCCGTGCGAATTTGCGGCGGGTGCAGCGGGTGTGGCGGGTGCGGCGAATGGCTGAACTCGAATCGCACAGAGATCGGATGTGATTTGCACTGCAGTGCGGTGCGAATCACATCCGTTCTCATAAACCGCTGCAATGTGAACCCAGCCTTAGTGACACTGGCGACGGGGGGTGATCACGGGGTTAAACCTTTATTGGGGGGGTTAGGGGGGTACCTTAGAACTAAAGGGGGCTAACCCTAACTGCCCTAACAGTTATTAGTCACAAATGACACCCGCCGGGTGATCAGGGGGTTAAACCTTTATTAGGTAATAAATGGCGGGTGCCCTGAAACTATAAAAAATAACTAACCAACCAGCGTCACCTGTAACAGTTATATGGTGATCACTGGTGAAAGGGTTAACTAGGGGGCAATCAGGGGGCTTTATGCGGTAGTATATGGGGGTCCCTGGCGCTATAAAAAGCTGCGGCGAACCTAAATACCTACCTGCCTAACTAGCGTCACCTGTGACACTAATACGGCGATCAGAAAAATGATCGCTTATTAGGCTGGGTTCACACTGGAGCGATGCGGAAACGCCGCAAATCCGCGGCGGGTTCCCGCATCGCATGCCTCCCGGCGGCAGTTCACACTGCCCTATGCGAACTGCTGGGAGTGTCAGTGAAATGTTACTGACACCCCCAGATCAGTTCGCATATCGCAGTGCGATCTGCAAACTCGGATCGCATGGTGTGAACACCCATGCGATCCGATTCTGCTGCGGGCCAAAAAAAGGGTCCCGTGCGAATTTGCGGTGGGTGCGGCGGGTGTGGCGGGTGCGGCGGGTGCGGCGAATGGCTGAACTCGAATCGCACAGAGATCGGATGTGATTTGCACTGCAGTGCGGTGCGAATCACATTCGTTCTCATAAACCGCTGCAATGTGAACCCAGCCTTAGTGACACTGGCGACGGGGGGTGATCACGGGGTTAAACCTTTATTGGGGGGGTTAGGGGGGTACATTAGAACTAAAGGGGGCTAACTCTAACTGCCCTAACAGTTATTACAGTCACAAATGACACCAATGCAAAAAAAATAAAAAATGACATTGGTGTCACTGTGACTGGGGGGCAGGGGTAATTGGGGGGGTGATCGGGGGGTAAAGGGGGGGTGTGAGTGTGCCTGGCATGTTCTACTGTGTGTGTAGAGTGTTGGTGCAACTCACCGATCCGCTCTCCTCCGTGTCGGAACGAAAAATACCGACACGGCGGAGAGAATACATCACTTCCTCTCCTGTGTTTACATTACAGGAGAGGAAGTGATGTCACGGGGGATTCCTATTCGTCGGGAGCGATCGCGAGGGGGTGGCCATGAATGAATGGCCGCCCCCTCGTCCCGGATCGCTCCCGGACGAAAACCGACCGCCGCAGGCACCGGGCGGGGGTCCGATCGGGCCCCCGACCCGCGGGAGGCAAGGGACGTACATGTACGCCAATATGCCTGCCCGTGCCATGCTGTCGACGTACATCGTCGTGCGGCGGTCGGCAACTGGTTAAACACCTTCCTGCCCAGACCAATTTTGAGCTTTCAGCGCTGTCGCACTTTGAATGACAATTACGCGGTCATGCTACACTGTACCCAAATGAAATTTTTATCATTTTTTTCCCACAAATAGAGCTTTCTTTTGGTGGTATTTGATCACCTCTGCGGTTTTTATTTTTTGCTAAACAAATAAAAAAATACCGAAAATTTTGAAAAAAAATGTTTTTTTTTGTTTCAGTTTCAAAACTTTGCAAATATGTAAGTTTTCTCCTTCACTGATGGGCACTGATGGGGTTACACTGATGGGCACTGATGAGGTGGCACCAATGAAGTGGCACTGATGAGGTGGCATTGATGGACACCGATATGTGGCACTGATAGGCGGCACTGATGGGTGGCACTGATGGGCGACACAGATGGGCACTGATAGGTGGCACAAATTGGCACTGATAGCTGGCACGGATTGGCACGGGTGGGCATGGGTTAGTCGGCACAGGTGGGCATGGGTTAGTCGGCACAGGTGGGCATGGGTTAGTCGGCACAGGTGGGCATGGGTAGGCACTGATAGGCAGCACAGATGGGAACTGATAGGCGGCATTGTATTATAATATATTGTACTAATGGATGCCAATCAGTGCCAATCAATAATGCATGCCCATCAGTGATGCCCATTGTGGGCACTGATTGGCATCCATTATGGGCACTGATTGGCATCCATTGTGGCACTGACTGGAATCCCTGGTGGTCTAGGGTGGCATACCTTGTCCTTGGCATCCCTGGTGGTCTGGTGGCGTCCCTGGTGGTCCAGTGTGGGCATCCTTGGGGGGGCTGTGCTGATAATCGATCAGCACAGACCCCCCCTGTCAGAGGAGCAGCCGATCGGCTCTCCTCTACTCGCGTCTAACCGGCTTTTCCTATTTACACTGTGATCAGCCGTGATTGGACACGGCTGATCACGTGGTAAAGAGTCTCCGTCGGAGACTCTTTACCGAGATCGTAGTTGCCGGGTGTCAGACTGACACCCCGCAACAACGATTGCCGCGATGCGCGCCCCCAGGGGCGCGCGGCGGCTCATAATCCTGATCACATCATATGACGTCCGGTCAGGATTATGCAACCACTTTGCCACCGTCTATTTGCTATGGGGCGGGCGGCAAGTGGTTAAACAATCGGACTAGCCCACACACGATCAGATTGTCCGGACTAATCCCTTCGGACCTAGTCTGCCAGAAAGTCTGGTCGTGTGTACGAGGCATTATACTAATAACCTCTCCAGCAAAAAACTGACAACATAGCATTACGTTCCATTTTCATCACCCTATTTGCTTCTAGCACCAACTGCAATCCAAATTAAGTGGCAGCGCCAATTTTTGCCAAAGGTGAGCTCCAAAGGCATGTCCCCTCTGCCCATGTGACGATTCCTGGACTTGATGGTAGGTCACCCAAGCACTAGGCAATGCATTGGGGGAATGTCCAGCAATGGGTTTATATCTGCTTCCTTCAGTAGATGTGGTAAGACTTCTAGGCAGCTCTAGGCTCACTTAAAGATAAACAAATCTTACAAAAATGAATATCCACAACTTTTTTCAGCTATTTGCTAATTCAGTTACTTTAAACACTTCAGGCCATTGTTTGTGCTATGTCACTGCGTCAATTTACCTGACAGTTGCGCGGTCATAAAACGTTGTACACAAAACAATTTTTTGCTTTAATAAATATCCAAAAAATATATAAAAATCAAATTTCTTCATCAGTTTAGACCAATATGTATTCTAAAATCGCAATAAGCATATATTGATTGGTTTGCGCAAAAGTTATAGCGTCCACAAAATATGGGAGATATTCATGGCATTTTTATTATAAATTTTAATAAATTTTCTTTTTTGCTAGTAATGGCAGTGATCAGCGATTTTTAGCAGGACTGCCGCACTTTTGACGCTTACTTTTTTTTTTTTTTTGGGACCAGTGACATTTATACAGTGATCAATGTGGAACATAGCCACTAATTACTGTATAAATGACACTGGCAGGGAAGGGGTTAACACTAGGGAGCCATCAAGAGGTTAAATGTCTACCCTGGGAGGGTTTTCTAACGGGGGGGTGGACTGACTGGGAGTAGAGAAATCGCTATTCCTGATCACTAGGAATAGCTGATCTCTCTCTACTCCCCTGTCAGATCGAGGATCTGTTTGTTTACATTGACAGACCCCCATTTTGGCTCTCTGTGGAGCGATCGCTGGTGCGTGGCGGACATCGCAGCCACGAGCATCGGCACCGGCGTCACCCCATGGGCGTGCGCCTGCTATTTCTTATAACGGACTCGTGTACTAACTGTAATTCGTGCAGCTGTGCCAACTTGCCGCAGTATAATAACGGCAGCTGGTCAGCAAGCGGTTAATATTTTTACACCATGCCACAGCACTGGGAAGTCTCTGCAAACATCCATAAGGGCAGCACAGTGGCAAAGTGGTTAGCACCTCTGCCTAGCAGCACTAGAGTCGCCAGTTCAAATCCCAACCATAACTTTACCTGCCTGGAGTGCGTGCGTGGGTTTTCTCTTGGTACTCTTGTTAGTCCATTTTCCTCCCACGCATCAAGACATGTTGGTAGGTTAATTGGATCCTGTCTAAATTGGCCCCAGTATGTGTATGAATGTGAGTTAGGGACCTTAGATTGTAAGTTCCTTAAGGGCAGGGACCGATGTGCATGTACAATATATATGTAAAAGTGCTGCGTGAATTGATTGTGTTCTAGAAGTACCTGTAATTTAATAAATACAGTCTGCATACCTCCCAACATTTTGAGATAGGAATGAGGGACATCTATTAACAAACATATGTAGGCATAAGACACGCCCCTGTCACACCCCTTTTTAAAGGAGAGTTAATAAAAAAAAGTTAATTAAATCCACAAGGGCTTTTTTTTACTACTACTATTCCTTTATATTGGCTTGGAAAATGTACAAATGCAGCAATTTAGAAATTGAATGAAAGGTTTAGCACTGGGAAACATTTTTTGAAAGATAAAAAGTGCATTTTATATACTATACTATATTATAATAACTGTATGGATCAGACCAAAGTGAAGGACAAATGAGGAGGAAAGAGGGACATTGCTCCAAACCAGGGACAGTCCCTCAAAATCCAGGACAGTTGGGAGCTGAGCCAATGCAAAAAAGGGAAAGGCTGGCGCCATGAAAATATGATAAATTCCTAAATATAATTGCTTATTCCACTGCCTGCCTCATCAAATGCGTCTTTCTTCCTGCGAAGACTGCTGAGAACTGACACTTCTGGGAGTGTCGGTCTTCCTTGATTCCTCCTGCTGACCTCTGTTGTTATTGTAACCTAACAAATGGAAGAGGAACGGCGCCTTCTAAGTGCAGTAAAACGGTACATTTTTATAAATCAATTCACTCACAAAAGTAGTTCTTAGATGGGCATTGTAATTATTTCAACATCCGCTAGTCGCAGTCAGAGGAGAGGCCATCAGCTGTAAATCCGGCAGAGGGATAGATGATGTGGATGGTCACAGGCCCGGAAACACCGATGGATATGATGTTTCCGGTGGATGGGGAGCGCAAGCCCTAGGCACCAGCACTGGTGGGGATCGGCGTCACTTCCGGCTTAGCGGGGAGGAGCTATTATTATTGTAACTTATTATTATGTCCTTGTAGTTGGCAAAAGGAACCAATGAGCACTGAGGAGGACATAGGAGATGGACACTCCCAGAAGTTTCAGTTTTCCAGCAGACTTCAGGGTGCAATTCCGTAGTGTTCGGCGGCACGAGCAGTGGGATAAGTAAGTATATACTCTGATCTTTTTACAAGTTTATCTTTGTTTGGAATGTCTTCCTCCATGTCAGGTCACCTGCAGTTTGAGAATTGCACACCTATGAACTGCAGACCTCAAACTGCACATTTAGAAGATGGGAGACTATGCTATATCAAGCATTTGATAGGCCAGCAACTGTCAGCCGTCAGGTGACCTCTGACCCTCGCAGTGTCGCCTCCCATCTTTCCATCCTTACCGGCTCTCAGCATATGTGTACTGCTAAATTTCAAGTGCGCATTCGTTTTGGGCCTAGAATATCCTTGTACCATACATCTTTGTTTTTTTTTGTTTTTTTTGACAGTAAGGTCATTTTCTTTTTGTGTAATGTAAAAGTGACAGTGAAACAAGGCAAATGGCTCTGACACTCCCTGGCTTTCAGTATGGTCTCATCAGCAACACAGATTAATCTCACAGGCTTTGTATTTGTGTAATTGACAGTTCCATTAACATGTACTGATATCTTGTTTTATTTTTCCAAAGCTGTGGATGAGCCTTGTAATTTATTCAGAGCGCCTCCTCGAAATGAAGTCCATTATTCAGTGCGCTTGGTTTTAAAACTAGATTAAATGAGTGTGCCTATTAGCAGAGATTAGTGCTGTGTGCTGCAGCTGGAAGATTACTCTGATTGTCAGCATGAGTTCCTGTGTCAGAAAGGCGATAAGGAAAGGTCCCAGACTCACTGTGCTGGGTTAAACTAGGGCGTTGAGTGGATGTTAAATATTAAATTACTGCTGGTTCCACATTCATTGCCAGTCTCACAAGCTCCGAGTATACTTCAAATGGATAGGCACTTCCCTTACAGTAATACCAAAACTTTTTTTTTCTTGATTTAACCACTTGACCACTGGGCACTTAAACCCCCTTCCTAACCAGACCAATTTTCAGCTTTCGGTGCTCTCACACTTTGACAATTACTCAGTCATGCAACACTGTACCCATATGAAATGTTTGTCCTTTTTTTCCACACAAATAGAGCTTTCTTTTGGTGGTATTTAATCACTGCTGGGTTTTTCATTTTTTGCGTTTATAAATCAAAAAAAGACTTAAAATTTGGTAAAAGAAAAAAAAATTATTTTGTTTCTGTTAAAATTTATTGCTGAGTATGGGCACTGAGCAGCACTGTGGACCCTATAGATCCAGCCCACAGCGCTGCTGCAAACTATCTCTCCCCCTCTCCCCTCGCACTGTACAGATCGGTACAGAGAGAGGAGGGAGGGAGGAACCGGCGTCATGTCATGACGCCAGTTTGTTTACAAGTGATCACTCTGTCATTTGACAGCGCGATCACATGGTAAATGGCTGCTACCAGCATCCATTTACCGTGATCCGTGATGTGCTGGGTGGCGCGCTGGAGCAAGATTCTGGGAGGGTGTCCCATGGACGTCCTCTCAGAATAAGCCAACTGCACTGTAGGCATCTTCAGGCTATGACCTGGTCGGCAAGTGGTTAAAGTAGAATTATAGGCAAAACTTTATTTTTTTTTTCAATTTGGCTAGAGCAATGGAGGGTTATAACCCCTGTTGGATTTATTTTATCACCATCTGTGTCCTATTGCAGAGATTTCATTTCATTTCACTTCCTGTCCCATAACCAAACAGAGTGAAAATCCCTGAAAATTAGGGGAATTCCTTGGGGACCCCCAGGTCACCCAGAACTAGTGTCCTCATTGGAATATTTCCCTGCTATTACTTTTCTGGGGACAACTCAAAATTTGTAATTTTCTTTTTACTTTCACTTTTAATGATAAACAGGACAAATAGAGAGTGTGACTCTTAACGGGGCACAAACAGAATTAAAACCTGACAGGTGTTCTAATCCCTCTGCATTCTATCCGAAACAAAAAAAAAAGTTTTGCCTTCTAGATATACTTTGAGTGGTGAGGCCTTAGAACCTCTGTCAGGTTTTAATTGCTATAAATAAGTAAATAACTGCTGCGCTTATAAACACACTTGAAATAAAATTATAAAATAGACAGCAGCTAGCACAATATTGAAGAAAATGACAATACAAAAGTTGTATAGGCCACAGGAAGCAAATCCAGAGACAATGTTCAACACACTTCACTAGATGGTTGCCAGAAGGTGAACAGAGGAAGAAACCTTCACCAACAACCGATCTCACAGCCGTTTACCCTCCTTAGTGGACCCTCATTACAAAGGCCACATAAGCATTTGGATAGTAAAGGAAACCCTTTGAATTCCATACATCTGGGTCAGGGACAGCAAGCCAGAATATAGATGCAACAACCCCCATTTTCAGCTTTTCCTTTCAAAATACTCCAGCAGCGGTCACCACAGATTATTCCATCCCGTGCGATTTATAGAGAAATAGACCTCATGGTGCAATATATCAAGCAGCATTTAATAAGTGTAAAAAAGGAGATTACCTCACATGCTCTAAAATAAAAACATTTGTTTATCAAAACATTCAGCAATCCCCCACCAACAATATACACCAGCGTCACGTCGCCCACTTCTCCCTAAGTTGTTTCGTCATAGAATCACGTCGTCGGGTGTGGCTAGATGGACGCTCTATTGCCTTATATATGCAGGACAAGATTTGCAAATAGCGGAAATAGGCTGTGTTACAATCGCCGGAAGTAATGAGTACAATCCCGGCCAATAGACGGCAGCATTAAATCTAAAAAATGCATTTCACAGCAAAAACAAATTCAATAGTTAACTCCATCATAAAAATCTACTAAATAGACTCTCTTGAATTAATAATGGATAGTTAAACCCTAGATTAAATATAATAAAAAATACGTCACAAAAAAGTAATGCTCAGACGTAGCACCATCTTGTGGTCAAATGGGATAATACATTGTACTTACATAGATAACAAATCTAACTAAGATGCTAATATTTATAAACCATAATGATTCACAAAACTTTACAAAATTAAGATAAAATATAAAAAGTTTAAACTACATAGTTCCAATTCCACAAAATACTAAAACAGACCCAAGCAAAGAGGCCAAAAGACATTAATTATGCATTGCTGATAAATCCATTTACATCCCACTCAATATTCATACCATGGAGCTATATGTCTTGGCCTTAGAAAATCCATTGAGTTTCTAAATGAGAAACCCCTCTGGTCATATGGTTTCCCCTCCAATTCCCAGTGAACTTATCAATACCCAAATCGCATCCTCCATCCCAAGGGTTAGGAAGCGTGTTAGATCCCCCTCCCCTACCTCAGACCCCTTACCAAGGGAACAGTGGGTACAGGATGAGGTGTTACCCTCAGGCGATCAGGAAGAAAAACAAACCGATTACTCCTCTGCGGAGAAAACAATTGTAGATAAACCCTTTTCAGCCTCGCAGTCTAAAGAAATTGCTGGTACAATCTCTTATGGACTAACTTTCATGTTACGCCTAACAGAGTCTGCTGAAAGTTTGGTTTCTTCCTTGGGTTCTTTTAAATCTTTCACAACCTTTTCATGCATTTTCCTGTCCATGCATTATTAGAAAAGCTTATTTATGCTGAATGGGATCACCTGGATAAGCATTTTCTCCCTCCAAAGAGATTCTCAGTTCTCTATCCCATGGAGGAGAAATTTACCATAAGATGGAATGTACCAGCAGCTCTTTATCCTTGGCAGGTGCCTTTATTCAGCCTGCAGTCGCCATAATAGGCATCTGTCAGTCCCCAAAGGACCAATTTAGACAGGCCCTTAAGGAGGTCCCTGTACAACAAGCCCAAGATTTGGCTGAACTACCAAAAGCATTGTTTTGCCATAGATGCCATGAAATACTCTATTCACCAGGTGTCCCTTGCGCTTGTGCTAGTACACATGCGTAGTATTCTGTGGTTAAAAAATTGGTCAGCCGAAGCACCCCGCAAAAAGCACCTGACTGGTTTTCCTTTTCATGGGGATCGGCTATTTGGGGATGATTTGGACAAATACATCCAAATGATTTCTAGTGGGAAAAGTACTCTTTTGTCACTCAAAAGAAAGTATAGACGCCCTTCATTTAAGTGGACTCTTTCCTCTGCATCAGGGGCATCTGCCTCTAGGCAGTGGCGACTGATTCCGCCGTCAGACTCTAGAGGAAAGCCTCAGGGTCAGGCCCAAGCACAAAAAAAGTCCTGGGGGAGGAAACCTGCAAAGAAGAATTCTAAAGCCTCATTATGAAGGGGCGCCCCCACCTCTCCAAGGTGGGGGGGAAGACTTCTGCAATACACAGAAGTCTGGCAAGAGGAAATTCAGGACAGATGGGTCTTCTCCACGGGGTCTCTAGGATACAAACTAGAATTTTGGGAGTTTCCACTATCTTGTTTTCTGAGATCAAACGTTCCCAAAGATCCAGGGAAAGGGCAATCTCTGTTTTGGGCACTAGACCGATTAATGGCTTAGGGAGTGATCATACAAATCCCCACAGAATAGCAAGGTTTGGGGTTTTATTCAAACCTCTTTACGGTATCAAAACCGAATGGAGATGTGAGACCCATTGTAGATCTAAAGTATCTAAATCAGTTCCTGAAGATCTGCTCCTTTCACATGGAGTCAATCAGGTCAGTGGTTTCCATCTAACAAGGAGGGGAACTTCTGGCATCAGGGATGCGTATCTGCATGTCCCTATATTTCCCGCTCACCAAAGGTTTCTGCGGTTTGAGGTAGAACAGCAGCATTTTCAGTTTGCAGCCTTGCCCTTAGGGCTAGCTACAGCACCCCGGGTGTTCACAAAGCCTCTAGCCAGGTTAAGGTCACAGGGCATAACAGTCTTGGCGTGCCTAGACGATCTATTGCTAATGGACCAGTCAGTGGCTGGTTTGGAGCAAAGTGTACACATTACAACCAATTACCTGGAAAGTCTAGGTTGGATTAATCTGGCAGATGGAGCATTTCCTACATGAAAAAGAAAACCCATATTATGAAAAAAATAATAATTTGTTGGGGGGATCTATTACATTTGGACTGACCTGAAGTCTAAGTGGTGGAGCCCCTCTAAACACAACTGCAGGAAGCTCTGGGAGAAGAGGTCCCAAAACCCTATCATTACGCATGTTCCAATGTTTCTATAAAATATTTTTAAAGCGGTTGTATACTCCCTTTTTACTTTTACTTACAGGTAAGCCTATAATGGGGCTTACCTGTAGGTAAAAAAAAATCTCCTAAACCTGTATGGTTTAGGAGATATTCCCCTGGCAATGAGCCCCTGATTGCAGCAGCGCATGTGCACAGGGGTTTCTCAGCTGGAAGCCTGGCAGACGCAGGACCCTGCAGGTAAAATCTCCCACGCGCATGCGCAGGAGTGACAATATCGCCTCTCCGTCCACTCACAGCGCAGGAGCCACGATATCCGGAACACACGCAGAGGGAACATGTCAGCTCCCTCGGGCGAGATGTCGGGTCTTCATTCTAAGGTAAGTATTTCATAATAAGCTAGTATGGGGTGCATACTAGCTCATTATGCCTTTTCCCTTGCAGGTATGAAAAAACAATAATAATTCTGCGGGTTTACTCCCACTTTAATGGCGTATTGCTGGGTGGAATAAGTGGTAAAGAAAGCATATTTGAAAGTATCAGTTGGTACAATCCCTCGGGACCAACAACTCATCCCTATTTCTCCTTGCTGCACGCTCAAATGCTTGGTCAAAACCCTTCTCTACAAACCTCAAATTTAAAGCAGAGGCCTCCTGAAGGAAATCCTCATATCTCGTGCAGTTCCTCCTAAGCCGTAAAAATTTACTAACTGGAACAGACCTCAGCCAAGCAGGGTGGTGACAACTTTTGTTGCTGATGAAGCCATTCCTGTCCATCTCCTTGGAAAATGTAGACGTGACAATGGTTCCATCTGACACTTTAATCCGCAGATCTAAAAAATGGATCTCAGTACTACTGGATTCGTGCTGGAGTAATATACCCCTCTCCTTTAATGTTTAACGTAGCCATAAACTCATCCAGTGAGCAATGTTCACCATCCCATATGAGGAGGACCTCGCCTATTTACCTCTCTCGACGGTGTTGATGGGATATGATCGTATATAGGGAGGAAACCTCAGCTGTGGCCAGGATATAATTGTCCTTCCACTCCACTGTTTTGAGAATATTGATCACCTGCATTGAATCTCTATAAAATTATGGAGTCTTGGTAACTAGTGGTTGTAGGTAGTGATCAATCTATTTTCCCAACCAGGAAGTGACCGAACACCACTTATAATCGGCCTTCCCTGGGGGCACACAGCATCCTTATGTACCTTGAGGAGATAGTAAATCACAGGAACCCAGGGAGCAGCTGGAACTAAGAAAGAGTTCTCCTCCTTGGAAAGTATCTTGTTCTGATAGCCCTCCTCCACCAAGTTTATAAGTTCCTTCTTAAATTTAGTCGCCAGGTTACCAACAAGAGGGACATAGGTATCCCGATTGGATAGTAATCTGGACATCTCAGATTTGTAGACCACAGAGTCCAGAATCACTATGCCCCACCTCCCCCCTGCCCCCTTTGTCCGCAGGACGTACCACTATGTCCTTGAACATAAAGTCACTCCTTTTTCTCTTAACCTGAAGTTGCTCTAAGTCCTTTGCGATCACATCCCTAAACACTGACATCGAAGGGGCCTCGACTGCCTGAAGGTTTTCATTGCTGTCTGTGCTCCTGTTGAGCAGCTTTGTCCTGGTGGTCTTAGTGACCATTGTCACTGGGAATGAAAGTGGGGAAAAAAAAAATGTTGAAATGTCACTAGAGCAACAATAGAGGGGAAATCTTCCAAAGGGACAACTGTCTAAAGCCTAGTACACACTGCTAGTTTTTTTGCATTCAAACCAGCAACCCCCACCTTCCAGGACACTCTGGTCAGCACTATAGGCCATTGTCTGAGAGTGCTGATCGGGAGCTAATTCGGTAGACCCTTTTTGGTCATGTCCCTCAACAGAACTTGACCGTTTGGACCGGCAGCAGTACACACAGGCCAAATGTCAGCCTGTTTCTATTGAACACCCAATGCCGTCTGACCTTCGGCCTATGTGTACGGGGCTTTAGAGATGGTTTATCATACTTTGTAGAGATTTATCTCACTTCCTGTTGTGTCTACAGGACAGGGAGTGAAGAGAGAAAGTTGTGAATAGGAAACAGACAGAAAATAAATCTGAGAGGTTTTACCCATTCTCTGCTCCATTCAAATTAAAAAAATATTTTGACTTGAAAGTATATCGAAGGCCCCTTTAACACTTGTGCGACTTGTTCTGCGACTTGGGACTGCAAAGACACATGACAAGTCGTACTCCATGATTTCCAATGAGCACTATTCATATTTGTATGACTTCAAGTTGCACCGACTTCAAAGTAGTCCCTGTACTACTGTGGTCTGACTTCGCAAGTTGAGGTCCATAGACCTCAAGTTTACACATGCATTCCCTGAAACTGCGGCGAAATCGTGTGACTTTCAAATTGCGGCAGTGTGAAAAGGGCCTACAGTGAGTCTGGCATGAGAAATGTACAGGGGCTGTCATAGCCAGCCTGCTGTAATTGAGTGTTATAAAAATGTCAATATTCCTTATGTTTATATGTGTTCCAGGTGTGGCTTTGGGAAACCTTAAAGTCAATGCATCGCAGGGCAGCCAGCAACTAATATTTTTACAAGGAATGGCAGCCCCCATTTAGTCTCTCATAATATCTTTGTTTTAAAGTGGATCTAAAGGCAGAAGGCTTTGTACCTCTCCCTTAAGGTAAAAAAACCCTGCATGCACCTCATATACTTACCTGAGCCTGGTCTCGAGCTAGTGATGTGCCCAAGAGCGCTCTCTCACTCTCTCTCTCTCCTCATTGTCTCCCACTGCTGTCAATCACAGCCCGTGACCAGGCTGTCTTGTGGACACACACAGCTGGCTCTGGAGTGAGCCCGCAGGAGTGTCTCCATAGCATGTGGCTTGCTATGGGGGTACTTGGTGGGGATGAGGAGCCAGAAGCTCTGGCCTGGGACCCGAAAAGCAGATGGGGGGGCTGCTCTGTGTAAAACCATTGCACAAAGCGGGTAACTATGACATGTTTATTTAAAAAAAAAAAATGTGTTTAGAATCACTTTAAAGGCCAAGTTCACTTTTTTCCCTAAATTCCAGCTTCCCTATGTACAAATTTACTGTTGCTGTACCCCTGTTGCAGAAAAGAAAATGCTTTATTCATGCTCTAGGACAGGCATAACCTTGGCCTACAGTGTCTCCTATAGAAAACTCCTCCATTACTTCCTGTTACTTATAAACTCAATGAACACCAGCCTCACTGAATATACAGCCAGGGTCTTCCGTACCTTCTTCTTGCATTGATCATTCCTTTGGCAGAGTATGCAGGAGCTAAGCGATAACATATGAGCCTACGTGGAGCAGAGCTGTAATATTTAAAACAGAGGTGTGTCTCTGGAAGTCTGTATAGCTCACTATAGAATCTGTACAATCTCGTTTAGATCTACCATCCACTATGTAGTACAAGGGCCTGCCTGATTGGATAAATAGGTCTGTTCTCCTATTATATAGTTTTGGTAAATCTACCACAGAGGTTGTACACTCAGATTGTGTAGTGTATGGTCTCCTTTATAACTTAAAATTAACTAGTGGCACTGAAAATGCAACTTATTGTTAATGGCCCCCCAAAAAACAGAAGCAAACACGTATTTTACTGCCTTCAAAAACGCGTGTCAGTGGTAACAAAAGGCACGGTAAAAAAAAACTGAAAACTGCAACACACCACAATGCCTCATGAGCTTGTTTGCTGAGTTTGTTACATGTAAGGAAGCCTATTGAAATCAATTGGCTGCTGATTTTTTTCCGTGTTTATCCCACGACACGCATACTAGGGGAAATGAGCAGGCCTTGGAGGAGGCAGAGGATGGGTAATCAAGCCATGTAGGATGCTGTGTTATCTGCTTTATGGAGGAGTGCCGTTATCCCGGCTCTCTCCTCGCTGATGCTTCTCCTGTTCAGACTTGCAGCAGGTGTAGGTACAGTGTTCCTCACTGCTCCTGTAGGGCTGGAGGGGGGCTGGGAAGGCTAATAGGGAGAAGGGGGGGGGGTTGTGCTAGAAGGAGGAATGGGGGGGGGGTATGTGTTGGGGAAAAATTGGGGAAGATTTGTGTGTGAAAAACCAAGGGGGGGGGGGGCAAGGATTTGTGATGGGAAGGGTAATTTGGAGAGAGCTGTGCTGAGAGGGGAGATTTGGGGGCGAAGATTTGTACTTGAAGGGGGATTTGGGGGGAGGGGATTTGTGCTGTGAGGAAATTTGTGGGAGAGGATTTGTACTAGGAGGGACGATTTGGGGGTTAGGATTTGTGCTAGGAGGGGGCATTTGTGGGAGAGGATGTGTACTAAGAGTGGGGATTTGGGAGAAGGATTTACGCTAGGAGTAGGGTTTTGTGAGCGAGGATTTGTGCTAGGATGGGGATGTTGTGGGAGAGGAGGGGGAATTGGGGGATAGGATTTGTAGTAGGAAGGGGGATTATGGGGGAGGCTTTAAGCTAGAAGGGGGGATATTTGGGGGAGAGGATTTGTGCTAGGAGGGGATATTGGCAGAGAGAATTTATACTAGGAGAGTGAATTGGGGAAGAGGATTTGCACTAGGAGGGGGTATTTGGGGGAGGCTTTACGCTAGGAGTGAGGATTTGGAAGGAGGATTTAAGCTAGTAGGGGATATTTGGGGGACAGGATTGTGTGCTAGCAGGGGGGGGATTGGCAGAATGAATTTGTAGTAGGAGGGTGGATTGGGGGACAGAACTTACACTAGGAGGGGGGATTGGGGGGAGGCTTTACGCTTGGAGTCTGAGTGGGGAAGTTGAGGAGAGAATTTGTGCTTGGAGGGGGTATTTGGAAGGAAAGAGGATGTGTGCTAGGAGGAGGGAATTGGGAGGGATTTGAGCTGGAAGGTGGGATTGGGGGGCAAAGAAATGTGCTGGGAGAGGGATTTGGACTGTGAGGATGGGAAATGTTTGTATTTTTGTTTGTGGGGAATTGTTACTTGCAGAAGGAATTTATGCTTTGGAGTGAGCGTGTTGAATACTCTGCCTAATAAGCTCCTGAGATGTAAATCTGGTCCTGAGTGCAGGGGTCATTTTGAGACTATACTGGAGTGTGACTTTAGTAGATTGCATGGATAGTTGTGCCCTGGACCACAAAACATGTGCTCTTACCCACGATAAGAATTGAAAATCCGCCCTCCCTTATGATGGAGATCACTACACATTTGTGAATATGTCCACATTTTCCATGCCAAGCAGCACCATAATATTCATACATTCCCATGAGCACTAGTTCTGTTTGATGACAAAAATCTGGATATGTTCTGTGGTTATTAAAACCTGGAAACCTTTTGTTTGTTTTTTTGTTTTATTTTTTCTAGTAGACCACCAATATTCCCGAACATCAGCCTCCAGATCCCAGCATTGCCTGGCTAGGTTTTCTTCCAGCATTTACATTCTGTAGAATGTTGGAAAGATACAGTTATTTTTGGAGTTCTAACATTGTTGAACTAAATTGCATGATGAATTATTGGCTCTTTTCAGCTCCAAGGGTAACATATGACCAACTGAAATCCCAGTTCTACACAAGTGCTTTCTAAAGACAAATGGTGGTGTCATACTCCCGCGATGGAGCCTTCATAGAGCAAAATACATAATTAATTGGCGACTATTGATTTGACCTTGAGGAAGAGAGCAGAGACATGAGCTACTGGAAAAAAATGTAACCACTGGAGACTTCATGAGGCATGAGAAGCCATCAGATTATTTAAGACTCTGGTACCCACCCAAAAATGAGAATATTTTTTTTTTAGTAGACACAGACTTTAAAAAAAAAAAAAATTGCAGTTCTGAAGATATAGTTCATGACATAAGGGATAATGTCCAAGCATGTACTAAAGAATTATATATTAACCACTTGCTTACTGGGCACTTAAACCCCCCTCAGTCCCAGACCAATTTTCAGCTTTCAGCGCTGATGCACTTTGAATGAAAATTGCGCGGGCATACAACACTGTACCCAAATAAAATTTTTATCATTTTTTTTCCCACAAATAGAGCTTTCTTTTGGTGGTATTTAGTTACAGCTCGGAGTTTTATTTTTTGCTAAACAAACAAAAAAAATGCAAAAAAAAAAAATCACGTTTTAATAGTTTGTTATAAAATTTTGCAAACGGGTCATTTTTCTCCTTCATTGAAGTGCGCTGATTAGGCGGCACTGATAGGCTGCATTGGTGGGCACTGATGGGCTGCATTGGTGGGCACTGATGGGCTGCATTGGTGGGCACTGATGGGCTGCATTGGTGGGCACTGATGGGCTGCATTGGTGGGCACTGATGGGCTGCATTGGTGGGCACTGATGGGCTGCATTGGTGGGCACTGATGGGCTGCATTGGTGGGCACTGATGGGCTGCATTGGTGGGCACTGATAGGCTGCACTGGTGGGCACTGATAGGCATAGTCAAGGCGGCACTAATAGGCACAGGTAAGGCGGCACTGATGGGCAAAGATGGGCACAGATAAGATGGCACGGATGGGTGGCACGGATGGGCACCGATAGGTACCACTGATAGATGGGACTGATGGGCACTGATAGGTGGCACTGATAGGTGGCTCTGATAGGTGGCACTGCTGGGCACTGATGGGCGGCACTGATGGGCACTGATGGGCGGCACTGGGGTGCAGCACCTTTGAGGCAGATTGTGGGCACTGTGGGTGGCACTGCTCTGTGGCACCGCTGGGTGGCACTGTGGGCACTGCTGGGTGGCACTGTGGGCACTGCTGGGTGGCACTGACGAGGGGGCACTAGCAGGGGGCAGGTGGGCGCTTGCATTGCTGGCCGTGATCGGGACTGATGTCCCGATCACGGCCGCCGGTGATCGGCTTTTTTTTTTTTAGGAATACTAGCCGATTACCCGCTCCGTTATGTCACCTGATCAGCTGTCATTGGCTGGCAGCTGATCACGTGATAAGGGGTCGGGATCGACCCCTTGCACGGATCGGTGATCAGGCGAGTCTCATGGACTCGCCGATCACAGAGCGCGCCGCGCGTACACGGGACGACGTCAATAGACGTTGTCCCGGAAAAGGAGATCCGCGCTGTAGCCGTCAATTGACTATAACGCGGATCTCAAGTGGTTAATGTATAAATATATATCTATCCTAGTATTTATGCTAAATATTGCCATTTCAGGTCACGTTAGGATGTGTTTGTGCATTTGTAGGCCTTACACCCCGATCACACTTGTGTGACTTGTTATGCAACTTTGGACATCAAAGTCACATGACAAGTCGTACTCCATGTTTTTCAATGATAACTCTTCATATGTGTCTGACAAAGTCACAGTAACGTCAAAGTAGTTCAAGCACTACTTTGGTCTCACTTTCATGCAACTTGAGGGCCATAGACTTTGATGTTAACCCTCAAAAGTTGCAAAAGTCATACGTGAATGCAACAATGGAACTGACTTTGCAGAGGTCACATCCAAGTTGCGCCCGTCCAAAGTTGCATCATAGTTGTACAAGTGTAAATGGAGCCTTAATGCTCCTCAAGCTAGGTGTTGATTTGGTGTGGATGTATTTTTCCCAGCCCATTATAATTAATCCCCGTTCTGAGAAAACCCCAATGTCTGATGTGGCAGCAGAGCCGAATTCTGCAGGAGCAAGCATATGTATCTTCCCAATGTGAACAGACATGTCTATACAAAATTAGTTAACAATCCAAACAATAATAATCCAACTGCTGGATCATGCAGGATCTCATAACTTAGTTATCATGGCTGCAAGCAATCCTCCTCACCGTTAGATGGAGGATACAATACAATATAAAGCCACTAGCAATAATCATTGTGTTCTGCCGGCCAGGAAGCTTTCCCACATCCTGATGCAGGAGGCATTTCCCCATCAACACTGACTGTGTGGATGGGGGATTTGAGCGATTTTTTTTCTTTCCTTCCACCTGTGGCCACATGTAGTGCATTGAGTTGCAGTGTGCAAAAATGCTTACATGCTGCACTGCATAATTGTTTTATGTGTGCCTTTTTATATTTAGCCTGCGTTGATCTACGCAGATCAGCACAGCTGAATGGATATGATGTGAACAATCCCTAAATCGCTGTATCACAGTGTGACAGTTGTCAGACATTCTGTGTTGCAAAAACCTTTAAGATTCTTTCTCAACTCCCAGACAGCATTGGAAACAGGAAGAGGACAGTTTGGTTGCTACAGGCAAGACAGACTGATGTAAATCGGGCAAATTGAAAATTACTGTAACAGTGATTATGTCAGTGAAGTCTGTCCAGGGTGTATTTCTCAGTCAGACCAGCAGGTGGCTGTAGTTGTTTAATATTTCACATTACTAGGGCACAATCGGATGCTGCTAAAGGTTAGGGATGGAGAGATGAATAGATTAGTGACATACTGACATTCTATTAGTTTGGATTACTGTGTAGTATTTTTGTGGGGTAAAAAAGAGAAAAATGCTTTCAATTTCCTTAATTTGGAAATTATCTGGTGTACCCATTGCGCTAAGGTGAATCCTATCACTGCCGAAAGAATTTTGACTTTGGCTGTTGCGGAACAACACACAACTGTTCTTACTTAAAGTGGAACACTCCAATAACCCCCCTCCCCCTTCTCTCCAGCCATTCGACAACTGCAAGCTTCCTCAGTGGTGCTGACATCTTCTCCCAGCTTCTTCAGAGTTCAGAGTCTTTGGTCATCTTGACAAGACAGACCAGAATGACGTAACTCCCATGCATGCGCAGCTTAGTGTACATTCTACAGCATCTTTTGAGAAGGAAGGTAAGTAGCATATATTGCAGAATAGAATTAGTATATTCTGCAGTAAAAATCCTTTCTGCTCACAAGTTTAAAATTCTAAATTAAGCCCCGCATTAACATATTCCTGTAATGAGAAAAGGTGGGTAAATCCTTTCTCCCCTTGTATTGAACAGGTTGACCACCAATGCCAGTGTGTTCGGGTGGGGAGATGTCCTGGGACAGAGCTCTGCTCAGGGTCCTTGGAAGCTGGTCCTTGGAATCCAGACTACCGAGCAATAGCCTGGAACTTCGAGCGATCAGACTATGTCTGGCTCATGGACAGATTGACTTCGGGGGCTCCCAGTACAAGGCCAGTTGGATAATGCAACGGCGGTGGCTTATGTCAATCACCAGGGCAGACCAAATGGGGTGTTGGCAGCCCTGGCAGTTGTCAGAATCCTCTGGTGGGCAGAACGTCTTGTTCCAGCCCCCTCCAAAGTACGCATTCCAGGAGTGGAATATTGACAGTCAGAGGCCTCAGTTGGCTAGGGTTGGACGACGGGGTGGGCCCTTCAGGGGGCCGTGTTTTATTGGATATGTCTCCGATGGGGCACTCCTAAGGTAGATCTGTTTGCGTCCTGACTAAACAGGATGGTACCAAAGTTTCTGGCAAAGTTGTGGGATCCTCTGGTGAGCACCTCAATCGCACTGGTGGCCCATGGGGCCAGTAACGTTTTCTCTATGACTTTCCTCTTCTTCAGCTTCTGCTGTGGCTTTTGTGCAGAATCATGGCCTCTGGGATTCCGGTCATTCTATTGGCTCCAGGTGGGTGCCATCGGTCTGGGTACGCCGACGTTCCTTGGTGATCTACTGTCCCAAGGGCCATTATTCCATTATGTTTTAGAGTCGCTGGTTTTAACGACATGGCTATGATAGGCCAGGTGCTGCAGTTCTGACGCTGCTGATGGCTAGGAACTCTCTACCTCTAGGACAGGGGTAGGGAACCTCGGCTCTCCAGCTGTTTTGAAACTAAAAATCCCATGAGACATTGCAAGACCCTAACAATCACAGGCATGACTCCTAGAGGCAGAGGCATGATGGGATTTGTAGTTTCAAAACAGCTCGAGAGCCGAGGTTCCCTACCCCTGCTCTAGGAGGTCTTAACTCTGGATGTGGAAAGCGCATATATCCTGGTGTGAGTCACCGGGCATTCATCCTCGTTCTTTCTCTGTGGCTCCGATTCCAACCTCCCTTCATGGGGCGGTTGAGCAGGAATGAGCTTCTTGTACCATCAAGGGCCAGGTGTCAGCCTGGGTAGTCCAGCATCACCAGGTTTCGCGCTCCCTGCTGCTTTTTTTTTTTTTATTCAAGGGGTTCAATGTCTGTTTCCACCGGTGCAGTCTTTTCTACCACCTTGGGATCTGAACTTGGTGATTTGCAGTTCTCCAGAAGTCTCTCTCACAATATTCTGGAGATTTCACTGCTTACTCTGTCTCAAAAGGTGGCCTCTAGGTGGCTATCACCTCTGCTTGCAGGGTGTCGGAAATGGTAGCATTATCCTACCTTGGTTCTTCGCCCTTTTCCATTGTTCCTTCCTCGGGTTTCCATTTGAATAAGGACAGTGTGTTGCCTTCCTTGTGTCCCTGGTCATCACATCTTAGGGAATTTTTCTTATGTGCCCTGGATGTGGTTTGGGGGTATATTGGGCAGCCACTGAGTCTTTTTGGAGGTCAGCCTCACTGTGATCACAGACAGGCCAAGAAAGGGGCTGTCTGTTTCTTCTGAAACAGAAAGAAAGGGGCTGCCTGTTTCTATCATTTCTGGATAGATAGGTAGGTGATGATCCTGGCCTGTTCTGTCGGGGGTTCGGGTTCCTCCTTTCCCTGTTATGGTGCATTCTTCTTGGGCGGTTAGTGCTTCTTGGGTCTTCTGTCATCAGGTGTCCATTGCGCAAGTTTGCAAGGTGGCTACTTGGTCGTCGGTGTACACTTTCACAACGTTCTACGAAGTGAATGTGTTGGCATCTGCTGATGCCTCTTTTGGCTGCAGGGTTTTGCAGGCTGCTGTTTAGAGGGTCTATTCCCTCTTGAAGGGGTATTGTTCAGGTTGGGCTCCAGATTGTTCTGTGTTGAGCTCCAGTTACCTAGTTGGGTCTTGTGTTAACTTTGTGATTTTTTTTCTTTGTCCTACCCGTCATGTTTGGCACTGCTTTGGAACGTCCCTATGGTTCTGAATAATGGAGTGCGGTGTCTGTCAATGAACGAAAGAGAAAATGGGATTTTTGACTTGCAGTAAATTCCATTTTCTCTGAGTTCAGTTACAGACACCGCACCCACCCCTTTAAGGAATTTTAATACTTCTGACGCTGCTTGTTACTAAACTGAAGGCCTATAGCAGAGAGGGGATGTATACCACCTAGGACTGCCCATAGGCATAGCCAAGTCTTTTTTTTTTCCTGCCTAATGTCCTACTCCTGTAGGGGGCGGTATAACTCTATGGTTCTGAATAATGGAGCGCTGTGTCTGTCAATGAACTCAGAGAAATGGATTTTACGGTAAGACAAAAATCCCATTATTTACAAAATTTACTGAAACTTTTTTTTTTCCAAAAGTTTTTCGGTCTTTTATTTTTTACCAAGAAAAAAAAAAAAACAGCAGTTAAGTATCACCAAAAGAAAGCTCTATTTGTGTGATGAAAATTACGGTATATAAATTTCATATGGGTATAGTGTAGCATGACCGCGCAATGGTCATTCAAAATGTGAAGGCCCTGAAAGCTGAAAAATGGCCTGGGCAGGAATGGGGTGAAAGTGCCCGGTATTGAGGTAGTTAAAGTGTATATTTAGTGTATTTACAACTGTGGCAGGCATCTTATTACAGCTGAGGCAATGTTGAGTTTGGTGGGCCTCTAGGGTGTTTTGACATAACAGAGTCATGAGGTAATCTCATCCACACGAAGAGACGTGCCTCAGGGGGACGCTACCATTGTGTCTCAGTGATGTCACTACTAGTAAAAGCACAGGTGTATTATCTTCAAGGATCATACACTTGCTTGCATTTCTTTTGCCTATTACTACAAAGCAACAGACCCTGAATGCTTACGGGGGCTCCTAATAACCTTTTCCACCTATGTACCAGCCTTACCTATGCATTTTCCAAGCTTCCTGATGCAAAGCATACCACCAACTAATTTCTTTATTCCGCCATTGACTAGACTTCTCGTCTCCCTGCTGGGAATTCCGCCTCAAGCAGAAAACACTTGGGTGAAGCTAAATACTATGTTACCACAGCTATTCATAGCACATCTCTGTTCATTCACACAGGTTTTCCTGTCTTTTTTTTCCTAGGAGGCATATGATGACACGGTTACGGATGGTGGCTGATGGGCTGTGAATAAATCACGTTTGATCTTTTGACCTTTGCACTGTTGAGGTATAATTATCAGCATCTGGCCATGTATCGTCCTCAGACTAGCCCATGGTGATCCATGAGATGCAGCCTACTCTATTTTTGATATTTGAAGTGGGAAAATTGTGTGAATTAGGTTGAAGGGATAAGTGTCCCAGGGGGGAGCTCTGTTGGCTTTAGATGGATGAATGAAAAACAAAACCCAAGTCAGGCCTACTTCAGCTGGGGGGAAGGGTCCTTTCATCTGGCCATACGTTGAGCCTTTGAGGTGAAGGTGCAGCATAAGCCTTCTGTTGCTAAGAGACAAGGTGGAAGCGCCCAAATCGCCCGCTGGTGTTGATTGTGAGTCAACAGGAGAGAAAACAGCATGGCTAATGGAATGGCAACACATCCTTTTAAACTGGGTGTTACTAAAATAAAGTGTGAAGTGTGCTGATTCAGACTGTTGTAAACCTCAGACATGAAATATCAGGCATGCCAAATGGGCTCAATGTGAACTTGGGCTCACAGAATATTCTCTGGTGAGAATCAATCACTGTCATATTAAAACAGACGGGCCTGGAAGATTCTCCAGCAGGGAGTGTTTTCATAACGCAGATTCACTTCTTTATCTTATGCCCCTTTTCTACAACTGAATCAAAAAACTCTGTAGATAGTAGTAAAGACCCTGTTCACATTGGTCTATCTATGCATACAGCCGTATGAGAGGTCTTCTTCACCCGCACGGGATGAACTGGTGTTCCTCGCATTCCTGCGCAGGCAGTACTATTCATTTCTATTGGGACGCAGTGACTGCACAGGTGCAGGTGTGCATCCCCAAACGTACACTGTCTATGTTCCAGGGTTACTCACCTGCACAAGGATGAACGGAACGCCTGGGCATCCCGTGTGGGCAAAGATGGCCCTCGCACGGGTATATACATAGATACACCCACGTGGACAAGGCCTTAGAAAATATCATTTTTTTAAAATATAGAGTAAGATATTGCAAATTAAGAAAACATCTAAATAAAATATACTTCTGCATTGATGAATCACATTTTTTGGGAAGCAAAGGTGATCTTATCTAGGACAGCCAACCCAGAAATTACTGCATTGCCTATTTTTATTTTTATTTTTTTAATTAAAGTATGTTTAAAAATAAATAAATAAATGTACAGCAGGCAGACAATCCAGGCCACCATCTATGCAATAGTCAGTACATAACCTCAGGCATATTAGAAATGTCACACAGGTCATGTATGCTCAGCAAATATTTTAGCAGTTTGTAGGATTTATGTTCTAGATCATATTGGTAAAGCTGGCTATACATGGAACCAATTTCAGCCAATTGCAGTCAGCTGTCGACTGCCTCCAGCCCAATATCCAATTAAAGAAAATCAAAGAAATCGGGTGGAAGATTGTTGGCCAAACAGTGCCAGCAGCCAATCGGAAGTGGGCACTATTTGGGTATTTTGACAAATGGCGGTGTCCGCTGTCAGACTATAATAGCTGCAGTGGGAAATATGCCGATCCACCCAGTTTAGCGTGTGTATGGCCAGCTTAAAGGGTAACTCCACTTTCGTGGGGGAAAAAAAAAAGTTTTATATAGCATATACAATATAAAAGTCATTGTCAAAATTGAATATTATTAAAGAGGAAGTAAGGTTTTCCTTTCTAATTGTACCTACAGGTAAGCCTAAGGCTTACCAGGTATTGTAAATATCTCCTAAACTTGCACCATTTAGGTGATATTTATATACGGTGATGTCACCAGCAGATGCTTTCTGAAGAAATGGCCACCTGCGCCATTTCTTCAGGGCCCTGTGCCGTGACCGGCGGTGCCCGAATACATGTGCGCGAGTGATGTAATCGCGGCTCCGACCAGTCACGGCGCCGGAATGCCAGGGAAAATGCCAGCCACCTCAGCGGTGTGTGGGCGCTACCTCTTCCTCTTTCTAAGGTATTTCATAATGAGCGAGTATGCGATGCATACTCGCTCATTATGCCTTTTTATCTTACAGGATTTTTGGTTTACAACCTCTTTAAAAACTACCTTTCCTTTTCAATCTGCAGCTAGCTAGTTTTAGCAGGCTTTACTGTCGTTTTTGCGTCACTTTTCGGGTGCTGGCAGGGCGCTTTTAACCCCCACTAGCAGCTGAATGAAAGGTTAAAAGCACCAATACCGAGGTGCTTAGCAGGTGATTCGGCGGCTCTGCCCATTGATTTCAATGGGCAGGGGTGCTTTAGGAGCGGTGTATACACCGCTCCTAAAACGCCTCAAGGAAGCTGCTTGCAGGACTTTTGAACGTCCTGCCAGCACAGCGCTCCCAGTCTGAAAGCACTCGGGCTTTCACACTGGGATTGCAGATGAAGCTTTTTTTTCAGGCGCTTTACATGCACCATTTTTAGTGCTAAAATGCCTGAAAAGCGCATCCAGTGTGAAAAGGGTCTAAATGAATGCAGACCCAGCAGCTTTCCTCATTAGAGCCCTGCAGGTACAGCAGCTGGTTGATTATAAAACCACTCACATACAGGTTCACTTTGCACTTGGACACAGACAAACAGCCATTCTTTCAGAAAAACAAAAGGTTGTTAAAATTTGTTAAAGTCCCTGCAAGGTACATAGATCACCCAGAGGGGAATATTTTTTTTTTCTCAACAAAAGCGGAGATGCTCTTTAAGTGAAAAGTTATTCTTTCAGTCTGTGAATATGCAGTTGTTAAGTCCTCTTTTAAAAAGTTAAGAGTCAGTAGCTACAAAAACTGTAGTTGCTGACTTTTAATAATAGGACACTCACCTGTTCCACGATCCAGTGCTGTGCTCACCCGGATGGTTTCTTCACCGGGCTTCTGTCTCGGGCACCAACATACTAACTGTGGGCAGCCGGCTGTGACTACTTGTGGCTTCACATCTGGCTGCTTAATTGGCATGCGCAAGCCGCGCAGCACTTTATGAATGGTCTTGCAGCTTTCTGGAATCCTATGACTTGTTCCCGAAGGCTGTGGGGGAAGTAGAGCGGGGGCGAACCTCCGGTCGGGTCACCACGCCAATCAAATGTCGCCTGTCAAAACCAGGTACCTGCTCCTCCCCAAAAAAAAAAAAGTGGCAAATGTGAAGTGGGACTCATAAGTGTAACTTCCCCTTTTGGGTGGTGTTTCTGCTTTATATAGAGAGAGAAAAAGAGGAATGAAAGAGAGGGAAAGGTAAGCAGGGAAACCTTGGGCACAGAGCAGCAGGCCCACCCCAGTACCCCAGGATTGTGAAGGTCCCAACTTCACCTTGTGATCATTTTTCATCACTTATTTCATTCATTGTGACATTCATGGATGAAACACTGTTATTACTTACAAATGTGGGTTATGGTCAAACAGAAGATGATAGCAGGCAACCCAGGCTAATAAGTAATCAAGTGGCAAAGTTGACTTTTTTTCAGCCAATTGGTATTTCTAATGTTGAATGATTATGCCAGGTATTTTTATTTTTTTAAAGCAAATCTTGTATGATCAGACTGGCTGTCTTTGACCTGCTTTATATTTCCTTGCTCTGCTCCCAAAACAATAGATTCTGGCACTGGTAAATCTGAGCAAGAAAAATCCTTGTTTAGGAGTAAACAAGGGGTTAAGCTTACAGTAGATGATAAATGTTGGGACTGGTGTTACTAGGAGGGTGGGTGTAGGGTTAATTTACACCTCCTGTGTTTCTCATGCAGTGCAGCTTAAGTGTTGCGTGTCTTGTGTTGTCATTCATCCCTAGATAAAGTGCATGTTACTGGAAATTGCACCTATGATGCTGCAGGCAGAATTATTTTCAGCGCCTGCAACACACCAAATGTGTGAATATAGCCATAATGTTTAGCTTCCAGGAGAGGTTGTTAGGATGGTGTAGGGTAAAGAATTACATAAGGAGGAAGTAAATGCTCCCACTCTGATGCTTCTTTTCATTTCGTCCATTATAATAAGTAATTATCAAACTATAGCCACTGTAATCCAGCCCAAATTGCATATTACTTACTGTTTAACCACTACAGATCCGCGCTATTGCCAAATGACGGCATCAGCGCGGACCTACATTTCCGGGACTACGTCTATTGACGTCGTCCCGGATACGAGCGGCCTGCGCGCCCCCTGAGGGGCGCGCGCGGCGCGCTCTGTGATCGGCGAGTCCGTGAGACTCGCCTGATCACCGATCCGTGCAAGGGGTCGATCCCGACCCCTTATCACGTGATCAGCTGTCAGCCAATGACAGCTGATCATGTGATAGAACGGAGCCGGTAATCGGCTATTATTCCTCCTCGCGCTGACAGCGCGAGGAGAGAAAAAAAAAGCCGATCACCGGCGGCCGTGATCGGGACATCAGTCCCGATCACGGCCAGCAATACAGCTGACCACCTGCCCCCTGCCAGTGCCCACCTGCCCACCGCCGTGCCATCCTGAATAAAAGTAAGTGCCCCCCATCAGTGCCCATAGTGCCCACAGTGCCACCCACAATGCCACCCACAGTGCCATCCAGCAGTGCCACCAACAGTGCCACCCACAGTGCCCACAATCTGCCTCAAAGGTGCTGCGACCCAGTGCCGCCCATCAGTGCCCAGCAGTGCCGCCCATCAGTGCCCAGCAGTGCCACCTATCAGTGCCACCTATCAGTGCCCATCAGTCCCATCTATCAGTGGTACCTATCAGTGCCCATCCGTGCCACCCATCCGTGCCACTTATCCGTGCCACCCATCCATGCCATCTTATCTGTGCCCATCTTTGCCCATCAGTGCCGCCTTATCTGTGCCCATCGGTGCCGCCTTATCTGTGCCTATTAGTGCCGCCTTAACTATGCCTATCAGTGCCCACCAGTGCAGCCCATCAGTGCCCACCAGTGCAGCCCATCAGTGCCCACCAGTGCAGCCCATCAGTGCCCACCAATGCAGCCCATCAGTGCCCACCAATGCAGCCATCAGTGCCGCCTAATCAGCGCACTTCAATGAAGGAGAAAAATGACCCGTTTGCAAAATTTTATAACAAACTATTAAAACATGATTTTTTTTTTTGCATCTTTTTTTGTTTGTTTAGCAAAAAATAAAACTCCGAGCTGTAACTAAATACCACCAAAAGAAAGCTCTATTTGTGGGAAAAAAATGATAAAAATTTCATTTGGGTACAGTGTTGTATGCCCGCGCAATTGTCATTCAAAGTGCATCAGCGCTGAAAGCTGAAAATTGGTCTGGGACTGAGGGGGGTTTAAGTGCCCAGTAAGCAAGTGGTTAAAGAAACTTTAAAAAGCTTGTTTCCAGGGGTTAGGCAGCGCCATCTTAAGTATTTTCTGAGTCCACAGTGGAGTGTATTTCTGCCCTTACATTGAGTACTTCCTGTACTGTTAACCAAGCCTCCTTCTCAATCCAACGTTTCTATGGCAACCCTGCTTCCCTGCTCATAGCTGACTTGTTTTATTTCATAGTATTTACTTGTGCTGATTGTCTGTTTGCCTTTGTCAGTCTTATCAGCTTCAGCTGATAAAACTGCAGTAATGGCCAGGTTTACACTGCATGTGAGGTCACATGGTGTGTAGGAGGAAGCTCTGAATGATTCTGCAGCCTCCTGGGATATCAGTGGTGTGCCGGAGGAAGTCCTGATAACAGATAGACAATCACATAGAGAGTGTGCCGTAAATCAGGGGAGCTCTGGGCATGTTCAGTGATGTCATTCTAAAGAACAAAAAAGGATTACAACAATACTAAGTAAGTAAGGCGATATCTACAAGCAGTGTTCATTATGGTTTTTATGGCGATTTACATGGGACAAAGTTGTGGGGGAGAGTTTACAACCACTTTAAAACGACCAGTGATCAGATCCTGGCTCTGAATTGTCATGTATCCAGCTTCTTCCAGCTATTCAGCCTTAAACTGGCTGTTCATATATAGATTATTTTTTTCATTCTTCAGATTCCACCCTAAACAACTCGGATGGACGTATCCCCACAGCATTATTTCACTATACGGTAGTGTAAAGAGAAGGCAAACATGTCAAGTAGTACATCATCAATGAGATCAGTAGTATTACAAATACATCCTCATTTACCTATACTGGGCAAAACATTTGAGTCAGACCTAGGCAGCCGCTACCTAGATAAAATCAAAACCGTTTGTGAATTATGTTGGGTCCCCAGGGCACTGCAGTAACCGCATTTGAACAAGCCAACGCTGACTGAGGCCAGGGTTGTCCAGGTGTGGTGCATAGCCTTTCAAATTTTCCTTGACATCCCCTATGCTGGTTATTTTGATTTTTCAATTGAAGGTTGTCGGGCAGAATGGTGCAGTCTGGGCTTCACACTAAACAAATTTTGATTGGGTAATTAGGAACCCGCCAAAATTCCCTGTTTAGCCAGCTTTATGTTTTCTGCAGTATTTTGCATAACGTAAAGTGCATCTCCATTCAAAAACTTTCTTTAAATTATGTTGGATAAAGGGAAAGACTTAGAACCTTTGTCAGGGTTTTTCACAGTCCAAAGCTTTATCATGGACATAGGGGAAGGTTCATGAGCCTAGGCTGTCATGGATCTGCCTCCAGACTTTGACTGAACAGTGAGGAAGATCTAGCAAAGTGATTGATTAACCCAGCTCTCAATCACTCTGCCTTCTCCTCCATCAGCATGCTCATTGTTAACACATGAACTGATTGTGCTGACAATGAGCATGCTGATGTCGGAGAAAGCAGAGTGAACTGTTGTGCTGCTGCTTATTCCCCTTCTACTTTGCGCTTTGCTTTGCAGGGACTGTTATGCCGCATACATACGATCGGATTTCTCGTCGGAAAAATATATGGCAGCTTTTCTGATGGGATTCTGCTCAAGTTTGCCTTGCATACACATGGTCATGCAAAAGTTTGCAGAAGTTACGATCGCCAACAACACTGTGATGTACAACACTACAACGAGCTGAGAAAATTAAGTTCAATGCTTTCAATTTCCATTGTCGCGATGACGAGGTGCCTGGACCGACTTTTGTGATGTCAGCAGAGAGTGTATTCAGCCCTCTCGCTGCTGAAAACGGGTCACAGGAGTGCAGAACGAACTGCACTCATGTGATCCATAGAAGTACTGCCAAACAAGCTTTGGCTATACTTCTCCTTTTTCCCTTTTGTGTCTTTTTTTATATCTTTTAAAGTGTAACTCCACTTTCGTAGGAAAAAAAATGTCAAATAAAAAAAAAATGTAGTGCACACAACTGTGACTCAAGTCATATTGTAATTAAATATTATGAAAGATTACCTTTCCTTTTCAATCTGCAGCGTTGTAATTTTCGGTAAAATGCAATATGGCTACCTGGAGGAGTTCTGTACAGATCACCCCCCAAAACTGTAACTTCCTGCTTCTGTGATTGGCTTACTGATTTGCCCAGAAGTCTGCACTAAGATACAGGTCAGATATTTGACATCCCTTGCAACAAAAATGTAATTTTGCGTGAGATGCTCCCAAAGGGAAATCATGTCTAAGGCTTGGCCACACATTATACAATTTTCTTGTACAATTTTGCTTTAGATTTACCAAAACTATATAATATGAGGTCAAACCTAAACACTTTCAACTTGTATGCAATGAGGCAGGTCCTTGTGCTACATTCAGTAGTTGAAGGTAAATCTAAATGAAATTGAACAAGAAAATTGTATAATTTATAGCCCGTCTAAATGGGTGCAGACCTTGCCACTTTCCTCATTAGAGCCATGAAGGTGCAGCAGCTGATTGATAATTAAAAAATCACTCCCACACAGATTCAACCAGTACATTGACACAGACAAACACACAGGGATTTCTTCAGAATAACAAAAGGAATCTGCGACAAAATTTGGTAAAATCAGCACAATGTACATACAGGGCCTTGAAAAAGTATTAATACCCCATAAAATTTTCCAAATTTTTTCATAAAACAACCAAAAATGTAAATGTATTTTATTGGGATTTTAGCTGATAGACCAACACAAAGTGGCATATAATTGTGAAGTAGAAAGAAAATGATAAATGGTTTTCCAATTTTTTTTATAAATAAATATGTGAAAAGTGTGGAGTGCATTTGTATTCAGCCCCCTTTACTCTAATACCCCTAACTAAAATCTAGTGGAACCAATTGCCTTCAGAAGTCACCTAATTAATAAATAGATTCCACCTGTGTGTAATTTAATATATGTATAAATACAGCTGTTCTGTGAAGCCCTCAGAATAAAGAGCACCATGACGGCCAAGGAACACACAAGACAGGTCAGGAATAAAAAAAGAAAAAAAAATCTATTGCAGCTTCATTGTGCCCATCAAATGCAGCCATTGTGGCCATCAAATGCAACCACTGTGCCCATCAAATGCAGCCACTGTGCCCATCATATAAAGCCACTGTGCTCACCAAATACAGCCACTGTGCCCATCATATGCAGCCAAGTGCGTCCCTCGGGCTGTTACTTTAACCAAGCCCCCCCCCTTACCACTCGTGTGGCGGGGCTCTCCTCCTCGTCTGTATTCGCAGGAATCGGCCACTCCTGTGTCCGCTCGGTTCCAGTCCTCAGGCTTCCTCCGCCGTGTCTCCTCTTCTGCCAAAGTGTTAGGCATCCAATAGGATCACCAAATGCTTTGGCCAATTGGGAGACAGGTCTCACTGACCTGCCTCCTGATTGGCAGGGAGGAATGTTAATGTGGAAAATAGCGAAAATTCATTCGCTGTGTCACAACAGGATGGGCTCTGCCCCCCGAGCCCACCCTATTTTGAAGCCTATTAGAGTCTCTGGCTCTAATCGCATGCTTCAAAATACACTATCCCCGCCATAGTATTTCATTTGCCCGGCATCCTGAAAGGGGACAGGCACATGAATAGGGATGGCAGCAGAGGTGTCGGAGGTGGCTGGCACAATGCACGTGCCGCCACTGCCAGAGGCCCATGGTAATTCTGGAGGAGCTGTAGAGATCCACAGCTCAGGTGGGAGAATCTAATCAACTATTAGTCGTGTGCTCCACAAATCTGGTCTTTATGTAAGAGTGGCAAGAAGAAAGCCATTGTTGAAAGAAAGCCATAAGAAGTCCGGTTTGCTAGGAGTCATGTGGAGGACATAGCAAACATGTGGAAGAAGGTGCTCTGGTCAGATGAGACCAAAATGGAACTTTTTGGCCTAAAAGCGAAACGCTATGTGTTGCGGAAAACTAACACTGCACATCACCCTGAACATACCATCATGTTGTGGGGATGCTTTTCTTCAGCAGGGACAGAGAAGCCGGTCAGAGTTGATGCAAGAATGGATAGAGCCAAATACAGGGCAATCTTGGAGGAAAACCTGTTGAGTCTGCAAAAGACTGGGGCGGAGGTTCACCTTCCAGCAGGACAACGACCCTAAACATACAGCCAGAGCTACAATGGAATGGTTTAGATCAAAGCATATTCATGTGTTCGAATGGCCCAGTCAAAGTCTAGACCTCAATCCAATTGAGAATCTGTGGCAAGACTTGAAAATTACTATTCATAGACACTCTCCATCCGATCTGACAGAGCTTGAGCTATTTTGCAAAGAAAAATGGGCAACAATTTCACTCTCTAGATGTGCAAAGCTGGTAGAGACATAACCAAAAAGACTTGCAACTGTAATTGCAGTAAAAGGTGGCTCTACAAAGTATTGACTAGGGGGGTGAATACAAATGCACGTCAAACTTTTCACATATTTGTAAAAAATTTTGAAAACCATTTATAATTTTCATTCCACGTTACAATTCTGTGCCACTTTGTGTTGGTTTATTACCTAAAATCCAAATAAAATGCATTTACGTTCTTGGTTGTAACATGACAAAATGTGGAAAATTTCAAGGGGTATGAATACTTTTTCAAGGCACTGTAGATCTCCCAGAGGGGAATGTTTTTTTTCTCAACTAAAGTGAAGTTAGTCCTTGAAGCTGAGCTTCAAGAAAGAAAAACCCATGTCTTACAGTGGGGCTGTGCCCACGCTGCAAGTGTTAACTCCTCGTTTAGGGGATTTGGAAAAGCTCTTTTCACTTACCTGATCCTCCACTCCTACAGACTCCTCCACACAGCTAGACTGGTCCCCGCAGCTTCTTCTCCCCTGCACTCTGGTGGTCTAAATTCTTTGACATCAGCAAGACTGATGTAGAGTCCATAGCCTTTGCAGTGGTTGTGAGTGGATGCAGGGGTTTTACTTTTACTGGAGTCAGGCTTTAAAGTGTTACTAAACCCAGTAATATGAAAACGGTTCATACACCTAAACCCCCGCCCCCGCCCCCCCAGCGCCCACAGCTTATAAGTCTTCTCTTTACATTAAAATACTGCCACTATATTCCTTTTTGGATTATCTGTGTACCACGGTCACATGATAAACTGCACAGTGTTTCCAGTGTTGAGAGTTCAGGTAGGAGGAGTTTTCCATTACAGCCTGTATACACGCCCACGTGTGTTGTCAATATCATGTGACCTGGCTAGCTCTGAAAATAAGTAAATGTTCTCTCCAGCATAAAAGACACAACTGAGCATGTGCAGGTCGGCTACCCTGCCTGTGTTAGCTGGCCTTCCCCAGATACAGTGCAGGGGGGAAGGATCTATGCATACAGGATAAAACAGCTTTTTTTACACAATGCAGAGGATTAACCCCTTAAATTCCACAGTGAGTAAAACAAACATGCTATGCTGCATATACAGACTGATTTTACTGTTGTGGGTTTAGTAACACTTTCAGGACTGCAATTTCACAGACAAGTTTTGGAGTGGTATGATCAAGAAGTGCTAGGTAGCGAAGTGAAACAACCTTTTGGCTTAATTCAGAGACGTTGACACCTATTCTGCATGCAGGTAGCACTTGTCATTGTGCCTGCACCTGCCTTCAGCAGTGCACAGCAGCCTATAGCAGGGGATGCAGATGCTGTGGCTGCATGGACACAGCTGCATGTCAGAATTTGATGGGCAGGAGCACAGATCTACCTGTGGACATGGATGTGTCAGTACAGCTGCTGCATCTGCATCCACCTCCATAATCTGCATCCACCTCCATAGGCTGTCTGCACAGCTTGTGTCAGATCTAGGCTCAATAACAAATGTGGCCTGCGCAAAGAAAATGTTATGACACAGGCAGGGCAGGACTTAGGGTCAGGGCCGGACTTTCCATAGGGCTTGACGGGGCTCAAGCCCATGGGCCCCGTCCAATAGGGAGCCCCGCGAGCCCTGCGAGCCCTGCCTGTTAATTCTTTACACTAGGACGACAATTGCTGGGAGGGCGTCCCTGGACGTCCTCTTGTTTACTTCCCCGATGCGTGCCGCGGGCACGCATCGGGGAAGCTCTGTGTCGGCAGTGTCCCATGGACACAGCCAATCACAGATCATGCTAAATGGCCAATCACAGCGGCCATTTAGCACTGATCTGAGTATCCAATGAGAGATGATCTCATGAGATCGTCTCTCACCGCCGGCTCTCCCCCTCACAGAGACGGCCTGTGAGGAGGGAGAGCGACGTGCAGCTCGTGAGTAAAAAAAAAAAAAAAAAAACTGTGGAAAATAAAGTGCTGTCACTAGTGCCATGATAATCTGTCACTAGTGCCATGATAATCTGTCCCCAGTGCCATCTGTCCCCAGTGCCATCTGTCCCCAGTGCCATCTGTCCCCAGTGCCATCTGTCCCTAGTGCCACCTGTCCCCAGTGCCACGTATATGTGCCATCTGTCATCAGTGCCACTGCCATATATAAGTGCCACCTGTCATCAGTGCCACCTGTCATCAGTGCCATCTGTCCCCAGTGCCACGTATAAGTGCCATCTTTCCCCAGTGCCACCTGTCCCTAGTGCCACGTATAAGTACCATCTGTCATCAGTGCCACCTGTCCCCAGTGCTACCTGTCCCCAGTGCCACGTATAAGTGCCATCTGTCATCAGTGCCACTGCCATGTATAAGTGACATCTTTCATCAGTATCAGTATTTATTGGAAAAAAGATTTTCAAGCTTCAATCAGTAATAGATTATTACTTTTTTTTTAGCATTTAAAACTGTCTACGGTACCAGTCACCTTTTAAAAGTAGCTTGGCACTTCAAATAACGATTGGATCGATTATATTGTTACGGCACCAGATGGCGACAAATTAATATAGAAGGTAGGGCCCGAAAGTGACTCAAGCCCAGGGGCCCCCAGCACCCTAAGTCCTGCCCTGCTTAGGGTGGTGGGGGCCCCTGGGCTTCATCCACTTTCGGGCCCTACCTTGTGTACATTACAGCATTTATCTGCATATAACACGCACCCCAAGTTTGGGAGGGAATTTTAAGGAAAGAAGCTCTTAGGAGGGAAGTTTAAGGAAAAAACTTACATTTAAATGCCCATCAATGCAGCCTTATCAGTGTTCATCTGCAGCCTTGCCCATCCATCTGCAGCCTTGTCCAGTGTCATTTGCAGCCTTGTCATTGCAGTCTTGAAGTTTAAAAATGGCGCAGCCAAGATACAGAGTCCTGTGTATCTCAGCGGCTCTCGGGTCCTCTCGGCGGCTCTCGAGTCCTCTTGCAGCCCCGAGCGGAGCTGAGAGTAGCCGAGTGTACTCGGCTCGGCTAACAGTCACGCCCAGTCCCTGTGTTATGTCCATCATAGGGCGGGACTGGGCGTGACTGTGAGTGGAGCTGAGCCGATTACACTCGGCTATGTATCTCGGCAGGGCCCACGGGGCCCCCTATTGGGTGGGGCCCATGGGCTTGAGCCCAGTCAAGCCCAATGGTAAGTCCAGCCCTGGACACAGGAGGGTACAATACATCTGTTCTCAGACACCTACTGTATGTAGAATCCACAGTCCATACCCACCCCCCTCACCCTTTAAAGCAATAGATGGGCACCTTCCTGCCCCTACAGACATTGGATTGCTGTTTAGTCTGGCCGTTAGGTTTGGATCAAGGGATTGTCATCCCATGTCTATGGTCTACTTAACTAAAAAAAATAAAGTTTAAGAGCAGTTCACTATTATTTAAGTGTATGGCGAAACAAAAGCTTGATAGAATTTAGGCCCCTTTCACACTGGGCGGTTTTCAGGCGCTACAGCTCTAAAAATAGCGCCTGTGTAGCGCCTGAAAAAAAACAGCCCCTTTCACTCCAGTGTGAAAGCCAGAGGGCTTTCCCACTGGAGCGGTGCGCTAGCAGGACTGTAAAAAAAAGTCCTGCTAGCCGCATCTTTGAAGCGGTGAAGGAGTGGTGTATTCACCGCTCCTACCCATTGAAATCAATGGGGCAGCGCGGCTATACCGCCGGCAAAGCGCCGCTACAGCAGCGCTTTGGGGTGGTTTTAACCCTTGGCAGCGAGCTGGGGTTAAAACCACCCGGCTAGCGCCCGCAGACCGCCACTAAAAATAGCAGCGCTTTACCGCCGACGGCCGCACCGCCCCAGTGTGAAAGGGGCCTTACTGAACCCGGATTCTCTTTGTGCAGATGTGCAGGATGTATAACATCAAAGAACAATTTTAGGATTATTTGCAATTTGTAGGTATTACAGAAACCTGAGTAATATGATACATCTGTCACAAGGTATCTAGCTAGAGTGGAGATAATGAATACTACTTGCGTAGGTCAGGTAATAATAGGACTTCTAGGATTTGAACATGTGACTTGTGTGCGAGAACATAAGCATGGACTTTAATGAACTGTTCTTCGATCAGAAGGACTCTGTAGTCAATAAGCTGATTGGTCGTAGTGAATAACAATATGCTTGCTGTGCAACGCTAACGGACTGTAACCTTTGATTAATTCTGAAGATAAGTATTAATGTACAATGAGCTGAGCAATATGCACGGCAAGCAGTCTGTTCCCTAGGAAATGCACACTATTAGTTCTCTATGGCCTGTTTTTTTTTTTTTTTTTATAATGCACCCGCTTTATGACATCCGATATTTATTAAGTACCCTTGGTGTGTGTTGGTTTATACCAGATACCCCTTCCCCAAAGTCCTCATTCACATAGGCGCTTGCACCCCTCATCTATGCATGGGCTGGGACTTTAAGTGGCTGGGACCACCAGATGCTGAACGCAGTTAACCTATTTATGTCTATGGGGATGCAGCAGCTGAATGGAACCAGGTGCTAATCCAAATTTGACAGTCAAAATTCGGGGGTTCAGAGACACCCACCCACACTGTTGCCTAAGGCCTCATTCACACCCTATTCACCTGCTTGGGATGCACAGGAGTTCCTTGCAGCCACATACAGGCAGCCTGTTCAGATTAATGATGAGTGGCTGCTGCAAGGATCAAAGTGCATCCCTCACTGTATGCCTGTTGATCCCACATGGGGGAAGATGGTCCTTCACATGGGCGTACGGATCAGTACATGGCCAAATGTGAATGGTGCCAAATTGGAACAAGTGACTGTGTTCGTACATCTGCTGTTTTCCCATAGACATGAATGGGCTGTCTGCTTTCAGCATCTAGCATCTCCATATCTTTTACTGTTCATGTGGATCAATGTGTTGCCAGATAATTATTTTCTTGGGTGTATAATGTATCAGAATCTCTAACCTCTTCCAGACTAATGAGAACCTTTGAGGCCACAGACCGCTGACAGCCTTCAATATGTAGTCGGTAGTGAGGCATAGTGGGTGCAAAGTTGGTGAAAGTCATTGGGCGCCAGATACTTCTTGGATGCAAAAGAGGTTTTATTTCTTTTAACAGGCCTTTTTTATATATTTTGCAAGGGAAAGAGGGTTAGGGCCAGGACACCCTTAACCGGTTGCAATTTCAATAGGCAGACTCTGAGACTTCAATAGGAAGACAGCCGTATAGGGACAAGCCCCAGCAAGGTGCCACTTCTGCACAATCAGGTTTGCTGCCTCCCATGGCAACAGTATCTAACAGTTTTCTCAGCTTCACAACCATGTCCACTTGTAGCTCTTCAGCCCCTTGAGCTCCTAGTCTCTCACTGGACTCTCTGATTCACTGACTCTGAATCCCGTGAGCTCCTCAAGGCTTTTGCGGTGGTACCTCCCTCAAGAGTTGCCCACGCTTCCCTGCTGGGTCCCTAGCTTGGCACTCCAGATACCTTTCAAGTTTAACCCCTGCTAACCGACTCAGTCCCTGGCTGCTCTGCAAGTATCACCTCCGCTGGCTGGGTCCCTGACTTGATCACCGCCTGAAGTTTCACGATTTTCCACTGTTCAGTGAGAATACTGCTCCGGTACTTGCTTCAGTTACTGACAGTGGTCCCTGGTCAAGGTGGTTGGTCCCTTAGTGGCGACAGCTTCCCATCTACCTCTGGCTACGACAGGTTCTCCAGCCAGCAGAACCGTCACTCTTGGTTGGACTGCAAGCCTCAGTCCCAACCCTGCGCTGCCCTCTTACTTCTGGATAGACCCTCATACAGCCTGCAGCCAGATGCCCCTGGGATAGGCCCAGTCTCTGTCCTAGCAGCCTAGGGCAGACGACACACATCCACCCAAACGGCAGTCCGTGTCGGCACAGAACATAGATCCCCTGACTCTAGACGAATATATAGGTCCTCCCAGCAGGATTTAAGAAAATCCCAGCCCATTGGCTGAGATATCCCATATACCCATAAATTGACCTTGAAATGTCCTCCTCACATCTAATGCCACCAAGTGCCGGCCACCTAGTGGCAGAAGAGAAAAGTACAACAAGGCCAAACTTAGGGAGAAATCAATGGATCTCTAACAACTATCTACAGTAGCTACTCCTGACGAGGAATTTGGTGAGGAGCTCCCTGACTAAACCGCTATAATAATATAATAATATCCAAGATAACTTATGTAGATTATTTTGTAAATTTTATACTTTAAGCTGGAAAAGTAAGAATAATTTGACCAACGGTATGTTTAAAGTACACCTGGGGATACATATATAAGTTTAGAATCTGTTTTATTTTTTTTAGGAATATTAAGGTAATTTAAAGTCTATGTAACAATTAACTTTTTATATTGCCCTTCTTTGGTCTTTTGCTATGGATAGTGTTTTATCTGTCTGAGAAGTACAAACAGTACCTTTATTACATATACTTAAAGTGATTGTAAAGGCTCGTTTTTTCTTCCTATAAAAATAACAAACATGTTATACTTGCCTGCTCTGTGCAGTGGATTTGCACAGAGCTGACCAGATCCTCCTCTTATCGAGCCCCTCTTCTGTGATCCTGGCCCCTCCCTGCTGTTCAGTGCCCCCAGAGCAAGATTGCTATGGGGGGACCTGATCTGGGTCACGGCCCTGCCCCCTCTCCCCTGATTGGCTAGCTGACTTTAACTGACAGCAGCGAGTGGATGGTTGAGGCATTCGTGGATATCACTGGACAGAGAGGGACCTCAGGTAAGTATTAGGGAGTGCTGGAGCAGCTGCTGCACACAGGTTTTTTAAAGTGGTTGTAAACCCTTACAAACCACTTTGACCTACAGGTAAGCCTAGATTAAGGCTTACCTGTATGTCCTAGAAATATCTCCTAAACCTACACGGTTTAGGAGATATTTAGAAAAAGACAGGCAGCGCTGTCTACGGCCGTAGACAGCGGCGCGCAGGCGCACTATTGCCGTTGGCAGCATGACGTCATCGATGCGAATGGCCGGAGCAGCAATACTTGGAAGAAGATGGACGCTCGCTGGCTCCTGTGTTAGGTAAGTGACACATAATGGGCTACTATGCTATGTATAATAGCCCATTATGCTTTACCTTTGCAGGGAGACAAAGAGGAAGTAAACCCATTAGGGTTTACTTCCTCTTTAATGCATATAATGCATTAAGATAAAAAAAAAAAAACCTTCTGCCTTTACAACCCCTTTAAAATTGATCCTGCCAGAAAACTAGTGAGCTTGTAAGCTCTGTCCTTGTTGCTGTGAAATCTCAAGCAGTGCTATCAGCACTGCCCAGTTCACTGCTATAAACCACAGAACACCCCCCCCCCCCCCCCCCCAGCCCCATGTTATGGAGAAGAGGAGAGGTGAAGGCACAGAGATCCATTATAGTGACTGTGTGTCATCCTGGGACAGGAATTGTAAAGGCAGGATCACCAGGTAAAATAAGAGGAAGAAAACTAATACAGCCACCACATCTAAGAACTGATGAGCTGCAATTTCATATTTGGTCTTTTGTTTATACTGTATATACACTGGAAAAGAATGTATTTCATTGTTTTTTCCTATCTACACGTGAACTAAATCAAGACCCCTTTCACACTGGGGTGTTTTTCAGGCACTTTTGGGCTGAAAAGTAGTGCCTGAAAAATGCCTCCCCTGCAGCCCCAGTGTGAAAAGCCTGAGTGCTCTCACACGGGATCGGTGTGCTTGCTGGACATTCAAATAAGTCCTGCAAGCAGCATCTTTCGGGTGGTGGAGGAGCGGTAAATTCTTGATTACGCAGCAGCACTAGTATGAGCCTAGGTTAAAAAATGTATTTGGTTTTCCATGTACTAATCAATGCCCTGTCAATATACAGATCAGGAAGTGTGATTTTAGTGTGTGATTGTGTACTGAATGGGTACTGGCTTTGGGTCAGTGACTCGGAAAGCATCGAAGCCAGGTAGAGTTGGACAAAGGAAGTCCAAAATGGCAGGTAGTCTTTAAGTTGCCTATAATCGGGAAGATGATCTATAAAGAAAATTTGTTACAGACCTTCCAAGGTAAGAGAAATAGATCTGTGTGTTTTCAACTGCAGCTGCACTAAGATATGGGCAGATCTCTGGACTGTGCCAAGAAATCATGACTGCTAACATCGAAATTAATATAGTTTCCCCCCCTCTGATTTTTGAGACAAGCAATAATAATCCAATAAGATCTAAATTGCAACTCAATAAATAAACCACTTATAGATCTAATCCAGGGGTGCCCAAACGCTGGCCCGTGGCACCCTCTGAAGTGGCCCGCCACCTCCTGCTCTGAGATGGCAGGTCAGCAAGCCCAGATCGTGGGTCCCGACCCGCCAGCCCTGAGCATCAGTGTACCACTTCCGGTGACTTTCCAGCATCAGTAATTGGAGATTTGGACGAGTTTGTTGTCTTGACAGAACACCGGCAGCGTATACACTACGGTACACTATATAATGAGCGGACATTGTTAGTCTGCCCGCTACTAACCAACGACATGGCCACTTCTAAGGCGGCGACAACTTTTTCCTCCTTAGCCGTTGTTCTTTCAAAACAGCCAAGTTGTCACGTACCATAGTGTATACACTGCCGGTATTGTGTCAAAACAGGTAAGTCGTCGGAATCTCCATTTACTAATGCTGGAGAGTAACCGTAAGTGATGTTGGAGATTTCAATGAGTTAGCTATTTTGACAGATGCTAGAGGAAGCGGAGCTGATGCTTCCTGTATAGTGCCGGCTCCTGTCACAGACGGAGTGATACCAAATGTACTTCACCTGTGATGAGCAATACAGGAAGCATCAGCTCTGCTCTCTACTGCAGCCGCATGCCTCTTCCAGCGCCAGCTCCTATCACACTGATGCTCGGGAATGGTGGGCTGGGAACCCACCAGCATTACCTACCAGTAAGACCCACCAGCAGACCAGGCAGCAGGACCTACAAGAAGTACCATCCCTGGAGGACAGCCAGCAGCCACCAGCCATATCTGCCTGGTGGACAGCAACAGCCAGCGATACCTACAGGAAGAAGTGAAGATTGAGGTCAGTTGAGGTTCCGGTACCGCAGTGCATCAGTGTGAAAGCAGCCTTAGACCCCTTTCACACAATCGGACCGATTGGGTCCACCTGTCTGTTATTTAACCACTTCAGGACCGCCGTATTGCCATTGTACGTCAGCACAATGGCACAGGCAGGCACAATCACGTACATCTACGTGATTGCCTTCCAGCGGGTGGGGGGTCCGATCGGACCCCCTCCCGCTGTTTACGGCGGTCCGATTCGGTCCAGGAGCGCTCCGTGATGAGGGGATGGCCGTTGGTTTTCGGCCACCCCCTCTGGATCGCTCCTGGCCAATGAGAAGCTTCCTCCCCTGTGTATTGTTTACACAGGAAGGAGGAAGTGATGTCATTCTCCTCGGGGCGGTCTTTTTGACCGGACTACGAGGAGAAGAGTAAAAGTAAGTGTGCACCAACACTACACTGACATGTAGGTACACACAGGCACACAAACCCCCCCCGATCGCCCCCCGCCCCCCCTCCCCCCCCAGTCACAGTGTCACTGATTGCATTGATCATTTCTTTACTGATCAATGCATTCAGTGTCAGTTGTGACAGTAAAAACTGTCAGGACAGTTAGTGTTAGGTCCAGGGTAGCCCCCTATCACCCCCCAATAAAGATTTAACCCCCTGATTGCCCCTAGAGTTAACCCTTTCACCCCCTTTTGCCAGTGTCACTAAGCGATCATTTTTCTGATCGCTGCATGTGTCGCTAGGTAGCTAGTTATTTTTTTAGGTTCACCGCCAGGTTTTTATATCGCTAGGTACCCCGATATACTACCCAATAATGGTTTTAACCCCCAGATTGCCGCTAGTTAACCCTTTCACCCCCTTTTGCCAGTGTCACTAAGCGATCGTTTTTCTGATCGCTGCATTAGTGTCGCTACAGTCGCTAGGTAGCTAGTTATTTTTTTAGGTTCACCGCCAGGTTTTTATAGCGCTAGGTACCCCGATATACTACCCAATAATGGTTTTAACCCCCTGATTGCCGCTAGTTAACCCTTTCACCCCCTTTTGCCAGTGTCACTAAGCGATCATTTTTCTGATCGCTGCATGTGTCGCTAGGTAGCTAGTTATTTTTTTAGGTTCACCGCCAGGTTTTTATATCGCTAGGTACCCCGATATACTACCCAATAATGGTTTTAACCCCCTGATTGCCGCTAGTTAACCCTTTCACCCCCTTTTGCCAGTGTCACTAAGCGATCGTTTTTCTGATCGCTGCATTAGTGTCGCTACAGTCGCTAGGTAGCTAGTTATTTTTTTAGGTTCACCGCCAGGTTTTTATAGCGCTAGGTACCCCGATATACTACCCAATAATGGTTTTAACCCCCTGATTTCCGCTAGTTAACCCTTTCACCCCCTTTTGCCAGTGTCACTAAGCGATAATTTTTCTGAACGCTGCATCAGTGTCGCTAGTGTCGCTAGGTAGCTAGTTATTTTTTTAGGTTCACCGCCAGGTTTTTATAGCGCTAGGTACCCCGATATACTACCCAATAATGGTTTTAACCCCCTGATTGCTGCTAGTTAACCCTTTCACCCCCTTTCACCAGCGATCACAGTATAAGTGTCACTGGTGACGCTGGTTAGCCAGTTAGTTATTTAGGTTCCCCGTCAGGTTTTTATATAGCGCCAGGGACCCCCATATACTACCTAATAAAAATTTGAACCCCCTGATTGCCCCTAGTTAACCCTTTCACCACTGATCACCGTATAAGTGTTACGGGTGACTCTGGTTAGTTTGTTTTTTATAGCATTTTATATTCAAATCCGGAAGGCAGTGCTTGGTTTTCGGGGTCCCGTACGTGGCTAGGCTCCCAAAAAGTCCCCCACATGTGGTATCCCCGTACTCGGGAGAAGCAGCAGAATTTATTTTGGGGTGTAATTTGACTTCTGCCCATAGCATGTGTGAGCAATATATCATTTAGTGACAACTTTGTGCAAAAAAAAAAAAGTTTGTAATATTCCCGCAACTTTTGGCAAAATATAAAATATTCCATGGACTCAACATGCCTCTCAGTAAATAGCTTGGGGTGTCTACTTTCCAAAATGGGGTCATTTGGGGGGGTTTTGTGCTATTTTGGCATTTTATGGCCTTCGAAACTGTGATAGGTAGTGAGGAGTTAAATCAAAAATTTGCACCCTTAGAAATCCTGAAGGTGGTGATTGGTTTTCGGGGTGCCGTGCGCGACTAGACTCCCAAAAAGTCCCACACATGTGGTATCCCCGTACTCGGGAGAAGCAGCAGAATGTATTTTGGGGTGTCATTTCACATATGCCCATAGCATGTGTGAGCAATATATCATTTAGTGACAACTTGGTGCAAAAAAAAAAAAGTTTGTAATATTCCCGCAACTTGTGGCAAAATATAAAATATTCCATGGACTCAACATGCCTCTCAGTAAATAGCTTGGGGTGTCTACTTTCCAAAATGGGGTCATTTTGGGGGGTTTTGTGCTATTTTGGCATTTTATGGCCTTCGAAACTGTGATAGGTAGTGAGGAGTTAAATCAAAAATTTGCACCCTTAGAAATCCTGAAGGTGGTGATTGGATTTCGGGGTGCCGTGCGCGACTAGACTCCCAAAAAGTCCCACACACGTGGTATCCCCATACTCGGGAGAAGTAGCGGAATATATTTTGGGGTGCAATTCCACATATAACCATGGCATGTGTGAGCAATATATCATTTAGTGACAACTTTTTGTAAAAATTTTTTTTTTTTTTTTTTTTTTGTCATTATTCAATCCCTTAGGACAAAAAAAATAAATATTCAATGGGCTCAACATACCCATCAGCAATTTCCTTGGGGTGTCTACTTTCCAAAATGGGGTCATTTGGGGGGGTTTGTACTGCCCTGCCATTTTAGCACCTCAAGAAATGAGATCGGCAGTCATAAATTAAAAGCTGTGTAAATTCCAGAAAATGTACTCCAGTTTGTAGACGCTATAACTTTTGCGCAAACCAAAAAATATACGCTTATTGACATTTTTTTTACTAAAGACATGTGGCTGAATAAATTTTGCCCTCAATGTATGACTAAAATTTAGTTTATTCGATTTTTCTTATAACAAAAAGAAGAAAATATCTTTTTTTTTTTCAAAATTTTCGCTCTTTTTCCATTTATATCGCAAAAAAAAAAATCGCAGAGGCAATCAAATACCATCAAAAGAAAGCTCTATTTGTGGGAAGAAAAGGACGCAAATTTCGTTTGGGTGCAATATTGCATGACCGCGCAATTACCAGTTAAAGCAGCGCAGTGCGAAATTGCAAAAAGACCTCTGGTCCTTAAGGTGTTTATTGGTCCGGAGCTGAAGTGGTTAAGTGGACCCAATTGGACCCTCCATTTACCTCTATAGAGTAGCAGATGTAACGGACTTGTGTCCGTTTTTACACCTGCATCCCCAATCCCATACACTTAAAAATAAACAGAAGTGAGTCTATCCCCTTCTGTCTAGCTGGACTGGATTGGAGGGCCCATAGAGTAGAGTGGTATGTGTCTGCATATGCAGAGTGGCCACGGGCCTGTCATCTGCCCAACAAGGAAATTACTAACTAAAAGATTTGCTTTTGAAAGTGGCACATTACCACTACAGCATAAACTAAACGGACATTATGCTGTTTGTGTGGTTCTTTCAAAAGTCATTCCAGGACTTGTAGACCATTTTCTTTAACGTGTATCTAAGCCCATAAACTATCATTTAATGTATCGCAGCTTATAGGAATCCCTCCTGACTGGGAATGTGATTTTTGAAAAATGCATCCTGAAATTGACCAGAGAATTTAAAACATTGATAAGGTAATTAAACAAACATTTTTGGAGGTTTTCTTTTGAAACCCGTAATGTATTATCAAATTCTTTGAAAAACTTTTTTTTTTAATAATGTAATCCTGCTTGTGCATGGTCAGATTTAGATGTGGTATCTACATTAATTTACATTTTTTAGGCTCTTCTGACAAAACAGAGTCTATTCTGCTATTCTGCTAAGAAAAAAAAATAACCTCAGTGTTAGCAATTTTTTTGGAAGGAACTTCAGTTCTGCTTAAACCCCTTTATGCTGTCCAGAGCTGCTGTCTGGGGCCAATTGGGGGGGGGGGGGGGGGGTGGCTACTGATCATGCAGCACTGGTATTTATTGCACAGTGCTGGTGTCAAGGGGATCCCATGCTACTGGCTCCTGATCATTGAGAGTTGAATGTGGGCGGTTTGTGACAGCTCGGTCACAGTTCTGGGAATACCACTGAAGCATGCCCCAGAACAAGACAGCAATTTATATATGCAGCAGCTAGATCTTAAACCTGAGCTAAACACACCTTTTCTTTAACTATCCCTATCCCTCCTTGTTGTCAGCATCTTCTTCTCGGTGCCGGTCTTTGGCTGTCTTCATTGGCCAGCCAAGGATGACGTCACTCCTGCACACGTGCAGGAGTCAGTCAGGCAAGTCTTTAGGTGTATTTTATTGCAGAAGAGACATCGCATGTCTTTTCTGCAATAAAGATCCTGTTGCAATTTGTGACAGTGGAACTTTAGTTCCACTTTAAGGCCCTACAGCATATACACTATATTGCCAAAAGTATTGGGATGTCTGCCTTTACACACACATGAACTTTATGGCATCCCAATCTTAGTCCATAGGGGGCAATATTGAGTTGGCCCAGGCTTTGCAGATATAACAGCTTCAACTCTTTTGGGAAGGCTGTCCACAAGGTTTAGGAGTGTGTCTATGGGAATGTTTGACCATTCTTTCAGAAGCACATTTGTGAGGTCAGACACTGATGTTGGACAAGAAGTCCTGGCTCCCAGTCTCCGCTCTGATTCATCCCAAAGGTGTTCTATCGGGTTGAGGTCAGTACTCTTTTGCAGATCAGTCAAGTTCCTCCACCCCAAACTCTCTCCGTGTCTTTATGGACCTTGCTTTGTGTACTGCCCAAATTATTTGGTGGAGGTGGGATTATGGCACGGGGTTGTTTTTCAGGGGTTGGGTTTGGCCCCTTAGTTCCAGTGAAGGGAACTCTTAAGGCGTCAGCATACCAAGACGTTTTGGACAGTTTCATGCTCCCAACGTTGGAGGAACAGTTTGGAGATGGCCCCCTCTTGTTCCAACATGACTGCACACCAGTACACAAACATGGTCCATAATGACATGGATGAGTGGGGTGGAGGAACGTGATTGGCCAGCACAGATTCCTGCCCTCAACCCAATAGAACACCTTTGGGGGGAATTAGAGCGGAGTCTGCGAGCGTATGTCTCTTTTGCAGTAAAGCCTCTTGCACACTGCAGCTTGAAAAAACTCAGTACAGATTTTTTTTACTATTATCTTTTTTTTTTTTTAGCTAAAATACAGCCCATTAATTGTAATGTGCCTATACACTGAGGCTCATAAACAAGTGCCATGCCTTCTTCAGTAAAAAATAAATAAATAGAAAAATCAGCTTTTTTGATCAGTAATTTACGCCTCATGCGCAAATGCTCAGTTACATGTTGTGCAGAAAGAGAATAAGTAAATACGCGACGGGAACATACCAACAAAAGGTTTGAAAAAGTAGATGCTCAAGTAGTATCATGCGCAAGAGGCATAAAAAGCTGTCTACTTGCAATTTTTTTTTATTTAATCTAGGTTTGATTCCACTTTAACACATTAAGTTACAGTTCCATATTATGTGCTGCATCTGTTACGTCAATGAAAGGTAAAACCTAAAGGAAGGAGATTCCCCTGGCGGAGCAATGATTGACAGCTCTATTCAAGCCTCTTGTCCTGAGCAACGGAGGGGGATCTCACTTGGGACAAGTGGATGACACACCGGTCCTTTGAAGCGTGGACCAATAAGGAATCCTCCTGTCCCCAAAACAATGCGTCCGATGACAAAACCCTGATGGACATATGTTTATAAATAAGCAAGTAGCTTCCTTTAAATCTGGCTAGAGCTGAAAGCGGACAAGAAAAAAAAAAACAAATCAGGACATTGAGCAAAGTTCTCTTGGCTGCAGAATCCCAAGCAGTCCTCTTGCAGATCCTCTGTGTTCACTGGGTGCTTTTGTCATCCCCTACCCCCCTCCTCCTTTCCCTCCCCTCTGCACATTTATTTCCATGGCAACAATTCCAAGGCATTCTGCAGGCTGCAAACTACTTTCTCCACGCAAGCTGGCATTGTCAGGGCTCAGTGCGTCCGCACAGCTCGGAATGAATTAAGGGGCAGGAGATGGCTAGTTACCGGAGGGGCCCAAGGACCGGGAGAGGACAAACAACCTTCAAATGACCTCATCATCTTGTACTGGTCCAAAGTGAGCATTTCGGATTGATCCCGGTGTAGGTTTGGATGGAACGTTTCAGAATCGGGCAAATGGTGCTGCATTACTGGTAAGCTTGATGGGCTGCTTTCTGATACCATATCTGATGGCTTGTGGGTTTTCCAAGGAGTCTGGTGATGTCTCTCTTGCATCCTTAATTGTCTGCGAATTGATCTGCATCCTCTGAGCTTTGGTTACATATGTCCTTGAGGATGTCTCCAGCACTTATGACCAGCATCACATTGGATCCAGGCTGGTTATGACACGCACGGCTGCTTTTCGGTTTATTCTGTGAGCTTGACTGGGCTTATTCCGCAGTGCAAAGAGTAGTAACCCATAGCAACCTATCTGAGTTCAGTTCACATAAGTTGGACCTCCTGAATAATTAATGCTGATTGGTTTCTATGGGTTACTGAACATTGCTGAAAAAGTCAGTATTTTAATGCTTAAGTTGCACATTCATGCTTCATTGAATAACCTTTTTGTGGAAAATTAAAACTTGAGAACTGAATACATTTGCAAATTGGATCTTTACTGTGTTGTAAATTAAGAAGCATGCAATCCATTTTATAACACAATTAGTCTCATCTTTAAATATAGCAAATGGTGGGGAAAAAAAATACAATTTGTTAATCAAATTAATTTTCTATCTTGGATATGTACACCTGGCTTTGTGCAAGCACATGGAATTTTGGAGCCCCTCTTTAGATAGCTAGGTAACCATAGACAGCACGTGGGAATGTACAGAATTTGAACCTTTTTCCTTGGCTGCAATAGATACTATATTGGCATAATGCAGTGACATCGATAATTAGAACAATTTACGCATTGTCACCTTGACTAATTTGTCCGAGAATTAAATTTTTTTTGCTTTACAATTTTAATCATGCCGAAAGTTTAAATTATTAACAGTAACAGATTATGGTGCTCAGATTACGCTGCTTAATACAGTCTGCATCCCAGATTTCCTGCCATTCCCATATTTAATAGCAGCCTAGATTGCAAATCCTTAAGATTTATGTTTGGGTTATCCAAGCCGTCCTGTTGATTGGTGGGAAATGTGAATCCAATTCACTTTGCTGTATATATTCATTTTGACAAGCACGCTGTCAGCAGTGTTGCCTTGACAACCGGTGGTCCTATGTGATGGCGCGCGAGATAATGGTGATGATTCAGGGGTCTTCAGATATTGCTCATCGTTTTAGAATCCAGAGGCAACTCAGCCTCTCAGGATCATCGCAGCAAGCTCAGGAGAGACGCACGTTCCATTCAGCCAGCTGTACTAATGCTGCTTGTACAGCCATTATTGCTGAGTTCAGTGTAAACTAGGCCATTTAGAGAGGTTTAATTGTCCGGAAGGGACTCCGCTCTGCTGAGGTTTGACAAGTAAGGCCTTAAATATTCATTATTATGCTTATAGTAATGTACTGTAGTTGCTGCTGTTGTGTGTGGGGTATCGCCTGTTGTAATTTGCACTTAGAGTAGCTGTTTAGCTGAGTCAGCATTTTCATTTCCAATGTGCTGCTTGGGGTGTAAAATGCACCATTCCGACACAAAGTTCTGGGCCTGTCGCAGAAAAAGAAGGCGGCTTTTGAGAAGAGTAGCCATTGCACACAATGTAATTTGAATGTAGAAATCAATGCAACAAAATGGAAACACTTTAAAGGACAGTGGCAAGTGACAGCATTTAATATCATTGGATCCAACGGGGTTCATTGATGGAAAGGATTAAATGCAATAGATACACACATCTACCAAGAGCAGGGCACCCTGCAAACCCTTTCATGAGCTTGTATGACATATATCACCCATGCCATTGTAAAACATAAAAAAAAAAATGGCAGCTGCTCTGATCTGTTTGAAACTAGCAAAAAGGGAAAGGTGTACCAGGGCAGTATACAAAACCATACAGTATGTAATGCAAGGGCCTGTATGACTGCAAACAAATTGAATGTGTTGTTTAGGTATGTCCCTTATTACATAGTTTTGGTAAATGCAAAGATTGTACAATCGAATTGTAAAGTGTATGGGCAGCTTATGTTGCCTACATCTGTAAATACATATGAAAACACTGCAAGGTCAAGGAACCTGTATGTAATCCGTATGGTCCCTAACTTTAAACTCTTTATTAAAATGTTATAAAATATTACATAAACTTTAGCTCTTGAATTTCTGACATTTATTTGCAATTACACTGTAGCAATATTTACCACTGAACCCTTCTCTTTTTAATGTCTTTGCATTATGCTGCATGGAATGTTTTGTCAATATTCACATTATGCTAGCTATATAAACACTCACAGTTGGGACTGCAAATATAGATTCTGTTGCTGGGAAGTGATTTGTATCTCACCTCTAAAACTTCCGCAGCCACTTAACTGCCAGTTCACATCAGAAAGCTGTGCTGGAAACCCATGTTCCGTGCATGTTTCCAGCACAGCATTCAAACGCACTCGGTGTGCGATCTGCTGCACGTGTCAATAAATTCCTAATGACAACCCAAATGCATTTGCCTGAACCGGATTGCATGGTATTGCAGTACCATGTGATCCAGTTGCAATGTGTTTTTAAAAGTAGATCACTTTTGATGTGATGCAGTACGATTTCAGCCTATTCAAATGAATAGGCTGAAAAATACATTGCATAGAATAGCACAGGAATGTTCACTGCGTTCTGTGCAATTTTCAGTGTGAACCAACACTAAAAGCTAAGTTCACCTTTTCTAAAAAAATTAATAATATATGTGCATTTAATATTTTATTAAACTGCAGCCTTTAAAGCATTGCAGGTGCAATGTCAGGCTCCTGCAGACCCTCAGTACAGCTGTCTGCTTGTACCACCCTTATGGCTGACAGTTACTGAAGTGCAGGAAGTGTCGGTGAACTATGACAGCGCTGACCAGAGCCCTAACTGTTCAGTTGAGAACTACAAGCTGTCTGCCGCAGTGAGAGATGGTATATGTAGTTCATTAACAGAACCTTGTGAATGAAAAACGTGGCTCTGTGGGTGGATGGGAAGACGGGTGTAACATGTTGCAGAAGGTGAGTTTTTTTCTTTAATAAAAGGAAATTCCATGTACACATAATCCAAAGTTATGTAGGTTTCCTTTTTATTTATGTTTTTCCCTTAGGACATTTTTCTAAAGTCTTTATTTTTTTTATAACCATTTTATATCTGTTTTTATCACGTTGATACAATCTTTGTTTTACAATTAAAACTTATTACATGACAAAGGATTCCCAAAGCACTACAGGTTAATTAGAAAGACAGCTCAGAAGACACTTTGTGTTACACACAGAAGGCTTTTTATCTTGATACATAGAATGCATTATGATAAAAAACCTTCTGCCTTTACAACCCCTTTAAGCCTCTGATAAAGAATGAGAAATTTTTACTTCTGTAAATATTGGGCTTATTTCAGCATGATGAAAAGTTGAAATGGCTCAATGTGTGAAAAGAGACTTGAGCTCCATCTTTTGGCTAAGAGCTAAAATGGTTTTCCTAACTGATCTAACCTTGAATTTGTGGAAACCCTACATAAGCCATGGCAGGCCATAGATGGTGCGAGGACAGAAATTCACACAATATCCCCATCAACACAGACAGTGCTGACAGGGGAATTCCTCCTGCTGAGCTGGGGCAAGGGAAGCTGACCCTCACCCCCCGCTGGGACAAGACCGTGATTATCACTAGTGGCTATAGCAGCCACCAGTGATAATTGCAAGTGAATCCAGCTTGCTGGTTGCACCCAAGTTGGTGCATTCAGCCTGCCCACACAGGGTTTGAATCTTGGCCGGCTCCTGCTGAACTGGCTGAGATTCGAACCATCTACAGCTGACCTTAGGGGGATGAAGGTGGTAGTGGGTTTGTATTCTGTACAATGCTTCCAGTTAGATATGCCGTTACCGCCAGCTCCCACATGCGGGAGTGACGTCATCGCAGCTGTGCCGGAGCCGCGATACCCGGAAGTAAGCTCCGGGAGAGATGTCCGCAGCCGAAGGGGGGGGGGGGTCAAGGATAGCTGCGGTAAGGTAATTGTAAGGTAAGTAATACATAATGAGCTAGTATGCTATGCATACTAGCTCATTATGCCTTTGTCTTGCAGGATTTTTTTTTAAGGGTTTACAACCATTTAACCGTGTTTGCATTTAGAAGCGTTTTTCGCATTGCAAATAGTCAAACGTGTATCTCCATTAAAAACACCTGTAAACGAAACGCGGCTAAATGCGAGTTACCGCGTTAAGCTGTTGCAGGCATTTCAAATGCCTCTCAACATTTGTCGTGAGCGCATTTTTTTATTTTTTTTTGCTTTACAAAAAATACTTCTAAACTCAACTGCCTGGAAAGGACTATAAACGATCCTGTGTACATGTACTGATAAGATAACAGAGGGAGAGTTCAGGAGCAGCTGAAAAAAACGCCCAACTGCTACCAAACATCCGGAATATATATAGGATTGGCTATGGTTACCTGTAGAAAGAGAGAAAGAGGAAATCTGCGCTACAGTGTATTACCAAAAAAAATTGTTAAATTCATATAAATAATTGATGCAGCAATTCTAGTACATACCAAAAGTGATATACGTGTAAAAAAAGGAAAAAGAAGGAGAACTGCGCAAGAATTGCGCAGTTCTCCTTCTTTTTCCTATGGTTACCTGTAGTCTGCATCAAGTGTTTCTAATATCGTTCTACTATTTTAATATCCCATAATATGGAACTGTCTACATTCCTGATACTTATCGAACATTTATTATAAAAGTCATGGGTATCATTTTTAACAAGGTGACCCAAATTGACGACTCGCTTTCTTCTCAATGTTATGTGCCCTTGGATAAGACTATCATCCTGTTTGAAAGGCCGCGTTTCACCACTTTCACATGGGAGATGGGCTTCCTTATTGGTTTCACGTATTGTTTAGAATAGATCTTTGGCTGCCTACTGTAATTCTGTGGTGGGCTGTCAAAACTTAAAGGGGTTGTAAAGGCAGAAGGTTTTTTTTTATCTTAATGCATTCTATGCATTAAGATAAAAAGCATTCTGTGTGCAGCAGCCCCCCTAATACTTACCTGAGCCCTATCTCTGTCAAGTGATGTTCATGAGTGCCTTGGCTGTCCTGATTGGCTGAGACATAGCAGTGGCACGATTGGCTCCCGTTGCTGTCCATCAAAGTCAGTTAAGCAATGAGGAGAGAAAGGGGGCGGGGCTGAGTCTGAATGGATACACAGAGTCACAGCTCGGCCCGGGTGCCCCCATAGTAAGCTGCTTGCTTAGGGAGGGGCCAGGTGCAGTGAAAAGGGACCCAAGAAGAGGAGGATCCGGGCTGCTCTCTGCAAATTCATTGCATAGACAGGTAAGTATAACTTGTTTATTATTTTCATAGACAAAAAACAAGACTTTACAACCACTTTAATATCTTGCTGACCTCTGTAAATGCTAGGTTACCAATCTGTGTCTGCGAAAAGCAATTTTTTCTTTCTTTAAAGGATAAGTTCACCTTTTGGGAACATGTTACATCTGTTTTTAGGGCGGAACATGTAACATGTTCCCACTGCAGCAGCTGTTCCCCGAGCCAAGGCTTATAGTGACAGCGAGCCGGAGAGCTGGTGAGAGCTCTAGATAGTTCATTGATGGTTCCTGTCATTGTGTAACTACCTGCCCATGCGAGGTACAAGCAGACCACTTCCACAGACAGTCTGCAGGAGCCTGAGATTGTACCCACAATCTACTGATCGCAGGTAAAATGCTTTAACCACTTGAGATCCGCGCTATTGCCAAATGACGGCATTAGCGCGGACCTACATTTCCAGGACTACGTCTATTGACGTCGTCCTGGTTACGAGCGGCCTGCGCGCCCCCTGAGGGGCGCGCGCGGCGCGCTCTGTGATCGGCGAGTCCATGAGACTCGCCTGATCACCGATCCGTGTAAGGGGTCGATCCCGACCCCTTATCACGTGATCAGCTGTCAGCCAATGACAGCTGATCATGTGACAGAACGGAGCCGGTAATCGGCTATTATTCCTCCTCGCGCTGACAGCGCGAGGAGAGAAAAAAAAAGCCGATCACCGGCGGCCGTGATCGGGACATCAGTCCCGATCACGGCCAGCAATACAGCTGACCACCTGCCCCCTGCCAGTGCCCACCTGCCCACCGCAGTGCCACCCTGAATGAAAGTAAGTGCCCCCCATCAGTGCCACCCAGCAGTGCCCATAGTGCCCCCAGCGCCACCCACAGTGCCACCCACAATGCCACCCACAGTGCCATCCAGCAGTGCCACCCACAGTGCCCACAATCTGCCGCAAAGGTGCTGCACCCCAGTGCCGCCCATCAGTGCCCAGCAGTGCCGCCCATCAGTGCCCAGCAGTGCCACCTATCAGAGCCACCTATCAGTGCCACCTATCAGTGCCCATCAGTCCCATCTATCAGTGGTACCTATCAGTGCCCATCCGTGCCACTTATCCGTGCCACCCATCCATGCCATCTTATCTGTGCCCATCTTTGCCCATCAGTGCCGCCTTATCTGTGCCGATCGGTGCCGCCTTATCTGTGCCTATTAGTGCCGCCTTAACTATGCCTATCAGTGCCCACCAGTGCAGCCTATCAGTGCCCACCAATGCAGCCCATCAGTGCCCACCAATGCAGCCCATCAGTGCCCACCAATGCAGCCATCAGTGCCGCCTAATCAGCGCACTTCAATGAAGGAGAAAAATGACCCGTTTGCAAAATTGTATAACAAACTATTAAAACATGATTTTTTATTTTTATTTTTTTGCATCTTTTTTTGTTTGTTTAGCAAAAAATAAAACTCCGAGCTGTAACTAAATACCACCAAAAGAAAGCTCTATTTGTGGGAAAAAAATGATAAAAATTTCATTTGGGTACGGTGTTGTATGACCGCGCAATTGTCATTCAAAGTGCATCAGCGCTGAAAGCTGAAAATTGGTCTGGGACTGAGGGGGGTTTAAGTGCCCAGTAAGCAAGTGGTTAATGTATACTAATAAAAAGAATAATCCATTCACATTTTTTTTACCTGCAAAAAGATTTGCATTTATTTGTTTTTTTTTTTTAAAGGTGAACTTATCCTTTACATTTTGAGATTTTTAAGCAACAGGTGATGATGGGCATCACCTGTAAATCTTAATCCTGCCAAGTGTTTTGTCTTATTAGTAACAGATTTTCTTGGCATACTACAAATGCTCTTGAGTGAGTGCAATACCAACATCAAACCCATTGTCAGCTCAGAGACTACATACAGTGAAATCCCCCTCCCCTCCCCCAGCAGATACCATTGCTATACATAGTGGTAATTGCCACATAATGAAGACAGCTGATGCATATTTGGGTAGAAGCACAAACACTGCAAGGAAATCCCTTGGCTAGTGTCGAGATTGATATGTTGGTCTCATTAGAAGCCATTCTTGTGTAAATGGAATTTTTTTTGGAGGAAGGGGAGGTATGTTGTAAGAGGACTGTAGATATATGTAAAAAATAAAAAAGAGCAGCGCCAATAGTGCTAAATAAATAATAATAAGATAAATGACATAAATAATAATAATAAATGACCATACATGTAATGTTCACAGAGAAAGTATCACCAATCTCTGAACAATGGGGACCTTATATCCAATAAAGTGAACAGAACTGAAAATTAATATAAATAAAAGTTCATTAAGATGATCCGAAAATCCAGGCGTTCCACATATCACCACCGTGATCACACACAATTCTTGGAAAATCTTGTGCCCGTCACCAGATAAGTGATGCGCTTACCAGATAAATAAATAATTAAAGCCTTGGGGATATTTAAATCGAAGTAGAAAGACTAAAACTCCAATCAAGCCTCCTGTGTCCAGATACCCTCAATGTGGAAAAATAGCCAAATCCCAATCTCTGGAGCTCCAATGGGTAAATCATCAGCAACACCTCTAAGTAGGAAAAGTCTTTGATCTCAAAACACGATTTTGTTCTGCTAACAAAAAATCTCAGTCTTGCAGTCTTTCTCCAGGCACTGCACTCTTAGTTTAAAGAAGCTCCTGTGAATCAGGGGTATTAACCTCACTCCGGTGTCTGTACAAGGTGTCGGCAGAAAAGAATCTCCACTCCGGGTGTCACTTCCAAGTTGACCGGTTAGCTAGTGTAGAGATTGATATGTTGGTCTCATTAGAAGCCATTCTTGTGTAAATGGAATTTTTTTTGGAGGAAGGGGAGGTATGTTGTAAGAGGACTGTAGATATATGTAGTTACAGTGTATGTGTTCGCTTTCAAAGCCTTTCGCAAAGGTATATTAAGGATTCCAATTCACTTTTATTCATCAATGAAGAAGGATAATATTGCAAATGTTGCATTAGAATAAATTAACACAATACCAAATATTTTTCAGCTTCTTTTGGCTATTTGTTGCACAGCACAGTCCACTCCCTTAGGCCCCTTTCACACTGGGGCGGTGCAGGTGCCTGCGGTATAACGGCGCTATTTTTAGCACCGCTTTACCTGCATTTTAGCGGTGGTATTCAGCCGCTAGCAGGGGGTTTACCCCCCTGCTAGCGGCTGAAAAAGGGTTAAAACCACTGCAAATAGCTGCTGCAGCGGCGCTATAGCCGCGCTGCCCCATTCATTTCAATGGGCAGGAGCGGTGAAGGAGCATATACACCGCTCCTTCACCACTCCAAAGATGCTGCTAGCAGGACTTTTTTTAAACCCCTTTCACACTCTGCACTTTGCAGGCAATACAGTGCTAAAAATAGCTCCTGCAAAGCACCCTGAAAGAGCCACTCCACACACTCCAGTATGAAAGCCTGAGAGCTTTCACACTGGAGCGGTACGCTGGCAGGACTGTAAAACCACCCCGCTAGTGGCCAAATACCGCTGCTAAAATGACAGTGAAGCAGCTCTAAAAATAGCCACCAAAATAGCCGCCAATTACCACCAGCGCTCGCACCGCCCCCATCTGAAAGGGGCCTTACCGTCCTGCCAGCGCACCGATCCAGTGTGAAAGCCCTTGGGCTTTCACATTGGAGTGTGAAGAGCGGCTCTTTCAGGGCACTTTAGAGGTGCTATTTGTAGCGCCTGCAAAGCACCCCAGTGTGAAAGGGGTTTTAGCCGGGCAAAACTGCTCCAAATTCAGCCTCTGTGCTAGATTTGGTTCTCTCTCCGTCTCCAGAATAGACTTCTAGTCTGCTCACATAGGCTAAAACTGGCCAAATACATGGCACATTTCTGGCGATTGCAGACATTATCTAATCGTACTAGAATCAATTGAAGATAAAAATTAGCGGTTTCAATTAAGGACAAAGAGATGGGGATGAAATTGCCTCTTTCAAACTTGATGGAAAAATCTGATCGCATTCACTCTTGCTTTTTTAATGAACTGTATTGAAGCTGTTAGTTTATAGCCCAGTTTGCTCACACATGGTTGATCAAAATCATGGGTGGTAGATTGCTTGTTTTCAGGCAATAATGTCTTATGTTTAATTCTTAGTTGACTGAAAGTGGTTGAAATTGCCTGAAAGTGGCCATGTATATACTGGTATGGCATGTTTAAAGCGGAACTAAACCCATTGATTTAACTGTTTCCCAAAACCATTACATTCAAGGAATGCCGTGATTATTAACTGTAATGCCGCACACACACACGACCGGACTTTCTGGCAGACTAGGTCCAACGGACTTTTGGCAGAGTTCCGACGGACTTTCCGAACAAACGGACTTGGCCACACACAAACTGACTAAGTCCGTTTTTGAAAGTCCATTCTTTTTGAATGTGATGACATAATCGGGACTAAACGAGGAAGTTCAATAGCCAGTAGTCAATAGCTGCCCTTGCAATGTATTTGGTCCGTCGGATAGGTTTTCCCGATTTTAGTCAGAATTGAGTCTGTCGGATAGATTTAAAACCTGTACTATTTCTAGGTCCGTCTGATTTTTAGTTATTTTTGAAAAACGATCGGACTAGCCTACACTTGATCGGATTGTCCGACAGACTAATCCCTTCGGATCTAGTCTGACGGAAAGTTCGGTCATGTGTATGTGGCTTTACAGTTGTTTTTGCTCTCAACCAAACTGTCATCCCCTCAAATGGCTGGTGTCAAGGCTGATCACGTGTGCAGCACCATGGCAACTGCAGGTCAAGTGGGCGTAGAGCTGCATGATTAACCGTTAACCACTTAAGCCCCAGACCATTTTGCTGGCCAAAGACCCGAGCACTTTTTGCTATTCAGCACTGCAACTGACAATTGCGCATTCGTGCAACGTGGCTCTGAAACAAAATTGATGTCCTTTTTTCCCCCACAAATAGAGCTTTCTTTTGGTGGTATTTGATCACCCCTGCTTTTTATTATTTTTTGCGCTATAAATAAAAAAAGTGCTAAAATTTTGAAAAAAACACATTATTTTTTACATTTTGCTATAATATCCCCCAAAAATATAGCACAATAAGCATTTTATTGATTGGTTTGCGTGAAAGTTATAGCGTTTACAAAATGGGGGATAGTTTTATTGCATTTTTAGTAATTTTATTTTTTTTACTAGTAATATCAGCGATTTTTATTGCGACTGCGACATAATGGCGGACACATCTGACATTTTTGACACATTTTTGGGACCATTGTCATTTATACAGCAATTAGTGCTATACAAATGCACTAAGTCCTGTGTAAATGATGTTGGCTGTGAAGGGGGTAACCACTATGTGGCAGTGTAGGGGTTAAGTGTGTCCTCGGGCGTGTTTCTAATTGGGGGGGCGTGGCTGTGTGTGACACATCACTGATCTCTGCTCCTGATGACAGCGAGCAGAGATCAGTGGTACTGTTACAAGGCAGAATGTGGAGATTCTTGTTTACATTAGCATCTCCCCGTTCTTCCTCCCCGTGAGATGATCGCAGGTATCCCTGCGGCGATCGAGTCCGCAGGACCCGCGATCTGACTCGTGCAGGTCCCAACCGGCGCATGCACCACCGGTGGCGCGCACACGATGGCACGGCGGCAAATTTAAAGGGAGGTACAGGTACGCCCATTTGCCTGTCTGTGCCATTCTGCCGACGTACATCAGCGTGCGGTTAAAGAATCGAGATTGCAATTTTACCCCCCTCACGATCTTAACACAGCATTTTCTGATTCAGTGCAGCGTTTTCTGCTCACTGCTGACAGCTGAAAAAAAAAAACATGCAGCCTGCCAAGTTTATCACAACATCTTAGGTGGATATAATGAGAAACATTGTATCTTCTGTTTTTTTTTTTAGATCAAAGGAATGAACTTCAGTCTGTAAATGAGGCCAGTTTAAAGCGGAGGTCCACCCTAAAGTAGACCTTCCGCTCATTGGAACCCTCCCCCCCTCCGGCGCCACAATTGGCACCTTTCAGGGGCGAGGGGGGTGCAGATACCTGTACAGTACAGGTATCTGCACCCACTTCCGCCGTAGATTCTGCAGAAGGTACGCCCCTTTCCGAAAGTCCCCCGCTGCCTGCTGGGAAACACACGGATCCCAGAGACAGCGGGGACCATCCTTATTGCGCAGCGCGGCTCGCGCATGCGCAGTAGGGAACCGGGAAATGAAGCCGAAAGGCTCCACTTCCTGATTCCCATACCCAAGATGGCGGCGGCAGCACCCGAGAGACGATCGAGAGATCGGCTTCGGGTGCCGACATCGCGGGCGCTCTGGGCGGGTAAGTGTCACTATTTTAAAAGTCAGCAGCTGCAGTATTTGTAGCTGCTGGCTTTTAAAAAACAAACAAAAAAAAAACGCGGAACTCCCGGCGGACTCCCGCTTTAACCATTTAAAGGGGTTGTAAGCCCTCGTTTTTTCACCTTAATGCATTCTATGTATTAAGGTGAAAAACCTTCTGTAGTGCAGAGGCCCCCCAGAGCCCCCCTTTTGACTTACCTGAACCCAATCTTTCCAGCGACGAGAACGAGCCCAGCAGCTACAGCCGCTGTCTCGGGTCCTCATTGGATAGAATGATAGCAGCAGCAGCCATTGGCTCCCGCTGTCAATCAAATACAGTGACACAGGAGTCGGGGGTGGGGCCGAGTCCTGCTGTTTGTGTCAATGGATGCAGCAGCAGGACTCGGGATCACGCCCGCATGGGTGTCCCCTTGGAATGCGGGTCTCCGAGGGGGCACTCGATGCAGGGAGGAGTGCCGCTGGGACACCACAGAAGAGGAGGATCGGGCTGCTCTCTGCAAAGTCCTTGCACAGAGGAGGTAAGTATAACATGTTTGTTATTTAAAAAAGAAAACAAAAACACAAAAGAAAATTGTGATTATTCATTTCGGCCAGAATCGTGTAGCTCTAAATAGGGGCTAAGATGGCAGCTTCCTTGTCTATAAAGGATAGGATGGTTTAGTTCTGCTTTAACCACGTGACCTCCGGAAGATTTACCAACCGTCATGACCAGATACAGCATTGCGTTACTTTAACTAACAATTGTACGGTCGTGCGACGCTGTACCCAAATAAAACGTATGCACTTTTTTCTCACAAATAAAGCTTTGTTTTGGTGGTATTTGATCACCTCTGCCCTTTTTTTTTTTTGCGCTATAAACAAAAAAGGAACGACCATTTTGAAAAAACAAAACAATATTTTTTACTTTTCTGCTTTAAACCTATCCAATAAAGAAATTCTGCTACATATTTCTGGTATAAAGAAAAAACCCAACAAGCGTATATGGATTGGTTTGAGAAAAAGTTATACTGAACTATGGGATATTTTTTTTTTTTTTTAACTAGTAATGACGGTGATTAGCGACTTATAGTGGGGCGGCGATGTTGTGGCAGACATTGACACTGACACTTTTTGGGGGCCAGTGACACTAATACAGTTATCAGTGCTAAAAAATATGCACTGTACTAATGACACTGACTGGGAAGGGTTTAACATCAGGGGCGATCAAAGGGTTAACTGTGTGCCTAGCCAGTGTTTTCCTATACTGTGGGAGGTGTTCTACTAGGAGAAGACATGGATCCTAGTCCCTGCTTTGCCGTAGCAGCCTGAGCTGCCCCCTCCACTCTTCAGACTCTGATGGTGGGGGGTAGGGGGACTGTGCAAAACGCCACGTGGCACCACCTCCCTAAAATGGGTTTGCCATCTCCCTGAAATTAGTTTTTGCAGGTTGGGATGTCTGCTTTAATAGACCAACCTGTCCAGAAAAAGTGACAGAGGGTTGAGACAAACCATTTACTGACATGAGTACTTATAATGGTCAGCTTTTAATTATTTATGTAAAAAAAAAGAAAACCTTATAGTAACTGCCTAAAAGGGTTAGTTGGAGTTTGGCTTTAATTTGTCAGCCAAGTCGATCTAAATTTGCTAGTGCATCTAATGCCCTGTACACACGGTCGGACATTCTGATGTAAAAATCCGTCTGATTTTTTTTTTTTTTCCTACGGATTTTGGCCCAAACTTGTCTTGCATACAAAGTTGTCAGAAAATCTGATTGTTCAGAACGAGGTGACGTAAGCCACGTACGACAGGACTATAAAGAGACCAGTAACCAATAGCTTTCGTCTTGTAATTTATTCTGAGCATGCGTGGCATTTTGTGCGTCTGGAATTGTCTACACACGTTCGGAATTTCAATGATCGGATTTTGTTGTCAGAAAATTTTAGATCCAGATCTCAAACTTTATGTGTTGGAAATTCCGACGGAAAAAGTTAGAAGGAGCTCACACACGATCAGAATTTCCGACAACACAGTCCGATCGCACATTTTCCGTCGGAAAGTCCGACCATGTGTACAGGGCATAAGACTGTTCTCTCCACAGGCTGATAATGCTGCTGTCCAAAGGCGTCTCTGTTGCTTCTCTTTTTAGTGTAGAGACACCCTAGGGAAGTGCCTAGGGGTGCCTTGGAAAAAGACCTAGAAAATGCCCAAAAACTGTATACAAACCAATGGGTGGCTCCAGCCTGCCTATTGGTTACACAAAGCCACAGGTTTTCATTGTGCACCTTTACATCCTAATAGCTGCTGGTGGCAATAATGTCATTGGTTAAAAAGGAGGACATCCGGCACCTGCACAGCATCCTCTTCTTCAGCACCAGGGTCACATTAGCTGAGTGAGGACGAGAAACCGAGGGAGAAGAGAAACATTGGAATACTAGTCAGTACCAGTGTGCAAAGGTGTATTTGGTTTGGAAGAATAAATCACCATTATTGTTGGCCTACTCGTCTGGATGTTGCTACATTATGCAAAACTATTCGTTTAGGGTTTTTTTTATTTTAAAATGGGGTGCCTCGAGATTGTGTGGAATTTTAAAGGGTGCCTTGACTGAAAAAAAAAAGATTAAAAAATCACTGTGGAAACACTACAGAACAGAAGCCTAGTAGAAGTAGATGGAGCATAGTATCAGGGCAGAACAGAAACGCTGAATGTTGAGGGCCCAAGAAGACAGGATTGTGTTTGACATGGTGACTGGATATTCACAGGTTGCATTTTATTTTTGGCCAAGTAGTGATGGGGATGGAGATGCAACATCAGGATTGTGTCTTTCATATGCGCAAGGCTGATGTTGGCAAGTGGGCCGGAAGTACAGTGGGAGTTGTAGCATATGGGAAAATGCACTTTTTTGCATTCCAGCACTGGGGTCCTGGATATATAGATATATAAAAAAAAAAAACTGGAAAAATTTACATAGTTTCTTTGAGTTACCTGCATGATGCTCCAGTATCATCTGACAACCCAGAAAAATACTTGTAGGTTAATTGGCATTTGAAGAAACTGCATAAGGATTTAGGTCTGTATCACTAGATATAAGCTCTTTTCTGGGGTTGGTTCTGATGTGATTGGTTCTGTTTATTGTCTGAAGTGTTCTGTGTAATATAAATATGTATGTGTGTATATGTGTGTGTGTATATATGTATATATATGTATATGTGTGTATATGTGTGTGTGTGTGTATATATATATATATATATATATATATATATATATATATATATATATATATATATATATATATGTCGCCAGTCAAAAGATTTTTAACACATTTTTTTTTTGGAAGTTTTTAATGTCTTGTGTACTCTAAAATGAAAATGTATAACAAATAAACAATTGGAGATAAATATTACATTTTGCAATCATTTTGTTTAGCAAAAATGGAACCTAAATATGAAACTTAAGCTGAGTACACACAGGCCGGAAATCGCCCTCAGTCAGCTCGGCAGGAACCAGCCGATGAGCACGCTGAAAACCAGCTTCCGATCAGTGCTCACAGCCAATGGGAATACGCGCTGATCAATTTGTCCTGGCAGTGGGGGCAGTCCCCCTGTCAGAACACAATAACTCAACAGGGAGATCGCTGCACTAACATTGGTTGTGTTAGTACAGTGATCTGCATGTTTTTTTTTTCCATTCAGCCCACTGGGTTGAAAGAAAAAAAAACTGTCCATGTGTACCCAGCATAAGTCATCCTTTGCAGATCCAACAGCTGAGCATACTTATGGCATTATTTCTTCAACAGAAATCATCATGGTCTTCAAAGTTCTTCTAAACACAAATTAAACATGTTGTACTCATTGCTTTGCTCTTATCCTTTTTTCCAGTTCATTCCAAACCAACTCAATGGGGTTTAAAGTAGGTTAAGCTATAAACCAACATTCAAATGTTTCCTCCACTTTTCTCCCCATGGTCCTGCATACATTTTGTAGGAAACTGTATTACAGATACCTTTTTTTTTTTATAGTGGTTTATCTATGCAGTCTTGTGACCAAAAATCTCAATTCTCTCACTTCTGGTGAACCCGATACAGCTGGTGGAAGAGAATGCTCTCCCACTCTGGCTAGAGCCATGGATGTTGGTGGTTGACGTCACTGCTCTGTGGAATTCTCCCCCCCCCCCCCATTGTCAGCCCTCTATATTACAAACAGGAGCCAGGGCTTTGCATTAAAAAAATGTAAAAATATATATTTACAGTGCAATTTGTTAGAAAAGTATGCATAGGGGGAAAAGGGGAGGACATATTTAAATGTTGTTTTATCACTTGGCCTTTCCTTCTAATATAAATCTGGAGATTTTGCTGCACATTCTATAGCTTGAAGTCTAGGAGATATGTTTCGGGTCTTTTTTTATTTTTTTTATTTTTACTTTTTTAAACAATAATTTTATTGAAGGAATTTTCTTAACAATACAGATTGACATTGTCACGATAGTTATTGTAACCAACTTCGTTGCATTAGTTCCTAAGATTATTCTTATAGAAATACAGTAATTGATAGTCTGTACCAGCCTACCCCTATTGGGTTCAAACTGTAGGCATGGATAGGCCACCAATTATGTTAATTGAATACAGAAAATTGTAAAGAAAACATAAAAAAATAATTAAATTAACTGAATAAAACTTGCTACACAGATTAATAAAATGGTTCCCGGATGAAATACTACATCTGAGGTGTGTGTGTGTGTGTGTATATGTGTATGTATGTGTGTGTGTGTATGTATATATGTATGTATATGTATATGTATATATATATATATATATATATATATATATATATATATATATATATATATATATATATATATATATATATATAAACTTCAGTGTATTTCAAACTTGTCAATAGATTATATATTACACTCTAAGTAATTGGACTGTTTCGGGTCTTTATCTTGCTGTAGGATGAACCCCTGACCAGGTAAGTGTAAACCAGGGGGTATATTCCTATATAATATTTTAGCTAATGCTGACTGAAAATTCATGTATAGTTGTTTGCATTGTTTGTTGTTCGTGCATCAAAGTACTAGGTCAGGCTTACCTGTTCCCTTTCATAGGGAAAAAACCTTTGTCGCTGTAAATGCTAGGTGAAATCCCCCAGAGTGTAACAGTAGAGGTTGACTGTGAATATATACTGTATGTGTATAGAAAAGTTCTGTATATTCCAAGACTCCCAACGAGCCAGACTAGAATAGCTAGTTATTCAAAAGCACATTCTGTATTGTGTGGGTGTTTGTTCTAGATTAAAATCTTACTCATGTTGAGATTTATGTCTGTGCAGAGGTAATTTAAAATGATTTCCAAGAAAAATGGAAATTCCCTGTTTGGGCTTCCTACCTCCCATACCTCTTGTAATCAATGGTGAGACCCACGTCTTGCTGTTGCCTACATTACATAGAAAACTTGAGTTAGGCCAGTTAAATACAATGATTTTTGTAGATAACCTTTGTAATTTGGGGTTATGCAGTAATACAATCTTTTACTAGCTGATAGAAGTGGAAAATCTGTAATGCCTTCTGAAAGGTACATAAGGGTGGCACACATGCGGGGGGTCTTGCAGAAACCAGCGACATGAAAGGCAAACTCTATTGTAGCTATCAACCAGTCCGCGCTTTCTGCATTAAAGACATGAACCTGAGAAGCTAGTTTGTTTCTAACGGCAATTTTGATCTTTTGTATAGTGCAAATGTATTACATAGTGCTCAATGGAGAACAATTAACCTTTTGAAATTCAACTCTAGCCTAAACGTTTTTTCTTTTTTGTTTTGAAAAGAATAGGGATAATAAGCTGTCTATGACCCTTTTGGGGAAATTTACCTCATCTCCTGTTCTATTGACACATTGGAATACAGTTGAACAAAAAACAGGACATCTAAACCCTTTTGACCTCCATGCAAAGTATGGCTTGTTTTGAAGAATGTCAGTTTGCCTACTAATATATTTTTTGGATTTTGTGAGGAGACCAGAGTACCCAAAGGAAAGTCAGATGTTTGTGTGTGGGCAGTTCCTTGGTGGGAATTGAACTTGGAACCTTACACTAGACCAGAAGATATGAGTAGCCACCCCTGTAGAGGTAAGTGGTGGGGAGATGTCTCCTCTCAAAAAAGTCTTGGCTGGTCTGATACATACCTTGTGCTTGGCCAACACATGGTACTTTTGTCTTTCCATTTCTCCATAGAAATGGAAATCTCCATTTCTCTATTGAGAAGGTTGTCCCTGCAGATTTTCATCCAGTCTGATCTTTCTCCTTCTATGGAGAAGTGGAAAGACAAAAGTACCATGTGTTTGCCAAGCACAAGGTAGGTCTTAGTCCAGCCGAGACTCATTGGACGGAAGACCTCTCCCCACCACTCATTTTCAGGGAGATATTTCCAGAGGCATATTATCATCCTCTGGCTAGGTCAGAAACTGCCCCATTGACTACCCTTTAAAAAGAGGGAATCTTTTGTTATAAATGGTCAAACTGTAACACTTTGCTGTGACCATGAGTTAAAAGTACCGACAGCAGTTCAAGTTTTACCAGGACTGTCCCTATATACGTGTAAGATTTGTTATGTTCAAGGCATGACAAATCCGATAAATTGGAGCAGGATTGATATGTTTTCCTGAGAGCTTTTCATAAAAGTTCCAATGTTTCCTGTTGTAGCTTAAAAAATGTAATGTGACACACTAAGGAACACAAATGGCTGGGAATAGATTCTCGGGTTAAGAATTAGGTCAATGGAACGTTTAAAAGATCTGTGATGGATTTACAGCAGCAGACTTGGCTTGGCGTAGACTAGATTACATTCTCCAGATATCTCCTAATATATAAACAAACTGGAGCTCAAAATTACACTAGTAGGATAATGCAGTCATTTTAAGCTTTGTTGTTTTATGTAACATGCTGAAAGTTCAATTAACTAAACTGATGCTGCGGTTTAAAGAACAACATCTGTGACTTAGGAAAGGATACTGTTAGAATTTTTAAAAAATTACTAAATTCAAGAACACATTAGAGACATTAAATGATAGTTCTCATATGCCGTAGGGTAGTATTCAAATATATACTTATGAAATTTGAAGGGTATATTGTGAGAAGAATTGTAGCAGTTTTGAGATGGAACTTGGGTTATGCTATGGAAAAGGTGTTAGAATTCCCAAATAAGTAGGATGGAAATTGATCAACATGAGTTTTTGTGATCACATATATACCCTTAAAATATGCAGAGAACTTAACATGAATCACTGCCCAGAATGGAACTAATGGTAAGCCTGTTTTATACTCTGGCCTTTAGATACTGCGTCAAACTTCTCTAAACAGATATACTTCAATTGGACTAAAGCATCTAATTTGTTATACTTGGTTCTGTGCAAATATTCTCAGTGAAAACCAATGTAATGCATGTGATATAAAATATCCTAACCACAGGACTGGCCAAAAAGATTTGGAGTTCAACGTCATATAAAGGAAAAACCTGATAAAAGAGTTTAGAAGGTGGTTGGGAGCGCATAAATATGGTCATCCTTAAGAGATGTAGGTTTCCTTTACAAGTGTGTAGATCCATGCAGTGGTGCACTTGTGTTGCTGTTCTCTTTGGGGAACAATAGCTATCAGCCAACAAAAAACATCCTAACCATAGAGCTACAGTGTGCTCCTGCACCATCTGAGCACCACTTGGCCTAACATTTCAGTGAGTATTTCACTGTGCCCTGCTGATAAAAATTTCCCTCTTTCGGAGAGATGAGGGTGAAGGAAAGAGCAGTAGTGGAAAGGCTTTCAGTGTTGGCTTTGCAGTAGGAGAACATTGGTGTCTGACCCCCCTTGATTGCTATTGACTGACAGTGTGGAACACTAAAAGATATTGTCTTTTGTCTTTTTGTCTCTCCTCTCGATTGGTGTCATAAGCTCCTTATCTTTTAGATGGTGGTTGGTTTTATGCAGATTTCGGCTCCTAAACTAGCATCTATAGAAAGTACATGCCATTGCTTCAGTAAGTGTGCCATTACTGGCAACTCCCTTGTGCATGGGTAGGAGTGACATAATTGCGGCTCTGGCCAATCAGCGCCGGAGCCCGCGATACCCAAAATGAACTCCGGGAGTGATGTTGGCGGCTGATGCTGTGTACGGGCACTGCAGCGGGGGTTTTGATCTCAGGGGTTACATAATGAGCTAGTATGCTATTTATTTATATTTCTATCGGGGTTTACAACCACTTTAATTATGGCTCCCATACACATGTAACAAACACCTTTAAATAGCAATCCATCACCAGTAAAAAAGGAGGGGGGTAAAAGACTCCTTAGAGACAATGTGACACATTCGCTAAAACAGGTTAAAATTAACAAAAATACACCAATAATTCTAAGATAGGACTCGCTCATCTCTTGAGATAATACAAAATACCTACATTTTCTATAAAGAAATATGTATATGAGAGGGAATATATATAAAAAAGCAAAACCTATTCTGCTGAGGAAAAAAAGGAGGAATGGAATCTGGGAAAAGAATAAACTCTGGTACAGATCCACATCCTACTGTGGGTTCAAACTATAGGGCACTCAGGTCTGTAGCCTATGGATCCACCAGATCTTGCGCGCCAAAAGTCTCTGATGTCAATTCCCACACCTGTCAGCAGGGAGCTCTCTTTTTAATGCCGCAGAAAGAAAGACAGGACGTTTTTCCACAATGAATGTCCCAAAAATACTTGGGTACATTAGAAATGTTTTTGGCATTGATATTAATACTATCATAATAGTATTCCCTAATATGAGTGCGTAGGGTTTGTATGGTGCAACCAACCTATTGCTACATGCAAGTTTTACACTGGATTAAATATACAACAAAGCTAGAAACAGTTGATGTATTGGAAGGTACTATGCTCTGGAATAAACTTTTTTTCACCATCATCTGCAATACTTACATGTAGTAGCTCTGCAACAAAAAGTGCCCAGGTATGACAACTGGGTGCATTTACTGTGACTTGGGTTAAAATAACTAGGAAAAAGTAAGGAACCCAAAGTGGGAGCATGTCGACTTGAAAACTAACAAATATATTACATTGGTAACCACATATTCTGTGAAGTATAATTGGCTAGTAAACCTAATTAAAAACAAGCTATTTACACTTTTTTTTTTTTTTACCATTTCCATAGTGGCTCTAATATGTATTTTGCAGTTTTGATAAATTCTACTTATAATTACAATTGGTTGCATTAAAACCTTCTTTCAGTCGTTTTTTCAATATCTTTCTTAATAAGGTGGGCCTCAAGTGTGGAGCTTATCACCGAAGGGCTGCATATTACATTTAGTGACTGTTCAGTGTCAGACAACAGGCACAACAGGATATATTCAAACATGATACATGAGATGGTCAGAGATTGTGGACACGGTACAGGAGATGGTCAGAAACTGCAGACATGAGACAAGAGATGGTCAGAAACTGTGAATGTGCTATAGGAGTTGTTGGAGACTGGAGACATATTACATGACACTACTAGGAATCACTGTTCTATAAGTGCAATAAGGACACAAAGATCAATGGGTAAAAAAATGACTATACAATACATGCCACAACTACAAGGAAAATGATACACTATATATATATTTCTGACTACCCTTGGAATTGCTAACTTAATGCTGGAATATAAAAACCAAGCACAGCTTTTAGAACATGTTTCATGTTACACCCATATTTAGGGTAAAACCTTGGTCATATCACAGGGTGCTTCTTATGGCAGAATCTTGTAATCTTTTGAATTTAGCTTGGCTGTGCATGGCTCCACCTGCACAACTATGATATCCATTCCCTTAATTGCATGCCCCATCTACTACCATAGCAGGGGAACTGTGCAGAGCTGCTCTGTCAATACTTCATCCCCTTTTGATCCAGCGCTCTGCAGCGCTCTTCATTGAAAAAAAAATTGTAAATGTACATTGATCATGAGATCAATATTACTGTATTAACAATATTTTTGAAAACTGTCTGTGGGCGGGGCCTAGTTCGCACATATGGGACATCGCTAATGGCCAGAATTATAGGACGTATCACATGACATCAACATTAAGGCAGCACACCTGGCTTAGAAAGGAGCTGTAATACCTTGCAGGCAACGCTTTGTACACTAAGCTTTACTGTTGTGCACTCTTCCGGTGTAACTGCACACCTTCTCCTCTCTTCATGAATGCAACATTTCTGAGGAGACACCACAAAGCCTGTGTCCTGCTCCACGGGCACAGCCATCTTTGCACCTCACTCCCAATGACACCATGACCATCCTGCTTAACACAGAGAGCAGACCTATGTTATGAATACGCTTCAGCGCTTTACTAGGATACACTTCTTTCTTCTGGTAACTGCCAGGCTAGGCACATGAGTTCCCTGTGCTATGAGATCAGTATGGGGGGTACCAGCCTCTTCACTACCATGGTCACCGTCTCCCATGCCAATTCACATGTAACTTTCCCATGCAAGGACTCCTCTCAGGTTACCTCGCCTTGTATTGACAGTCGACCAAAAAGAGGAATAACCATGTACACCCAGTAGTCAGTACCCTAACTACTTACCAACACCTGGGTAGCCTGCTAACTTACAGTACTAGCAACTTACTCTGCAGAGCACATTGAAATAAACATTCACATTATAACAGCAGGTTCACCCATAGCATGTACACATTCCCCTAGTAAAACAATACCAATAATACACATAGCAACAAACGAGAATACCAAATTAAAGTGAACTCTATTTTACACAACATCTGTAACACCTGAGTGATTAGCAAAGCGTTTTTGTGCATGTAGATGTTGCCTGCAGCAGGTATTACTGATGTAGCACCAATTCATTTTGGTGGAAGAGCATGGTCAGAGAACAATGACTGCTCAGCCAGTTTAAAAAAAAAATAGTGTTGGGTAGATTTTAGACAAGCCCTTACATTACTTTATATATATAATTCTCTTGTTCAGTCCCCTGCATTAAGCCAACACACCTACTTTTTTCCACGCTGTGCATTTTGTTACATAAAGGTAATGTGCGATTTTAAGTATATTGAGGTGCATTGGCAGCCCGTTCATTTTGAATTGACTGCCTTAATGCAGCAAAGACGCAAATTGGCCCTCAATGATTTGGGCTCATATACTTTAGGAAACCCTTTTCATCTGGAGTAATCCTAAATGGTTACAATACTGTTATTTTCCCCAGGAATTTGAAACCCATAAGAGGATAGACATGATCAGTTTAACCTATAAATGGCTTACAGCATTTGAATTGTAACAAACCCCAGTTGAATGGATGTTCGTCTTATTAAATCTTTTGCAGTGTGGAATTAAATCAGGATCCCAAAATAATTTAGGTTGTGTGCAGCCAGGCTGTAAATCTCTAACGATGGGGTTTACTGAGGAGCAACGTATTTGTAATCCTGAGTCAACACTGTGTTCTTGTGTACTGGGAATCTCAAAACCTTCAGAAGCTGGTTGTCTAAAATAAATTACAGAGATTTAATCTTGGACATAGTCATAGTATTTTGAGTTTATTTTGAATGACTAACAGATATTGGTCACCAAAATGTTAGTAAATGGCCTCTTTTATATACATGAAATTGCAAACAAATTTACATATCTCCAGTGTGTCATGGTCAGGGGTCGGGTTTGGAGGCCAGTAGCTATAGCAATAGAGAAGCTCCCATCGACCAGCTGGATAAGTGCAGTAGCAGGTCACCCTAGCGGATGATGCGGGCTCAACCGAAGTGTGGAGTCTAAGCACTAACCAGTGTTCACCAGAGCTCCTGATGGTGGAGATGAGTTTTGCTGCATGTTTGTACCAGGTTGCGGTCCTCAGTATTGTCCCACCAGGAGGTGAGCTAGCCAGAGTCCAGCGTCAGATATAGCAGGTAGGGATCAAGCAGAAGAGTTGTCCATAAAAAAAACCAAAGGTCAGTAACAAGTGGTCGCAGGTTGGGATTAAGCAGAAGAACAAGCCAAAAGTTGGTAACAAGTGGTAGCGGAGATACGGACTGCTGCAGGAGTGACGAGAGCGATATTGGCTGAGAGAGCACAATAATCTAGCAAAGTGCAAAGACATGGCTTAAATAGGAAGTCCATGGAAGGAACAAGGAGTTCAAGGTTAAGCAGAAACAAGGCACAAAGCAGGGTTGTCCAATGGACCACACAGGGTGCTGTCCAGCATTTCAGGTGGCTCATCAAATAGACATTGCCAGACAAAGGAGAGGTCACAGGTTCAGACCTGGGTCCTGACACGGGGACAATTTAAGGGGGGCATCATATAATAACAACCAGTCTGACTGAAAAAACATTTTTTGTTTACCTGTCAGCTTTAATATGTGCATGAATGTCTGTTTTAGTGTTCAACAGTAGGTTATCAGTTAAACATTTTCAGTTTTGTCAATAGCTTTTTTTTCCCCCTATAGAATGTCTACAGTACTCGGTATGTGGCCTAGTTGTTAGTGTAGCTGGAGATGTTGGGTCAGAGAAGTCTTTGAGCAAGTTAGTCCAGTGGTTAAATATCCCAAATAAACACTTGTGCCACAGATCTTAATGTATTTGAAGAAAAAAATGTCAACATGCATTTGAGTATGTTGGGGTAACTGGGAGATTATGGTGCTTAAATATTTTGCATGCATTTGACAGTTCCTTAAAGAGGAAGTAAACCCTCTTTTATTTCCCTGCAAAGGTAACACATAATGGGCTACTGTGCGATTTCACCACTTTCCACACTAGCAGCGAGCGTCCATCTTCACCCCACTTCCTTTCCGGGGCCGCAAACTCGGGCTTTGTAAATGGCCAGAGTCCCATGACGTCACGTGCACGCGGGAGCGGCCAGTCACAGCATGACCCCTTTAGAAAGGGCGTATCGTTTCTAAAGTGTGCATGCACCATAGACTTTGGCACACGGCTTTATTGTAAATATCTCCTAAACCGTGAAGGTTTAGGAGATATTTCCAGCACCTACAGGAAAGACTTAATATAGGCTTACCTGTAGGTAAAAGTGGTTGTACAGGGTATAGTCAATTATTCTAACACCAAGCAGGTTTAATCTTAAAAAGTAATTAGGAGAGATTAGTTTTAGTAAAATACTTTTGTTCTTTGATGGAGATTTTAGATGAGTTTAAAACTGCAAACCAGATCAAACCCCAAGATGGAGTCAGTAATTAAAAGGATGGAAGTGGCTCCCTTGCTATTGATTTGCACATATCCCTTCCAAGGTCGATATGTACATTGCTGTCACGATTGGACTTGTCTGCACAAAAGTGTTTAAACACAGTCCCGCAGGATGGTGATTAGATGAAGGGATGATGCATAGACTCTTCTGCTTTGACCTATGTCTTGCATGGTTCATCATATATAATGATTTAAGCTGTCATCTGCTCTTATCAATGGGATGCGGATCTAGCGTGGAGCCTAGGGGGAATGTCTTTTCTGTTTAAATATATACAGTGTAACATTGTCACATTTCATGCTAAATTTGTAGCTGTCCTTACTCTATTTCTTTGTTACTCGAGAATGAATAGTAAATAACCTTGTGCTGAACTCTTTAGTTATTTAAAGATTATGTTTGCTCTATGAAGCCATATTATATGTAAAATAAATAATATTTTAGTGTTATTGGGCATCATAAACACACATGGGGGGGGAAAAAAAACAGCAAGTGTTGTGCTTATGTACACATTTTGAATAATCGGTCATAAATTGGACTTATGGGCTTCCATCAAAAAAAATGTGCCTCAATTATAAGTGCACCTTCACTTACAATTTTCTCTTAATCGTTCTACAAAACCCCACAAATACCTGTTGATCCTGCAAATGAAGTTCGCCTAATGCGGCTTCCTGTTTTGGTGTGGCAACAATGCTGCATGCTCTCTGATTCAGAGCAGAGTTGCCACTTTCATGTAGCCTGTGCAGTGGCGGCTGGGGGGTTTTCCTTTTGGTGGGGTTGGCAAACTCACGACCTGCCTCCTGATTGGCGGGGAGGAACTTTAGTGTGAAAATAGCGAAAATGCTCTGCGCTCCGAGCCCACCCTTTTTTGAAGCCTATTAGAGCCTCTAGCCCTAATCAGGTGCTTAAAAAAAAAAACACCCACCCCTCATTGGAATCCATAGTCCGTTATTGTATTTTAAAGCAGACCTGTGCTTTACTAATGCAGGACAAAGTTCACCCTTTAGCCTTCCTCCACAGCAGCATATACCCACCTTTTATCTTCACTTTTCACACCACTGCTTAGCCACTGCAAACAAAGAGATATACTTAGTACGTCTAGGTAGGGAAGAGCATATAAAGCATATGACTCAATCTCCTACTTCTCACGTGTCCATGATGGTAATTAGTCACATTCACAAATTTTATTTGAAATTAACTGCTATATGTCATGACCTTGGTATTTATTTCTGAGTACCTATTTTTCACAAGTGGGTGGCTTATCAGCCTCCAAATTCTTTCTTTGCTTAGCCTTAAAGTGGAAGTAAAGGGAAAACCGAACTAACTCTCTAAACCTACTCCATAGCTCCCATATGTCACTGATTTCGAGGGACTGTCCCTGATTTGGAACAATGTCCCTCTGTCCCTCTTTCCTCCTCATTTGTCCCTCATTTTGATCTGATCTATATAGTTGTATATAAAATGCACTTTTTATCTTTCAAAAAGTGTTTCTCAGTGCTAAACCTTTCCTCCAATTTCTAAATTGCTGAATTTGTAAATTTTAAAAGCCAATATAAAGGAATAGTAGTGGTTAAAAAGCCCTTGTGGATTTAATTAAACTTTTTTGGGTTAATTCTCCTTTAAGGGGGTGTTATAGGGGGCGTGTCCTCTGCCTACATACGTTTGCTAGTAGGTGTCCATCATTCCCATCTCAAAATGTTGGGAGGTATGCTACTCTCATATTGTATTATGATGCAATATGTCATTTTGCGTTTACTTCCACTGTAATGCCCTGTACACACGGTGTGAAATTCCGGTGGAAAAAGTCTGATCGGATTATGTTGTCTGAAAATCCGATCTCATGTAGGCTCTATCAGACTTTTTCTGTCAGATTTTCCAACACACAAAGTTTGAGAGCAGGATCTAAAATTTTTCCGACAACAAAATCCAATCGCATAAATTCCGATCGTGTGTAGACAATTCCGACGGACAAAGTGCCACGCATGCTCAAATTAAACTAAGAGATGAAAACGATTGGCCCGTTTATAGTCCCGATGTATGTGTTTAACGTCACCTCGTTCAGAACGATCAGATTTTGCGACAACTTTGTGTGACCGTGTGTATGCAATACAAGTTTCTGACAAAATCCGTCGGAAAAAATCCGACGGATTTTAACCATGTGTACAGGGCATTAGAGTCCTTTCATTTGCCCCATCTCAGTCTGCCTATCTGGAAAGCTGATCTCCCATAGAAACAAACCTCAGAACACTTTTGTCCCATACACAAACTTATTTTAAAAAGGCTGCACCTATGGAGAGGTAAATGCATCCCCCGCTGCCTACGCCACCAAAAACGACTCTGCTGCAAAGTCTTCTCTAAAATGGACACTTCCAGGAGTGTCGCTTTTCCTATGGCCCACATTTCTCAACCTCCATTTTAATACTGTATCCTGTAGTGAAGCGAAAGTTGGAAGGAGAGACCAATGAGTGCAGCAGAGAACATGAGGTCAGTACTTGGGGAAAACTGTAGCTTTTTCTCCAGGGTAGATGAGCATTTTAGACCTTTTTTTCATTTTCCATCATTGTAGGACTATAATAAATATTGATGCCCATTTGTTCATAAGTTTATATGTATTGTATCATAACACAATATGATAATCCAAAATGCAATTTATAACTTTGTTATATTGTATTTGACCACTGATAACCTGTAAAGACTGCCTAGACATAATTATTTGGCTAAAACTTATTAAAAGAGCTTATACAGGGTGGAAAAGAAAAAAGGTTAATTGTCCTCCTTATGGCTCCCTCCCCCCTACTCTGCCACTTTTTTCTTATGCTAGAACAAAGCCATAAAGCCCCTGGTGTAAGCTCTAGGTCAATCTGGCTGGAGCTTACACTGAGCTATAGAATCTCCCCAGCCCCCATGTGATACCAAGCAGGCTTGGTCATTGGCTAATTAGGAACTTTGCATTGAGTTGTGGGGAAAAAAATCTGAATAATCACACGCTTTGTCCATTTTTGGAAGTACTGGGCATTTTTACTTTGCTCTAGTCTGTGAATATAACAGACGGTGCAAATGAAGTTGATTGAGAAACATGATGGGCAAAGAAAAGATTCAGTTTAACCTTTACTTAGCACTGAGATATTAAAATAAAATCTGTAAATAGACTTTATTTAAAAGTGTTTTTCCATGCATCTTTTCTATAGACTGTAGGCCATGTTTACATTATTGCTTTCCCACTATGTGTTTGAAATGCAATTCTGTGCATCACATATGGGCTGCACCTACGCGTGTTTGTCACCTTGGACAACAAGTTTTGCATGATTTTTAAAGGAGTGTTTTGCCGCAATTGCAGTGTGACATTTGTGCCAGAAGTGCATTGTTTGGGGTGCCATTCAAAAAAAAAAGGGAATCCAAATAGACGCAGTGCGTTGTGTTCCAATTGCTATGCGATTTGGGATCCCAAATTGCGAAATGTGAGTGGAGCCTAACTGTATCTTTTTTAGATTCTAATCAAGAAGGTTACAGGCTTGGTTTGTGTTGAAAGCAAGAATCAAAAATGTTGTTATTGGAATGAAACATCAGCACTGTAAAAAGTAATTACCCCTTTCTGATCATAAGGATAATGCACACTTGGCTTGTGGATTGTTTTCTTATACATGGAAAAGGGAGTTAAGGGAGCGAATTAGAGGCCCTGCACTGCCTACAGTTATTGTCTCTCCAGCTAACTAAACAAATTAGTTTGACTTTCAATAAAGCCGAGGTCATCTCAGACTGATCTGCACATTTTCCTTTCCCTGGAAATAAGCGCACAAAAACTCCTCAGCTCTCAAAGTTCTCGTTAACATCTTAACCAAACATTTCTATTTTACTAGGCAAATTAAAACACTCCAGTGAAATGACATTTTGTAGAATTGAGCCCAGGAGTGCCATAAAGTGACACTATGATGTCTTGGGGTAAATTTTCATTTTTAAATACTAGGTTTGGATCTGACATTTCTGTAACTATAGAAAATATGGCGTATTTTCGCTAAGCATATATTTTGAGTGTTTGCTAAACAAACAATTTTCTAGTCTTAAAGAGGTTGTAAACCTCCATTGGTAAGTTGTACCAGGTAAGCCTATAATAAGGCTTACTTATAGGTACTGTAAATATCTCCTAAACGTGCGCCATTTTGGATATATTTGCTGTACACTGCCTATCCTGTTTTTCAGTAGCGAGTGCCGTTGTAGTGTCACATTTTGCTGCCTATCACAGGATGCTGCGGAAGTGACGTTCCCGCCAGAAATTGCGTACTGCGCATGCGCGATGCGTTCCAAACACTCGCGCCGTGCGTTCCAACATAGTTTCGGCAATACAGTTAAGCGAAACCATCACATAATGTTACGGAAGTGATGTTACACACAACACAAACACTGGGCCGTGCGTTACAACACTAATACTCCCCTTGTTACCTAGTAGGTTTTGCATTGCTGGTACTTGTAGTGCCTATCCTGAGACACTGAAAATTGAAGCTCGGGGATAAGGATGAGGACACTGAACATTGAAGCATGTAGCTCAGGATAGGCACTACAAGTACCAGCAATGCAAAACCTACTAGGTAACAAGGGGAGTATTAGTGTTGTAACGCACGGCCCAGTGTTTGTGTTGTGTGTAACATCACTTCCGTAACATTATGTGATGGTTTCGCTTAACTGTATTGCCGAAACTATGTTGGAACGCACGGAGCGAGTGTTTGGAACGCATCGCGCATGCGCAGTACGCAATTTCTGGCGGGAACGTCACTTCCGCAGCATCCTGTGATAGGCAGCAAAATGTGACACTACACCGTGACTGGTGGCTCCTGTACGCATGCGCGATCTCCCAGAAGTGGGGAACGGCTCCCCCCTGAAAGCAATTAAGCGTAAGTTTCACTTTTGTTTTCAAAAGTATTTATTAGGAAATAACAATCAGAATCAAAAATACGCAGTGGTAGAGCATGTACAAGCATACAGAACAAAAGACGCAAATTACATAGTGAGCATCGTATATGATCAAAATTGAGTGAACATAGCAGTATAAACAAAAAAGGGAACCGTGAAATCCGTATGAATAACATGAGTATTAACTTATGAGATAAATGATACCACATGGATCAAAAAGAAAAGAATATTTCTGAAGAACTAGTAAGTTTCACTTTTGGGTGGAACTCCACTTTAAAAGAAACTTAACAGGCACTTAAAGTGTTACTAAAGTGTTTACTTATTTGCTTCATCAATGATTCCCCTGGCTGCTTGCCAATTTAGGAGCCATCCACATATGCACGACCAATGATAATTTATTGTCAAAGGGCACTATAATTTATATAGCATATTTCTTATTGTGATTTACCGGTATTACCTTTTTTATTTCTAATATCTGAAGAAACAGCCTTTCCGTTGTTGATACATGTTTGTTTACACACTCCTGCTGTAGTTCCCCACCTGCCTTTTTCTTTAAGGCAACATTTTTACCCACTGTTAAGGAACTGTAGAGGAACTGTTAAGATTATTTGTAGGTTTTAGGGAGCCCCTACTAAAACCAATTCACCTGAAGTGAGAAACTATGTCCCTTAACAGTGTGTGGTTTGTGAGAAGAATGTACCACTTACAGTGGTGGTCAAAATTCCATGCTTTCAATTAGCATGATTGGTGTCATTCCGATGGCTCTGGCAAATTGCATTGGCCCTGGAAGTAGACAGTCACCATTGGATTAGATGTCAATCAGCCACAGCTCCAGGAACAACTAGAAATTTCTAAAGGAGAAAGTCTAGTTGAGAGAGGCTGGTCTATGGGGTGAAGACCTAGCCGGTTGCTATGGGGGCACTTGTTCAGGCTCAATCCCAAGCTGTGCTCTATATGTCCATTGGCACAGAGCACAGCTCATTGCCACCTCCCGCTCTGTCGTCTTAGGTTGTGATTGTTTGCAGCAGAAGCCAATAGTTCCTGCTGCTGCCTCTTGAGTCATTGAGGTGAGAGCAGAGATATTGCTCTTGGGCACAGCATCAGATCAACATTGGGGTCAGGTAAGTATTTGGGGGATCAAAGAATGCAGCTTGGGCCATGTACACTTTAAGTCAAGGCAACCATCTTGCCTCTGCAGTCCTATGATAAGTTGTGGCAGGTGCAGCTTGATTGCTGTGAATAATATGCAACCTGATGGATCAAATCTTTCATGGGAGTTCTTACAATTCAAATGGAAGATGCAGTGACTCTGCACTGCTCCTTCTGTAGCTTCCATTTGAATTGTAGGGAGATTATTTCCCCAACTACATTTTTTGCTACGTCTTCTCATAACTGAAATGAAAGCCTCACATAAGCAGAACAAAGAAAATGGTTTAAGGAGATTGTGAATAAAAGTGAAAAAATAAAGTACAAAAAAACAGGACTGCTGCTCAAAATGAAAGAAATTAGTATGATGTCAACCAACCCTATTGAGAACCTGCTGTCTATGGGATTAGGCTAGTGTCGATGGGCAAATGCAGTTTTCTTCTAGGCGCAGTCTGCTTGCATTCCAGGTGCCTCTGAGATCATTCACAGACCATTGAGAGATACATTTTATGACCTACAGTTGACCTCCTTGAGACCTGCATTTGACCTCCTTGTAAGATGGATCAACCTGCTTTGGGCTGCATTTACATTCCTATTGACTTGACTTGAGAGAAGCAAGTCTGATGCAAACACACACCTGCCTTGGCAAGGATATTGGAAACAATGGAAGCAATGATCTATTGTATATTTCTAATCGCAAAGATCCGTTGAATATTACACAGAGAATAAGCATGTCACATGTTCCCCTCCGCCAACTTGGAAGGGTAAGTTGTTTTTAAGGAAGTCTAATGGAGAATTGGGGATGTGGGTACATAGGAACCGACTCCTCATTGTCCCTCATTTAAAGTATACTCAGTAGTTTCTACAATATAGGCAAAGTTTTTGTTAATTTTAAGAAACAGAGGTATCACATGGTTAGTAAAGGATTGCAAAGTCCGGAAACGTTTGGACTGCAAGTAGATAAAATCAATCAATACTACAAGATATGAAACCAGACTGCTCGCTAGAAGGACTGATAGTGAGGGTAAAACTCAAGTACTAAAGCAATGTAATTAGATGACCTGATTCACTGGAGAAGATTCTAATCATGGGGAAGATCGAAAGTAGAAGAAACAGAGCCTAAGTTTGAAAGAAAATGCTAATGAAGAAATAAATGTGAACTTCTCAGAGAGTACCTGCTGACAGACAGGCCTGGCATACTAATGTCTTCTTTTAGGGTTGCCACCTCATCCTTATAAACCCAAACACAATTACACAGGTTCTGAGGCTAATTTAATGCAGGTAACCAAGTGAGTTTAATTACCAGCTTAATCAGACACAGAACCTGTGTCATTAATATGTGGTTGGTTTTAAAGGGATGAGGTGGCAACCCTACCATGAAGTCATAAGAGTGTGAAAGTGTATACAAACCCATCAATTATTTTTTCCCATTTGCCCCTTTTTGGTATACAGTACCCTTAATAGGGTTTGTTTTAATTATTCGATAAAAGCAAAAAATAACTGTTCCTGACAAAAATTTGGTAAGCTCATAACTTTATATGCATCACTGTTATCAGTTAGCATTGTTTCCTGCACTCTCTGTGGGCCACACATAGTTACATAGTAAGGTTGAATAAAGATACCAGTCCATCCAGTTCAACCTGAGTGAGTGTCTACAATTATCCCTATCCCTGTACATTGCTTCTCATTAAGATGCTCATCTATTATATTATTATTTAAGGTACCATCCATTTACACACACATCGCACACTCACATTAATGGCTGTGTGTTGAGTTATTTTGAGTGGACAGCAAATTTACACTGTTATACAAGCTATACACTCACTACTTTACATTATAGCAAAGTGTAATTTCTTCAGTGTTGTCAAATGAAAAGATATAACAAAATATTTACAAACATGTGAGGGGCGCACTCACTTTTATGAGATACTGTGTGTGTGTGTGTGTGTGTGTGTGTGTGTGTGTGTGTGTATGTATATATGTATGTATATATGTATGTATATATATATATATATATAGATATATATATATAGATATATATATATATATATATATATATATATATATATATATATATATATAATCACTGTGCAAAATTTTAGGCAGGTGTGAAAGAATGCTTTCAGAAATAGAAGCGTTTTAATAGTTTTTTTTTTAATCAATTAACAAAATGGAATAATATAAAAATAAAAAGTAAATGAACAGAGGAGAAATCCAAATCCAGTCAATATTTGGTGTCACTACCTTTTGCCTTCAAAACAGCATCAGTTCTTCTAGGTACACTTGCACACCGTTTTTGAAGGTACGACAGGTAGGTTGTCCAAACATCTTAGAGGACTAACCACAGATCTTCTGTAGATGTAGGCTGCCTCAAATGCTTCTGTCTCTTCATGTAATGTCAGACAGACTTGATGTTGAGATCAGGGTTCTGTTTGGGCCAAACCATCACTCCCAAGACTCCTTGTTCTTCTTTACGCTGTAGATAGTTCTTAATGACATTGGATGTATGTGTGGGGTCGTTTTCCCGCTGTAGAAAACATTTGGAGCCAATCATACGCCTTCCTGATGGTATGGCATAATGGATAGGTATCTGCCTGTAATTCTCAGCATTGAGGACACCACTGATCGGGAAGGAGGGCTTTGTTCAGCAAGTCCATAAAGAAGCACTTTGACCTTTTTTAGTGTTCTGTTAACACTCAGCTGTTTCAGACATCAGCAGGCTCTCAGAGTAGAAAGTGGGAGAGAGTCCTGAGCTTCATTCAGCTTGCATATATAAATGCCTGTGGACAGGTGAGACTAATAATGAGATCTGGTTACTAGGTAAGATGTTGACCTAGAAATGGAAGCATTATGCCACCCAGAGCACAAGAGAACATGTGGGCAGGGGCAGACTGACCACTCGGGCACTGGCCGAGGGCCCTGGGCCACTAGGGGGCCCCATCAGCGTTGCCAGCCTCAGTAAAATTGGGGATAGTATGTAGAAATCCCGATATTATAGCTGCCCCACCTCTCCAGTACCTTCTCAGCCAATAGAAACATGTCTGTGTATACTGTGTGATTGTATACTGTGTGTGTATACCGTGTGGCCCCATAAACTCTGATTGCTTGGGGGCCCCGTAATCTTCTATTGCCCGGGGGCCCCATGAGTTGTCAGTCTGCCCCTGCATGTGGTCTCCATGTTCCAGAACAGAACTTTACATTCTGTAAAAGCAAGACGTGTTTTCTTCATATCAGTTATAAACCCTAAAGCCCCCTAACCATGTGTATGCATAGAATCTTAGGTGACACACACACACACACACACATATATAATGTGTGTGATGGTGCATATATATAACCCACTAGGGAGAGTTGCATTAAACTGAACCTGTTGCTTTGCACCACATACTGAATCCTTGCAGAATATGCTTTTTGACCCACCAGGCTGGCATAGTGATCCATTTAGTTGGTGACCCCAGCCTGTTTTGTAATCTGAAAATGGCCACAAGACCAAAGAGAAAGCAATAGTCACCCTGTTGTATACATGAACCTAAGCATGTAGGTGCACCATTAACTGTTTATGGAACGCTGCTTGTGCCAGTTTCCAGATGAAAGGTTGTCCAACAGAACTATCTGTCTCATCAGCAGTGCATTTACAATAGAAGTTCTGGGTGGCATGCATGGAGTAGGGGCAGCTACAAGCAGCTGTTTCATGAACAATACCACCAGCTTAGGCCTTTGTTTTCCTGTTTTCTTCTACAGAACAATAAGCTTATCTTTGAGGCTCTTGATGAGCTGACTGAGGTTTTCTATTCCGAAGGAACCGTGTACAGCTTGGTCAAAACCCATTACATCAGGGTCAACAACTGTGACACAAACTGTGACAAAACTTTTAGATCCTTTTTTGATGAGTGAAGTGTATTTTGAGCCGGTCAATCAAAACTAAAAGAGCTGGGAGGAGTGCCCTGGGGCGGCAGTGATGAGCAAATAGAGAATGTTATATGTCTAAGCTGACTGCTTATAAATTAGAGCTTCCTTGTTACACAATGAGTTCTTCAAAAAGCAAATAAAAGAAAGGAAAGAAGTAAGAATTCTCTCATCTCAACACATCGGATCCAGCTTTATTTTTCAAAACAGAAAATAAAAGCAGCTAATTGATCAATATGGATTTCAGTGTTTGTTTCATCACTGATGGTAAGAATTTAGCGCTTGAGTTTTTGGGCCTTCTCACATGCCAAGCTAAAATGTAGGTTGGTGGGGGAAGTACTGCAGTAGGAGAAGACAATTCAACTATAGTTGCTCCAGAGGTGTAATGTTGGTGTGTAACAATAAAGAAATTCTCAGTTTTGAGTTGGCTAATCTTTCAACGTAAATCTGAAGTGACTAAAATATGGAAGCTGCTGTTTCTGACAACCTCTTCTAAAAATGCTAGTTGCCTAGCTGTCATCCTTTCTCGATATAACACTTGAGCCACTGATCGGGAGTTATGAACTCAACTTTGCTTGCTACATGCTCGTTCCAGGTAAGGGACTGAAAGTATTGAAGTCAGAGATAGCCAGGCAACTAGCATTGTCATAAACAGGTCAGCAATGGCAACCTCAGTTGTTTTTTTTGTTTTGTTTTTTAAGACAGATTTGATCAATAGCGTATAGGAAATTGATAACAATTGGGTTTCTAAGAGGAACTGAAGGGGAGATGGAAGTAAAAATCAAAGGTTACTGATTAACAATGGCATCAATAGTTCTTTAGAAATACAGTATAACCACAACATTGAGTTCGGCAGACAAAGTAGTTGGAAGCCATAATGATGAAACAAGGTCAGATTACGAGGTGTACAGATACAGAAGAATAGGCTGATGTAAGAGTAATAGAAGTGGCGGAGCTTTGCTTGTTCTAAGGGTGTTTAATCAGGAGTCACAAAGTATTGTCCTGTCTCCCTATCGCTCTGCCTACTTATTAACCTGTCAAGAATCTGGATGGGAAGTCTCCTGCCTCCTTTCTCTAACATCTTTCACAGTCGCTGAATTTCAGGACAGGCTGACACACAAACTAAGACCTGGAATAAATTGAGTATTTTAAGAGGGTGGCGTTCCCATAAATCTGCATATTCTAGTCTTAATGCATGACTTGTTAAAATGTCCATATTCTTTATATTCAGAAGAGGCATCTTCTGACCAGTCACGGATAGGGTGAGTAAAATGTTTAGCCTTAGGAAATTTTAAGCCGATAACGACCCTATGGACCAGAGACATACTTGAGTTGACTGTCCAGTAGAACAGTGAAGGAAACCCACCAGCTTGTTGTCTATAATGACAGCTTCAGAGGTGTTATCCTTAAAGTGTAACTAAAGCCAAAACTTTATTTTTATTTTTGATAGAGTAAGGGAAGCATATAATAACTTTTTTTTTTTTTTTTTTTAGCAATCTGTGTCACATTGGGGAGATTTCCCTTAAATTCCTGTCCAAAAGCCAAAACAGGAAGTGGGGGAAATTCCTCCAAAGTTAGGGAAGCCTGGTGTGTCACCAGAACTAGTGTCCCCATTGAAAATTTTCGACACTGTGTGTTCTCATGTCAACCCAAAATTTTGGGATTTTCTTTTACCTTCACATTCACTAACGGGGGCAGAGACCACAATAAAAACTGACATGTTCTAATCCCTCTCCACTCCATTCATAGCTTTAAAAAAAAGTTTTTCCTTTTAATTACACTTTAAAATGGTTCTAAAAGCCAGACCTTTTTAACTTAAAGTGTTACTAAAACAACAACAGTAAAATCAGTCTGTATATACAGTAAAACATGCTTGTTATACTCACTGTGGAACCTAAGGCTGCAGTGTGTAAAAAGGCTGTTTGATCCTCCCCTTCTTTTACTGTCCCAAATCCATCTGCTGATAGAACAGAGCCTTGGGGGCACTCTGCACCACATGCTCAGTTTGGTGTGTATAACTATAGAGTTTTATTTTTATTTTTTGGGAGGGTGCATGTGATCAACACAGGGCCAATCAGCACTGTGCAGACAAAATCGGGGATCATGCAGCCTCATAGGACAATCTGAGGAGAATGAAATCTCCCACAAGCTTTAAGCAGGGAAAAGCTGGACACTTTTTGAAGTCACAAGACTGCTATATACTGCTGAACAGAAAAGCTTTCCGTTTACAAAAAGAATTGCATTTCCATGTTCTGTGTACTTTGGAAGACCAGATATAGTAAATGCAGGGTCCTGGGTTTAGTAACACTTTAATGCATTCCTTGAATTAGGGTAAAAATTGTCCATATGTTTGTATCGTCTTCTCTCCCCCCCCCCCCCGTATACTTACCTGAGCCCGATCTTTATCCAGCGCTGTACCTGTCTGCGGTGGCTCTCTCCTCTTTTGCTCTCAGAGGCAGCAGCGAGAGCCAATGGCTCTCAAAGATTGGAAGGCAGAGCTGTGTGCACAACGAATAGAGGAGGAACCCAGAGCACTGACCGCGGACCCCAGAAGAGGTGGTTCAAGGCTGCTATTTGTAATACCATTGCACAGGGCAAGCATAACGTGTTTATTATTTTAACAAAAAGACTTTACCAACGCTTTAAACTGTTTATAAAGAATGTCCTATGTCGGGCTGAAACACTTATTGCCTTGTACCTTGGTAATATTCCTTATTTTGTAGAATTGATAATTCAAGCTACTGTATATATCATACTAAACCCCCATTGTTAACTGGTGGCGGGTGCACTTTAGATTAGAATTTCAGTGCATGTAAAAAGGCTGATGGTTTAAAGTCCTTAATGTGGAACTAAAGCCTCCTTTTCTTTATGGACATGTCATCCTAACCTCTGTTTAATCTGCAGTTGCCATAGTGCCGCACATCTAATCAGTTATGACCCCAGCTATTTGGCCTGAGAGCACAAGCAACTGGGACAGTTCTCATTCACCGTATACCTTGCATGTAGCTGTTTTGGGAAACAGGTAAATCAATGGCTTTAATTCCCTTTTTAAAATCTTTAAATGTAAGTAACCTTGGGGTCCTTTCAGATGAGTGGTGGCCATTCCAATTAGCAGGGGGATCCTTTAACAGATTCCCTGCTGGTCACTTTTGCGAAATCCATGTCCGTTCGGGTTTTACCTCCCACCTGAAACAAGACCAGTGTTGGGTCTATAGGCAGGTGGATGTTCACAGATATGCATTAATTTACCTTTTTTTACCTCTAATCCAACACAACCCTTTTCAGTTTTTGTGTTTCTGGACCTAGATGAACTCAGAAGTATATAGATGTAATCACATGCACGTGGATTTACAAACTAACCCCTGTTTAGTTACTAATATGCAAAGCTGATTCCTGACAGTTAAGCTGTATCTACAACCATTTTTCCCCTTTGGAAGGATTAGAACCTCTTTCAGTATTTCTTGCGGTCTATGTCGGCACTGGGAAGCTTTACCCTCCATCTGTCATGAAGACTATGGTTACGATGATAAAAAAATCTGAAAAAAATCCAAAATTTTGAGTTGTCATTGACACAGTAACACATGGGAGATCTACCAATGGGAACACATCAGCTATAGACAGTCTAAGGGCCCATTCACACCAGCCTGGTGTGTTCAGTTGCATTAACTGCTCCCCATTTGTTTAATGCTTCATTAAATGGGCTTCCCAACTCCCCACTCAGGACCATCAGTGCATCAGGGCAGTGCATCACAACACACATGGGTGAGTTGATGATTGTTGCTCTGCGGCACATCTTTCAGCAATGTGCAGTAGGGTGCCATTCGTACTGAATGATACCACATTGCACCAACACAATTACACGTAATAGTGTGAATGGGTGCTTAGTCCTCTTTCTCTGGACAGATCCTTCATTTTCTGTTGTGTTTTGAAACAGGATGTAAGGGAAAAGCTCCCCAAAGGACACCATTAAGATAATGTATACGGTATGTTTTTGCCCTTCCTTTTCTATTACATTGGAGTAAGATCTTAGCTTATTTGGGATGAGATCAAGGAAAACTCAACATTCATCATGAAATGTATTTCTTCAATTGAGACCTGAAAAAAAAGTTACAATTAGGTACCCTAAAGAAAAAAGAAAAATCACACTTCTGTTTGTATATCTGGGAGTGTGGATGCCTTTTTTCATGGAAAGCTTCAGCTAGAAATGTTATGGTAGTTTTTATTTGGCAGCCTAAGGATGCTTAGAGGAAACCCACTAGCTGGTGTTAAGACGCACGTGCAGTGCATTAATGCCATCTCCTAGACAATCACCACTAATTTTAATAGCTCAGATGAGCCTATAATTTTAGTCTAGTTAAATTAATGTAGGAGGTGTCAAGCCATGCTTTATAATTGCAAGTCAGTCATGAATAGGAATGTTTTATTGTTCAGATGTTTATCAAAGGTATAATTAAATCATGATATTGTTTTTTTTCCAGACTTTGAGTAACATACAAAAACTTCTTTGGGCATGGAATGACCCATTTTTTAATTATAGGTTGTATGTTCGTTTATGGACGTAAAGCCTTTCTGCAGAATACAAAACACAGACTAGTCTAAGTCTCACGTGTCATACTATAATTTGTTAACCCTTTCATGACTAACGGCCGTACACACGATCCGAATATTGTACTAACGGTCATCCGAGTAAGGATCGTATGATTTTCAGATCTTGTGTACACTACTTTCGACAGCCGATCACGACCGCTCATCCGATCTTATTCGATCGGGTATGCACGAAAATTTTCCTCGTACGATTCCAGGTCATATGGTTTTCAGTTTGTCAGTATAGTTGTCATCTGAATACAAATACATTACAACACATGACATCACTTCTGATTTTTTTTTTTCTGTTGTACGAGAATTTTTGTGACTTTAGCTATTCAATTTCTACTTGCGACTATTAAGCGGAAACGGTTGTACAATATTCGGATTGTGTGTACGGGCCATAAGGGTAAAACAAATTCTAATGGTAATAGAAATCTCCTGACTTTTGTTTTTTTTTTTATTAGCAAAGAAAACCCTATCACAAAATAGTAAAAAAAATAATAATTTTTTTTAAATGTAGCTGTATTTTTCTTTCTACTACCATAATCTACCACTAAAAAACAACCCAAAACAAATTCTCCTGCTCTTGTTGAACGCATAGATACCACATATGTGTGTGTGTTATTTCCTGCATAGATGCTTATTTAATTTGGTAGAAAAAAGACAATGGTCCATCCAGTTCAGCCAAACAAGAGAAAAAAAAAACCCAACGCACTTAAATAAGAAAACCTCCATATACACTAACCCATACCCACAGTTGATTCAGGGATCTTCCCTGGATAAAATTGACCTATAAATATCAGTATCCATTATCAGTACAAATATCAAAAAATATCAGTATTTGTTGCAAATACCCGTAGTAGGGCCCAAAAACAGTAGTGAGCATTTTGATTTGATTATCCTACCTTACATACACCGACATTGATACAAAGTTAAAAATTTTGTTAATTGTACCTAAAATACACTGACCCTGACATTTGACTCTGACCATCACCTTTAATCCTAACCTTGACCCTACTAATCCTAAATGAAGCATGCAATCAAGATCTCCTGATTAGATTGAAGGGTAAAATCAGATAGGTTGCGGTGGGGCACATGTGTTAATTTCCTCCAGTTTCTGTAAATCTGTAATTTTAATATTCTCAGCAGAATACAATAGGAATTCCAGGAATTCCGCCACTTTGTAAAAAGTGAAGGCACGCTATGAGTTAAGTCCAAGGAGCTGCATGAGATCTCCTGGGCTTATCTCTAATATTTACATTTGACAGGTTTATTGTTCTGGAGAAACACTTTGGGATCTGAGAGCGAGAAGAACACAGAGCAGCTATGCCCACCTCCCTCTGCTACCCATTCACAGAAGCCTTTGTATTTTTTTTTAATGTTTTCACATAATAGCTCAGAAGGATTAGTGTTGTGCTTCTGGAATTACAGCTGTCAAATATATAAATAATAGAGCTAAGCCAAGGAGGTGTCATGCAGCTTGCTGGACTTAACTCATAGTGTCAAGCAAATACGAAGAGATTTCCAAGCTCAAACTTACCAATTAGCCAGTGCCCAACCAAATATACCTGTCTAACAATATGCATTAAGAACAGGAGTTTAGTCTGCACACATTTGAAAATAAATGCGTAAGCTACAGGCCCCGTCAAGGCACCCTGTTTTCTGTAGACCCTAGCTCTGACTTCTGAGACTCTACAATGAGAGCACATGCATGTTAATGGATATGTGAGGACAGGTGGATCTAGAAGGAGCCCACCCCACTTTAAAGGTACAGGGACACACTGAACACCCAGCACATGGCACTATGGCAGCAAAGATGTCAGTGTGTTGCCTGACCAATATAATCAAAATACAAACAAGTAGCCACCGCCCCCACCTATAACTGGTCTATTGCAGCAAGGAGCACTGGAAGGGCAACACATGTCAAATACAAAGATTTCCAAGCTCAAACTTGCCAACCAGCCAGCGACCAACTAAATTGACCTGTCTAACAATATGCATTAAGAACAAGGGCAGTGGCCACTTGTTTGTATATTAACTCATAGCGTACTTTCATTTTTCCTGGATTCCAGCTTTAACTTGCAAATATACATACGTTAAGTTTAAATAAACATATTATTAACCTGGGCAAAAGAAAAACCTGAACACATAGTAAAGGCAAAGGTTATCTTCAGTAGAAACAATGGATTTCCTCAAGACAGGAGAGACATTAACAGTCCTTATGTATTTAAGTATTTGTTATATTGTTTCAAAAGACCATCATTTTCAATATGAAGCTGAAACCACAAACTAGCAGGAGAAACATTCAAGAGTAACATTAGTAAGTTTTATAATACATAGTATATTCCGTGCAAATTACTGAGTTCAGGTTTTTCCGGTAAAGTAAATACTACAGCTTATAGTACAAAGGCAATATTTAGACAATTGTGCTTTTTTTCAACCTTTGGCAACAGTTCTGGGAAGGACCTTTTCTGTTACAACCAGACCATGCATGACGCCAGGTCTATAAAGACATGGTTTAATGAGTTTGGTGTAGCGGAAACATGAGTGGCCTTCACAGAACCCTGACATCAACCCTTACTGAACATCTTTGAGATTAATTAGAATGCTGATTGAAAGCCAGGTTTTCTTCACCAACATCAGTACCTGGCCTCACAAATAATCTATAGGCCAAATGGGCTCAAATTCCTACTGACTCACTCCATGATCTCGTGTGAAAGCCCAGAAGACTGGGGGCTATGATGTGGAGAGGGTGGACACCATATTAATTCTTGGAGTTTAGGAATGGGGTGTCCAATAAACAGCAAGTCTGAGTGTCAGGTGTTCACACACATTTGCCCATATAATGTATTTTACTGAAAGAGTAATATACGCTTCCAGCAGGGGTAGTGAGTCAATCAACAGTAAGTAAATTTAAACATTCTTTAGATAAACCTAGGTCCATCCTATTAAAAAAAAAGGACAGACTGATTGGACATATGTTTTTCTGCCCTTAGGCTTCTATATTCTTTAGGAAAAAAAAAAAAAACTGATTCAGAACTATCAGCTCAGAAATTATACCTAGATCTCAACTTCAAGAATAGATGCTCCTGTGTCTCAAGCAATCCTATTCGTCAGTAAAGCTGCCCATCACAATGGAAGGTGGAAGCGACAGGGCCAAGCTTGACTTTTACAGGAATACTTGAGCTATCTATAACTCTGGATTTGTTGATCATGTTGTCAACAGTTTTCTCACATGCTAAACACTGCTTATACATTGTCTTTATATTCCATTCAGATTCCCCCGTTTAGTGATGAGTTTATTTTAAAGACAAACTCCAATATAATCAAAATATTTTAATCATTTGTTATAGAAGACCTCTTTTGATTTCTAAGTAATGTCTACAAAAGAACTTCACTCATTACCTTTTTCCCCCTTACCTGTTATCCAGCATTGTCCTTGAGTCAGATATTCACCTATGTCCTGTAATCTACTGAGTGCAACAACCCGGGTCCTACATCTCCATGTTGGGCTTCCTCAGTCATTGGAAGCCAGCTGCCTCTCCTGAATTCAGGCTCCTGATGATGTGGGCAAGCCTTTTTTTAAATTTTCTAATTCTAGTTTTGCCATAGACCTGTTTTGTTCGCTAACTCAAAATGTAGCAAAGCTATTCTTAGCATCATGAAATGTCAGTTTAACCATGCTGGGTCCATTAATACTTTTAGGCACATTATCGAACAGTCCAGTGCTATCTTACTACATAGTGTATAATGCAGGTAGCCTTAGCATCTGGCAAATACATTTTGATAAAGTCTGTATATACAGTTTGGGAAACTCTGTACGATGATTATGAAAACAAATAGTATTCTGTACCCCAAGAAAGTATTGTCCTTGAGACTGATATTAGAGAATTTTGCTAAGGGTTCCATCACATATAATTATATCTCTGAACATAGCTGTTCAGGGATTCTAGAATTACCATGTTGTCAGTGCCAGATTGGGTATGAAAGGTTTCTCGACAAACAAGCTACACTAGCAGACATACTGTACATCTGCATTTTCAATCTTAAAGAAACCCTGTCACTTATTTAAATGCTTACGTGCAGTGCTTTTCCTTTCCATATCTTTTTTTTTTTTTTTATTCACTTGTAATACATTTACAATATAATTTGACTATTCCAGTAGGAGTGAAATCTTTAGCATAGCTACCTTTTGCACATCCTATCTCTTTTCCCTTTTCTGCAGTGTCTAATTTACTCTGTGCTGACCAAGCTCCTCTGCCCCTCCCCTCATCACACTACTGATATTTTTATGTAGCTGCACGAAAGAGTGAATTCCGGCACCCAGCAGCAATCTTTATGCTTTTGAATGTCTACACAAGAGAAGTTTTAAAAGTTTGCAATGAGTGGTCTGGCAAAAGGGTCTCTTTAAGCCCAATGAGAAATATTTATAGAATCTCATAATAACTATGATATATGAATGACAATCAGCTACAGTATGTGTATTGGCAGCATTTCTGATGTTGTACTGATACAGGGCTGATCAGCAAATAATGTAATAGGAAAAAGTTGCGCTAGATATACATTAATAAGTGATAATAGTCCAATAAGTGATCCGAATGATCCATTAAGATCAACAATGAGTGTTGAATTGAAGTGTCAAAAAATATGTGGTATCCAACGATATCCTCCACCAAATGACATCACCAACGTTTAGTCAACTATGAATAAAATGCACATTATAAGCTAAACTGAATATGCAAGTTTGTAGGTTAGTCATTTTCTATTTACTGACCTGGATTAAATTCTTGTATGTAATCAGAACTGGAATGAGGCTGATCCAGCCAACTGACACAGAGCAGTGATCACTGGTTCTCTCCGAGTTTAGTCTCTAATGTTTAGATTGCAGGTTCAGATTCCAGCTTTGTCTTTCATCTTTCTGCTTAAGTGAATAACGCCAATTACATCTAGTTAATAATAACTACAGTATTGATGTAATTGCGCTTGCTAAAAGGGCTGGGACTGGGACATGGACAAAATATAAATGAAAATAGGCAGCCACCAACCCAAAACATTCAAGTGCATGAATCTTTATTTTCTGCAAGGTTATAACTGGATAAAACAGCTAACACGTTTCAGCCGGATGGCCTTAGTCAAAGTATGATACTATCTGAACCTTGGCATTAACATATACACCCTCCACCCATATACATCTAGGTGGAGCTACTTAAAAGCAATCAATGAGAAGTATAGAAAAGTCTGCATTGGAGGATAGAAAAAACATGCAAATTACAAATACATGGGAAAAAAAAGGAAACTGTGGTACTTTTAAGGTGTCAATAAATGAGGAATATAGTAGTTTTTTTTAATTCTAAAAATATATTTTATTAATGTCAATAAAAATAGTTCATAAAAATCCCTTGTTGCATGTCAAGTTCAATTCATGCATTTGTACAGACACTACACATTTCGCTTTGAGTGAGCTTCTTCAGAAGGTTCTAGAATTCTGTATGAAATGATTATAATCATTAATGGTAATCATTTCATATAGAACTCAAAAATCCCCTGAAGAAGCTCACTCGAAGTGAAAAATGTAGAGTGGTAGTGTCTGTACAAATATGTGAATTGAACTTGACATGCAGCAAGGGATTTTTATGAAAATGTTTTTATTGACATTAATAAAATATATTTTTTAGAATTAAAAAATTCTATATTCCTCATTGACACCTTAAAAGTCCCCCCAAAAAAAGAGATGTGTTGTCCTTTCTGACCAGACAATATTCTTGTTACAAATATCAAACCAAAATAAAATCCATGTGCATAGCAAAATATATGAAATAACATATGGACACACAATAGTTGGGCATATTATATGCTCAAGTGGACAAAGCCAGCTCCACAAAGATATGGTTTTATGTGAAGAAACTCAAGTGGTCCACACATAGCTTTAAACTCAAACTTGTCAAATGCCTTTGGGTTCCTTCACAGCCCTCGAGTTTGATAGCTGTCTGGGAGACAATATTCTCCCCACCATCTGTTTTAACCCTGAGAAGTCAACACTGCTGCTCTGCAACCACATGCATTACATTTACTTGAAATGGTCGCATTTGCTGCCTGCTTAAGGGGGTAAAAGTTAATGGGGTAAATGGGGTAAAAGTTTTGTTTAAGCTGCCATGGCAGCTTAAAGGAGGCGGTCGAATGAAGTTAAAACCATGACTTGACTATCTGTTTTTACTGCCCCCTGGCCACCCATGTAAACAAGCCCTTTGGGATGAATTGGAATGCTTGCTGTGAACCGGTCTTCTTGTCCAATATCATAAACAAATACTGTTTTGGCTGAATGGGCATACATCCCAACAGACTCACTTCAACGTCTTGTGGAAAGCCCAGAAGAACTGTCACGTACCTTTAAGGCAGAACCCGGAATGCAGGGAGCGGCCTCTCGTAGACCTCTGACTCGGGAGGCCCTGGTAGTGATGACAGGGGCTCGGGAGCACAGAGACACAAGTGCCTGACTGGATGGTTGATGTAGGAAGCAGCAGACCGTTGATGGTGGGAGGTGTCCTGTAGTCCAGCAGCGGAGTGCAGGTGAAGGTAAGGTACAGCAGACAGTGGGAGGATTCCAAGTGGCCGCAGGATACAACGGACAACGGGAGGGGTTCTGTAGTCCAACAGCGGGTGCAGGTGCAAACAGGATATAGCGGGTAGTGGAAGAAGTCCTGTAGTCCGCAGCAAGAGATAAGAGGCAACAGGGCACAGAGGAGAAAACAGCCGGGTACGGTGGTGGTCTGGGAGGTGTCCTGTAGTCCAGCAGCGGTAAACAGGAAACTGGCAGGTAACTGAGTAGTACAACGGTCCAGGTCAGGCACAGGCGAGCAGATCAGGTACAGAAACGAAATCCAGAAGAGTAGTTGGGTACAAAGCCAAAAGTCGGGGGCAGGCAGCAAACAGCGAAGTCAGGAACAAGCCGGGTTCAATACGGATCAGGATACGGATCAGGTGAATTCAGATACAGGATACCAGAGTACACGGGAACGCTGTTGATCGGGCAGCAAGGCAGTAAAGCAAGGATCCACTTTAAATAGCGCTATTGGCGCCAAATGCATCAGATTTACTGAAATCTGCAAAGATTATTTTGATTTTGTGAACTTGATCAATCTGAATGACCTTCATCAGCTTTCAGTTGTTCAATGTTTACTGTTCGGAAATTTACAGTTCCACGTTAGATGGAATTTCTCTATGTACCTGGTTTCTATGGAATGGCTCAGGCCTGGAGTTTGGCTAGTGGGAATGTCCCTTATGTTTGGCATTTGAAAATATTGAAGAAAACTTCCTCTTTGTGCACTTGCTGTGCTTTCTGCAACAGCCAGAGATATATATCCACTTCGCGAACACCAATTGCATAAATCTACATAAATCTAGATACTTCCTTATGTAAATAGCAGTGATATGATTACTGTGCTGCACATAGCCTGAAGAGCAAAGCCGTGGCAGTTACCCAACATGTCCACCCTCCACAGGCTGCCTGCAGGAAATTGCAGGAGGGGGCAAATACATGGCCAGTCACCCTGCACAATCGGAGAGCAGCGGTGACTGGTCTTTATTACAGAAAACACCTGCAGGGCGCTTTCCAACCTTATCAGTAGAATAAACAAGCATTTAACCCATGTAGTGTGGGAGTTTGTGGCTCAATGCAAGGATTGTTTGCGTTGTCACATTCCCAGTACAGATTTAAGTTGGCCATACACTATGCAAATTTCAGCCGGTTCCTGATAAAATTTGCTGCCTGGATGTCCTTGTCACCGCACTCCTACCCCACATCCTTCAACTGAAAAGCCAAAGAAGTTGCACAGGAAATTGTTTACCAAAGGTCCCTTCCACACTTGGGGCTGGGTTCTATGTGGGATGCATTCTGATCAGTAGAGGACCAACTCACAGATCCCCTGCTGATCGGAGAGCAGAGCAGGTGCGTGACACATTCATGTCTGCTCAGTTTCTGCAGAAGGAACATGGACAGAGCTCAGTCTACTCTATGGGTGACCGAGTGTAAACAGACCCTGGTTGCCCATTTACACCGGATTAGCCTGCGATCGGCCTAAATGGAAGAGGGTCCCCTTTTTTTAATTTTTTTTTTCCAGAGTTCCCAAATTGGACCTGGAGGTAGGTGGATGTAAATGGACAAAAATGTTACTCCCATCTGTTCATAGGAATGCATGGACCATCCAACAAGGTCCTTCTGAAAAAGGCAGACATGATCAGATTGCTTGTGTGAAAGGGGCCAAACTGAGGCTGCATCCACTGCAGCTGCTGACCGGGTATTTTGACATCCACAAATGCCAACTGTTAGAATACAATAGCTGCTGAAGGAGGTTTGGATGGAGGAATTTGTTTGATTTTTGTTTTTCGTTCAGCCTACAAGCTGATTGAAAAAAAAAATCTTTCTATGGCCAGCTCGAGGCACAGTGCACGAGTTGTTCCACGCTGGATTACTGCACAGGTCTGGAAGGAATACACAAAGGACACCAAGATTTAAGTAAGATTACAGATGGCTCTTGTATTTAGAGAAAATGTGTTTAGCTTGGATTTCAGCTGTAAATCACAAAATTGCAAAACTCATGTAACCATGGACGGTGTCGTACACAAGGGTTTGCTCAAACAATGATACAATTGTAATAGACATGCTTACTATGACTGAGTGCCTGGGACTAAGAACCATTTGAATGTTAACTGGCCACATTTTTTCTAATGTAGATTCAGAGAAAAAAAATGGGGGTCCCTAGCAAACCGCGACGCAGACCGTAATAAAAACATGGCGGCGAGCCTAACTTCTGCCTGGAGTCAGGTTTAAAGTGGACCTGTGCTTTTTATTGTACAGGACAAAACAACTGATTCCCTTTAATGTCATTTTTACTTTACTTTTTCTTTTTTTGTATTTGCCAATTTGCAGAAAAGAGAAAGCCAAGTACTTCTGGGTATAGGGGAACATTTGACATGCTCGTCTTTCTCCTATGTGTCAGGGCTGGTGCTTGTCAATTGGTTTCTCCGGCTCCAGCATCTGAGCCCTTTGTATCCTCCAAGTAGGATTGTGTCAGAGCGTGCAAGGGGCCTTATTTTCTTGTTCCCTGCAGAATATGGAACAGTTAGGGCTCGTTTACACTTACAGTTGGGGGAAGCAGTAAAAACATGCGGCAGAGCCACATTTTCACTGCCCCATATCATTTCTCCTAAGCTGCAAAAGAAACCGTACAGGGGTATATGGCAGTATTGCCCACAGAACATGACCCATTTAGGTCAATTGGGCAGTGCCATAACCGTACGCAAAGCACACAGGTGTGGTGCAGTAGTGCTGGCCTTTAAGAGCTAAAACAAACAGTAAGGAAGTGACAAAGTTTCCTCATCCTCTGTCCAACCGCCACCCCCCCCCCCTAAAATGTGACCCACCACAGATTGCTCTTCAGAGGGCCAACACACTTGTAAACGAAGCCTTAGTGAAGGAAGGTACGTGCAAGCTGCATCAGGGGCAGATGTAAAGTGAACAAGGGCATAGTACAGACCTTCCTTAAATGACTATAGTTAAATGTTATGTTTTTGGTCTTTCCACATAAGGCCTCATTGACATGCGTGTACTTACACTTGTGGTAGCCCTCCAGTGATTTGTAGTAAATCGCTTTTTAAAGACCATTTTATCAGGTGGTAAGGAGGCATTTTGTCACGTTCTCACTGCCTGTTTTAACCCCTCACAGCCCGCACCACAATCATGTGCACACGGTTGCAGGGTGGTTTCAGCTCAACCCCATTTGCTTGAATACATCGCATCCAGGCACATGTGGCAGGGAATAATTTTTGCTGCGGCATGTGTATGCCCTGTACGGCTGCCTTTGCTGCTTAGGGGGGCAGTAAAAATTAGACTTAAAGTGGTTTTATACCCAGTGAAGGGACTATTCTCGGGTTATAAACAGAGATGAAACTAATACTACTATTTAGGTTGTACCAGTTTATCTGCAGTTTTCTCTTCTCTATATCTGTACAAAGTTGGTGAATTTATAAGCTTGTCTGAGAGTTTAGAAAAAAAGGGGGGAGGGGGGGAGAGAACTGAAGTTACAATCTACAGAACTCAGTGAGGAGAACTCACAGCTGATTGGAGGGAAGGCACACCCCCTCCAGCTGAGGCTGTCAATCTGCTAGAGATACCCTGTCACCATTTCTTTTCTTGGTGTTAGGAAGTGGTTTTTGCTGACAGAGCAGGAACAAAGCAGCAGTCAGAAATGGCACTTATTGCTCTTAATTGAGATAAGTGCCCACTATAGAAAGATATGCTTTGTTCATATTTCATGCCTGAGGTTTACAACCACTTTAACCACCTGTGTTTAATGCCCCCTCCCAACCGCAAGTGGAAACTAGTTACTGTGGCTCTGAAAACAAAGGATTCTTATGATCAGTTCAGCATTGATTCTGGAAACAATTATGATTGGAGTGAATGAAATTGTACAGAAGTACAAATCTATCATTATGATTTTTGGCGCAGTTTCTTGCCCGTATCAGCAGCTTTATAAATACTTGTACTGGCACCTGACTGTACGTTCTATACAATATTTAGTGTGATTGAAGTTACAATGCAGCTGGGAGGAAGCCAAACATTTTATAAATGAGAAACCTTCCCATGAAATGACAAAAGATGTGAACAGGCACTCACACCACAATACGAGGGGGAACATCGGCTTTTCATTGCTTTCAAAGACTTCAAAGAAGCCTAGAAAATATCATCTTTCAACCTGGTCTAGTCCAGAGCTCTCCCCACCAGACTATTCTGTGGCTGGTTGTCCCACTATGGTTTTCAGTATCCTTGTCTTCTGGGTCGTTTAGAATGGGAACATGTTAGAATGCAGGCTTGAGTTTTTATTGGTTCACACACCACCACCTGAGCCCTTTGAGGTCTTGACAACTAACAAAGCCCAAGACAGACATTGCACAGTATAGTCATGTAAAAGGAAGCTGCAAGGCTATACAAAACTATGCTCTCTGGATGCATATAGGCTTTTTGCTATTATTGAAGCTACAGTGTTTCTTTTAATGAACCAGTGAAAAAGGCAGTATAGCGGGGGGTGTGGCTTAGCGGCTGATGTAGGAGGACGTGTGTGCCAAGAGCTCCGCCGGCCATCCGTGCTTACATCCTTCCAGGCTTGTCCACAGAGCTGATTTTGGAGCCATTCCGCCCCGCTGCATACGGGGAGACCCCCGGACCACCGCGCTGTGCACCGAGAGTCCCGCTGATATGTCTAGGCGCCAAACCGGAGGAAAAGGGCAGACGGACCCCCCAGGCCAAGATGGCGCCGGCGCGCGTCGTGCAGCCAGGGATCACTATAAGGAGGCCACACAGAAGCTCCTGTATGGGGGAAAAACGTACAAGGGGCACCCCTGGAAGCTCCCCAGAGGCAGATGACACAGTCCCCTTGGAGGATGATGATGGATTGTCAGCAGCATGGCACACAGTGAGTACCCCTAAAGATAATAACGTGCTTGAGCCACAGATCGTCATCCCTAATGCATCTGAAGTAGAGCCCACATTAAGGGACATATTTACTGCTGTAACATCTTGTAATCGGTCCATTGCTGCTCTCTCAGAGGACATCAAGGGAGTTAAAGCTGAAATCACTTTTGTCCGCCATGATATGCAAAAACTCAGAGAGAGGACATCTGCCCTGGAAGGCAGGTTGAGTACAGTGGAGGATGATCTGGCGCCCATGCAAAGGGACCTAAAATATAATTGCCATCTTACTGAACAGCACGCTATGCGACTTGATGAAATGGAAAATCGCATGAGGCGAAATAATATATGCGCGTTGGGAATCCCGGAACGTGCAGAGGGTAAAAACCCGGTTGACTTTATTGAAAACTGGTAATCGCCACATTTGGTAGAGACTCCCTTTCGCCACTTTTTGCTGTGGAACGTGCCCACCGGGTGCCCTCTCACCCTTTGCCTCCGGGCAATCGCCCCAGACCCTTTTTGTTTAAACTACTTAACTACAGAGACGTGGACACCATTCTATCTAAAGCGAGGGGACTGTCCGACAAAATGGAAATTGAAAACTCTAGAATCTCGCTTCCGGATTTTTCAGCGGAGCTTCAGCAGAAGAAAGCAACATTTATTGATGTCAAACGGAGGCTTCGAGATCTTAATGTTCAATATGGCATGTTATACCCAGCCTGACTCCGTGTTACTGCTCTGGGCTCGACACGCTTTTTTGACCGCACCCGCGGCGGCGGCACAGTGGCTAGACCAAGAAGACAACACACTCAAGGCTGCAAAACCGCAAAGACCTCCTCCATCGGATTGGAATTTAGTCAAGACAAGTCGACTGGACTCACATTTACACAGGCCCGGGACTTTATCTTAGTAACCGGCCCACCAGTACTCCATGTCATCTGCGCACGTGGAACCCTATCTGTCAACTACAAAAAAAAATTTTTGGGGGTGTTTCCATGGCCCCCCCCCAGAGTTCCTGTTGGGGGCTACTTATATCCTGTTTCTAATGGTTGGGAGCACTGTTGGCTCCGTAACTGATGCTACTACAGTTTTATATTGTTTGTTTGGTCTTTTTTTCTTTTTTTTTCTATTTTTTCTCCCTCAGATCCACACAGGACATTGACTTTCTACCCGAACATCTGCAATTGCCTCTGCGACTTTTTAGTGGCATTACTGTTTATAGTCTCCTATGGGGAACCTCAGGTACTGCGACACGTAAGTCGCTGATAGCTGCTAAGTACAAGTTAAGTGTGTTTTCCTGCCCTAGTCTATTTAGGTTTGTGTCCAAGCTACTCCTGTTCACATTTGTACTCCATACCAATGTCGGCGAAGGTTAGATTCCTTTCCTGGAACGTTAGGGGGCTGGGCAACCCGGTAAAGAGACTGGCAGCGTTGGGGCACCTCAGGGATATGAAGGCTGGAATTGTATGCCTACAGGAGACTAATTTCGCTCCTGATAGTATGCCTAGTTTTGGCCCTAGAGTATATACCACTCAATTCCACTCTACATACTCCGCATACACCAGGGGAGTGAGCATCTGGATCAGGCAGAATACACAATTTTCTTGCTCCCAACAAGTTATTGACCCTGGGGGAAGGTACATTTTCTTACTGTGTAAGGTAGCCAATGTGACTTGTATTATTGCCAACATATATATACCACCCCCGTATTCCGCTGAAGTTCTCAGGCGCCTAGCTGGGTTTATGGCACAGTTCCCCAATATACCTCTGTTGACACTGGGAGACTTTAATAATCATGTGAACTACATTTGGGATAAGGTTCCCGTACCCCCCTTAGTGCCCTCCCAGCCAAGTGGCTACACTCCCTTTGCTGCATTACTCGCTGAGCTTGGCCTGACGGATGTGTGGAGGAGAGCCCACCCCCGTACCAGACTATATTCATGTTGCTCTATTGCTTTTGGGAGCTTGTCTAGGATTGACCTGGGGTTGGGGAACTCCGCCTTACTCCCGCTGGTAGGAGACTCTGGGTATGGGGATAGGCACATATCTGATCACTGCTCTCTGTGGATTGAGATGACTCTACCCACTAACATTAAACCTAGGAGTGGAAGCTCAACTCTTTCTGGCTCACACTCCTTCTGCAGCCTGACCCCATAGCTGATAGCCTTAAATTTTTTCTACAAGATAACATAGACTCGGCCCCAATAGGTACTGTATGGGATGCGGCTAAGGCATTCCTCAGGGGACAATTTATCACTGCCATTAACGGTATTAAAACGAACACTAAAGCCTGGGAAGTCGAGGAGTGCAGAGTACTTAGAGGGTCGGAGATGGCCTATATCGCCAACCCCTCGGAAGATACTAAAAAGGCCTGGCTGGGGGCACAGTCTATGTCTAGATAATTAGTGCTTCAATTGGCAGAGAATAAGAGTTTTTTTTTGCTACAAACGCACTTTGAGGAGGGAGAGTCCACTGGACACATGCTGGCCCTGCTGGCAAGGGCTCAGGGATCTGCCCCTATGGTCTCTTCCTTATGCGACTCGCAGGGGATGGCCCATACGGGCTTGTCCACGATTTCACAGATTTTTAGGTCCTTTTATGCAGACTTATACTCCTCCAAGGTACAACCTAGTGACGAGGATATTGTAAACTTCCTAGATGGATGTGAACTTCCTTGCTTGTCTGCCTCGGATGGGGAGATGCTGAATGCCCCAATAACAGAGGATGAACTGGCCTCAGCACTGGAACAAACCCGCAATAACAAAGCCCCAGGGGCGGATGGTCTTCCATCCGAGGTTTACAAGCGATATGCTACCGTTTTGCTGCCCACTCTTTTAAGTGTATTTAATAATGCCTTGGAAACAGGTGCCCTACCTGACTCCATGAATGAAGCAGTTATAATAGTACTTCTAAAGCCAGGAAAAGTAGCGTCATCCCCTGACTCCTATAGGCCCATCTCCTTACTCACGACGGATGTTAAGCTGCTTGCAAGAGTATTGGCAACGAGACTGTCCCAGGTAAAAAAAAAAATTGATCCACAGAGATCAATCTGGGTTTATACCCTCACGTTCCACCGCCCAAAATATTCAACATTTATTTCTAAATATCCAGGTCCCCGTGGTGAACCCCTGTAATCAGGCCATCCTCTCGCTGGACGCAGCTAAGGCTTTCGACAGTGTCGAGCGGCCTTACCTGTGGAAGGTCATGGAGAGGATGGGGCTAGGTACTGCATTTATCCGCTGGGTTAAACTACTATATGCTAAACCAAAGGCCCGAATCCGGGCCAATGTGGAGCTGTCTGAGTCATTCTCGCTGTTTAGGGGCACAAGGCAGGGGTGCCCTTTGTCACCCCTGCTTTTTGCCTTGGTGCTAGAGCCACTGGCGGCTAGAATGAGAACGGACCGAGAGATTGTTGGATTTAGAAGGCCCACCGGCACAGATGTGGTGTCATTGTATGCAGATGACACGCTTATCTATTTCGGTGACACGCAGGGCTCCCTGACGGCTACCATGAACCTGATTAGATTGTTTGGCACGCTATCCGGCTTCTCAATAAACTGGGACAAGTCGGTAATATTGCCCTTGACCCTGTTGACAGTACCTCTTCCTGCAACGCCGACCATGATTCAGATAGTCACGTCCTTTCAATATCTAGGGGTGCTGGTATCTCCCGAGGTCACAAATGATGCCATCCTGAATCTTCTACCTCTATTACTTAAATTCAGGAAGCAATGTAAAACCTGGTGCAAGCTGCCGCTCTCTGTAGTGGGAAGGGCGAACCTTATAAAAATGGTGTGGGCTCCGCAACTACTTTATATTTGGCATAATTCCCTGATATGGATTCCTAAACGTTGGTTTGATAAAACTGACTCTCAGTTTAGGGAATTACTATGGTGCAGAAAAACAGCCAGACTTAGCCTACATACGCTGCAATATAAGAAGGACGAGGGGGGCTTGGCAATACCGCATGCCAGAACGTATTTTCTGGCCTTGCAGTTACAGCAACTGGGTGGTTGGGGATTGGATGATCCCTTGGATCCGGGACGCAGGACGCTTGACGACTGTGACGATCCAGACATGGCCTTATCTAGGCTAGAAGCAGGTTATACACACATGGACAGGAGCTCCCCAACCATCACCATGCTAAATACCCTGTGGTCACATGTTAAACCGCTGCTACAGATACGTGGTTTTCTAAAGCTCACCCCTATCTGGAGGAATGCTAATTATGGTGAACTTTTTAAACCTAGGGGCTTTGGCTCATGGAGGGTGAAAGGTCTTCTGTACCTTACACAATTATACAGTGGACAGGTGCTGAGGTCCTTATGGAACTGCAGGCTGAATTCAGCATACCACGCAGAGACTTTTTCAAATATTTACAGTTGCGACATGCGTTACAAGTGCAATATTGCAGTATGCCTCTTCGCCTGACGGACCATGCCGTGGTGCAAGGGATTCTAATGGAAAGTGAAGGAAAGGGTATGATATCTAGAGGGTATGACATTCTCCTTAATGCAATACAAGACTCGACAAGTCTCCAATGTCGGCGGAAATGGGAGGCGGACCTGGGACCGATGGATGTGGAGACATGGAATCTTTGCCTGTCCTCCGCCCCCCTGGTCTCAGTCTCGGCCTCCCACAAACTGTCACACCTCTATTTACTACATAGGGTTTATAGGACGCCAGCCAAGTTGCATAACTGGGGTGTCAGTGATACACCCCTGTGTCCTAAATGCATGGGGGACCATGGCGACCTCCTGCACATGTTCTGGAGGTGCCCGAAACTAAGACGTTACTGGGATGGGATCCTCGAGACTATCTCTTTTGTGTTCTCGGTTACCAAGGAATCCTTTGGTCTGCCTGTTGGGCGCCCTGGACGAAGAGTTGCTGACACCAACCGATCACACGGCAATAATCCGGTTATTATATATAGCCAGAAAACTAATAGCACGATTGTGGATTACACACAGGGTCCCCACCAGGCAGCAGTGGATTCTTCAAGTGAACCATATGCTAATCAGGGAAAAACTGACTTACCAGCATAGGAATGCACCACACAAATTCTATACTATGTGGCAGAAGTGGCTCGATGTTCCAGGGCTAGCACCTCATCAACTAATACAAGACAGATTATTACAGGATTGAACTTAAGTAGCTGGTCTTGTACACTGAGGAAAATGGAAAGTAATCAGTAAAAAGTATTTTTATTCTTTTTTTCTCCCAATGGCTGAACATAGGAAGAGCAGAGATTGGCATAGTTGGGTATTTGAGAGTCGAGGGATATGTCTGATTCTATGCATATATATTCTATGTAACGTATGATGTGTACTCTGAGGGATTGCTATCTCTTTTTTTGTTTTCTTTTTTTTTCTTTCCTTTTTTTTTCTTTTGTTTAGCCTACTCCTTTTGGTTTTTGTTACCCCACATGTTGGATACATTCTATGTGCTGTATTGCCATTAACGCTGCTTTGATCTTTTGTACAACCGTTCCAAGTGGCCTTATGGATAATGTTTGGCCGAGGAATCAGCCTTATTGTACCATTACACTCTTTGGCTATGTATGGCTTGTACCATTTTATTATGCAATAAAAACCTATTTGTTTTAAAAAAAGAAAATGGCAGTATAGCAGCACCTATTGCAGACTTTGGTTTTAAGGGTACAAGTTTTTCGGCTGTTATCCTGATCCTGACTTTAGTGCCTAGTGAAAGCCAGAAATATATTTAAATGATTCTGAAATTTCAATGCTTATTCCAAGGTTGCAAATATCAACAAATCTCCAAACAAGCTCACTGGCTTTGGTGCTGCAACGCCCAAAACATAGGCCCCTCTCAGTGGGTATCCAGAAGTGACTCAAAATATAGACCTACAAATGGGCACCACACCAAAAAGTGAAAGAGTCCAAAGTCCAATTAATTGTTCATAATACCATCACATAAACACAGCTAATACTTTTCAGGGAGCAGCAAAACTTTTCCTTTATCAGGGCATAGAAGAATGGAATAAGAACTTAAATGGACTCAAAGAAAGCAATAAACGAATGGGTCAACAATCAATGTTGTTCAAAATGTACTTTTAAATGGGAACTAAATTCTATATTGAAATTCCAATGTGACTGCTGATGATAAATTGTTAGATTTCCAAATCCAAAAGAAGGCTTAGCAACAGATCAGATATGGATCCATTTGGTTATATTTTTATGTGAGTTAATTAAAGTCCTTATTTCATTCTTCTATGTCCTGATGAAGGGAGGGTTTTGTTGCTCCTGAAACTTGACCGTTTTTATATGATGGTATTACAATTAGAGGAACTTTGAACTCTTTCACAATGTGGTTTGGCTGCTGTTTGTATCTCTATACTTTATATTGCCTACAGAGTTAGTGACTAGAATGCGCAAGCTGCTAGTGAAGCTTAAAGAGTCTTACATTCAACAATGATGGCGGTACGACTCTAGCGCATCCATGATGATAATTTCAATCATTACATTTCTGGAGCCTTACTAAAATCATTGTGTTTGCAATTATTGCATAAAAGGTAAGACACATAACTAATGTCGACAAAATCCAAATTGATCTTAACCTGTTATGTGAAAAGATGATGTCAAATCCTTACCTGCCTTGTTCCTGCAGAGAATTGGGTGGCTGAAGTTTCTTCTGACACATCTAAGAGTGTCCATCTTTCCTATCCCCAACTACACTCAATTGTTTCTTCCACCAGCCTCTACATTACTGCAGGACACAATCGGTTGCTTTTGATTTGCATTTTGGCACTTTAAAGCCCTTCTCCATGATGCATTTCATCCATTGCCGACCCCTCCCCCTCGCCCCCTCTATCCGCTTACTGGATGCAAAAATAAATCCCTATCAAATGCCTTTCTTTACTTTCCTTGGGCTGCGGTCATGTGACACTGCAGGCCTGGGTCTTTTCCTCATCTAGTTACCTACTGCTTGGGTCCTTCTTTGTATGTTCTCATCAGTATCTGCATGAGATGGACCATTCCTATTGGATATCCATCTGTCTGGGTACTGACAGGATCTAGAAAAGCGCTAACATTAGCAGACGGGAGTGAAGAGGACATTGTTCTGCTAGATTCACAGTCCCCTATATCTGAAAAGGGAGGCAGTATGGGGCCTGGAATGAGGTAAGGGAGAAAGGGGTGGAAAAAAATAGTTTACACCCAGAGTGGAGCTTTAATTAAAACGCACTTTTCTAAATTTGTTAATTTTAGGGCAGTGGTCTGCAAAATGAGGCCCGCAGGCCAGATGTGACCCTTTGCCTTTTTGCGGCCCCTGAGACACTATTCTTCCGACTAATATGAGGCACTATTCTTTCCACCATCAATGATGGGACACTATTGCTTCCACTGACAATAACAACCGGCCACTATTTCTCCCAATGACACTAAAGATGGGGCACTAGTTTTCTCAATGACACCATTGATGGGGCACTATTTCTCCCACTGACACTAAAGATGGGGCACTAGTTTTCTCAATGACACCATTGATGGGGCACTATTCCTCCCACTGGTACCAACAAGTGGCACTATTCTTTCCACTAATACCATGAATGTGGCACTATTCCTGACTACTGGCGTTATGCAATTTTCTTACTCCCACTGATAATCAATCTGAGGCAATATTTAATCTTTGATGCGTTATTTAATTCTTCTCTGACTGGCCACAATCTGGCCCCTCTAAGGTCTGAATGACTGAAATCTGACCCTTTGTTTAGAAAGTTTGCAGACCCCTATTTAGGGAATGGGCATGCTTTCTTAGTTATTCATTGAAGACAAACAAACTATAAGGCTACTCTAGCATATGCCTGTGCCATGGGAGGGCTAGGTTTACCCACACTGGGATGTGCATTTTTTTTTTTTGTATGCATCTTTGTGCAGACAGCCCCATTCATTTCAGCTGGGACGGGATGCAGCAGCTCATGGACACAGCCTCTGCTTCTGTGGTGGCCCGTCCATTAGGGGCACCCAAGCGCTGGCCCCTCTCTCTCCATGCCACCCCCTATATGAAAAATGGATAGATTCATACATAGCATGAATCTCTCAATGGCTGCCGTGGCTACCCCCAATTCAAGCGTCCGGCCCCTTTCAGGACACCGGGCACCTGAATTACAGCAGTGTTTTTTGGTTTTTTTTAAGCACCTGATTAGAGCCATATGCTCTAATAGGCTTAAAAATAGGATGGGATTGCAGCCAACATTGCGCCTTGAGCCCACCCAGGTGCTACAACAGAGAATTAATATTGTAACACTGATCTTCAATCCGGCCAAACTGGTCTGAGACCTTTTTTCCGATTGGCCACTGAGGAGAGGGGAGGAAACAGACGCCGCCGATGCCTGTGAAGAGCGGGGGACGGGAGAGCCGTCGCCACCACCCAGGAGCAAGGGAAGCCGCTGGTGAAGAGCTGCATAGCTGCTGCCACAACCGAGATATCCATCTCTTCAGGCGCCGGTCGTCTGTACGATAACGGCTGTCTCCGCGGCGGATTCGCCGCAAGATCACCGCTATCGGCGGCGGGAGAGGTGCCACCCCCCCCTCCCGCCGCCCTCCTGCACCTTCCGCCGCTTACCGGAGCCGTCGGAATCGGCGGAGGCGATCGGTTCCTTTTGCTAGCTGGGTATGGAGACGAGTGAGGCTAAGATGGCCCCCACTCGTCTCTATACCATAGGAGGGCGGAAGCGACGTCAAAACGTCACTTCCGCCCATACCTCTTAAAGGTATATTTTTTTAAAATGTAATTTTTTTTTTTTTTTTTTTTTTTGCATTTTAGTCCAAATATGAGATCTGAGGACTTTTTGACCCCAGATCTCGTATTTAAGAGGACCTGTCATGCTTTTTTCTATTACAAGGGATGTTTACATTCCTTGTAATGGGAATAAGTGATCCATTTTCTTTGTATTTATTTTTACACTGTTTTAAAAAAAAAAAAAAATCAATTAAAATAAATAAGAAAAAAAAAGGTTTTTAAAAACACCCCGTCACGACGAGCCTGCGCACAGAAGCGAGCGCATACGTGAGTAGCGCCTGCATATAAAAACGGTGGTCAAACCACACATGTGAGGTATCGCTGCGATCGGTAGAGCGAGAGCAAAAATTCTAGCCCTAGACCTCCTCTGTAACGCAAAAAATGCAACCTGTAGAATTTTTTAAATGTCGCTTATGGAGATTTTTGAGGCTAAAAGTTTGACGCCATTCCACGATCGGGCGCAATTTTGAAGCGTGACATGTTGGGTATCAATTTACTCGGCGTACCATTATCTTTCGCAATATAAAAAAAATTGGGCTAATTTTACTGTTGTCTTATTTTTTTAATTAAAAAAAGTGCATTTTTTCCAAAAAAAGTGCGCTTGTAAGACCGCTGCGCAAATACGGTGTGAAAAAAAAGTATTTCAATGACCGCCATTTTATTCTCTAGGGTGTTAGAAAAAAAAACAATATAAAATGTTTGGGGGTTCTAAGTAATTTTCTAGCAAAAAAAACAGTTTTAAACATGTAAACACCAAATCTGAAAAAGAGGCCTAGTCCTTAAGTGGTTAATAAATGTGTGTAATGATATTGACACTTTTAGTTACACATTACATTCTCAATTCAACTAACTTACTGGAAATACGTGACAGTTCCCTTTTTGCTGCAGACAGTTTTTCTTTTTAAGGATGTCTCCTTACAGACTGCTGTAATTATTTCATCTCCTCCATTTATTCACTCCAACATGCAACTGCCAAACCAATATGGAGCAGAGTCCTCCTTGTTCTGAGAGATGTACAGAGATGAAATGATCCTGAGAATAGACAGAAGGGCTTATCCTCATCCCTGCTCAGTCTCACTTGGAGCACGTGTAAACTATGTATCTTCTTTTACTGCACAAATAATGCAATCAAACATTTAACGTTTAATAGTTATCTCTAGAGAAAGGAAGAAGATAAGGAAACATACAGAGGAATTAGCTGTGACTGCCAGTGGGGAATGTTTCCACGTTCCAAGAAGAAGAAGAAGCCCCCTCTGTAACGCTCCTCTTCCCTTTCTTCTTTCCTTGTGATTGTCAAACTCCTTTTGGAGGAAAATTTTTGGATTCCTTCAGATTTTCTCCGGTGTAAGCTGGAAAATATCACTGCATCGGATTTCTTGTCACAGAAAACACCTGCTATAGTCCTTCCCTCTAGTATTTAAACACTGCGCTTACAGTAAAAGCTGATCTTTAAAGCTGAATTCAAGGCAAATAAAACCGCAGGAAGACGGCTCTGTAGACAGCAATAATTGGGCAAGGTTTTCTTAGCAGTCCCATCGCTATTTTCCCATATAAATCTCAAACCGCAACATCTGGTTGTGCCTTATAGGCAATAGAGGTTAAAAAAATGGCTAGATTGGACCACCAGTCCTTTAATGGCTATGGTACCCTAAAGAGGATTATTTTTTACATTATTGAGTTCCCATTGTATATGTAGTACAGGGGTGCCCAACCAGTGGCCCGGGGGCCAAGTGTGGCCCACGGAGCCCTGTGATGTGGCCCGCGACCCCCTGCTCTGGGATGGATTAAAATAGAATACTGTTACTGTAATCGCAGTGTATATTTGGGCATATCTGTTCTGCAGTGGTTACAGGGCTGCTTTCAAACTGATCCGCAGGTGCAGAGAAGTGCACTTGTGGGTTACCTGCACTGAGCCACAACTACAGGATATAATAGAAGTCTATGGCAAAGTGCAGCTAACCTGCAGGAAAGCCATAGGTGAACTGTGCTGCACCCGTGATACGGGTAAACAGTGCATCAGTGTGAATGCAGCCTTAGGCCCCTTTCACGCAGTCAGTCCAACCCAATCGGATCCTCCATTCACCTCTAAGGAGTGGAAGATGTAAATGGACTTGTGCCCATTTACAAACGCCTATCTCCAATTCAATCCGCCATCCACCCACTCCACTCATTGTGGCCCGCGACCGGGTTGCCAAGTCGCTTAAGTGGCCCTTGCTCTTCAAAAGGTTGGGCACCCCTGATGTAGTACTTTGTCCCATCTTTCTTGGTGCACTGTAACACTTGCTGCAATGTTGGATGGGGTTGCCTGACACCAGAGCTAGTGAGGAGATGGCTGTTTTGCTTTGTAGCGCCTGACACTGGCGCCCACAAGCATCGGCAAGAGAATGGAAGGGGTTTTCCAAGCCCCACTTGCCTCTGCATTCCTCTTGCTGGTGCTTTCCTCTTGGCAGTGCTGGGAGCCAGAGACAGGCGCCTCGTTGTTAGCTGCGGTGTTGTGCGCTGGACGGGGGGTCCTCCTTTAGCACATTGCAGATAGTGTTACTGGGCACCTAGGAAGATGAGACAAACTATTACAAAGGCAGCATGCAGAGCAGTTTTATATACCAAGCTGACAAAATCAATAAACTTAAAATGTGCAGCACCAAAGGAAATAAATTGCTAATTACAAAGTGTAAACACTATGTAGCAAGGGCCTCAACCCCTAGAGGCCTAATGGTGACCTCCAGAGTCAGGGAGAGCTGACCTCTTTCTGTGTAGAGTGGGTTACAAGGCATGGTGGGTGTAATGCAAGGTGGATTGATGGGCGCCAGACACTTCTTGAATGCAAAGAGATTTATTGTCTCTTAAACAGAACTGTGGGAGAGAGGGCTAGGGCCATGACACCCTTAAGTAGATGCAATGATAATTGGCAGACTCTGAGAGTTCTATAGGCAGGCAGCCATGCAGGGAAAGGCATCAGCTAGACACCACGTCTATGGCAACAATCTTGTAACAGTTTCTAGCAAAGGTTGCAATGAACTATTTCACTTCTTCTACAGTCTCCTACTGTAGAACTTCACTCCACTAAGCTCCCAGTCTTTCACTAGACTTCCTGATCCACTGCCACTGGATCCCCCTGAGCTCTTCCAATCTTCTCACTCAGTATCTTCCTCAAGCGTCACCCCGTGTCCCTGCTGGGTCCCTAGCTTGGCACTCAGATACTCCTCAAGTGTCATTGGCCTGCTTGGTCCCTGGTTTGGTGCACAATAATACCCTGCAAGCGTCACCTCCCTGGCTGGGCCTCTGGCTTGGAACTTGCTGAAGTTTTTCCTACTTCTTCACCGTCCCCATCTGGTGAGAATACTGCTCTGGTACTTGCTTCAGCTACTCACAGTGGTCCCCGGTAACGAGGTGGATGGTCCCTTAGTGGCGACAGCTTCCCCTTCTACCTCCCGACCATGACAGCTTCTCTGGCCAGCAGAACCGTTACTTCTGGTTGGACTACAAGCCCACAGTCCCAACCCTACTCTGCTTCTTGCTTCTGGATAAGCCCTCAGACAGCCTAGCAGCCAGATGTCCCGGGGATGAGCCTTGGGTTTCTGGCCTAGCATCCCAGGGCAATACAGCACACATCCATCCAGGGGGCACAGAACCCCAATCACCTCACTCCATCCAAATAAATAGGCTCCAAGGGACCCTAGAATATCCCTGCCCATTGGCTGAGACACCCCATTTATTCCTACTCTGTCCTTGCAATGCCCTTGTCTTATCTAATGCCACAGATAGCCATCTAGCGACAGAAGAGGGAAGCGCAGAAATTAGATCCATAACAGGCATTTCCTGAACAAGGAGCTTTATGGCAGGATCACCTGGTATTTTTTTTTTTCACTGTAAGATACATATGTAAAAATATTAAAACCTTTGCAGTGGCATTTACTCGTTGATGCTCACATGAAAACGTAAGGATTTGGTTCAGATCAACTTTAAAAAGCCATCCAAACACTTCTACTTACTGTGGGATCTTCCATAAAGTTAACAAGAACATAACCATTTACAGAGGCCTAAGCAAAGAAATGTTCGCAGTACAGGATTTGGCTTCTTGAAAGATGCTGTCATTCATGTGTTATAGAAACCTATTCATGTATGAAAAAGGACGGCCAGAGGCAAGCAGACTTCCCAGTACAAATGACAGGTGCTGAGATGTTTGGCCATCCTAGCTTAAGGCATGCTCTGCTGTAAACCAGCACAATATTTCTTCAAAATCCACCATAGGCAAAAGTCACCATGGTTGAGCCATAAAAGGCTAATTTTCTTTAATGGGGAAAAAAAGGAAAATGGACGTTTTTATCAAAGAAGTACAAAGAATCATGTTTGGTATTTGATTTCAAGATGGAGGTAACACAACATCTTGTTCCAGAAATGCAGAGTGAGGATTCTCTTCTGCTGAATCTGAGGAATGATTTAGCACTGACAGAGTTTGGACATTTTTGATTTGAGAGCATTTCAGTGGCAATATTCATGTTAAAGTCCAACTCCAAATATTATCAACCCCCCTTCCCACCACCTCTAAGTAACCACTGGTATGAAAAAGAACCCTATCCAAATTCCCATTTTGCTTACCTGTATTCTGTGTACTTATTGAGGTTCTTATTTGGGTGTCCATATCAATGCCTGCATGATATGGACCCTCTTATTGGTGGAGGTGTCACTTTCAGTGGCTGGGTTCTCTCTCATAGGCTCCAGATGCAGGAGAACTCACAGGGGTGGTGAGGGGACCAGTGTCCAAGAATGTAACAAGCAAGAAAAATTGCCTGGTCCCCAGTGCAGGAGATTAGCTTGGCTCATAGAGGAAACTGTGACTCTGATCCAAAAAAACTGCCAGATGGCTTAAAGAGGAAGTAAACCCTGATGGGTTTACTTCCTCTTTCTCTCCCTGCAAAGGTAAAGCATAATGGGCTACTATGCATCGCATAGTATCCCATTATCTGTCACTTACCTGAGACAGGAGCCAGCGATGTCACCGCTGTCCCCTGTAGTCCGGAGCGTCCATCTTCTTCCGGGTATCTGTGAGTGGCCAGAGCAGCGATGACATCACTCCCGCTCATGCGCACGGTAGCCGCCACTAACAGCATATCGCTGCTAACGGCAATAGTGCGCCTGCGCGCCGCTGTCTACGGTGCATGTGCCACAGACGGCTGTCACTGTCTTTTTAGTAAATATCTCCTAAACCGTGTAGGTTTAGGAGATATTTCTTGGACCTACAGGTAAGCCGTAATCTAGACTTACCTGTAGATCAAAGTGGTTTGTAAGGGTTTACAACCACTTTAAGAAAAGGTGTTTGAAAACAGGACCGAGGAGTAAGGTGCACAATGCACTATTCAGATTTGAATCCTGTAAGTCAGTAGAAAGTGATAAGACTTGTGTCTCATGGGTCCTATCTACAGTAAACTAGAGAGGAAAGCTATAGGCCAAGTTTGTTAAAATGGTGTGTAAATAGTTATTCAGCAACATCATTTCTAAATGGAGAGCAATAAGCTACCAATATCACTACATACTGTACCTGGATTCGTATCTTCTAACGCTTGCCATGTGTTTCTGTGGCCCTATTACATATATTCCTAGAAGACATGAATGTTTTGTGAATCGTGTTTTCCATTTCGTAATTTACCCGATTAACCCACTTCCATCTTGACAGATGATTTTTCTCATTTAGAAAGAATTCTGCCCCTAGAAACATTTCCATCTTTGCAGGATCAAATATGTAACTGGACTGAAAGCTGACAGTAGGACAACGAATGCTATGTTTGTGACTATGAAGGCATCTGCTTTATCTTGACTTATTTACTAATTTCCATATACTTAAAGGGGTTGTAAACCCTCATGTTTTTTCACCTTAATGCATCCTATGCATTAGCCATTTGGAGAAAACTTTGCATTAATTGAGAAAATGGAAAGCCTTCTCTGAATGGTGCTGAATGGGCTACGGATAAGGGGGTACAGGCAGCCCTTTTGTATGGGGCTTGGGCTCCATTAAGTTATCAGGGGGGCCTGGCGGCAGGTGCCTGTGGGCATCTCACTCTACGAAATCCTAACCCTGTGTACCATATTTCTCTGCTTCTCGTCACTCTTGACTACAATACCCAGAATCTTCAATGGGAGGAGGGCGCTGGAGGGGAGGGTTGGTCTGCCGTGTCCATTTGAAGCTTGCTGCATGGAAACTTTAGAAGAAAGCTATGCAAATGGCACAATGGCAATGCTACAGGAGGGGCCCTGAATGATAATATATTGGGGTATTCAGAGGGTGCAAAAATCTGGGTAATGAGGAATACAGAGTGAGGTGTAATTGGGGATACAGAGTGCAGAGATATTGGGAGATACAGCATGTGGGTAATGGGGGGGATACAAATTATGTGTAATGAGGATACAGATGGAGTACTGCAAATGGTGCAGCACTAAGCAAAACAAATTATCACCAGAGAAGCAAAAAATTTAAGATGTAGAAATAAGACTAATAAAAGTCCCAAATCAAGAGTCCATATGTAGAAGGATGGAAACTGAAAACAAACATCCGTGCTCTGTGTGGATAAAGAGCTGTAAGTGAAGAGAGAGTGATATTCCTTCACACCAGAGAGAATCCTGCTACACACCCGGTGAAAGTAAATATGTACTGTTTACCAGCTGCCCGTGACCACTAAATAATGGTCTCACCAAGCACAGGGAAGTGGGTCTTCCCAGGAACCTTAATGCTTGCTGGAATCCTCACTGTTCACATGGAACTCGCAAGTAAAAACAAAAAGTGCTCCTATAGTGCAGTACATCAAATATCCAAATTTAATGGTAATAAAAGGTTGCACTTACAAGATCTAAAATCATATCAGCTTGTAATGAAATCCAGCTTCATGTCCTGGTTACTTGTGTGTCAACCTTTTGGGAGGTATAGCGTTATTACGTCACCATTGTAGGCTCCACTCTACGCGTTTCATCACATAGAATGTTGTCTGGGGATAGGCCAGGACACAGAGTACTGAGAGATGCAAGTGGAGCAGAGTGCTGAGAAATGGGTAATGCAGGGGAGGTAAAGTAATATGTAAGAGAGGGGGTACAGACCCTGTTGGGTAGGCTGTACAGTACATCATGATTTGTAATGACAGCCCTGCACATACATACTTACATTTGTCCAAGGTTGCCATACCTGGCATTCAGCTTCAAGGTATATCTGAAAACAGTGATTTTGGGGATTTTTGGGAATGGATTGAGAAGGAAGGGTTAAAACCCCTGCCAGGTTTGCAGTCTGTGTCCCTTTGCAAAGCGCTTCCTGCACTTCCCAGGAACACAACAAAGGATGAGTGTTAATTTCCCTGAAGTGAAATAGGTGAAAGGAAAAAAAGGTGAGGGAAATCTAGTCCGCTTGCAAAAGAGTAAACCCCCCACCCCCGGAAAGACTTCCCCTCTGTTAACCCAAAAGTCTGGTTATAATGCCTTGTTTTTAAAAGTGAAGGTTCCAGGGCTGTCATACTCAGCCTTCCTTTTCTATCTAGTAAATAACTGACCTGGAACAAGCATGCAGCAAGTGTAGTGTGAAAAGCTGTGACTCCGATATTGCAGGCTTGTTTTAGGTCTGAGAAGTAGGAAAGAAAAAAAAAATAATGGCCCTGAAATCAGCACTTGCTGCCCAGATTTATTTCTATGCTGTTAGGCTCCCTTTAGAGTGAATGACCTGAAAAAAATTAACTAGTAAACTAGCAGCAGTAAACAAAAAATAGTTTACAGAATAAGGCCTCGTTCACATGGGCATACTACATTGTTTGCCTGTCCGAGGGCCATGTTAGCCTGCAAGGTGATGCACAGAAGTTCTGTGCAAGCCCGTAGAGGCAGTCCCATTCATTGGGGCTGAATGCTTTAGTACACTTGTGTGAATGAGGCCTAAGCGTTTGTTTCCTAAAATCAGTATTTGCATAAGCATATGTAGGTCCCCCCTGTCAAGTTTAATTGTCGTCTGTGTCCCACTGAGGAGACTTTTGCATCAGGGTTTTGATTTGGTCTATGTCCCCATAAAGAATATTATACCTCACCTCTGTTCTGTTTGCTCACTTGAACAGGAAGTGTGAAGAAATCTGCCTAATGGGGGCGCAGACAGAAATAATATCCTGTCAGAGATGAAAAAAATCCTTCCCCACTCTAGTAGAAATGTGTTTTCATTATGGGGATTCCCCTTCCCTTCCTGTTTTGTCTGATAACCAGCAAACCGACAGAAAGTTGAGAGATTTTACTTCACTTCCTGTTCTGTCTGAGTGTGGCGAAATATTTAAATGGGCACACAGAAGGCAATAAAATACTGACAGGGGTTTTAAACAAAAGGTTTCAACTTGAAGCTGATACATTCACCTAAATCTTCAAACTGAAATACTATTATTGTAATATTTTTCTGAAAATTTGAATAAATGAAGGAAACCTGTGCTACAAGAAGTACATGTGCTGGGCGTGCAAACCTCCCGTTCTGAAAATACCAGTTGCTTCAGATTCATTAAAATAATTTGCATCGGTAGTTGTGGTCTAACTGGTGGCATGCTTATTCAGGTGAGTGATTTAAAGCATTTTTAAGCTAAGGGTTAACATGACCACACTGCTACTCCATACATACATACATACATACATACATAAAATACAGTGAGTGAGCTATCTCTGAAGATTACTGAACCTGTGTCCTGTAAGAGCAGGGAGAGAGGAGAGATGCCACTGCTGCTTCTGTGTCCTGTAAGAACAGGGAGAGAGGTGAGATGCAGATTGGCACAGTGCTGGATCGAGTATACATTCAGGGGGAGGTAAAACTACTGGGACATTTTTTATTTTGCCTTCAATTCGTTGTAAAGGCACTTTTTTTTTCCCTAAAATAAAACACATTTTACACTTGCCTGCTCTGTGCACAGAGCAACCCTGAACCTCCTCTTCTGGGTTCCCCCATTGGAGCTCTAGGCACCTCCTCTTCTCCATGTACCGCTAGTACAGAGGGCTTTAGTACGAATGGTAGTATTTCCTGGCCGTGAAGTGATCATGCATACCTCGCTGCCTAAGCCGACTAGGGGAAGTCCGAAATGCTATGTAGAAAAAAGAAAATGAGGCATGTGGTCTGATGCATGAATTATAATAAAGAGTTTATTCCAATAAACAAATGAGTTAATACAGGGTAGATACTACGTATTCAAAATGAAAATAGTAATACTAGCAAACGACAATGTCACTAGATGGATTGACATAAAATAATACCCATACAAGGTTTAAATTGAGATGAATACTTGGCTAACGCGTTTCGAGGGTTTTCTTCTTCATCAGAGCCTTGGCCTGCATGTTATAATAGAGAGAAAATTGGATGGGTGGTATAACTCTAGTTGAGTGGTGTAACCATATGAGTGGAATATCCTTCCCTTTTGGGATTTATCCTTCCACATTGCAGTGTTCTATATTAAACAGACACCAAATAGACATATGTAGAGAATTGCAGATTATAATACAAATATTAGAATTGTAATATATAACAAATCTGGATTATGAAATATATGTATATATCTATGGAGAACAGTATAAAATCTATCCAGAGTGTTAAAAAAATGCATGTATATGTATACATACATACACATGTGTATACACCCATGTACAAATGTATGCAAACACACGTTTATGCACACTGAGTGTGCATGCAACGTACATGCGCCCAAGGTGCACACACAAATATACTTACACAATCAATAAATGCACACATACTACTCCGTGTGTAGGTGCAATAGAGCTGACCTCATCTGTAGTTGTACTGAAAGTAAGCAAAGGACACATAAAATTAAAAAAGTAAAAAAAAAAATAGTAAATTAAAATATTGGTAATTGCCATATATTGCTGTGATCATGAACCACTATAGCTGAACCACTAATACCAAAGTGTGTCCTCTTTTGTGGAATGTAATCGGCGTGGAAACATACCTGGAACCCCACGATTATGTATATGTGTATATAGAGCCAACCTCATGTATATGAATATAGGAAGCTGCTTCGTATAGTGACCATAGCTTGTTCCTAAAGCCGGTCTGTGTGTATTCATTGACACACACAGTGCTGCGCAGCCCTGTCCCTAATCTCGCCTCACTGGATTTGATTGGCAGTAGCAGAACTTAAAGGATCCCGCTGCTCTTAGCTAGGCCCGTGAGAACAGAGAGGGAAGAGAGCTGCTGCAGACAGGCACAGCACTGGGTTGATACAGGACTTGGGTAAGTAATTGATAGGGAGGGAACCGAATGCTGAAACTTTTTTGCTACTTTAAAGAGGAGCTCCAATCAAAAAGGGAAGTTCCACTTCAAGGCCTCCTCCCCCATCTGTTTGTTAAATGGCATTCTAGGGGAGGAGGCAAGAGCGGGTACCTGATTTTGACAGGTACCCACTACCACTTCTGCTCCAACCGCCTAGACCATCTTTTCTCAACCTTTTAATGACAGAGGAACCCTTGAAATTACTTTCTGGTTTCAGGGAACCCCTGCTAAAAATGACTATATCTACAACTCATGATACATTAGTGTGATGGTCAGGGGGAAGAAGGCTCCTTACACTTGTGATCATTGGGAAGCATTATCCCCTTACAGATCGCTAAAAGATCAATGGTGTTAGTGGGAACCTATCCGAGAGGCAGACATTGTTCATTGCTCAAGGAACCCCTAGCAACCTCCTGGAGGAACTCTAAGGTTGGGAAATCCTGGCCTAGCTGATCAGAAGCAGAAGTTCTCCTCTCCTCCTCCTCCTCCCCCCATCTTCTGGGACAGGTCCCGAAGACTGCAGGACCATTCACAATGCGCAGCGCAGCTTGTGCATGCGCAGTGGGCACCTAGCTGTGAAGCCACACATTTAAGAAGCACACAGTTAAGATGCCGATGGACAGACGTCAGGAAGTGAAAACATCTAGGGTAAGTGGAATGGGTAAGTAGCTGTTTGTTAAAAGTCAGCAGCTACAGTTTTTGCTTACTCCTGATTTTTACACAGGTGACTGGAGCCCCACTTTAATGCATAAAATGCATTAGGTAAAAAAAAAGTCTATGACTTTAGAACCACTTTAATGCAGGGAATGTATTGAGGTAAAAGTTTTGCCTTTTGAACCACTTTAAGCTGCAATACATTCAAATTTCCTCTTGGTTTTAGATACAGTTGTAGGTTTGATTCGCAGTATTTTAGCCTGCAGGCTGCTGTCAGTGTCGTGTGTGGTAGGAAGTGGTGCAATTCCTGTTTCAGCACAATGCACTTTTTTTTTTTTTTTTTTTTTTTACTTTATTTAAATTGCCACATTTACATTTCATTCATGTTGCTGCACAGCAGCAGGCGGTGCGTCGCGCTGTTGTGCGGTGACATCGAATGCCCTGCGGAAAACATGGTGTGAACAAGGGCACATGGAAAACAATAATTGTTTGTTTTTTATGTGCCGTAGTGGTGCCCTGTGTTTAGCCAGTGTGGAAAAACCCAGGTCACCACACATAATGTGAACAAAGTCCAAAGAGCCTGTTCTTAGGACTCAGGAAAGCGGTTCTGCAGAGATGTTTACCAGACACCATGACATAACTGAAGTATCTCTCAGCAAGAAATGATGGTATTTTCCACATTGTTTGTTTATAATTGAGCATTTATCAGATGGCTGTAGGATTATATTTACTGACAACAATGCAATGCATATGACACATCCTTGATGCATGTGAAATATGACTTGCAGCCAGTTCCTGCTCTGTTGTCTTCACACGTAACACACCAGAAATGTAATGCTCGGTCACTCTGGTAGACGCTGTTGAAGTTTCAAAATAGGAACTAGAGTAGTGTATGTTCAGGAAGTGATGTGCAGCAGACTCAGACAAGACTGCTCTCCCTGCAAGGTACGGTACCTGGATGTTTCACTACAACTTTAATGTCTTATGTGATTGCTGCATTTATTTCAGGCTGTGCATTAAGAAGAACTTGTTCTCTGTATTCAGTAGGTTTGATTGTAGTATAATCCAAGAAGATGGCTTTTATGTAGAGCTACATCTAGACAGCTCAATTGCAAGTCGGTGTGGAAAGTTTAACTCCTCCTGGTTTAAAGACATGTCAGTCATTCGACTTTGTAGCTGTGTACCATCAAGGCGGTGATGGGAGGATTAACTTTAAATTTAGAAAAAAAAATTGATTTTAAATATTTATCCTTAAATATGCTATTTGAATCCTTACTGGATCGGTAAGGATTTGGTAAGTTGTGTTTGTAGATAAAAATGTTCGTTCACCCAAAATTCATATCTTAGTCTTCAACGTGCGATATCCTACAGCAGCTTGCACCAATCAGCCGTAAATTTGTGACCATTGACAGGTTAAGTGAATAGCATTGATTAGATTTATTAATGTATAATAATATAATATTGAATATTATATTAGGCAGCAAGTAAACATGTTGTCCCTGAAGTTGATTTTGTTGAAAGCAGAAAAATGGGCATCGCAGTTTGTTGTGTATGGGGCTGCATAGCCACAAACTGGTAAAGGTGCCCATGCTGATCTGTGTCCACAGCCGAAAGTGCCTACAATGGGCACGTGAGAACCAGGACTGGACTACAGAGCGATGGAAGAAGGTGGCCTGGTCTGATGAATCTCATTTTCATTTACATCATGTGGATGGCCAGGTGTGTGGCTTACCTGGGGAAGAGATGGCACCAGGATGTAGTATGAGAAGAAGGCAAGCCGATGGAGGCAGTGTGATGCTGTGGGCAATGTTCTGCTGGGAAACCTGGATCCTGCCATTCATGTGGATGTTATTTGCAATGTACTACCTACCTAAACATTGTGGCTAAACATTGTTGCTGATCAAGTGCACCCCTTCATGGAAATGGTATTCCCTGAAGGCAGTGGCCTCTTTCAGAAGGATAATGCGCACTGCCAAAAATGGTTCAAGGATGGTTTGAGGGACGCAACGAGTTCAAGGTGTTGTCTTTCCCCAAATTCTCCACAATCCAATCAAACATCTGTGGGATGTGCTGGAAAAACAAGTTCAATTCATATAGACCCCACCTCGCAACTTACAGTACATAAAGGATCCGCTACTTGGTGCAGATATCACAGCATAACTTTAGAGATCTAGTGGCATCCGTGCCTGGACTGGTCAGGGCTGTTTTGCTGGAAAAAAGGGGACCTACTCAATATTAGGTGGGTGGTCATGAAGTTGTGGCTGACTGGTGTAAAGCTCTCAGAGACTACGGGGCAAAATCTCTGTAGTGAGGCTGCCCTTTTGCATTGCAAGGGTTAGGCTCTAGAGGACTAGGTAAGGCTGTTTTGTAATCTCCTGATCTTCCACTCCTGCATTCTCCTCCATGCTGCAGTGCTGGTTCCTGCAACTTCTGCTCCCATGTGATCTGGCATTTATGTTTCATTGTTTTTTATTGAAGAAACAAGTTTTACATAACAATACAATATAGGAAACGGATAGCTTGGTAGTCATCCTACATGAATCAATACCTGTCAACAGTAATGCAGACGCAGTGTTAAGCTGCTGTAATGGGTCGAGAGCAACATTTGTATATAGTAAATAACAATCAATCATCAAGAGTATTTTATATAACAGAAACTTTGCTATATGTGTGAACCATTGTCTGTGATATGTAAGTTTCAGGTCAATAGTTTTTGATTCTATGGAGGTCTTTTGTGGATTCATGGAGGATGTTGCTGGATTGCAGAGCTGTACCATTGCAGCCAAGGTTGTCCTAGGGAGAGAAAGACTTCCAGTAGTAACCTCTGCTAGATGCAAGCAACATTTCATATGTGCGATGTTTATGGATTGGATCTAGGATGTCTAGTATCATGGGAGGGTGTATTTTTTTCCAATGTCTTGTGGCATTAAGCCTGGCTTCTAGGAGAATGTGTGTCACTAAGTGATGTACTGATGGTGCAAGGTTATCAACTGTCAGATTCAATAGAGCTAACTCAGGTGAGGGAAGCATTCGGTGTCACCATTGAGGGATGTGTAGTATGTCGCCCATTTGATCGCAATTCCTCCAGCATTTGTGGGATACTTGTTTATAGAAGGTTGCCAGTTTGGCAGAAGTTACATCTGAGGGAGATTTTTTGAGTTAATTCCCATAATGTGGAGCAGATGGTAGCTTTGTATATACTTTTAAGGACATTAGTCCATTGACGTTCAGTAAATGTGCGTTTTGGGTCCATCTCCCATTGTAAAAGTGGTTCAGATTTTGCAAATTACTTTTTTGACCCAGGGATAGAAAAAATGAGTGATATCCCCTTTTGGTTGGAAATGGAGCGGAAGTGCCACGCTGAATTGGGTATTGCATATAGGGGTTTATCTAGTTTAGAGAGACCATGTTTCATCCTGAGATATGTGAATAATGTGATGGGTGGTAAATGGAATTCCTTTTGGATCTCTTCAAAGTATTTGGTAGTGAAATTGCTGATAAGATTTTGAATCTTAGTGATTCCGTGGAAACGCCATTCCTCTAGAGCAGTGGTCATCAACCCTCTCCTCAGGGCTCACTAACAGGCCAGGTTTTATTTATTAACTTGGGGAGATGCAGACTAGAATACTGCAATCAGTGAGCAGAAAATTATATCACCTGTGATGTATTTCAGTTATCTTGCAAACCTGGCCTGTTAGTGGGCCCTGAAGGCAGGGTTGATGACCGCTGCTCTAGAGCTATGTTGGGAATTTTAAGAAGGGATTCTATGGGGATAGGTGGAAGTAGTTTCGAAGAAGGGTCTTGGATCTTTAGTAAGGAACACCAAGATGTTAATGAAGCCACATTAGGGGGTGAGATAAATTATGTCAATGGAGGGTCGTAAGGTGTGCCTAAAAGCCAAGTTTGTAGATTTTGGTTAGGTACATAGGTGGATTCTATTTGCCCCCATCTGGTATAGGGTATGGGTCATATCAAGTCTTGGTTGTGTGAGAAGAGTGGCAGTATAGTAGTCATTAAAGTATACATATCCTGCTCCTCCTGCTGATTTGTGTTTGATTAGATTATGGTATGCACATCTGGGTTTTTAGTTTGGCCCATGCGTAATTGTCCAATGTCGCTTCGAGAGAGGTGAAGTATGATTTCAGTTTGGGAATTGGTAAAGTCCTGAGTAAGTACAAAAGTTGGGGGAACGCTAACATTTTAAATGCTGCTAGCCTGCCCCACCAGGAAAATTCATGCTTTTGAAGGAAGTTGAGTTCAATCTGCATTTTGGTTAGAAACGGGAGATAGTTTGTGCGGAAAAGATTTTTTACTGTTTTAGTCAATTGGATACATAGGTATGATGTACTCTTTTCCACCCAGGTGAAGGAGAATTGTTGTTGTAGTAGAGTTCTGGTGACTCCATCTAGGTGGAGGTCAAGGATGGTTGATTTGGACTCCTTTACTTTATATTATGACAATCTGCTAAACCATTGTAATTGTCTTATATGATGAGGTTTGGTCAGTTATCATTAGCGCCACATCATCGGAGAATACACTGATCCTGTGGGTTAATTTGCCAATAATGAAACCTGAGATATAGAGGTTGGACCTTTTTCCTATGTTCTGCCAGGGGTTCCATGAGGAGGTTAAAAATTAATGGAGAGAGGGGGCACCCCTGTCTTGTGCCATTAGAAATTTGGAAGGGCTGAGAAAGCATGTTGGAATTGTATAGTCTAGCCAAGGGAGAGGTGTAGAGCGCGAGCATTGCCGATGGGATGTTGCCTTGGAAGCCGAATTTATGGAGAACCCTTTTGAAGGTAGTTCCAAAGGATCCTGTTGAATGCCTTCTCTGCAACAAGAGATGGAAGCAGAGAAAGCGTTCAGGAGACCCCAGCATGGTGGATCGTATTGATCAGTCACCTGGTGGCATATGACGTCTGATGGTGTTTTGTAAAGCACTCTCCATTGCACCTGTGTGGGGTGAACGGAGCCTAAAGATAACCATTGGATGATTCAGCCTATTGACTTCTCCAAGAGCTGAAATATCAGGTTTGTATAGGCTTACCCTTTAAGAGTACCTGTCATGGTCAGTTTGTCACAGTGACAGCTTGCAATAATGCTGTTCAGTAAGCCTACATAAAGAAAATGATGCAAAGTTAATGGTGCAATGGCTAATTTGGCTGCAGTACGTAATCAAATCCCTGCTTTTAACAGGCAATTGCTTGATTGCTCAGACTGAACAAGATTAGAAAACCAAGATAGCAGAAAACAAACCTAGAGGGTCTATAGAGTATGAGGATGGCCCGAAGCTACACAGATGACTCTCGGATGACTTTCATGGCTATGGGATTAATGCACACTTTTGGTGCGGTTTAAACATTTTATAGTTATGCAAAGTAAGATATTTTTTTTTTTTTTTTTTTTTTTTAAGAATAGGACTTTTTAAAGAAGCAGGTACATTTTAAAGTTTTCAACTTTTTTGGTTTTGTTTGTGTCTTGTTGAGGAGAATAACCTCTACTTCCTGACCCAGGGACACAGGAACTGAGTAAAAACCTCTCCAAAATAAGGGGGTATCCCCTCTTTGGGCTAGTTTACATTAGTGTTGTTCTCAGGGAGCATTTGACAGTTGGTGAGGAGGCAATGCCTCCTCACTGCCTGCTGTGACCCCTTAAACCCCACATTAGTGAGCTGAAACTTGCGCAGGATGGGGGGGTTTGCAGTGTGCCCCCTTTAATTTGAATGCAACAGTGAGGATCGTTTTATGTACGTCCACCTCAGCTGCCTTTGCAGTATAAGTAGGAGCGACTCTGTGGGGGGGGGGGGAGGAGACAGTCCAGCTGCCACATATTTACTGCCTCCGAAACACAATTGTAAGCGCGATTGACTTTCAAAATATTAGTGTACTTATTTTGATTCTTGAAATGCAAAGTTGCATGCCAAAAAAAAAACCAGACTGTCATGTTGGAATTTTACATAAACTAATTATTTTTAAAATGTTAGTAGAATCGATCGGAAACCATTCGTTCGAAAAAACATACAACGCTTATGCTTGGTAAAATGAAAGCACAACAAATGCATACAGTTGGTGAGTGGAAGGGTTCACAAAGGTCAGAAAAATCTTTACATACGTTCTGCCAATCATGCAATTGACAAAATATGGAATGAAGACCGTGATTATTGCTAGCGACTATAGCAAGTAAAATCCGGCAGGCTGGTTGTACCCAAGTTGATCGATCAATCAACTTGGTACATTCAGCTTGCCCATACATGGTTTGAATATTGGCTGAACCATTCGAGATTTGGAACAGTCTATGGCTAGCCTAAGCCTCTATAGGCAGCCTAATCTTTTTAACGGAACCCCTATAGCTTCCCTTTACATTGTAACACACTATACAAACTGGTGTTGCTGAATAAATCCTGAACAAAAATAATAATAATGTACTTTAATGCCGCGTACACACGAGCGGACTGTATGGCATACTTAGTTCGTCATACAATCCGACGGACAGTCCGTCGTACTTTCCACTGAACAGACTTGACCACACACGGATGCACAAACAGTCCGTCGAAAGCTTGCGCGATGACGTGTACTGCACGTACGACGGGACTAGAAATAGGAAGTCCAAGACACACAGCAAAGCACCCTTCCGCCGTGTAAATCCTTTCTGGGCATGCGCCATTCTTAGTCCGTCCAACTAGCATACTGACGACCGTACTGTCCGCTGAAACCAAAGTACGACGGACAGAATTTCGAAAAAACCGAAATACTTAGTACGCCGGACTGCACGCTGAAAAAGTCCGCTGAAGCCCACACACGAGCGGATTGTCCGCTGAAATGTGTTTCGACGGACTAAGTACGCCATACAGTCTGCTCGTGTGTACGCGGCATAAGACACACAAAACTGCATGATAGGTGTTTTTATGCTTTTAGCAATCATTTCAATAGGCCTGATTAACACACTTAAATGCTCAAAAATGTAACTTGTCCTATTTTTTTCTTTTTTTTTAACTGTATTAACCTGCATAGATGTCACATAGAAATTAATGGGATTTCTAGTTGAAATGCATTCACTTTATATCTTACTTTAGTGGAAAAATGTGTCCAGTTTTCAGCAAAGCATATATATATATATATAATATATACACACTAACTATATATATATATATATATATATATATATATATATATATATATATATATATATATATATATATATATATAAATTTAAATGTGTGTGTGTGTGTGTGTGTGTGTGTATATATACTGTTTAGGACTTTTCTGTTCATTTAAACCGATTGGTGAAAGTTCTGTGACTTTGACTTCCTCCTTCCGCACACCAGTGGGTGGTTTTATTACTAAATACTTCCACTTTTTAGCATCCAGTAACGAGAAACAGCATTGCTTATATTTGACTTTTGATAAAGCCAAAGTTATCTCAGACTGATCTGTGCATTTTCATTTCCCTGGAAATAAGGGTACACACTTCCTCACCTCAGAGTTCTTGTGACCATCTTAACCCAAAATTGCTATTTTAGTAGGCAAATTAAAATCCTCAAGTGAAATTACATTTTGAAGAAAATAAAGTCCTGAAAAACTCTCAGTTTAAGTACTTTCAGCAGCTGATCTGATGTTCTTGCCTATATTCCAGTGCTGGTGCCATGACTGCTGCCCCAGTTTTCCACTTTCTGGGTGGCTCCATATGAAGCTGCAATGGAAAGGAGCCATGCATTCAGGCTGGGTTCACACTGTTGTGAATTGGATGGTGATTTCCCTGCATCCAATTCACATGTCAGGAGATTGTGACTGGCTTTCTATGGAGCCGGTTTACACATCTCCAGAGAGGCTCTTGTGTGCTGCTTCTGGTCCATTTCAGGTCCGAATTCAGCCAAAAATTCAGACCATGCGGGAGTCTTAGGGATTCGAGTTCTGTCTCCCTACACTGTGTGCATCAGTAGAAACACAAGCCTTGGATTCTAAGGCCGCGTACACACACGCGGATTGTCTGCCCAACTTAGTCCGCTGAACCGTGTTTCAGCGGACAATCCGCTCGTGTGTGGGCTTCATCGGACTTTTTCAGCGGACAGTCTGACGGACTTAGTCTTTCGGAATTTCCGTAATTTTGTCCGTCCAAACTTGGTTTTGTCCGTCCAAACTTGGTTTCAGCGGACAGTCCGCTCGTGTGTAGGCAAGTTGGACGGACTAAGTATGGTGCATGCTCAGAAAGGATTTACACGGCCGAAGGTTGCATTGCAGTGTATTGGACGTCGTTTTTCTAGTCCCGTCGTACGTGCTGTACACGTCATCGCGCAAGTTTACAGCGGACTGTCTGTTCATCGTGTGTGGTCAAGTCCGTTCATTCAAAAGATGAACGGACTGTCTGTCGGATTGTCTGACGAACTTAGTTGGGCAGACAATCCGCCCGTGTGTATGCGGCCTAAGGCACTTCCCTGCTCTTCCCTTTTTCTAGCTAACATGCTGACTGGAGACTGCACTATCCATGCTTTCCTGGGAAGCTCAGGGAAGTGGCACAGAGAGAACAGGAGCCAGCAGCATTGAAAGGCAAAAAATTTCAAAAATTTTAACAAATGGTTTAATAGAGTATGTTTATTTTATTGTGCTGAATATGTTAAATAAAATATTCAGGCTGTATGAAAAAAATAAAAGTGAGTGGCTACAAATCCTGCAGCAGCTGACTTTTAATAAAAGAACGCTTACCTGTCCATGGATCCAGCAGTATCCTCATCCGGGCCAGTTCTTCACTGATCTTCAGTGATCTTAAGGGAAACTGCGCTTCATGATGGTCGCTCAGCCTTCTGGGACCTGTCATGTGTCTCAGAAGGCTGTGAGCAAAGATTTTTTTTGGGGGGGGGGAGGGTGCAAATTTCTGGTGGAATTGCCTAGGTGATCTGAGCAGAAGTGGGAACCGGTACATGTCAAAACTTAGTAAACGTGTCCCATTCCCCCCCCCCCAAAAAAAAATGTATCCAAAGGTTTTGGGGGGGGGGGGGGGAGGTGGACAAAAAAGTTGAACTTCCCCTTTAAGCTATAAATTACTGAGGTTTTTATTACTACTTGTAGCCCCAGTACTTTTGCAGTCCCATTAAAGGACACTATAATGGCTCAAGATGGATTTTTTCTTTAGGTACTAGTTTAAAAAAAACTGGTATTTACAAATACTACTACTTAGTACAAATACTAAGTATTTCAAGCGTAAGTAGTGTATTTTCAGTAAGCATATTTTGAGGGGTTCTACTAAAAACAAGTAGACCTGAACATAATATACAAAATATAAGAAAAATAATATAATATAAGAAAAAATCTGCTTTTGGTGGGTAACACCACCAGAGACAGACAGCCTGCCTGCCCATTTGACTAGACTTCCACATTGATTTTCACTTATTGTTTTAAATGCAGGTTCTGCAGATTACATTAAAATGGAAGAAAAAAAAGTATGTTAACCACTTGCTGACCAGCCACTGTCATTTATACTGCGGAAGGTCGGCTTGTTCCCGTAAATTGCTGTAGCTGTACGTCTGCCCTTTAAGCGGCTATAGCAGGCGTGCACTTGCCGGCTGCACGGCGGGGGAGCTGATAGGCATGGTCGTCATGTGTCAAAAGTGGCCATTCTGTTTACCGCAATCTCACAGTCCCGCTAACAAATGCTGATCACCGCCATTACATGTGAAAAAATAAATAATAAAAATGCCATACATCTATTCCCTATTTTGTAGACACTATAACTTTTGCACAAACTAATCAATATACGCTGATTGTGATTTTTTTTTTTTTTTATACCAAAAATATGTAGAAGAATACATATTGGCCTAAACAGATGATGAAATTCGTTCTTTTTACATTTATTTTTTTGGCATATTTATTCTAGCAAAAAGTAAAAAATATATATATTTTTTTTCCTGAAATTGTCAGCTCTTTTTTGTTTATAGTGCAAGAAAAAAGAAAAAAAACAGAGCTGATCAAATACCACCAAAAGAAAGCTTATTTGTGGGAAAAACAAAAGGACATCATTTTGTTTGGGTACAATGTTGGATGGCCACGCAATTTTCAGTTAAATCCACGCAGTGCCGTATCCCAAAAAATGGCCTGGTCATTAAGGGGGAAAATCTCCCGGTCCTTAAGTGGTTATTTACATATGCCTATTTATGTGCGAAATCACTCAAGTCTTCATACACGAGTGTATTTTCCAAAAATGGCAAGGGTTCAATGTGATACAACGAGATACAAAGCCGTCTCCCAGCTCATCCCTAAGTGAAATTGATGTTGTTTGTTGCTTAGTGCACTTTTAACTTTGCTGTTTGAAATCACAAGGCCCCATACAGCCTACCTGACAGGGCCCCCTTCCCGTGGCTGAAAGTGACATAGATTTATCGTGAAACATCACCCTGTGTGCCCACAGCAACTGCATGGGAAGGGGGCACACGGGGGCTCAGACAGCAGATTGAAAGGACGCATGTACTAGAACCAATCCTCCTGCAGTGCAGCAGAAGGGATAAAGAAGAGGAGAATCTGGCAGCGCTGCAGGGGGAGGCAGAAGAGGATCGGTGTCTGCAATAACAGACAGTACAGTCAGACCTCCTGCTCAGCAGGTGCCCGGGCCCCCTTTTGAACTGATGGGGTCCGGGCCCAGTACAGGAGGGCTGGCTGCACTGCCTTATCACCGGCCCTGCTTCTATTAGCACCCTAGATGTGTAATTAATTAGCAGCTGATACATGTTCTACACGTGGGTGGATGTTCCTTATAGCTGGCTGGCTTTCCTTTAAACATTGACAAATACGTGACTAATTATTTTCCTTCCCTATTTTTTACTCTACATGTTATGCGGTCATCAATGAGGATTGAGAATACAGACACTTGTCACTGGGATGTAGAGCTACTGATTAGTGCTGAAAAACAAATGTATGTCCAGGGTCATTGATAAAATATACTTTGTATTACATAGAGACAGGTTCCCAGTCCTCATCAGGGTGGCAGGGGCAAGTGCCAATGAAGTCATGACAGAAAGCCTAAGCCTTTTTCTGACACTTGTTGCTTACAAGTTAACCACTTCAGCTCCGGACCAATAAACACCTTAAGGACCAGAGGTCTTTTTGCAATTTCGCACTGCGCTGCTTTAACTGGTAATTGCGCGGTCATGCAATATTGCACCCAAACGAAATTTGCGTCCTTTTCTTCCCACAAATAGAGCTTTCTTTTGATGGTATTTGATTGCCTCTGCGATTTTTTTTTTTTGCGATATAAATGGAAAAAGAGCGAAAATTTTGAAAAAAAAAGATATTTTCTTCTTTTTGTTATAAGAAAAATCGAATAAACTAAATTTTAGTCATACATTGAGGGCAAAATTTATTCAGCCACATGTCTTTAGTAAAAAAAATGTCAATAAGCGTATATTTTTTGGTTTGCGCAAAAGTTATAGCGTCTACAAACTACATTTTCTGGAATTTACACAGCTTTTAATTTATGACTGCCGATCTCATTTCTTGAGGTGCTAAAATGGCAGGGCAGTACAAATCCCCCCCAAATGACCCCATTTTGGAAAGTAGACACCCCAAGGAAATTGCTGATGGGTATGTTGAGCCCATTGAATATTTATTTTTTTTGTCCTAAGGGATTGAATAATGACAAAAAAAAAAGTTGTCACTAAATGATATATTGCTCACACATGTCATGGTTATATGTGGAATTGCACCCCAAAATATATTCCGCTACTTCTCCCGAGTATGGGGATACCACATGTGTGGGACTTTTTGGGAGTCTAGTCGCGCACGGCACCCCGAAAACCAATCACCACCTTCAGGATTTCTAAGGGTGCAAATTTTTGATTTAACTCCTCACTACCTATCACAGTTTCGAAGGCCATAAAATGCCAAAATAGCACAAAACCCCCCAAAATGACCCCATTTTGGAAAGTAGACACCCCAAGCTATTTACTGAGAGGCATGTTGAGTCCATGGAATATTTTATATTTTGCCAAAAGTTGCGGGAATATTACAAACTTTTTTTTTTTTGCACAAAGTTGTCACTAAATGATATATTGCTCACACATGCTATGGGCAGAAGTCAAATTACACCCCAAAATAAATTCTGCTGCTTCTCCCGAGTACGGGGATACCACATGTGGGGGACTTTTTGGGAGCCTAGCCACGTACGGGACCCCGAAAACCAAGCACTGCCTTCTGGATTTGAATATAAAATGCTACCAAAAAACCTGTTAGCGATGGCAGGGATCAGGCCTGACTCTGCGATCGCTGCAGTTATGTGTTTAGTGTTTTGTAAGTGACAGTGATCGATCGATACTGCACTTGGGTGGGCTGGGCAGAGGGGCAAAACGCAGGTGCCAGCAGGTATCTGGGCTGATCCCGCTAACAATGCGTTTTTTTGGAACCCTAAACTGCTGGGGACGCTAGTATAGATCTGATCAGATCAGATATTGATCTTTTCAGATTCTATACCACTACGGGAGGTGTATGCTTTGCGTGTGGGTGTTAGCGGTACTGGCACTAACCTAGCGCTGCCTGGGGCGACGCAGACCCTGACCCTAAAACCTAATTGATATCACCCGCCGGGTGATCAGGGGGTTAAACCTTTATTGGGTAATAAATGGTGGGTGCCCTGATGCTATAAAAAACAAACTAACCAGAGTCACCCGTAACACTTATATGGTGATCAGTGGTGAAAGGGTTAACTAGGGGCAATCAGGGGGTTCAAATTTTTATTAGGTAGTATATGGGGGTCCCTGGTGCTATATAAAAACCTGACGGGGAACCTAAATAACTAACTGGCTAACCAGCGTCACCAGTGACACTTATACTGTGATCGCTGGTGAAAGGGGGTGAAAGGGTTAACTAGCAGCAATCGGGGGGTTAAAACCATTATTGGGTAGTATATCAGGGTACCTAGCGCTATAAAAACCTGGCGGTGAACCTAAAAAAATAACTAGCTACCTAGCGACACTAGCGACACTGATGCAGCGTTCAGAAAAATTATCGCTTAGTGACACTGGCAAAAGGGGGTGAAAGGGTTAACTAGCGGAAATCAGGGGGTTAAAACCATTATTGGGTAGTATATCGGGGTACCTAGCGCTATAAAAACCTGGCGGTGAACCTAAAAAAATAACTAGCTACCTAGCGACTGTAGCGACACTAATGCAGCGATCAGAAAAACGATCGCTTAGTGACACTGGCAAAAGGGGGTGAAAGGGTTAACTAGCGGCAATCAGGGGGTTAAAACCATTATTGGGTAGTATATCGGGGTACCTAGCGATATAAAAACCTGGCGGTGAACCTAAAAAAATAACTAGCTACCTAGCGACACATGCAGCGATCAGAAAAATGATCGCTTAGTGACACTGGCAAAAGGGGGTGAAAGGGTTAACTCTAGGGGCAATCAGGGGGTTAAATCTTTATTGGGGGGTGATAGGGGGCTACCCTGGACCTAACACTAACTGTCCTGACAGTTTTTACTGTCACAACTGACACTGAATGCATTGATCAGTAAAGAAATGATCAATGCAATCAGTGACACTGTGACTGGGGGGGGGGGGGGGTTGTGTGCCTGTGTGTACCTACATGTCAGTGTAGTGTTGGTGCACACTTACTATTAGTCTTCTCCTCGTAGTCCGGTCAAAAAGACCGCCCCGAGGAGAATGACATCACTTCCTCCTTCCTGTGTAAACAATACACAGGGGAGGAAGCTTCTCATTGGCCAGGAGCGATCCAGAGGGGGTGGCCGAAAACCAACGGCCATCCCCTCATCACGGAGCGCTCCTGGAGGGAACCGGACCGCCGTAACCAGCGGGAGGGGGTCCGATCGGACCCCCCACCCGCTGGAAGGCAATCACGTAAATCTACGTGATTGTGCCTGCCTGTGCCATTGTGTTGACGTACAATGGCAATACGGCGGTCCTGAAGTGGTTAAAATCCTTATTTTTTTTGCTATAAAATTACTTAGCACCCCAAACATTTTATTTAATTATAAAATATAATATATTTTTAGAAGGGACCCTAGAGAATAAAATGGTGATTGTTACAATATTTTATGTCACACTGTATTTGCGCAGCGGTCCTTCAAATGCAATTTTTTTTTTTGGAAGAAATACACTTTCATGCATTAAAAAAAAAACAAAAAAACATAAACTTAGGCCAGTTTTCTTGCCTAATGTGAAAGATTATGTTACGCTGAGTAAATAGATACCTAACATGTCATGCTTTAAAATTGTGCACACTTGTGGAATGGCGACAAACTACGGTACCTAAAAATCTCCATAGGCGACACTTTAAAAATGTATACGGTTACCAGTTTAGAGTTGCACAAGAGGTCTTGTGCTACAATTATTGCTCTCACTCTAACGATCATGTCGATAACTCACATGTATGGTTTGAACATTGTTTACATTTGTGGGAGCGACTTGCGTATGCGCTTACTTCTGTGTGCGAGTACGGAGGGATGGGGCGCTATGCTGTTTTTTCTTTCTTTTCTTTTTTTATTAGTCTTTTTACACTGTCCTTTAAAAGAATAAAAATAATTCTGATCACTTTTATTGCTGTCACAAGGAATGTAAACATCCCTTGTGACAGTAATAGGCAGTGGTGGCCCATCCATTAGGGGTGCACGGGCGCCACCCTCCCGTCCATGCGCCCAGCCTCCTGATCTATATGCAGGGTGCCGGACGCATGGATTCAAATTAGGGTTTTTTTTTTCTTAAAGCATGTGATTAGAGCCAGAGGCTTTAATAGGCTTCACAAAAGGGTGGGCTTGGGGCGCAGAGCGCAGCGCCCGGAAGCCCACCCAGTTGTGTGACAATAGCGAATGAATATTTGCTATTGTAACACTGATTCTCTTCCCGGCCAATCAGGAAGTGGCCCAAAGCAGATCCGATCAGATTGGTAACCAGGAGGAGGGAGGAGACGCAGGGGAAGCGAGGAAGCAGTTGAGGAGAAGCCGACGCTGCCCGAAGCTCTGCCCATGAGATGGGGTATGTGGGGGGCCTCGACTGCTGACTGACCAACATGGGGGAGCGGGGGTGCCACCCATTACCCAGCAGCCGGCCGGCCCACTGTGGGGGGGGGGTGCAGTCTGTGGCCTAACTGGGGGGGTGTCTGCGGGTGGATTGTTTGACGCACCCCTCCCCCCAAAAAAAACAGCCGCCAGGTACTCTTCACGGAGTACGTTTTGGCGCCTTTAAGTTTTGGAGCCCGGGTGAGCCGCGGGAGAAGGCTCTTCTTTTACTCAAATTATTTGCAGGTTATGTCATTCCTTTCCCACAGGTCACTTAAAGCGGTACAAAAAATGGAAAACGTTGCAGCTTAACAATACAGTACATGTAGTGGCTGCATTTGTTTTATTTATTTTTTTGGCTTTTTTTTCGTCTGGTGATCTGACCAGTAACACACCTCCTATATAAAGTACCACCACTCTTGATGAAGGAGCACTGGGGGGGGGGGGGGGTCCACCTTTGGACAGCAGTATTGTCAGTCTGAGGGTAGAGGAGGGTTAGATGGAATAACAGAATAAAATACACTAACAAATTGAAGCCAAACTCCAGCTAACGCTTTCTAAGCAGTTACGGCAACCGTTTTGTTTCTTTTGGGATAAAGGTTTTACATTTTTTTTAAAAAGCTGATCATTGTAAGCACCCCTGCCAGTGCTATATGGTTTGTTACAGTCCTGTAACTGCTACCTCTGCAGTACAGCGTGTTCTACTGAAAAACAGACTTACTGGGCAGATCATCGGGCAAAAATAAAAGAAGGAAAAAGTAAAAATTAAAACGAATGCAGCCATCACATCCAAGAATTGGTAAGCTGCAATATAATAATGCCTGTGCTGATCTAGCAACCCCCTGTGCTCACCACGCAGCAGGACTGTCGACAGGCTGGGTACTGGAAGCTAGTGGCGATCACTGCAGTAGGGGTGCCTACTACAGTGATTTCCAGTTTCTATGGGAATCCCAAAGATATGGTACATACATATTTACATTGGTTCATGTATAATGTAATTCTATAGAAATTACTGTACCTAAACTTTAGCTTTAAACAAAGAGGCGTGCTGCAGGGCAAGAATAATGCAGCATCCACAGCTCATCAGAGTAAACAAATCACATGAGTTTGGCAAAATACATTTGGAGGAAACTCATCCCTAGTGATAATGGTGCTCTGAATTCAGAAACAGTGCAGCCCATGCGATCCGATTCTTGTGCCATTTGACAGCTTGTCCTGCGATCTAGGAACTGATGGGGGGGGGGGGGGGGTGTCATTAACTTCCTATTGACACCCGCAGGGCTTTGCAGAGGGCAGTGTGAACAGCCTGCTAGTGACATGTGATATCTCACTGGTTCCCGCATCGCATATGTGTTGGTAATGATTAAGCACAAGATGTATGTGTGAAACGCGTCTATGTGACCACAGTTTGGTGTCTCTGGTGTTATCTTTGTGAAGAGAAATTAAAGGCAGTCGGAAGTTCTGGATCTGCAGCCATTTTTATCTTCTTTCCAAGTTTCCCACGGAGGCGGGCCGGGGCTAGCACTCTGCAAGATACTTCAATCAGCCTTATCTTTATATACCTGGAGTAGCGGTTCTTTTTATTGTATACTCACGTATGTGCAAACCGGGACTAAGAAAACAGTGAGTTCAGAAGAACCTGTACTGTAATTAAGTGCTACGGCACATATATTTTTTTTTTTAATGAGGCCACAGTTCTACTTTAAGAAGTATCACAAGTATTTGGGTGGCACAGTGGTGTAGTGGGTAGCACTCTCACCTACCAGTAAAAAGGGTCACTGGTTCAAATCCAAACCACGACACTACCTGCCTGGAGTTTGCATGCTCTCCCTGTGCCCGCGTGGGCCTCCCCCGGGAACCCCGGCCTCCCCCCACACCCCAAAGACATGCTGGTAGGTTCAAATGGCTCCAAAAATTGGTCCAAAATTGGCCCCAGTTATGAATGTGAGTTGGGGACCTTGGATTGTGGGCTCCTTGAGGGTAGGGACTGATGTATGTGTGGAGCGCTGAATAAATTGACAGTGCTATATGGGTACCTTAAATAAAATATTATATTTTAATGAGACACAATGTACTGGGATAGGGACAATTGTAGACACTCACTCAGGTTGAACTGGATGGACTGGTGTCTTTATTCAACATTACTAACTACTGTATGTAACTATTTGTATTATGAGCTTGCAGGCAATTCTTTTGTGGATAGAATAATGCATTATTTATGTGTAGTCACAATTCGTGAATTGACCGCTTATGGATTATTTATAACTGAATGTTTGTGCAATGTGCCTCAGCACGGCCACTTGTAGTCCCCATCAGAGGCATGTATCAGGGTGACAATGCAGGAGCACAACTGGGAGACGGAGCAAAGCATTGTCACCCCACAGGAAGTGCCTGAAAAAGAACCTTTATAGCAGGATCCCGGGGTATATTATTTTAACCACTTGCTTACTGGGCACTTAAACCCCCCTCCTGCCCAGACCAATTTTCAGCTTTCAGCGCTGATACACTTTGAATGACAATTGCGCGGGCATACAACACTGTACCCAAAGGAAATTTTTATCATTTTTTTTCCCACAAATAGAGCTTTCTTTTGGTGGTATTTAATTACAGCTGGGAGTTTTATTTTTTGCTAAACAAACAAAAAAAGATGCAAAAAAAAAAAATCATGTTTAATAGTTTGTTATAAAATTTTGCAAACAGGTCATTTTTCTCCTTCATTGAAGTGCACTGATGAGGCGGCACTGATAGGCTGCACTGGTGGGCACTGATAGGCTGCACTGGTGGGCACTGATAGGCTGCACTGGTGGGCACTGATAGGCATAGTTAAGGCGGCACTAATAGGCACAGATAAGGTGGCACCAATGGGCACAGATAAGGCGGCACTGATGGGCACGGATGGGTGGCACTAAGGGGCACTGATAGGTACCACTGATAGATGGGACAGATGGGCACTCATAGGTGGCACTGATAGGTGGCTCTGATAGGTGACACTGCTGGGCACTGATGGGCGGCACTGATGGGCACTGGTAGATGACACTGATGGGCACGGATATGTGGCACTGGGGTGCAGCACCATTGTTGAGACAGACTGTGGGCACTGATGGGTGGCACTGTGGGCACTGATGTGTGGCACTGTGGGCACTATGGGCTCTGACGGGGGCACTTATTTATTCATGAGGTGGCACTGGCAGGGGGCAGGTGGGCACTGGTAAAGCTGGCCGTGATCGGGACTGATGTCCCGATCACGGCCGCCTGTGATCGGCTCTTTTTTTTCCTCCTCGCGCTATCAGCGCGAGGAGGAAAAATAGCAGATTACCGACTCCGTTGTATCACATGATCAGCTGTAATTGGCTGACAGCTGATCACGTGGTAAGGGGTCAGGATCGACCCCTTGCTCAGATCCATGATCAGGCGAGTCTCGTCGACTCGCAGATCACAGAGCGTGCAGCGCCCCCCTCAGGGGGCGCGCAGGCCGCTCGTGCACGGGACGACGTCAATGGACGTAGTCCCGGCAAAGGAGGTCCGTGCTGTAGCCGTCATTTGGCTATAGCGTGGATCTCTAGTGGTTAATAAAAGCTGCAGATGTAAAATTTTGAAAACCACTATTAAAATATTACCATGGTAATAAACCCGCACATTTTTTTTTTTTTTAAACCTGCAAAGCAAAAGGCATAATGAGCTAGTATGCACCGCATACTAGCTCATTATGAAATACTTACCTTAGAACGAGGCCCTGACATCTGGCCCGATCCACGCCGAGGGAGCTGACATGCTCCCTCTGCGTTTCTTCCGGGTATCGCGGCTCCGGCGCGGTGAGTGGCCGGAGCCGCGATATCGTCACTCCTGTGCATGTGCGCGGGAGATTTCATTCCGGCCGGCCACTGCCGGATTTTCAGGCCGAGAATCCCCTTGTGCGCATGCGTCGCTGCAGTCAGCGGCGCATACCGAGGGGAATATCTCCTAAACCGTACAGATTTAGGAGATATTTTTTTTACCTACAGGTAAGCCTTATTATAGGCTTTCCTGTAGGTAAAAGTTAAAAAATTAAGTATACAACCACTTTAAAGCTTATGTTAGAGTTTAATGATTGAGTATAAGTCTACTTTAACACTAGCAGTGTTTGTCCTCTTGTGCTGTAGGATCTTCCAGGTCTCTTCAGTTGCCATTTTTATACATTTTCTTGTTCCCTTGAAATGCACGGACAACAGGATATCACGTGAACCTGGACTAATAATCTATTTTATACAAGGATAATTGCATTCAATTTCCATTTCTAATTTGAGGCTCTGCAGGCAATCAGGATTCACAGCAGGAAAAAAAAATGAACGAATTCTCCAGCTCAGTGTGATAGGCCCTCTACACCGTTCTACACTGACCACCATGGATCAATGACTGGGAGTCTACAATATTTTCCAACCAACAGAAAACGGAATCTATACTAGATACTAATGAGCAGGCTCTGCGTTACTAACATACTACAGCAGCCCACTGCATTTACCAAAGCAATGTCTTAAGGAACTCCCCAGGCAAATATGTGAAAGTACCTTTTAGTTCAGATGTGTTTCTTTAAAAAATAAAATGTAATCAGAAGTAAAGCCAACCATACTGAGATCGACCATAATCTGGCATTGTTGTCAAGTGCAATTAACTTACGCAGTATATACATTGGCAAAGAACAATTTACCATATGTATAAATAATATTTCAAAAACCAAGGAACCAGGGATGGGAGGGGGTGTAGAGAACAACCAAGGAAAGGAGAAATGGAAAACAAGCGCAGATCAGCTTGTCAAGATTGGCAAGTAAGAAGTGTGAGCAGATGACTGCTATTGTTCAGACATCATGCACATAGTGTGTGTAGAGGGGGCAACCTTGCCATTATTGAGGTTGATCTGTACTACAAGAATAAAAAGGTGGGGAAAAAATGAACAATGAAATTGTTGACTAGCTGGGTCAGGAACCAATGAGGACGTCAATATAACAATGTTGTCCCCAGAGGTCATTTACTTGAGCTCTTTTGTTAAAGAAGTTTCTCTGCTCACAGCATACATTTTCATCCTATAACACTATATTGTAACAATACAAACTATTTTTTTTGGCAATCCAATGTAAGCATATTTGAAAAATATCCTTTCGTGTTGTGAGTGCTGCCTGTCTGCTGACAATCTCTTTTCACAACCTCCTGGATTCCCAGCACACAGCCTTCGAGAGCCGATCGCGACAGTTCATCCAATGTTATCCGATGGCACAAGCATGAAAATGTTTTGCGTAAGATACTAGATCATACGATTTTCGTTTTAATCAATACAGTTGTCATTCAAAAATACAAACAAATATGCTACAACACATTACATCACTTCTGAATTTTTATTTTGTCATAAGAGAATTTTCATCCCTTAAGTAAACTCTTCATTTTTGATATGAGACTAGCATGCAAAAATAACGGACGATCATTTGTCTGTCTGATAATCTCATCGTGTTGCACATTGGGCTTCTAAAACGCTGCTTCTACAGGAATTTTTCAATTTTTTTCTCCTGCTTGTAGAAGCAGCTCAGTGTTATCCTATGTGTTTAGGGGCATAATTTAAGAGGAGAGTTAAGGGGAAAAAAAACAAACATCATAAGTGCCTTTTTGACAGCAATTTACAGGCATAAAGAAACACTAAACACTCATAAATGCGCATAAATGTGTCATTTAGGAGCATTCAGTGTTTTTAATTTTACATTGAAAACTTAGCAGAGGGGGAAAATACCCGAAGGCTCCATTCGCACCAATGTTTTTTTTTTTTTTTTAATGCTTTTTGCAGAAATGCAGGACATAGTTTTTTAATATGTTTCCTATGGAACACATTGACATCAATGCATTTTTGAGCCTCTGCATTTTTGGAAAGGGTCAGACTTTTTTCTTTTTTTTTTTAAACCCAAAACATTGCTTTTTTTTTGTTCAATAGACTTCAATGGAAACTGTGATGAAAACACATGTAGTATGTTTTTTTTTTAGCGCATTTTTGATGTGTTTTTGACACAATTTGCACTTTGCATGATTTAATCTGCCCAACAACAACTTGGCCAAATAAAAAGGAAAAACCATAAAAAAATTGTGTCTGAGAGGGTGATTGAAAGCATCTGATGCAATAACGTCCAACAGCAATGGGAGATCCCATTTAGGAAACAATTTGAGGTTTCAACCAAATTACATCTTGAAAAACAGTATAATTTAGGTGTTGGATGCCCACTGTATGCTGGTGAATGTGTGCCTATAGCATACTTGTGCATAGACCTAAATGAAGCCACGCATGCAGGCATTTCAGAACAGACTTCTGAAGAGTCCAGCGTAAAATCTTGATCAGCAATAATACTGGGAATTTATACCATATTCTGATATAGGCACGGTTAGCGCAATCCTTTCTCGTTTTCATAAGATTATCTACAGAACATTCAAATCCATTAGCCTCTGCCTCTCTACACCTACGCCTTCAGCCTGAGCCAGTCGGATCCCGGATGAATGGGACTTTGGAGAAGATTTGATCTTGCATACAGAGGGAGTCAATCCTTGACACTTATAAGGATGAGCAAAGGTTATCAAGGCCCCTTCGACCAATCTGGGATCATCACCAGAACTGTCACCTTCCCCCGCCACAGCCTCAGCTGGAAGCTGAGAATCAGAGGGAGCAGTAGAAAGGCATAATCTGGCTTTGAGATCCACTATGTAGCCAGCACCTCCATCCTGATTGCTTGCAGATTCTGGGCCCTGGAATGGAACTTCATCAAATTGGTGTTGACTGGGGATGTGAGCGGTCTACCTCTGGAAGAAAAATACCAAGCTCTGTTAGTTCTCAAAAGACTTGCAGTACTCTGGACCATTCATTGTCGTCCAGACTTGTACTTGGACAAATAGTTTGCCTGAAGATTCTTCTGACCAGGCACATAGGCCACAGATACCTGCAGAAGATTGACTTGAACAGATTCTAGAATTAGAGAAACCTCCTTCAGAAGGGAGAGACTGAGCCTTATTTCCAGATGTAGGCCACAGTCGTTGCTGCCCAACTTTACCAGGATGGGCTTACCCCGGAACATTGCAATAATTTAGTTTCTTCAACCATAAGTTTAGGCCACTGCTCCAGAAACCCATCTTGAACGGGAGCGAGAGTTAAACTGAGCCCACCTGAGCTGCTAGAGCGAGGCAATTTCTATGGCTCAATCTGAGACGTGAAGGATGAAAGATCTCCAAATATGGCCTAAAAAGCTTTCCTTAATGGACCACATGTCAATCACCAAAGCTGTACCTATGTCCATAGAGGAGCCACATAGTGCCCATAAGGCATGTATGGGTGGCACAATCCCAAAATAACAGAAAGCATCCAGACGTGGAACTCTTTACTGACTTCTTGGTTTATGCGTTGGCTTCCCAGTTTTTCCTGGACTTCCAGCCAGAAATGCAGACGCTAAGCTCTCTGGATTGAGCGTGAGCGTGGAAACTGACTCTTGAGTTTTTAAGTCTCCTTTTAACTCAGCAGACATTCTTCTTGAGGCAGGAAGCCAAACTGACCACTATTAAATTTAGACTTGACCTTCTGCGATCAAGAAAACTGCAGTGATAGCGTTTGTCCTTTAAGGCCACAACATCTTCTTATGATAAGGTCATGTATATGGCCAATCCAACAAGGGACACACACTGACCAGAGTGGTGATCCCAACCCCTGGACCTCTTTCAGTTCAAAAGGGCATAACTTTGACATCCTGTGACAGCATACTCCAATTTTGTAGAACGAGCACTTGATCCATCCAACCTATGGGCATTGTCAAACTGTCCTCTGGAGTTACTTAAAATATTTCCAAAGCTTCACTTCTACTCAAAGGAATTTCACCAACCTTACCAATCTGGACAAAGGTCGTCCTTGTCTTACTGTTAAGAAGAGACTGAAGAGGATTGATTGGCTTGAGAAGGCCCTGAATTGAAGACTGATTGACCATATGCTTAATTGTGACAACTTGGTCACCGTCATCTTCATCACAGTCTGCCTGAACAAAGTAGGAATCACATGTTTATTCACTTCTACTTGGGAAGAAGCTGACAAGGGTTAATTTGCATGAGGAGGTTCTGAGACTACACATTGGCACCATATATGACCCCTTCACAGAGTGAGTGGAAAAGACTCCTTTACAGTGTATTGACCACAAGCTTAATGAATGTGACAACCGGTTAGGTGTTGTCGTAATCTTTATCCTGGGTTGCTTAAACAAGGTAACATTCTTGCATCCATGTTTGTCTGCCTTCTCTTTGGAAGAATCTGAAGCAGATTGCCTGGGAAGGCTTGGAGACTGCTTGGTAACTCTTTCACAGGGTGAGTGAAAACACTCCTTTAGGGTGTATTGACCACAGGCTTAATGAATGTGACAAACTGTTGGGTGTTGTCATCTTTATCCTTGGTTGCCTGAACAAAGCGGAATTTATGCAGTCATGTCCATTTCGAAATTCAGAAAATGGGCTGTTTCACCTGGTATGGCTAGGCAGCTTCTCATTGCCAGAGCAGATAGCCCTTTCAAAGGGTGAGCAGAAACCACTTCTTTAGAGTGTATTGACAATGTGTTTATTGAATGTGACATCCTGTTATGTGTCATTCTTATCCCTGGCTGCTTAAGTCAGTGGGATACATACTGTCGTGTCCATCCGGAAATTGAGAAAATGGTCTGTTTCACCTGGCATGGCTAGGCAGCTTCTCATTGCCAGTGCAGAAAACCTTTTTAAAGGGTTCAGCCATGTCTTCTTTACTGAAGAGCCTGATGCTGTTTGTTCTGAGACTTGTAATTACCAATAGATAACCTTTCCACAGGGTTTTGCGTGCCAATTAACAAACCAGCCCATAAAAATAATTAAATGCAGTAAAATAGTTTGCTTAGTGACAAACCTTAAGGGGTGAACCACTGCTAGAGGGAGACTGAAGCCTCCATCCACAGCCCTAATTCACCAGGTGGTTAATGAGCTAAACCTTGCCCTGCCAGGAATCAGGACATAATGAAAAATTTTGTTCAGAATTTGCAACAGAATTACACTAATATTCTGCAATGTACACAAACCAAGGCAATTGTAGACCTCATAAAAATGCTTCTCCTGTTGTTTTTTTTTTTTATGGAAAACTGGAGAGCACATAGAAATATAAAAGGATATACCATACCTCAACAGGCCATGGCTGGCCCAGTAGTCATCCACAGATAACTCCTCTACCTTCTCTGGAAATGCTGGTCTTTGAGGGGGTTAGCATAATGGCACAACAGTAAAGCAAACACGAGAAGCCACCAACAGGTTATTGCCATGTGTGAACAGACAGTGTTACTGTTATTACTGTACCTGTTATGCAGAGCAGCTCAGGCTATGCATAGTGGCTGCAGACAAGGCTGTTGGCCCTGACAAAAGCCACCCAAGGACCAGCAGCGGGGCTCCCTGGATTATGGTTAATTTACACCAGCCTAATCCACATGCATGGACGGATGGCCAGCCCTTTAGACCAGCCAGGTAGAGGCGCACACCTAGGTCCTGCACATAGGAGGAAAAAAATGTCCTGGCAATATGAGCTACTACAAAAAAAATACTGCAGCCTTTTCTGCAAGAGGTTCTGGCATTTTATTCTGCTCGAAGTGTGCATGGCCCCTAACAAATATCCCCACTGTAAGATTTTTCTTATTTTCCTGTTCCAGTGACAACATACAATTTAGAATTTTCCCCTTATTTTCAGCCCCAGTGACAATGGGCCTTAGGACAAATAGAGTAAAGCCTCATGCACACTATTATATTTTCTGCAGATTTTTGTCTTCAGATATACCAAAACCATGTAGTGCAAGGACCTGCCTGATTGCATACAAATTGGAACTCTTCAGATTTACCAAAACCATGTAATATCAGGTCAAACCTTAAGATAAAAACATGCAGAAAATCTAATAGTGTGTATGGGGCAAAAAGCGTTACGATTGTTGGCCAACTGAGCATCTGATTTTTGTCAAAAGGGAGTGTGTTGTGCCACAAACATGAACGTAGTGATGTACTACTAGGAATTTCAGCTCTTGAGTGCCACCCTTTTGTTTTGGCCCCTTCTGCTAATTTCGTGTTTGGTGAGCATTGATTCTGAGCATGCGTGTTGTACTTTCAACTTTTGTGACGTACAGTATTTGTGTACTGACCATACGAAAATCTGACGTCAAACCGTTGTCCACTGAAAATTTACTAGCCTTTCATCCAACATTTGTCGAAAGTTGGACAACAACTGTCAAGAGGCATGTACTAACAGTAAGATTTTAGGACAACAGTTTGCCAACAGACCAGGGGCGGACTGACAACTCATGGGGCCCCTGGGCAATAGGAGATTATGGGGCCCCCAGGCAATCAGAGATTATGGGGCCAACAGTATACACAAACACACACAAACACACACAAACACACACAAACACACACACACTATACAATCACACAGTATACACAGACATGTTTCTATTGGCTGAGAAGGTACTGGAGAGGTGGGGCAGCTATAATCCTGGGATTTTTAGACCAAAAGGATGTCGGTAAGGGACATTTCAAAGACAGATGTAAAAAAAAAAACACAGATTTTTACATACTGTCCCTGGTTTTACTGAGGCTGGCAAACCTGATGGGGCCACCTAGTGGCCCGGGCACTCGGGCAGTGCCCGAGTGACCGAATGGTCAGTCCGCCCCTGCAACAGACAATCCCCTGCCAACAATTGTACCATGTGTATGAGGTCCTTTTAAGTATGATATGCCAATCACACTTTCGTTATGTGTATATATAGCAGACACAATGGGGGGGGGATTTACTAAAACTGGTGCACACACCGAATCTGGTGCAGCAGTGCACTTAACTTCTAAACTAAGCTTCTAATTTAAGCTTGTTCAATTATGGCACATACACATGGTCAGAGAATCGTACAAAAAATACAGCTTTAAAAGTGATAGTAAGATAATCTGATTGTTACTAGACAGCTTTCGAGAGCCGATCACAAGAGTTCATTTGATTATTATCCGATGGGACAAGAACGAAAATTTTTCTCGTACGTTACTAGATCGCATGATATTAGTCAGTACAGTTGTTGTTAGAAAATACAGTACAAATATCCTACAACACATTACAGGTCCTTTCACACAGTCGGTCCGCCCAGCGGACTCCGTTTTTGCTTGCGGGGGATCGACCTGCTAATCCCTGCTGAGTAGACGGATGACCGGTCCGTCTCCGTTAACTGTGCTGAGATGGACCGGTCAGAGTCCTGCTTTCCTGTCCATTTTCATCCAATCCCATCCATCAGACAGATGGAAAATGGGGTCTCCATCCTTCTAGATTTCACACACAGAATCAGATAGCAGCGGGTGTCAGCGGACATGTCCCCACTGACATGCGTTTCTCCATAGGAGTGAATGGAGGCTCCGATCAGGTCCGCCTGAAAAACTGACAGGTGGACCTGATCGGAAAGCCTGTGTAAAAGGAGCCTAAATCGCTTCAGAATTTTTATTCTGTCGAATGAGAATGTTTGTAACTCTTCATTTTCGATATAAGATTAGCATGTAAAAAAAAAAAACGGACGGTCCTTCGTTCCGATAATCTCGTTGTGTGTACCAGGCAATAGGCTTTGATAATAAAACCTAGAAGCTAATTGGTTACTATGCACAGCTCTACCAGATTCTGTGTGCCCCGGTTTTAGTAAATTTCCACCAATTTTAATTGCAGCCGAACATCCTGGTTTTAATTTTCATAAAAAAGGAAAGACAAAATAGTTTGGACTAAAGGGATGAGGCTTGTTGGAAAGGTTTGGGACCCGTGTAAAAGGGCATCCTTGTTTATTGGTGTCTAAGGCAGTATAAGCCTGAGTTTCGTACACAAGTCTTTTTTTCTGTGTCAATTATAAGACTATATGCGGATACGTATTCATTTTGCTCTACCTAATAATTTAGTTCTTAAGATGGAAAAGTCTGGGAACAATATGGGTATTACTTATGTATAGAGCTGATTAAATTTACCATTACAGTTATAATTCACCAAGCAGTAATTTACTAAGCGGCAGGTAATATATATAATACTCTGTACTGTATAATTCTAGTCTAAAAATCTATACCTGTAATGTGTTCACCTTTTTTGCCTTCAGTACTTGGATCACAAGCCTCCATTGCTTTAGCCTGAAATATGTGATGCGATATTGTGAGCTTACAATTATTTGTTTGTGTCAAAATATGTGAAACAGGCCTAAACTGTGTTACCTTTAGTGCAGGTTCACACAGGGCGACCTGTCAGGTGACTTAACCGCCTGACAAGTCGCACGCTATGCATTGCAATGGAACTGTTCTAATAGGAGTGACTTAGCAAAAGGTTCCTGTACTACTTTGGGGTGACTTCGGAGCAGCTTGCATTGACTTCTATACAGAAGTCGTTGTGCAAGCTGCGCTGAAGTCACGCTGTATGAGTTGGCTTCAAAGTCGCCTCTGTGTGGACCGGTACTTAGTCGCCCACAGACACAATTATTCAGAGATTCTTACAATATATAATTATGGCGCTTGCTCAATACAAACAATATAAAGTACAACCAACAGCTTCCAGAGAGACCATGCAATAATATCGAAGAAATGAAACAAAATTGCAAAAATACTAATAGATCCAAAAATAGATGATCAATCCCAAATGAAGTGCTAATAAAAAAATGTGATCAGTCCAATGTGGTGCTCAATACAAACAATATAAAGTGCAACAGCTTCCAAAGTGACAATGCACTTTGTCACTCTGTCACGTCCCCTTAACCACTTCAATACCGGGCACTTTTACCCCCTTCCTGCCCAGGCCAATTTTCAGCTTTCAGTGCGATCACTCTTTGAATGACAATTGCGCAATCATGCAACACTGTACCTAAATTACATCTTTAGAATCTTTTTCACACAAATAGAGCTTTCTTTTAGTCTTGTTTAACCACTTCCGACCGGCGCACGACGATGTACGTCGGCAGCATGGCATGGGCAGGCAAATTGGCGTACAGGTACGTCCATTTGTAATTGCCGCCCTGCCATCCCGTGCGCGTGTGACGGTCGGGACCCCCGTGAGTCCGGTCGCAGGTCCAACAGACTCTATCGCTGCGGGGATACCCGTGATCGTCTCACGGCGAGGCTGAACGGGGAGATGCCATTGTAAACAGCATCTCCCCATTCTGCCTAGAAACAAGTGACACTGATCTCTGCTCCCTGTGATTGGAGCAGAGATCAGTGTTCACTAACACACAGCCCAGCCCCCCACAGTTAGTAACACGCCCCTAGGACACACTTAACCCCTCCACTGCCACCCCCTGGTTAACCCCTTCACTGCCAGTGTCATTTACACAGGAATCAGTGCGTTTGTTTATCACTGATTGCTGTATAAATGACAGTGGTCCCAAAAATGTGTCAAAAATGTCCGACATGTCCGCCATAATGTCGCAGTCACAATAAAAATTGCTGATCGCCACTAGTAAACATTTTTTTTATAAAAATGCCATAAAACTATCCCCTATTTTGTAAACGCTATAAATTTTGTGCAAACCAATCAATAATCGCTTATTGCGATTTTTTTTTTAAATCAATGATGGGCACTGACTGGCATCACTGCTGGGCACTGTTGGGCTGCACTGATAATCAGGGAACTGATTACATATATTGTCTCTTGAAAAACTGTGATTATACCCTAGGCATATTGTATGCTGCTCTTAAATGTAATCTAGTTGTCATAATATGTTTTTCAGTAGAAGTTCGATAAATTCTGATTATAGGGTTAAAAATCCAAGGCTAATTCATTTTAGCTGCAAAAGTCAGTGTGAGGCAGGAGAGCTGATAACTGTCATTTCCTTGTTTACATGTGATCAGCTGTGATCGGACACAGCTGATCACATGGGTAAAAAGCCACATCATCGGCTCTTTCATACTGGCTTTTAAATTTTATATATTCAGTAATTTAGAACTTTTTAGCACTGGGATACACTTTTTGATAAAGATAAAATAAGTGCATTTTATATACAATTATATAGATCAGACCAAAATGAAGGACAAAAGAGGGACAGAGGGACTTTGTTCAAAATCAGGGACAGTCCCTCGAAATCGGGGACAGTTGAGAGCTATACCCAATACTTCCCAATGGGTCGAAAATGGTGCAAGGTGAATTTTTTGTAAGGGGGCACACTTCAAAGTGCAGTAGTATATAAGCCTAGGTTCACACATTTCTGGGTCGGGAACATGTGCATAATCGCATACCTTCCTGACCCACACAGAAACGTGACGGCACCCCTGCACATTAGCACCTGTGTGCATTTTCGCATGTGCAAAACTGCATGCAGTTCATGCATTTTTAAAAAAGAGCTGGGGACTTCTTTCCCTATGTTTCTTGCAGGTACAGCAGCCTATTCATATAAATGGGCTGTTGTACCTGTGATGTGTGCGCACAAAAGCACATATGTGAACCTAGCCTTACTGTGGGTTGTGGTGCTTGCATAATGAATGTCACTGAAGCATGCCAACGCAGGTAACAGTGGTATGAAATGGTCTATGATATACAGTATATGGGCTGAAAATAGATTTATGAACTGGGGCTAGTGTGTGTGTGTGTGTGTGTGTGTGTGTGTGTGTGTGTGTGTGTGTGTGTATGCTCTTTTATGTGTGTGTGTTTGCCCCTTTAAAATAAAAATAAAGTAATGGTTGAGTCAACATTTTGCTACTAAAATTTTACTAATTGGCTTCACTGGCTTCCCCTACCCCACCGTATAAAATTCAAAATGCTGACCACAACATACAAAGCCATCTACAACATCGTCCCCAGCTACATCACTAACCTCATCTGCAGACATTGCCCAAATTGTCCCCTCCACTCCTTCCAGGACCTCCTGCACTCTAGCTCCCTTGTTACCTCCTCTCATGCTCACCTTCAGGACTTCTCCAGAGTCTCTCCCATTCTCTGGAACTCCCTGCCCCGATATATCCAATCAGCCCCTACCCTGTCGATCTTTAGAAGATCCCTGAAAACTCACTTATTCGGGGAAGGCTATCTCACACCCACTTAACAACTGTCCCCGAGCCACCCCCATCAAATCATTCCCCACATCTATTACCTTTTGTACAACCAGCCCCTCCCTTTAGAATGTAAGCTGTATGAGCAGGGCCCTTCTGTATTGAACTGTACTGTAATTGTGCTTCCTCCCCCATACGTTGTAAAGCGCTGCGTAAACTGTTGGCGCTATATAAATCATGTATAATAATAATAAAATAAAAGAAGTCTTTGCTTTTTGTACACCTTCTGTACACTGTAGTGGGGATTGAGAAACTCGTCAACAATTTCTACTGAGCGATCAAGGCTTTGCCTAATTGGACCCCAGAGAAACTTTGAGCAGGATTGTCATTTCCAGGCCTGTGGAATCTCGGGCTCAGAATCTTGGTGTTCCCAGAACACGAGGGTGCTGTCAACAAAAAACTGCACAAAATGGAATGATGAAAAAACAAAAGTCAAGGCCGGGCCAACCGTGTGTTTCAGTTGATTTTTGAGAAGTTTATGAAATATTCTGTAGACATAATTTTTATGTAATAAGTGCCAGCTCATGCCCTTGAAAGTAAAAAAAAATAGCATATTTAATTCCTTCTTTGGCTGGAGAAGAATGGCTTTCTAAGCTATAAGATAAACACTTGCATTTTTGCCACAGGTCACGCTGTGGCTCACATTCTTGTCATTTTGCAGAGGGAAGATTCAGAATCGTGTCTCTTGATATAGAGTGCGGTGTCCAGAGCAAGCCACAAGGCTCTATATGAGAAGTTCATTGTATTATCCTTAAGGCAGCTCATTTCCCTCTGACCTAAATACCTCTCCCATTGTCTCATCGTTTTCCAGCTACTGAGCAAATTGCTTGTTTAAGGTCATAACATCTCTGGTTAAAAACTGCATATTTTACGTAACCCCTCTGGGAGAAGGGACAAGGGGTCTGTGGCGCATAGTTTACTCTAAGCAATAACTTTCTGGGACTGTACTGACACAGACACAAGATTTTTAAGGGGACCGTATAGTGTATTTTTAGAAAGCAAAAAATTTGAGTTGTTATAGCGCAGTGATGGCGAACCTTGGCACCCCAGATGTTTTGGAACTACATTGCCCATGATGCTTCACTACACTGCAGAGTGCATGAGCATCATGAGAAATGTAGTTCCAAAACATCTGGGGTGCCAAGGTTCGCCGTCACTGTTATAGCGTTTACCTTAAGGCCCCTTTCAGAAGAGCATTCTGTCATCCTGCTATTGTCCCATGATTAGACAGATCGAAAAAGGACTGCAACCTTAATCCCTATGGGAAGCCAGATGTAAGCAGATGTGTGTCTGTTTAAATCCGGGTCATTTTCGAATCGTTGGACTGATAAATTTGCAACCAGGTCAACTTTTGTAGACCAGGCTGGATGTGGGCCGATCCCTGCCATTTTACAGCTTTCCATAGGGATTGCATAGGTACATTTTTCCTCCATCACATCATGGGAGGGAAAAAACATAAGTACAGAAGTCATATATATGACATCGATTTCTGTCTGATTGATCCATCATAATGGAGGGCGCTCATGTGAATGTCATATCATTAAACAATTTAAGAAAAGCACAAACCTGCATCGAAGAAATTGAATTCTTAGGCCGCGTACACACGGGCGGACTGTTCGCCCAACTTTGTCCGCTGAACAGTGTTTCAGCGGACAGTGCGCTCGTGTGTGGGCTTCAGCGGACAGTTTCAGCGAACAGTCTGACGGACAAAGTTTTTCGGAATTTCCGTAAGACTGTCCGCTGAAACTTGGTTTGAGCGGACAGTCCGCTCGTGTGTAGGCTTGTTCGACAAACTAAGTCTCGCGCATGCTCAGAAAGAATTTACACGGCGAAGGTTGCATTGCAGTGTATTGGACTTCGAATTTCTCGTCCCGTCGTACGTGCCGTTCACGTCATCGCGCAAGTTTTCAGCGGACTGTTCGTTCGTCGTGTGTGGTCAAGTCCGTTCGTGCTAATTTTGAACGGACTGTTTGTCAAACTGTTTGACGAACCTAGTTGGGCGGACAGTCCGCCCGTGTGTACGCGGCCTTAGTTTTCCTGCTACATGCACCGATGAACGCTGCTCTGTCACTGAAACGTGATGGCTACCCATAATCCACAGGCAAACTGTTCTGGAAGTCTCTGTGGTTCCCCATTTCTTCCTGTTGACCTCCATGGCACTGCTGTACATGGATAATGATCGTGAAGGTCAGCAGGGGGAACCAGTGAGGCCTGTCGGGGACACCAGAGGTCAACACTACTGGAATTGTCCCAGCAGACTTCAGTTGACCATTTCCCAGCAACAGAACATGTTTCAGTACCTTGGCCACACAGAGTGGCAAGTATTCAGTCTCTTTACAGATATGCTTTGGTAAAATAGTTTAATGATGTGACAGGATCTCTTTAAAGCGAAACGTGTTTTTGACTATGTAGAATAGCAAACAAATCGCAGTGGTGAGGAATGCTGTTGTACTTTGTAGAGGAAGTGATAGGAGCATAGAGCAGATGAAAAATTTTGGAGCAGCAATGCACTAACAGACAGCCCCTGCATTAATTTACTTAGGCCCTGCCTTTCACTATCTTACAGTACATGTGATTCTCGACATTGTGGAAAATAAAATACGAAACAGGGGCAATGCTGGATATCCATCACTGGAGCATGTAATTGCCAAAAATTGGGCATGTAAAGTAAACCGCCTCTGCTAATCTCTTCTACACAACATTTTATTTTTTATTTTTTTGTATTAACTGTCCTAACCTAGCCATAAATATTATGTCAGTGTGCGAATATGCTTGTAAAAATTACTGTATTTATAAAGATAAGTAAAAAAATGAATGGCCCATCACTATACAACAAAAAAAAGGATTTTTACTTCTGCAGCCTATAGGCACAAACCCTGTTTTACCTAATGGTGAATTCAGTCCTGTCAAGAAGATCCCCACTGCTGTTCCTGTTCTCAGACCTAGTTTGGAGATATGTTCTGTCTACATCACAGTTAAACTTATGAAGCTACTGCCTGTGTCTGGCAGTTTGTGATCTCCAGTGATTTAATGAGTGCACTGCAGCCCATAAATCACCACTTATGGATTTGGCAGTAAAGATGTAGCTTACACTGGCCTAAGCCCTTGATGGTAGCTCTGAGAGCATAGGGAAAGATCAGGCAGACATAATGATTATATTTAAAAAGTTGCATTGTATTCCAAAATATATATAAAGAGCTACTTTGTTTTAAAATATATACTTGTTTTACATTGGGGAAATGTATGGCATTCGTTTCCATTAATAATTGATACTGTATGGTCACATCAGTGATCATTCAGATTATCGATGACCATAGACTCACCACTAGATCAGCTGATGAAATTGCTACATTTGTTTGTGTTTCTTTTCAGGTTGTGGCTGTACAACTTTTCAAGTCAAGTGTCACATTGAATTAAGTCCATTCATTAAGACTCAGCACGCTAGCCCAATACCATGTATTCAGCAAGCTGGAAAGAAGCCGCGGGCAAAAGCACTGCCAATCAGGAAGTCAAATCTAGAAAAACCTCAAGGTTGGTATTTAATAAGTTGTGATATTTTTTGACATTTAGATTTGGCCAAAGAGTTGTGTTTACAAACATTTAAGGCTCATATACGGTATGCAAATTATAATACCATATATAATTTTTAGTGTGTGTGTGTATATATATATATATATATATGTGTGTGTGTGTGTGTGTGTGTGTGTGTGTGTGTATAATAAATATATATATATATATATATATATATATATATATATATATATATATATACACACACACACACAAAGTATCTTGACACTGTTATACAAGCTGTACACTCATTACTTTACATTGTAGCAAAGTAATTTCTTCAGTGTTGTCACATGAAAAGATATAATCAAATATTTACAAAAATGTGAGGGGTGTACTCACTTTTGTGAGATACTGTGTGTATATGTATGTACAGTGGGGATTGAAAGTATTCAGACCCCCTTAAATTTTTCACTCTTTGTTATATTGCAGCCATTTGCTAAAATCATTTAAGTTCATTTTTCCTCATTAATGTACACACAGCACCCCATATTGACAGAAAAACACAGAATTGTTGACATTTTTGCAGATTTATTAAAAAAGAGAAACTGAAATATCACATGGTCCTAAGTATTCAGATCCTTTGCTCAGTATTTAGTAGAAGCACCTTTTGATCTAATACAGCCATGAGTCTTTTTGGGAAAGATGCAACAAGTTTTTCACACCTGGATTTGGTGTTCCTCTGCCATTCCTCCTTGCAGATCCTCTCCAGTTCTGTCAGGCTGGATGGTAAACATTGGTGGACAGCCATTTTTAGGTCTCTCCAGAGATGCTCAATTGGGTTTAAGTCAAGGCTCTGGCTGGGCCATTCAAGAATAGTCATGGAGTTGTGAAGCCACTCCTTCGTTATTTTAGCTGTGTGCTGAGGGTCATTGTCTTGTTGGAAGGTAAACCTTTGGTCTAATCTGAGGTCCTGAGCACTCTGGAGAAGGTTTTCGTCCAGGATATCCCTGTACTTGGCTGCATTCATCTTTCCCTCAATTGCAACCAGTGATCCTGTCCCTGCAGCTGAAAAACACCCCCACAGCATGATGCTGCCACCACCGTGCTTCACTGTTGGGACTGTATTGGACAGGTGATGAGCAGTGCTTGGTTTTCTCCACACATAACGCTTAGAATTAAGGCTAAAAGGTTCTATCATGGTCTCATCAGACCAAGGAAACTTATTTCTCACCATCTTGGAGTCCTTCAGGTGTTTTTTTAGCAAACTGTATGGGGGCTTTCATGTGTCTTGCACTAAGGAGAGGCTTCCGTCAGGCCACTCTGCCATAAAGCTCCGACTGGTGGTGGGCTGCAGTGATGGTTGACTTTCTACAACTCTCTCCCATCTCCCGACTGCATCTCTGGAGCTCAGCCACAGTGATCTTTGGGTTCTTCTTTACCTCTCTCACCAAGGCTCTTCTCCCCCGATAGCTCAGTTTGGCCAGACGGCCAGCTCTAGGAAGGGTTCTGGTCGTCCCAAATGTCTTTCATTTAAGGATTATGGAGGCCACTGTTCTCCTAGGAACCTTAAGTGCAGTAGAATTTTTTTTGTAACCTTGGCCAGATCTGTGCCTTGTCACAATTCTGTCTTTGAGCTCTTCAGGCAGTTCATTTGACCTCATGATTCTCATTTGCTCTGACATGCACTGTGAGCTGTAAGGTCTTATATATACAGGTGTGTGGCTTTCCTAATCAAGTCCAATCAGTATAATCAATCACAGCTGGACTCAAATGAAGGTGTAGAACCATCTCAAGGATGATCAGAAGAAATGGACAGCACCTGAGTTAAATATATGAGCGTCACAGCAAAGGGTCTGAATACTTAGGACCATGTGATATTTCAGTTTTTTTTTTTTTATAAATCTGCAAAAATGTCAACAATTCTGTGTTTTTATGTCAATATGGGGTGCTATGTGTATATGTATGTATGTATGTATGTTTTATATATATATATATATATATATATATATATATATATATATATATATATACACACACACACACAAAGTATCTTGACACTGTTATACAAGCTGTACACTCATTACTTTACATTGTAGCAAAGTAATTTCTTCAGTGTTGTCACATGAAAAGATATAATCAAATATTTACAAAAATGTGAGGGGTGTACTCACTTTTGTGAGATACTGTGTGTATATGTATGTACAGTGGGGATTGAAAGTATTCAGACCCCCTTAAATTTTTCACTCTTTGTTATATTGCAGCCATTTGCTAAAATCATTTAAGTTCATTTTTCCTCATTAATGTACACACAGCACCCCATATTGACAGAAAAACACAGAATTGTTGACATTTTTGCAGATTTATTAAAAAAGAGAAACTGAAATATCACATGGTCCTAAGTATTCAGATCCTTTGCTCAGTATTTAGTAGAAGCACCTTTTGATCTAATACAGCCATGAGTCTTTTTGGGAAAGATGCAACAAGTTTTTCACACCTGGATTTGGTGTTCCTCTGCCATTCCTCCTTGCAGATCCTCTCCAGTTCTGTCAGGCTGGATGGTAAACATTGGTGGACAGCCATTTTTAGGTCTCTCCAGAGATGCTCAATTGGGTTTAAGTCAAGGCTCTGGCTGGGCCATTCAAGAATAGTCATGGAGTTGTGAAGCCACTCCTTCGTTATTTTAGCTGTGTGCTGAGGGTCATTGTCTTGTTGGAAGGTAAACCTTTGGTCTAATCTGAGGTCCTGAGCACTCTGGAGAAGGTTTTCGTCCAGGATATCCCTGTACTTGGCTGCATTCATCTTTCCCTCAATTGCAACCAGTGATCCTGTCCCTGCAGCTGAAAAACACCCCCACAGCATGATGCTGCCACCACCGTGCTTCACTGTTGGGACTGTATTGGACAGGTGATGAGCAGTGCTTGGTTTTCTCCACACATAACGCTTAGAATTAAGGCTAAAAGGTTCTATCATGGTCTCATCAGACCAAGGAAACTTATTTCTCACCATCTTGGAGTCCTTCAGGTGTTTTTTTAGCAAACTGTATGGGGGCTTTCATGTGTCTTGCACTAAGGAGAGGCTTCCGTCAGGCCACTCTGCCATAAAGCTCCGACTGGTGGTGGGCTGCAGTGATGGTTGACTTTCTACAACTCTCTCCCATCTCCCGACTGCATCTCTGGAGCTCAGCCACAGTGATCTTTGGGTTCTTCTTTACCTCTCTCACCAAGGCTCTTCTCCCCCGATAGCTCAGTTTGGCCAGACGGCCAGCTCTAGGAAGGGTTCTGGTCGTCCCAAATGTCTTTCATTTAAGGATTATGGAGGCCACTGTTCTCCTAGGAACCTTAAGTGCAGTAGAATTTTTTTTGTAACCTTGGCCAGATCTGTGCCTTGTCACAATTCTGTCTTTGAGCTCTTCAGGCAGTTCATTTGACCTCATGATTCTCATTTGCTCTGACATGCACTGTGAGCTGTAAGGTCTTATATATACAGGTGTGTGGCTTTCCTAATCAAGTCCAATCAGTATAATCAATCACAGCTGGACTCAAATGAAGGTGTAGAACCATCTCAAGGATGATCAGAAGAAATGGACAGCACCTGAGTTAAATATATGAGCGTCACAGCAAAGGGTCTGAATACTTAGGACCATGTGATATTTCAGTTTTTTTTTTTTTATAAATCTGCAAAAATGTCAACAATTCTGTGTTTTTATGTCAATATGGGGTGCTATGTGTATATGTATGTATGTATGTATGTATGTATGTTTTATATATATATATATATATATATATATATCAGTCTTAGTCTGTAGGGTTCAATATTGAGTTGGCCCACCCTTCGAAACTATAACAACTTCAACTCTTCTGGGAAGGCTGTCCACAAGGTTTAGGAGTGTGTCTATGGGAACATTTGATAATTACAGAAGCGCATATGTGATATCAGGCACTAATGTTGTACGAAACAACAGTTGAACCTTTTTCAGCCTTGCAATCTGAGAGATTGCTGGTACAAACTATTACGGAGATGGTTCATTCCACTTTCATTCTACCCCTAACAGAGTCAGCTGAAATTTTGGTTTCTTCTTTAAAACCTTTACAGCCTTTTCATGCGTTTCCAGTCCATGCACTACTAGAAAAGCTTATTTGTGCTGCATGGGATCACCCGGATAAGCACTTTCTCCCTCCAGAGACTCTCAGTTCTCTATCGCATGCAGGAGAAATTCACCAAAAGATGGAATGTACCAGCAGTTGACGCTGCGATTTCCAGCGTGAATAAATGTTTAACTTGTCCAGTAGACAATGTGCAAATTCTTAAAGATCCAACAGATAAAAAGTTGGAATTCCTGTTAAAATTCTCTTTTTCCTTGGCAGGGGCCGTTACTCAGCCTGCAGTCACTGCAAAAGGCATCTGTCAGTCCCTAAAGGACCAGTTCAGAGAGGCCCTTAAAGAGGAAGTAAACCCTGATGGGTTTACTTCCTCTTTGATTCCCTGCAAAGGTAAAGCATAATGGACTACTATGAATCGCATAGTAGTCCATTATGTGTCACTTACCTGACACAGGAGCCAGTGAAGTCACCTCTGTCCCCTGTAGTTCTGAGCGTCCATCTTCTTGGTGGGTCTCGCTGCTCCGGCGCTATGATTCGCCGGAGCAGTGATGACGTCACTCCTGCGCATGCACACGAGAGGTAATCTAGGCTTACCTGTAGGTCAAAGTGGTTTGTAAGGGTTTACAACCACTTTAAGGAGTCCCCTGCACAACAGGCCAGCGATTTGGCATTATGCTTTGCCATAGACGCTATGTAAGACTCTATTCACCAGGCATCCCGCCTTGCACTTGCGCCAGTACACATGCGTAGCATCCTTTGGTTAAAAAATTGGTCAGCCGAAGCACCTTGCAAAAGGCTTCAGACTAGTTTCTCCTTTCATGGGGATCGACTATTTGAGGATGATTTGGATAAATACATCCAAACGATTTCTAGTGGCAAGAGTACTCTTTTGCCAGTCAAAGGAAAGTATAAACTTCCTTCATTTAAACTGACTTTTTCTCCTGCACCAGGGGCATCCGCCTCTAGGCAGTGGGAACGGCCTCCTCAGGGGTCAGGCACAAAAGAAGACCTGGGGCCGGAAATCTGCAAAGCAGAATATTAAAGCCTCATTATGAAGAGGTGCCCCCCCTTGCCAGAGTGGGGGGAAGACTCTGCAATACTCAGAAGTCTGGCAAGATGAAATTCAGGACAGATGGGTCATCTCCACGGTGTCTCTAGGATACAAAGTAGAATTTCGGGAGTTTTCACCATCTTGTTTTCAGAGATCAAACGTTCCCAAAGATCCAGGGAAAAGGCAATCTCTGTTTCAAGCATTAGACTGTTTACTGGCTCAGGGGGTGATCATACAGTTCCCCAGAAAAGAGCAAGGTTTGGGGTGTTATTCAAACCTTTTTATGGTACCAAAACCAAATGGAGATGTCCATTCTAGATCTAAAGAATCTAAATCAGTTCGTGAAGATCCGCCCCTTTTTCACATGGCGTCGATCAGGTCAGTAGTTTCTATCCTACAAGGAAGAGAACTTCTGGCGTCCATTGACATCAGGGATGTATACCTGCATGTCCCTATATTTCCAGTTCACCAAAGGTTTCTGCGAGTCGAAGTAGAACAGCAGCACTTTCAGTTTCTAGCCTTGTCCTTCGGGCTAGCTACAGCACCCCGGGTGTTCACAAAAGTGCTGGCCCCACCTCTAGCCAGATTAAGCGGCACAGGGCATAACAGTCTTGGCGTACCTCAATGATTTATTGCTAATAGACCAGTCGTGGCTCATTTGGAGCAAAGTGTACGCATTACAACCAGTTACCTGGGAAGTCTGGGTTGGATTCTCAACCTAGAGAAGTCATCCTTAAAGCCGCTAAAAAAAATCTGGCGTATTTGGGCCTGATCATAGACACAGCCCAGAAAAGGGTGTTCTTGCCTCCGGTAAAAATCAACTCCATACAAGAGCTGGTGTGCATGGTCAGGTCAAAAGGAGATCCCTCCATTCGACTTTGCATGAGGTTGTTAGGAAAGATGGTGGCTTCATTCGAAGCAGTTCCCTATGCCCAGTTCCATTCGAGACTGTTTCAAAACAGTCTCCTGTCTGCTTGGAACAAAATGATCCAACTTTGGACTTGCCAATGCGGCTGTCCCCAAGCCTCAGTTGGTGGTTACTAACCCAGAATCTGCTGAAAAGAAAAAATCTTTCAGACAGGTTATCTGGAAAGTGTTAACGACAGATGCCATCCTTTCAGGCTGGGGAGCAGTACTAGAGAAGACTGTCCAGGGAGAGTGATCAAGAACCCAAAAGAGTCTTGCCCATCAACATGCTAGAGATTTGGGCAGCGCGTCTGGCTCTGAAGGCCTGGACTTCCAGGTTAAGGGATTGTCCTGTCAGGATCCAATCCGACAATGCAACAGCTGTGGCCTATATCAATCACCAAGAGTCTCTCAACACAGAGAGAGGTGAACCATATTCTAATGGAATGTTCTGTGCCGATCAGCAGTCTTCATTCCGGGAGTAGAGAATTGACAAGCAGACTACTTGTCACCAGCAGTTATTCCCGGAGGAATGGTTTCTTCACCCCAACATTTTTCAGGCTGTTTGCCAAAGATGGGGGACTCTGGATGTAGATCTTCTAGCATCCAGATTCAATATGAAGTTAATCAACTTTGTGTCCAGGACAAGGGATCCACTCGCATGAGGAAGAGATGCGTTGGTGACCCTGTGAGATCAGTTCTCACTGAGAACTATGTATTCCCCCTATTCAGTTGCTGCCACAACTTTTTTGCAGGATCAAGCTGGAAAGAAAGCTGGTAATTCTGGTAGCACCAGCATGGCCCAGAAGGTCATGGTATGCAAAAATCATAAAGATGGCAGTGGAGGATCCATGGTCCCTTCCACTAAGGCCAGACCTGCTCTCACAGGGGCCAATATTCCATCCTACTTTACGAGTGCTAAATTTAACTGCTTGGCTATTGAAACCCACATTCTGAAGAAACGTGGGCTTTCCGAGTCAGTTATCTCAACCTTAATTAATGCAAGGAAGCCAGCTTCCAGAACTATATATTATAGAGTCTGGAGGGCTTATGCTTCCTGGTGTGAATCCATAGGTTGGCACCCTCAGAGGTATATCATAGGCAGAATTCTTGCCTTTCTACAATTAGGGGTAGAGATGAAGTTGACCTTGAGTACTATTAAGGGCCAAGTCGAAACCTTATTGATCTTATTTCAAAGACCACTTGCTATACATTCTTTATTCTGGGGTTTTATATAAGGGGTGATGCGGATTAATCCGCCAATTAAATCATCTTTGAGCCCTTGGGACTTGAACTTAGTTTTGTCAGTATTAAAAAAACAGCCATTTGAACCGATACAACATATTCTCTTAGTCCTTCTGACAAGGAAGCTGGTGTTCTTGATTGCTATATCCTCAGCAAGGAGAGTTTTGGAATTGGCTGCTCTTTCTTGTAAAGAGCCCTACTTGATTATTCATGAGGACAGAGTGGTGTTACGTCCTCGTCCAGACTTTTTCCCAAAAGTGGTTTCAGGTTTTCACCTGAACCAAGATATTGTCCTGCCATCGTTTTTCCCAAAACCATGTTCCAGGGAAGAAAAGTTACTACATTGTCTTGATGTGGTGAGAGCAGTGAAAATCCCCCAACTAGATTGCAGAGCCAATTGTCAACATTATCTTAGCTGGGTTTCCTATGAAGCCCCCAAATACAAGCTCATACTTCAAGCTCATAATCTATAGGAATGAATTGAGCGTGCAGAGATTGTGCATGGGCCATGCCAGGAAAATATTTGACAAGGAAGAATGATGTAGTCCAGCAATAGTTTGCTGGATTGGAGACAGGCGAGTACAAGACTAAAAGGGAGGTGGTAGGGAGATTACAATATAAATTTATGTGCAAAAGTATCGCCTGCAAACTGAACTGCTCGTGTTGAGCTTTTTATTAGTCACATTGATAAAACCACTGATGTTTCAAATGTTACAAATAGGCTCCTTCATCAGGCGAGGAATGAATCAAGAGTGCAGAGATCATGTGTAGACCCATCCAGAAAAGTATTGATAAGCATCAATGATGTAGTAAACAATATTTTGCTGGATTAAGAACAGGTGATTATAAAACTGGGAAGAAGGGCAGCAGGGGGACCATAATATAAATGTAATTGCAAAAGTGTCACCTGCACACCAAACTGCTCAAGTTGAGCTTTGTATTATTCACATTGATAAAAATAATGCATCAAAGCCGCAAACAGAATCCTTTATCAGCCATCAGTAATGAATGGGCCTGTTTGTGGTTCCAAAACTTTGCCATTTAACCACAACAATAGCAGCCATTGCTGGCCTCTACAGCACCCTGCCATATCACAAGGTCACCTACTATTTTGGAATGCACCCAATCTACAATTGTAGCATAAAGGTGTCACTACACCTGAACTGCACATAAACGTAATGACATGACAGCAGAGAATGACTGGTTTCGGTGAAAACTTGTATCTCTTTGTGATCAGGGCAGCACAGGTAGCCTGGTAACTCCACAAAGGGCCACATCTTTCAATGTGAAGGTATTTGTGGCCCGTTATGAGCTTGTATCAGCTGTTCCACAATCATGTCTAAATAGTATATATTTTACTATACTTTATTTGTTGCAACAGTGATTTCAAGGTACATTATCTCACAAAAGTGAGCACACCCTCACATTTTTGTAAATATTTTATTATATCTTTTCATGTGACAACACTGAAGAAATGACACTTTGCTACAATGTAAAGTAGTGAGTGTACAGCTTGTATAACAGTGTAAATTTGCTGTCCCCTCAAAATAACTAAACACACAGCCATTAATGTCTAAACCACTGGCAACAAAAGTGAGTACACCCCTAAGTGAAAATGTCCAAATTGGGAACAAAGTGTCAATATTTTGTGTGGCCACCATTATTTTCCTTAAACTTCTTGGGCATGGAGTTTACTAGAGCTTCACAGGTTTCCACTGGAGTCCTCTTCCACTCCTCCACGATGACATCACAGAGCTGGTGGATGTTGGAGACCTTGCACCCCTCCACATTCCATTTGAGGATACCCCACAGATGCTCAATAGGGTTTAGGTCTGGAGACATGCTTGGCCAGTCCATCACCTTTACCCTCAGCTTTTTAGCAAGGCAGTGGTCGTCTTGGAGGTGTGTTTGGGGTCGTTATCATGTTGGAATACTGACCTGCGGCCCACTCTCTGAAGGGATGGGATCAGATCATGCTCTGCTTCTGTATGTCACAGTACATGTTGGCATTCATGGTTCCCTCAATGAACTGTAGCTCCCAAGTGATGGCAGCACTCATGCAACCCCCGGACCATGACATGCCCACCACCACGCTTGACTGTAGGCACACTTGTCTTTGTATTCCTTCCCTGGTTGCCCCCACACACCCTTGATACCATCTGAACCAAATAAGTTTATCTTGGTCTCCTCAGTTCCAGTAATCTGTGTCCTTAGTCTGCTTGTCTTCAGCAAACTGCGGGCTTTCTTGTGCATCATCTTTAGAAGAGGCTTCCTTCTAGGATGACAGTCATGCAGACCAATTTGATGCAGTGTGTGGAGTATGGTCTGAGCACTGACAGTCTGACTCCCCACCCCTTCAACCTCTGCAACAATGCTGGTAGCACTAATACGTCTATTTCCCAAAGACAACCTCTGGATATAACGCTGAACACGTGCACTCAACTTCTTTGGTCGACCATGGTGAGGCGTGTTCTGAGTGGAACCACTGTATGGTCTTGACCACCACCATGCTTCAGCTCAGTTTCAGGGTCTTGGCAATCTTCTTAGGCCATCTTTATGTAGAGCAACAATTATTTTTTTCAGATCCTCAGAGTTCTTCACCATGAGGTGCCATGTTGATCTTCCAGTGACCATAGTGAGAACGATAACGCCAAATTTAACACGCCTGCTCCCCATTCACACCTGAAACCTTGTAACACTAACGAGCCACGTGACACCGGGGAGGGAAAGTGGCTAATTGGGCCCAATTTGGAAATTTTCACTTAGGGGTGTTGAGTTATTTTGAGGGGACAGCAAATTTACACTGTTATACAAGCTGTACACTCACTACTTTACATTGTAGCAAAGTGTCATTTCTTCAGTGTTGTCACATGAAAAGATATAATATATTTACAAAAATGTGAGGGGTGTACTCACTTTTGTGAGATACTGTATATATTTTATCTCTTCTCCTGGACTAAGAAAAAGCCATGTAAACAAATGTGCATGTGGGCTCACTATATCCCAGGGTTTATCTATAGCCTGGTCTGGCATTGTTTGCTCTGTATGTTAGAATCTTGAGTTACTCAGAACGTAGCAAATATTGCATAGGAGGAAGGAAGCGTGACAGTGGTTAGCTTAGCCACAAATATAAAGAATTATATGTTTGTGTGGGAGGAAATAGGAATATGTCAGTGCACTTATGTGTACATTTCATAACGCATCTTTATGGGTTCACCCTAAACACTTTCAAGACATTTAGCCTTTTACAATAAAATTATAAATAAATAATGAAATAATAAACGTTTTGTTTCCTTCGACTTGTGCTGGCATTTTGTGCTTTGTTTCCCTTCTATGAACTTAGTGGAGTAGACACCTGACCAAGTCTCTATGAAACGGTGGAAAAGACCAAAAACGGCAGGTGCCTAGAGTGTTGGCAAGAGAGAAAAGAGGGCAAGGCCTTTTTGGGTCACACTTTTACTAACCACTTTACGACCAGCGCCCTAGACCTACTCTGTGACGCAAAAAATGCAACCTGTGGAATTTTTTAAATGTCGCTTATGAAGATTTTTGACGCCATTCCACGAGCGGGTGCAATTTTGAAGCGTGACATGTTGGGTATCAATTTACTCGGCGTAACATTATTTTTCACGATATAAAAAAAATTGGGCTAATTTTACTGTTTTTTATTTTTTTATTCAAAAAAGTGAATTTTTTCCAAAAAAGTGCACTTGTAAGACCGCTGCGCAAATACGATGTGAAAAAAAGTATTGCAATGACCGCCATTTTATTCTCTAGGGTGTTAGAAAAAAAGCAATATAAAATGTTTGGGGGTTCTAAGTAATTTTTGAGCAAAAAAAACTGTTTTAAATATGTAAACACTGAGTCTGAAAAAGAGGCCTGGTCCTTAAGTGGTTAAACTAGATGTATACCCTGACTGAATGACTTTTAGTTTGCTAGAGCACTGTATAATAAAGGAAATATCCACTTTTTTTTATTTTATTAGAATGCTTGCATTTGCTTTCACACACTTTTCACATTCACATGGGTGCCAAGGTTCATACTCTATGAATGAGGTGTTTGTTTATGCATCTGAAGCCACCTGGAGATGCGTGAAGGCAGCCTATATTGGTAAGTGGAGATTCAGCAACTGTATGGACACACTCCGCATCCGGGTTTGACAGGCATGCGCGGGTGGGTGCCTGAATGAAAATGCAGCAGCTGTATTCAGGGCCAGTCACCTAGGCCGCCCACACGCAGCTGTAGATGTTTTAAACAAACACCTCATTCACGCTCTATGGGCCTCAGTGCCTGTGTGAATGAGGCTTTTTTTTATTGGGTGTTGCATTTTAGTGCTGCTGATCTCCTAAAGCCCATTTACAGCCACTTCTTGACAATATGGCTTAATTGCATTTCTCAGGGTATTTTTTCATGATGGTGACAACAGTGGAGCAGGATGCATGCATAATAAGTGTTTAAACCACACTTGCAGCCTCCCATATAAAGCCTATATGACAGGGTGACAATGCAGGAGCACAGTTGGGAGGCAGGAACAACATACCCTTCACTGTCCTGGATGTTGTGGGAAATTCTTACTATTTGAACAGAATTTTGCAGGTTCAGAACTTGCCATACCATAGAAGTAAACAGACAGACGGCCTCCAATTCATGCAGTGAACCACATTCCTGTGGCTGGCGACTTGTCCTAGTGTCTACACATTCCCCTTTTTTGTTATTTTTATTATTGATTATCATGATTTATATAGCGGAAACAGTTTGGATTAGGATTTGGAAGATCCTGCTCATGGAGCTTACCAGCTAAAAGGGAAGAGAAAATGGTCCAAAATGTAATAGCTGTGGTGCATGAGCTCGTTGAGAAGGTCAAAATACATTTTTTAAGTCGTTTTTGCGTAGGCTTCCCTGAAGAGATGAGTTTTTCGGGTATCTCTGAAAGCAGACAGAGCAGGAGATAACCAGACAGATTGGGGTAGGGAGTTTCAAAGGATAGAAGAGGCTGTGGAAATGTCCCGGAGGCAAGAATGAGAAGAGTTGATGAAGGAGCTAGAGAGCGGGAGGTCTTGGGAGGAGTGTGGATGATTTGGGTGATATTTGGAGATGAGGTTGGTGATGTAGCTGTGAATTGTAAATGGCTTTGTATCTTGTAGTTAGTATTTAAAAAATTTCACGTTGGGCTAGTGTAAGCCATTGGAGGGATTTGCAAAAAAGGGCAGCAACTGCAGATTGGTTAGTAAGGTGGGTGAATCGAGCAGCAGTGGTGAAGCTAGACGTTCTTTCACCTGGGACAGTACAGCGACACCCACCCAAGCGAGAAGTTCTCCATCCGCACACCCCCAGCCCCCTGCCCAGAGAGAGAAGATCAATTGTAATAAATAAGTAAGCTGTAAGATGGTAATAGTAATGGTAATTTCAAAGTTTTAGTAGTAGTGTCTCACTGCAGATGTAGTGTGAAGGCCTACACAATCCCTATGTAGGTGAACTTTGAATGAGGCAATTTGAGTCCTCACTTCCATAGCGGATCAGGAGGAGCGCCACCTGGAAAGAAAAAGTGAGCCAAGAAGCGGGTCTTTATTGAGGTCTGCTACTGTGCCCTCTTCTTCCTTCCCGGCTGTGCCCCTTCTAATCTGTCACAGAGGTGATGTCTGAAATCACTTCATTCTACAATCATAGCTGGCTTATTAAAGGCCAACCCCACTGGACTGTTTTTTTTTTTTTTCTTTTGTGGCGGCACCCCTTCTAATCTACCGCAGAGGTGAGGATTGAATGAAGCATTTTTAAGCCTCACCTTCAGTGTGGATTAGGAGGGGCGCCACAGGGAAAGAATTGTATTATTAATGACCACTTCTGGACTTTCTTCTTTTGTAGTGGTTCCCTTCTAGTTTGCCACAGAGGGGAGGCTTGAAATCACCTTATAAAGTACTGCTGCTTTCTTTTGGCACGGAGGCTAAGGGTTGCCATCTTTTCTTCAAGTCGAACCAGAATGCTTTAGTGGCACACGGCAGCACTGCAGGGGAGGACCAGGACAGAAGACCAGGGGACTCGGCACCAGTAGGAAGGGGAAGTTGGACTGGAGGTTTGGCGGGGCAGTATTTAACAGATCGGCTGTATTTTCCTCCTGCAGCCCGTAAATACCGGCAGGAGGGAGAGGAGAAGCAGGCTTTCAGAGTTTATGATGGCACCCTGCACCCTGGCATGTGTGGAGTGACACATAGCTTTGCTTGTGATCTTGATGGTAAAGTTAAGGGAGAAGGATATATTATAAACTCAGTTTATGACAGATTAAGTTTGAGGAAGTGCTGTGACATCCACCCTGATATGTCACTCAGTAGATGAGTGATATGTGAGGCAATAGAAGGGGTGAGCTGACGAGTAGAGAGAGGTTTTGGATGTCTTTGGCGTAGAGTTAGTATTGGAAGCGATGGGAGGATATTAACTGGACATGCCTGTTATAAGGAGTGTCTCGAAAAAGGACCATCATAGCTGCATCATAAGAGATTATTTTAATAGAAGCTGCAGATTGAAAAATATTGAAAATTACTTTTGGAATTCCATTACATTTTATAGCTTATAAGAGAAATAAGTGATTGGGATTATATACACTTTAACAAATGAGGGTCAGAATTTATGTATCTAAACCCATGACAATAAACGTATCTTATTTACTCGGTTTTGGGCTAGTAAATATAATGACTGCATATCTGTTTTATCGTTTTTTTGCAAATAAAAATGTTGCTTTTGTCAGAAATTCAGAACTGTCTTGTGTTTTGTATTCTCTGTCTTTGTTCTCTCAAAGAGGCTGTTTAGCCCTTCTACTTTTCAGAACTACAACTCAATGGAGATGAATTTTACTAAAACTGGAGCACTCAGAATCTGGTGCAGCTGTGCATGGTAGCCAATCCGCTTTTAACTTTAGCTTGTTCAGTTAAGCTTTGGTGATAAAACCTAGAAGCTGATTGGTTTCTATGCAGAAATGTGCCTGAATTGCAGAAATGTGCAGTGTGTGTGTGTTGTTGTTTTATTTTTATATTTTAACCCACACTTATGAGGTTGACAGTAGCTCTTTTAATGTTGCGCATTCTTTGCAAAAAAAAAAACATCCAGTGAGTAATCACTGAAAATAGCAATGCATCCTGTACAATGCACACACTGGATGGATGGGGAAATCAGTTCTGCTGTGCTATTGTATTCTCATGGCAGGGAGCTTTTCCCGCTGTCTGAACCCAATGATCAGAATTGCTGGCTACAGTCGGCAGCTCTGATCGTTGAGAAAAAAACGTCAGGGTGGTTGTACAGAAGTTGATCAATAGATCGACTTCTGTACAACCAGGGTGCCCATACATGAATCAAAATGCAGCCAGTCCTTGTAGGGTTACTAGCCTGTGATTAAGGTTCACGGTTTGCTATTGAGAGTATATGAGCCTTTTTACATTTTCTGTTTCCATGGAAGAATCTAATGTTGAAATGTGTATGAGAGAAGACTCACAATAATGTGTTCATTCTTCTTGCAGTCCTCTATACAGTAGAGCTCAGACTAGAGTAAGGGGAAAAAAGAACATTAAGCCAGTCAATTGTTTTGTAGTTTAAAACATGAAGTTCAGGTTTTATTAAAGTGGTTGTAAACCCTTACAAACTACTTTGACTTACAGGTAAGCCTAGATTAAGGCTTACCTGTAGGTCCAAGAAATATCTCCTAAACCTATACAGTTTAGGAGATATTTACCTGAAGACAGCCACCGCTGTCTACGGCGCATGCACCGTAGACAACGGCGCGCAGGCGCACTGGGTAAGCCGCAGATCGCGACAATATGCCGCAAGTGTTGGCTCCCGTGCACATGCGCGGGAGTGACGTCATCACTGCTCCGGCGAATCACAACGCCGGAGCAGCGAGACCCACGGAGACCCACCAAGAAGATGGACGCTCGGAACTACAGGGGACAGCGGTGACTTCGCTGGCTCCTGTGTCAGGTAAGTGACACATAATGGGCTATTATGCGATGCATAGTAGTCCATTATGCTTTACCTTTGCAGGGAATCAAAGAGGAAGTAAACCCATTAGGGTTTACTTCCTCTTTAAGAGGCTCTGTAAAACAAAAAAAAGGTACATATGAATCTCTCATAAGTAGGCCTGTAACAAATAATTGATAAATGTAATAGTTATATTCTTGCAAAGGCTTACCTCATGACTCATCTTTTAGTGTGCATTTGTTCCAGTACCAAGGCTTTAAAGCCCAACTCCAAGCTCAGGTGCTTTAGCACCTTAAAATAAATCTATATACTGTACTTTTTCCAGAGGTCTTTGGCGAGATCTGGTGATGTCACAGATCCACTTTGCCCTTTTAGTCCTCTAATGAGAGCAGTGCCACATGATTCTGCTACTTTCTGCAGCATTCCTTCTGTGAGTCCACAGTGGGGACACAACCTTGACCCACAGAAAGCTGGTTGAATCACATTGGGTGTCCTTCAACCCATAGGAGTGATATCCAAGACTTGGATCATGAGTGTGTGTAGGAAACAACACCAGAGATCAGGTGAGCATAGCCACTGGAGCTGCATTTTCTTTTTTTTGCCGGAGGACCAGTTTAACTTATTTTTTCCAAATGTAGAATTGGGCTTTAATGATAGGTTGTGTAGTCAGTCCCAGGAGCCAGCATAAAGTCGCAAGGTAAATGAAAAATACTGAATTCAAAGTTGATAATTCATTGCCCTAGCTTACAGTGTTGTACCATACCTGTAACGGGTAGACTTGAGCTTAAATTAATCATTTAATTTTACCAGCATCAGGAATACTGCACACTGGAATAAAATATTATTTATTAAATTCTTTCTTTAGTAAAATAACCATGGGGAACAATTTCTATTCCAACATGTTTTATGCTAGGCAACGAGCTTTGAGAATTATGATTCTTTGAGAAAGCACTGTGCCTAATGTGAAAGATGTCAGAATAGAACTTGTACCTGCTGTCTATTTTAATAAAGTAAGAATAATAATTTTCATCTCGGTGTGCAGTGTTCCTGTTGCTGGTACAATTGATTGTTTCAGCGGAAATGGGTTGAGCCAGCACCTGAGATGTGATCATGGATTATGGAGCCTGATCTCATTTGGGGTGGTATGTGAATAATGATATTATGTAAACCAGCGTGTACTGTTTGAGGCCCTTAAAATCGATTACCCTTCTGATGGAATTATGTTTTTTATAGTACCTCCTAAGCCAATCCATCTACTATCAGGAGGCCAGGAGAAGCCTGGCCAGAAAATTCCTCCTGCTCCCTCTAGACCTCTGCCTTCTGCACCGAAAATCACCAGGCGAACAAGGGAGAAGATCCAGTCTGACAGATCTGACATCAGCGCTCTCATCCAAAAGTTTGAAAATATCAGGTAAATCTGCACCTTAGCCATCATAACGTAAGTACGCAATATGTGTGCACTTGATTTGTTAAAGTCCTCTAAAAAAAAAAAGTGGTTATTGCAGAAAAAATCTATTTTTTTTTTTTTTTTATGAAACCGTATCCCAAGATTAAAGGTATGCCTGTTAGTTGTATAATCTTGTTAAAAAAAAAATCCAAACTGGCCACAGTGCTAAAACATAGTGGTGTTGAATATACCTTTTTTGAAAACTTTTTTTAGTGACCTGGGTAGCCCCAAATCCCAAGGCAGTGTAATACGCAAACTTACATTCTTCTTATAGTGATGACAGCTGCACCATTCCACTTCCTGCACCATTCAGTTGGTGCACCCTTATGATGGGTGGTCTTATTGGCTACCAGGAAGGTGACAGAGAGGGTAAGTTATTTGTAACATATAAATTTCACTTCTTATTTGACATATGGGAACACCCTGGGATTCTGGGCTTTTGGGATGTACAAGAACCTTTTTAAAAGTACATGTAGACTCACAGAAACCATTCAGCTTCCAGCAGTCTTTTTTGAAGTCCAGAGTTTTTGATTGGCTTCTCAGGGTAACACGAAATGTTCTTGTTAGCACACTTTTCTTACATAAGCCCCATATATAGGCAGTTCCAAGGTTACAAACCCGATTCTGTAGGTTTGTTCTTAAGTTGAATTTGTATGCAAGTTGGAACAGGTACAAGTTTTTTGGATGGCATAGGGAAGGGTCAACAACCATGTAATGTTTTAGTTTTGCTGTGTGTGTGCCCCTGTTCAGAAGATTTCAATTTACTTTCTGTCCCTGTGACAATTGGATTTTAAAAATTGGAAACAAGGATTGGTGATAAAGTAGAGTCACCTTTTTTTCCATGGTAATTCTTACAGGAGTAAATTTCCCTTCCTACGGGTAGATTTCCTCTCACTTCCTGTTGTCTCCCTCCGTTTGTAAGTATGAGTCCTACGTAAGTTGGATGCAGTGGTGTATTTAGGTTTTTTGCTGCCCTGGGCCTGACGAAACTCGCAACCCCCTAATTTAAATATGACCCACCCCTTCCTTTGAAGGTCACACCCCTTCCTGTTCAAGACCCGTCCTGACATTTTCCAGTGGGGACACTAGTTCTGAGGGTCTGGGGAGGGGGGGTTGCTATTGATTCCCTTAATTTGCAGAGATTTCCTCTCACTTCCTGTTTGGCTGTGTGGCAGGAAATTAAGGGAAATTTCCACAATGGGACAGGGATGGCAAAAAATAATCTGACAGGGGCTATAACCCTCCCTTATTCTATCCAAAATGAAAAAAAAAATGTTGCCTATAGTTCTAGCTTAAGCACACATTTCTGCTAAATTTGTGGAGAGGACTAAGAGGATATAACCATGCCAGTGGTGCAGCAGAAAACACATAGCTCAGTGATGAAGCTATGTGGTCCAGGCATTAAGCAAAGGAGGGATAGGGGGCAGGAACAAATAAATCCATCTGTTTATTTTTCTCATCAGCAATCAACAGAAATAAAATGAAGATTCCTTAATATGTACAACTGACACAAGCAAAGGATTGCTTGTGTCAGTTCTAGCTGAGGTATAGTTGACCATGTCAGTGTCCCTCTTATCGGCACCATCCCTCGATTAAAAGCATTTTCACCCAAATAGTGTCGCTTTCTTTCTACCCTGGGTACCCCATGCTATATAATCTAGTCAGCTACTGTATAAACATTAACACCTACCTTATATATAGATTACCAGCAGCTGATATCTATGGCAAGTCACTATAATATATAGCAACTCCCCTGCCAAAGTCAAATAAATAAGATTTCCTAATATTTAATTGCCATATGCATAATCGCAAGCTTGAAAGCCCTCCGGGGTTTCTAGTATAGACAGTATATTAGATTGTGATCATCCAAAGGTATGCAGTAAAGTCTTACTACCTACTTCCTAAGTGTAGCTGATCATCTCAGTCTCCCTTGCTTCTGCACCATCCCTACAACCCAGATTAGAAGCCAAGTGGCAGCTATGTAGTTGTCCTCAATTTCCACTTAACTGGTGTGGATTCCCTTTCAGCCTGCCTGGCTCCCTTCTTACGTCTCCATCTGCACCTCTCCAGACATGGGGTCTCCTCACACAGTGAAGAGCCCCTCCCCCTTCACTCTATAGGCCCGCTCCCATCAGCTGACTTTCTCCTCCAGACAGTTTTAGCCTTCCGACATGGCATCTGTCTCTCTGTAGCTGAGAACTCAGGTTAGAGGTCCGCTGTGATGATAGGACAATCAAATAGAAGCAGTGGGCCCCTCCCCCACCAGCCAGCCACACAACAACGACATATGAATGTGCTGCCCCCCGATGGCAGTGCAGCCACTTAATGGGTGCATCAGACCGATTTGCCTCTCGGCCCAGTCCCCCACATAAGACTAGCACTACACTAAAAGTGTAGCGCAAGCCGGCAGGCACTGCCGCCCTGCAAAGTGCTGCCCTAGGCCTGGGCCTTGTCAGCCTATGCCAAGATGCAGTGTTGGTCGGATGTATGTAACTCTGGGACTGCCTGTACACCTGTAACATTCTTATATGGCTTAATTGACCAAACAAAATATGTTGCAACTTCCATTACATGGGAAACGTAGTCAATATATAAAAATAAAGTTAGATCAAATATTTAGAAAATTGATTCTGAGACATCTCTTGAATACAGCTATGGTCTGCAGCCCTGCCTGCTGGTGACGTCAAGCAGAAACTCCTCCCTCAAACCATTTATGGATAAATAAAGTTGAAGTGAAGAGATTGAAAGGATGAAGCTGAAGCACATTCTAGCAGGAAAGAATTGAATACAGACCAGAGCCTTGCCCACAAACCCTGTTAAACCATGTCATCATCTTTGTGTATGCTCATCAAAAATAAAGAATTTAATTCTAATGAGCCTTATGCCGCGTACACACGACTGGACTTTACGATGGACCAGGTCTGACGCTCTTCCCAACGGACTTTCGGCAGAGGTCCAATGGACTTTCTGAACGAACGGACTTGGCCACACATGACCGGACTAAGTCCGTCCGAAAGTCCGTTCATTTTGAAAGTGATGACGTAAATGGGACTAAACAAGGAAGTTCAATAGGCATTAGCCAATAGCTGCCCTTGCGTCGTATTTGGTCCATTGGACTAGCACACAGACGAATGGTTTTCCCCATTTTTAGTCTGAAGGATTTGAAACATGTTCTATTTCTAGGTCCGTCTGACTTTTGGGAAAAAAAATTCCGCTGGAGCCCACACACAATCAAATTGTCCAACGGATTCTGGTCCGCCGGACCAAGTCTGCCGGAAACTCCGATCATGTGTACGCGGCATTAGAAACATGTCAGTTGGTATCAGGCTTAGTGACTTTTCCAGAATTTAATGTTATTAATTAGGAACCAGTGTTGGTTGTTGTGCACCAACCTCAAGCATCTAGCAGCAGCTGTTATACAGAATAACCATCATTAAGTGTCATATGAGGCATATTTATAGAGTGGACAATGATTGACCTGCCAAGCTCTGTGCATATTATACATTGCAATTTTAGCTTAAAATCATAATTTGCATTCCCCCTCTACACACATTCACATTATACCTGCATGAATGTGCCAGGATTTACCCATCCTTTATTCATCTACCTTGATGTGCCATCTATGCTAGGACATTAATGGTGCCATCAAATTATTATTTTTTATAATTTAATTGGTACCTGTAGTAATTTTCAGTGTTTTGTTTCATGCTTTGTTTCTGTCTGTGTATAGCTAGATACCTTAAACATACTATGATGGTATGGGAAGTTCACTTCTCCACCTATTCCCATATTTCCTTTCACTGTTCTCTAACTACAAGGATTGTGATCTAAAGGTCAAGTCTTTATTTAAAGCGTTACTAAACCCACAATGGTAAAATCAGTCTGTATATGCAGTATAGCAGTGGTCATCAACCCTGTCCTCAGGGCCCACTAACAGGCCAGGTTTTATGTATTACCTTGGGGAGATGCAGACTAGAATAATGCAATCACTGAGCAGCAAATTATATCACCTGTGATGTATTTCAGTTATCTTAAAAACCTGGCCTGTTGGGCCCTGAGGACAGGGTTGATGACCACTGCAGTATAGCATGTTTGTTATACTCACTGTGGAACCTAAGGGGTTAATCCTCTGCATTGTGTAAAAAGGCTGTTTGATCCTGGCTTCTCTGATCCTCCCCTCCTTCCACTGTCCCCTGATAATTTCCTGATAACAGAGCCTATGGAGTCAGGCTGCACATGCTCAGTTTGGCTTGTATTGCTAGAGAGGGTTTTTTTCTTCTTAGGAGAATGCATGTGATCAGCACAGGGCCAATCAGCACTGTCCACACAGAGGGTCATAGGTCCTGCAGTCTCATAGGACAGTCAGAAAACTCCTCTTACAAGCCAGTTCTTGGCTGGACACTGATAGAAGTCATAAAACTCTCTAACTGCTGTTGAGAAAAGGTATTTATCAGTTTATATATACTAAAATAACTGCATATCCATGTTCTGTGTACTGTGGGAGACCAGATATAGTGATTGCAGGGCCCTGGGTTTAGTAACACTTTAAATGTCAGTCCTACCAGGCACGCATATCTAACTCCCTTCCCTGGTACTTCCAGGTATGTGGGAGCATGTGATTACCTTATACATGATAACACAGGTGATTGGCTGGTGGGAAAAACTTCATTAGCCCTGTGCACAGGACTCCTGGTGGACAAACAGAATTGGGGTGGGGGGTGAAGAAAAGGTATGGATATGGCTGTTGGGGCCAGCCTTAGTGATGATGTTGTTTTGCCTTGTGTGAGAAAAGTGCATGTTCACTTTCAAGGGGAGACTATAGCCTTTCTGACACTTGTTAGATATACATGCAGAAGTAATCCGCTCATCTTGGAAAAAATGAATTATGTTTTGTTAACGTTTTAAAATCTTGTTTTTATATATATATATATATATATATTATTATAAAATCTCTATCTCTATCTCTATCTCTATCTCTCTATCTCTCTATCTCTCTATCTCTCTATCTCTCTATCTCTCTATCTCTCTATCTCTCTATCTCTCTATCTCTCTATCTCTCTATCTCTCTATCTCTCTATCTCTCTATCTCTCTATCTCTCTATCTCTCTATCTCTCTATATCTATATCTATATCTATATCTATATCTATATATATATAGTGCTGCACAATGGTTGAGCCTTGCCAGTCCTCTTTTATTACTACCTGTCTGATTGAAAACAGTTGATTCTTAGCAGCCTCTAATACTTGAAAAAACCAACTACTGCAAGTAGCAAGGGGTCATGTGATCTCTGACTAGGCCTTAGGTTACATGAGTAAGCATTTTTTGAATGTGAAACAAAATGTTAAAATGTTTTTATATAGATACGCATATACTGAGAATTTTTATGATGATCAGTTTACTTTGAATTTAGTAAGTGCCCGTTCACACAGGGGCGACGCGACTTGCAGCGCGTCTCACAGACGCGACCTGCACACGACTTCAGCGGCGACTTGCAAAATGACTTCTGTATAGAAGTCAATGCAAGTCGCCTGAAGTCGCCCCGAAAATACTACAGGAACCTTTTTCTAAGTCGGAGCGACTTGAGTCGCTCCTATTAGAACGGTTCCATAGTACAGAACGGAGCGCGACTTGTCAGGCGGCTAAGTCGCCTGACAAGTCGCGGTAGTGTGAACGGGCACTAAGGCAAAACCTGCCAAGCTGCTTTTTTTGCATACCTTTCATGAAACAAACAAAATGGTTATTTTCTTGTCTCCGATGGCTTTGTTTTGCAGTCTGCTTTCTGAATGCAGGATACGGGCAATGGTAGAAAGATTATATGGGGAACAATGGCGTTGGTCACATGACCAAAGAACGAATATAACCTTGTAGATTTTTGAGCAGAAGCTGTTTTTGGGAATGTGGCGACAGAATATAAAACACAAAAACAAAAATATTACCACAATGCACAATCTATCTAAAAGGGATACTGTGAGACAAATCCTGCCATGGAAGTTAACATAAATTCGTGTCTTTTAGATCGTCACTAAAGGCATTTTTTCATTCTGGATTAGAGGTCGACCGATATGGGTTTTTCTCTGGCCGATGCCGATGCCGATATTTAGAAATCATGGCGGCCGATGGCCGATATATGATGCCGATTTTTTTGGGCCGATATGTTAGGCCGATTTTTATTTTATTTTTTTATCCCCCTTCATCTCATAAAACCTAACAGACACCTTTCCCACTGGGGCGTTTTTTTTAGGCGCTTTTGGGCTAAAAATAGCGCCTGTAAAGTGCCTGCAAAACGGCTCCCCTGCAGTCTGTGTGAAAGACAGAGTGCTTTCACACTGAGGCGATGCAAGCAGCACGTTTGGAGTGGTGTATACCGCTTCTCCACCACTCCTGCCCATTGATATTAATGGGCACCACTGCCCAAGCGCATGCAATGCGATTTGGCAGCGGTGCTTCACGGGCGCATTTAACCTCTTCTTCGGCCGCTAGCTAGGATTATATGCGCCCCACTAGCAGCCGAATAGCACCGCTAAAATTATGGTAAAGCACTGCTAAAACTAGCAACATTTTACTATCAACGTCTGCCCGCTCCAGTGTGCAAGCAGCCTATAAAATAAAAACAAGTGCTCAAAACTTTTGGACGAAAAAAAAAAAAATGGACTAACTTTACTGTTTGTTTTTTTTTGTTTTTTTTTAATCGTTTAGTGTATTTTCTTTCCCCCCCCCCCCCCCCCAAAAAAATGCATTTGAAAGACCTCTGCGCAAATGCCGTGTGACATAAAATGTTGCAACAACCGCTATTTTATTCCCTAGGATCTCTGCTAAAAAATATATATACTTTTTGGGGGGTCTAAGTGATTTTCTGGCAGAAAATACAGGACTTTTACTTGTAAGCAACAAGTGTCAGAAAAGATTTAGTCTTTAAATGGTTAAACTGAGAACTTCTACACACTGAGATGAGTTCATTCATTCAAGTGTAAACCTTGTATCTTTCTGTTCTTTTCTTGGCAGCCTGCCCAGAGAGGAGGAAAGACATTTCTTTGACACTCAGGCAACTTACACTGACTTCTATTACAGAAGTCATTTCCAAGTCCCGCTGTAGTTCTAAATCGGCCTTTTTATCAGCTCAATCGGCCGATGCCGATTAATTAAAAAACGGCAAATATCGGCCGATATATCGGTCGACCTCTATTCTGGATACAGACAGGGAGGGTTAAAACCCCTGCCAGTTTTTTTTTTTTTTTATTTTTTTTTGGCCTCTGGGTCCCAAGGGGAGATTTCCCTTCACTTTCTGTCCAATAACCAAAAAAGGAAGGGAGAGAAAATCCCTCTAAAGAGAGGAAATCTAGGGTGTCGCCAGAACTAATGTCCCTATTGGAAGATTTCCCCTCGATTACTTTTCTGACATCAACCCAAATTTTGGGATTTTCTTTTACTTTCACTTTTATGTCCTAACAGTAAACAGGACAAGATGTGAGGGTGAATCTCCATAATGAAGTGCAAGATGTTCTAATCCCTCTCCACCCTATCCAAAACTAAAACTAAAAAAAATAAAAAATAAAAAAAAAGCCTTGCCTTTTAGTTATACCTTTTTAAGCATTCTTTATCATTTTGAAAATTACAGTGCTAACTCAGATTACATTTCTGCTTTGCATTTCCTCAGACAACCTACACAACTTATCAAACGCAATCGTCACAACGCCTATCTCAAAATGGAACCTGCCTCAGGACCTTCCAAATGCCCTTGCCCATCAAGGAAAGATTCAGCGGTTGAGGATGGATTGTCTGCTGATGAACTGACTGGTGCGGAGGATAATGAACCTGCTATTTCTCACAATACAGACCTCTCGAGTCCTGACAATGTTAAATTTAAGGAGCTAAGTATCACTGACATTAATAACTGTGGGGAAAGCTCATCCATGCATCGAAATGGGGAACCTACTAGGGACAATGGCAATGAGGAACTTACAGTAGATCAGAACGACAATGGTAAAATCCCCAATCGAGACAGCGGTATTGACAGCCCTTCGTGTAGCGTGGTAGGGGAGGTGTTTTCCAATGAAGAGATTGTAGAGCAGAGGAAACTTACCTTACCTGTCACCCTTGAGATAAGTAACAGTGTCTCTGTGGATCAGAAGAGGGACTCCACTCAGGATGAAGATAGTGACATGGATGAAGGAAGCAGTGAAGAACACGAAAGCACAGAATTGACAAAAACAGAGATTATCGACACCACAAAGGTAGGTAGCTAAAATAAAACAACTAATGCAAATATAACTTTCTTAATATATTCTAGTATTGTTAGCTGGTAACTAATTGTATTACTTGTGTGTGTCTGTGCGTGCGTGCCTGTATATTTATTGTAAGGGGTTATTGAAAGTGGTAAACCATACAATATAAGTAGGTCTGCCCTGCACTTATATTTAGTAAGGCAGAAAACACTGTTTCTGTGTCAGTCTTTTTATTAAAACAAGATAAGACATTGTTGGATAGCACAAAGTAGTAAAAAATAGAAATGTCAACATAAACCGTGCATAATAAAAGAAAACATTTGGTGACAATAATAGAAGATGGTAAGGGCCGGTTCACACAGCGAGGCGCGGCGAGGCGTCTCCGACTTGCCTCGCCGCGACCTGCGGGGATCTCAGCGGCGACTTGCAGAGGACTTCTGTATAGAAGTCAATGCAAGTCGCCCCCGAAGTCGCCCAGAAGTAGTACAGGAACCTTTTTTCTGAGTCGGAGCGACTCGAGTCGCTCCTCTCAGAACGGTTCCATAGTACTGAACGGGGGCGACTTGCGGGAGCGAGGCGAGCCGTGTCGCCTCGCATCGCATCGCTGTGTGAACCGACCCTTAGGGTTTCGCTATGAACCCATAAGCAGTTCCCAAGTAGCTGTGACAAACTACAGTAATGTGATCGACCAAGTGTAACCTCTATGGTACCAATCAGTAAAGTTGTGTCTCTATCCAGATATCAAAGTTCATAAAACGGGGATAAAAGTCCAACTGTAGGGCCGACAATGTATGAGTTAAGAGAAAACACAGTTTTAATGCTGGGTGGCCTTATTTAGCAAGTCCATAGCATTCCTGATTAATATGTTTCCACACCAGTGGGTTCCCTAAAACAAACCAGAAACCTTTTAGGTGTTATGTCAACACTCTGCCTTTTCACCCAGCAGCAGGCTGTCACAGCAGACAGAGACTGCTTAGCATCAGTCAGCCCACATATATAACAGCCTATCGACAGCTGAGAGTAATATTGAGGTCTGGCTACCAGATAAGATGTGAGCTTAAGAATGGAGGCTTTATCCCACCCAAGGCTCTACAAAGCTTGCAGGCTCCAGCCGAACAGAACCTATTAAAATGGAAGGAAAGGCTTGCTATCAAATCCCCGCAATACGTTACACCACACTACAACATTGATATCTTTTAAATGTGTAGTTGATGTTTCTTTCACTGTGTTGCTATACTGGTCCGGCAGCTGTTGGGCATAATTCTTGCCTAATAGTGGTGGCATTTCTGGAAGTGATGTGCGTCAACATTGAGAGCATTTCTATGTTAACAGGAAGCCAAGCAGAAGGGACAGGGGCGGAGGCCGGGTGGGACGAGGGCATGGTCATGCGGGATGGGGTGGGGCAAGGTCGGGCCAGGGGCAGTCGATCCTTACACAGATTCCAGGAAGTGCCTAGAAGCAGCCACATTCACTGCATATTAACAACATTGTTGGTGAAGATCAGGGGGATTACCGATTGATTTATTAACCACGGTCTAATCTAGATAATCATCAATTGCAATTATGCATAATATAAAAGTTTGATTAAACAAACCTACAAAGCAAGGGCAAATTTACATTTGTATTTGGAATTCCACTTTAAGCTTATTATAAAGCAAAAAAATCATCAACCTCAGAGAAGGCCCCCCCCCCCTTCCCCACGCACACATTAATATAGTCACAAAAAAACGAAACAGAAGAACTGTTAAAAGAAAAATTTAAAATACCTTTTACACCAGGCTCATTGTTTGCTTTCTTCTGGTGCATGGCCCCAATGCACGCTGTGGTTTCATCCTTTGGCTGCTACGTACTACTTTGTCCTGTAGTCGCGTAGCAGTTGGTAGGTAGAACCACCACATGACGGAAGGACACACATCAGTGTCAGACAGCAATAGCGCCTATAGCTCTGCAAGAGAGCAAACACTCATCACCAGCTGAACTGGTAGGTATTGAAAACAATCTTGTACAGGGTTTCTTTTTCATTTTTGTAATCCAGGTGACACTCACTATACTTTAGGGTTGCCACAGTGGCTTGCTGGCTTGGTATTTTGATTTTTTTTTCTTTTTTTTCCATTTAAAAGGTAACAATTGAGTGTGAGCACCTCATTCTTCCCATACAGCACTGCCTGCACCATATTGGGGTCTTTCACACCCTTTAGCTGACTGCAGCTTTCTTGCTGCCAAAATGACAGGTGAGTATGCAGCCAGATGGCCCAGCAGTCAACCTAAAGCTCTGGGGTTGCTTCCACCTGGGGTGTATAAGGCAATGACAGGAACTCCGCTCACTAGATGGCTTTCCACATTTATTTTTCAAGCACACTTAGATTGAACCCTCTCAGTAACTTGACAAGTATGTGTGAATAAATTCTGGGCACGTCACAGTATATGCCAAATAGTATACACCAAATGGTACCTTTTTATCATTAAAAAACAGTTCTTAAGCTCACAGACACCTTATTATGCTCAGTGTGAGATAGTTTCTTTTGCTTTCAGCAGAATGAAGACATTATTTCCTCCATCCCTCCCTTAACCATCAGACTGCAACACTTGTCCTTCTGATGACATAAGCACATCAAGACAGTGTGATCTCTGTGGAAATATCTGTTAAATATATTTGATGCTAATTTCACTTCAACCATATGAGTGTCAGCCTTTATATATACCCTCAGTACCAAACCATGTTTTTCAGTTTTCAGTGCTGTGATAATTTGGCTGACAATTACTCATACAACACTGTATCCAAATTAATTTTAAACTTTTTTTTTTTTTTTTTACACAGCTAGTACTTTAGTTTCATGATATTTTATAACCACTGTTTTTTAATATCTTTTAAAGCAAAAAAAAAAAAAAGCAATCATTTTGGAAAAAAAATAAAAAAATGATGTTCTGACTGCCTATCACATTTCTCAAGGCCCTAAAATGGCTGAAAAGTACAAACACCCCCCAAATGAAATGAGACTTTTTTCTATTAATCTATGTTTATTGAGAATTTTTCAAAAATACAAATGGACAAGAATGAGACATATCCATACAAAAGAGTGAACAATACAGGGTATACAGTTATCTAAGTATTTAGCATTTCCGAGAGATCTAGAAACTGAGCCTAGCAATTCTCTCCACACGACTTGGTCCTCATCTGTAAAATGATCATAGTAGTGCAGGATTATCCATAGAGCCATAGAATCTGAAAATGTATAAGACTATATACACTCCATGACAGAAAAGCAACCCACTAAGTTGAGAGATATGAGATCCCACATCGTAATGGAGACACTACTAGAGTATGAAGGCCTCTACAAAGTCCCCTGTTAAGGTGGAAAGCCCCTTCTAGTGACACCCCATTATAGAAAGGTTGTCCATTATGTATGGATAGGAAGAAATAGAAGATAAGAAAAGTAAAGAAAGAGAGTATGAAAGAAAACGGAAGAAGGGAGAAGGGGGGGGGGGGGGGAATTGATGAGGGGAGGGGTGGATGGAGAAAAGGGGCAGGAAGGAAGAGGGAGGGACATGGAGTATGGAGGAGACCAGAAATGAAGCCCAGTGCCATCCCACGGCCACTTTCCACCAATTCCTGGATATAACAGTTTGGCCTGCCGTGAGAAAATGGCGAAGCAAGCCCTTTTTATTCTGTTTGTAAGAGCTAAGCAGCATAAATAAAACTGTGATCATAGGGGTATTGGGAATCCTATCCCCCACCAATTTAGAGTACAGTTGAAAATTTTTTCCCCAAGATGGGGTAATAAAGGGCATGTCCCACAGATATGGGCCATGGTGTCTGGGCCATTCCCACATCCCCAGCATATATTTGGTATGGGATCATCAATGTTGTGTAAGACTGCAGGACATCGATACCACCCGTATAAGAGTTTATAGTTTTTGTTCTTGTGCTTTAATGGATGTGAAAGCTTTGAGTGTATAACAGTACCTTGTCCGAGTCAACATCCTCTTCAGTGAGGTTAAGTTCCTCTTGCCATGTGGAGAAGAAATTTGGGTTTGACGGGTATGAGTCTTTAAAAAGAAGTTTATAGACTGTGGCAAAGCATGCATAGGGTCTGTCAGATTGAAAAAGTAAGGACTGAGCCAGTAGGCTGTCTAACTAGCACCTCCCATGCTTGTACAAAATGGCCCCTTATTTAAAGTACATTAGATGTAAAGGTGATCAAATTTTTTTACCACAATTTTTTGGAAAAGAGGAAACATTACTGGAATTTAGGTGCTTAAAGGTCACCCACTGAAGCCAGATATTCCTCCCTCCAATCATTGGTGATCAGTTACATTTTAACACCCCATCATTGGTAAACAGTGGCATTTTAACCCCCCTCCCCCTTTCCTTTCCGCCTTTCACAAGCCTTCTTCTGGTGCTGCCTTTCTCCACATCTCCTGGCTTTCATCCTTCAATCAAGCTGTTAGAGGAAGGACAGGGCTGTCAAATGTAAACACACAAAGAACACGCAGACTGACCGTGCGTGTATTCAGCAGCACTATTTGTAAGCAATGCTCTAGAACAGGGATCTCCAAACTTTCTAAACAAAGGGCCAGTGTACTGCCCTTCAGACTTTTCAGACTTTGGGGGGGGGCATACTGTGACCAGTAGGAGTGGAAAATTCCCAAGTGTCACTGGAGGCAAGCAATGCCCCATCATTGGTGTCAGTGGAATGAATAGTGTCCTATGGTTGATATCAGTGGGAGGAATAGCACCTTATCCTTGATGTCAGTAGGGGAAATGGTGCCCCATGATTAGTGTCAGTTGTGGTTGAAATAGTGCCCCAAGGGCCAGATAGAGGCAAGCAGAGGGCCACCTTCTGCTCCAGGGCTGCAGTTTGAAGACCACTGCTCTAGAAAATTGGATCCACCTACCCCACCATCTTATATGATATGGAAGCTGTAAGGTAGTTGGGGTTTCTCTTTTATTAATAACCCTCCAGAAGAATTACAAAGTCATTCTAGGGTGAGATCCTAGAAGGTTTCCTTATCAAAAACAGTCCCTTGGTTCTCAAGATTGCCTCATTACCACAGTGTGATTAATAATAAATGTGGATCAACATTCAGGGTAAATGGAGATTGAAGGGTGGATTTGTAACTCAGTCTAAGGTTAAATTGAAGTACAGTCTTAATGGCAACAGAACATGGAATGGGAGTTTTACTACAAGCGTATTTTACTTCTAGGACTGGAGAGGTGAACAAGAGTCAATTATCTGTTTCAGGAAACTAATAGTCACACCGTTTCTCAGTATTGAGTTCTCAATCTTCACAAGCCATACCATTCTCCTTGTTTGGTATACAGGATACATCTTTACTGTGATTGCTGTATGTGTTGTTATATTAGATGTAATGATGAATAAATACAGGAAAATGTGCAATCATGTAGTATGCATGAGACCCTGAAGAGACATAAAGCCCTGTATAATACAGGAATATTTATAGTTATTTCATAGTAATTGTTCGCAGCAAATCTGGACTTTGTCTGTCAAGGGCAAATAATCAGGTTTGCTTTTATGAGCGTAAAACGTAACATTTGAAAAATACGCCTATATGCGTGCAAGTACATGTCGGTGTGGGCGCTTGCGCATTCACAATGTTTTGTGTAAAACGTCCTGTGGGCTAAAATATACTGCAGCTGTGGCTCACACTCTTTACAACAAGAGATGTATTTTACTCTGTACGCCTACTGTGTATGTTTCACTTTATGGCCAAGTGCAAGAGGCCTAAAAAGCACTCCTCAAAGTGACTGTAAAGGATTGAATCCTATTTTTTTAAAGCAAAAAATGTTTTATACCTACCTGCTCTGTGCAATGGTTTTGCACAGAGCAGCCCTGATCCTCCCCTTTTGTGATCCCCGCCAGTGCTCACCCCCCCCCCCCCCCCCCCCCCCCCCCCGCCGAGTGCTCACCATATCAAGCTGCTTGCTATGGGGCACTCATGTGGGCTTGTTTACATAGACACACACAGCGCAGTTTGGCCTCACACCCCCCTGCTTCCTCTCACTGGCTCTGATTGGCAGCAGCAAGAGCCAATGGCTCCCACTGCTGTCTCTGAGCCAGTGAGGAGGGAGAGAGCAGAGAGAGCCTCTGCTTTTGTGCATAACGCTGGGTCATTATGAGACCTAGGCAAGTATAAAGGGGGGTGGCTGCATGCGGAAGGTTTAATGCATAGAATGTATTAAGGTAAAAAACCTTCAGGCTTTACAACCATGTTAACGTGCCACTAAAATAATGATTTAAAAATAATAAATGAATTCCAGTATTTTTTCCTATATATAAAGAGGAACTGCAGTTTGCTCACATAATTTGTGATAAAAACATCTTTGCCATTCTGAAGCTTTCCTCCAACCACTTTGCATATTATTTTATATATACTGTGATTCTGTACTTGCCAAATATGCTGCAGAAATCTCCCTCCATGGAGTCTGTCTGCTCCATTTGAACTGTGGGCAGCTGAATCTGCTGCCTGTTCACTTCCTGGATTTACACAGATACGCAGAGGCACACCTGCAGCCCTGTAGCTCTCATTGGCCCTCTTATGACTCATCCCTGGCAAACTCTCACAAGAGAGACAGCTGTGCATGATGTCATAAGCCTAGGCTTTTTACCAAACAAGAGACAGGAAGTGGGCTGTATAAGGCAGGGTTTCTCCGCCAAGGTTCCATGGAACCCTAGGGTTCCTCTAGTGGTTGCTAGGGGTTCCTCAAGCAATGAGCAATTTCTGCCTCTCAGATAAGTTCCCACTGACACCATTGATCTTTTTCGCTATCTTTAAGGGGGTAATTCTTCCCAAACACCACAAGTGTAAGGAGCATTCTTCCTACTGACCATCGCACTAATGTACCATGAGTTGTGGATATAGTAATTTTCAGCAGGGGTTCCCTGAGAGCAGAATGTTATTTCCAGGGTTCCTCTGTAGTGAAAAGGTTGAGAAACACTGGTATAAGGTATTTACTGGCAGAAAAAAATAAAGTTTTACTATTCAAAGTTAAAACAACAAGAGCAGAAGATTTAATAGTTGGAAAGTTGAAAAAAATGACTGAAGGTCCGCTTTAAAATGTACCACCTTTTGCTCTCAGCCTCTTCCAAATCTACAGATGTATTTTCTTTTATCAGCTGACTTTCTTTTTGAGAGTTTGGTTCATTATAATCATCTGGTGTACTCTGTGTTCTGATTAGAAAAGCTGCTGGGTCAGCATCCCCTTACAAATATTTTACATTTATTTCACCAAAATTTAATTTCCTATTGCAGAGGGTGCAAAAGATTTGAATTGTGCAGATTTCTGGGAAAATCTGTGAAGCAATCACACAAGTAAGAAATTACATTTCTGGGGCTGTTCCATACACCACTGGTGTACAGTACACCTCTAGGTTTCTATGTATTGTATTTTAAAGAAAATTACAGCAGCTGTAGCTTGGAAAGGTCATTTTAATAAAAATGGAAGTGTTATAATCACCTGCTCTGTGCACTGGAATTGCACAGCGAGCCCCCAAAATTCCTTTTCTGGGGTCCCCTGCATGCGATCTTGGCTCCTTCTTTTTTGTGTCTGCCCCTGTAGCAAATCACCTACTATGGTAGCAGAGACGCCCCCTCTCTCGTCTCACATGATTTAAATGACAGCAGCAGGAGCCATTGGCTGCTGCCTGATCCTCCTACTAGAAGAGAAAAGACAGGGGAGAAGATCTGCATTGAAGCACAGCTAAGTGTTTACTATGTTTGTTCTGCAAAAGTAGAGCCTTTTATTGGTCAAACGCACGTGCACAGCTTATTCCATTTAGGCTGCATTCGCACTAGAGCTGCACGATTAATCGTTAAAAAAAACGCAATCTCGATTCACCCCCCCCCCCCTTACGATCTCTCCCGCTGAGAGTAGGCGATTCTTTCATATAAACAAGTGGAGGGATTATCTGCTCACTCAGCTGTCAAAAGAAACCATCAGGCAATCTGCCAAGTGTAGAACTTGAAACATTGTAACTAACACTTACTTCATAGGCCCCTTTCACACGGGATGGATCAGTAATGATCCGCCCCGTGATGATCCGCTCACTCAGCGGGGATCGCTCCGTTGTCCCCGCTGAGCCGGCGGCGGACAAGGCGGTCTCCGCACACTGTGCAGGGACCGCCCTGTCAGCTCTCCGCTCTCCTCTATGGGGGATCGGATGAACACGTACCGTCTGTCCGTGTTCATCCGATCCGCTCTGCAGATGGATAGAAAAATAGGATTTCCTCCGTCTGCAGAATCGGACAGTAGCGGAGGCGGACAATAGCGGGTGTCTGCGGATGTTCATCTGCAGACACCCGCTATCCCATAGGAATGAATGTATGCCCGTATTTCATCCACAAAGGGAAATAACTTCTTGTGTAAAGGGAAATAACTTCTTGTGTAAACAAATAATCTGGCCAGTCTGCCAAGCTTTCAACCATGTGTAAATGCAGGAAGTTTAACCACTTAAAGTCTAAATCTTTTTCTGACACTTCTTTCTTAAGTTAAAATCAATATTTTATGCTAGAAAATTACTTGGAACTCCCAGACATTATATATATATATATATATATATATATATATATATATATGATCAGAGACCCTAGGGAATAAAATGGCAATTGCTGCAATATTTTATGTCACACTGTATTTGCCCAGCAGTCTTTCAAATGCAATTTTTTGGGAAAAAATACACTTCAATAAATAAAAAAATTAAAAAACGAAACAGTTAGACCAATTTTTTTTGTTTTAATGTGAAAGATGATCCCCCGCGAGAATCGTGAGAGAATCGTGATCTATCTTCTAAGTAAAAAAATCGTGATTCTCATTTTAGCCAGAATCGTGCAGCTCTAATTCACATCTGAGCGTTCTCAGCTTGAAAAACGCCCAAAAAGCAAATTCCCATTCATTTCAATGGCATTTGTTCAAATGATCTAAGCTCAAAAAAGAATATGAGCTTCTTTGGGGCAGATTACAGGCATTTTTCTGCCTTTTACATTGGTGACCTGAACAAAATCGCAACAAAATCATGGTAAAACGCAGCAAAATCGCTGTAAAAACCGCGCGCCTTTAAAAACGCTCAGGTGCGAATACAGCCTTAATGTTCCTTATGTAAAATGTTTAATTATACTCTATTGTGGAAACACTGTTACCAAAGCCAATAAACAGAAATTTGCCTTGACTCTGCAGCTCTAATTGCCAAAAAATATAATTTACCAACATAACATTTACATTCTTTTTAATTAAACACATTTTGCAAATGTTAAGTCATCCCCAGTCTCTTCAAATGTGAAGTAATGTTAGAAAAATGAAGATGGATCTTTTGGCTTGAGCCAGCACTTTTGTTAATCAATGGTTGTTAATGCTGTACATGCACTGAAGGTGATGCTGCTAATTATAAGACACTTACAAAGTAAATAGCCGATTAGCATAATTACTGGTATGGAAAGGCCAATGCAGTAACCTTTGAATTTCCAGTCTGGTGAGCATAACCACAAAGGAACAAGTGGATGTTTTATTTTTTTTGCTGATTCCAAGGTTTGTTTTTTGTCTTTTGTTTGCTAGGACATGTATACAACGGTGCTGGATGCAGACGGGTCAGCTCCTATGTAAAACTGGTCATTTTCTTTGATCAGCCAGAGGATTGATAAAAAAAAAAAAACACAAGCATGGTGGAATGCTTCCCTCTGTGCTATTGTATTTTGACAGCAGGGACTCCTCTGCTGCCAGAATACACTATTGGGTGCTGCAGCTGATTGTCTACAGCTTCTGATTTAAATTTTCCAAAATCCTGTCCAACAAAAGCCAATCATTAGATCAACTTTTTTAACCACTTCGGAACCGCCCACCATTGTTATACGTCGGTACTTTGAAGGAGGATATCGTTGTTATGGCATCAGATAGCTGCTATAACCCCGGTATCTATCCCCTTCTTCAGTGGGAGGTCCATTACAAGATAAAAGTGGTCTCTGAGGTGGATTCACTGTGAGATCACTTTTATCGGCGGCGGGAGAGGGGCCCACTCCTCCCACCATGATCCGGTGCCCTCTGCCGCTTACTGGAGCCATTGGCAGCAGCGGAGGCGATTGCATCTGTCCCCTGCCTAGGTATGGTGACGAGTGAAGGGAAGATGGCCCCCCACCCATCTCCATATCACTGCAGGGCGGAAGCGACATCAAAACGTCACTTACGCCCATAGCTCTTAAAGGGCCATTTTTTAAATGACAAAAATTCTATTTTTTTTATTGCATTTCAATGAGATTGGAGGTCTTTTTGGCCCCAGATCTCATATTTGTCATGTTTTTTTCTATTACAAGGGATGTTTTTTTTTAAACGCGCCCCATCCCGACGAGCTTGCATGCAGAAGCGAATGCATATGTGACTAGCACATGCATATGAAAACGGTATTCAAACCACACGTGAGGTATCGCCGTGATTATTATAGTGATAATTCTAGAATTCCTCTGTAACTCAAAACATGCAACCTGTAGAATTTTTTAAACGTCGCCTATGGGGATTTTTAAGGGTAAAAGTTTGTCACCATTCCACGAGCGGGCGCAATTTTGAAGCGTGAGATGTTGGGTATCAATTTAATCGGCGTAACAACATCTTTCACAATATATAAAAAGAATTGGGCTAACTTTACTGTTGTATTATTTTTTAATTAAAAAAGTATTTCCCCCCCCCCCAAAAAAAAGTGCGCTTGTAAGACCACTGCGCACAAAGTATTGCAACGACTCCCATTTTATTCTCTAGGGTGTTAGAAAAAAAGTATAATGTTTGGCGGTTCTAAGTAATTTTCTAGCAAAAAAAAAAAAAAGGTTCTGTCCTTAAGTGGTTAAAGTAGGAACCACCATAGATGGATTGAATTTTGGCCGGTTCTTGCTCAATAGCTTGAATTTTGATTAATCTATGGACATCTTAAGGCTTGGTTCACACTAACCCATGCTTTGAAATGCAATCCACAGCAGGCTCTGTCAGGCGTTCAGGAGGTGATTTTGCCCTCCCCCTGAATACCACAAACATGAGCATTTAGCAGCAGTTGTGGCTTGGCCCCATTGACTCGAATGGCCCAGTTTGACCAGTGGTGTTCCGCCTGTGGCATGTGAATAGTCTTCTGTGGCTGTAGACTTTAGGTGGGCAGTCGGGTCAGTAAAACCATGGCAAAGGTGGCTGGATATGGTTATAGCTATAACTTTTGTTGCATTAGGGTAAGTATAGATATAGAAGTGAATAAGAGTGTAGCACACTTGGCATATGTGACTACCAGAGCAGAATTTTTTTTTTAACCCCCCTCTTTTTAGTAATAATCGTGCATTGAACCGAACACTCACTGGCCACTTTATTAGGCACACCTGTTCAATTGGTTGGTAACACAAACCGCTACTGAGCCAAACGCATGGCAGCAACTCAATGCATTTAGGCATCTAGATGTGGTGAAGAACTTACTGAAGTTCATATTGAGTATCAGAATGGGGAAGAAAGAGGATTTAAGTGACTTTGAACGTGGCATGGTTGTTGATGCCAGACGGGCTGGTCTGAATATTTAAAAAGCTGCTGATCTACTGGAATTTTCATGCAAAACCATCTCTAGGGTTTACAGAGAATGGTCCGAAAAAGAGAGATGCTCCAGTGAGCTGCTGTTGTGTGGACGAAAATGCCTTGTTGATGTCAGATGTCAGAGGAGACTGGGCAGACTGGATCAAGATGATAGAAAGGCAATATCAATTTAAATAACCACTTCTTACAACCAAGGTATGCAGAATACCCTCTCTAAGACCCCTTTCACACTGGGGCGTTTTTCAGGCGCTTTAGCGTTAAAAAAAAGCGCCTGTAAAGCGTATTGTATTGTATTCAAGGCTCCAAAAGCGCTGCAAAGAAGCTGTTGCAGGACTTTTTTTGACGCCCTGCCAGCGCAGCGCCTCAGTGTGAAAGCACTCAGGCTTTTACATTGGGATTGCAGTTGCAGCTTCTTTCAGGCGCTTTTTTTAACGCTAAAGCGCCTGAAAAACTCCCCAGTGTGAAAGATCTCGGTGTGAAAACACTCGGGCTTTTACATTGGGATTGCAGTTGTGACTTCTTTCAGGCGCTTTTTTTTAACGCTAAAGCGCATGAAAAACGCCTGAAAAATGCCCCAGTGTGAAAGGGGTCTAAATGCACAATACATTGAACCTTGAAGCAGATGGGCTACGGCAGCAGAAGGCCACACCGGGTGCCACTCCTGTAAGCTAAGAACAGGAAACTGAGGCTACAATTCACACAGGCCCAATAGAAGATTGGAAAAAACATTGCCTGGTCTGATACATCTCAATTTCAGCTGCGACATTCAGATGGTGGGGTCAGAATTTGGTGTAAACATGAAAACATAGATCCATCCTGCCTTGTATCAACGATTTAGACTGGTGGTGGTGGTGTAATGGTGTGAGGGATATTTTCTTGGGCCCTTTAGTACCAATTGAGCATCCCAAAGGTGCTCTATTGGATTGAGATCTGGTGACACTGGAGGCCATTGGAGTACAGTGACCTCATTGTCATTTTGAAGAAACCAGTTTGAGATGATTTGAGCTTTGTGACATGGTGCATTATCCTGCTGCAAGTAGCCATCAGAAGATGGGTACACTGTAGTCAAAAAGGGTTGGACATGGTCTGCAACAATACTCAGGTAGGCCGTGGCATTTAAACGATGATGGGCACATTTTGTTGTGCCCATCAGCATGCCCCTTAACATAAAATGTGCCCATCAGAGTGAACTTTAACATAAAATAAGGGGCATGCTGATGGGCACATTTTATGTTAAGGGTTACTCTTTGATGGGCACATTTTATGTTAAGGGACACAACAAAACTTGCCCATCTGCGAGCCCCTTAACATAACATGTACCCATCGGTGTTGCTCTTAAAATAAAATATGCCCATCAGAGTGGCCCTTGTTACAATAAAATATGCCCATCAGCATTACCTTTTAACATAAAATAAGTAACATGCTGATGGGCACGCTTTAAGGGGCACCCTGATGGGTATATTTTATGTTAAGGGGTACTCTGATGGGCACATTTCATGTTAAGGGGCACCCTGATGGGCACATTTTATGTGAAGGGACACTCTGAGCACAACAAAGGTTAAGGTTAAACTGGATGGACTTCTGTCTTTTTTCAACCTAACTATGTAAAATGTGCCCATCAGTGTGCCCCTTAACAAAATATGCTCATCATGGGGCACCTTAATAGATTATGCCCCACATAACTTGAGGGCAGGAGAGAGCACATTTAGCAAGCTGAGGAGGGACGTAATCTGCAAGATATACATCGCCTGAGAGCCAGGTGTAGGGAGTCGCAGGGGGCAGGGCGTGCGCATGTGTGATGTCACGCTCAGCCGGGAGAGAGCGAGAGCCGAGGTGAGGAGCAGGAGGCGGGGCGCACCCCCCCACGTCATTGATTGCCGGGAAACCTGCAGTCTCAGCAAACCAATAACTGGTACTACACTGGCAGTCAGAAGCGCCCCGCGGGCTGTGCCCGGACCACGGGACGCCATTTAATCATGGCTGAACTACTGTATATGGTTGGGGAGCAAAATCTTTAATCCACTCTGAGAATAACAGGCAGAAGAGATGTACTATATACTATTGGAGGTTGAATCTGGTAAATATCAGCAGACTCAGAGATCACATTTTTTATTTAAAGAAAAATAAAATAACTGTAATATATTATGTATGACAGACTCCCTTGTCATAGGCAGGTGGCTTGATAAAAGCTACCTGTGCCTGCTGTCACTTATGCTGTCTTCCTTCAAAAAGAAATTCATTTGAAGAATGGCCGTTCGATTTTCTAATCATTAGTGGGGTCAAATCGACGTTCATTTTCAACCACAGTGACAGGAAAATTCGAAGGAACAGAATAGAAAACTTCTCGGTCAAAGGAATTTTCAGACAGTGTATGTGCTTTTTGTTCAGAAATTGCATTCATTAAAAACTGAGTGTTAAAAGCAAGTGAAATTTTTAAACGACATTCTTTCATTCAGTGAATGTACAAAGATTTTTTCATATGAATATCGTCGTCCGAAAATCGATACATTTATGGCCAGCATAAGGCTCGGGTCACACCTATGCAGTTTGCTTTTGATCCGTTTCTGCACTGCTTTTTTTTTTTTCAGCCTCCACCTTCTCTGGGATCGGATGCTAATCTTCCTTGCACAGAGTCTTTAAAGGGATTTTTTTTTTTAAACAACATGTCATACTTACCTGCTCTGTGTAATGGTTTTGCACAGAGCAGCCCTGAATCTCCTCTTCTGGATCCCCCACTGATGCTTCTGGCTCCTCTTGCCTTCAGAGTACCCTAATAGGAAGCTGCAAGGTATAGTATAGAGTACCCCTATAGCAAGGTAAAAAAAACTTCTGCCCCACTCACTTCCTGCCTAGGACTACATGTCCCATGAGGAATTGCTCCTCACACATTCACAATTTCTCGGGCACTTTCTGACATGTATGGACGTTGTATGTGTTCACTATACAGTATTTCCTGATATGTAAACAAATAATGCATTCTGTATGCAGGCCAACTAATCGATTATGAAAATAGTTGACAACTATTTTAATAATCCATTAGTTGTCGATTAATCAGTTGTTTCAGCCCTATAAAAATGTATATATATAGTTCAGACATTTCTGTCCGGTTCCCATAAAAGCAATAATGTTCTCCTGCGTAAAAATATATACGAAACCAAAACTTCTTTTTGGGGTTTTAGAGTGAGGAAGCGCTCACATATCTGTCAGTTTTTTGCAGTCTATGGAGATTCACCATCTTTATCTGTTCTGGTGACAACTTTCTCAGGTATAGAAAGTGATGGGAATTTTCGTCACAGAAACAGGAGGTGAGGGATAATCATCCAATGGGAACACCCGTTTCAGTGACAATAGGCAGAAAGTATATTTCCCCTCCCTTTGAAAAGATTTCCTGATTACTTGCAAATGGTACATTTATTATATTTATTTTGTTCAGGTATTTATATAGCACAATTTATGCTGCACTTTACAAACTGTACATTAAAATGGTAGTATACCACAAAAAACAAAATAAAATCTCCCCCCCCCCTGCAAGTTAAAGTGATTGTAAAGTCGCCTTTTAAAAATAATAAAAATAAACATGTTATACTTACCTCCTCTTCTCGGGTCCCTCTTTGCTGTTGCTGGCCCCTCCCTCCTGTCGAGTGACCCCACAGTCAACAACTTTCTATGGGGCCACTGGAGCCGAGTCACAGCTCCGTGTGTCCATTCAGACATGTAGCCCCCGACCCGGCCCGCCTCCTCTCTCCCCTGATTGGCTGACTGACTTTGACAGCTGCCGGAGCCAATGGCGCCGCTGCTGTGTCTCTGCCAATCTGGTGTCCCGGATGGCTTAGACATTCATAAACATAAAAAAAAAAAACAAGGTCAAAAATACATGCCACAGCAGAACGGACAGAAGAACTGACGCGTTTCACACTACACACAGTGCTTAATCATATCTCATAGCTTATATTTGTGTGTAATCAGACTATTTCAGTTTAATATTGACCTAAGGCCAGAGTTTGTTCATCCAAAGGGCAACCCGGACAGAAGCCTAGACCCCGGTGTATATTAAGGGGGCCAAACTACAACGTTTGTTCTCCTCAGAAAAAATGGGAGATAATGTAGTTCGTCAAAGCTGTACTTGCACTTGCAAGTAGTTGGTGCTTGATGGAGCAAGCCATGCAAGTACAGACAATGCAAATGGGGTGGCAAAGCTGCTACCTTGCTTGGGGCAACCCTGAGATGAAAATTAAAGGATACGTTCAGATGGTTATTAAAACGCATACCTATATATTCACATACTGCTCATCTCAAGTGCCTTTTACAGTATTTACCATGCATCAGAATATTCACCAGGCTAAAGGAGCAGAGGGCTGAGTGCTGTAGCAGAGTGCAAGCATTCTGCCATATTCTTTTACTAACCTGGCTATAGTGTACAGATATCCAAATGGTCTGCTGTAGGCTTTTGTACTTTGTACATCATCTTTGCTTCTCATTAGATAGATCTGTGTCTGTGGTTTTCACTTATATAAAAGTGTGAGATCCTTTATTTTAGCTTCTTCAGTCAAGGTTCCTCTTTAAAATAGTTGACTGAAAAGCGAACTACTTTTTCTTCCCCATTTTCTTTAGCTTCAATAAATGAATAATTACTCAATATCTTACACTTCAGTTAAAGCGCTAAATACGTAGTTATGATGGATGCATGTGAATTCTTTTATCTGACAAAATATTTGCAATTCTGTTCAGTTGCTTTTACATTTCATTAAACAGATGTGTTTTTTGACATCACTCTACAGATCCCATAACTGTGAATCTTGCAATTATTTCAATTGCTACAGTCTGTTTATGGCAATGTGAATGAGCTGTGATACAGTAATAAGGTCTTTTCTTTAACCCCAACTCCAGGTTAATTTTTCTTAAAGGTCCCCCGGCAGGAGGGGATTAAAGCAATAAATCTTCTCTACTCCCTTGCTCTCCAGTGCTGTCCGCTGTAGTAATGCCTTTCCACCAATAGATGTCCTCAGTTCTTTGGGTTGAAATGTCCAGCAGGACGTCTTATGAGTGCAGGGTGGTATGGAGCCATCCACCTGACCTGCATTTTTAGTGTAATGCTTCAGAGAGAAGTGCTGACTTCGCCACCGCACTCTACATCAGTGGTTCTCAACCTTAATCCTCAAGTACCCTCAACAGGACATGTTTTGGGAATTTCTCTTAAGCCCCATACACTATCAGTTTTTCCAAAACCATATAATAAGAGGTCAAACCTTAGAAGTTTCAGTTTGTATGCAATCAGGCAGGTCCTTGCACTACATGGTTTTGGTAAACCTGAAGGAAAAAATCTGCAGAAAATCTGATAGTGTGTATGGGGCATTAGATAAAATAGCTGTCCAAAATACCGAACCAATGACTATGATTTAAAGCACCTATTAGACATGGGCGCCGTCAATAAATTAGTTTCGTTCTGTTCCGTTATGGTTCGTATTAAAATTAATTCGTACTTCGTATTTCGTGTCCGAAATTCCATTTCAATTCGCACGAAATATGAATTGTCGTTAGGTTCGTTAACTTGTACGAACATTCGTTACGATGAATTTAACAGCAAAAATATACCTCAATATGACAGTCGATGCTGATGGAAGTTTTTTATCCGAAATACAAAATTCAGTTGAAGAATTTCCTATCCGAAATACGAATTTTCGTTAGATGAGGGGCTCCCACCATCCCTGTGCTGTGCTGACTTCCTCCTTCGGATTCGTAAACAAAAATTCGTATTTTGTACAGAATTCGGACGCATGGCAATTCGTATTTCGGATCCTCCCGAACGTAAGAATTTAGGGAAATTCGTACGAATTTGAGATTCGTATATAACGAATCGCACATGTCTAGCACCTGTGCAAGATGAAGGAAAATCTGCAAACATGGCCTGTTGGGGGTACTTGAGGACTGAGGTTGAGAACAAATGCTCTACATCATTTTAAAGTTGTGGAAACGAGATGAAAAGTCCCCCGAACATCATGTGACTAGGCTAAAGACCTCTTAAAAAAGGGGATGGATGGCAAACAATTTAGATTTATATTAATTGGTAAGATTCATCCTTCTGTACTGATCACTGTTGTCCCCAAAAGGTGTTGGAATATCCAAAATGTTTTAGTTGCCACCAGAACAAAAGATTAGGGGGATCTTCCAATGGGACAACGGTCTAAAAGGGGAATTCTTCTAATTTTGTGATATGTCCTCTAACTTTCTGTGCGTCTCTAAGACAGAAAGTGAAGGATACACTTCACATGACCCTATGATTGAATCAATATGAAACATGTTATGACAGTTTTAAAGGCAATTTTTTAAAATTAAAATAATTAAATATTTTATACTCCTTGCTCTGTGCAATGTTATTGCACAAAAGAGCCTGAACCTCCTTTTTTGAGGCCTACCCACTGGCAATTTTGGTTCCTTCTCTTCTGTGTCTGCCCCATACCAAGTGCTATGGGGGTAGACATGCGAGCTTGATCCTGAGATGGGCTGTGTGCATCTATTGACGCAGACAGTATGCCTCGGCCCCGCCCCTGCTTTTTGCTCACAGGATTTGTTTGGAAGTAGCAGGAGCTTTTGGCTTCTTCTGCTGGGAGAGAAGACCATCAGATAGGCACAGCACTGGATCGATGCAGGGTAAGTATTTTGGGGTGGGGGGGGGGCACAGTAAGCCACAAAACGTTTTACCTTTAGAACCACTTTTTTTTTTATAATGGAGGATGCACGTAGGAGTATTTTCCAGTAGCATTCTTAATATCAGTGAATGGAACCATATAAAGAAGGTACAGGCAACAAAAGTAGTCCTTTTTTTCATGTGAAAAATGAATTCTTAGATATTGGTATGAAGCCAACATCAACATGTTCCCAAGATGTGTTAATTATTCCAGTAGATGTTTTCTGCAAAATGGGAAAATTGATCAAGCTGGTACAGACTTCTGAATGCAATTTCTACCCACTTGTTTTGCAGTGCACAGAAGCCCAGAAGCTGTTTAATATTGCAAATGAGCTGCTCCACACTGAAGAAGCCTATGTGAAAAGGCTACATCTCCTTGATCAGGTACAATGCTGTTTGTTTTGGATCCAAACAAATGTTGATGCTGTAGGTGCAGTACATCTGACCACTTAAGTAATACTACATACTGTTACAGGCTATTGAAAAATGGTAAAGGACTGAAAAGAAAATATATGTTCTTGCATAGTCATTAGCATGATCCTTTTCTAAGGATATAGTAAGGCCCCTTTCACACGGGACGAATCCGTAATGATCCACCCCGTGATGATCCGCTTGCTCAGCGGGGATCACTCCGTTTATTCCCGCTGAGCCGGCAGATGACAGGGCAGTCCCGGCACACTTTGCAGGGACCACCCTGTCAGCTCTCTGCTCTCCTCTATGGGGGATCGGATGAACACAGACCGTCTGTCCATGTTCATCCGATCCGCTCTGCAGACGGATAGAAAAATAGGATTTTCCTCCATCTGCAGAATCGGATAATAACGGAGATGGACGTTATCGGGTGTCTGTGGATGTTAATCCGCTGACACCCGCTATCCCATAGGGATGCATGTATGTCTGTACTTCATCTGCAAACAGATGGATGAAATACGGACATATGTTCCGCATGTGTGAAAGGGGCCTTAAAGATTTCAAATTTTCTCATCAGTATCCCCTAAATATGGGTGCCACTTGTCAGTTGCAATGCTTACTTCCTGCCAGTCCAGTCACTGACAAAGCTGTACGATACATAGCTATACGGTTAGTTAGACTGGAAGGAGGATGTAAGAGCGACAGTGCAGTCTGTTGCTGACAAGTGAGTGACAGAGAAGTCAACCAATTGTGTGCGAGGAGCATCTCACTGCTTAGTCCTTTAGTCTTCAATCAATATGAATTTGCACCTTGTATGTGCAGATTAGTTCAATACTGAATGATATTTTTTTTTTTTTTTACTTAGACTCCTTTCACACTGGGGCATTTTCAGGCGCTTTGGAGGCGCTTCCCATTGATTTCAATGGGAAGGGGTGCTTTAGGAGCGTTGTATTCACCACTCCAAAAACGCTGCAAAGAAGCTGCTTGCAGGACTTTTTTTTTGACACCCTGCCAGCGCAGCGCCTCAGTGTGAAATCACTCGGGCTTTTACATTGGGATTGCAGTTGCGGCTTCTTTCAGACGCTTTACAGGTGCTTTTCTTAAGGCTAAAGCGCCTGAAAAATGCCCCAGTGTGAAAGGGATCTCAGTGTGAAAGCACTCGGGCTTTCACATTGGGATTGCAGATGAGGCTTCTTTCAAGCGCTTTACAGGCGCTTTTTTTTAACGCTAAAGCACCTGTAAAATGGCTGAAAATGCCCCAGTGTGAAAGGGGTCTTAAAGAGTTGTTAACTTTTACAAAACACATACAAAAAAGCACAAGATATGAATATATTCAGTAACTTCCCTGTATATTTCCCTGGATAGTGTCAACTGCCTAAACCAAATCATGATTGTGATAAAATGACAAAAAGCACTTGGACATCTCCAAAGGAAAAGAAACAGTGCCTCCTAAGTGCAGTATTGGTAAATACTTAAATACTTTAATGATAAGTCAAAAGTGAAACTACTCACAAAGGGAGCATAAACACAAGCATGATAGTAATCCTGCAGCAAAATCTGGGGGTGGTTTTCTTCTAAACATCCATGTCTCTGAAGTGCAGCTGACAGCTCGTGCAGGTGGATTCCATCATTCGCTGCCTGTCCACCTATCTCCTACTCTGTTTACCTTTTAGACAAACCCTGAAAACCCTTCTCTTCAGAGAAGCCTACCCTACCCACACCTAACAACTGTATTTTCATTTTCTCCATCAGCTCACCTCCCACAGTTATCACCTTTTGTTTCACTTGACCCTCCCTTCTAGATTGTAAGCTCTAATGAGCAGGGCCCTTTGATCCCTCCTGTGTTGATTTGTATTGTAAGTGTACTGTCTGCCCTCATGTAAAGTGCAGCGCAAACTGTTGGCTCTATATAAATCCTGTATTATAATAATGGCTATGGCCTGAGGAAGGAGCAAGCATCCTCCAAACGCAAAGCCACCTCCTCTTTCCCTGCACCCGGAAGTGACGTCATTTGCGATCGCCCCTGGGTTCCCTGCTTTTCTCATAGGCTGCGAATGCTGGAATCCACCTGCACAAGCTGTCAGCGGCACTTCAGAGACTAGGACATTTAGGAGAAAACCACCCACGGATTTTGTTGCAGGATTACTATCGTGCTTGTGTTTATGCTCCCTTTGTGAGTAGTTTCACTTTTGACTTATTAAATGGTTTACCAATACTGCACTTAGAGAAGTTGTGTTTTTTTTCCCTTTGTTGCATTGCAGAGACTGCTTCTAGCTCTTCACACTGGCTGCCCTTAGTGCTGGTATACAGATTCCTCTCCCTCTTCATCTTAGAGACTGTTGCTATGGACTTTGTCCTTCCTATTGAGAGACTCTTTTAATCACATTTATTTGATCTATGTACACCTCCGGGGTCTCTCCTCAAACGTGCGCTGAGTTTATTTTTTGTCTACTTGGATATCTCCATGCTGAAAGTAATAACTGATAGAATGTGGTCATGTTTAACTGAAATTGTTCAAGTTTGGTTGAATGTGACTTACTACTACTAGCTATACCATAACCTGGATAAATGAAATAGTTCACAGACATACAGTGCCTTGAAAAAGTATTCAGAGATTTTCCACATTTTGTCATGTTACAATATGATAGACCAACACAAAGTGCCACATAATTGTGAAGTAGAAGGAAAATGTCAAATGGTTTTCAAATTAAAAAAAAAAAATTTGAAAAGTGTGGCGTGGCGTGCAGTGGCAAAGCTAGACATTTTTTTCACCCGGGCAAAGACTCAGTTTGAACTGCTCAATCTCAGAATTTATGGACAATACTAAGATAAGCCGGGCAATAACTTTGCAGGATGTGTAAGCCTTACATTAAGACCTCAACAAAATAATGGGGTGGGCAACCACATGACAAATGAGGTTTAATGTTGAAAAATGTGAGGTAATGCATTTGGTTACCAACAATATGAATGCAAGTTACGTGCTAGGGGGAGAACCTCTGGGGGGGAATCTAGGATGGAAAATGACCTGGGGGTCCTAGTAGATGATGGGCTCAGCAATGCCATGCAATGCCAGGCTGCTACAAGCAAAGCCAGCAGAATACAAGCATGTATTAAAAAAGGGATTCACTCCAGAGATAAAATAATTCTCCCACTCTACAAGACTCTCATCTGGCCTCATCTTGAATATGCTGTCCAGTTCTGGGCACCAGTCCTCAAGAGGGATATGCTGGAGCTGGAGAGAGTCCAGAGAAGGGCACCAAATCTAATAAAGGGACTGGGGGACCTTCGCTATGGTGAAAGACTACAAGCATTGAATGTATTCTCCCTGGAGAGGAGACGCTTGAGAGGGGATATGGTATTGATGTACAAATTCCGTACTGGTGACCCTAGCATAAGGAAAAAACTTTTCAGTGAAAGGGAATTTAAAAAGACACACGCCCATTCACTAAAATTAGAAGAGAAGTGGTTTAACCTTAAACTGAGTAGAGGGTTGTTTACTGTCAGAGCTGTATGGATGTGGAATTCTCTTCCACAAGCAGTGGTATCGGCAGGGAGCATCAATAATTTCAAAAAACTATTAGATGGGCACCTTATTGACCACAACATACAGGGGTATGCAATGCACTATTGACATAAACACACACTCACACACACAGCTTAAACTGGATGGACCTGTGCCTTCTTTCAGCCTCACCAACTATGTAACTATGAATGAAAAAATTAAAAAATATATAAAATCTCCTATAGGCAAAACATTTTTTTTTTTTCATTTTGGATAGAGTGAAGGAGGGTTATCTGTATCCCATTGGGGAGATTTCCCTTCACTTCCTGTCCCATAGCCAAAACAGGAATTTTAGGGAAATCCCTCCAAAGTGAGGGAATCCCTGGTTGTCAGCAGGGTCTTCAGAACTAGTGCCCCCATTGGAAAATTTCCCCTCTATTCCTGTTCTCATGACAACCCAAAACTTTGGGATTTTCTTTCATTTTCACTCTTAATGATAATAAACAAGACAGCACGGGCACAGACGGCAAAAAAAAAAAAAAAACTGCCAGATGCTCTAATCTCTCTTCACTCTAGGCCAAAACTCAAAAAAAAGTTGCCTTTAGTTTTACGGTCTCCATTTTGTCATTTAGTGCTGCAGATCATTTTGTATTGATCATTATCCAGGAGAGTTACATTTTTAGCAAATCTAATGGGATAGATGGTGTATCTGGCTGTGGAAACTCTGCCATTAAAAATGAATGATATCAGCCTCCTGGATCATCCAGGAATCACCCCACTATATCTGTTTAGCTGTGCTTTGAATGGAGACTTACTAAGATTTATTTGGGTGAGTGATCATAATTAATAATATGCTTTAGTTGAGAATTTGCTAACTTTTGGCCAAGACCTCCATAAAGGCTGTGCCAGGCCTTCCTGTCTGCATCCTCTGTAGAAACTGGGTGAAGCATCAGGTACAAGTAAGGCTAATCGGGATGGAACCATAAACTATTTTAGCAACACTTTATTTGCTTCAATAATTGAGGTACTGTAGTTTATAAATGTCTTAGATGCCCTAGCTGCTATTTTATGGCATTGCGCCGATTCTTTCTCCTCCCCCGGGTCCAGTCTCATGTTTTTCTATTCTAATAGAATATTGACTGCTTGTACTGTATTGCCAATTTGTGTGTAGTTTCTGTTTCTTTGACCTCTATAACATGCCCATATTCTTTAAGTATTTGTGAACTTTTGCTAAATTAAACTATTTCAGGTATTCTGCACAAAATTAGCTGCAGCAGGAATTCCGCCTGAGGTGACGACGGGTATATTTTCTAATATTTCATCCATCTACTGCTTTCATGGCCAGTTCCTGTTGCCTGAACTAAAGACGCGGATTACCCAGGAGTGGTGCGTTCTTTAACTCTTTTCCCATCTGCTAAATAAACATTTTAGTACGCTAGTAGTGGCAAGTGGTTAAAAATTGCCATACCTAAACTTCAGCTTTCATAAAATAACCTGTTTGAACAGCCAAAGATAATGTGATGTTCCTGCAGGTTTGGAAGCTTTTGGTCATGTTAGTGTCCATTATTTTAAAAATTCTATATTTGGGTCTATAGTTTGCCTGTGGTTTTGGTTTTAAGTACACCATTACTAGTCCAGAAAACATCATTAAGTCATTTAAGGTGGTTGTAAACCCTCTCATATACTCAATGTGTGTCCAAGTGAATAGCTTCAGGTGATACACAGAGATTAAACAAATCCTCCTACATAAGTTTTACTTGTTTATCTGCAGTCTTCTCTTCCCTACACCCCTTCAAAAGGGCAGAATCATGTTAAAATCCTTCTCCATCTGTTAGTATCACAGAGGAGGCAGGGCCGTCTTTAAGGCAGGGCAAAAGGGGCAGCTGCCCTGGGACCTGTTATTGTTGTGGGGCCCAAAGCAGCTGCCTCATACTTGGCAACTGTCCCAGTTTAAAGTCCCTTGAAGTTTTAGTCCCGTGCTGTGTCCTGATATCTCAGTGTGAAGTTATGTTACTAATGCTTCCCAGCTCTGCCCTATTGTTGTGTACAGATGACTCCCCTGCAGACCCTGTGTTTACATGTAAATACTGGCATTGATATGTAAATAGCAACATCATTCATATGTAAAATTTTTTTTAAAAAGGCGGCATTCATATGTATATAATGGTACCCCAAGATCACCTATACTGAATGCTGCCCACTGGGGAGGTAAAGGAGCATGCTTGAAAGTCCTGCCTACAACTGTGGTCATTAAGCCTAACACCCACCTGTTCTGCAAATGTGAGGGCCCAAGAAAATGTTTGCCCAGGGTCCAATCAATGTTAAAGAGGAGTTTTAATAATCGGACACTTACCTGTCCCAGGGTCCAGCGATGCGAGGGAACGAAGCCCTGCTCGTTCCCCCCTCCTCTCGGTGGTGCCGGCATTCTAACTGTGGGCAGCCGGCTGTGGCTTCACAGCCGGGCACCCGCTGCTCATGCGCGAGCGGCGCCGCGTGCCGTGATTGGCCGCACAGTCATCTGGGACCTGTCACGTGTCCAAGATGACTGACAGGAGGGAAGGGGCGGAGCTGAGCCCTTCCTGTGCCGAGGGAAAGTGACGTCAGGAGCCCAGGCACTGAAGGAGGCAGACTGAGGGACCCCCTAGCAACAGGCATTTAGAGGTGAGTTTAAAAAAAATTCCAAATGTTTTTTTTTGTTTGTTTTTTAGGAATTTTAATGATTTTTTTATTTTTGTGTGGAACACCACTTTAAAGACAGCCCCGAGAGGAGGGGGTAGAGAGCTGCAGTTAGTGTGTGAGAGCTGATTGGAGAAAAGGGACACACTCCCCTAAACACACAGCACAGGAACAAAGGAAGGATACAGAGCTGTGTTCTGAATAGACAAGCTATGTGCTGAGCTCCCTCCCCATCACAAATGTATTGCATGTGTCGGGAAAACTCCTTCGGATTGACTCATGCTGATAACACAGGAACGAAACACCAAAGAGAAAGAATACTTAGTCCTGGTTCACACCTGTGCATTTTTTAGTGTGTTTTCAGTTTTGCAGAAACACACTACAATCCATTTAACATGGTTTCCTATGGGTCACGTTCACATCCGTGCATTTTATAGAAAGGGCTAGAGACTTTTTTCTGGTTTTTGGTTTCATAGACTTTAATGGATCAAAAACATGTATTAAAAAATGCAAAATGCACCTAGAATATGCAAGCTGCAACCTGCATAGGTGTGGACTAGCCTTAGAGCTTTGGCGAGAGATAAATAAACACTACAGATATATGTGCTTTGTTTAGTTTTCATGACTGAGGTTTACAACCACTTTAAATCTGAATATCACAGCTTTTACGAATTAAACGTGACCTATGAATGGAGAGAGCAGGCCTTTCAATCATCTGTCTGTTCTCCATTCATAGATTTTCATTTATTGAGTAATGGCTTCTATGAATGGAGGAGCTGGGTGGAAACGGTACTCTCGATGAGAGACTCTGACAGCTCCTCAGTTCTATCAACCTCCACCGCACCAGAAAACTAGGGTGGCAAAGATGAGGGGTGGGGGTCAATGGAGTATGGAAATTTTTCTACTGAACTATAGAAGACCGTAGCACAAGGTAACTCAATGCAAGTAATGTGATATATATACAATCATATTGGATGCGATGTAGGCAGCCCTAGCAGACTCCAAGATGTCATACTCTTAGTACCCTATAAAATCCCTCCTCCTTACCCTGTTAGCTACATAAAAGGTTATGTAGGAAAGTTAAGGGAGGAAAAGAAGAGCTGGGCCAGCATAGACAACAATTAGACACTCCCAGAAGAGGAGAGGAGGGGGCTGTATTAGAGAATTGGCTCTTCTTGGAGTAGGTACATTGCAAGTAAGCAAAAAATAGTGTGGATAGGAAACACTGCAAGTACGTATTTAAAAGACTTGACTTGTCTGTGCTATTGTGTGCAATTTTTATATTGGTGACCGGTTTTCTTTAAAACAACTTTCTAGGAGTACAAACCCAAGGATTGGAGATATCCTACAAAAGCTGGCGCCATTCCTTAAGATGTACGGAGAATATGTAAAGAACTTTGATAAGGCTATGGATATGGTAAATACCTGGACTCAGAGGTCTCCTGTCTTCAAAGAGGTTATCCAAACTATTCAGGTATCATGACTCACTGAATCTATTGCCATAATTGTTATCTTTAATGTCTTAAATATAGTGCTGCGTTCACTTTGTTCCACCGCTTATGGTTTCAAACAACCCCGTCTGCTTGTAACACAAGTGTTCTGTTTGATGCTGACAACAGTTCATTGTCTGTGATCTCTTGCTTTCAAAGTCGAGGAAACAGGAGAGGCTTAGGTCCTGTACTTGTGGCTTTTCTCTGTAACGCTGGGGCCACCTGAGTGTCGGTGAGTTCAGCATTCTTGGATGCAAAGGAAAATAAATCTATTCTCCAGAGGCAAAATAAATTTTCGTGACACAAGAAGTTCAGGGGGTGTTAGGTACATGGTAACTGTGGCAGCCTGAGGCTCTGTAAGGGAGACCCATGGGCAGCGCTGTATCTTGGCCTAGGCCAACAAGGCCCGGGTCTAGAGCAGCACTTTGCAGGGGGGGGGGGCAGCAAAAAAGCTGCTCACTCCCCCCAACCCACATTAACAAAAGCCCCTTCGCCCAGCTCCCGCACAAAAACATACAGCTCAGCCCATACAAACCAGAGACAGGCTGGCAGTAGTTGTCCACTGGTATTCCAATGTCATCTCACATGGAGCAATCACCTGGGGTTTGGGACAGATGATCACTCCAGGAAACAAACAGCTTGTGTCCAAGGACAGTCATCTGTCCCTTGCCATAGATAATCATTCCATAAAGTGATTACATGTAAACATCGAGGATGGCTGCACTGGCTGTCAGCCTTACATTGCTTTGAACAGCCTGAGCAGCTTCAACTGTCTTCAAGCACCTGAAAATCCAAATGCGGGAGTCCACTGCAGTTGAGGTGGAGCTTCAAGAGGAAGGGGTGTGGTTTACAGATGACATGGTGGGTATTAAACAGGAAGGGGTGTGGCCTTGACAGGAAGGGGTGGGTCATATTTAAATCAGGGGATGCATGAGTTTATTCAGGCTTGGGGCAGCACAAAACCTAAATACACCACTGCCCATGGGTGCAAACCTTTGCCGTTTGGACAATGAGCACTAATAGCCCTCTGTACCAGTTTACCAGGCCCATCAAAGACATGCAGACTTCAGTATAAAATGGAAAGCACTGTATATTTCCATGGCCAACAAAGTAGTTCTGCATCCTCTATCACTATCAAATGATTTATATTCCTTAAATGGAAATATGGACAAAATGAAAAATGAAATGTATGGTGTAGTCTGTCACTATTATTAACAGGGCCATTTTTATTTCTTCATAACATCATTTTATTACCTGTTAACCCTGCTCCATCTGTGAACCACCTGTCTCAAAGAGGATTTTTTTGGAAGTGCAGCCGTCCGGAATCTTTTTATCTCATAATCCTGCCAGTAGTTCTGTTATCTTTCTATTTTATTAAAAAGAATGACAGTGCTGCTCCTTCTGCAGTAAAATCACTACCGTATTGTCATCCTGTGAGCAGCGCAGTCTTAGCTAGGCATGTCGTTTTAGTTGGTATTAAGTAAATGACAAACACTGGCAATGCTACATGGTTTGTTCCAACTTGCTGTACTTTTCCTAGAAAGCTTGATCTATATGCAAGTGTAAGCTTAGAAATCTAGGTAAAGACCTGCAAGAAAAAAAAGTAATTCAAATACTAAATAGTACATCATTACAATTATTAAAGCTGTAATTAAGGCAATTGTTTTGATTAAAATAACAAACATGTTATGCACAGAGCAGGTTAGTATATTGCACAGATCGGCCCTAAACCTCCTCTTCTGGGGTCTGCCATCTGTGCTGTGAACTTCTCTTCCTCTGTGTCTGCCCCCATAGCAATCGCTTGGGGGGCAAACATGCGGGCTCACTCCCAAACCATGCTTTCTGTGTCAATAGACACGCACACGCAGCGCCACTCAGCCCCATCACCCACTCCTCCTTTTTGATTGATGGGCCTTGCTTTGTGCACTGGTCCAAATCATTTGGTGGAGGGGGGATTATGGTGTGGGGTTGTTTTTCAGGGGTTGGGTTTGGCCTCTTGGTTCCAGAGAAGGCCACTCTTAAGGCTTCAGCATACCAAGACATTTTGGACAATTTCATGCTCCCAACTTTGTGGTAACAGTTTGGGCATATTCCCTTCCTGTTCCAACATGACTGCGCAGCAGTGCACAAGCAAGGTCCATAAAGACCTGGATGAGCGAGTTTGGGGTGGAGGAGCTTGACTGGCCTGCACAGTCCTGACCTCCACCCAATAGAACACCTTTAAGATGAATTAGAGTGGAGACTGCGAGCGAGCATTCTCATCCACATCAGTTCCTGACCTCAAAAATGTGCTCCTGAAAGAATGGTCAAACATTCCCATAGACACACTCCTAAACCTTGTGAACAGCCTTCCCAGAAAAGTTGAAGCTGTTATAGCTGCAAAGGGTGGGCCAACTCAATATTGAACCCTACAGACTAAGACTGGGATGCAATTAAAGTTCATGTGTGTATAAAGACAGGTGTCCCAATACTTTTGGTAATATAGTGTAAATCATATTTGCTTGTTTTAAGCTTTTTTTTTTTTCCATTTCTTCAGTTACTTCCTGGTTTTCAGGCCTAGGCAAATTATGTCATACACACGAGGGGCCTTCAGGCAGGCAGGAGGTCTTTTCTCAGCTAAGTCCACCCTCCTGCTCACATGCCTGAGCTAAGTGCAGATGAATTCCAGGAAGTGAATACTACATACATTATCTTAACATGTATAAAAAGCAATCAGCGCCACCCTACCAAAGTGCTAAGTGCAAACGATATAAACCTGTGCACAATACCACCAATTGTCCACAGCTTAACACTTTTAGTGAATCCACCTCACCATACAGTGTGATAATTATTTTGTAAGTGCAGCACTGCTAATCTGTCACGTAAATGAATTCTGTTATCAAAATACAAAATATCATAAACCAATTATAATAAATAATAAATATAATTACATATATTAAATACATCTCCAATTAAATATAGTTCATATCTGAATTCATATCTGAATTCTTGATCATTTTTAACTCTAATTCATGTATCATCCACCACTGTGCTCTTCACGTAGATCAGCCCTCAAAAAATGCGCTCACATTTTGCAAGTGGATTTTGAGTGGGGGTTTGCCCGGGGGGTGAGCACCGCTGGCAGCCTAGGTTTGTTGGAGTCATCATAGGGGAAGGGAGAGGAGAGCCACCGCCGCCTGGTTGATCAGAGCGCTGGGAACCTAACCACTTTAATTCCAATAGCTGTGAGTTCCCTCTTGTCCAGGCACTTTCATAGACAGATCACCCGTCCCAGGATTAAAGCTATTATGTTCCCCGCACTCTGATGCACGAGTCTGCAGCGGCAGCTCTCCTCTCTCTTCCCTTCACAGGCTGGCTGCACTGGCGGCTACAGGGCTGCACTGGCGGCTACAGGGCTGCACTGGCGGCTACAGGGCTGCATTGTCGACACAGGCTGCATTGGGGACACATAGCTGCACTGTTAATATCTATTTTTATAACGTAATTCTGCATAAAACATTTAAATGTCATTTCATGAGATAATTTATGGGGGCATGTTTAGGGGTGGGGCATGGTAGAGGTTGGGCGGGGCAACTGGTGGCGAGTAACCCTTGAGGCCTGGCTAGTAGCTCAGGACTTGAAATTTTGAGCCTTGCTGTAGATAATACGAAAATGTGCACACCCACCATCACCAGCCGTTATACCTGCTCACCTCAACAGTGAGTCAGGAAGACTCAGATAAAATGTCTTTACTCTCACTCTGCTATGGTCTCACTCCTCCACATCTGACCTGCTACTCTGTATTAGCTCTCAAATAAGCAGCCTCCCGGGTGAATCAAATGGATTGAGATAAGGCTCCAATGTCATGCAATAACAAATAAAGGATACACAGTGCTCTCCGTTTCACTATTTATTAAAATGCCCCAATAAAAACACACTTGCAGGATATTAAAAAAAACTCGGTTAACACAGCTCTAATGCATCCGCTCGCCCACCGCTGTGGCTGCGTGACGTCACGGGCTCAGCTCCTCCCCTCTACACGCATATCGCCCTCTGATTGGGCTTCCTCAGTAGCGTACTACTATACTAGTAGCTATACTCTTATATCCTGTCCCCAGGAAAGGTGACACCTAAGCAGGAAGTGAAGGGACATTCCTCTTGCTGGGACACACACAGCGGTTAAAAAAAAAATGTAATAAAGTGGGGATGAATTTGAACCTCCAGATATTTTTTTATAGCTGTTTTTGTCTCTGTTGTGAAGACTTCTCCTTAATTCTGTTCCATGTTTCACTGGAGCAAAAAGTGAGGAAATCTACCCAAGGGAGACGCAGACAGCAATAAACATCCGATACTGACTCCCCTGTACACCTTTCCCTTCCTTCCTCTTTTATTAGCTGTCATTTTGTTTTCTCTTTAACCACTTTGTGATTTTTTTATGTGTCATTTTATAAAAAGAGCCTGCAATGTATTTTTTTTTTTTTTTTATATAAACCAGATGCGGCACCTTTTTTCTGACTTGAAAAAGTTTCCATTTGTTAATATTTTCTTTATTGCCTTTGAATAAAATGTAAGTCATATAAAAGTTCCCTGAATGGAGAAATAAAATACCTTAATATCATTCAGATTTTTTTTTTATGGTGATCAGTATCCCAGTTGAGGAATTTTTATCTTTACTTCCTGTCTGACAGGTTACATAGTAAGGTTGAATATACACACCAGTCCATCCAGTTCGACCTGAGTGAGTGTCCACAATTGTCCCTATCCCTGCACATTGCATCTCATCAAGATGCTCCTCCATTATATATTATTTATTTAAGGTACCCATATATTGCTGTCAATGTATGCAGTGCACCACACGCACACACACATTGGTCCCCACACCTAAGGAGCCCAAAATCCAAGATCCCCAACTCACATTCATATACTAGGGCCAATTTTGGACAGAACCCAATTAACCTACCAGCATGTCTTTGGAGTGTGGGAGGAAACCAGAGTACCCGGGAGAAACCCACGCAGGCACAGGGAGAACATGCAAACTCCAGGCAGGTAGTGTCGTGGCAGGTGTCAGACAGAAGAGGAAATTAGGAACGACCTCCCCACCTTCAATTTGACAGGTGTCAGATAGAAGAGGAAATTAGAAGAGATCTCCCCACCTTCTATTTAATAGATCTCAGACAGAACAGGACGTAGCAGCAAAAATGGCTAATAGATGGAAAATGACAAATAAGCAAACTGGGGAAGGAACAAACTGACATATGCCTCTGGTGAACAAAATCATGAAGAATTTCCCTGCACACCTTTATAAATATCCGTTCTTAGTCTAAAATGACTTTAGTTGCCACATACTTGTTGTATATTGTACTGCCTATGCACGCTAAAGCCCAAGTTTAACCAAAACCATTTTATTTATTTTTTTCAAGAAATCTGCACTAGGGACAGCACTTACAATCATTGTGAAGTGTCCCTTGTGCTGCTTGCTGCTGATTCAGTTGAAATCTTCAAACCTCTGATCCCCCACACAGCGGTAATCTTCCCATGCCAAAAAGATTAAGAGACCTGTCATATGTACCTATCATGAGTGCCAACTGTGCCCGCCCTTTGTACCCCCTTCCTTCCTTCATAGAAGTGGTGCTATAGCTTCCATAGGATAAAAGCATTCTATGAATAGAGAATGTGTGATTGCAGGGGGCTGCTCCTCCTTTCATAGATCTTTTTTCATTCATGGAAGGCTATAGTACAGCTTCTATAAATGGAGGAGGCGGGCGGAAAGAGCGGGCATAGTGGCCAGTCATGATGCGTGCTTATGACAGATCCCTTAGCTCGTTTTAACTTCCACAGCACCAAAAAATTATGGCTGTGGGGTAGCGGTTGGAGTCAGATCAGTGAAGATTTCAACAAAATACGCAACCAGCAGCACAGCGGAGCACTCCATTAAGTACAGTCCCTTGTGCTGATTAAAAAAAAATGTTTTGTCTAAACTTAGGCTTAAAGTAATTGCCTAGATTGCTCCTAAGTATTGTTATCATGTTGAGTAATTTAATAGAAATAAAATGCAGCATGGCTTTGGAGCCATTAAATAAATGTGCTATTTACCAGTTACATTTCCAGCAACTGATAAAGGATAGTGCAATAAAATGTCATCTTGCATTTACTCTGATGTACAGGTTATTAGAATCCTCTCATTATCCCAGGAAATACAAACTGCTGCAGAGAAGCATGTCAAATAATGGTAAATGTAAGCAATTTCCCCTCAATGAAGATAGATCATGTATTGTGTTCTAAAGAAATAAGGGCTGGTTCTCCATTGCACTGTTCCTTTTGTTAACAGGAAATGTAAAATCACCGCAAGAGAATTTTCTATCATTATTTTGTGTTAATGTAGCACTTAGCTGTACTGGGGAGTAATGTATAAGGGTCGTCATCCTGTCAAACACACTGCTATAAAACACCTTTAACACAGTGTATTCAAGTGGAAAATATTCTGATGTTTTACATGTCCCAGCTGAAAGCTTAAGCATCTGAATTGTTTCCATTGCTTCCTAGGGACATTGCTTTCTTGTTTTAGATATTGTTGGGTCTTGATCACAACTGTAAATGGGCAAAATTTGTAATCTCCCTGTGGATTAGACACTTCAGCCTCCTACCCGCCTATGTGACTGCCAACTTCTTAGGGCTCATTCACAGCGCAATGTGTGTTACAGTGTTTGTTACGATGTTGCTGTGCATTGCCATTTATTTCCAATTGCACCCCAAAACACATCTATAGTTTGTTGCAACACACCTGCACTATACTGCACCAAAAGAGATGCAAATGCAGTCGACAATGTCGTGAGCTGTGCTTTGAAAAATCATTCAGGACCTATTTTTTTTCATGTGTTGATAGCCTATGAATGGGCTGCTTAACGCAAAGCACCTCAACACACAAAATTTATTTGCAGTGTGCTGCTGGAACCCAGGGACATATACACGCTGTCACCAAATGCCAGTCTTGGCAATAAGCATTGGCGTTTTTAGACAGCATTTGTCCCTTTTGAGTCCACTGCAGAACTTTGTTTTTCCGGTCCTTGAATGCTCACTATGGTCACCTCTAGCACATGGTTTTCCAGACACAGACACCTGTGACCTTTTTTAGTGAGTTGATCAATATTTCAAAAGACCTAGAAGGCTTGTACCTCTAATTTGACAGCTATCCCGAAGAAGCCCAATATATGGGTGAAACATGTTGGGAACTCCAGTTTATAGTGCTATATCCATAAAATCTTTTTGATCTGTACTTGCCAATTGTTATGTTTTAACAATTTTTTATTTGGCTCTTTAAAATAAAACATTTCTTATACATTATAGTTGATACTATGTCAATTTATTTTGCACCTTAAAAATCCCAATCCCTCCTCCTATATCTAATTAATTAAGGGATTAATTAATTGTGGTGCTAATATCAAGTTGATCTGTCCGTGATCAAATAGTCCTTTTCTTATTTGCAGTGTGTTGTTTTTTGGTGTTAATAGGCCCTAGATGTTCAGGAATAGGAGGTTCTGCAGGGATCTACTGACTGTGACCACCGCAACCCCTCTTTTTCCAACTTTGCTAAGCAGGGATCATAAAGGAATAAAAGGAATTGAGTTCTGCTTCAAACATGGATTTTTTTACTGTCCTACTTTAAAAACCAGATTATCTGAAAGGTGGACAAGTGTTTTAAGTTCTATGGCTAAATTAGCATATAGAAAATCTATCTAGGCCTCTCTGCTCCAACATATTGACTAATAGCTTCTTTAGGACCTGCTTAGCTTACCTATACTGAGGAGGAGAATTTGTATTTTCTTTATTTATTTTTTTTAACCCATATGTAGGGTGTAACATGTTACATGGTGCCACCACACCAGAAGGACTTGTAGTTATGAAACACAAGTATGGTGATCACCGCACTTAGTCACTTAGCACATCCCACAGCCCTAAAATTTAAGGACCATACCTTGGTATAACGGGGGAAAATAATTATTTGATCCTCTGCATATTTTGTAAGTTTGCCCACCTACAAAGAAATGAAGGGTCTATAATTGTTATCATAGGTGTATTTTAAATGATAGAGACATAATATCAACCAAAAATTCAGGAAAAACACATGATACAAATGTTATAAATTGAGTTTCAGTTCAGTGAGTAAAATAAGTATTTGATCCCCAAGCAAAACATGACTTAGTATTTGGTGGGAAACCCTTGTTGGCAAGCGCAGTGGTAAGACGTTTCTTGTAGTTGGTGACCAGGTTTGCACACATCTCAGGAGGGATTTTGGTCCACTCTTTACAGATCTTCTCTAAATCCTTAAGGTTTCTTGGCTGTCGTTTGGCAACTCAAAGTTACAGCTCCATCCATAAATTTTCCATAGGATTCAGGTCTGAAGACTGGCTAGGCCAGTCCATAACCTTAATGTGCTTCTTCCTGAGCTACTTCTTTGTTGCCTTAGTGGTTATGTTTTGGGTCATTGTCATGCTGAAAGACCCCACCACAACCCATCTTCAGTGTTCTTGTTTAGGGAAGAAGGTTCTCATCCAAGAGTTTACAATACATGGCCCCGTCCATTGGCCCCTCAAAGCGGCAAAGTCTGCCTGTACCTTTAGCAGAGAAGCAGGAAGGCAAATAGTTATTTTTCCCACTGTATGGATCAGCTGCTACAAAAAGTCTACATGAGCTGTGATCACTCTTGCAATGTTTCGCAAGCTCCAATGCAAAAATGTAATAAATGCAAATATAGGTACATGTGTTTTGTTTTGTTTTTTTTCAAAAGGTAGACTTTAATTCTTCTGCATATGCTTGGAAAAAATGGCAAAGTTGACAATACAGGGATCATAAATGGGCAATTATATAAAAGTAGGCACCAAATAGTCATGATGTTACAATATTTTGGCAGCAAATGGGCAATCGTGGCAATACGTAGCTTTGCAAAGACCATTACAGAGCAGTAAAGTGAGGGATGGGCTGGAACGTAAGAGCACTCCCCTGAGTGACTGTACTTAGGGGGGAATGCCTCTCTTGCCCCTCTGACTTTCCATTGACTTAAGTGACTGCATGCTTGTTCCGGTTTAATGACCAACATTAAGGCTGTAAACTGAAACGGCAGTCTACATACTTCACTCAATACATTTTTCTTAAAAATGTATTTAAAAGAAATGATTGTTCAGGAATTGAACTAGGGATATGTTATGTGGCCAGTTTGGATGGAATAAGTGTTTCTTTACAGCATAGATACCCTGATATGTGTCTGATGTCTGTCTTGTGTTGATTCTTTGCAGAAAGATGAGGTTTGTGGGAACCTCACACTGCAGCATCACATGCTGGAGCCGGTTCAGCGGATTCCTCGCTATGAACTTCTTCTGAAAGATTATTTAAAGAAACTGCCGGAGGACTCGCTCGATAGCAAGGATTCAGAGAGTATGATATTTAATATCCATTTCTTGTTGGATGCCATTACTAGCACAATTGTCTTTTATTTCTGCATCTCCTACATGCTCAGCTGTGTTTGATAATGACTGTTTGTATTTGAATCACTGTGTACACTTAAAGCAATTTTGCCTCTGACAATTAGTCACCTTAACATAACCTTGCAGTGCAGCCTGACGAACCGCAATCTCTACACTGAATGAATGTTTAATATGTGTAATTGGATCTCGTTACAGAGTCCCTTGAGCTTATTTCCACTGCAGCAAATCACTCAAATGCAGCTATTCGGAAGATGGTAGGTGAAATCGTACTCTGTTTTGTGGTATAGCAGAAGATTTTTCTGTTAAAGGGCAATTCTTCTTTTTTGAAAAATAGGACATTGTAAGACAGGACGGGGTGATAATGATTATTACTTCAAACTAAAAATCAAAGTCGTAATATATTGAAGGTTACCAGGCCTTAGATGTGGTGGCTGCATTTGTTTTCTTTCTTTTTTGCAGGCATGTTTTACTATATTTTCCTAGAAACAGTCTGTTATGGCTGCAAGTTGAGTAGCAGTACCCTGAGGCTTATATCAATATTCACTATATACGATCTCTTGCCAGAAGTATTGGGATGGCTGCCTTCACATGCACATTAATTTTAATGGTATCCTTGTCTTAGTCCGTAGGGTTCAATATTGAGTTTGCCCACCCTTTGTAGCTATAACAGCTTCAACTCTTCTGGGAAGGCTGTCCTCAAGGTTTAGGAGTGTGTCTATGAGAATGTTTGACTATTCTTTCAGAAGCGCATTTGTGAGGTCAGCCACTGATGTTTGATTAGAAGGCCTGACTTGCAGTCTCGGCTCTAATTCATCCTAAAGGTGTTCTATTAGGTTGAGGTCAGGACTCCATCAGTCAAGTTCCTCCACCCCAAACTTGCTCATCCATGCCATTATGGACCTTGCTTTGTGTATTGGTGTGCAGTTATGTTGGAACAGGAAGGGGTCACCTCCAAACTTTTCCAATAAAGTTGGGAGCATGACTTTGTCCAAAATGTCTTGGTATGCTGATGCCTGAAGAGCTCCCTTCACTGGAACTAAGGGGCCAAGCCCTAACCTAGAAAAACAACCCCACACCATAACCCCCCCTCCACCAAATTATTTGGACCAGTGCATAAAGCAAGGGCTATAAAGACATGGATGAGCGTGTTTGGGGTGGAGGAACTTGACTGGCCTGCACAGTATCTTGACCACAACCCGACAGATCACCTTTGGGATCAATTAGAGTGGAGACTGTGAGCCAGGTCTTGCCCAACATCAGTGCCTGACCTCACAAATGCGCTTCTGGAAGAATGATCAAACATTCCCATAGACACACTCCTAAACCTTGTGGACAGCCTTCCCAGAAGATACTGGTGCCGAATCAGGACCTCACGAGTATTGGACTGTTGCAGCTAAAGTCATTATTTGTGCCAACTTTAAGACGAATGTACCGTATATGGTAGTATATTTGCCTCCTACTGTCTTCTGAAGAAGTGGACTTTTGGTCTAAGAAATGCACATAATCAATAATCAATATACATAATAATCATATTTTCACAATCCTCTTTTTTTTGGCACATATTTTGGAGACAACAACATTGAAATATTATATTAAACTGGTATTTGACAATGATTATATTTCTCTAAAGGGCCCTAATAAGGGTGAATAGGACTAAAGGCTTGCAAGATCTATTTCCAGTTATTTCAATGTATTTAATCTGTGCCATGTGTTGTAATCAAACTTTTGATATGGACTTGTAATAAAAGATGCTAAAGCATACCTCCCAACTTTTTGAGATGGGAATGAAGGGACACCCATCAGCAAAAGTATACATGCATAGGACACAACTTTTGCCACGCCCCCTTAAAGGAGAATTATACAGAAATACAAGATTGGTTAGACCTGCAAGTGCTTTTTTTTTTTTACTACTATTCCTTCATATTGGCTTTTGGAATTTAAAAATGCATCAATTTAGAAATCAGATGAAAGGTTTAGAACTGGGAAAAACTTTTTGATAGATAAAAAGTGCATTTTTTATACATCTATATAGATGAGACCAAAATGAGGCACAAATGAGAAGGGATGAGGGACATTGCTCCAAATCAGGGGCAGTCCCTCCAAATCAGGGACAGTTGGGAGCTATGGTTAAAGTGTTTATTCCTGTTGCATCCCATTCTTTTTAAACGTAGTCTATGTCAAAATAATTGCTGGGTTGTTGGTACAGAACTAAAGCTCCTTAACTTGAAGGCTTAGTATACTGTCAGTTTCTTGTAAGCAGAAGACATAGCAATTCAAGATTAATACAATTTCATATCCTTGCCCTGTATCCAAATATATCCAAATGATGTGAGCTATCCGTTTTGTTCATTACTGTTCCCTCTCTGCTTCTCTTCTCCCTCGGGCTGGGTATGCATGATCTGATCATCCACATTATAAACACTGCACTTAGCGTATGTCTGACCTCAATACCTAGACTGTGTGGCAGGTTAGTCTAGGCACTTTTCTTCCCTTCACAGTGGTTTTTCTGCTGCTGTAGCTATAAAACGCAGACCTATTTTCAGAATTATCTGAGGGCTGGGCTGGAAACTTAGAGGAAGTTGTTGTCAGTGATAGTCGCAATGGCTAACCAGGGCTGTTGTACAGAGTTCAGAGATGGCAATAGAATATAGTTTCTCAAGAGCTCCAACAGAGAATTTCAGTAAATTAATTATTTACTGACTTCATCTTTAAAAATGTGATAATTATGCTAATGTTTATTTACAGACTTGATGCAGTTATCCATTATTAGGGGAAATTATCTTTTTTTTATTTTCCTACAAACTTTTTTATAAATAGTTTTATAAACTTACTTTTTTTTTTGTGAATGTATGCATTTTACTTAGAAAACGCTTTATTCGCCTTTCAAAGCTACATTGCAATACACAGAAAACTTCTGCGCAGATTATTATCAGGAACAAAAGATAAAATTAAATCGAGGTCAGGAAGGCACAAATTAGAACAAATTCTAAAGCCTATTACACTCTATCAGTTTTTTTTTTTTTTTTTGCGTTCAACCCGGAGGGCTGAATGAAAATAAAAACTGAAGGGCTCGGGGGAGATCCTGTAATAACAATCCAATGTTAGTATTGTGTCCTGATAGGTGGACTGTCCCCTCAGCCAGATCTTTTTCGGTCATGCCCGGACAAAAGCCGGACCAGTTGCTGTACACACTGACCAAATGTCAACCGGTTTCTATTGAACTGGCCGATACCACCAGATATTTGGCTCATGTGTACAGGGCTTAAGGGTTTGTGATCGCTAAAAATTCAAAAACACTTTTATCACTTTTTTTTTTAACGATCCCTTTTGCAGCTCTACAACAACAGATCACTTTTATTTGTGATCTATTAGCAGTGATCATTTGTTGGAGGGAGAGGTTGGACAGAGCGACAGCAGCACTTCCCAAGTCTTGGAACTAGTGCCATGATGTCTCATGTAAAATAGTCCAACCTAGCTTCAAAAAATATAAATAAATATGTAGGTCTGCTTCCAATCAGGAGTCGAGTTCTGCAATCAAAGCATGCAGGGACATAGGTTGAGATACCCTCTGTAGCTTTAATTACTCATATATAATTTGAAAATAGGTAGCCAGTAATAAAAGAGGCCACGCTTTGTCTTTAGCACCTATAGATATAGGCCCAATGGTAAATCCCCTGTTAGTAAATGACTTGGTTGTTTTAATGGCTACAAAGAATATTATTTGAGATGCGGTTCTAGACTGTAGGAATGCGAGGTTCATGTTACATATTGGTTTGCAGTGTGGCAAGTGATGGTCTCTACACTAATATTTGCAGGTTGGTTTAAATCTGTAATGCTTAGGGTCATAAATACACATTACTATTTCTGTTACTATTCCTGGCACCGACACCAAAAATATGGTATTGTTTCTGACACCAACAATGGAGCATCATTCCTTCCACTGACAGCAGCGATGGGCCACTATTTCTCCCAATGACACCATTGATTGGGCAATAATTCCTCAAATTTACTGCAGTGATGAGGCATCATTTCTCTTACTGACATTTATGATGGGGCATAATTCCTCCCACTGATACCCATGATAAGGCCCTATTCCTTTCACTGATACAAGTGACTGGGCACTATTCCTCCCACTGATACCAAAAATGGGGCATTTATCCTCATTCCACTGACCGCAGGCGCGAAGTCATCTTTTTACGCCCACTGACCACCAACCCTGAGACCTTGTTTACGCCCATGAACCACCGATCCTTGAGCATTTTGTACCTCCCGGCCATGGTCTTGTGCCCCTAAATTCATACATACAGTAATACAAACCCTGTTTACTTTCAATTTTTGCAAATTAAGATCTGGTCGGGCTTTTAATGGGGTACTGGCGGGTCAGCATCAGACTTTTGGTTAGACTGTAAAAACAAAGCAATTCTCCTGTATGAGCAATGTGGAATATGATTAGCCTTTATGACAACATTTTCAATTTATTTTATACTTTAGGCTTCCACCTAGAGAATTGAGCAGGTACAAATTGGATGAACCAATAATTAGTTTCCTTCATTGTATGTGGAAGACAGTGGTACTTTAATTGGACCTAAATTATCTTGTACCTTTTTCTGTTATAAAATAGGTCAACCCTTTTATAGGGCCATAATAACACAGATTTTATAAAATGTGCTAATGGCCTTTTCTGACTGTCACTTGAAGGCACATCAGAGTTCCATTGATATTTTCTGACGCAATACAGCCTACATGAAAATGTCTCGCGTGTAGGAGTGCTTCTGTAGAAAGGAGAGGTCAGACTCTCAGTTGGATCACAGCAGCCGCTCCAGTAATTGGGTTGGAACAAATGAAAAACACTGTTTGCTTTCCAACTTTAGAAAGAATCGTGTTCCAGAAAGATGGCTAGCATATGAATATTCTTTATAATAGAATCATCACCTTGTTCTTGAAGCGAGACTTGCAGCTGTTAACAGCATCCTCATTATTGAAAGGGAGGATGGTGATAAAAAAATAAATCCGCTTGCATGCACTTAGCCAATAAATTATATTTGTCAAAAATTACATAACTATATGTAATGGGGTCCATAGCCAATGTATGCTTTATTGATTTGTCTATCAAACCTCCAAATTAATCACCCTAACGAGACATCATAATTAAATTGACACATGAAGCGCCTGAAAATACGAGACATATATTAGCATTTTCACATGGACAGTTAAAAATATTTATAGCATTTCAAGTGTTTTACAAGCATTATCATTTCTAAAATGTATGCAAAGCCTTTTTTTTAGTTTCGGATAGAGTAGAGCATGTTTTAGACCCCTGTCAGTTTTTTACTGTGCCTTTGGGCCAAGGAAATCCCCCTTTTATAGAGTTGTCACTGGAACAGGCAGAAAACATGCATCGATTGGATTGGGGGACGCCCCCTTGGACTTTTTCAATGGCAGAATAGAAAATGTATATAAAGTCAAAAAATTAATTAAAAGGCACAATAGTGCCAACTTTATTGATATACAAAAAATAGAAAAAGTGCATATATCAAACAAACATACTCAACAAACATGAGTTGTAACGATACGTCAATGAATATACATATAAAGTGTCATAAATTAACCCAAACTTGTAATTCTAAAATGCCATTCAAACCAATAAGGTCAGCAGATTAGATGTTCAACCATATACCCAACATGTCTTGGAAATTATTGCATTGTTGTGCATTTTGCTTCCTCAGGGGTGGTTTATTATGAAACAAAATTGGGATATTATTTTCTTATCTGTAATATAAAAATATATATAATGGTGGAGGCATTTTGATATATGAAACAACATCAAAAAGGCACAATCTGTTGTAGAACAATTTCACAACCAAAAGTACTTACCCGTATTTGCCGGTGTATAAGGCGATCCGACATATAAGACGACCCTTTAATCTTACAGGACAAAAACGCTTTTAAAACTGTACTTACCGTATAAGACGACCCGGCTTCCGAGGCTTCATATTTCTTCCTTCTTCCTGCATTTGCTGGAGCCAATCACGGTGAGCGATGTATTCTATTAATGAATACAAAGCCTGCTTGGATTGGCAGAGGCTGTAACATCATCAGCCCGCACCTCTCTGACTCTCCAAGCCAATCCGAGCAGGCTACAGAGTAGCCTGCTCGGATTGGCAGAGGTCGTTACTCCAATCCGAGCAGGCTCTGTATTCATTTGAATACATCGCTCACCAGGATTGGCTCAACGGTATATACTGTATGTAGCCGAAGCTACATACAGTATTACCGAACACCAAGCAGGCATCCGAGGGGCTGACCCGGCGTATAAGATGACCCCTGCTTTTTGGCCAATTTTTTTACATGTAAAAGGTCGTCTTATACGCCGGCAAATACGGTACATATTAGACTCATTAAAATTGGTAATGGTAAAAGGAATAGGTATCTAAATTTAAAAATTTTCCTCAGCTCCCATTATTGTAACAACTCTAAATTTTGGATTTCCATCATTTTATGTGCTTAAGACCATGGTCAACAAGGCAAGTAAACAGGGTGAATCTTCGTAGGGAGAATACAGCATTAAAAAACCTTAAATCATCCTCCGCATCAGCATCACCATCATCCCTGCCACACTGCACTCCACGAGCGCTTCAAGCCTTGTTTTCAGATCGCTCTACAGCAGGGTAATCTTCTTGGTCAGGATTGCAGACTGACAGCGGTGAGAGTCGGTGGTGCGGAGGATGGTCTATGTGGAGAGCTTTAACCCGGATGCCTGCATACTTAGATGTGTCTGTTTTAATCATGTGAGTTGCTAAATGTTGTACCTTCATTAAATGTAACCATGTTGCTACACTTTGAGGTGCCTCTCTTCTCTTTTTATACTCTGTAGCTCCTGCTGGATTTGGCTCGTGATCCCCTTTTTGAGGCTTCCATTCATCTATCCATAATGTGTATTGATATTGTATATATGCACATACACATTAAGGTGTCTGTTTATGAAGCAGTGAACAGCGGTGATCCCCAGGATTGCCGCTGATCAGTCTATAAACAGTTTACGAAACAGATAATCAGGGGATAAGTGTTTGAGGTGGGTGCATTGATGGCACTTGTGAGGCTGCAGATGGGCTTTGATCAGGCTGCATTGATGGCAATGGTGAGGCTGCAGATGGGCACTGACCCTTAGTTTGCTTCAAAATTCCTTATTTAAAATGTAAGTTTTTTTCCTGAAACTTCCCTCTTAAAATGAATATGCGTGTTATATGCCTGTGCATGTTATACGCCAATAAATACGGTATATATATATATATTGTGTGTGTGTGTGTGTATATATATATAATGTGTGTGTGTGTGTGTGTGTGTGTGTGTGTATATATATGTGTGTGTGTGTATATATATATATATATATATATATATATATGTGTATGTAGGGGTTATTTTATTAACATTAACCATGCCGCCTGTCAGTGTATTGAGCAGTGATAATTTATCACTGCTTAATAAACTGACACCCAAGATGTTTCTATGAATTTCTGGTACTGTAATCTCGTAAAGTCTCGCGAGATTCCAGTATTAGGGGCCGTTCTCCAGTGTTGGAAGCGTTTGTAGATCGCTTCACTCCTCCTAAGGAGAAGAAATCTACTCTGCTTCATAAACAGGCACACAGAGGAGAAAGATCTTCTCTGTGGATGCCGAAGAATGAAGCAGTGAATAGATTTCACTGCTTCATAAACGGACACCTCAAACTGTCCAAAATTATTTTCCTACGGCTGATACAATTGCTTTATAATTGCCTTGTGCTGATGGGCCCTGTTGAATTCACATGGTTTGCAGAGGCCATTATTTATAATGCAGTTTAGAACAGCAATATCTATTTTATCATTTTCTACAGTGTCCACTGCTGTTTTTGACACTGTGATCAATTTACAATGCAATAGAGCTTGGATGACTAGAAAAGACCAGAAAATTAAAAAGTTGAAATGAAGAAAAGCACAAATCTTGATTACAATAATATAAATGTTTCCGATCTGCTCATTGGCGTCACCTTTGGAATTGTAATACTACTTTTCAGATATTTGTATATTTATTTTTGTGATATTTTATTTTGCGCTCCTAACAGTTTCTTTGTGTTTCTAAAAGGAAAAGATGAATAAACTGCTGGAGGTGTATGAACGGCTGGGAGGGGAAGAGGACATTGTGAATCCCGCCAATGAACTTATTAAGGAGGGACACATCCAAAAACTATCCGCAAAGAATGGGACTGCGCAAGACCGCTACCTGTACCTGGTAAATAATTATATGACCTTAATAATGAAGCCTATCCAGATATCTAGTCTATACTACAGTCCTAGGAAGTAATCAGTGAGCACACGGAGGAGATGATTATGGTGTGACAATTGCTGTGTTGTAGGCAGGATCATACTGCGGGTGGTCAAGAGGGTATTATCATAAAACCTAGATTCTGCAAATCTAATACTAAGAGGATTATCTCTAAAGCTTTGCTAAAGAGACACTCACTGTTACCCAGTAAGACAAAAACACTACAACCAGTTTTATATATTATCACATTTTAGGTTTTTAGCTCAAACTACCAGTATGGTTTATACAATATTGCATTTTAGGTTTTTAGTTTAAACTACCAGTATGATTGTATAAATTCTAACACATCAGTCTAGATTTGATGTTGCAGTCATACATGCCGCAAACTGAGACCTGCTTGTGAATGTATTGTCCAGATTTGAAATAATACATGATTCATACTGATCCAATGCTTATTGGAAATGAACACAATCATCTTTTCATCTACAAGAAAACTGCAGGAGATTATCAATCTGTTTTATGCATCTGCTCCATCCCCAGTAAAGGATGCAAGACCAAAAGCATTTGCTCACGTCACGTGATCTTTGCTGAAGGAGCTAGATATGCCAACCTGAACTGTGATCTTTTAACAGAGATCACATGATAAATACCTATATTTTTGTCACATGATCAGCAGACTGGATTATTTATAATCATTATCAAATTGCAGAATTCTCAAAATAATAGCAGCCGTGTTCCTTTTTATTAAATTTCCAAGTAATTTGTATAGCTATAATATGTTCTTTACTATTAATAAGAATAATAGCAACCTAACAGACATTCTGCGAGGCCATACAAGATTGTGTTTGTATCACTGGTTCTCTTTTCCCTGCAATCTTAATAAATGACTACATAGAAAATCATGTAGGTTCCTTTTCTGGGGTATGTCATGCCATAATTATTCATTGGCTTTACAGACATAAGTAAATGTTCTGTCAAAACAAACTTTTTCACTAAGGCCGCGTACACACGGGCGGACTGTTCGCCCAACTTTGTCCGTCCAACAGTTTCAGCAAACAGTCCGCTCAAAATTAGCATGGACGGACATGGCCACACACGACGAACGAACAGTTTGCTGAAACCGTGCGCGATGACGTGAACGGCACGTACGACGGGACGAAAAATACGACGTCCTATACACTGCATTATAGCTTTCGGCGTGAAAATCCTTTCTGAGCATGCGCGCAACTTTGTTTGACGAACAAGCCTACACACGAGCGGACTGTTCGCTGAAACAAGGTTTCAGCGGACAGTTTTTCGGAATTTCCGAAAAACCTTGTCCGTCCAACTGTCCGCTGAAACTGTCCGCTGAAAGCCCACACACGAGCGGACTGTCCGCCCAAACACTGTTCAGCGGACAAAGTTGGGCGAACAGTCCGCCCGTGTGTACGCGGCCTAAGAGACTTGTTTATAGTGGAGAGCAGATAATGCTGGACACCTGAAGCAGTATAAATGTCCATATATCACTGCAGGAAAGACCATGTGGTACGAAGAAAGGTTTCATGATTTTAACAGGTCACATGACTCTGCTCTGCCCCTCCCTGGCTTTTTTTTTTTTTTATAAATTCATTGGAATAAATGGTGCTCCGCTTTCTTTGGAGTCTGGAATGAAGTGGTCATTTAACATATTTGTAAAGTACATACGGTAAGTAGGTAAGTATGTTAAAAAAAAATTTAAATAGGGTTATGTCATTGGTTTATAAAGGGGGCCCTTAGTGTGCAAATGCAAAAGTAAAAAAAAAAAAAAAAAAAAAAAAAATATATATATATATATATATATATATATATATATATATATATATATATATATATATATATATATATATATATATATATATATATATATATATATAATATATCTATATCATGAGCTGATCTGTCTCATAAATCACCTACTTGAACTTTTATGGAGATTTCAGAACTGCCAGTTCTTACTACAGGAACCAAGGCCAAACGCAATTCCCCTTTCCTGATTGGTCAGTGTCAATTTATAGGTGTCTTCCATGACTTTAAGAGGTTATATGTAACGCTACTTATACTTCCACACATTATCTGGCAGATGCTTCTATTTTAGAACTAGGGGGACCATAGACAGCTAGATAAATAAAAGGAATGCTCCTAATTTGAGCTTTGAAACCTCCAAGCTGTGAAATGCAAGTGGCTGTCCTGAGTCTTTGCTGTCATTCCTAAGTCACATGACCTGGAACTGGCAACTTAAGCCATGTGATTGGCAGGGTGACTGCATTGTGGGCACCTTTGTCTGAAAGGACTTCTAATTATAACTGAAAATGTTAGTGGTGTACCTTACTCTACAGGGAGCCAATGACTTTGCGATTGCTACTCCTATCAGTTTTAGTAGCACGATTGAACAAATAAAAATCTCCCATGTAGCTCTAGCCTAATAAGGCTATAGCTTCAATCTCTCAGAAGCAAGAGATTAAAATTGCCCATGTAGATTATCCCTAAAACTACTCCAGATCTCCTTTAAGAACACATAAGGGTTTTTTGTAGCTGAAGGAGACAGATAAAACCCCCCTGCCTTGTGGATACATGAGGGAGATGGCATATAAAATACGCAGAGTAGGCTGGCTAAAAATAATCCAGACAAGTATAATAGTGCCTGGATCCTGTTTGCATGTGTTAATTAGAATATTTCATCATCGTTTTCCAGGGGGCAGCTCAGGTCTCTGTCTGATGAGTCTAGACTGGTTCCCTGGTCAGGCTAACAAGCAGTCATCTCTAAAAATGATATCAGAGCCCAGTTATTTTAATGGATGTGCAGTGGTAAAATAATGTTTAAATTATAAAATGCACCATTGTAAAAACAGTGTTATTAGAGACGTCTATGACATCATAAAAACTTGTATAGATTTGCAGGGAGCATCGGCTGAGGTTATCATATTTGTTAGAATCCCAGTGAAGTTATTTTTGTGGTACTAAACAAGCACATGAGCCACCAACCCTTTGCTGATGAGAGACAGAAAAAACATAAAGTGGTTGTACCCTTTAAAATAAAAAAAGAGATCATGTTCCCTTATAGCAGATTAAACAGCACAGTGCTTGTGCTGTCTAATCAGTTCCTCTCTAAGCTGTAAAAAACCTGGTTGATCCTGCCTGTTCCTGTGTCCCTCTGTGTGTGATGACCATGGTTATTATGGCTGCTGATCCATGATTACCATGGTCAGTTTAAGTGACTCCATCATTCCACTGCTCTCCTCTCTCCCCCTCCCTCCCTGCTTGTCAGCTCCTTTGTGTGTGAGCCGTCTCAACCCCGCCGCCTTTTATGGCCAGTCGCATGACCTCCAGCCGCTCTCCTCCCCCATCTAAGGGCAACAGCGGAAGGGGCGGAGCAGCCAGCAAAGCAGTCACGTGACCTCTCCTGCTGACGTCAGAGGGGATCTCTGCCCCTCCCACTCTAGCCCTTAGATCGAAGGTGGAAAATGGGGGAAAGTCATGTGACTGGCCATAAAAGATACGAGATGAGGTATTTACAGGCATCGTTTTATAGAAACATTTACACAGTGTAGTAGGGATGCAACAAATTTTCAGCCGCCGAAACATATTGTCCAAAAATTTTAGCAATTTGACGAAAGAGAAATTGCGCCTATAATGGTGCCGAAAATGGGGCAGGGGCCCCCCGCCCCTGGTGCCGCCCATTATGGGGGTGTCGTCAGGGCCCATCCTAGGCGGGTGCAGTTCACCTGGGCACCACAGAGTTGGGGATGCCAAAGCGCCACAGTTCTCCCCTCCATCTATCTTTACTTGTCCATGTCGAGAGGTGGCTCTACCCGCCGGTCGACGCCCCCACTGTGTTTCCTAAGCCTGTCCCCCATCCCTCCTCCTGTCAGAGGAGGAGAGCGAAGGAGCTGCTGAACGGAGCGATGTTTCTGTGTGGAGAGAGAATAGCCGCGCGGTGACGTCGCTGAGGGGGTGGTCTGTGCCTGCAGTGACGTGTTCTCCTCCTCTCTGTCTTAACTCCTGCCTGCTGCGATCTGTTCTCCCTTCTGTTTTTATGTACCTTAATGGAGGGGGGGTCTGTACTAATGGAGGGGGGTTTGTACTAATGGAGGGGGTGTTTTTTCCTAAAGGGGGTCTTTACTAATGGGGGGTGGTTTGTCCTGGGGGGGTCTGTACTAATGGAGGGGGGTAGTTTGTCCTGGGGGGTATCGCTGGATCAGGTGAGAGGGCCGATAGACAATTATCTACTAACGTCCATAGGAACTGCAGTCTCTGACCATCTCCTGTACAATGTCTGCAGTCTCTGACCATGTCTGCAGTCTCTGACAATCTCCTGTACCATGTCCCCAGTCTCTGACCCTCTCCTGTATAAAAATATTATTTAAAACAGGAATTTTCAGTATTGGTCAGTTTCTGTATCGTTTCGGTTTTCGGCCTAGTGTATTTTTCATTTTTGGTATCTGTTTCACACCAAAAAACCCATTCGGTGCACCCCTACAGTGTAGGATAGCTTGATAGAACAGAAGAGCTGGCAGATATTGTTATTTACCTTTACAACCACTTTAACTGTCCCTGATCCAAGAAATGTAAATGCCGCACTGAGATACCAGTTTTTAAAAGTTTATTGCATATCCTGCTCAAACTCAACCCCTAATGCATTTCACTCTGGAAAGTTTAAAGAGGAACTTAAGACAGTTACGTCATCCTGCAACAGCCAATCACGATGTCCAAAGAACAGCACCCAGAAAAGGCCATGGAGAAGATGCCAGCGAGGGAACATTGGATGGTTGGTGAGGAGGTAAGTATTGTGACTTTACTTGTGAACATAGAGCATGGATGAACAAATGCCTTGAAGCCTGCATCTGAATAGGGGTGATGTTTGAGTGCTTGACGTGACGTCCTCTCTTTATTACTACTGTAAGTGCGTGTTCTTGCAATGCTTTACAAAGCTTTAATTGCACGATGACCTGTCACTTACTGGCCTTCTATTTCAGAATAAAAAGTTATCAGCAAGCATTTTGCTTTTTGAGGAGCTCCTTCTTATCATACAATAAATACCTATAAAAAAATTTTTTTTAAAGTTGCTGATATTCATTTTATGGCTTTGGGTTCTCTTGTCACCCAGGGAAGAGTCAACCAGCTTTGAATTCTCTAACTAATAACCAAAGACCAATTCAGATAAATGACCTCAGCCTTCAGCCATACTTCTGTGTTAAATGGCCTTCCATATTTTTTGTTGGTAAAGTGAAGCATGCATTTCCTATCTTTTGTATTGACCCGGAAATTAGGTAACTTTAACACCTATAGCTGATAGTTAATACAGCTGGCACATTTAAAGTGATTGCAAAGGATCATTTTTTTTTTTTAAATAACAATTATGATATACTTACCTGCTCTGTGCAATAGTTTTAAGCAGAACAGGGGGGTACTTGTCTGGGCTCAATCCCAAGCCACACTGTCCCCCTGCTTCCTCTTCATTGGAGTTTATTGACCGCAGCAGAAGCCAGTGACTCTTGCTGCTTTTACTGAGTTCAGTGAGGAGGAAGAGAGAGCAGCACTGGACTGAGATTGGGCTCAGGTTAGAGGGGGTTACACCTAAAAGGTTTATTTTTTACCTTAACGCAGAGAATGCACAAGGCCCCTTTCACATCTAGTGATTTGGGATCGCGGGTGGATTTGCCATAATTCTGCCCGCCTTTACAACCACTTTAATCAACTTATCCATTTCTAATATTTCTTTCTTTTTTTTTTTTTTTTTTAATAAGGTAAACGTTTTATAGAGATGCCACAAAGTCATACAGCCATGTAAATTGAATACAGAATGTTCAATTCAATAACACAGAAAATATTCACGTATGACAATAATACAGCTCAAGTATCAGAATCTTACGTAAGACTCCATCGTGGCATCAGACTAAGACTTCTGAACAGTTTAAATCACGGATAAGGCAACATGGAACACTTGCACAAACTTAGGGTGTTAATAGTGCCAAGTTTCTAATACTTCTAATATCAATTTCTAATATTTGTCAGGGCCGAAACACATTTTTTGCGCTGTGGTATGTTGCCACAACACGTGCAAATGCACGATACGTGCGTTGCCACCTTTCTGTGCTATTCATTTAAATGGCACACCAATGCAGTTCAAACACACATGATGCACCGCATCACAATGCATAGTAACACAATACCATGCCTTGTGTTACAGTGCATACGAAAAAAATACTGTTTGTCTGTATTTCGATTCATTTTCTTCTGTTGGCAGTTTATTTAAAATTAATGGGCTACTCTACAACGCACAAGAATGGACAGGTCTGAATGGGCCCTTTTGGGACTCTCTGGTGAGATTTCACACAACAATTAAAAAATTCATTAACATATAATCAATCTTAAAATATGAATACAAAATATATTATATCTAATTAAAATAGTAGGTATTTACATGTTCGTTTTCTAACAGAAACAAAAAAAAAAGGTTATTTCTTAACTTAGTATAGATGTGGAACTGTGCAAAACATTATTTTGTCCTATTTTGTCTAACTTCTCATCCAGAGCAGCTGGTATGTAGCATAGATTCAGCTTAAAGTAAAGAAAAACCGCTGGAATTCACACATGAAATATAAATGTGCAGTGCTTTGCACAATGCAATATGTGCAACACTAGGAGACAGGGTCCAACACAGGGCCAGATTAAGAACATCATGGGCCTGGTGCTGAGGATTTTGGTAGGGCTTTTTATAAAAAAATATATATATAAATATGCAAACAATTTTTTGTTAGAACAAATTTTATTAAATAGAGACAGGGAGGATGAGAGAGAAAGAAAGGGGATGAGAGAGGGGTGAGGGGTAAAGGAGGGAGGATGAGAGAGAGAGAGGATGCACATGAACATGTGTGAGATTGACAGCAACACAGCCTGGCCAAGGCAAGTGCCCGAAGGCACAGAACCCGGAAGGAAGACCGGTTGAAGATGGAAGTGCCCGGGATTGATCACAGTGCACCGCTGGAGGGATCAGTCTGACAGATAAGTGTACCGTAATGTGCTAATATGCTGTGCATACTAATACATTATGGCATAACCTACCTCAGGGCCTCTAAAAAGTAGTAATGTTACTACCGCTTTAATATCACAGGATCCCAGGAGCCTCTACTGACACGGTGGCCCTTGTACAGGAGAGCATTGTGGGGGGTATGACAAGGGGCAGTATGTATGGTAGAAGAGTGTGGAGGGTATGACAGTGGACAGTATATACAGGAGAGGATTGTGGAGGGTATGACAGTGAGCAGTATGTACAGGAGAGGAGTGTGGAGGGTTTGACAGTGGGCACTATGTACAGGCAAGAAGTAGATGACAGTGGGCAGTATGTACAGGAGAGGATTGTGGGGGTGTGATAAAGGGCAGTATGTATAGGAGAGGAGTGTGGAGGGTGTGACAATGGAAAGTATGTACACAAGAGGAGTGTGGAATGTATGACAGTGAGCTGTATGTACAGGAGAGGACTGTGGAGGGTATGACAGTGGGCACTATGTACAGGTGAGGAGGATGAAGGAATCTGGGAAGGAAAAATGTAAAGGTTTGTATAAGGATGTTTAGGGACTGCGTAGTGGTTAAACAGGCCACACATGGATTGAAATTAAGCCAGTTAAGCAGAGACCAGCCATGTATGGGCTAGCTGGTTGTACACAAGTCAATCTATTAATTTGAATGGAGGACAACCAGCCTGTCAGGTTTTTCCCAAAACAATCAGTGCTGCCAGCTATAGTTAGCAACACTGATCATTGTATTCTGTAGGTTGGGAAGGCTCCCCACTGGCTGAACACAATACTGTGGGAGTGATTTCCCCCAACCACAGGTCAGCAGGTAACAGGGTGTGTGGGGACAGGCTGGGGAGAGAGGTCTGTCAGCGGGGTGGGTGTGAGTTGGTCATGAAGGGATATCAATTAGCGGGTGGGGGGAATAACTGGGAGGTGGCTAACATGGGAAGTGGCTGGGGAGTGACCTGGTTGGTGTGGAATATGACATGGACGATGTGTTTTCAAGTTTCTTTCACATTTGCAGTAATTCTTACTGGCCTCTGAAAAGTGATCTGTGGTGGAATGCTTTTCAACAGAGTGGCCCCATTAAAATCAATAGGCAAGTTTGACAGGCGGGGCTGCAGGCTCCAAGCTGTCCATTGAGCTCGGTGTCTCTAACAAGAAGTGAGGAGAGGCTCTGTGAGCTCATCCTCTCAGTGCCAGCTTGTATTTAACCTCTAGAGATCCGCGCTATAGCCAAATGACGGCTACAGCGCAGACCTCCTTTGCAGGGACGACGTCTATTGACGTCGCCCCGTGCACGATTGGCCTGCGCGCTCTGTGATCAGCGAGTCTATGAGACTCGCCTGATCATGGATCGGAGCAAGGGGTCCATCCCGACCCCTTGCCACGTGATCAGCTGTCAGCCAATGACAGCTGATCATGTGACACAACAGAGCCGGTAATTGGCTATTATTCCTCCTCGCGCTGACAGCGCGAGGAGAAAAAAAAAGCCGATCACGGCCAACGTGTCAGTGCCCACCTGCCCCCTGACAGTGCCACCTATGTAATAAAATAAGTGCCCCCATCAGTGCCACCCATCAGTGCCCACAGTGCCACCCATCAGTACCCACAATGCCACCTATCAGTGCCCACAGTGCCACCTATCAGTGCCCACAATCTGCCTCAACAGTGCTGTACCCCAGTGCCACCTATCAGTGCCCATCAGTCCCATCTATCAGTGGTACCTATCAGTGCCCCTTAGGGCCACCCATCAGTGCCATCTTATCTGTGCCCATCTTTGCCTATCAGTGCCGCCTTATCTGTGCCCATCGGTGCCACCTTATCTGTGCCTATTAGTGCCGCCTTAACTGTGCCTATCAGTGCCCACCAGTGCAGCCTATCAGTACCCACCAGTGCCGCCTCATCAGCGCATTTCAATGAAGGAGAAAAATGATCTGTTTGCAAAATTTTATAACAAACTATGAAACATGATTTTTTTTTTTTTTTTTGCATCTTTTTTTGTTTGTTTAGCAAAAAATAAAACTCCCAGCTGTAATTAAATACCACCAAAAGAAAGCTCTGTTTGTGGGGAAAAAAATGATAAAAATTTCATTTGGGCACAGTGTTGTATGCCCGCGCAATTGTCATTCAAAGTGCATCAGCGCTGAAAGCTGAAAATTGGTCTGGGCAGGAGGGGGGTTTAAGTGCCCAGTAAGCAAGTGGTTAAAGTGGCCGCTCTGTATGTAGCTTCTAACAGGCTGCGCAAGTGACCAGTGGTACCTACCCCCCGTGATCCCTGGTCGCTGAGCCACAACCCTCGAAGTCTATCTTTTTTTGTGATTTGTTTTTTTTTCTTCCGCAAATGGGCCTATCTCAAGGTAAGGGGCATGGAGCTGCAGCTCCAATAGCCCCTATGTTAATCCAGCCCTGGTCCAACAGATGATGTATTAAAATACCTTGCAACATTGGAGGCTGGAGATGTATTTTAACGGTTTCCAGCACAACCAAGAAGATACAGATGTACTATACTGCTTTTACTTTACCGTATACATTGTATAAGGAGAGTGACAGTAGGGTGCAGGTAATATCTGTATTGTATTCTATGTGTAATACTGTAAGTGCTAGCATGGAAGCACTTATGCCTTTTCATGCTTCTATTTCCTTCAGAGAGTTTTTTTTTTTTTTTTTTTGATTTGGGTCATTATAGAGTATCAGGCACACCGCACAATCGCATTCATTAAAGGAAAAGTATAGTGTGTCATCGGTGAGCACATAAATTGAACTGTAATTGCTCAAAAAGTGGGAACTGGATGGGACTTTAGCAGTACAAGAATGACTAATACAATAATTTGTTGTAAAATAGACACTTTATTGACAATGATTAAACATTACCATATATCAAAGGTATAAAACAACCAATGCATCAGTAAAGCTCTGCATCATATAAAGTTTCATCTATTAAGATGTCATTCAGATGGCAACAAGAGAACCTCAATCCGTAGAGAGGCTTTATCAGGAGAAAAACTATATATTCTAGAATGTATAGTGTAAATATATGTAAGTATCCATTCTACACCAAGTTAATAGGTATACAAAAAATAATAAAATATATATATTTTTTTCTTTTGTACAACTATTAACTTTGTGTATAATGGATATTTACATTCTAGAATATATCATTTTCCTGGCAGCACCTTACATGCAAGCATTCACTTGTGATTTTGGTTCCCACTTCTATGTGAACCAACAAAAAGTATTGTCTTGTCCACGTGCCTCTACCTCAGCTCCCATGACAGACATCCCAAGCAGCTCTGATCCTCTGTTCACATCTATGCAGTTGAAATCACCATTGTATTTGCCCCTGAAGAGTTGGTATACCCCAACCAAACGAGTCGGACCTACATAGATGCATGATGTCCATACAGAGGATTTTATATGTCTATCTATGTGTTCCACTCAAGACATTTAAATACCATCCAGCCCTTCCAGTGGCCTATGTTGTGTAGGACTTGTCTTCATCCCATGATATGCCAAAGTACTATGGCGTCAATATGTATATGTGGTTTTTAGCATGCCTTGCATTTATGCGATTTTTTTTGTATGCACTTTTTATCATTGAGCATGTTGTATATGATCTCACAAGGTACAGTAAAATGTTCTTTGCAATGACTGCTTTTTGGTATACATCTCTCATTTAAAGTCCAAAAAAAACAAACACCTTTTTTGTCGGTTGTTATGTAATAAACTCATACAAGTAATACTGTGCTTTATATCCTATGTTCTTACTCTATATAGTGATTGGCCTCATTCAAAATCATTTAAAGTCTCCCTGACTAAAATTATCTTTCTTTCTTTCCAAATTTGGGATGGAGGCCAATTAATGATGGTGCCACGGCCACATAATTTTTTTTTCTTTTTCTTTTTTTCCTTCTATATAATTTTCCTCCTGATGAAAACTATTTATCAGTTGAAACGAATGGAGGTTCTCTTGTTGCCATCTGAATGACACCTTAGTGGATGGAACTTCATATGATGCAGAGCTTTACTGATGCATTATCTGTTATATACTCTTGATGTATGGTCATTTTTAATGAGTAGCTGTTTGTTTGTCTGCGTCAATGGGCACAATTAATCTAATGGGAGCTCTAATGAGGATAATTACAGGGTCTGCATCCCTTCAGATGGGATTTCCCTTTGGGGGTATCAATAAAAATGCAATTTTTGTTGCAGGGGATGCTCAAAATTGAATTTGTATATTGGTGCAGACTTCTGGGAGAATCAGTAAGCCAATCACGCAAGTAGGAAATTACATATCTTGGGGGGGGGGGGCGTACTCTACATCATCTGTGTAAAGAACACCTTCAGGTAGCCATATTGCCATAACATTTTACAGAAAATTACATCGTTGCAGAGTTAAATTTTTTAATAACATTCAATTACAATATGACTTGAGTCAAAATTGTATACGATATATATATATATATATATATATATATATATATATATATATATATATATATATATATATATATATATATATATATATATATATATATTATATTATTTATTTATTTTTTTTGCTAATTTTTTACCCAAGAAGTGGAGTTACCCTTTAAGACTACCCAGGTAAAGGGGAACTACAAGCTACAGGCTGCTGGGGTATGTTGACTTTTAGCATACAACATTTAGTTAATTCGGCATCTTGAGAAAGATTGCCTCTACAAGTCCTTCTGTCTCCTCCTGTATATATTTTCAGGACTCGTAGTGATAAGAACCATCAGAGGTGTTAAATTAATTTAGTGCTTTGAGAATTGGGTTGAAAAACGAATTCTGTGTTATAGCCCCTTTGAGGTTTCTTTACCTTGTGTAATGGCTGCCATTATATCTGCAAAAGTTCAATGAAACCATCTGAAGCAAAAGACGGTACAGAAAAAGGCAATGCGCTTAAACAGATGGTGCCGAGCACAAATGTTGGGGGAAGGGAATTCTTCTAAAAAGTTGAGTATTTCTTTCTATAATCTTGCAGGAGTTTGAAGGGAATTTATAGTCTGCCTTTTTTTTTCTTCTTAGAAATGCTTGTGAAGCAATATGCTTTATTGGAATAAGCTTATCATTGCGATTTAATGTTTTGAAATCGTGCTCCTAGCAAATGTGAATTTGCATAGGGGAAGTACATGTATATCTTAACCATTTCAGCCCCGGAAGGATTTACCCCCTTTCTGACCAGAGCACTTTTTGCGATTCGACACTGCGCCATTTTAACTGACAATTGTGCGGTCGTGCGACGCTGCACCCAAAAAAAATTGACGTCCTTTTTTTCTCCACAAGTAGAGCTTTCTTTGGTTGGTATTTGATCTCACCTGCGTTTTATTTTTTTTTGCGTTATAAACAAAAAAACAGTGGCAATGCAATATTTTTTACTCTTTGCTATAATAAATATCCCCCAAAAATATACAAAAAATGTTTTTCCCCTCAGTATATACAGATATGTATTCTTCTACATATTTTTGGTAAACAAAAATCGCACTAAGCGTATATTGATTGGTTTGCACAAAAGTTATAGCGTCTACAAACTATGGGATATTTTTATGGATTTTCTTTTTTTTTTTTTTTTTTTTTTTTTTTGTAGTAACAGCAGCGATCAGCAATGTTTAGTGGGACACTGACATTGCAGCAGACAAATTGGACACCTAACTGACACTTTTGACACTTTTTTGGGGACTAGTGGTCAGTGCTAAAAAAAAAAATGCACTGTTGCTGTACTAATGACACTGGCAGGGATGGGGTTAACATCAGGGGTGATCAAAGGGTTAAGTGTGTGCTTATACGATTAAGCTTTGACATAAAAAAAAACTGGAAGCTGATTGGTTTCTGTGCAGAGCTTCACCAGATTGTGCGCTCTCCGGTTTGAATAAATCAACCCCCTTGAGATAACACAGGAAGTGTGGAGAGGACACTGAACACCTCTTAATTGCTGACGTGATCCACAGGTAGTTTTTTTTTTTTTTTTTGCACTTTTTGAACAGATGTAACAAAATGCGTACCAAAAGGTGTCAAGTAGAAGAAGGTTTGTGTTAAGCGTTTACATACAGTTTAAGTTTTTATGGTATCTATTGCTTTTTTCTGACCTTTTTATTCCTGTGACACCAGGGTAAGAAATAAAGATAATAGGGGTCACAGAACAGGAAGAGACAGACAGCAATAGAAATTGCAATGAGGCGTTAAGCTTTCCCCACTCTACTATGAGGACTCATTCACACTAGCGCCCTCGCATGGTATGTGCACCATTTAGAGAACACTTAGCATTTTCTCAATAATAGCAAAGCGTTTTCTAATTGGATAAGGGGGGTAGGTGGAGCAGTGGCATCAAGATTTCCACCTCGTGCATGCAAAGAACACTTCTAATTAATTGAGAAAATATAAAGTGTCCTCTGAATGGTGCCCGTGCCAAGGGGCCATTATCCTGTGTTCAATTATAGGTGGCAGCACAGTGGTGTAGTGGTTAGCACTCTCACCTAGCAGTAAAAAGGGTGGCTGGTTCGAATCCCAACCACGACACTACCTGCCTGGAGTTTGCATGTTCTCCCTGTGCCTGCGTGGGTTTCCTCCAGGTACTCTGGTTTCCTCCCACACTCCAAAGACATGCAGGTAGGCCAAATGGCTTCTGTCCAAAATTGGCCCTAGTATATGAATGGGGACCTTGGCTCGTGGGCTCCTTGAGGGTAGGGACTGATGTGAGTGTACAATGTACAGGGATAGGGACAATTGTAGACACTCACTCAGGTTGAACTGGATGGACTGGTGTCTTTATTCAACCTTACTAACTATGAAACTAATTGGCAATAGTGCAGCTGTATGGCACAGTAGCTAGAAGCTAGCAGCAATCACTGTAGTAACAGTACCTACCGTGGGTATAGAAAAGAATCTCCTCCCTTTAAAATAATCACATTTTGTTGCTTTGCAGCCTGTAATGACAACGGACACAGTTTTTGTTTTATCCAGCTGTATCTACGCAGTACTACTTATAACATTCAAGTGAAAGATATAACACCGTGTCAGAAAAAATAATCAAAAACCAAATCACTGAGTTGGAAAAAGGATCACCCCCCTTGTGCCAGTATTTTGTTAAACCACCTTTTGCTTTAATTACAGCCTTTAGTCTGTTGGGATATGTCTCTACTAACTTTGCACGACTAGACTTTACAATATTTGCCCAATATTCTTTGTAGAACTGCTCAAGTTCAGTTAAATTTGATGGTGATCGTTTGTGGACTGAAGTCATTCCACAGATTTTTAATGGGGTTTGTGGAAATTTTTTGATATTTTGTCACATGCACGCAATGACCACTCTTTGTCATAAATTCCTGCAACTGCTTCAGAGTTGCTGTAGGCCTCTTGGTAGCCTCTCAGACCTGACCAGTTTCCTCCTGGCTCTTTCATCCAGTTTGGAGCACCGTCCTGATCCAGGGAGGGTCTGTGTTGTACCAAATACCTTCCACTTCTTCATAATAGACTTCACTGTGCTTCTACGCATTGATAAAGCCTTTTACATGTTTTTGTTTCCATCTCCTGACTTGTGACTGTCCACAAATTTATATTGGCGATCTTTTGACAGTGCCTGCCACCCATAGTTGATTGTTTGTTTGCTTCAGTTGCACTACTAGGCACTAACATTAAAATGACCACAGCTTATTACAGTTGAAAGTCCAATGGCTTTGTGTGCCATTGAGAAGGTGATTAGCTACATTTGACTGAGTTTACAAGTAATTTTTAGGAGGGGGTGATCCTTTTCCAACTCAGGGTTTTGTTTTTCATTAAAAAAAAACTGACGTTGTTGTTAGATCTTTTACTTGGTTGTTATAAGTTGCAATGAGTATATACAGCTGGATAAAACAAAAACTGTGTCTGACTTCATTTCAGGCTGCAAAGCAACAAAATGTGAATATTTTAAAGGGGGGTGAGTCTTTCCTATACCCACTGTACTACAGTAATTTCCAGATTCCAAGGGGACCCCACAGGTATGGATCAAGCTGGATCAATGGAACTATATAAAAATTCCATATCTGGAATTCAGATGTAAACCAGTGAATTTTCTATTATCAGAAGACCATTTAAACCTTGTCACAGCTGTAGCAGATCACCTATACCTGATTCTTCTTTTTACCTTGTAAACACCATCACCTATTTTTGCACTGCTGTGCATCAGTAAAACATATCTTAAGAAACTATTGTATTTCTATCATATTTTAGAATGGAAATTGCATATTTTGCATATATTTCATACTTCAATAGAGCATACATTTTTAATATTTTATTATGTTTCAAATATGAAATATACAGCTTATGAATATTTTATATTTATCACTTGCAGCTAGCAGGGAGTGAGATATCTCTACAAGACCTTTCTACTGCTTTTTTGCGAAATAGAACTTAATGATTCAACCGTAGAACACATCCCTTTTCCAAAAGCATTGTCTCTAATAATTGGAACTCCAGCCAAAACATTTTTTTTTTTGGCTTGGAATAGAATGGGGAAGGCTTTTATGATAATTGGCACCATCTAGTGGCAAAATGTGGTATTTTACGTTTTAAATCAATGAAAAACATTTCATCAGCAAAGGAAATAGCCATTTGTTGGACATTTGTTTGTTGGCCTATTCACAAAGAAGGAATCTACATGCACTTTCACAGGGTATATTGCTATGGAATTATATATATATAAATAAAAATGATGTATTATGTATGTATGTCCCTTGGTGTTTATCAAGCAATGTTTCTTCCTAAGGCCGCGTACACACGGGCGGATTGTCTGTCCAACTTAGTCCACTGAACCGTGTTTCAGCGGACAATCCGCTCGTGTGTGGGCTTCAGGGGACTTTTTCAGCGGACTTTTTCAGCAGACTGTCTGACGAACAAAGTCTTACGGAATTTCCGAAATTTTGTCCGTTCAAACTTGGTTTTGTCCGTCCAAACTTGGTTTCAGCGGGCAGTCCGCTCGTGTGTAGGCAAGTTGGACGAACGAAGTATGGCGCATGCTCAGAAAGGATTTACACGGCCGAAGGTTGCATTGCAGTGTATAGGACGTCGTTTTTCTAGTCCCGTCGTACGTGCTGTACACGTCATCGCGCACGCTTTCAGCGGACTGTCTGCTCATCGTGTGTGGTCAAGTCCGTTCATGCAAATTTTGAACGGACTGTCTGTCGGATTGTCCGACGAACTTAGTTGGGCAGACAATCCGCCCGTGTGTACGCGGCCTTAGAATTATGAACCATCCAGCACTTGTTGCCAGAGCACAATTTAAGAACCATTGTTTTAGACCATGAAAGACGTAATAACAGGAAACTCATCCATGATTCTGTTTTTGTGTTCTGTTCTAGTTTAACAGCATGATGCTATACTGCGTTCCAAAACTCAGGTTGATGGGACAGAAGTTCAGTGTACGGGAAAAGATTGACATTGCTGGAATTCAGGCAAGTATGGAAGCAACACGATACCTGTGTCTATTGTTTTTCTAGATTGCTTTTCCGGGTGGCTCTGCAGCCCAAAACCTGTTTGAAATTCAGCCAGTTCAGCAGGGACCAGCTAAATTTCGATCCATGTATGGGCAGCCTGATAGTACACAAGTCAACACACCATTCAGCACAACCAGTCGGATTTATCTATATGCAATTACTGCCAGCTGCTATAGCCACTAGCAGTAATCAATATATTCTGCCGGCCGGGAAGGCTCCCCTCCACCAGCAGATTATAATAGCGCTGTGCAAGGTAATGGGAAGGATGGAAAATTGAGTCATCCTATGGCTTTCTTAAAAACTCCATGTGTTGTCAACCTAGACGAAACAGTTGCATCTTTGTGTGTGGCTAAAGCTGTCCATTCACTGATCCAATTTTAGCCGGTCCAGCAGGGACTCTCTGAATTTCAATCAGTGTGTGGCCTCTACCACTTGACAGAAGTTGGTTGAGTGACATGTTGAAAAATTTTGCACGGATCAGTGGCTGCAGCCAACCAGTGTTAATTTTGTTAAAGCGGGAGTCTGCCGTTTTTTTTTTTTTTTTTTAAAAGCCAGCAGCTACAAATACTGCAGCTGCTGACTTTTAAAATAATGACACTTACCCGCCCAGTGCGCCCGCGATGTCGGCACCCGAAACCGATCTCTCTATCGTCTCTCGGGTGCTGCTGCCGCCATCTTGGGTATGGGAATCAGGAAGTGGCGCCTTGCGGCTTCATTTCCCGGTTCCCTACTGCGCATGTGCGAGTCGCGCTGCACAATAAGGATGGTCCCCACTGTCTCTGGGATCCATGTGTTTCCCAGCAGGCAGCGGGGGACCTTCGGAAAGGGGCGTAGATTCTGCGGAAAGGGGGCGTAGCTTCTGCAGAAGCTACGCCGGAAGTGGGTGCAGATACCTGTACTGTACAGGTACCTGCACCCCCCTCCCCCCTGAAAGGTGCCAATTGTGGTGCCGGAGGGGGGGAGGGTTCCAATGAGCGGAAGCTCCACTTTAGGGTGGACCTCCGCTTTAAAGAAACCGTTTTCATCTGTAGCATTTTTACAGTGATGAAAACGAAACGAAAATTATACCACGTTTTTGTCCTCTGATGAAAACTATGACGAAAATCAATTCCGTTTTCGTTACTGAACGAAAAACCAAACAAAAATGTGAAGGGGGGGCGTTTACCCTCAGAACTTCTAGTTTCCACGAAGCTCCTGCTTTCTCTGGATGGAGCCCTGCGTTTGTAGATAGGAGGCTGTCTGCAGAAAGGTTAGACTATCAATGTCTGTTATGTGCAGCCTAAAGGGCGATGTTCTATTAGGATGGCGAGGGCTTGGCTGTGTAGTTAACCTTCTCACACACTGCCACACACTCACACTTCATACTGAAGGAGACCCTCTCCTTGTCAATAGGCTTCACAGCTTGTCCACTAGGGGAGAGCAGCACACTGTCTGATCTGTGCAGGATTAACTCTTTTGCTGCCAGAGCTGTTTTTGCACCCATGTATAAAAATGTAATCAATTTATAAAAACACCCTCCAAATATTATACATTTTCTTAAAGCAGACAAGTTCATGTAAATGTGCACTGCATGGTGGCATCATCATGCAAAGATTTATTTTATTTTATTTTTTTCTATTTTAACGTTACACTTCTGCCAAAAAAAAGCAATATTCTTGTAACGAAACTTGGTTTAATTTAAAGACCTTATATAATGACTAAATCTGTGTCACGTTCAAACCTTAATACCATAAATATCAATTTATTTGATTTTTCACTCAAGGAGTATATAAGGATTTTTGGAAATTGTAGAGAAATGGTTAAATAATGCATTACAATGTAACTAAACCAATTCGATTTCAGTCGACTAAAATGTGCTGGAGATTTAGTCGCCTAAATGCGACTAAAACAAAAACACTTGCAGAAGACTAAAACAGGACTAAAACTAAAATGCCATTGTAGTCCTAAGACTAAAACCAAATCAAAATTTGCTCCCAAAATTAACACTGCAGCCAACTGACCAGTGTATTTCAACAGCGGTGAAGGGAAGATTCCTCCATTCACCTAATTTGTGTGATTGGAGAAATCTGTTGGCTGAATGAAAAAGAAAACTAACTGTTTATGGCCAGCTATTGAGTCAGTATGCAATACCTAGATGTGACCAGCTTGAATACAATTGGATTCAATTGGATACAGTGTTCATGTACCAGGAAACCTTAAAGATGAATTTTACGTATGGCACCGCTACTACAGTGATTGCTGCTAGCTTCTGGGTTCCATGCCAAGTGGCTGTCCTGCTGCATTGTGCACACAAGAGGTCACTCACTTAGCATAGGCACCCTTCACAGATCACTTATTGGTGAACAGGCAGGGTGGTGATGTCATGTTCTCCACCTTGTCCAATCATTCATTGAGAAAATGCAAAAAAATCTGTGAATGGCACCCTTGCTGAGCAAATAACCTCCTGGCACAGGGCCGGGATGCTAGTGATGATCACTGTACTAGTGATGCTTCCTACAGTGATTTCCAGCTTCCCCAGGGATAGCCCAGGTATGGCACATGCATACCTACATAGTTCAAATCTGTCCAATGTAACATGCAAAAATATCCACACCTAAACATCAGGTTTTATTTAAGAATGTTCCATGTTGCTCCATAGCAGCCCATCATATTCCCATGTGAAAAGTAATGTTGAACTAGGGATCTAAGTGGTGAAGATAGGCAAAAAAGATAATGGCACAAGAATTAATGAGACCCCATAAAATCAACAACCAGAAATGAAGTTCTAAGCACAAGATAATGTGTACACACTACTACTGTCATTATTATACTGTAAAACGATAGATATTATAATTCAGGTCAAATGGTTAAGGCATCCTAAAGAATCCACTATTCTGTACTCCTACTCCTGGACTTCTCTGCTGCCTTTGACACAGTGAACCCCCCTCTTCTCAAAAAACAAAACAAAAAAACATGCCTTTTGATCTCCGTGACTGGACTCTTCACTGGTTCTCATCCTATTTATCCAACCACACCTTTAGCATTACTTACAATTCTACTTCCTCCTCTCCCTTTCTCTGTCGGCGTCCCCCAAGGTTCTGTTCTTGCACCTCTCTTATTCTCCATCTACACTTCCTCCCTGGTTCAGGTAATAGCCTCCCATGGCTTCCAATACTATCTCTATGCTGACGACACCCAAATCTATGTCTCTACCCCTCAGCTCATTCCTTCAGTCTCTTCGTGCATCACTAAGTTACTAAAAGAAAATAAGGACAGAGGGCGCATCAGCCTTGCATATTACCTTTGTAACACAAAATATATTATAAAAGTATTATACTCACAAACACGTTGGTAAAATCAAGCACGAAAAATATAAAAAGTCCATCCATAGCCTCGTCCTACGAGGATCCGCTGGCCAGTAGAACCAGGGTGGGGTATTAAAAGTCCAAAATGAGCTGACGCGTTTAAAGGCTGGTGTGCCCTCTGTCCTTATTTTCTCCCTGACCTGTTTAGAGTGGCAGCACAACTGATGCAGTGGTGTGATTTGTGGAGATTCCCCCACTTCTCGAATCAAACCCACAGCAACCTTTTAAGCGCAGGAGCATTTGTTTTTTATCACTAATTTACTAACAGACACATCAGCCTGGATGTCGCACCATTTTCTCAAACTCAGTCTATCCAAAACGGAGGTCGTGATTTTTCTTCCCCCACGTGCCCCATTCCCCTGATTTTCTCTGTCAAGATCAATAGCACTACTATCATCCCATCCATACATGCCAAGGTCCTAGGTGTAACCTTAGACTCTGAACTATACTTTCCGCCCCACATCCAAACATTTTTCAAATCTTGTTGCCTCAACCTCTCCAAAATATGCCCCTTCCTAACCAATGACACCACAAAGCTGCTAATTCACTCCCTGGTCATCTCTTGCTTCAACTACTGCAACTCACTGCTCACGGTATTACCTTTATATAGGCTATTGCCCCTTCAGTCCATCATGAATGCTGTTGCCAGGCTTATCCGCCTTACCACCTGCTCAGTGTCTGCTACCCCTCTCTGTCAATCACTCGATTGGCTTCCGCTCACCCAACAAATTAAATTCTAAATTCAAACAACTTATACAGCCATGCAAAACTCATCCCCCAGCTACATCACTAGCCTAGTCTCAAAATACCAGCCTACTCGTTCCCTTCGTTCCTCCTAAGACCTCCTGCTCTCTAGTTTCCAGGCTCCCATTGTCGCCTCCAGTACATTTCCAAAGCCTCTCCTATCCTATCCTATGGAACGCCCTACCCCAATCAGTCCGACTATCTCCTAATATGTTTTCTTTTAGACGATCCCTGAAAACCCTTCTCTTCAGAGAAGCCTATTCTACCTTCACCTAACAACTGTACTTTAATTTTCCTCCTAGATTGTAAGCTCTAATGAGCAGGGAGGGCCTTCTGATTCCCCCGTTATTGAATTGCATATAAGTGTACTGTGTGCCCTCATGTTGTAAAGCCCTACGCAAACTGCTGGTGCTATATAAATCCTGTATTATAATAATAATCCTCTCCTCTTTTTACCTGTCCTAGAAGTGACCAGTTTCCAGATCTACCTGACATTGGTTGGAGGGTGACAGGTTTCAGAGATCTCTGTGCACCTGTATAATATGCCCAGTCTGTTCAACCCTAGCCCAGTCATTGTTCAACCCTAGCCCAGTCATACATATGTTTGAATCTGATTGGCTGCAGAGAAACAATGACTGTTCATATTAGTAACCCTTTGGTAAATGAGTTAATTTATGCCTATATTTTACAGCAGGGATAGCACAAGAAAGCAGCTGTTAATAATATCTTATTATTGGCAAGAAAATTATAACTGTCTTTAATTCTTTCCAGGTCCAGGAAATTGTAAAACCAAACTCATCTCATACTTTTCTGATAACGGGGAAGAAGCGGTCACTAGAACTGCAAGCCAGGTATTGTCTTCTTGATATTCTTTAACATCTATTCCCAAAAAATATATGTACAGTGCCTTGAAAAAGTATTCACACCCCTTGAAATTTTCCACATTTTGTCATGTTACAACCAAAAACGTCAATTTATTTTATTGGAATTTTATGTGATAGACCAACACAAAGTGGCACATAATTGTGAAGTGTTAGGAAAATGATAAATGGTTTTCGTTTTTTTTTTTTTTTTTTTTTTAAGTGTGGCGTGCATTTGTATTCAGCCCTCTTTACTTTGATACTGCTAACTAAAATCTAATAGAACCAATTGGCTTCAGAAGTCGCCTAATTAGTAAATGGAGTCCACCTTTGTGTTTGTAATTAAATCACATTATAAATACAGCTCTTCTGTGAAGCCCTCAGAGGTTTATTAGAGAACCTTAGTGAACAAACAGCATCATGAAGGCCAAGGAACACACCAGACAGGTCAGGGATAAAGTTGTGGAGAAGTTTAAAGCAAAGTTAGGTTATAAAAAAATATCCCAAGCTTTGTACCTCTCACAGAGCACTGTTCAATCCATCATCTGAAAATGGAAAAAGTGTGGCACAATTGCACACCTACCAAGACATGGCCGTCCACCTAAACTGGCAGGCTGGACAAGGAGAGCATTAATCAGAGAAGCGGCCAAGAGGCCCATTTGCAGTTTGCATAAGAAGTCCCATTTGCAGTTTGTGACAAGCCATGTGGGGGACATGTTTTGAAAGAAGGTGCTCTATTCCAATGAGACCAAAATTTTACTTTTTGGCCTAAAAGCAAAACGCTATGTGTGGCGGAAAACTAACACTGCGCATTACCTGACACCATCCCCACCGTGAAACATGGTGGTGGCAGTGTCATGTTGTAGGGATGCTTTTATTCAACAGGGACAGAGAAGCTGGTCAGAGTTGATGAGAAGATGGATGGAGCCAAATACAGGTCAATCTTAGAAGAAAACCTGTTATAGTCTGCAAAAGACTTGAGACTGGGGCGGAGGTTCATCTTCCAGCAGAACGACCCTAAACATACAGCCAGAGCTACAATGGAATGATTTGGATCAAAGCATATTCATGTGTTAGAATGGCCCTGTCAATGTCCAGACCTAAATCCAATTTAGAATCTGTGCCAAAACTTGAAAATTGCTGTTCAGACACTCTCCATCCATTCTGACTATTTTGCAAAGAATGGGCAAACATTTCACTCTCTAGATATGCAAAGCTGGTAGAGACATCCACAAAAGGACTTGCAGCTGTAATTGCAGCAAAAGGTGGTTCTATAAAGTATTGAGAGAGTATTGAAAATGTCAAGGGGTATGAATACTTTTTCAAGGCACCCCTCTCATAATATGTCACAAAACAAAACTTGATGTGAAAACCTGATTGCACTAAATGACATACAGATACAGCTACATAATTGAGAATCTCCCTTAAAGGGGTATAAATGCCTACATATACACACTGAAATGACTAGGTTCATGTGATACACAGAATGGACACCCAGTGGCGTAGCTAGCACATCTGGCACCCGGGGAAGGACTTTTTTTTTTTTGCACCCCCCCCCCAAGAAAAATTGTATGTGGCAATATAGCGGCACCACGCCAAAACTGTGGGTGTGGACAGAATGCATCCACAGTGGGAAGGGCTTAAAGGGCCATATGCCTTAATGACTGTGCCACAAGCGAGTATGTATCAGTAAAAACCTCAGTATACTTATTTTAATAAAATAAAACTGTTCTGTTGCATATCCTTTACTACACACAGCTAGAAAGTGATAATAAAGTCTTGTTTTTTTGTTTGTTTTCCTAAATAATAAACATGTTCTACTTGCCTGCTCTGTGTAATTGTTTTGCACAAGAATGGGCTGTACTAAGAATGCAGGGAACAACCAAACAGTACTGTACTTCTGTCCCCATTTATGTTGTGAACTCACCCTCCAGGACCAGGCAGGCTCTTCCTCAGTCCAGGCGTTAAATCCATGCCCTCTTCTTGAAGCTGGAAGGTCCTTCAGGCACCCTCTTTCCTAGTCCAGAGGGCCTCCACGATCCTCCTCTCATAGTCCAGGGCCTCCAGACACCTGCTGCCCTAGTCCAGGGCCTCCATACACCTCCTCTCCTAATCTGGGACCTAAAGGCACCCCCTCACCTAGTCCAGTATCTCCCTTGTCCTTCACCTATCCAGGGGCCATTTCATATCCACACCATTTCTTAGTCATTGGCATCCCCTGCGTCCACCCCCTATTCCAGGGCCTACTCTGCACTCCTCTGCTACTCCATGACTTCCTTTACAGCCCATCCCAAAATAAGGGGCTTCCTTGCACCCTGCTCACTGAATCCATGTCCTTTATCAATCCCACTTTTCAAGTCCAGGGCCTCCTCTGCACCCCCCCCCCCCTCCATCCATGTCCTTTATCAACCCCACTTTTCAAGTCCAGGGCCTCCTCTGCACCCCCCCATCCAGGTCCTTTATCAACCCCACTTTTCAAGTCCAGGGCCTCCTCTGCGCCCCATCTTCAGCCCAGGGCCTCCTCTGCACCCCCTCATCCAGGTCCTTTATCAACTACACTTTTCAAGCCCTCCTCTGCTTCCCCCAGCCCAGGGCCTCCTCTGCACCCCCCCCAACCCAGGGCCTCCTCTGCACCCCCCCAACCCAGGGCCTCCTCTGCACCCCCCAACCCAGGGCCTCCTCTGTACCCCCCCAACCCAAGGCCTCCTCTGTACCCCCCCAACCCAAGGCCTCCTCTGTACCCCTCCAACCCAGGGCCTCCTCTGTACCCCCCCCAGCCCAGGGCCTCCTCTGTACCCCCCCCAGCCCAGGGCCTCCTCTGTACCCCCCCCAGCCCAGGGCCTCCTCTGTACCCCCCCCAGCCCAGGGCCTCCTCTGTACCCCCCCCAGCCCAGGGCCTCCTCTGCGCCCCCCCAGCCCAGGGCCTCCTCTGCACCCCCCCCAGCCCAGGGCCTCCTCTGCACCCCCCCACACCAGCGCCTTCTCTGCACCCCCCCCACACCAGGGCCTCCTCTGCACCCCCCCCCCCACACCAGGGCCTCCTCTGCATCCCCCCCACACCAGGGCTTCCTCTGCACCCCCCCCACACCAGGGCTTCCTCTGCACCCCCCCACACCAGGGCTTCCTCTGCACCCCCCCCCCCACACCAGGGCTTCCTCTGCACCCCCCCCACACCAGGGCTTCCTCTGCACCCCCCCCCACAACAGGGCTTCCTCTGCACCCCCCCCCCACACCAGGGCTTCCTCTGCACCCCCCCCCACACCAGGGCTTCCTCTGCACCCCCCCCCCCCCCACACCAGGGCCTCCTCTGCATCCCCCCCACACCAGGGCTTCCTCTGCACCCCCCCCCCCCCCCACACCAGGGCTTCCTCTGCACCCCCCCCACACCAGGGCCTCCTCTGCATCCCCCCCCACACCAGGGCTTCCTCTGCACCCCCCCCCCCACACCAGGGCTTCCTCTGCACCCCCCCCCCACACCAGGGCTTCCTCTGCACCCCCCCCCACACCAGGGCTTCCTCTGCACCCCCCCCCCCACACCAGGGCTTCCTCTGCACCCCCCCCCCCCCCCCCACACCAGGGCTTCCTCTGCACCCCCCCCCCCCACACCAGGGCTTCCTCTGCACCCCCCCCCCCCACATCAGGGCTTCCTCTGCACCCCCCCCCCCCCCACACCAGGGCTTCCTCTGCACCCCCCTCCCACACCAGGGCTTCCTCTGCACCCCCCTCCCACACCAGGGCCTCCTCTGCACCCCCCCCAGACCAGGGCCTCCTCTGCACCCCCAGCCCAAGGGCCTCCTCTGTACCCCATGCCTCAGCCCAGGGCCACCTCTGCACCCCACCCCCCCAGTCCAGGGCCTTCTTTGAACCCTCCCCTTCTCTGGGATGCTTCATGCAGAAAAGACATAGGCTGTTTGGGTACTGGGCAGGACTAGGAGGGAGACCCGCCTGTCCATTACACTTGATCGGGCAGCAGTGACACCCTTAGAACAGCCATTCCCAGTGCGGATGGTGGCTGCACCCCATAGATGGATCACCTGGGGCAGGCACCCCCCTAGTTTTGGCCCTGTGGACACCCCCCCTCTGTCAATGATCTGTTGTGTGCTGGAGGGGAGGGCTGTGTCCCAGGATTGCTGGGTATCTGCATAGACCAGCCTTTCTCAACCTTTTTACCTCATAGAAACCCTCAGGTCTCAGGGAACCCTTACAAAGAACAATTCATTGGTGGTTAGTAGAAAGAATACCGCTTGCATTGGTGTCTAGTAGGAAGAATGCCCCACTTAAAGTGCTGGTCAGAATGCAACCTTTACAGACGTCTAGAATGATCAATAGGTTCATGTATCTGCCTCTGCCAAGAAGTGTTGACCCTGGAACTATGCATGTGCCATATAATGGCAGGTCAGTCAACCAAAGCTCAGGGAACCCATAGCAACTTCTGGAGGAACCCTGGTTGAGAATGGCTGGCATACTGTCAAAAGTAACTCAAGCAGATAGTGGAAGAATGACAGAGCAGAGCAGAAATCACACTAGGTGCTTTAGATGAAGGAAAGTTCACAGTATGGAATAGTGTGTTTTGTTCATTTTTTTTATTTCATGAGTTTACAATCACTTTAAATATGTGCATGAAGTAGGAACATTCAAATCTGACAAGGGAAGCATGGATGGCATGTAAAAAAGCTTGCCCTAGCAGTATTAAGGTATATTGCCTTTGAAGATTGTCCCAGTTCAGCGAGTCCATGATGATGGAAATCAAACTGCCATATTCTGTCTATAAGGAAAACGTCTTATGTGGTACGTGTGTCTGCCAAGGAGCCAAGTGTCCCTGGAAAGTGGTTTGGCATTTGCATCAGCAGCTGTGTTGGCATAGTATGTTATATCAGACTAAAGCTCTGATAATTGTACATCTGCTGTGACACAAGGGTGAAGGTCTGGCATTCACTGCACAGTATTACAGTAACTTGTGTAATCAGCTGTTTTCACATAACTTATTTGTGTGTTAAGTGGACAGTTTAAACGCATTCATAAAAATGTACTAAGTGGTTTATCACAGATCAGTTTTTGTATTGTATATTATGTTTGAAATCTTCAAGTTAAATAACTTGGCTTGGTTTATCTCTCTGTAGGACTGAAGAGGAGAAAAGAGAATGGATCCAGGTAAGTACACCACCAATAAATGTTTATATAACCTTGGCATGCCAGACAATAGCTACTAGGAATTCTTTTAGTGTAGATAGATAGATAGTAATACACTACTCTTGTCTATATATCATTGAAAACATTCAAGCAGTAGAAATAACACTAAAGTCCCTGAAGTTATTAAAATATAGGCCTTTAGATAGCGTTATATGTTAAAGTTGAAGTATAAACTGAAAGGCTTATGTGAATGCTTTATTATTATTTACCTTCTTTTTTATGCTACTGCTGCTATTAAACCTGCATTAGCAATATTTTAGTACATTAAAAGCAATGATCCTAAAGTATATTTGGCAGAATAAGAAGCCAGGAATACAGTTTTTTCGGTATTGAGCAAGGATAAAATGCAAGGGGGTCCAGCTGTGCCAGATTTTAAAAGGTATTATTATAATGCTGTACTGTTTACATGATTGGTGGAGTGGACACGAAAGTTAAAGTGTTTTTTTAACACCCCCCCCCCCCCCCAAAAAAAAACAGATTTCCCTTAAAGCAGATTAAACTGTACAGTGCTTGTGCTGTTTAATCTTCCCCCCTCTAAACTGGAAAAAAAACTTCCCTGCCACTTCCCGTATCCCCCGCCCAGCGCTGACCATGAAAATCAGGGCTGCTGAGCCCTGACCACCGTAGTCAGTGTACGTCCCTCCATCATAAATGGTCACTTCCAACCCCTCTATTATAGCCTGGTATAGCACACTGTACATACCTTTTTATAAAAACTAGCGTTGTAAATGCAGATTTAGCGCGATCTTCAGGCCAGTCACGTGACTCTCGGACGGTTTCCAGGGCTACCGCAGGAGAGGCTGAGGTCTCCCAGCTGACAACAGAGGGAGATCTTGGCCCTTCCTGCAGAAGCCATGAATTGGAGCTGTAAAGTGGCCCCGAATCATGTGACCGGCCTGAAGATCGCTCTAAAGTCTCTTTTTTTTTTTTTTTTTTTTTTTTTTTTTTTTTTTTAGAAGACATGTACAGTGTGCTATGCCAGGCTCTAATAGAGGGGTGGCAGTGCTGTCTATAAATGGGTTCGCAAACACTTTAAGTGAAAAAAAGATGGGTAAAAATGGAAAACACGTTATGTAAAGCACCTTTGGACAAAGTTAAATGGATTCCACATCAGTATCAAATGTTAGATAAGGGGACAAAAGTTTAAACACGGAATGTATTGAGGGTTTGTGATTTTAATTTATAGACAAGCAAAATGGGAATGCAATTCACCATTATTATCACTAAGGCCGCGTACACACGCGGGGACTGTTCGCCCAACTTTGTCCGCTGAACAGTGTTTCGGCGGACAGTCCGCTCGTGTGTGGGCTTTCAGCGGACAGTTTCAGCGAACAGTCCGCTGAACAAGGTTTTTCGGAAATTCCGAAAAACTGTCCGCTGAAACTTTGTTTCAGCGAACAGTCCCCTCGTGTGTAGGCTTGTTCGTCAAACTAAGTTCCGCGCATGCTCAGAAAGGATTTACACGCCGAAAGTTATAATGCAGTGTATAGGACGTCGTATTTTTCGTCCCGTCGTACGTGCCGTTCACGTCATCGCGCACGGTTTCAGCAAACTGTTCGTTCGTCGTGTGTGGCCATGTCCGTCCATGCTAATTTTGAGCGGACTGTTTGCTGAAACTGTTTGACGGACAAAGTTGGGCGAACAGTCCCCGCGTGTGTACGCGGCCTTACAGAGACAAATTATTTTATGCCTGGAAAGGAGGCACTTTTTGGGGAATGGATTAAAGCTAAGAATGCACAACTGAAAGTTATTATGAAAGGAGGAAAGATGAAGGCTTCTTGGCTGAAACGTGTCGGAGTATAGCCTGTACTTGTGTACGCACGTAACTAATAAAGTACTTTTATTCAAGAACATCCAAGTTGCCAGCCTTCTTGATTCAAGGAAAGATATGTTCACGCCAGGAATTAAAGTGTTAGTAAACCCACAATAGTAAAATCAATCTGTATATGCAGTAAAGCATGCTCGTTAGACTCACTGTGGAACCTAAGGGGTTAATCCTCTGCATTGTGTAAAAAGACTGTTTGATCCCGTATGCACAGATCCTCCCTTTCTTGCATTGCCCCCAATACATGTCTGGATAAGACTGAGCATGTGCAGCCTGACTCCAGTAACTGTTTGATGTGTATTGCTAGAGAGTTGTTTTTTTTCTTGGGAGAGGGCATGTGATCAGCCCAGGGCCAATCAGCACTGTCCAGACAGAAGGTCAGGAGTCCTGTATCCTGATAGGGCAGCCAGTGCAGTAGTGAAACTCCTCCCTACAAGCTTTAACCAGACACTGATAGAAGACACAAGACTGCTATATATTGCTGATGAGAAAAGGTGTTTAGCAGTTTATATTGTTTATATTTACCAAATGTATTGTATTTCCATGTTCTGTGTACTGTGGGAGAGCAGATATAGTGAATGCAGGGTCCTATGTTTAGTAACATTTTATTGTCTGTCTGTTCCTAGTGATCAGGAACAGCGTTCTCTCTGTACTCCCAGTCAATCCACTCCCCCCACAGTTAGAAACACCTCCCTAGGACACACTTAACCCCTTTCTCGGCCCCTAGAGTTAACTCCTTCACTGCCAGTGTCATTTATACAGTGATCTTCGTGTTTTTTCACTTTAATGAAAAAATACTTGTCAGTGATCCCCCCCGTTTTACTTACCTAAACCCTCCAACTTGACCTGGTGGGGATGCGCTGTCTCTCTGTCTGGGGTTCCCGACTCTGGATAGATTGATAGCAGTGCAGCCATTGGCTCCTGCTGCTGTCATTCAAATTCAATGATGCAAGCGCCGGGGGCGGGGCCGAGTCCTGCATTTGGCCTCTATGGACGCTGTGAGCTGGACTCGGAAGCGTGCCCGCAAGGTAACCCACTTTTCCTAGGGGGTTAACAGATGTGGGGAGGAGGCGCATGAGCCACCGGGGGACCCCAGAAGAGCAGGTTCGGTGGCCACTCTGTGTAAAACGAGCTGCACAGTGGAGGTTTGAAATGTTTGTTATTTCTTCTTTTTTTCCTTTTTTTTTTTTTTTATTTACCTTTACAATCACTTTAAGGCACAAGAGTCATTTAATTGTGATAGATGATTGGCCGTATTTTCAGTCATTTTGAAGGAACTTTGCCACTGCCAATAAGAGCTGAAGAAAATTTACTTCGATTTGAACGCTTGTTTAATTCACAGGAGAAGTTAAAACATGGTTTCTCTCTGATCTATAAGATCCTTACTATGATGGCAGAACCTAAAATACTGCCATATGTGGAAAATGGGAAAAGAAATTAGGAGCACATATGAATGAACAACAGAAACAATATTGAGAATAGTACACAGTACAGCAGTAGATACAAACAAGATTGAAATACATTTTAACAACGTGCCAACCACTTTCTGCACATATACTGTGGCAAGACGGCTTGGCTGTGCAAACCGACGTACCTGTACGTCGGTCTGTTTATGTGGTAACAGCAGGCACGAGAGCCCGCCCACGGGTCCGGCAGACTCGGTGTCAGCCAGCCACCAGTAATCGTCGGAAAGAGGCAGAACGGGGATTTGCAAATGTAAACAAAGCAGATCCCCTTTCTGATGGGAGAGTACAGTGAGATTGTCTGTCTGTTCCTTGTGATCAGGAACAGCGTTCTCTCTGTACTCCCAGTCAATCCACTCCCCCCACAGTTAGAAACACCTCCCTAGGACACACTTAACCCCTTTCTCGGCCCCTAGAGTTAACTCCTTCACTGCCAGTGTCATTTATACAGTGATCAGTGGATATTTTTAGCTCTGAGCACTGTAATAATGTCACTTGTCCCAAAAAAGTGTCGAAAGTGTCCGATCTGTCCGCCAAAATGTCGCAGTCCTGGTAAAAATCGCTGATCATCTCCATTACTAGTAAAAAAAAATATATACGAATAAAAATGCCATAAATCTGTCCAATATTTTGTAGACGCTATAACATTTGTGCAAACCTTTTTTAGTGGATATGTATTATCGCAAAAAGTAAAAAATCTTGTTTTTCTTTTCAAATTTTGTCACTCTTTTGTTTATAGCGTAAAAAATGAAAACCGCAGAGGTGATCAAATACCACCAAAAGAAAGCTCTATTTGTGGGAAAAAGGACGTCTGTTTTGTTTGGGTGCAGTGTCGCACGACCGTGTAATTGTCAGTTAAAGTAACTTAATGTTGTATCGCAAAAAATGGCCTGGTCATTAAGGGGGTAAATCCTTCTGGGACTGAAGTGGTTAAATGTCTGGCAGGATGGTATATAACGCCTTCTAGGGCACATAAATATCAAGCAGAGAAGTGACGACTTTGTTGGAGAGGTTGTAAAATGAGGGACACAATGGCTCATCTATGGTAGGCATGTCCTAAAATACAGGGATTTAGGCGCAAAGTATTGCAACTGATGCAGGCGATCACGAGAGTAGATATGCCTGATGATCCATGGACTTGCCCATTCCACAGTAATAAGCATACAATAAAATAATATAAGAGCACGGTAATACCACATTTGATGAATGCGGTAAAAGGGCTGATCCCAAGATTTTGGCAGTCCAACAATAAGAGACTGGGTCAAAAGAGTAGAATACATTTACAATATGGATCGTCTGTACCAGAGCGGAGAGGATAAAGTGGAAACATTTTTTATATGGAAGGAGAGAGACAACAATATTAAAAGATGGAGAAAAACAAAACACATTAATATAAAGGTACGGTTCGGAGGAGTGGGGTGGTTGGTGAGTTAGGTAGGGAAACTGGGTAGATTGTTGTAAAAATGTGTGTTGAATCTGTTTTTATTCTTTGGTATACTGGAAATTTATAAAAAAATTATAATAATAAACAAATGTAGGCCATTAGATAGAATTATATGGTAAAGTTGACGTATAGACAGGCTTATGTGAATGCTTTAACATTATTTACTATCTTTTTATTTTATTTTTTATGCTATTGCTGATTAAACCTGTTTTTAATAATGGAAACCAGTCTCCCAAAGCAATATCTACATGGAAAGCTGACACTGCTGCCCCCTAGCCACTTTAGCATTGCCATTTGTGTCACCTTCCCACCTCTGTGCAGATTGCAATTTCTGCATAATACTGCTAACAGGATCAGTTATGCCATATCTGATGTGCTTTATTTCGAAAGAGGAAGGCTACGTGACCACTACTTTTTTTTACTGTAAAAGAGGACACGTCTTTCTTTTTTTTTTCTTTTGGAGATGTCTTTTTCCAGTGGGAGATTATACTACAAGGAAGGGTCATCTGTGGGGGGACAGGTAATCATTATAACTGGAGTCCAGTTTGATATAGTTACGTAGTTAGGAAGTTGGGTTAGAAAAAAAGTTCAATTGAATGCATCAAAGCAAAAGTTGTGCAGTCTTACTTTTTCCTTTAAAAATAGCCATAGCCTGAGAAGAAAAGCCTGTCCACTGGCAGCTTTGTGTAGAGAAGAACTCTAATGCCTCGTACACATGATTGGAAATTCGGCCAGCAAAAGACCGATGACAGCTTTTGGTCGGAAAATGCAACAGTGTGTATGCTCCATCGGACTTTTGCTGCCCGAATTCCCGCCAGTAAAAAATTGAGAGCAGTTTCTCTATTTGTCGGTCGGAAAAAGTTCCGATTGGAAATTCCGATCGTCTGTATAAATTCCGATGGGCAAAATTCCTACGCATGCTCGCAAACTATTTGACGCATGTTTGGAATCATTGAACTTCATTTTCTTAGCTCGTCGTAGTTTTGTACGTCACCGCGTTCTTGATGGCCGAAAGTTCAGAGAAATTTTGTGTGACCATGTGTATGCAAGCCAAGCTTGAGTGGAATTCCGTCGGAAAAACCATCCAAGTTTTTTCTGACGGAATTTCTGATCGTGTGTACAGGACATTACATTCTGCGTGGAAGCATTGGACTCCAACACGCCTTCTGCAAGTGAAGCCGGGTACACGCTCACTCAAAGTTGACTGTTTCAGCAGGGACCGGGCAACTTTCTGTATGTGCGGACTCTTCACTGATCAACAGAAGCTGGTCCAACGACTGGCTTCTGTCGAACAGTCATGCTGAAAAAAACTGTATTTGATCAGTGCTTGCTGATCCAACTAATGGCTACATGTGCTAATTGGTGTATTTTGTCATTGGGGGTGAGTCCCCAGTCCCCCTGTCATAGTACAAAGACATAGCAGGAGACATCCCTTCGTCAATATCTTTTGTGTTGATACTGCAGTTTGTCAGTTTTTTTTTTAACCCACTGTACATAGAACTAAAAAGAATAAAAACTGTGTGTGTGGGTTTAGAGAAAGACCAATCAGCTGAAATAATATACATTTTTGTTTTTGGATACACTTTAAGGGCACTTTCACACAGAGGCAGTGGGGGCAGTAACAGTACCACTGTTTAAGCAGTGCTTTGCCGCTGCGAGAGGTTGTGCTTTTAACCCCCCCCCCCCCCCAAAGGGATTAAAAAGGGGTTAGAAGCGCCTGCAAAGCGCCGCTGTCAAAGCACTTTGCAGGTATTTCAATGGGCAGGGTGTTTTAGGAGCGGTGTATACACCACTCCTAAACTGCCCCAAAAATGCTGCTTGCAGGACTTTTTTTCTAACGTCCCGCAACAGCACCGCCCCAGTGTGAAAGCACTCGGGCTTTCACTCTGGAGTGACAGGAGAGGTGCTTTGCAGGCACTGTTTTTAGTGCTAAAACGACTGTAAAGCGCCTCAGTGTGAAAGTGGCCTAAAAGGCTTTGGGTAGATGATGTTACCATTATTTGCGTAGATCGTTTTAAATATGTGTATCCATTTCTGCTCCTGTTGCATAGTCACATTGCGTTAAACACTGCTTTATCCAGCAGGAGCAATCACATTCACCACAGTCAGTGCATTCATGGCAAGATGGCTTTGACAGGCCGCTTTAATGAGTCTTACTTGTGAATATAATATTGAAAGCTATGACTACCCTGTCTTATCACATTATGTTGTGTGTAATGCAGGGATGGATCAGCAAGTGTATTTGGAATGTTTCTATAAAATGTACATTCTAGGACAAATATGTTAGCAGAAGCTAAAATACACCGTACAGCCTCCATTTTAATCGAATGACTTGTTTACATTATTAGTGTATTTGCTTGGTCGTTTGTAGAGTTCCTGTCACTTTATTTTCACTCACTTGGATGATTTTTTACAACTTTTTCGATGGAGTCACCAAAACTTTGCTAAGCAATCATGTTTCACCAACTAAATGTCAAAAGTATGTGGACAATCCTGTCAATTATTGAGTTTTTACAGTGAAGGGTACTGCTAATCCTACAACATACAAAGACATTTTAGACAGTTGTGCATTTCCAGCCTTGTGGAAACTGGGGAAAGCACTTTCCTTTTCTAGTATTACTGTGCTCTTGTGTGTATGCCAGGTCCAGAAAGACATGGTTTTGATGAGTATGGCGGGGAGGAACTCAAGTGACTTGCACAGAGCCCTGACCTCAACCCTACTTAAAGCCTTTGGAATCCATTGGAACGCTGTTAGCCAAGCCATGTCTTCTCATCCAGCACAAGTAGCTCTTTTGGCTGAATGGGCACAAATTCCCACTCACATACTCCAAAATGTTGTGGAAAGCCCATCCCGAAGGCTGTTCTAGCCAGTTCACAACATGCCCATGGATTTAAAATTGCATGTCTAACAAATTCAAATAGCTGTGATGACCAGGTCTCTGAAAACTTTTGTCCGTATACTGTATAGCTAATGTTAAAATAAAAATTCAGTAAAGACAGTGTTTCATTAATGATTTTGCTAGGCCTCTTTTACTTAGGTGGTCGGGGGGTGGGACGGCACTTCAAAAACAGGCAGTAGAACCATGGATTTACTGCTACCATCCTGGCCGCCAACTTAAAGCCTACTATACAGCCGGAGGGTGCTATTCACTCATGGTGTCTGCAGTAAAATTAAGGCAGCAAGCTGAGTTGACAAGCAGCATTGTGGTTGTGGTGCATTAGACCCATTTGAAAATTGCAAGGCAAAAAAAGAAAAGGCATTTTCGAGGTGGCGGATTTCCTTTTGAACACCTGACAATGATTGCTTAGTCGCGCTCTGAAAAGCAATCCACCGTCATTTAATTTTACGAGAATGGACAAGTTTAAACTACACTTATGCCCGGACACACGATCGGAAATTCGGTCAGCAAAAGACCAATAAGTGCTTTTGGTCGGAAAATGCGACAGTGTGTATGCTCCATCAGACTTTTTCTGGTGGAATTCCTGCCAGCAAAAGATTGGGGGCAGGTTCTCTATATTTCGGTCGGAAAAAGTTTGACAACGCGTTCTTGACGGTCGAAAGTTCCAAGAATTTTTGTGTGACCGTGTGTATGCAAGCCAAGCTTGAGTGGAATTCCATCAGAAAAACCATCCAAGATTTTTCGGATGGAAATTCCGCTCGTGTGTACTTAGGACTTAGGATGGCCATTGAGGATCAACAGAGACTGGCCAAATTTTCGATCAGTTTGCGGCATTCTCTGTTCAACTGAAGTCGATTGTTAGATTTCCAACTTTCCTGTTTGATAGGTGTCAATCTTTTTTTCGATCAGCAGTGACATGTTAAAGCTTATATGAGATTTCAGTGATTGGGTTAGATTCATGTTATTAATCCTGAGTAATTGGTCACCATTTGCACATTGGCAGATAAATTACTTTTTTGTGACTACATAATTTGAATTCATTTGAATGTATGATTTGTTTTTAATCAGGTTATCCAAGCAACGATTGAAAAGCACAAACAGAACAGTGAAACATTTCGAGCGTTTAACAGCTCATTCTCCCGCGAAGAAGACCATTGTCCAGACTCGCCGGTAATTATCAAAAAATAATATAATGGGCTTTCAAATTATGGCTTTAATTATAGGAGTCAACTAAAATGAATTGTGTTAACATGCAAACCATTTATGTAGGAGTAGTGTTCTTAGTAAAAGAGAACTGATATGTTCTTGGAAAAGGCTTCAACATCATGGTGCCAAAATTCTAAGAATACCAGAAGTATGGAGCAACAGAACTAAGAGTCTAAATGAAGAGTGGTCCATTTTACCTATAAAAGCCAAGCTCCCAAAAAAGTTCTCCCTTTCATTTTTTCCCCCTGAATCATGAAAGGCAAACAATAGCTTGTTACTAGGGGCATCAGATAACTTTCTTTTTTTTGTTTTTTTGTTTAGAAATATTCAATCATTAAGCTTGAGTCTTATATTTCTTTTGGTCCCTTAAAGTGGGAATCCAGTCTAAAACTAAAATCTCTAAATCTACTTGTAGGCACAATCTAAGACTAACCTATCTACCCCTGTAAAGCAAAATTTGCTATATATACCTTTTCTGAAGCCGATCCGATCCCACACTGAGCTGTCAGTGGTGACTTCTCTGTGTAGACGGGTGCAGAAGAGGCAGCGACAATGGAAGTCCCATAGTAAGTCTATGGGTGATGTCACTTCCCAGGCATTTCACAGGCGTTTTCGGCTTCCACCACTGAAAACCAGACTGGATTGGCTTCAGAAAAGGTATGTATAGCGAGTTTTGCTTTACAGGGTTGGATAGGTTAGTCTTATGGCCCGTACACGCAATTGGAAAAATAGTATAAAAAATACCGCTTTTGAAGCAGTCGTATGTTTATCTGATCATTGGTACAGAGCTTTCAAGAGCCAATCACGACAGTTCATCCGCTATTATCCGAATGGACAAGCATTAAAAATGTTCTTGTACAATACTAAATCGTATGATTTTCATTTAATCAGTACAGTTGTAATCCGAAAATTCAATACAAATACACTACAACACATTACATCACTTACGAATTTTTATTGTCATACGAGAATTTTCATAACTATAGTAAACTCTTCAGTTTCGATATGAGATTAGCATAAAAAAACAGACAATCATTCTTCTGATATTCCCATTGTGTGTACCAGGCATTAGATGTTGCCTGCAAGTAGATTTAGAGATTTTAGTTTTAGGTTGGACGTCCACTTTAATGTTTTCAATGTCTTCTCATGCCCTTTGTTCCAGCTGAGCTTAATCAGCACAATCACTAGAGGTTAGCACTTCTGCCTTGGAGGACTGGGGGTGTTTAGTTTGCATGGGTTTCCTCCAGGTACTCCAGGTTCCTCCCGCACTCCAAAGACATACTGGTAGCCTAATTATCTGCTTTCCAAATAGACCCTCTTATATGTGTATATGCATTTAAGATTGTTTTAATTCTAAGCTCCTTGAGAGCAGGACATTTAAAATATCCCTGCAAAAATTGTTGGCACTGGCTAATGACCTGTAATAAATATTAATCGCTTGCTGACCAGCTCACTCTGATATACGTTGGCAAAGTGGCACAGGTGCGCAAAACAACATACCTATACGTCGCTGTGTCATCCGTGGCTAGCGGGCACCGCGACTCGATGTCTGCCGGTGGCCCGCGATTGTGGCACGGAGAGGCAGAACGGGGAGATGTCTATGCAAACAAGACATTTCCCTGTTCTGGATAGCAACATTATTATTTTTATTATTATTATACAGGTTTTATATAGCGCCAACAGTTTGCACAGCGCTTTACAACATGACAGGGATCTCCTGCCCCCAGTGATCGGGAGCTGTGATCTCTGTCATGTTCTAGTGAGCCCATCCCCCCTACAGTTAGAACATGCTGAGGGATCACGGTTAACCCCTTCCCTGCCAGTGACATTTACACACTAATCAGTGCATTTTTATAGCACTGATGCCAATGGTCCCAATATAGTGTCAAGAGCGTCCAATCTGTCCGCAGCAATGTCGCAGTCACGATAAAGATTGCCGCCATTACTAATAAAAAAATAAAAAAAATTAAAAAGGCATAAATCTATCCCCTATTTTGTAGACGCAATATCTTTTGTACAAACCAATCATTTTACGCTTATTGCGATTACATTTTTTTACCAAAAATATGTAGACGAATGCATATTGGCCTAAACTATGGAAGAATTTAGCAAAACAAGTTAAAAAATATTGCTTTTTTTTCAAAATCGTCGCTTTTTTGTTTTGTTTGTAGCACAAAAAATAAAAACCGCAGAGGTGATCAAATACCACCAAAAGAAAGCTCTATTTGTGGGAAAAAAAGGACGTCAATTTTGTTTGACGCACAACCGCGCAATTTTCAGTTAAAGTGATTCAGTGCCGTATCGCAAAAAAAGGTTTGGTCAGGAAGGAGGAAAATCTTTCCAGGGCTGAAGGGGTTAACTATAAACACCCAATTGGTGAATAGTAAAATTACCCATACACCTTGAAGGAGATATTTACATTTTAACAATTCCTTTTTGGATGGTTTGGAGCTTCCTTTAGTTACATAGTGGGATCTTCACAGTTTTTTGGAATGGAAAATGCTCACTAATATAGCTTCTATGATGGCTATTTGTTATGGGGAGCAAATAAATCAGATAAAGGATTGAGGATCTCACATTTGCTTGCAAAAGACCTGTGAGATGGAGGAATGTGCTTGTGTGTTAGGTGGATGGATGGATATGATCATGTATAAATGAATAAACCTGAGAAATCTGATTGGTAAGAAATACGAATGAATTTCCATTATGACAAATTAGTTTTGCTTGGATTGGCTGATAATTAAATCCTGAGGTTTAGCAGATACTGTACTACCTAATCTGAAAATGTCATCTGTTTCCAATCCAGATAGCAACCCCTGTATCATGTGAGTCTGCACCCGGATCAGATGGCTGCAATTCACCTGGAGGAGTAAGTGATTCATTGTATTTATTTAAAAAATGTTACTCTCTGCTGTAAGGATATAAAAAGACACACACACAAAAGATACAGTAGCCCTGTCTTTATAAATACAACATTGAATTCACTTGGTATTAGCCCTTTGCAGTTCCTAAACAGCAGATCTCAGAGTATGAGAGGTAGAAGCAGTACAAGAAGTACAAGAAGCCACTTAGTTCACATGCTAACAAGCACGGTGATAGAAGGAGAAGGCAGAGTGACAGATGAGCTGTGCTGCTTCTCCTTTCACTGTCCATTCACAGACTAGGAGCATTATCCACGACAGCGTGGATTCATTAATTCATCGGTACTAGTACTGTAGTAAGCGCATGCAATACATGAATACTTTTTTTATTTTGCAACAAAAGTGGCAGTGGTTGGGACAAATGTTACCACTGCCAGGGGCACTTAAATATTAGAAAAATTTGCATAAAAAGGTGATCGCTGTAAGCACCCCTGGCAGTTGTTATAGTTTGTCTCAACCTCTGTCACTGTCACTTTTGCTGGTCCGCTTGGTCTGCATTTAAAATTTGAGAAAAATTCTAGAATAAAACATACTATACTGAATACTATCATTACATATTTTAACAGCATAGTTATAAGAATATATTTATTTTTTTGTAGTAGTGGACCTTTATAGACTAAGTTCACCTTTAAAAAAAAAATAAAAAATGCACATGCTTTTGCAGTAAAAAAAAAAGTGCATTTAATTTTTTATTTTTTTTACAGGGGGCTACAAAGCATTGTATCCATAATCAGTGGATCTCAGGTGCAACGTCCGTTCCTGCAGACACTTCTAGCTTTCTGCCGTACTTCCTACAGATTTCTGATAGAAAGTTGTAGGAAGTATCAGCAGACTATGAGTGATTACTCGTCTAATGAGACTGCAAGTTCATCTGCTGCAGTGAAAGATGGGACTTGTAGTTTATTCATTCATAGATCTCTATGAATGGACAAAACAAAGTATTACAGCGCACACATGCAAAAAATTACATTTAATGCCCGCAAGGCTGTTTAAAACACCTGAACATTTAAAAAATATATGAGGATTTGGTCACACCAAATTGCTATATGATGCTTAAGCCAACTTACTGCGATAAAGTACCCCATGATTAGTGGGTCCTACACTATCCATAGAATGGAAGATCCTGCTTCTCTGAACCATAGGACAAATACACTTCTCTATATAGCATAGGACCCACTAATAATGGGGTACTTTGTCGCACTAAGTGAGCTTAAGCACCATATAGTGTGACCAAATCCCCATATTTTTTGAAAATGTTCAGATGTTTTAAATATCCTTTACGTTGGTGAACTTAGCCTTTAACCACTTAAGGACTGCGCCACGTACATGTACTGTGGCAGTGCGGCCCTTAAGCACGAAATCACATACCTGTACATGACTGCTCTTGTCGGCTCTGGGGTGCGCGCCGCCAGAGCCACACTCCCGCTGTGTTTGAACGGTCGCTGGGACCTTTACTGATCATTCACTGGAGAGGCAGACCACCGTTCTGTCAGAGAGTAAAAAAGAGATCTTGTGTTCCTGCTAATCTTCCTCCAGGCAGTCCATCCCCCACACAGTTAGAAATCACTGCCTAGGAGCGCACCTAACCCTTTGATTGTTAGACGAGCAGATGGGTACACACCACTCCAAGCTAATGGAATGTATCAAACACTTCTGTAGAAGGTCGGTGCCTGCCTGGGTCCACGACCAAATGAAAAGAAGAATGGCGGCACATCCAAGATGAAAAATTGAAGTTTATTTAGAAGTCCATAAGTATAAAAAGCATGACACACAAACCGACAGAGTACTCAGCAGATGTGTTTCACACTAAACGTGCTTTCTCATTGCTTATGCTGTAGTGATGGCATCAAGGGACACACATCAAGTTACATGGCACATTACAGGGCTCACAGCAGGGCATGGGGCACATTAAGGGACACACAGCAGCATATGGGGCTCACAGCAGAACATGGGGCACATTAAGGAGCACACATCAGGACACAGGGAACATTTACAGGGCTTACAGCAGAAATATGGGGCACATCACAGGGCACACAGCAGAAAATGGGAACTTCATAGGGCACATCTTGGGGCACACAGCAGGACGTAGGGCACATTATGAGGACCACAGCAGAACATTTGGCACATTAAGGGGCACACACCAGCACACGGTTCATATTTAGGGATACACAGTGCTATGAGAGCAGACTTATTACAGCTGCTTCCTGCGCTACTCTGCATGTGTTGGCTGAGAGCTACCCGTCGGCTGCCTGTGATTGCTGGGTAGATCGTGGCGGAACCCCTGGGGACTTCTCACAGAACCCTACGGTTCTGTGGAACCCCGGTTGAGAAACACAGGGCCTCTGCTTTAAAAAATATATAATATTTGGGGGGTTTTAAGAAATTTTCAAGCAAAAAATACTTGTCACATGTAAACAAAAGATGCCAGAAAAGGCCCGGTCTTAAAGTGGTTGAATGGAAATGTATCAGGGTTTAAAGGAAGGAGTGCAGCCTGTACAAAGAATAAGTATGTTTTTTGCATAACTACATGCCTTGTGATTCGATTGTCAATTTGGAATATTATTTTTTTAACATTGTTTTCATATAGCTTATATAATATTATGTTTAGTTGTCTGCTATAGATGGTCAGACATGCATAAAAATTCATTCCAGGATGCTATGTCCTACTCCTTTGTCTGAGAGGATTTCCATGAAATCAGTTAATACAGCCTAAGAGCTGCACGCAATTACAAATAATTCAGAGCAGTGTGTTTTGGCTCTGGCAGAGATTAGGGGATTTGTTTTCTGTTCTGCAATCATTTGATGAGACAGATTTGTGTGACGTGTGTATAATCAATTTGATCACTAGATGGCAGTGATGGGCAGCTAAAGAAATGCTTGTAACCTCTGATCACCTCCGGCCTCCAGATATTTTGTGTTTGCCACTTGGAAATGATTTGTGATTGCAGGCAGAAGAGGCATTGATGGTACATGTCATTCCAATAATAACTGCTGTCTCAAGTGATTGTTGTAACCTTCAGAACATAATCACTAGCAATCAGCAATGACTTTTCAGGAACTCTGTACTAATTACTGAAAAATTAGGTTCTAATTAATACTGGGTCTGATGCACTTAGATTTGATAAAGGATATTGTTACTTTAAATAAAAACCACTGCAATAGGTAGCCTTGTGTTTAAATATCAGCGTATACCTGAAGCAGTTGCCTATTTTATGCTTCAAAGCATGTACAGTCTTTGCAGTAATTAGAATGGGTAAGCAGCGTGTTATTTATGTTTCAAGTGTCGCTTTATGTGTTTGCATACCTCTGTTGAACCTTCATGTCCGGCCTGCTGAATAAGCACCCTCAACAGACAGTTTAACTCTCCAATAAGACATGGAGGTTTGATCCAATGTAGTTTACTTCTTAACACTGGCAGTTTCATTGCTTGGACTGGATGTCATATGATGTCCTTAGGAACAAGCCGCTTATGCGTGCCCCGGGGGGGAGCAGCATGGTGATCAGTGATGCAGTCTGTCCCTCGAGTACACCGCATCTCTAAACATGGTAAAGAACATAGCTCCCAACTGTCCCTGATTTCGAGGGACTGTCCCTGATTTGGAGCAACGTCCCTCTGTCCCTTATTTCTCCTCATTTGTCCCTCATTTTGGTCTGATTTATATAGATGTATAACAATTGCACTTTTTATCTATCAAAAAGTGTTTTCCAGCTCTAAACCTTTCATCTGATTTCTAAATTGCTGCATTTGTAAATTCCAAAACCCAATATAAAGGAATAAAAGTGGGAAAAAAAAAAGCACTTGTGGATTTAACCAATCTTGTTTTTTTGTACAATTCTCCTTTTAAGGGGGCGTGGCAAGGGTGTATGTCCTATGCCTGCATACTTTTGCTGATAGGTGTCCCTCATTCCCATCTCAAAAGGTTGGGAGGTATGCGGCAAAGTCTATGAAGTAAGATCTTTACCATGTGATCAGGTGTGTCCAATCACAGCTGATCACAGTGTAAATAGGAAATGCCTGTTATCGGCATTCCTCTCTTCACATTGACAGTGTGTGAAGTGAGGAGAGCCGATAAGTGGCGCCAAATCAGTGCTGCCTAATCGGTGCCTATAAATCCTGCCCTTCAGTGCTGCATTTCAGTGCCCATCAGCCCTGAATATCAGTGCTGCCTATCGGTGGCCATCAGCCCTGAATATCAGTGCCGCCTATCGGTGGCCATCAGCCCTGAATATCAGTGCCGCCTATCGGTGGCCATCAGCCCTGAATATCAGTGCCGCCTATCGGTGGCCATCAGCCCTGCATATCAGTTCCGCCTATCAGTGCCCATCAGCCCTGCATATCAGTTAAGCCTATTAGTGCCACATCAGTGCAGACTATCAGTGCCCGTCAATGCCACCTCATCAGTGCCCATCAGTGCAACTTTTCAGTGCAGCCTATCAGTGTCCGTCAGTGCCACCTCATCAGTGCCTTCAGTGTAGACTATCAATGCCGCCAGTGCAGCATATTAGTGCTGGTCACTGCAACCTCATCAGTGCACATCAGTGAGGAAGAAAATGACTTATTTACAAAATTTTCAAACAGAAACTAAGAAAAACGTTTTTTTTCAAAATGTTTAGTATTTTTTTGTTTAGCAAAAAATAAAAAAACGCCCTGGTGATTAAATATCGCCAAAAGAAAGCTTGATCTGTTTAAAAAAAAAAATTGGTTTAGGCACAGCATTGCAAGACTGCTCAATTGTCGTTCAAACTGCTAAAGCGCTAAAAGCTGGCCTGGGCAGGAAGGGAGTGAAAGTGCCCATTATTGAAGTGGTTAAAATGTAGTACATAGGATGTTCACTTATGCAGTGTACACACTACTGGACTTTCCAGCAGACTAGGTCCGACTGACTTTTGGTGGCGTTCCGACGGACTTTCCGAGCGAACGGACTTGCGCACACACGAATGGACTAAGTCCATGCAAAAGTGCGTTCATTTTGAACGTGATGACGTAAGATGGGTCTAAAAAAGGAAGTTAAATAGCCAGTAGCCAATGGCGTCCCTTGCGTCGTATTTGGTCCGTCGGACCAGCATACAGACATGCAGTTTTCCCGATAGGAATTGAGTCAGTCGGACAGATTTGAAACATGTTCTACTTCTAGGTCCGTCTGATTTTTTTTTTTTTTTACGAAAACGTGTATGCGGCAAAGAGACACCTATAGTCTTATGCCTGCTTTAAATGTTAGCAGTTCACTGGGGTAACATGGAGAATAAAGGGGGAGTCTATCTAAAAGACTAAACTAGCATCAACAGACAAGGGAGCTGGGTTTAACCAGTAACAAATACAGAAATAGCAAGTTGTAGTAACACTGAATTGGCACTAGATGTCAGCATCAAGACATTTAATAAATGCATAAAGAAATCCATTTACTACTTTTCACTATTTGGTTTTAAATATTACCCATTGGACGTGATATTGTTTTGATATCCGATTAATATTAAGGATGAGCTCCAGCGTTTTCGCACAGCCCACGTGCAGAGCCCGCCAGGAAGTCGGCACTGTGCGGCGCTAATCACAGGCAGTGAGACATTTCCCGATCTCTGCAGCCAGGCATCAGGACAATGTCTCACTGCATGTGATTAGCACAGCGCCGACTTCCTGGTGGGCTCTGCACGTGAGCTGTGCGAACATGCCGGAGCTCATCCTTAATTGATATGGAGATTTTGATATGTTTTTTTCTAATCCTGATAAAGGGGGCACTCTTGGACCCCCAAAACATGTTTGCTACTTTTTGGATTGTACCCCTGGCGTTTAATGGAATACAGTTGTATTTGACCTCTTAGCAGTGGTGTGGCGCTTGAATTTCATTTCTCATGACATATTGTGATCTCTATAGGGCCCTTTTCACATGGGGCAGAATTCATCTAAGTGGATCCGCCTGCTCAGCAGGGTTTTTTTCTGCTGGTCCCCGCTGAGCAGGTGGCTGACAGGTCGCTATGTACAACGGACACAGCCCACTGTTTTCTATGGGTTGGTCGGATGGAAACGGACTGCTTGCTAGTTTCCATCCGATTGTCATCTGATCCGCCGGATGGATGGTGAACGTATCCCCATACATCTGTTTTTAGTGGATCGATGACGGCGGCTGACAGTGGATATATGTCCGCTGACACCTGCCGCCCCATAGAGAACAATGGTCTGATCGGGTCTGCCTGAATAACGGACAGACGGACCCGATCTGTCTGCTGGTATGAAAGAGGCCTAAGAAGTTTTAACTATGTACAATTGTTACACCTACACAATACTTGATGTAACATAAAAAATATATATAATTGCAGGCAGATAGTTAACTAAACATTAAATACATATGTATGTATGGCAGGAGAGATGAACTAATCTTTTACTACTGCAGCTTCATTTTCACTTACAAGTCCTCCACCCTGTGACTGGACAGTGAAAGGAGAAGCAGCAGCACACTGATAAGCTCATCTCTCGGTCACTCTTTGTTCTCTTCTCCTATCAGCATTGCTTTTTGGACTGAAGCATATCTGACTGCCTCTTTGTGTTGCTTCTCCCTCCAAATTTCTGAGCACTGCTGTACAGTAGACTGCTTGGAGATGATACCAAGTCGTATTCAAGTACTTTTAAATAATACATGTATGATTTATTCACGATTATAGAGGTGCTTTGATTTGTACCTTTTTATATCTGCCTTGACTTCAGCTGTAAGGGTTAGGTTTAGGCTTTATGTACACTGCTGCTGGTAAACGGACGTTTAGGAGACGTTGGGCGTTTTTTTTGGGCTGCCCCTGAACTCTCCTCTGTTATCAGTACATGTACACAGGGTTGTTTATAGTGCTTTCTAAGCAGTTGAGTTTAGAAGCATGTTCTTAAACTCCAAATGCCTGTAACAGCTTCTAAACATGTGGAAACGCGGTAAATCGCATTTAGCTGCGTTTCGTTTACATGCATTTTTAGTTTTTGACAATTTGCAAAAAAAAACAAGAACGCTTCTAAACGCAAACACGGCAAAACTGACCTTTTCAAACGTCGGTTACTATCAAGTTATATAGTTCAGGAGAGGTTTTAAAATGTCCTGTGTACCTTAAGCCTTAGGGGTCAGATCAAAGGTGTTGAGTCGGTTTTTTTTTTTCAGGTTTTTTAAATCCATTGTTTGGTTAGGATATTTTTTTTCTGGCTGTGTTTACAATTATTTTGGGGTGTTTTGTGGTGTCAAAATGGTTGCGTTTGTTTAGCTGAAAACAGTCACACCAACTATACAGCAGCTGCGTAGAGTATGCCAGTCCCTAGGAAGAAGAGCCACATGTGGCCCCAGGTTTATCAGATGGTCCTAGGGTTGCCATCTGTCCAGGATTCTCCCGGACAGTTCAGGTTTGGAATCATTCCTTTCTCCTCTCCTGTCTGTATGTTTGGGGTGGGGGGGGATTGTTAGTCCTGGCTTTGAAAGAGGGTGTAACAGACACTCTCAGCTTAGACAACTGCAGCCAACAACCCTACTGGGAAGCCGTAGTCCCGTCTGAGTCATGTGTCCGGGTTTCAGGCAGTCTGAAGAAAGGAGAAAGGAAAGGAGAAAGGGATCGATCTGCACCTTTTCCTCCCACTCCTAACCCTCTGTATCTGCCCAAACTCCAATCTCCAGTGCTGTGCCTCTCTAAAGGAAAGTGGAGGCTGGAAATTTGTCCAGCAGCCTCAGATACATCTGGATGAGAGGTGCTGACTGCCAAGGTGTGAGTGAGCTCACCATCCATCCCTGTCTATGACTGCAGTCTGCCTCTTCTCTCTCCCGCCTCTGAGTACACTAAGGTAAATCAGGGTTCTCAGAGCATCCCTTACATCAGGGTTCCCCTTTACACCAGAAGTCACAGTGTTCCCCCTTGCCTCCCCGTACATCAAAGTACTCAGTGTTCCTCTTTAAATCAGGGTTCCCAGAGCATCCCTTATGTTAGAGTCCCCAGAGTTCTCCCTTACATCAGAGTTTGCAGAGTCCCACCTTACAGTGAAAGGGAACTCTGAGTTCAGATGTAAAAGGGGAACTCTGTGGATGTAAAGGGGGACCCTTGTTATTAACTTCATATGATTAGAAATGTTATTTATTAGCAAAATATATGTATAAAAGAAATTTCTGTACACCACTAAAGTGTTCGGGTTTGACTTGAAGAAAAGGTGGCAACCTTAGATGGGCCCCACTGCTTTGGCCTGTGAGTGATGGTCCAATGTAGCAGCTTCTGTTCATTAGCTACTCCTAGGAAGCCCCACTGCCTTCTTCTTCTAATACAATAATCAACTTTATTACGTATCACATGCTTTACAGCAGCCAGCTTCTCTGTCATAATCGTCACTTAGATGCTGGAACGTTGAGAATAATGAATAATTGAAATGATGATGGCCGTTCTTTTTATCCAATTATGATTGCTTTTTGCTTATTCCAGCTCTCAGAGATATGGAAAGCTTTGCACTGAGTCTATTAAAGGTCCTTGGTGACATTTTGGAAGTTTTTATTATTATAAAATGTTTCAGAGTCTTTTATAATGTAGCCATTGCGCTCGCACATTGTTCATGAGTAGGCATTTATCTCATTTAGATGGATTACATGTCACATCTCCATTTTGTGGCCCATGACTCATTGCACATTAAAGTGACTGGTATTAAGCCAGAAAGAATTCATACATTGTAATAATCTGGAAGTACACAGCTGGCGGCTCCATCTAAATTGAAAATGCCATAAAAGTATAGAAAATGATGGACGCCTCGCAGTGCACGTTTTATGGTGACCAGCCTTGCAACTGCCACTTTTCCCAGCAGTACTTGTTTCTGGAAAAAATGAAAGACCATTCTAAAATTTGGAGCAGTGGCAGCAACATACATAGTGCTGTAACCAATCAGATTTCATAATTGTATTCTCATATGGCAAGAGTAACCGTGGCAGATGTTTGGGTACAGTATGTATTGCCAAATTTGTGCTCAACATCTAGCAAGCCAAATGAACGACCTTAAGGCTGATGTATGAAAATACTGATTCAGACGGCCCCTGGTGAGACTTCAAACAAGCCCACGTAGCATGGGCATATATTAACCACTTAAGGACCGAGCCTCTTTTTGAGGTGTGTTGTTTACAAGTTAAAAACAGTTTTGTTTTTTTTTTGCTCGAAAATTGCTTAAAATATTATAGATTTTTTTTCTAACACCCTAGAGAATAAGATGGCGGTCGTTGCAATACTTTGTCGCACCGTATTTGCGCAGCGGTCTTATAAGTGCTCTTTTTTTGGAAAAAATACACTTTTTAAAAAATAAGACAAAAGTTAAGTTGGCCCAATTTTTTTTTTATATTGTGAAAGATAATGTTACGCAGAGAAAATTGATACCCAACATGTCACGCTTCAAAATTGCACCTGCTCGTGGAATGGCGACAAACCCTTAAAAATCTCCATAGGCGACGTTTAAAAAAATCTACAGGTTGCATGTTTTAAGTTACAGAGGATGTCTAGCTAGAATTATTTCCCTCAAGCTACCGATCGTGGCGATACCTCACATGTGTGGTTTGAACACCGTTTTCATATGCGGGCGCTACTCACGTATGCGTTTGCTTCTGCGAGCGAGCTCAGCAGGATGGGCGTGCTTTAAAAAATGTATTTTTTTCTTATTTATTTTACCTTTTATTTTTACACTGTTTTAAAAAAATTAAAATTGTGTCACTTTTATTCATATTACAAGGAATGTAAACATCCCTTGTAATAAAAAAAAAGCATGAATCCGCTGCAGAGATCACTATTATCGGAAACCGGACCGCCGGCCGAACAAGAGGATACCAGGGTTATGGCAGCTAGCTGCTGCCATAACAAGGATATCACCCTTCAAAGTAAGGAGGTATATCAGAGTGCGGCGGTCCGGAAGTGGTTAGCATGTATCTAAATCAAAAAAATGAATATTTTGCAATAGTTTTATTTTTTTCTAATTAAGCTGTTTTTTTTTTTTTTTTTACTTGGTGATCCTGCTAGTAACACACTACTTGTCCTAGGTTGACAACACTCACTCATTCTACTATATCTATGGAGGAGCAGCATTGCCCTCCTAGGACAAGAAGTATGTCAGGACTACAGGACACCAATGCTTTTAAATTCATAGTGCAATCATTGTGCAGCCTTACATTTTTGGGTTCGTTATTAGATCCAAGGTGACAACACCCAAAGTCTGGCCAACACCTGTGTGAAGGCAGGGCCTTTAGATACCTTAAGTTGGAAGTAATCAGGCACGCACATTGAATAATGCACAATATCCTTTAAATTAGTAATTCTTATTGTGCAGTACAAACAAGCATACAGTTTTTGGCACCGATATATAGATATATTCAGTATATGCACAGCGTTGCTGAATTGCACAGTACTGCATTTACCAAGGGCATTACCAGAGGATAGCTTTGGCTTGCAGGGGAAGCTTTCCATAAGAAGATGTATTTTTAAAGTGGTTGTAAACCTCAGACACGAAATACGAACAAAGCATATCCCCCTATAGTGTGCATTTGTCTCAATTAAGATCACAAAGTGACGTTTCTGTCTGCTGCTTCATTCCTCTGCTATTAGCATGAGTCACTTTGGAAAAGTTTTCCTGACACCAAGAGAAAAAAGGAGACAGGGGAGGGACCTCCATCTAATTGACAGCTTCAGCTCTGTTCCTATGTGAAGGTGGGTGTTTCCCTTCCCTCCAATCAGAACTCTCTGGCTTCTGCTCTCTGCCCCCCCCCTTTTTTTTTTTTAACTCGGACGCTTTCAAGAGAAGACTGCAGTTAGACAGGTACAACTTATGTAGGAGGATTTGTTTAATCTCTGTGCATCGCCTGAGGCCAGTCACTTCATTGGGTATATGTAAGGGTTTACAACCACTTTAAGTGGAAGTAGCACCTTCACCAGTTCTACATCTCTGTCTCAAACACTGGAAGATCAGCAATGACTAAGCTTCCCTGAGCTGTCCCAACTTCACAGGAACCCTTCCCTATGCTTTGTACTCTCTCTCTCTCTCACACAAGTGGGTTGCTGTCCGTGATCATACACTCACCATAAAAGCACCAAAGTGATTTCGGTTCCTTTATTTAAAAAGTTTCCTCACCCAAAATGGTCATCAAAGGAGTTCAGTGTCCAATCAGACCACTCCTCCTCTCAAGGCACTGTATGGAATCCCTAAGGCCCCTTTCACACTGGGGCAGTTTTCAGGCGCTACAGCGCTAAAAATAGCGCCTGTGTAGCGCCTGAAAAAAATGGCCCCCTTTCACTCCAGTGTGAAAGCCCAATGGGCTTTCACACTGGAGCGGTGCGCTAGCAGGACGGTGAAAAAAGTCCTGCTAGCCGCATCTTTGGAGCGGTGAAAGGAGCGGTGTATTCACAGCTCCTACCCATTGAAATCAATGGCAAAGCGCCACTGCAGTGGCGCTTTGCGGGCGGTTTTAACCCTTTTTCGGCCGCTAGCGGGGGTTAAAACCACCCCACTAGCGGCCGCAGACAGAAAAAATAGCGCCAACGCGCACACCGCCCCAGTGTGAAAGGGGCCTAAGGGTTCAACTAAGTCTCATTAAAGTTTACATCGAAGCACATTACGTTCATTGTAATGCCCCATACGGTCGGACATTCCGACCACAAAATCCGTCAGATTTTTTCAGACGGATTTTGCCCGAAACTTGTCTTGCATACACAAGGTCGCACAAAGTTGTCGGAAAATATGTTAGTTCGGAACGAGGTGACGTTATACACGTACAACGGGACTACGTAGAGGACAGTAGCGAATAGCTTTCGTCTCCAAATTTATTCTGAGCATGCATGGCACTTTGTGGGTCAGAATTCTCTACACACGATCGGAAAAGGTCTGATTGGATTTCGTTGTCGGAAAATTTTAGATCCAGCTCTTAAACTTTTTCCGTCGGAAATTTGGACAGAAAAAGTCCAATAGAGCCCACACACGATCAGATTTTCTGACAACATAATCCGATCTGACTTTTTACATCGGAATTTCCGACCGTGTGTACAGGGCATTAGAGGACATTTGCTCCCAACTGTCCCTGATTTGGAGCAAAGTCCCTCTGTCCCTCATTTGTCCCTCGTTTTGATCTGACCTATATAGATGTATATAAAATGCACTTTTTATCTATCAAAAAGTGTTTTCCAGTGCTAAACCTTTCATCTGATTTTTAAATTGCTGCATTTGTAAATTCCAAAAGCCAATATAAAGGAACAGTAGTGGTAAAAAAAAAAAAAAAAAAACTTGTAGGTTTAAAATGGTTGTAAACCCTTACAGACCACTTTGACCTACAGGTAAGCCTAGATTAAGGCTGTTTAGGAGAAATATCTCCTAAACCTACACGGTTTAGGAGATATTTGCTAAAAGACAGTCACCGCTGTCTACGGCTCAGGCGCACTGAGCATGCCGCTGCTAACGGCGATATGCTGTTAGTGGCGGCTCCCGTGCGCATGCACGGGATTGACGTCATTGCTGCTTCGGCGCTGTGAGTGGCCGGAGCAGCGATATCTGGAAGAAGATGGACGCTTCGTGCTACAGGGGACAGCGGTGACTTTGCTGGCTCCTGTGTCAGGTAAGTGACACATAATGGACTACTATGCGATGCATAGTAGTCCATTATGCTTTACCTTTGCAGGCAGACAAAGAGGAAGTAAAACCATCAGGGTTTACTTCCTCTTTAACCAATTTTTTTGTACAATTCTCCTTTTAAGGGGGCGTGGCAAGGGGTTTGTCCTATGTCTGCATACTTTTGCTGACAGGTGTCCCTCATTCCCATCTCAAAAAGTTGGGAGGTATGCAACTGTCGTCTGATCACTATGGATGCTGTTTATGTTACAAACATGCATGAAAGGTTTGTCCTTGCCATCTGGATGTACTAGTGACAATATAACGACACTTTCAGTAAATTATTCACAAACATTTAAAATGAATACATACCGTATATACTCGAGTATAAGCCGAGATTTTTAGCCCCTTTTTTTAGGCTGAAAGTGCCCCCCTCGGCTTATACTCGAGTCACCGCCGTCTGCCTACCTGATCAGCGTGTCGTGCAGACAGACGGCAGCCATTCCACTGTTCAAAAGCCGTGCCTCCCTGTCTGTGATAGGCGGAATACTGAATTTCCCAGCAGTCAGTGTTCCACCTATCACGGACATCCTCTCATCCTCGTCCGTAGTATGAGGATGAGCGGATGTCCGTTATAGGCGGAACACTGACTGCTGGGAAATTGAGTGTTCCGCCTATCACAGACAGGGAGGCATGGCTTTTGAACAGTGGAATGGCCGCCGTCTGTCACAGACGAGGAGAGGTACGGCTTTTGAATCCTGGAATGGCCGCCGTATGTTTTTATGACATGCTGATCGGTGCAAAATGGCACACGGAGCTGCAGATGGGCACAGAGCTGCAGAAGGACACAGAGGCTGCAGATTGGCACACGGAGGCATGCACAGGATACAGGTAGGCTGCAATGGACACAGGGAGGTACACAGGGAGGTATGCAGCTGCAGATGGGCACTGCTGACCCTCTTTTCCACTCTTTTAAGCTGTAACAGTAGCTGCTGCATGTCTCATCTTCGGCTTATACATGAGTCAATAAGTTTTCCCAGTTTTTTTTGTGGTAAATTAGGGGCCTCGGCTTATATTCGAGTCGACCTATACTCGAGTATATACGGTACATTAAAATAAAAACTACCTTTCCAGAACGGATTATGGGGCACACTTTAGTAGTTAAACTGAGCATCAGATAGAGGAGGGAGATGCAGACAAAAGACCCGCTCCCGGTTTATCTGTGAACAGAGCGACAGTTGGATAAGGTTTTCTTATCCATACAGTTATTTCCCTGAAGATCTCTTGGCTGGCTGTGTTTGCCGCTGTTGATAGACCACTGCCAAAAGATCATGGCTGAAATCAGCTGGACCAAGCAACAAGCCTTTAATGCCTATGCCCACTAGACTGCTTTTTCTTTTTTCTGTGTATAGAGAGCACATTGACAGGCATGGTCAAACTGAAGGAGTGCCAGAGACTCCTCGAAGCTTGTATTGGGAATTATAGTCCATCATAAGAAATAATTACCTCTGGCTAGTTAACATTTCCACTGGAGATGTGTCAGCCAGCCAAGGTGTCTACTGAGTTTAGACAGTAATCATAGTCTGGTTTTGGGATAACCATATCATATGTAAGGGTTTATAAAGTTTCTAAAGTCCCAGGGCTATTTTTCTTGTTTTTTTGTGGTTTATATTGTTCTTGTTTTCCACCTCGGTTAGCCATGCCGAGACACTTGTGTGATCGAATTGTCTCTACATGTCTGATCACTGCCTAGTGATTATGACCAGCTTTGTTCTTTTCATTTATTTTGTTCCTTGCAATATCATGCTTTCACTATCACTGTGTTGTGAAAATAAGAATTAATCGGGACATATGTGTTCTAAAATAAATGCAGACATTGGAAATTATTAAAAAAAAGGTGGAAATGGAAACTGGACATGTTGCCTGTAACAGCCAATCAGGTTCCTCTTCTCCATAGTCTAGTGCTAGGATAATAAATGATAGGATCTGTGTGAAGTAACTTTTCATTTTCTTAGTACTCTGGGTTTTGTGGATTAGCCTGGTTTAGCAGTATTGACCATAACATGTTGAATTGTGTGTTAATCAGCAAAAAGCAACCTTCAGTCTTCATAAGCGATGTAATACGCTAATAAACCTGCTGGTGACAGCCTTACCCAGGGAGAGTAGTTGCTGTTTCTATACAGATACAGGTTTATTGTAACCAGCAAAGGATAACTTGTTCATGGACTTTGTCCATTTCAATAGTTTTTTTTTCTATTTATTTCTAGATCTATGTATATAAGCATCTTTTATTATGTTATGTTTATTACATATTTGGATAACAGCAATAATGTTCACTTATCCATTTCACCTCTCGGCTTAGAACAGCCTTTCTAAAAAAAAAAAAAAAAAATTAATTATTATTATACAGGATTTATATAGCACCAACAGTTTGTGCAGTGCTTTACAACATGAGGGCAGACAATACGCTTACAATACAAATCAATACAGGAGGGACTAGAGGGCCCTGCTCGTTAGAGCTTACAATCTAGAAGGGAGGGATAAATGGTAACCCTGGAAATTACTTTCTGGGTTTAGAGAACTCCCGCTAATAATTCTATCCACAGCCAAAAGTACGTTATTGTGAAGGTTACTGGAAAGCATGCTCTTTATATTTGTGGTCACTGGAAAGAATTGCTCCTTACTGGTAGCTAAAAAAAAAAGAGGTTAATTGCAGTCAGTGGTTACTCACCTGCAACCACTGGAGGAACCCTGGTTGGCAATGGTTGGCTTAAAATATTGGAAGATTTAGACGATGCTTGTTAGTGCAATCCTTTAAAAGCAAGTATTTTGGACATTGTCCTTAAAGTGATTTTGTCACTTTTGAGAAAAGTATGTGGACTGCCATTGTTGGTCCTTTTTTGAAAATGCTAACCACCCAGCTGTGTCTAGCTTAAAAGCTATCTCCACCTTTTGGATGGTGTTTCATGTTACACCTATATTTTGGGTGTAGCATGAAAGCTCGTCAGAGTCCACAGCCCCCTACTTGCAAACATCCCCCCCCCCCCCAATTACAGAATCCCCAGGGGGTTCTTCTTGCCGCCGCCTCCTGTCAAGTTTGAATTCTGCACGTGCACTGCAGCGTCATTCATTCACAGAGTTCTAAAAAAAAAGACTACTACCATGGCAGAGGGGACTGTAGTTTTCAATTGAGCACAAGGACAGCAATGTCAGTACATTGATGCTTCATCCAGTTCGGTATGGAGATTGAGTTGGAGGAAAAGTCTGCAGGACCCAGAGCATTGCACCCTCGATCCACTGATTGCAATGCTTTGCAAGTGAAAAAAAAAAGAATAAACACTTATTCTTGCTTTTTGCAATATGAGTGCATTTTTTATTTTTTATTTTTTGCAAAAGGTGGAATTCACCTTGAAATATTAATAATTTGAGCCACAGAACAAAACATGCTGTAAAGCAAGGATTTCCAAGAATTCCAGTACAAGGGCCATATTGTATATTTTACTAATATTCATGGGGCAATAAAATCTGTTTTTAAAGGAATGAATAAACGTGCTAGGTGACTGTGCCACATTTGACACCTTTCGGGTGGGAGGAGGGATCGGGTACCTGTTTTTGACGGGTACCTGCCCCTGCTTCTGAGAGATCTCACTGTGGCGAGATCACTCCAAAGTTCACCCCCCCCCCCACTCGTTCCCCCGCCACCAGGCCACAAAGAAAGCACAACGTACTTCACCCATGAGCAGTAGGGAACCAGCTGTGAATCCGCAAAGCTTCACTACTGGTTACCCTTACAGGCAATGGCGGCAGCAGCACCTGAGAGCCGAAACATCGGCTGAGGTGCTGACATTGCTTGATTCTGGGACAGGTAAGTGTCCTAAAATTAAAAGTCAGCAGTATGTATAAAGTATGTGTAACTGCTGACTTTTCTTTTTTTTTTTTGCTGGGGGGGGGGGGGGCTCGCTTTCATATCAGAAGCTCCCTGTCATGTTAGAAGTCCCTTCTCCACATCAGAAACATCCCTTCAGATAAGAGTTCCCTTTTTACATCAGAAGCCCTTCATCTTTTTAAAGCCCCCTTACAAATCAAAGCCCCCTTGCATTGGATTTCCTATCAGATTTCCTCTATACATCAGGTTCCCGATCATAATTCCCCCATGCTGTACATCAAGGTTCCTATCAGAGTCTTCCCTTACAGTAGGGTTCCCATCAGAAGCGCAGACTAACTGGTCTGAATCCTCAGTCTGTGAGTCGGAGAATAAAATACTGATCCTAGCTGTGGACTGGTTAAAATGTTGTAGAGGGCCATTGTTTGGAGACCCCTGCTGTAAATGAATGTCAAAAAAGTGTCCAAATTCCTTATCTCTATAGTTGTTCCAGGTCCGAGACCAAGAAAGCATTAAAACCAAAGCTTCATCATGACAGCCAGGGAGCTAAAATATAAGATCAGCAATGGCAGCCCCTATGCTTTACTCTTGACAGAGTCGCTTTACTAACTTGCACATTCTAATAAAACATTGGATGTCTTTGCTTTTCTGTACACGCATTTACTTAAATTGGTCATTTTTCTTTTGCAGCCAGAATCCTTTAGAAAGTCTTCTAAAATAAAACGGGACAAGGAAAAGCATGGTTGTAAAGGCTGTCGAGAAACCTTTAACTCGATTACAAAAAGAAGACATCACTGCAAGCAGTGTGGGGCGGTGAGTAATGAAGAACGCATTTGATTTTTCTGTTATCACTTGCAGACAGATTCATTAAGCCATATTGCAGTTTCTTGTCACATGGAACAGCCAAGCCGCCATCACCATTTGCTGATACTCAGCGCTCAGGTCCTTAACCACTTCCCTGGAATAAGAATTTTAAGACCCTGTTCACACTATCGCGTTGTGGGAATGCGCACGTTTTCGTGAGTGTTACTGTAATGCAAAGCATTTACTCTAAATGGTATCCTAATGCTCTTTGCTTTCAAAAAGAGGTGCGGGTCTCATTTTTGTGCTGTTTTTTTTTGCAAGCCAGACCATTCATTTAGAATCGCATGAAATTTTTTTTTCCTTTAATGGTAGGGGGTAAATCTCTAGGACTAAAGAACACCTCCCCCTCTCCATCTCCATTACATGGAAGTTAAGGTGTCCTGTAGACCAAAGAAAAGAGCTGGCTGAGTGAAGCAGAGGTAGAGAGCACCAAAAGTTATAAGCTTCTAGATGTCTGGCAGGATCAACAAGTTTTTGTTTGCACAGATATAACAAAGCACTTTCAATGGTATATTTAACCAAAAATAGGTATTCATTGTTAGCGTTTATATGTGTTTACTATTAAAACTGCTTTTGTGTCCTTTTTCAAACAGGTCTGTTATTTTTATTTTTTATTTTTTTGTCCATCTTTTTTGTCTGATATGTACTTTTTGCTGCTTGTAGGCCATTTGTGCAAAGTGTTCAGAATTCAAGCTCCTTGCGGAAAACAATCGTCATAATCGTGTTTGTAAAGACTGCTTCTCTCCGAACTCTGCGGCATCTAGTCCCGGGGGAACTGACATCCCAGAAATTAAGAAGAAAGCTAATGTAGAGGTAATCTTTCAGGAAGCCACTAACAGGATATTAATTAAAGCAGTGTGGTGTTATGGCATCAATCCAATAATAGAATTGCTTCTTACCACTTCATTAGCGGCTCTTGTATGACTTAAGTTCTTTAGCGACAGTTTTCATTAACAAGTTTTAATGATGGATGCCAAATCGAAAAAAATGTTGCTTTGATAGAAAAAAATATATTTAAACCACTTTTTGTTTTGTGAAAAAAATAAAAATAAATTCAACCCAAGTTAGGTAATTAATGGCAATAGGCATGTGTTTTATGCTTTATTGCTTTCACGGTTAATTATACTAGTGTCTGTCTGCTCATATTATGTAGCTCTTTGAAGTCAATGGGAAGGCACTGGCTAGCGGTTGTTTGGTATTCCGATGCAAAATTCCCCTTCAGCTGTTTAAAAAAATAAATGAATCAGGTATTCAGGATTTTTTTTACAGGATATTGTTTACAACCAAAAAAAATTTAGAATTCCCCATACAGTGCATGGTCACCTATTAAAAAAAATAAATCTCCTAGCCCCCCTTTTTACCCACCACAGTGCCTCTAGCTGTGCCCCCCTTCCTGCCCCCCTTCCTGCAGATTTGTAACTACCTCGTCTGCACTGTTTGCAGCCCAGCTGGTAATTAATGTAGTGTTGGATTGCCCATGCCTGAACAATACATTTTTAAAAAGTTGTATGTGATTTTTGTCCTGTAGTATACTATGTCCCATTCAAGTCTGTTGGTTAGTGTGCATATGCAGGAAAACCAGTGCTAACGTTACACTGACTAGCCTGCAGAGAGAGTGGGCGGATAATACATATATTGTTTTTTTTTTTTTTTAAGGACAAACAATGCTTTCTTTTCATAATATTGTTGTGCAAAAAAAGGTATTTTTTGTAATCTATGGACAAAAAGATGTAAATAAAGCTTTTTTTCTTCTTTTGAAATCTTCCCAACAGGGCTATGAACAACAATAAACACTTAGTGTTTGTTACCCTAAACAAAAAGGGATCCTGTTCCTTAAAAGCATGTCATACAGCACAGTGCTTGTGCTGTGTAATTTGGCCCCCTGTATCACCTGAAATACCTGGTTGATTCTGCCTGGTTCTGCCCCCCCCCCTGTAAACTGACCACGGTTTATCATGACTTCTGAGCCCTGACACTGTGGTCAGTTTACGTGCCTCCGTCATCTGCAGCTATCTGCAGCTCTCCTGTGTCCTCCTCCCCTCCCTGCTTGTCAGCTCTTTCCAGTGCCCTCCCCGCTGCTACAAAACAATGTGATGGTAATACAATATCCTCTGTTCGATAACATGTCTGTGCTCTATAAAAAATATGTGGATTTGTACCTTATATCAGAGCGGCGCTCACATAACTCCTCGTCTCTCTCCTCCCCTCCTCCTGGCTGATGTCAGCGGAAGTTCTCGGCCCCTCCCGCTGTAGCTGTCAGCCTGGAAGAGCAGAGAGCAGAGGAGTCACGTGAGCGCCGGGTGAAATAAGGTAGAAATCAGCATATTTTTCATAAAGCAAAGACACTAGGCCACATGTTATCTAACAGAGGCCATTGTATTAACATGACATAGTGGCTTTACATCTACTTTAACAAAAGCGCATGTCCTTTTCCATGTTGGCTTCAATTTAACAACAAATTCCATAACTTGGCAAAATTTGCCTTGCGACAAACGTACTGCAAGTACACCAAAAAAGCTAGGTAAATAGTGTGCCACACTCTTCTCTACAAAAAGTTCTGGAGCTTCTTTTGGACGTTTGTCGCACTTAGAGCAGCCTATTCAAGTGAATAGGCTGCTCTGTGTGACAAGTCAAAACCCTCCTGCTATGCGGAGATGTGAACAGGGCATGATGGTGTCTCTCTGTCCACTCACTCCTATGTACTTACATAAAGATTAGCAAACACTATGCCATCTAATTGTACAATCTCTGTACAGTTTTCTTTAGATTTACCAAAACTGTGGAATAGGAAGACTCACCTGAACAAACAATTCAATTTGTATCAATTCAGGCAGGCCCTTACACTGCGTAGCTGATAGTAGAACTAAAGAAGATTGTACAATCAGATTGTACAGAAAGTGGGTGGAAATGAAACAATAGGTGGTACAGTAATGAGGGAGGTGTGTTCCAGACTGGCAAGCATGCCCTATCACGCCCTATTCTGTGATTCAGCAAGACCGTGCATGATGGAGTATGACCTACAAGAAGTGATATAATCCGAATGCCTTTTTTTAAAAACTCGAAAAGATAGATGAAACTTCAAAACAGTTATAGATGAGGTAAGTGAGAGAACAGCACATTGGCTGGGACAGAAAGGACATTAAAAGGCTTCTATCTATTAAGAAAAGTGAAATTCTGCCCGAAAAAGTGAACTTAGCCTTTAAACCACTTCCCACAGAGAACTCACATAGAATAGTGCTTTCACCAGGACAACACAATCAGCATTAACAAACAAACCCTCCAATCAGCATAGTGGTAACATCACAACCCCAGTCAATGTTTATCACCTGCCAAAGACTGTGGGGTTGATATACTAAAAATGGAGAGTGCAAAATCTGGTGCAGCTGTGCATAGTAGCCATTCAGTTTCTAACTTTTAGTTTTAGTAAATCAACCCCCATGTGTTCCTTGATATTCCCGTTTTTTTGCCAAATATTTGACTTTTAGGTATAATGGCCTTCAGAGAGTACTGTAGTAATGGAGTGCTAGTAGAGGCAAGGGTTAACTTGTTTTCTGCAAAACTTTCTAATGTGTTCTTCAGACATCCTATAGTCTGCTATCCATAGGTGGGAGGGGATTATATATCCTGCCATTGATTTGTGGAAGTGCCTGAAAAAGAATTGTTGCTTGCAACATACTATTCCTGGCTGATCAGGAGACTGCAAGTAGGTAACAGGAGATACAAGTGACTGCTCAGAGGTTGTAGTGGTCTCCATGAACACTCTTTATCCTGTGGCAGTGCCCATACACAGCTCCCTTGCAGGTCTCCTTTCCTGGTCAATGGTCATGGGAGCGCCATGTGAGTGCTAGATGCTATGCTAGACATATTGTGAGATCTTATGAAATTATGAGAACAGCTGTGCCTTCTTAATTGACTAAATACCTTCATGTCTCACTTCCATTATAAATCCCCCCAAATTTTTTTTTCCTTCATTGTAGAACAGTAGGTAAATCAGAATATTCTTGTATACCAAAGCCAACGTGCATCCAAATCTACTGTTCTGGAGCACAGATGTGGCATATTATTATCAATTCATTTGTTCTATACTGCATACAGGTGCTTCATGGTTTTGTGCCATAATCAGTACAGTGCATGCAAAACTGACCTCTAAGTAGGGCTTAGAGCAATGGTAAGGGATGGTAAAGGATAACCAACATAGGTGTGCGCAGCCTTATTAATTACTCTAAAGCTCAAACACGTGTATCTATGACTTTGGTGCATTGATCTCCCTGTTGGCACATTGGAAGAGAAGTGCGTAAACACTTCTCTTATGACAGAGCCAGTAAGAATCTTCCTTCTGACACACAGAGCGATAATGCTAATGTGCATGGGGTGATTACAATGTGCCTGGGCACACCTGGTATACCCTGTGCTCATTCCTACGATACCCATCTAGGTTATAGTTAGGTGGGCTAAAAGAAACCCCTGCACTAAGCCAGTGGAAAGCACAGTAAAGTGTTCTCAAAAGAGAAGGTATATGCATGTATCATAACAAATCACAGAAATAAGTGATGAAAGTGAGACCTTTTTTTTCTGTTCTTCACATTGGCATGGGGATTGGGAAGGGGGGCTTTTTGGTTCCTTTAGTCCACCTTACTAAGAGATGAACAAGCACAATCATGAACCTCTAATTTATTTCTGTTGTCCTATGTGGTGGGACACATGAATTGGAGCGTACGTCAACCGACAGAAGCCTCACTCAACACATGTGATGAAGCATGATGCACCAATGTATAGTGAAAGCTTTTAGTAGTACCTATAAAACAATTTAGATTGAATATGAAAGTAAACCTAGGCAAGTATTTGGGCCATGACCTCACATGAAGGAATATGGCTTACAGACTTGGCTATAAAAAAAGAGAATGGTGTGGCTACAATGTGGTTTGGTTCTTCAGGGGTAGAGGTTCTGGTGAATTTGATTGGACATTTGATTGGACATGCATCGTAGCCTAAACACCATTCAGGCCTTGTTCATTAAGGTAGCTCAGAGTGCTGTGATTCATAGAAACCAAACCGATTTCTTTGATGTAACTAAAGTACTGTAGTTTATTGAATGTACCGAAAATCTGTAGTTAAAAAAAAAAAAAAAAAACCTTCATTATAGTAATAACACTAAAGCCCCGTACACACTATCAGATTGTCTGCTGAGTTTTTCCTTCAGATTTACCAAAACCATGTAGTAGAAGGGCCTGCCTGATTGCATACACATTGAAACTCCTAAGGTTTGACCTCATATTATATGGTTTTGGTAAATCTGAAGGAAAAACTCAGCAGACAATCTGATAGTGTGTACGGGGCTTAAGAGATTGCAGAATGGAGTGCTTTCATATTGCCTCGCACAGAGATCCCGTATTGGGAGCTACTCTAATAATAAACTTGAACATCTCTAAGTTCAGAGCTAAATAGAATACAAGTGGATGTGAACTCACTCTCATCCTTTCTAAACTACTGCCAAAGTGGTTATCTATAAGGATATACATGCCTCCTGCATGTATCCTTAGCTTTCAAATGTCTCCCCTCGGTCTGTTATGAGACCCAGAAAACTGCAGATTCTGTGCGTGGGTGGAGTCGTGGTGTCTGACTCCCCGCCCACCTCTACACTCCCCTTGTCGACATGCATTTTCTCTTGTGTATTTCTTACACTGAACTTTTGCTATGATCACTAATATCTAGTCAAAACCCAGAAAGGTCACCACATGACTTCAGCATGCCCAATCATGCTGAAGTGTGGAACAGCCAATCCTGGGAGAGCTGGAGAAAAAAGGAGGAGGGGATCTGAAGTACACTGAATTTCTCTCTCAGGCTCCTGCATGAGATGTATAAATCACCTGTCACTCACAGCAAGGGGGACAAACAGACTCCTATTTCTCTGTCCGTTTTTATCTCGCTGAAAAAAGATAAGAGGACTGCTCAGAACATATAACATCACAATAACTTTTTTTTTTTTTATAATCTCTTTATTATTTTAAGTCACACAAAGGTGCAGGTCTTCCTGGACAACAGATGTTTTTATGAACAATATTCCCAACCAAAATGGGAGAAACCGAAAAATGCATACTATAGGAATATAGCAAAAAATTTAAGGTGCGTGTTAGGTCGTGCTAGATTCAGTACCACAATAATAAAGACAATTGACCCATGTCCCCTCAATTATCAGGATGGTAGGAAGGAGCAGATAGTCCTGCCCTACCCCATCCCCTGGTCCAGTCCCTATTATACGTGATCACTAAACATTACAATAACTTTAATCCTTATAGTAGTTGTAAACCTCAAACATAAAATATGAAAAAGCTTATCCTTCCATAATGAGTACTTGTCTCAAAAGTACAAAGTGTGGTTTCTCTATGCTGCTTGGTTTCTCTGTTATCAGCATGATTCACTTCTGGCAGCTTTTCCAGACACCATGAGTTACAGTGATGATGGGGGAGGGAGCTGCAGCACTCAACCTGTGACTCATACCCACAGCTATGCTTGTTCTTCTTACTGTGTGAAGGTGGGTGTGTCCCTTCTGTCCATTCAGGGCTCAGAGTTGTTGGCTGTGTGATGACTACAAATCTTGCCCCTGCTCCTAGAATTTTGAAGAAATCCTTTCCTGTTTATTTTCAGAATGATATACACAGAATACGTGGCTGCAGATACACAGCTACAACTTTTGTAGGAGGATTTTTCTCATCTGGGTGTCATCTGAGGCCAGTCACTGCACTGGGTATATGTGAGGGTTTATAACCATCTTAATCTAACATTTAAAAGGAAGCCTTGACTGAAAAATAGGCCCCTCCTCCCCCCCCCCCAAAAAATCCTACCCCTAAAGATAAAGTCCATCTTGGGGAAAAAAGTAAGTAAAGCACTGCCCGGCCACCTATAGAGTGAAAAAAATGCTTTTGCTACAGTCCTCACCCTATCTCCAGCACTGGCCTCTGCAGATCCACCCACTCACTGATTCAGAGCTGGTTCTCCATTGGGTTGAATGATGTTGTTCAGCTTGCTTTGATTGAGCCCATGATGTCTAAGGAAAAAACTTTGTGTAGCGCTCTGTAGGCTGGATCCAAGGTGTAGCTGTCATGAAATGGGCAGTTCCAACCAATCGTAATGGATAATCATAAAGTATTTAATACTGTCGTAATAAAGAATATGACACAAGTATAAAACAAATGAAGGGTTAAAAACAATTGCAGTAACAATGATATGATGAATGGTGTGCATCAACGTTACCAGTGCTGACTTCAAAATCTTCAGAAGAGGGGTTAGCAATCATCTGAAAGGCCCGTTGGTGTAGCATGGGGGGCACCAATGGCCATGCTGGGGAGGATGGAAATCCAGTCCACTGTGAAGAAACCCAAGGATGCTAATGGCTGGTGGCAGGATGCATCCAGGTCTCAAAGAGCAAGAGAACCTGTGATGTCCCTTTCCCAAAGACACCTGAAAGTTTTTTATTTTTTTGTTTTTTAATGAGCCATTGTGTGCTGCAGTGGTGGAGAAAGGGGGAAATGGAGGGGAGTGATCCTGAGCCCAAAGTTGAGCTTTATCCTCTAACACTTAACTATAACCCTGACCTTTTATCTAACAATAAGTGAACATCTAAAGGAACATCCTTACCTTGTTGGGTTCTGCAGCTCATTTGAAATGACCACTTTTTTATGGAAAGTAGATAACCCAGTTTGATTCTGGATTTTGCCACCGTCTGCACTGTGACTGATACTTTTCTAACTTTTGATGTCATTTTTCCAGCAACTCTGCTCTTTATATCAACTATGATGTGTATAAACAGACTTCTTAATAAACGTCTTCAAAGCCATCATTCACTCTGCTGGCACATTTTTATAGTATAGCCTTGACAGTCAATGCTTTTAGAGATTTAACAAACAACTTCAGGTTGAAGTGATAAACACTTTTAACTGCTTACTTCAGAATAAGCTTTTCAGCAAAGTTTGTAATGGAGAGAAGAAGTGGTTTCATCTCGCACATGAGAACTCTAAACTGGAACATATTTCTAAATGTGTCCTGAAGGCATTTTCAGCAGCAAGAATTATACAAATTTTCTTTAAATTAGCACATTTTGCACTTTTTGCTGGAAACATAAAAAAATGTAAATGCCGACAGGTTATGACAAAGCACTCTGAATAGGGCCGCTTGCCAAAAAATAGTGCATAGTTCAATTATTGATAAGTCTGTAACAAAGTCACATACATTTTTCAGCCAAATGGTCAAGTTTAAAGAGTCCATTCATTCAAACTGGATATTCCTTTTTTTAGGTTTTCCCACTGCGAAAAACCATTGTAAGGAATCTCATACTCTGTGAATGAATTCAGAACTCAGCAGAAAGATTGAGACTTTTGCTGCTCCATCTTAAAGCATGAGACTCTATAACACAAGGAACAGAATTTAGATGACTAGTTATAAGATTTTTCTGTTGGAGAATTGGTTGGCACCATAGAGTCTACCCACAGATTTAACCTCCATTTTTAATGAACTTATACTGCATTTCAGATTCTCAGTGGTATATGCATGTACTCCATGCTGGTTGTAACTACGATATGTCTTGGAGACTTGCTTATAGATACAATGTATTCACTCAGATGTAAGCACTCAATTACTGTACTATGTACAGGTTGACAAGGATGGGTCCTGAACGGGAGATATGTTTTGCCATTATTTGGGTTGTGGTCCCTTTGAAGGGGGTGAATTGTATGTATGTTTGAGTATTCAAGGGTACGCACCCATGAAGAGTAAGGGGTTCCAGGGTAGTCCACTTGCAGAGGAGAGGATTACAGTCCTCTCAGGATTGGTAAATGCTTGTTAGTGATTTGAAAGTTGGCGGGGCTAAGCCACCTGCAAGAGAAACCTAAAGAGGAACAGGAAACCTTTATCAGGGGTCTGTGAAATGGACTGTGTAGCAGCACACAGCTGAGTGAGCAATGTAGAGTGGCTGGAGGCACAGTTACTGAACAGCCGAGACCTCCTTTTTTGGACCCAGGGCAGGTGTGAACTTTCAAAAACCCTGTTAAAGGACAAGTGAACCCGTTAGTGAGCCAATGTTTTCTTTTTCCATTATACCAATGTTGGGGACTATTTTTCATTGCTGAAGAAGGCTGTTTAGCTTACTGTTTTTGTTTCTTTATTTTTTATTTTTTGAAAATGCGATAAAGACTGTTTGCTGTTACAAATGAGTGGCGGGTGATCTAGGACTTCCCAGATTACAACTGGCATTTAATCAGAGAAACTCTAAGTGCAGTAAACCTTCTAAAATAATTAATCATCCTAAATTTTGTACAAAAGGGTTAACTTTAAAGATGAAGTAAAGGCAATAAAGCGCCGGAGCGACTTCCGGGTCTCGCTGCTCCGGCGCTGTGATTCACCAGAGCCGCGATGACTTCACTCCTGCGCATGCTCACGGGAGCCGACACGAGCGGCATATCGCCATGATCTGCGGCCTTCCCAGTGCGCCTGCGCGCTGCTGTCTACCACTTTAAGAGGGTTGGTTATTTAGACATTTTATTACATGGGGACTTTAACTTACATTTAGGGAGAGAATTTGTTTTAAAGACTACATATACATGTATTTCATACTTTGTCCATAATACTCTGAGAAGAGTATCCAGTTACATGAGCAGGGCAATGTGGACTCTTGGAAAACTTCAATACAATGTCTCATTGACGATTACTGCTGACAGTTCAGTGAAAGGAGAAGCAGCACACTGATAATCCTATCAGCATGCTCTTTGTTAGCTCATGAGCACAGCTGACTGGCTCCCTCCAAGAGGCTGATACCAGATCCAATTAAGGTTATTACACTGCTTGCATTAGAAAACAGTAATGATACATTAAGGACTAAAAAAGCTACATTTATTTGTGCTAGTTACTATATATATATATAATCTATATATGCCTGGAGTTTTGCTTTAATGTTAATAAAATGGCTTTTATTGCATATCTATATGTTCCATCCATTTTGAAGAGGAAATGGGATACATTCGTGTTTGGACTGCCAACATCCTAAAAATACACCTACACCGTAGTGCAGGATTGGAGCAGCCCTCTTGGACTTTTTAGGCAGAATTGGTCATAAAGATAATTTTATAGTAAAAGGCAATATAATGCCACTTTTAGTATTACAAAACATAAAAACTTGTTTATATATAGACATAGCCAACAAGGCAAATAATGTAAAACACACACCGTACAAAATTAGAAAAAAATCGTGGTACATCAAAACATATTTGTCAAACCCAACAAAAGACAAGTATGCCCTGTGCTGTCAGAGACGAGCTGTGGTCAGTCAATAGGGATTTCTTGCGTATAGCTCAACATGTTTCAGAATGAAAATTTTTTCCCGTTATTCCTTCATCAGGGAAGATTATGTCTGTGAACATAGCAAGCAATATAAGTGTATACATTTGGTATACAATATGTGACCATTCTAATACTCACATGATGATCCACAGTAGGGGTGCAGAAATGTAATCGTTACATCAATGCATTGCGATTCTGGTGTCCCCGATGCGGCATCAATGCATGCAACCGGCAAAATCTATGTCGGATGTGACGTCATCCTGGCTTGCCCTGGCCCTCCCGGGAGAGCGATCCGAGCGTGGCTGTCGAAATAACTGTTTTGTAATAAATGCAGCGTTATAATCCAATGCTGTATGTGCTTTTTAAAATACATGCACCTTCATACCTCATTTCTATGTCTATGTATAACTGTATATGCTGCTCATGTGACTGCCCAGCCCGGCCCACCTCTCACGTCTCTCCTGACGTCAGCACCCCCCGCCTCTCTTCTGATCTGATAGCTACAGTTGGTGGGCGGGATGAGAACTCCCACTGACGTCAGGAGAGACTTGAGACAAGAGGCGGGCCGGGCAATCACATGAGCGCCATATACAGTTATACACAGACTAAGAAATGAGGTATGAAGCTGAATATATTTTTAAAAGTGCGTACAGAGGTGGGCACTTAATGGATTATAACCCTGCATTTATTACCACACAGGTATTTTAACAGTAGTAAGAGTACAAATGTGTACACCTCCTACATATGCTCTGTGCTGACGTTTCCCTGGCTTCCCGTTTGCACATTCCACTGTGTTAACTCCTAGTGTGCTGGAAGGTGCAAACAGGGAAGCCCATGGGAACTGTCAGCACAGAGATAGTAGTACAGGGAACTTCACAGGGCTGTTTTCTGTGGATTCTAATCCCCCCTGATCTCCCAGCAGCCATGTGCATGAATTCCTGTACCCTGTAGTGCACCGGATTAGTCCACTTTTTAAAGCAGCGTTCCACCCATTTTTTAGTTTATTAAAAGTCAGCAGCTACAAAAAGTGTAGCTGCTGACTTTTCATAAACCGACACTCATCTGTCCCATGGTCCATCGATGTGGTCACACGGAGCCCAGCTCCTCTCCTACGCACCAACAAATCTACTGTGGGCAGTGGCATCCGGCAGTGACAGCTTACAGCTTCACGTCTGGGTGCGCACTGCGCTCTGCCATTGGCAAGCCAATCTTCTGGGACCTGTGTTGTGTCCCAAATGATCACTGGCAGGGAGGGGCCACCTAGGGCGAGAGGAGTAGTCACCTAGGCGGCCAGGACAGGAAGTCCCACTATAGAAGACCCCACCAAAGAAAAATTACATGTCACTTTTGGGTGGAACTCCGCTTTCAGGGAGTGAGGTTATTTTTAATTCAAAGCAGAGTTACAGTAATTTTTTTGTTTATTAAGAGTCAGCAGCTACAAAAAAGTATCTTCTGACTTTTAATAAAAAGACCAAAAGCCTCATTCTCTGTCCACGGCACTGGCGATACTACTGTGGGTATCCGGCTGTGACAGCTTGCAGCTTCACAGCCAGACACGCATGTCTCACTGCGCTGTCCTGCATAGCCGGGCGATCTTCTGGGACCCGTAATGTGTGGCAGAAGATTGCAGGGAGGAAGGGCCGCCTAGGCGGCCCAAGCGGAAGTGGGAGCGTGTCAGTAATCGCGATGCATCGCGGGATGGAATCGTCGACCAGATAATCCGAATCGAATCGTGAGACCAGTGAAGATGCGCACCCCTAATTCACAGTACAATAGACAAAAAAGGAAACGCAAGGAATAAAATCAATGGGGACTCCCAAAGTGACTGAAGCCGTCCACAGAGGAGCAGATGGGTGGGCGTGCATCCCAGGATGAGTAAGCTGCAAACATTCGCAACGAACAGATAACACACAGATAACCACACTATGACAGCAATGGAGGCTCGGGACAGGGACAAGGCAGTTCTCTGATGCAAGGGCATGGCGCAGCCCCTGATCATCGAGGAGGATAACGTCCCGCATCAGAGCGTCACCAGCTCAAAGAATTCCCCAGCAACGTCATATGACGCAGTGGGGGTGGGTAGGGGCTCTCCCATGCAAAAAGGCAGTGTGGATAGCAGGAAGTGTAAACCACCAGTGCCGTCCACCGGCCACAAGCGGGTGGGGCCTACCCGCCAGGTAGTGTAAGCAGAAGATTCCACAGGTGACATGCACATCGCCATCTATCAGATCCGCGGGCCACAACAGTCACAGTGGGCAATAGATTATTCAAAAAACATAAAAACATTCAAAACCGATGGGTACGTCAGGATCACGTTTGCATATACATAATATATGTTGATATATGCGTTTCCAGAATTAATTTATAGTTTCCGACATGGTAACATCCACAGTCGCAAGAGAGTAGATATACCATGGCAGGGGTCCTGCAATTTACATAATGTTTAGGGTGAAAAGTATGCCCATTGGGTCACCGAATATTTTTGCGTCTGTCCATATATTGACAGTAGGCACATTCCCCACAGGGGAAAGTGCCTAAAGTTTTACACATGTCACCTATTGAAGCCCTATATTCACTTGATACCAGCTTGTCACCCACAGAGGGGGCCCTCCTGTAGACGACAGCTGGTACCTCCGACACAAAAGTAGCAAACAAAGGATCCATAACAAGCAAATGCCAATACTTGTTTAGGATACGTCTAATTTTCTTGTGTTGTGTAGAGTAGGATAGTGATGACACATGTTGTGTCATCATTTACAAGTTTTTTAGGGGTGGAAAGCAATTCTTGACGAGATAGCTTAATTGTTTTCTGATACGCCTTTTTGAGGGAGGACTTGGAGTATCCTCGCTCTAGGAGTCTGGTGTTCAGACATCAGTTTCCTTTTGAAATCTGATATCGTCTGAACAATTACAGTGAGCCCTTAGATACTAGCTGTACGGGATATATGCCATTAATGGCTTGCGGTGGAATCTCAAGGTGTGCAATAGCGAGTTACCTGCCGTGGGTTTTCGGTAAAGCTCTCTAGATAAACTGCCGTTGATTTGTTTTTGAATAGATACATCCAAGAAAGTGATTTCACTCATACTGTGTGACGTTGTAAATTTTAAATTGAAATCATTGGCATTGATACGAGTTATAAATTCATATAGAAGATTGTTCGATCCATCACAGAATAGGAGGATGTCGTCTGTGTAATAATGCCATGCTATAACATGGCTCATGTACATAGACAGCATGTCGTCTGCCAACAACTGATGTTCCCACTCCCCCAGGTACAGGCTGACGTAGGATAGGGCACAGCAGGTCCCCATAGCCACGCCCTGTACCTAGAGGAAGTGGGAGCTGTTGACGGAAAACATATTGTGTTGAAGTATGAACTCCAGTGACGTCAATATGAATTAGCTGTATTGGGGTTCATATTGATTCGATTGCAAAAGATCATGGCGTATCACTGTGGGGCCCTTATCGTGAGGAATTGTGCAATACAACAGCTATAGCCACTAGTTGTGTATCCTCACTGATATTGATATCTTGAAGGATATGTATCAAGTGAATAGTATTATTCATATGATGGCATACATAACACAAATGGTTTTAAATGATTATCGACTACACGGCTGAGGTTTTCCGTAAAGTTGCCACATCCGGATAGGATTGGTCTATCGGGAGGGTTCTTAGAGTGTTTATGCACCTTTGGTAACACATAAAAGGTGGCTTGGCTAGGGAAATCAGTGCAAATTAATTCCCAGATTTGTTTTAAGATAATAGTTACATAAAAAGCTTCATCAACCATAGGGTAGAATTCATTTGTAAATGTAGCTAATGCCAAATTTGATATAGGGCGATACCACTCAGAATTGTGAAGTATCCTTGTGCAAATTTTAGTATACTGGGCATTGTCAATAACCACGACACCCTTGTCAGAGGGTTTAATGACAATGTCGTGGTTACGGGCCAAAGCATCCAGGGCCTTTTTCTCATCAATACTCAAATTAGAGCATGATCTGGAATGATCCTTCAATTTTTGTATATCAGCAGATACCATTTTCAGAAAGGTTGCTGCATTGGGATTGGAGCTGGATGGAGGGTATAAACTGGATTTCTTAAAAAAAATAAAAAAAAATATGAGTGTGGGATATATCCATTGGGGCAGTAGCTATGTTGTTCACTGCTATAAGGAGAGCCTCTAAATCCACTGAATCAATAAGACTCGTGGACTCATTATCCTCCAATAGTGATATCGGATCGTCCAGAGCCTGGGTGCCCTGCATAGTTTTCCCAGGTTCTGTAATGTGCTTTTTGGTGTATAGATTTTAAGTAAGATATTACGTACAAATAGATTAATGTCTTTTATAGCTCCAAATTTGTTGAGACTGGAATTGGGACAAAAGGTAAGACCACATACCAGGACACCTCTTTCATCAACTGTCAAAGGGTGTGATGATAAATTGACTACATTTAGTGTGGCTTAGTTGTGTTGGGCTTTTGTGTTTTGGGTGGATGTATTTGAGAATTGTTTTGATGGGTCTGCATAAGACCCCTCATTTGGTCTAAAAATGTTCCAAAGGGTGGTTGATGTGGGTGCAGGGGAGATGGTGAAGTTTGTGATGTATCAGATGATGATGGGTGGATGGAGTCTGTGCATCTAATATGTCACTATGTGTGTGTTATTGCGAGAGTGACTCTCATGACTGTTACCTGACCGTGAGGGAGATCCCTCTGCATTAGAGGAATTGCTGTGTGACCCATCACCAACAACGACGACGACGACATTTGGGTCGTCTCTGGCCCCTGTGCTAAGAAAACAATTGAGAAAATGAGGGAAGAGATGAGACAGATCAATATAAATGTGTATCAGAAACATTCATATGCCTAATTGTTTTTGTTGCATTACAGGGGTTATATTTTGCCAGTTTGGCTCTGTTGCCATTTGTAGGCTTTTCCATCCTGAAATGTCCTTTTATCTGTGAAACTGTTTGTCCTTTCTGATTAGGATATCCTTATTTAATTTTTCCAAGTGATTTTTAAGTTGAACCTCAAAATCAGCATAGAGATAATGGGTTTACATAGGTGTAAACCCTGTCCCCCCTTCCTTTCCACCCCCCCCCCCCCCCCCCTGTCTCCCACCCCCCTTCTTCTTTTTTTTCTCTTGCCATGGCATCATACCATGGCAAGAGAATGGACTACCTTTATGTCCACACTTCAAATCGAATCTGAGCAAAAAGAATGTCTTGAATCTTGCATTTGTTTTTTACAATTTAAGCCAAATTTTAGAGAGAAACCCTTTTACATTGGCATATAAAATCATTTGAGGATTATAAATCAGAAAATGTTATTCCCTTTGGATTTAGGGTCCACATATTTCCCTAATTTTTGTTTATTGTACTGTGGATCATCATGTGAGTGTTAGAATGGTCACATATATTATATACCAAATCTATATTCTTATATTGCTTGCTATGTTGTGCTTTATAGTGAGATCATCATGCGACTATGTTTACATTTCAGACAATGAGAATTAAAGTCACCCAGACATAATCTTCCCTGATGAAGGAATACACATTGTTCATTCTGAAACATGTTGGGCTATATGCAAGAAATCCCTATTGACTGATTACAGCTCGTCTCTGGCAGCACAGGGCATACTTGCCTTTTGTTGGTTTTGACAAATATGTTTTGATGTACCACTATTGTTTCTAATTTTGTACTGTGTTTTACATTATTTGCCTTGTTGGCTATGTATATATATATATATATATATATATATATATATATATATATATATATATATATATATATATATATATATATATATATATATATATATAAACACGTTTTTATGTTTTGTATTAATAAAAGTGACATTATATTGCCTTCTACTATAAAATTGTCTTTATGACCGTTTCTGCCTAAAAAGTCCAAGGGGGCTGCTCCAATCCTGTACTACGGTGTAGGTGTACAAACCTTTAATATCCATTTTGGACAGAACTGGTGTTAAACTTTAAAGCAAAAATAAAAAGAAAGCATCACATTTAAATTTTTATTTTACTGCCTCAGTCCACAAACTGCTCGAAGTTGGATTGTAATATATGGTTGTTATTTGTTATATTGATTTATGTTGAGCTTTTTCATTATCACATAGTTTTATTATAATGCAAGGCATGGGTAAGCACTGTTACTTTATTGCAGTCTGTTCTTTTATAATTAACCATGTCACTGAAATGACCACTTGATTTAATCCTGCAGCAAGAGAGTTTAATATGGATCAATGTAGCACATTAATTAATAGCATTATAAAATTGGTATAAGACCAGTTTTATAGACATGAAATTCATTGCCTTGGCAAGCGCTTACAGAAGAGTTTTGTGTTTTCCTTTGTTTCAGAGGCAAATTTCCCTGTCTCCGGAAAGCAGTGTCATGAATAGCACCATCCTTTTCCTGGAAAAGGGGAAAACGTGGTACAAAATGTGGGCTTGTGTTCCCAAGAACGAACCTCTTGTCATGTATCTCCAGGGCTCCAGTCAGGTAAGGCTCATAGGTGGACACGTTCGTTCTTTGACAGTGCTTCTAGAATCATTCTATATAAGTCTTGCTCAGGGTGAGTCCACCCAAAACTGATATTTTAGCCAGTAGATGAAGGTGCTAGTTCTACTTTAAAATTAAACCTGTACTGAGAGAAATATATATCACAAATCCCTCTAAACATGTTAGTTGCCTGCCTGTCATGCTGACATTTTGAGTCACAAAAAGCATATACATTAAGATTTTACTGCTTTGATTCTTGTTCTAGGTAAGTGTATCAGAAAGTATTGAGATTAAAAATGCGGTAACATAAAAGGCTTTTTTTTTTTTTATATATTCCTTTTATTGAGCAAAAAATTGCATTATAAAAATGGCATTGAATACAAAATGAAACTGGGAAACAAAGTCTTGGACAGTAGACTGTGATGAAAACAGTAGAGCAAGCAGCTTAAGCACATCATCTAAAAAAATACAGTCAGATAATATAGAAGTTCCAAAGGTAGCCTAATTGACATAGAAAAATGACACCTCCAGTAATGTAATGAAATGGAAATAAACAATTAGTGAAGCACAGCATATGAACATAGTTCTGGATAGGGGAGAACACAAAAAGCCAAATCATGACACTGCTAAAAAAGGCTGATACATGGGGAAAACATACCGGTATATGTATCCGGCAGACTGTCATAGGGCAAAGCTAGATAACGAAGTGGGGAAAAAGGGGATGAGGAGACAGATAAAGAGAGGGAGGTAGGGGAACAAAGAAGAGAATAAGAAAAGGAAGGAAGGGGGAAGGAAGGGGGAAGAACTAGGAGGAAGAGGGAGTATGAAATTGAAATAGAAAAACCAGGTTATGGACCAGAGGAGAAAGGTAGGACTCATCCGAGGAGAAACACAGGTGGACCAAAACATGTCACACAGGTTGCGTAAATGCATTGAGCTAGGACTATGTTTATATAAAATATACTGCCATGGTCTCCAGGTTTCACAGTAAGCATCCTACATGTTTTGCAAAGTAGCTGTGAGTTCCTCCATGCCCCTGAGGTCACTGACCTATGAAAACCAGAGGGACTTTTAAGGCAGATTCACATCTTTCCAGTATAGAAGGATACAGGCCTTAGCCACATTCAGTAACTGAATGGCAAGGGAGGCCTTGCTTTTTTTTTTTTTTTGATATGTCTCGCAGATAAATGCAACAGACTTGCGGCAAGGTTGCCAGTTAAATCAACACCGTAAGTGGTTTAATTACCCCAGTCACTTCCTGCCAAAATGGCTGGATTCTCTGGCATTTCTAGAAAATATGGGCCATTATGCCACCCTCCTCTTCACACCTCCAACAGGAGCTGGGACCTTGGGGGAAGATTTGATGAAGAGTGGTGGGGACCCTGTACCAATTGATGATCTTATAAATGGTCTCCTGCACCCTGGTTGCAATGGAAATTTTTGGGGCGAATTGTGGAATCTTTTCTCTTTGTTTATCAGTCAATTTAAAAGACAAGGTCCAATTCCTATTTTGAGAGGAAGGGTGCAATATACACAGATGCCGGGTCAAATAAAAAGGCTTTGTATTTCTTCTAATGGAGGTTTACTTTGAAATGGGATCTCACTCTGCTTGTATAATTTTCTGTTTATTTAGTGACATTGTGGCCAGTCTATGGATATTCAAGTATGTACATAAACTCTAGGCTGCTTTCACACTGGAGCAGGCGGGCATTGGCGATAAAGCCCCGCTATTTTCAGTGGCACCTTACCGTTGTTTTTGTCAAGGATTTTGGGTGCTTTAAACACCCGCTAGCAGCCGAAAAAGGGTTTAAACAGCCTACAGCGGCGCTTTGCTGGCAGCTCGGCGGCACTGCTCATTAATTTCAATGGGCAGGAGTGGTTCAGGAGTGTTGCATACAACACTCCTTCACCGCTCCAAAGATGCTGCTTGCAGGAGTTTTTATTTACGTCCTGCCTGCGCATCGCGACTGCAGAGGAGCTGTTTTTCAGCCCTCATAAACCTCCAGGTAGTATTGTGGTTTCATCCTAGCTAATTAGTAACAGACTCCCCCTTCTTATTTTAGTTTGCACGTACTGTATACCCAAATTAATGGAGCCTTTGTTCTTGATGTAGGAGGAGCTGTAGTGATCCAAGAGCTGACAGTCTGCTACTCAGCTTTCTCTTGCCTGCTATTAGAGAGACTCAGCATTGCTGTATTAGCTTCCAGATTACAGCAGCACTTCCAGCAAGAAGCTGAATAAAAAAGTTGGTGCTGCTGGGCAGGGGAAGCTGTTCCCACCGGGAGGAAGACCGTGATTATTGCTAGTGGTTAGGGTGGTTGTAAACCCTTACAACACACTTTGACCTACAGGTAAGCCTAGATTAAGGCTTACCTGTAGGTCCAAGGAATATCCCCTACACGGTTTAGGAGATATTTGGCGAAAGACATGCGCCGTAGACAGCGGCGCGGGCGCGGCACCGTCAACAGCGAATATGCCGCGCGTGGCTGCTCCCGTGCGCATGCGCGGGAGTGACGTCATTGCGGCTTCGCCAAATGACAGTGGCGGAGCAGCGAGACCCACCGAGAGGATGGATGCTCCGGACTGCAGGGGACAGCGGTGACATCGCTGGCTCCTGTGTCAGGTAAGTGATGCATAGTAGTCCATTATGCTTTACCTTTGCAGGGAATGAAAGAGGAAGTAAACTCATCAGGGTTTACTTCCTCTTTAAAGCAGCCACTTGTGATAAACGTAAGCAAATCTGTCAGGCAATCAACTAACTTGGTACAGTGGCGGAATTACCAGGGTCGCAGCAGTCGCACTTGCGACTGGGCCCTTGAGTTCTGCCCACTGCCACCCGGCAGCACACAGTCCCCGGCCCGCTCCACCCATCCTCTCTGCCCGCACTCACTGGCACAGTCCCTGCCCACTTCACCCATCCTCTCCACCCATACTCACATGTACTCACAGGCTCTGCCTACTACTGCCACTGATACACCACACCACCACTTCTACTGCCACTGATACCCCCCACACCACCACTTCTACTGCCACTGATACCCCCCACACCACCACTTGTGCCACTGATACCCCCACACCACCACTTGTGCAGCTGATACCCCCCACACTACCACCACCACTAAAACCCCCCACACCACCACTGCTGCCACTGATCCCATCCTGCAACCACCATCCTTGCCACTACTCCCATTCCCCCACCACCACTGCCACTCATCCCATCCAATCCCCCCTTCCGCTGCCATTCATCCCATCCCCCCCAACCACGACCCTCAACACTGATCCCATCCTCCCACCGCTGCTGCCACTCATCCCATCCAATCCCCCCTTCCACTACCGCTCATCCCATCCTATCCCCACCACCACCCTTGCCGCTGATCCCATTCCCCCACCACCTGTGGCACTCATCCCATTCAATACCCCCTACCAATGACCCCACCCCCCAACCACACCCTTAAGACTTATCTCATCCTTCCTCACCGCTGCCACTGATCCCATCCCCACCCAACCACCACTGATCCCACCCCCCACCACTGCCACTCATCCTATCTCTTCCTCACCACTGTCACTCATCCCACCCCCCCACCACCACCGTGGCCACTGATCCTATCCCCACCCAACCACCACTGCTGCCACTGATCCCCCTCCCCCACCACCACAGCTGCGAATCATCCCATGGGCGTAACTACAGGGGTCACAATTGCAATGACGCACACGATGCCTCTGTACACCTGGATGGGGGGCATATAGAAGAACAAATCCCCTCCATTTTTCTCCTGCAGCCGCTAAAAGCCTGTTTCTCCTCCTCCTCCCTCCCATAAGCATTCAGTGGCTGCAGAAGGAAAATGGAGGGAATTTGTTCGTCCATATGCCATCTCTCCTATCCAGGTCCTGCCGCTCCCAGGACCAGTGGGAAGGGCCCTGGCCAGAGGTCAGGGGGGCATGTCATGGTTTCTTGCTCTGGGGCCATGATGGTTCTAGTTACACCTCTGACTTGGTACATTCAGCCTACTCATTGATGGTATGAATTTCAACTGGTTCTTGCCAGCTTAAGTCTTCCTCAGCCTATCCAAAACTAACAAAAGTTTTGGCATTCCAGTTTATGGGCCTATAACACTGCACCCCTAGGCCTGGCCTTCCTGTTCCCTGGCCTAGGCCTGCTCATATCAATCACCTGTTTATCTGCTCAGAGATGTCTTTACTTTGGTTTGAAATTAAGTTTTAAAATATATTCTCAATGCTAACATAAATGTGCACACGCATGATATATAGGTATATAAAGTTGTTTATAATAGTTTGAGTACTCAGAGCCATCTGGCTTTTTATTCTATACCAAGATAAATATTATATCTTCAAAAAAATAGCAGTTTAATTATCCTGCCTGTAACCTACACAACATAGTAAGAGTCTCTCCTGTGCTCAGCAATCATAAACTTTATGTTCCCTCTGAACGAGAGAGTGAGACGTGGCGTACAAATTATTTTCACGCGTTTCAGCTCTTCCATTTGCATGCTTCTCAAGGTGATCATATAAATGCCACTTCTACCAAAGCAAGAATAAAACGTGTGACTTGCCCTAATGTACTTTTCAGAGTAAGAAGTACATGAGAATGTTTGTTATACAGCTACATCAGAAATGGATTAACATTTTATCACACGGTAACTTCTGCTTGTGCAGATACAGCTATTTTTTAAAATGTAAAGAAAAAAGTTTTATCGTATTTTCTCCCTTTTTTAATGATTTTTAAGTTCTATATTGAGACCCATTCAAGAAAAAACTGGAGTATAAAGGTTATATTTTCAATTTTGGTTGTATTTCGAATGATTTCTCTCCTTTTGTGGATGCTTTTTGTAAATGTCTTTTTCTGCACTGCTACATAGTAGCACATACAATATCTCACAAAAGTGAGTACACCCCTCACATTTGTGTAAATATTTTATTATATCTTTTCATGTGACAACATTGAAGAGATTAAACTTTTCTACAATGTAAAGTAGTAAGCGTACAGCTTGTATAACAGTGTAAATTTGCTGTCCCCTCAAAATAACTCAACACACAGCCATTAATGTCTAAACTACTGGCAACAAAAGTGAGTACACCCCTAAGTGAAAATGTCCAAATTGGGCCCAAAGTGTCAATATTTTGTGTGGCCACCATTATTTTCCACCACTGCCTTAACCCTCTAGGGCATGGAGTTCACCAGAGCTTCACAGGTTGCCACTGGAGTCCTCTTCCACTCCTCCATGGCGACATAACATAGCTGGTGGATGTTAGAAACCTAGCGGTCCTCCACCTTCCGTTTGAGGATGCCCCACAGATGCTCAATAGGGTTTAGGTCTGGAGACATGCTTGGCCAGTCCATCACCTTTACCCTCAGCTTCTTTAGCAAGGCAGTGGTCATCTTGGAGGTGTGTTTGGGGTTGTTATGATGGAATACTGCCCTGTGGCCCAGTTTCCAAAGGGAGGGGATCATGCTCTGCTTCAATATGTCACAGTACATGTTGGCATTCATGGTTCCCTCAATGAACTGTAGTTCTCCAGTGCCGGCAGCACTCATGCAGCCCCAGACCATGACACTCCCACCACCATGCTTGACTGTAGGCAAGACACAATTGTCTTTGTACTCCTCACCTGGTTGCCACTATACACGCTTGACACCATCTGAACCAAATACATTTATCTTGGTCTCATCAGACCACAGGACATGGTTCCAGTAATCTATGTCCTTAGTCTGCTTTTCTTCAGAAAACTATTTGAGGGCATTCTTGTGCATCATCTTTAGAAGAGGCTTCCTTCTGGGACGACAGCCATGCAGACCAATTTGATGAAGTGTGCGGCGTATAATCTCAGCACTGACAGGTTGATCTCCCACCCCTTCAACCCCTGCAGCAATGCTGGCAGCACTAATACGTCTATTTCCCAAAGACAACCTCTGGATATGACCCTGGGCACGTGCAATCAACTTCTTTGGTTGGCCATGGCGAGGCCTGTTCTGAGTGAAAAACAGCTGTATGGTCTTGGCCACTGTGCTGCATCTCAGTATGAGGGTATTGCCTTCTTATAGCCTAGGCCAGTGATGGCGAACCTTGGCACCCCAGATGTTTTGGAACTACATTTCCCATGATGCTTATGCACTGTGCAGTGTAATTGAGCATCATGGGAAATGTAGTTCCAAAACATCTGGGGTGCCAAGGTTTGCCATCACTGGCCTAGGCCATCTTCATGTAGACCAACAATTCTTTTTTTCAGATCCTCAGAGAGTTTTTTGCCATGAGGCGCCATGTTGAACTTCCAGTGACCAGTATGAGAAATTGAGAGCGATAACACCAAATTTAACACACCACCTCCCCATTCACATCTGAGACCTTGTAACACTAATGAGTCACATGACACCGGGGAGGGAAAATGGCTAATTGGGCCCAATATGGACATTTCTACTTAGGGATGTACTCACTTTTGTTGCCAGCAGTTTAGACATTAATGGCTGTGTTTTGATTAATTTTGAGGGGACAGCAAATTTACACTGTTATACAAGCTGTACACTCACTACGTTACATTGTAGCAAAGTGTCCTTTCTTCAGTGTTGTCCCATGAAAAGATATAATAAAAGATTTACAAAAATGTGAGGGGTGTACTCACTTTTGCGAGATACTGTATAATGCTTGTTAACGTTTGCTTGAAAAAAATCAATGAAGCATTGAATGCAAAATAAAAAAAGAAAGCGACTAGTCTGAGACTTGGTTCATACTGTTGCGCTGTCCGACATCGGATGTGATTCACACTGCAGTGCAAATCACATGCGATGTCTGTGAGATGCCAACTGCATGGCTGCATTGCATTTGGACCAAACTCGCACAGGACCCTTTTTTTGGTCCGCAACCGAATCGGATCACATGGGTGTTCACACCAATGCATTCCGATTCCTGTCCGAATTGACAGTTTGCACTGCGATATGTGAACTGATTTGGGGGTGTTAATGACTTTCTATTGACACTCCCAGCAGTTCACTTATGCCAGTGTGATCTGCCTGTGGGTCGGGTGTGATGTGGAAACCTGCAGTGGATTCGCAGGGTTCTCGCATCGCACCAATGTGAACCGAGCCTGAAGCTGATTCACATAATGGCTGCCAACAAAGTTGGGAATGCTATAGACTTCAGCTGTAGTCACAAATATTTTGTAAACGCCTGATCAGTGTTTCAGCCCTCTGAATTTATATTTGAATCCTCTCCAAATACGTGTATGAAGTGCCCACAGTTTCCCATTTTAGGGAAGTGGTAGTTATGATTTAAAAATTTTACTTCAGCTCCACCTGCTGGTGGTATAGCTTTAATATCTCTGTCGGAACCTTCTAACAGTTTACAAGCACACTTTGGTTGGCTAAATTAAACAAAAGTAGGAAAGTAATATAACTGAATTTTGTTAATGCCCCCTTAGCCTCAGAAGTGCCCCTTGGAGATTCCTTCACTCAGGTCAGCTCAAAAGGCATACCCCCCAACTTTGTGAGACGGGAGCAGGAGACACCTGTTAGCAAAAATATGTAGACAATTGACAAACACCATGCCATACCCCCTTTAAAGGAGAATTTTTTAAAAATACTAAACCCACAAGTGCTTTTTTTTACCACTACTATTCCTTTATATTGGCTCTTGAAATTTACAAATGCAGAAATTTCGAAATTGGATGAAAGGTTTAGCACTAGAAAACACTTTTTGAAAGATATAAAGTGCATTTTATATACAACTATATAGATCAGACCAAAGTGAGGGACACATGAGGGGGACAGAGGGACTTTGTTCCAAATCATGGACCGTCCCTTGAAATCCAGGACAGCTGTGAGCTATGCAAAAGGCATTAGTGCGAAGTAAAAAGAAGTAACCAGGGCACACATAAAGGCAGGATGTACACTACACTGCAAAGGTTTTAGGCAAGTGTGAACAAATTCTGTAAATTTAAGAATGCTTTCAGAAGTAGAAGTGTTAATAGTTTATCAAATACCAAAACGGAAAGTAAATGTACAAAAGAGAAATTCAAATCAATTCAATATTTGGTGTGACCACCCTTTGCCTTTAAAACTGCATCAATTCTTCAAAGTACACTTACACACATTGAAGAACTAACTAAAGATCTTCTGTGGATGTAGGCTGCTTCAAATCCTTCTGTCTCTTTATATAATCCCAGACAGACTCAGTGATGTTGAGATCAGGGCTCTGTGGGGGCCAAATCATCACCTCCAGGACTCCTTTTTCTTCTTTATGATGAAGATCGTTCTTAATGATATTGACTGTATGTTTACAGCCCCAAACTTACAAGGACCACCTCCACCATGCTTTACTGTTGCCTGCAGACACTTTTTATTGTACTGTTCAACAGCCTTTCGCTAACAAACTGCCTCTTGCTACAGCTATTTATTTCAGATTTTGACAGATTTTTGGCAGTCCAGAGCACCTGCTGCCATTTTTCTGCACCCCAGTTCCTATGTTTTAGTACATAGCTGAGTCACTTAGCCTTGTTTCCACATTGGAGGTATGGCTTTTATGGCCAAAATTCTTCTGTAAAGACCCCTTTTGGCTTGACTTTTCCAGACAGTAGTTCTGTGCTGATGGCACTGCTGGACATCTTCTGATGTTGACAGGAAGTGAGCATGATGTGTTTTTTTATCTGGTCCATTAAGTGCCTTTAGTCCTCAACTTTGTGTTTCTTCAAAAGAGCTTGGACAGCACATCTTAAAACTCCAGTCTTTGCTGTGCTTTAAAGTCTTTGCCTGAGAGAGACCTTGCTGATGCAGTGTAACTACCTTATGTATTGCTGCTGCGCTCATCCATGCCATGGTGTATGACCTGTGACCTAAAACGGCCTTCTTAGTAGCAGTTTGACTGTTCTTCAATCAGTTTTAAGCTTCCCACACAACTGTTTCCATTTCAGTTAATGACCGTGTTTCTACTTACATCTGAAATTGATAATCATTAGCACCTGCTTGGTATAATTGGGTAATCATACACCTTACTCTATTACTACAAAATCCCTCTAAGTGTAGGAATTTATGCTGGTTTGAAGCCAAAGGGTAGTCGCACAAAATTTGATTTATATTTTATTTTCTATTTGCTCACTCTGTATCTTGTAAATTGATAAAAAGAAACAATTAAAATATATATATTTTTGAAAGCATTCTTACTTTACAGCATTTCTTCACACCTGCCTAAAACTTTTTCACAGCACTGTATATCTGGGCAAAAGATCTCTCCTATATCCTTCTGAGTAGTCAGCGCACCATTTTGGGAGATTGCCTGGGCCATCTTCCATTATTTTATATTGTACTCTCTATCATACAAGTTCTTTAATCACTCCGCTGAAGACAAAAAACACACCTTGGCTATTGCTTGTAACTTGTAAAGGGAAAAAAAGAATAATGCCACAAGATCAGACATTTACTGGACTGTGTAAAACGTTTCAACATCATCTCTCATGGATTTCTGAGATCCATTTTAGTGCATGAATTGCTACATAGCATCACCTTCAAAAAAAGTCTTCAAATCTTCGACATCCAGTTATTAGAAGTCGTGGGGCTACATAGTCCCCGATCTCCATTGCCCTGGGAGTGAGAAACCTCATTCCTACTCACATGGTGGGCATGGTTGCCTCACAGCTCCAGAAAATAAGTCTTCTCTTTCTGACCGTAGTAGTAGGGATGTGCGGTGAGGTCAGTGGCTGGTGAGGCACTGGCTAGTATCCGAGCCAGATGCACACAGATTGCATATGCCACGAATGTTGGAACGAGAGCAATCATTCTAGCACTAGACCACCTCTGTAACTCTAAACATGTAACCTGTAAACATTTTTAAAGCGTCCTCTTTGGAGATTTTTAAGTACTGAAGTTTGGTGCCATTCCACAAGTGTGCGCAATTTTAAAGCATGACATGTTGGGTATCTATTTACTCAGCGTAACATCATCTTTCACATTATACGAAAAAAATCTGGCTAGCTTTACTTTTTTTTTTTATTATTATTCCAGAGGCCGTTTCTTTAAAAAAAAAAAAAAGCGCTTGAAAAATTGCTGCACAAATACAGTGTGACATAAAAAGTTGTAAGGACTGCCATTTTATTCCCTAGGGTGTCTGCTAAAATAATATATATAATGTTTGGGGGTTCTGAGTAACTTTATAGAAAAAAAATTATGATTTTTACACGTAGGAGAGAAATGTCAGAATTGGTTTGGGTGGCAAGTCGTTAATTACCATAAGTAACTAATATACAAATAATTATCATATATTATTTTTACGGTAATTTCCTATATTTTCAAAAACTGTGCTCAAGCAGGTGGCTTAACCACCTCAATACAGGGCACTTACACCCCCTTCCTGCCCAGACCAATTTTCAGCTTTCAGCGCTCTCACATTTTGAATGACGATTACTCCGTCATACAACACTGTACCTATATGAAATGTGCGTCCTTTTTTCCCACACAAATAGAGCTTTCTTTTGGTGGTAATCACTAGTTGGTTTTTTATTTTTTGTGCTATAAATTTTGTGAAAAAAAAATGCCTTTTTCTTTTTTTCTACTAATTTTGCAAATTAGTAATTTTTCTTCAGTACATCAGGCGTATCTAATTTCCTGAGACACTAACAAGTCAGGAAAGTACAAATAACCCCCAAATAACCTCTTTTTAGAAAGCAGACATTCCAAGGTATTAAGTAAGTAACATGGTGAGTTTAAGTTGTATTTTTTCCCCACAATTCTATGCCAAATTAAGATTTTTTTTTTTTTTTTTTTTTACAAAATTGTCATATTATCGGGTTATTTCTCACACACAGCATACAACAAATTACACCCCAAAATACATTCTGCTACTCTTCCCGTGTATGGTGATACCACATGTGTGAGACATTTACACAGCCTGGCCCAATATTGAAGTAATAACAAAGGCCCAATATTGAAGTAGCGCCTTCAGGCGTTCTACGAGCATAAATGACACATCTCATTTCTCAACCACCTATTACATTTTTGAAGGCCCTGGAGCACCATGACAATGGAATTGCCCACAAAATGACCCCATTTTGGAAAGCAAACACCCCAACATATATTTCATGAGGCATAATTAGCCTTTTGAACGGTTAATTTTTTTCCAGAAGTTTTTGGAAAATGTGTGAAAAAAAATTAAACCGCATTTTTTTACACAAAATTGTCAATCTATAAGATATTTCTAACACATAGCATGCATATAGCAAAAATTACACCCCAAAATACATTCTGCTACTCTTTTGGAGTATGGCGATACCACATGTGTGAGACTTTTACTCAGCCTGGCCACATACAGAGGCCCAACATTGAAGTAGTACCTTCAGGCGTTCTAGGAGCATAAATTACACATCTCATTTCATTTCTACCTATCACACTTTTGAAGGTCCTTGAGCTCCAGGACATGGAATTACCCACAAAATGACCCTGTTTTGGAAAGCAAACACCCCAACTTATATTCTATGAGGCATGGGCTGCAGATAGGTACTTGTGTACTTTGATGGCCTGGTGACAGATACTCGGGTACTCTGATGGCCTGGTGACAGGTACTCGGGTACTCTGATGGCCTGGTGACAGGTACTCGGGTACTCTGATGGCCTGGTGACTGGTACTCGAGTACTCGGATGAACTGTGACAGGTACTTTGATGGGTAGTGACAGGTCCTCTTTATGGGGGGGGGGGGCAATTAGTGTGGTTGGTTTACACTGTAAGCAGTAATGAAATGTTACCACAACCTCCTCCTCACACACGATCTGTATGTGAGGAGGAGAACCCGGTAACATCTCGTTACCACTCTGTTTACATTTAGTGATCGTCTGTGAAAGGATCACAGCCGATCACGTGGGTAAACAGCCGGCCAATGGCTGTTTACCAGCGTCGGTGATGAGCAGTGTTCCCGGGGAACACGCCGCCACCGACGTGCACGCGCAGCGCGCTCACTATCGCGTGCATGCGCCGTGCGCAGTCGGGGTGTGACCATCTGTGATCGGCCGTGACTTCATCACAGCCGATCACGTGGTAAACAGCCGCTGGCCAATGGCTGTTTACCAGTATCGGTAGCAAGCAATGTTCCCAGGAACGCTGTGCAAAGTGGGGCGGTACCATCTGTGATCACGTGGTAAACAGCTATGCCCAATGGCTCCCCCCCCCCCCCCTCGGTGGCGAGCGGTGTCTCCATGATGAAGGAACAGGGCTGCATGCGCACGATCACGTGCATGCCCTTTTTAAATGGATGGACGTCATATGACGCCCGTCCAGAACAAGGCCGTCATGTGAGCGGTTAATGGAGAAATTTCTGAAGTTATAATTTCAAACAAGTAATTTCACAGTAAATAGATTAATAATAAATTATTATCTTAGAACATATAGCATAATAATATAATAATATGTTAACTAGCTTGATTAAAACAGCACCTTTTCAACAGCAGCAGATTCTCCCTCTTAACTGTGTAAGAAAAACATGGGATTATGGGTAAATCTTATACCCATAAACACATGTTTTTTCCTTGTAGTTAAGAGGGCTGAGCTGGAAAGGAGCATTTGTCTTTTAGACACATGCCCCCTTTTATGACACTGCAGTGAGAGAAAATAAACAAAAGAGCTGCGCCAAATAATATAAATAAAAAAAAAAAAACAATTATAAAGAAAAGTCCATGGAAACTTTGTTATCCAAAAAAGGAAGACGATCGCACCACAGTGATTCCACACTTCCTTATCACTATAGTGTCCCACCACCGACAACACAGTGCGCATACCAGACGGTAAAAGCACAAGGAGCGTTTACCGGACACTTTATCCTTTATCCCTCAGGAACGAACGATCCATACACTGTAGCCGCTCCACATTCTCATAAGTAACCCAGTTTCACGTTCGTAATATAAAAAGAAAAGAAGCCTCCCATAGTGTAAAAAACTTCAATGCTTTTTTAATTAGTAGAAATACACTTACATAAAAACGAATGTTTTCCGCATGTAAAAACAAGCCGGCTGGCAAAAAACGAGAGCCCGTCCTCCTCTCGTAACACGTGGTGACATCACAGCCTCCACTGCAGTATTTTTATTGGACCGCTTGCTCCAATGGTGCTTCACCATTGGTCCAAGGCTCCAAAATGTCCATTGAGCTCAGTGCCTCTGACTTCTTGTCAAGACTTCTTGTCTTCTCTAAACTCATCCTCTGTCTGCTGCAAACAGAGCGTGCCAGCTTGTATTTAAACTGGCTGATCTATATGTAGCTTCTGACAGGGTGCACAAAGACCCCCGTATCTCCGGAACCATATATGATAGGAGCCCCAAATTTTGATCAGTGGTGCGGTAGGACCCCTGGTTACCAAGCTATGACCCTCGAAGCTCGATCATTTTTTTTTTTTTTTTATGATCATGGCAGGTCAGGCTCTGCCTCCCCTGACTGCACATCCCTGCTCTGTAGGACTCTTCCTCCACCGTGCAATTAGTGTCCTTTCCCTAGCATATTCAGTCACTAAACCATATCTTTGTTATATGCCACCCTAGAAGGAAAGGAGGCCAAAATGATGTAAACACCCCTTGCACACCGAACTCCATGTAGCAACTTTTCTGTGTGTAAACATTATGAAGTAGGTTAAAAGATGAGTAGAGATGGAAGCCCTTGGCTAATGCAAAGAATGAAAATTATGTGTTTCCTTCTGCACTCAGTAAAGTGCATGAAAGAATAGTGCACAGAATAGTATAATTTGGTATGGACAATAAGTGGACAGAGATATGCCTATAGTCCTTTTCCTTCATATTATAATGCATTTTAAGCACTAAAGAAGGTCATATGTTTTGGCTTCCAAAACATGTTGATTTCCAGGGCTGGACTGGGACAGAAATTTGGCCCTGGACTTCATCCAGACTGGGCCACTTACATTTTGAGTGTCCCATCACCAGCCTCCTTACATCAGAGTGTCCCATTACCAGCCCCCTTACGTCAGAGTGTCCCATCAGCACCCCCTTACGTCAGAGTGTCCCATCAGCAGCCCCCTTACATCAGAGTGTCCCATGAGCAGCCCCCTTACATCAGAGTGTCCCATTACCAGCCCCCTTACATCAGAGTGTCCCATTACCAGCCCCCTTACATCAGAGTGTCCCATCACCAGCCCCCTTACGTCAGAGTGTCCCATCACCAGCCCCCTTACGTCAGAGTGTCCCATCACCAGCCCCCTTACGTCAGACTGTCCCATCACCAGCCCCCTTACGTCAGACTGTCCCATCACCAGCCCCCTTACGTCAGAGTGTCCCATCACCAGCCCCCTTACGTCAGAGTGTCCCATCACCAGCCCCCTTACGTCAGAGTGTCCCATCACCAGCCCCCTTACGTCAGAGTGTCCCATCAGCACCCCCTTACATCAGAGTGTCCCATCAGCACCCCCTTACATCAGAGTGTCCCATCAGCACCCCCTTACATCAGAGTGTCCCATCAGCACCCCCTTACATCAGAGTGTCCCATCAGCACCCCCTTACATCAGAGTGTCCCATCAGCACCCCCTTACATCAGAGTGTCCCATCAGCACCCCCTTACATCAGAGTGTCCCATCAGCACCCCCTTACATCAGAGTGTCCCATCAGCACCCCCTTACATCAGAGTGTCCCATCAGCACCCCCTTACATCAGAGTGTCCCATCAGCACCCCCTTACATCAGAGTGTCCCATCAGCACCCCCTTACATCAGAGTGTCCCATCACCAGCCCCCTTACGTCAGAGTGTCCCATCACCAGCCCCCTTACGTCAGAGTGTCCCATCACCAGCCCCCTTACGTCAGAGTGTCCCATCACCAGCCCCCTTACGTCAGAGTGTCCCATCACCAGCCCCCTTACGTCAGAGTGTCCCATCAGCACCCCCTTACATCAGAGTGTCCCATCACCAGCCCCCTTACATCAGAGTGGCCCACTGAGCCATCGGCCCACCGGGAAACTCCCGGTAGTCCCAATGGCCAGTACATGCCTGTTGATTTCTATAATGGATTGAATGCTTTTGGACTTTATAATCATTTGGATGAGGCTCTTGTTAATTTACATTTCTTGGATCTGTTTTCTTTCTTTCTTTCTCTTTTTTTTTTTTTTTTTGTATGAGGTGACATCCCTAACCTGCATATGGAATTGCTACCCGTTTGCTTGTTAGCTACATGTACATTATGTCAAGTATGCAAAACGTAGACTGAACTGAGTCAGTGCAGCAACCAACAGGTTAAAAATCTATGTGTTTTCATCACAGGCTGATCACAAAAGCCATGAAGGATGGGGATAATGTAGATTTATAAGCCTGTACTCGGAAAGTAAAAATAATTTATCTGCCAACCATTCCGAACCTGCAGATCTTTTCAGTGTCATATTGTCTCTGCTTTTTATGATGCTTTTTATCTTTCTGTGTATTATTTTTTCTTCCTGTCATTTCCCATCCTCGTAAAACTGCCTGACCCCTTTATTGTCAGTATATACAAATACATGAGGATGAAGGTGATTCATCATTCCGGAGCATGTTCCACCAGCATGTGTGCACAGCAATGGTGCTGTCATTGTCAGGGGGTCACTGTGTTAGGATGGAGGGGTCCCCTTTGTTCCAGTTTCACAATGGTCATATGTTGGCAATCCTGTGATCCTTTGAATGGTTAGAATTATTACTGAATAGTAACAGTAGTTAGTCATAGCCAGAACTTATTTTATGGATTTGGGTGTAAAAGATGCTTGTAAATCATTTTTACATTACACAGAATAATTATTACCCATATTTTAGAGCTATAGTAGAAGTAATTTTGCTTAAAGGCCTAAGGCCGGCCATTTTCGCTTAGATTTCTAGGGGAGCCATGGGGGTTTGGAACTAGGCCAACAAATCTAATAGGGACTGACTATTCAAGGGGCCAATATTTCCAAGTATCTCAGCCTGGATTTCTAGAGGAACTATGGAGGTCTGGAACTAGGCCACCAAGGCTCATGGGGACTGACTGTTCAAAGGGCCAATATTTCCCAGTATCTCAGCCTGGATTTCTAGAGGAACCATGGGGGTTTGGGACTATGCCAGCAAAGCTGATCGTTCAAAGCACAAACATTTAGGCGCTGATTATTCCAGCAAAGCTGATTGGTCAAGGAAAACACATTTAGGGACTGACTTCTACAGCAAGGCTGATTGTTCAAGGCACAAACATTTAGGGACTGACTATTCAAGGGGCAAATATTTCCAAGCATCTCACCCTGCATTTCTAGAGAAACCATGGGGTTTGTAACTAGGCCAGCAAGGCTGATAGGGGCTGGTTGTTCTATCCACAAGTCCAGTCACAAATCAGAAGTTAGTTCCACCCATACTGTACAGCAATAACAGCGGACTGCTATCACTGCACACCAAGGGGTTTATATTCTAACCTGCCTCCAGAAAAGTGCTGGCAGGTCGCAGCATGTAACTATAAATGCATGTAAAGTACTTTCACGTTAAATGTAATATCCCTTCCTAATAGGAAAGCCAAATCCTCTCCTTCAACACCCCGGGGTATTTAGTGCGTCATCAGCAGTTGAGAGGCTCTTCAAGTGGTTTGCGGAATCCCTTTTACATCAGATGAGGAAGTGCGACAGATCTAACAAGCGGTGCTTCACCTTCTCCTCAGGCCTGCATTAACATGTGGTCGCAGTGTGTTCCAAAATTCCTATGTTAGAAATGATAACATTTTGTTGTTTTGGTTCTGTCATCCAGTATTTGTCCTTTACCTGTTTTTTGGGCAATGCGTGAGATGACATAATAGATGGCTCTGATGGCAGGAAAGGGGGGCCTCGATAATGCAGTGGGTTTGTGGCAGAGGAAAAAATTATCTGTCCACAGATCTGTGCAGTAGACAAATCTCCATTGTGCGCCATTATAGAGGGGACTTACACTCACTCTCATTTTCCCTGCATTTACAGACAGGCCCTTATAAAATGTCACAGAAGACAATGCATAGCAGCATTTGAAAGGCTGATGTTGTGGAGCTGCCCTTAGTGGTGTTTTTTCCACTGTAGCTGGAGCTCTTGTATGTTGTTCCTATATGTATGGACGTTTTTTGGTGCTACCATACAGCTTCAAGACTATGTATTCCCCCGGCTTGGTTACAGCAATGGCATAAATTATTATTATACAGGATTTATATAGCTCCAACAGTTTGCGCAGAGCTTTAGACAACTAGAATACTTACATACTTCACAGTAATATTGTAGAATTCAGTCTTTTTTTTAACACTTTAAGGAAAAGCCAACTTAGATCTATGCTCCAAGTCAGGGGTCTGCAAACTGTGGACCGGGGGCCAGATGCGGCACTTTGCATGCTTTTATTCGGCCCTTAGAACTCCATTTCATTAACTGATACCAACAATGATTCCCCTTACTGGCATTGATGGAACACACAATTCCTCCCAATGACACCAACAAAGAGGCCCAATGACCCCAATAATGGGATACAATTCCTCCCAATGACATTAATGATGGGGCACAATTTCTCCCATTGACCCCAATAAAGGCGGCCCAGTGACTCCAATGGTGGGACACAATTCTTCCCAATGACACTCATGATGGGGCACAATTCCTCCCAATGACACCAACAATGGGGCCCAAAAACTCCAATGATGGGACACAGTTCCTCCCAATGACACCAACGATTGAACGCAATTCCTCCCAATGACACTAATGAATGGGACACAATTTCTCACAATTACACCTGCAATGGGGTCCAACAACACCTAGGTTGGGACACAGTTCCTCCCACTCACACCAATAAGGGGGCACAACTCCTCTCACTGACACCAGCAATGGGGCATTGTTTTTTTCCCACTGCCATCAGGACCTTTTCTACTCCCAGTGGCCACAGTCCACTCCCCCTTACTGTCTGAAGGACAGTAAACTGGCCCTTTATATAGAAAGTTGGGAGACCCCTGCTCTAATTGAACATGCATTCCCACACCTTTGTTTGTTTAACCTCATAAAGTGCTTGTGAAGGCATCTGCAATGGTTTGCGTATATCCCCATATGTACTTGTGTAAGGACATTCTAGAAACTGAACAAAGTGTGTGCATTCATATGCATAATAGCAGTAGCCACTAACCAATATTGATAATGTAAAGGTCATGAGAACTAAATACAATGATTCAGTTAATTATTTGAAGGTAAGCTTTCTGATCAGAATCTGTTTGGTCATTGAGGAACAAAGTGAGCCTGGTCAGGAAAAGATTGAGGAATATGGGGTAACAACGTGTTCTAGTAGTAAAAACAACAGTATGATTACTTCTAAATGTCCTTTTCTTGCAGGATGTCCGACCTCAACGTGCCATACCTCTGCCAGGCTATGAAGTCAGCTTACCAAGTGCCAGTGATAAGGTGGACTTAAAGCATGTATTCAAATTAAGCCAATCCCAGCAAACGTTGTTTTTTAGTGTTGAAGATGGGGAACTACTGATGAAGTGGATAGGGCTTCTAAGTCGAGCATCTAAAGGAGAATTAACAGAGGAGGTGGAATGTCCTGAGACCGTCTAAATTTCAACATTCCCGAAAACTTGTAATAGACATTTCTTTAAGGAAAAAAACAAAAGTTTATCTGAAGTTTGACGACCAAGTAACTTTCCTGACATGCTCATGTCTACATATTAACATCTGTGGTGTTCCCCATTTTCTGTAAATTTCCATATTTGTACTTGTGTACAATGCGTAACCTGTGTCCTGTGCCTCTAAATAGGCAGATCTTTTGACTGGCGTCTCGAGACTGCAGTTATAGCACAAAATTTCTTCAGCCTACTGTTTTGTATATGTGTATTTAAGAAAACAAATTCTAAATCCTGTTTAGTGCAGATTGTATCTGTGAAAAAGTTTCATGACTATCACCTATTACTTGCCCAGAGTGGAAAGATCACATGACTGCAGACATGTGATTACCGTACCGTACCGATCTCACCACAGCAGAAATGGATCCGGACTTGAACTTGTGCAGCTATTGATCATTCCTACACTTCTAACCTCTTGGATGCCCGAAAGTAACAGCCATTTTGTCGTAACTGTCATATATTGAATATTGCAATCAGGAGTGTGTCTACCCATTTGGCATGTTGTTTACCGATAGTGATGGGGGAAAAAAAAAATTAATCAAGTGTTGTATTTATGTGAAGTATTAAGCAATTTGTACCAGAACAATCCATATACTCCATATGTGAAGAGACCCCAGATGAAGCACCTTCTGCATGTTTAAATGGCCGTAGACCCATTTTTTTAAAGTCTATGAAACAACTTTTTAGCACTGCTGGGAACATACTTTTTTTAATTGTTATTTCTTGTTAACCCTTTGTTTTTATTTATGATTTGTAAATAATGTTACATACATATTTTCAGACATTTTAAAAAGAAAAATAAGCTAATAAAAAAGTTTAGCACACAGTGATTTTATGGTCCATTCTTCTTTTTTTTTTTTTTTTTTTTTTTTTTCTCATTAAGGTCTCCCTTAGACTAGTGTTGATCTCTGAAATGTAGTGCATAGTGGGTCGCTTTTCAGGGGATGTTTGACAGGCTTGTCTTAACCCTAAAATGCCCACACTGCTGTGCCAGAAATGTGTGCATTGCCCTTAATGTGGATTGCCCTCCTGAACACAAGAGGATTTATTTTTGTGTTGTGTTCAGCTGCCTTTGCAATTTTAGAGTTAGCAGTTGTGGTTTGTTAAAAATATGACTCAACCACATGTTTTTACCACCCTCCAACCGCAAGTGTAAAATAAAACTAAGGGTCAATTCCACTCAGAATTGATCTTTAAATTTTGCATGGGTGCCAAATTGAGTCACAAACAGACGTTCTATATCTTTTTACAATTCCAGTGATTTGATAATTGTGTCATGTGGCAAAATGTTTCTCATAATTTGAAAGTGCTCCACTGATGGATTCTTATTGATGCAGATTCCCAAATATGCTTTTAGAACCCAAGGTTCACATACAGATTGGGTGATGTTTTCACAGTATCACTGCAAGCTTTTCAGCTCATCTTAGCCCCGGTTCACATATATGCGATGCGGGAACTAGCGCCATTCCAGTGCGGGTTGCATGTCACCTGCCGGCGGTTCACATCTGCGAACTGCTGCGGGTGTCAATGCAAAATTAATGAAAATCCCAGTTCTATAGCTCTTTGCATGTAATGCTTACTTTAGGCTGCAGTGGAGTTACAGCAAAAGCACACATGGTTTATTAGTGAATGTTCTCCAGTGTACATGATCAGATTAAAATCTGAGACCAAAGGCTGAAGTTGGTAATGTCCAGTATGGGCAAAAGTATGTGCATCTCTGACCATCACACCTATACAAGCTTCTTGGACATCCCATTTCAAAACGATGGTCATTCATATAGAGCTTCCCCCTCTTTTATGGCTATAACTGTTCTGTTTCAAATGCCGTTTTATGCATTGACATCCCTTCTCACACCCAGTCTGTCCATATCTGTCCAGTATGATCACCTGCTGACTTCGTACCATCCACAGGCAAATTCACTCTTTGATAGGGCACAGATATTAAATCCAGTTTATGTTTACTTTAAATAATTGCAGTACAGAAGATGTGTTTCCAGTCTTTTGAAGTATAAAAGCACAATGCCATGTCTCTATGAACTACCAACACTAACTGGGGGAACATGGAAGAAACAGGGCAGATCTAGCCAGGACTTACTAACTAGCACTAAACTGGAGAGGACAGAGTGAGACACCAAATCACATAAGTAAACACATTGTAGTGACCACCATTAGATGTCAGCATACTACTGAACAATAATAACATGATGTAGTTCAATACAACACAATAAAATACATGTAAATGGAACAGAACAATAACCGTCTCCACTCTTCTAGGAATTTTCACAAGGGTTTGAAGTGAGTTTGTGAGAATTTGTGCTTATTCAGCTAAAAGAGTGTTTGTGAGGTCAGGTACTGGTTTGGGGTGAGGAAATATGACTTGCAACATCCCAGAACTGGTAAATAGTATTGAAGTCTGAGCTCCACTCAACTTTTTCTCAAACCATGTCTTTGTGCAGCGCTGGAATAACATAGGGGCTATTGGAGCTGCAGCTCCAGGCCCCTTACCTTAAGATAGGCCCATTTGCCATAAGAAAATAAAAAATCGACTTTGAGGGTCATGGTTCGGTGACCAGGGGTTACAGAGAGGTAGCTGAAGACCTACCCCACCACTCTTATCTATGGGTTCCAGAGACACGGGGCTCCTTGCGTAGCCTGTCAGAAGCAACATACAGAGCGGCCAGTTTTAATACAAGTTGGCACACTCTGCAGCAGACTGAGAGAATGAGCTCACAGTGCCTCTCACTTTTTGTCAAAGGCACTGAGCTTAATGGACAACTTGGAGTCTGCAGAGTTTGACAGGCAGTACTGCCTGTCAAACTCGCCTATTGATTTCAATTGGGCCACTCTGGTCCAACAATGTAAAACTACTATTCAGCAATTTAAGTAGCACCTCATGGATGCCCATCAGCTGTTGCAATACCACTTGTTGAAAAGCAATCCACCACAGATCACTTTTCAAAGGGCAGTAAGCATTACCGTGAATGTGAAAGAAACTTGAAACACATCCTTGAGGACTCTGAGGGTAGGGACCGATGTGAGTGTGCAATATACAGGGATAGGGACAATTGTAGACACTCACTCAGGTTGAACTGGATGGACTGGTGTCTTTATTTAACCTTACGAACTATGTAACGTCATTCATTTCACACTCCCCACCAACCAGGTCAATCCCCAGCTACTTTCCATGTTAGCCACCTCCCATCAACTAATATTACAGGTGACCATTTCCCAACCTGCAGATGACAGACCCTACTCTAAAAGATATCACTCCCAGTTACTCCCCCCAACCCGCTAATTAATATCCCTCCATGACCACCTCACACTCCCCTGCTGACAGACCTCTCTCCCCAGCCTGTCCCCACACACCCTCTCACCTTCTGACCTGTGGATGGGGGAATCGCTCCCACAGTGTTATTGTGTTCTGTCATTGGGTTCTTTCCCTACCCACAGAATACAATGATCAGTGTTGCAAACTATAGCTGGCAGCACCGATTGTTTTGGGAAAACCCGACAGGCTGGTTGTACTCAAGTCGATTAATAGATTGACTTGTGTATAACCAGCTAGCCCATACATAGATCGACTATGGCTGGTCTCTGCTTAATTGGCTTAATTTAAATCCATGTATGGTCCACTTAACCACTACGCCGTCTCTAAACAGCCTTCCACAAACCTTTACATTTTTCCTTCCTACATTCCTTCACCCTCCTCACCTGTACATAGTGCCCGCTGTCATACCCTCCACACGCCTCTCCTGTACATACTGCTCACGGTCATACCCTCAAAACTTCTCTCCTATACATAGGACCCACTATCATATCCTCCACACTTCTCTCCTATACATGGTGCCCCCTGTCATACCCCCCACAATCCTCTCTTGTACATACTGCTCACTGTCATACCCTCCACATTCCTCTCCTGTACATACTGCTCACTGTCGTGCCCTCCACACTCCTCTCCTGTAAATACTGCCCACCTTCATACCCTCCACACTCCTCTCCTGTAAATACTGCCCACTGTCATACCCTCCACACTCCTCTCCTGTACATACTACCCTCTGTCATACCCCCCACACTTCTCTCCTGTACATACTGCCCACTGTCATATCCTCCACACTCTTCTCCTGTACATACTGCTCACTGTCATACCCATCACACTCCTCTCCTGTACATACTGCCCACTTTCATAAATACCTCTACTGTACATAGTGCCGGCTATCATACCCTCCGCACTCCTCTACTGTGCATACTGCCCAGTGTGATACCCTCCACACTCTTCTCCTGTACAGCAGTCAACTGTAATACCCTCCACACTTCTCTCCTGTACATACTGCCAACTGTCTTTCTCTCCACACTCCTCTCCTGTACATATTGCCCCATAATACCTTCCATTCCCCTTCTCTGTACATACTGCCCCTATCATACCCTCCACACTCCTCTCCTGTACATAGGGCCCACTGTGAAGCCTCCACACTCCTCTGCTGTGCATACTGCCCACTCTCATACCCCCACCCCCACACTCCTCTCCTGTACGTAGTGCCCACTGCCATATCCTCCACACTCCACTCCTGTACATTACACCCACTACCCACTGTCATACCCTCCACACTCCTCTCCTGTACATACTACCCTTTGTCAAACCCCCCACACTTCTTTCCTGTACATACTGCTAATGTCATATCCTGCACACTCTTCTCCTGTACATACTGCCCTCTACACTCCTCTTCTGTACATAGTGCCCACTGTTATACCCTCCACATTACTCTCTCTCACCTTCACATACTTCCCACTTTCATACCTCCTACCCACAAATACTGTTTTTTAAAATTATATTGAATATCCTCAATGTTACCATCTCTAGAATGGGTACACTTTTGTTAGTTCAACTAAAGGAAATCTTCTCGGTCCACATATTTGTTCTGCCCATTATTAGTACTCATTTAATTTTGTGATTACTATTGTACTATATAGAGGAACATAGGGGATGTCTAAATATACCACTGGTAAAAAAAAATGTCCCAGAAAATATTTTTGAAATAATGGCAACTATGCACTTAGGCACTGTACAAGGACCACTGGGTGAGTAGAGGCCCCATGAGAGGCTCCTGTGATATTAAAGAGGTAGTAAACTTCGCTAACATTACTACTTTTTAGAGGCCCTGGGGTAGGTTATGCCATAATGTACTAGAATGCACAGCATATTAGCACATTAGAGTACACTTACCTGTCAGAATGAGCCCTCCAGCGATGCGCTGTGATCAATCCGGCGGATCCCGGGCACTTCTATCTTCACCTGGTCTTCCTTCAGGGTTCTGTGCCATCGGTCACTTGCCTTGGCCAGGCTGCGTTGCTGTCAATCCCACACATGCTCATGTGCCATCTCTCTCTCTCTCTCATCCTCCCTCCCTTACCCCTCACCCCCTTTCTCTCTCTCTCTATTTAATTGAATTTGTTCTAACAAAAAAGTTTGCAATTTTTATTTATTTTTTAAAAAGCCCCACCAAAATCCTCAGCACCAGGCCCATGATGTTCTTAATCCGGCCCTGTCTTCAGCGACCTGGCTTTGTTCACAAGCGGTCTGTCATGCTGGAACAGGGAAGGTTTTTCTACAATCTGTTGCCATGTGGTTGGAAACATTACAGTTCTTAAAAAAAAAGGCCTTTATGTGTGGTAGTATTACCAGCACCCTTCACTGAACCCAGGAAAAATGATGGTTCTTATCCATATAGTAGTGGTGGTGGGGTCAGCTGTCCATAAGCCTTTGGCTATATAGTGTAGAGTTATAGGTTTGAGATCATATGTTACAAGTATACCAGGTTATTGGTGACAAACCATTTTTACATGCAAGTTGGGCAGGTAATCTGTGTATTTTCAAGGTTGGTTGAAAAGTATTTCAGGATATCCTAAGGAAACTGCGTCTATTCTTCTATGCTTTACTTTTGTAAAACCTGTTACAATGGCATGAAGGCTTTTCCTTATACAAAAGCATGCTACACAATGAGAAGATAGATTTCCAAAGCTTCATATAAAAAAGTTTACTTTCAAACAGGGAATATTTTCTATGTTTCTTACATTTTTGTCTCTAAATATAAAGTTGGAGAAACTTTTCTTTTATAATGACCCATCTCTTGCCAGGCATAGAGTGTTCTGGTGAATCCTGACACTAGGGGAGTGCTGGAGTTTGATCAAAGACACTGCGGGGATGGCTAATTGCCATACTTCTGCTCTGATCTTTAATTAAACATCATTAATACTGTCTGATACAAATGCAGTCCTTCTGAATTCCTGCTTGTGTTTCATCCTGGCTTCTCAGGAAGTTTTCAGAATGGGGACCTTGGTGTTGGATTGAAGATTTGAGTTTTTGTAGTGCTATTTTTATTTTTTTAAGTAGAACTCCAACAATATTTTGTTTGGATACTTACCATAAAAAAATATATATTCACAATTTCTACTTACTCTCTCCAAACTCTAGTGCGTTCTCCAGTTTCCTCCTTGGCCCCATTTGGGTAGAATGACAGTTATGCCATTCTGGCCATTTTCTGCGAACCCAACCTGTCATGTAGGGGGGGGGGGGGGGGGGGGGTGTGCCATCATGCAGGTTGGTGCACAGTACACCAGGATTGAGTGGTGCTCACATCTCATTACATAAGCATCGTTCAGTTCTTGAAGTATGCCAACAGCTACCAGAGGAAGAGGAAGCTACCTTGATGTCACCAGACCAGCTAGAAGACTGCAGTAATATATTCATGTGTCTCCCTCTAGTTTTTCCTTAGTTTATGTAATGCAGTGAATTTTGCTTTGCAAAGAATACCCAATCACATGCAAGCAAAAAAAAAAAGTATTTTTGCTTGCACTTGATTGGATGATCAAAGTCAGCAGAGCTTTACCTCATTCACTAAACTAAGGGAAAATTCTTTTTGCCTTTAGTATATATTTGCCTATAGTAGAGCCTTTAACATAGCGGGGAACCAATCCTCCATCTTTGCTTCACTGGTTCCGGCCATAAACTGGGTACACTCAACCATTTATCTTGAAATGGGAAACTGATCTGGGTACCCAATTTACTCCACAACATAGAGAAAATGGTTAGCCTGTAAAACTCAAAAAAAAGTCAGCCTAAAGTATCACCTGCTGGCTCCAATGAAGAAGGAAAAATATTACAATTAAATACTTTATATATGGGGTTTCAAAAAGTAACATACATTTTTCTAATTTTTTTTTTAGTGCTGCCCATAATAAATAGAGTATGTACAAAACTACAATTCATATAATTTAAAGCCCCCAATTAATCTACAGCTTTTCCCTAAATGACTCGACTGCCACAAGTCATATCTACATTTCTTGAAACCCAGGCTTTTATTAGGGTGTATTGCTGGCATAAATCATTCTCATTATTTACAGTGCCTTGCGAAAGTATTCGGCCCCCTTGAACTTTTCAATCTTTTGCCACATTTCAGGCTTCAAACATAAAGATATAACATTTTTATTTTTTGTGAAGAATCACCAACAAGTGGGACACAATTGTGAAGTGGAACGAAATCTATTGGATTTTTGAAACTTTTTTAACTAATAAAAAAATGAAAGTGGGCGTGCAAAATTATTCGGCCCCCTTGCGTTAATACTTTGTAGAGCCACCTTTTGCTGCGATTACAGCTGCAAGTCGCTTGGGGTATGTCTATCAGTTTTGCACATCGAGAGACTGAAATTCTTGCCCATTCTTCCTTGCAAAACAGCTCGAGCTCAGTGAGGTTGGATGGAGAGCGTTTGTGAACAGCAGTTTTCAGCTCTTTCCACAGATTCTCGATTGGATTCAGGTCTGGACTTTGACTTGCCCATTCTAACACCTGGATACGTTTATTTTTGAACCATTCCTTTGTAGATTTTGCTGTATGTTTGGGATCATTGTCTTGTTGGAAGATAAATCTCCGTCCCAGTTTCAGGTCTTTTGCAGACTCCAACAGGTTTTCATCCAGAATGGTCCTGTATTTGGCTGCATCCATCTTCCCCTCAATTTTAACCATCTTCCCTGTCCCTGCTGAAGAAAAGCAGGCCCAAACCATGATGCTGCCACCACCATGTTTGACAGTGGGGATGGTGTGTTGAGGGTGATGAGCTTTGTTGCTTTTACACCAAACATATCGTTTTGCATTGTGGGCAAAAAGTTCGATTTTGGTTTCATCTGACCAGAGCACCTTCTTCCACATGTTTGGTGTGTCTCCCAGGTGGCTTGTGGCAAACTTTAGACGAGAATTTTTATGGATATCTTTGAGAAATGGCTTTCTTCTTGCCACTCTTCCATAAAGGCCAGATTTGTGCAGTGTACGACTGATTGTTGTCCTATGGACAGACTCTCCCACCTCAGCTGTAGTTCTCTGCAGTTCATCCAGAGTGATCATGGGCCTCTTGGCTGCATCTCTGATCAGTCTTCTCCTTGTCTGAGCTGAAAGTTTAGAGGGACGGCCAGGTCTTGGTAGATTTGCAGTGGTCTGATACTCCTTCCATTTCAAAATGATCGCTTGCACAGTGCACCTTGGGATGTTTAAAGCTTGGGAAATCTTTTTGTATCCAAATCCGGATTTAAACTTCTCCACAACAGTATTACGGACCTGCCTGGTGTGTTCCTTGGTCTTCATGATCCTCTCTGCGCTTTCAACAGAACCCTGAGACTATCACAGAGCAGGTGCATTTATACAGAGACTTGATTACACACAGGTGGATTCTATTTATCACCATCAGTCATTTAGGACAACATTGGATCATTCAGAGATCCTCGCTGAACTTCTGGAGTGAGTTTGCTGCACTGAAAGTAAAGGGGCCGAATAATTTTGCACGCACCACTTTTCAGTTTTTTATTTGCTAAAAAAGTTTAAAATATCCAATAGATTTCGTTCCACTTCACAATTGTGTCCCACTTGTTGGTGATTCTTCACAAAAAATTCAAATTTTATATCTTTATGTTTGAAGCCTGAAATGTGGCAAAAGGTTGAAAAGTTCAAGGGGGCCGAATACTTTCGCAAGGCACTGTATTAACAATATGTGCATGTCTACGTGTGCATTTACTATAAAACTGTTGAAGTGAATTTCCACTTTCAGCTATACTTGCAAGTATTTTGGGAAACTAATTTGCAGATCATTTACTGAGCTGTAGATACTGAGACAGACCATTGCAGTAACCTCTATAATCTGACTGCTAATGGGAGGGTTTGCCTGATCTGATGGCCTGATTAGTTCCAGTGTTGCAAACAATGCAAGCCCAGCACCCCTGTAGGTTTATTCCCAGAGCGTAAGAATTATACCAAGATATCACCACTATTTACTGCAAAAAGCTACAAGAACTCCTGGGCATGCCTGCATTTTCGCCCTACATTCTGCAGATTTTTAGGAAAAGTAATGAGCCAATCATATGAGCAGGAAGTTTGATTTCTGGAGTGTTTTGTACAAACAGTACTGCTGCCCTGCTTAAAAAAAATGTAGTCAGTGTTAGGAAATCATTGCATCCATCAAAATGGAAAGGTAATTGTGAAATGGCTTACATAGTAATGTAATGACAACATATAAAGATCATCTGTTGACAAAGTATAGGTAAAAAGCATAATTAAATCTCTTGTAAGTTTTAAGGTCCCAAAAGTATATAATATATTTTTTAAATCATCCGCTTTCATCAAAATAATACCTAGTGATCCTTGATCTAGCATTTACTGTTATACAATCATGCTCAAAAGTTTGCATACCCTAGTAGAAATTGTGAAATTTTATCATTAATAGTGAAAATATGACTAATCATGCCAAAAAAAGTCTTTTATTTAAGGATAGCAATCACATGAAGCCATTTATTATCACATAGTTTTTGGATCCCTTTTAAATCACAACGAAATCACCCAAATGGCCCTGATAAAATGGAATGTTTGGTCTTGGTACAGACACAGAAGGTGGCACACACAGGTTAAAATGGCAATTAAAAGTTAATTTCCCACATTTTGTGGCATTTTAAATAACAATTTGTGTCTGTGTATATATAGTCAATGAGTTTGTTAGCTCTCACATGGATGTACTAAGCAGGCTAGACACTGAGCCATAAGGAGTTAAAAAATAAAACGGTCAAAAGACCTGCGTAACAAGGTAATGAATCTTTACAAAGATGGAAAAGGATATACAAAAGATATCCAGAGCCTTGAATATGGAAAATTGGTGGCTCTTGTGATACCAAGCCAAGGTTAGGTAGACCAAGAAAGAATGCAGCCAAAACTGGTGGAAGAATTGCTCAGGATACAAATAAAACTCCACAGGTAATCGTGGGAGAAATACAAAAATATGGCGTGGTTGTTTTTAAGCAGCACAATTCAACGATACTTGAACAAACGAGAGCTGCATGGTTGAGCTGCCAGAAGGAAGCCTTTACTGTGCCAATGCCACAAAGAAGCCAATGAGACATGTCTAGGTGTTGTTGGGCATATTGTAACCAGGCTTTTTTTGTGGAACTTGTACAGTAAAGGCTTCTTTCTGACAACTTGATTATGCAGCTCTTTTTTGTTCAAGTATCATTGTATTGTGCTCCTTAAAAACAACCACACCATCTTTTTCCAGAGCAGTCTGTATTTCTCCTGAGGTTACCTGTGGGTTTTTCTTTATATCCTGAACAGTTCCTGCCGCAGTTGTGGCTGAAATATTTCTGACCTTGGCTTGGTATCAAGAGATCCCCAAATTTTACACTTCTTAAAGTGGTTGTATACTCAAATTTTTAACTTTTACCTACAGGAAAGCCTATAATAAGGCTTACCTGTAGGTAAAAAAAATATCTCCTAAACCGGTACGGTTTAGGAGATACTCCCCTCGGTATGCGCCACTGACTGCAGCGGCGCATGCGCACAAGGGGATTCTCGGCCTGAAAATCCGGCAGTGGCCGGCCGGAATGAAATCTCCCGCGCGCATGCGCGGGAGTGACGATATCGCGGCTCTGGCCATTCACAGCGCCGGAGCCGCGATACCCGGAAGAAACGCCGAGGGAGCATGTCAGCTCCCTCGGCGTGGATCGGGCCAGATGTCGGAGCCTCGTTCTAAGGTAAGTATTTCATAATGAGCTAGTATGCGGTGCATACTAGCTCATTATGCCTTTTGCTTTGCAGGTTTAAAAAAAAAAAAAAGAAAAAAAATTTGCGGGTTTACTACCGCTTTAAGTGATTGAATAATACTGACTGGCATATTCAAGGTTTTGGATATCTTTTTAAATCCTATTCCATCTTTTTAAAGTTTCATTACCTTGTTATGCAGATCTTTTGACTGTTCTTTTCCTCATGGCTCAGTGTCTAGCCTGCTTAGTGCATCCATGTGAGAGCTAAGAAACTCATTGACTATTTAGACACAGACACTAACTGTGATTTAAAAAGCCACAAATGTGGGAAATGAACCTTTAATTGCCATATTAACCTGTGTGCCTTCTGTGTCTGTACCAAGGCCAAACATTCCAGGGTATGTAAAAGTTTCAGGGCCATTTGGGTGATTTCTGTTATCATTATGATTTAAAAAGGATCCACAAAACTATGTGATAATAAATGGCTTCATGTGATTGTTATCCTTAACTACTTCAGCCTCGGAAGATTTTACCTCCTTCCTGACCAGAGCACTTTTTTACAATTTGGCACTGCGTCGTTTTAACTGACAATTGTGCGGTCATGCAATGGTGTAACCAAACTAAATTTGCGTCCTTTTTTTCCCACAAATAAAGTTTTCTTTTGGTGGTATTTGATCACCTCTGTGGTTTTTATTTTTTGCGCTATAAACAAAAAAGAGTGACAATTTTGAAAAAAAAAAACAATATTTTTTTTACTTTTTGCTATAATAAATATCTCCAAAAATGCTTTTAAAAACAAATTTCTTCATCAGTTTAGGCCAATATATATTCTTCTACATATTTTTTTTGGTAAAAAAATCGCAACAAGCGTATATTGATTGGTTTGCGCAAAAGTTATAGCGTCTATAAGCTATGGTGAAGATTTATGGCATTTTTTTTTTACCAGTAATAGCGGTGATCTGCGATTTTTAGCAGTACTGCGAATATTGTGGTGGAAAGATTGGAACTTTTGACACATTTTTCGGACCATTAACATTTATACAGTGATCATTGTTATAAAAATGCATTAATTACTGTGTAAATGTCACTGGTAGGGACGGGGGTTAACACTAGGGGGCGATCCACGGGTTAAATGTGTGTTACCTAGATATGTTCTAACTGTATGGGGATGTGACTGACTGGGGGAGGAGACATATCATTGTTCCTACTTAGTAGGAACAAACAATATGTCTCTTCTCCCCTGACAGAACAGGTATTTGTGTGTTTACACACACAAATCCCTGTGCTGGCACTCGTGCCCACGATCGTGCCCACCGGCTATGTGCATCAGGTCCCCTGTCGTGCAGCAGACGCACGTGCACACCCTCTGGCGGCTATTAAAGTGTACAACGTACCCATACAGGGTTTCGCTCAGGAGAGCCATTCTGCCAACTAAAATACAGTTTTTTTGCATGTTTTCAATATTAATGCCAACATTTCACAATTTCTGTCAGGGTATGCAAACGTTTGAGCATAGCTGTAGGTGAAAATGTGTTTTCCTGTTTGTTTGTTTTTTTGTTTTTAATAGCCATTGTTTATGGTACACAATGCTGTAGAAAACCAGATGACATTCAGTTATGATTTATATCTACCTAAAGTAGTTCTAAAGGCAGAAGGTTTTTTTTTTTACCTTAAAGCATTCTCTGCATAAGGGCCGGTTCACACAGCGAGGCGATGCGAGGCGACACGACTCGCCTCGCCTCGCTCCCGCAAGTCCCCCCGTTCTGTACAATGGAACCGTTCTGAGAGGAGCGACTCGAGTCGCTCCGACTCAGAAAAAAGGTTCCTGTACTACTTCTGGGCGACTTCGGGGGCGACTTGCATTGACTTCTATACAGAAGTCCTCTGCAAGTCGCCGCTGAGGTCCCCGCAGGTCGCGGCGAGGCAAGTCGGAGACGCCTCGCCGCGCCTCGCTGTGTGAACCGGCCCTTAAGGTAAAAACATATCTGTGAGCATCATCATCTCTCTCTATTTTAATTTCCAGATAGTAGCTCTTTCATTTCAAAATTTTCTTTCAGCTTGTGAACTATCTGATTGTAATCCCCTTCTTGTTCAAAACAGGTTATAATGTCATCAGCATAGATAAGGATGTATATCCATCTGTCTTCTTGATTCTTGGAGTAGAGACAGGGGTCTGCTTTACTTTTTGTGAATTCCTCTCTGGTAAGCACTTCATTCACTTTCTCTTTCCAATTCCTTGCAGAAGACCGTAGATGGTCCCATATTTAACACACCCCCACTATCTACTTTTTATATATAAGTACTTAGGATGGGCTAATTTGTTCTTGCCTGTTATGCTTAATGCCACATCTGAGCTAATATATTTTAATCTTTTTAGATCTTTGAAAGCATCCGCCCCTGATGAGTGTACTAACACGAAACGCGTCGGAAAATTTAGGATGCTGACATACATTATTTCCAGCAATCAATTAACTTTATATCTCCTAAGTTACCATATTTCTATATTTTTTACTTATTTACCCACATGATGCCATGTTTATGCATTGTGCTGCTCCTAGACTAGTGTATACATGTAAATGGTTCCATGGGAATTGCTCACCGATTTTCGTTATTTGTCATGTGTTTTTTAAGCTGATATTGTTTGTATCCTTGATGTACCATGTTAGAGATATGCACTGCCATATTGTTATGTGTTTCCAAGTTGATATGATCTATTTGTTTCTTATGACCTTGCTTGATATGTCTATCCATGTGCAATCCTATGACCCATGCATTTACATGTATCCACTTTCCATGTTATTAAACATATGTATATTGTCTGGAACCTCATTCCAATTCCTCTTTTATTAACCTTTTTGGGACAGTTGGCCAACTTGAAGTGTGATGATATATGTGAACAGAAAGGCCCTGTTTTCATGCAAGCTTTAGTGTACGCATGTTAGGGTATGTAGTAGCGTTTAAATCTTTAAAGGCTATCCAAATCTAAGACCAAAAATATAATATATTGCAGCTTACCAGTCAATAGCTGCGGTGGCTACAATCGTTTTCTATTTATTTAGGCTTCTTTCCTTTATTTTCACTTGGTGATCTTTCCAGTAACACAATTTCTGTCCTGAAAATAATCACCCACAATAGTGTACCTATGGAGAAGCAACATCGTCACCCTAGCCTAGAACAACAACACATTAGTTCCTCTCCCTCAACTCTTCTCCATAATGCAGAAGGGATGGGTTCTGTAATCTTCATAGATAACTGGGATCAATGTAACCAATAACAGTGCTGCACAAGAAGTTGTCAGCTCACAAAACTCCTCGTGGGATCAACGGGTAGTTTTTTCTTACCAAACAGATATGACCAAATGTATACATAGCCAAAACCTTTTTTAGGTAGAGTAGAGCAGGGTTAACGCATTGGGCAAATTTTTCGTTCAAGTCCTGTCTCAAAGGCACAACTGGAAGTTCGATGAAATCATGTAAAATGACAACTGTCAGGTGTCCCACTTGGAAGGTGTCCCTTTACCCCATGATCTGGGGAAACTCAAACATATTGGCTTTCCCCTCACTTTCTTTTTAGATGACAATGGTCCCTAGTGCAAAGACAGGGGGAATCCCCCTAATGAGGGCGCAGGCACAACAGGTGACAAATGCCTCTTTCACACGAGTTATCCGATCAGGTCCAGCTGTCAGTTGTTCAGCCTGACCTGATTGGAACCTCCATTCTTCTCCATGGAGCGCTGGACAGAAACAAAAGGAAGGGGATCTGTTCTCTGGCTGGCCAGATCGAATTGGAAGGCAGTCAAGTGTAAATGCACAGCTGGTCCGTTTACATTCAGATGCCCATAGAGCAGAGCGGGCTCAGTCTGTTCTGCATAAGAGGAGTGGGCATAGACCTGTCATCAAGTCGATCTGCTCAGTTCAGCTCAGCAGAGGATCAGCAGACAAACCCTCTGCTAAGCAAAAACAGATGCGGCCCGTGTGAAAGGTGCCAAAGGGTCTACCTTCCCCTTTATCCAAAATAAAAAAAAAAAAAATTTTCCTAGTGATAACAAACCAAAATTGACCAAATAAAAGAAGTCCAAAACGTTTACATTATATGTTCTTTCATATATAATATTCCCGATCTCTAGACCTACTAATTCTGAACTAACAAAAAAATTTAGCAGACTCGATGAAAGCACGATAGTGCAGCTTTTTTTCCGGGACTCTACAACCACTCCCTTACTTATCACAGAACAATGAAGCAGTATTTTTAGGGCCCCGTTCACATCTGATATCGCTGAGATTCTGGCCGTGATCCCAAATCGCATTACAATAAGGACCAAATGCACCACATGTGCTCAAGTGCCATTCATTTTTATTGGCACCTAAGCGTGGGGGGGTTTTGCTGGAATTGTTGCGCAGCCAACCGCAACGCGCAAAGCTTGTAGCCCAAAAGAAATTCCTGCTCCTTTTTGATAGGCAAGTGTCACATGTTGCAGTTTGCTGTGATTGCGATTTATCGTGGCAAAACCACACCTCGTTTAGATGCCCAGAAAAATGAATGGCACTCGAACACGTGCAGTGGCGTCACTAGGGTTGGTGTCACCTGGTGTGGCAAAACATGGTGTCACCCCCTCTCCTGTTTATCCTGCCCAGCACCCTGCATGGGGGGCGCACCCCCAAATGGCCCCTGTAAAGTATAGTATAGGGTGGTATAGGGCAGGTTGGGGTGGCAGAGGCAAGCTTGTGGTGGCATAGGGCAGGTTGCAGTGGCATATGGCAGGCTGGAGTGGCATGGGGGAAGGTTGTGGTGGCATAGGGCAGGTTGCAGTGGCATAGGGCAGGTTTGGACTCTATGTAGAGACAGACAGTGTGCATTAACTTACAGCATGCCCAGAGATTAAGACACCCAGGGGCTGCTGCTCTTACCTTTTTCTCCTCTAGTTGCAGGATCAGCCAGAGTCAAGGACTCTGTGGGAGAAGTGGAGGAGGCAGCCACACCCCCAGCTCCACCCACCAACTCCGGGTGCCTCCGGAGATATTGGAGATCCTTGGTGGACAGCTTAAGACGGGGGATTGTTACAAGCAGCCTCCCCTGCACCAATTGGTGCCTTGCTCGCTCCGCTGCAGCTCTGCAAGCAGAAGCAATATAGTACTGTGTAGCGGTGGGCAGTGGCCCCGGTGTGACCCCTCTGGTGGGTGTCACCCAGTGTGGCCTGCACCCCCATAGCAGCGCCATTGAACACACGTAGTGCATTTTGTCATTCCAGTGCAATTTGGGATTGCATGCAAAATCACCAAACACCAGATGTGAGCAGGGCCAAGGCTCCTTTATACTTGTGACCATCATTGCCGCCCTGTGACAGTTATACAGCCCAGAGCAACTGCATTTATGTGTTTGAGTGGGCAGTAGGGGGTGGTAAAACCACAACTTAACCGCACGGTGAATGTGGTTTTTGTTGGAGAAAAATCATACATGTTTTAATGAAGCCTATTTTAATACAATTTTATTCAGGTCTAAACCATTTTTAAAGCCTAACTCTGGGAAACTTAAAAATGATCCCTTGCACAATCATATGGAGCAGAGATCAGTGTCACTTGTTGCAAGGCAGAACGGGGAGATGCTGCTTACAACGGCATCTCCCCGTTCAGCCTCCCCATGAGACGATTGCGGGTATCCCCGCGGGACCCACGACCAGACTCACGGGGGTCCCGACCGGCATGCGAGTGCACCACCGGCGGCGCGCATGCGATGGCAGTGCGGCATATAGAAATGGATGTACCTGTACGCCAATATGCCTGCCTGTGCCATTCTGCCAACGTACATCGGCGTGCGCCGGTCGGGAAGTGGTTAAGATTAATGCAAAGTCCATAGTTTGCATTGAATGAGATGATGCTGAAGTACAGTCCACTGCTGAAACTTGGGAGACCACCGTTTGCCAGGAAAAAGAAGGTTTATGTAAGTAAAAACACTTTATGCATTTATTACAGGTTCTTATATAGCGCCATTAATTTATGCAGCACTTTATATATACAGTAGTACATTCACATCAGTCCCTGCTCTCAAGGAGCTTACAATCTAAGGCTCCTAACTCACATTCATACATACACATACTAAGGTCAATATCGACCAGTGCAAATTATCCTACCAGCATGTCTTATGCCGTGTACACACAGCCGGACTTTTCGACAGCAAAGATCCGATGGAACGAATCCGTCGGACAATTCAACCATGTGTGGGCTTCATCGGACCTTTGCTGTCAAAAAAATCAGACGGACTTTAGATTTAGAACATGTTTCAAATCTTTCCGACGGACTTGAGTCTAGTCGAAAAATCCGTTTGTCTGTATGCTAGTCCTACGGACAAAAAACTACGCTAGGGCAGCTATTGGCTACTGGCTATGAACTTCCTTATTCTAGTCGAGCTGTACGTCATCACAGTCGAATCCGCCGGACTTTGGTGTGATTGTGTGTGTCCAAGTCCGTTTGTTCGGAAAGTCAGTCGGAACTCCTCCGTCTAAAGTCCGTTGGGAAGACCGTCGGACCTAGTTTCAACTTTCCCAGAGTTGGGCTTTTAAGTTAATGTAAACCTCTGACATCAGTGGCAGCCCGTCAATAGGTGCAATCAGACACTCTTGTACACCTCCCCGCCTGCTGATACCTAGCCCCAAAAACACAGGATTGGACAGTGGAGTGCCCAGGGCAATTGCTGCCCAGCCTGCATACAGGTAGGTGGCTAACTGGCCATCCACCCAGTGCTCTATCCAGGGCTGCTGATAAGGGGGACCCTGGGCTGGGGGAGGCATCAGTTCATCGGGAGAGCAGGGGAGACTGTAAAAGGAGGGACTATTTTTTCTATTTCGGCTCCTATGTGGATTTACACTGGCCGCATTCGCCAAAAGTAAGTTTAACCACTTAAGGACCGCCGCATGGCAATGTACGTCGGCAGAATGGCACCGACAGGCACAAGCACGTACATGTACGTGCTCGCCTTCCAGCGGGTGGGGGGTCCGATCCCGGACCCCCTCCCACTGGATGCAGTGGTCCGTTTCGCTTCAGGAGTGATCCGGGATGAGGGGATGGCTGTTGGTTTCTGGCCATCCCCTCTCGATCGCTCCTGGCGAATGAGAAGCTTCCCCCGCCTGTGTAGTGTAAACACAGGCAGGGAGGAAGTGATGTCATTCTCCTCTGGGCGGTCTTTTTGACCGGACTGCGAGGAGAACAGAGAAAGTAAGTGCACCAACACTACACTGACATGTAGGTACACATAGGCACACAAATCCCCCCCCCCCCCGATCGCCCCCCTCCCAGTCACAGTGTCACTGATTGCAGTGATCATTTATTTACTGATTACTGCATTTAGTGTCAGTTGTGACAGTAAAAACTGTCAGGGCAGTTAGTGTTAGGTCCAGGGTAGCCCCCTACCCCCCCAATAAAGGTTTAACCCCCCTGATTGCCCCTAGAGTTAACCCTTTCACCCCCTTTTGCCAGTGTCACTAAGCGATCGTTTTTCTGATCGCTGCATTAGTGTCACTAGTGCCGCTAGGTAGCTAGTTATTTTTTTAGGTTCACCGCCAGGTTTTTATAGCGCTAGGTACCCCGATATACTACCCAATAATGGTTTTAACCCCCTGATTGCCCCTAGTTAACCCTTTCACCCCCTTTTGCCAGTGTCACTAAGCGATCGTTTTTCTGATCGCTGCATTAGTGTCACTGGTGCCGCTAGGTAGCTAGTTATTTTTTTATTTCAAACCAGCGTGCTGAAAATTCTATATCCCAAACCAAACTTGCATACTACTCAGCGCTTCAGGATGAATAAACTTTAAGTGAATAGAGATTACCTAAGCACTTAAATATAAAGATAAACCGTAAGTTTAATAAATAAATAACAGCTGCTGCTTGTTTTATGACAAATATCGTAGAATATATAAATATATAAATAGTTCAAGTTCTGAAAACAAGAGTCCACTCTTTATATATAGCAGCGCATAAACGTGCACATCTGTTCAAAAAAGACTTAAAGCGGAGGTCCACCCTAAAGTGGACCTTCCGCTCATTGGAACCCTCCCCCCCTCCGGCGCCACAATTGGCACCTTTCAGGGGGGAGGGGGGTGCAGATACCTGTACAGTACAGGTATCTGCACCCACTTCCGGGATAGCTCTCTGCGGAAAGGGGCGTAGATTACGGCCCTTTCCGAAAGTCCCCCGCTGCCTGCTGGGAAACACACAGCTCCCAGAGGCAGCGGGTCCATCCTTATTGCGCAGCGCGACTCGCGCATGCGCAGCAGGGAACCGGGAAATGAAGCCGAAAGGCTCCACTTCCTGATTCCCATACCCAAGATGGCGGCGGCAGCACCCGAGAGACGATCGAGAGATCGGCTTCGGGTGCCGACATCGCGGGCGCGCCGGACAGGTAAGTGTCACTATTTTAAAAGTCAGCAGCTGCGGTATTTGTAGCTGCTGGCTTTAAAAAAAAAAAAAAAACGCGGACTCCCGCTTTAATCAAGCGCCCATGAAATGATGGTGATTGGATACAGTTCAGTTTGTGAAAGGGGAGGGGTACCAAACAGCTTCCACCTCACGATCCACCTTTTGTGCTCCAATACGAGAGCCCCTTTTGGGGATACACTCACCAAATCTCTAAATGGTTTGAGCCCTCATACTATCAAAACTTCCCCTGGGGGCTCACCCAGCTCTGGACACATGAACAAGGAGGTGGAGTGGGGTGATTTCAAAACATTGGACCCCCAACCACAGAGACATCTAGCGGCCAAGGAGTAATTGGTTTTGATAGTATGAAGGCTCACCATTTAGAGATTTGGTGAGTGTATCCCCAAAAGGGGCTCTAGTTTTGGAGCACTCTAGTTTTACTATCCTTATATGGTGGAGTGGGGTGATTTCAAAACATTGGACCCCCAACCACAGAGACATCTAGCGGCCAAGGAGTAATTGGTTTTGATAGTATGAAGGCTCACCATTTAGAGATTTGGTGAGTGTATCCCCAAAAGGGGCTCTAGTTTTGGAGCACAAAAGGTGGATCGTGAGGTGGAAGCTGTTTGGTATCCCTCCCCTTTCACAAACTGAACTGTATCCAATCACCATCATTTCATGGGCACTTGATTAAGTCTTTTTTGAACAGATGTGCACGTTTATGCGCTGCTATATATAAAGAGTGGACTCTTGTTTTCAGGACTTGAACTATTTATATATTTATATATTCTAGTTATTTTTTTAGGTTCATTGCCAGGTTTTTATAGCACTAGGTACCCCCATATACTACCCAATAATGGTTTTAACCCCCTGATTGCCCCTAGTTAACCCTTTCACCAGCGATCACCGTATAAGTGCCACTGGTGATGCTGGTTAGCCAGTTAGTTATTTAGGTTCCCCGTCAGGTTTTTATATAGCGTCAGGGACCCCCATATACTACCTAATAAAGATTTTAACCCCCTGATTGCCCCTAGTTAACCCTTTCACCAGTGATCACCGTATAAGTGTTACGGGTGACTCTGGTTAGTCTGGTTTGCTTTTTATAGCATCAGGGCACCCACCATTTATTACCCAATAAAGGTTTAACCCCCTGATCCCCCAGCAGGTGATATCAATTAAGTTTTAGGGTCAGGGTCTGCGTCGCCCCAGGCAGCGCTAGGTTAGTGCCAGTACCGCTAACACCCACGCGCAAAGCATAAACCTCCCGTAGTGGTATAGAATCTGAACAGATCAATATCTGATCTGATCAGATCTATACTAGCGTCCCCAGCAGTTTAGGGTTCCAAAAAAACGCATTGTTAGCGGGATCAGCCCAGATACCTGCTAGCACCTGCGTTTTGCCCCTCCGCCCGGCCCGCCCAGGTGCAGTATTGATCGATCACTGTCACTTACAAAACACTTAACACATAACTGCAGCGTTCACAGAGTCAGGCCTGATCCCTGCAATCACTAACAGTTTTTTTTGGTAGCGTTTTATATTTAAATCCTGAAGGCAGTGCTTGGTTTTCGGGGTCCCATACTTGGCTAGGCTCCCAAAAAGTCCCCCACATGTGGTATCCCCGTACTCGGGAGAAGCAGCAGAATTTATTTTGGGGTGTAATTTCACTTATGCCCATAGCATGTGTGAGCAATATATCATTTAGTGACAACTTTGTGCAAAAAAAAATAAAAAATTGTAATATTCCTGCAACTTGTGGCAAAATATAAAATATTTCATGGACTCAACATGCCTCTCAGTAAATAGCTTGGGGGTGTCTAATTTCCAAAATGGGGTCATTTATGGGGGTTTTGTGCTATTTTGGCATTTTATGGCCTTCAACACTATGATAGGTAGTGAGGAATGAAATCAAAAATTTGCACCCTTATGCCGTGTACACACGACCAGACTTATGTCCGACAGACTTCCGAAGGAGTTCTGCCAGAGTTCTGCCAGAGTTCTGACAGAGTTCTGACGGACTTTCCGAATGAGCGGACTTGGCCACACACAATCACACCAAACTCTGATGGATTCGAACGTGATGACGTACAACTGGACTCGAATAAGGAAGTTCATAGCCAGTAGCCAATAGCTGCTCTAGCGTCGGTTTTAGTCCGTCGGAATAGCATACACACGAGCGAATTTTTCGGTAGGAACTGGGTCCGGCGGAGTTCCGTCGGAAAAATTTGAAGCATGTTCCATTTTCTAAAGTCTGTCAGACTTTTGCGAATCAAAAGTCCGTTGCAGCCCACACACGATCGAATAGTCTGCCGGAATCATTCCGTCAGACTTTGGATGTTGAAAAGTCCGCTCGTGTGTACGGGGCTTTAGAAACCCTGCAGGCAGTGATTGGTTTTCGGGGTGCCGTACGCGGCTAGACTCCCAAAAAGTCCCACATATGTGGTATCCTCGTACTCAGGAGAAGCAGCAGAATATATTTTGGGGTGCAATTTCACATATAACTATGGCATGTGTGAGCAATATATCATTTAGTGACAACTTTTTGTAAACTTTTTTTTTTGTGTCATTATTCAATCACTTGGGACAAAAAAAAAAAATATTCAATGGGCTCAACATGCCTCTCAGCAATTTCCTTGGGGTGTCTACTTTCCAAAATGGGGTCATTTGGGGGGGGGGGGGGGTTGTACTGCCCTGCCATTTTAGCACCTCAAGAAATGAGATAGGCAGTCATAAATTAAAAGCTGTGTAAATTCCAGAAAATTTACTCTAGTTTGTAGACGCTATAACTTTTGCGCAAACCAAAAAATATACACTTATTGACATTTTTTTTACTAAAGACATGTGGCTGAATACATTTTGGCCTAAATGTATGACTAAAATTTCGTTCATTCGATTTTTCTTATAACAAAAAGTAGAAAATATCTTTTTTTTTTTTAAATTTCAGTCTTTTTGCTTTTATATCGTAAAAAATAAATATCGCAGAGGCAATCAAATACCATCAAAAGAAAGCTCTATTTGTGGGAAGAAAAGGACGCAAATTTCGTTTGGGTACAACATTGCATGACCGCGCAATTACCAGTTAAAGCAGTGCAGTGCGAAATTGCAAAAAGACCTCTGGTCCTTAGGCTGACAATTGGTCCGGGGCTGAAGTGGTTAAAGCCCCCGCTCTCTCAGTCCCTGTGCTGCTGGTAGAGGAGGGGGGGGGGGCACCTGCTATGCTATTGTCACTGTCCTGACTCCAGCTACAGCAACAGTTTTCACCTCCAGCTTTACTTCCCCCCTCTCCTTGCTCTCCCCTCATATATCCTCACACACACCCTGCATCCTCCGTTTTCAGATCTGACCATTCCCATCCCTGACTGACACCCTTTCTATCCTTCCATACTTTTTATCTATTTTACCTGTTCAGCAGCTCAGTACATCCTCTACACTCATTTAAGGTGGCCATACTAGGAATGAAATAAAAAAAGGAATCATCTATCCTATGGCGATCTTGAGTGTAGAGAATGCACTGAGCTGCTGAACAGGTAAAGGAGATAAAAAGTAATCTGGGAAGGAAAGGGTGTCAGTCAGACAGTGATTTGACCCTTAGAGAGGAATGCCCAGATTCCTCTCTAAGGACACTTGTAAAGAAGACCTTAGGGGCTCATTCACACAGCTGGGAGGGGCAGGACAAGCAGGCAGTTGAGCTGAAATTTTACCACCCCCAACCACCCCATCTGAAAAGAGATGCAGCCACTCAGTATTGCTCAATGGCAAAAATTAAATGGCATTTCATCACGAATAGGGCGCACCACAACTACCCTGCAAGTTTGTGCAATGAACATGGTTGGGGCATTGTGGGTCTGCATATGATGGGCACAGTGAGGCTGCATTGTATGAGCACGGGGAGGCTGCAATTTGCGGGCACAGTGAGGCTGCATTTGATGGGCACGGGGAGGCTGCAATTGATGAACACAGTGAGGCTGCAATTGATGAACACAGTGAGGCTGCAATTGATGGGCACAGGGAGGCTGCATTTGATGGGCACAGTGAGGCATTTGATGGGCACAGTGAGGCTGCATTTGATGTGCACAGTGAGGCTGCATTTGAAGAGCACAGTGAGGCTGCATATGATGGGCACAGTTTTATCTAGCGGTAATGATACATAATCACTTGATAAATGCCTATTTACAGCCCTGCATTACTAACAGTTTAATTTTTCAATTTGTTTGCACCCCTCCAAAAATTTGGAGCACCAGCCGCCACTGTCTGACATGAAGTATGAACAAGTACTTGTCTCGATCCAGAGCACTAAGTGTCATTTCTGTATGCTGCCTCATTCCTCATTAGCATGAATCATTTCTGACAAGTATTCCTGACACCAAAAGTATGAAGAAGCATCTGCTCTGTTCCTGTGTACCTTCCATCCAATCAGTGCTCAGAACTCTTCTCACTTAGCCCTGAAGTGTGTAATTCAGCTCTCTGTTTTCTGACAGCTCAGACAAGCTTTATCAATGCCAGGCTTTGAACAGATCTAGATACATTAAGAGGAGACTGGATAAAGAGGTACAATTTATGTAGGATGATTTGTTCAATCTCTGTCACTTCGTTGAATATGTGTTAGGGATTACAACCTTTAATTCTTGCAGTGTTGGCACAACCCCACTGCAAGGGATAATTTTCAAGTTGAGTTGAGTTGCATCTTGATATAGCATGGTCCTTTACCCAGCAGGGTCCCGGCACGCTTACAAGCACATACATGGGCCAATTTACAGACAGGATCAGATTAATCTACCAGCATGTCTTTGTAATGTGGGAGGAAACACACAGGGAGAACATGCAAACTCCAGGCAGATGGTGTCATGGTTGGGAATTGAACCAGCAACCCTATTGCTGCTAGGTAAAAGTGCTAACCACTACAGCACTGTGCTGCCTATCCCAGAGTTGGGCTTTGAGTGTGTATGTCCAAATACAGGTCACTGTTCCCCCCCCCCCCCCCGAAAGGTGCCAAATGTGGCACCGGGAGGGGTGGGGGGTGGGGGGCGTTTAAGCGGAAGTTCAACTTTTGGGCACAATGGTAGCGGTTGGAAAATAGGCATACCTGTACTTCCCCTTTAATTGGCGGGGGTAGTGGGAGCACGTGCGCCGGTCGTGTACATCGCGACCATGCCCACGGACTTGGTGCCGGCCAGTGTCCCGCGATCGTGTCACGGAGCAGCAGAATGGGGAGATGCCTATGTAAACAAGGCGCCCAGTGACATGACAGGGATCTACTTCTCCCTGTGATTGGGAGCAGTGATCGCTGTCATGACAGTGGTAGCCCCCCCCCCATAGTTAGAATCACTCCCTAGAACACAGTTAACTCCTTTATGTGTTTAACCCCTTCCCTGCCAGTGTCATTTACACAGTAATCAGTGCATTTTCATAGCACTGATCGCTGTATAAATGGCAATGGTCCCAAAATAGTTTTAAAAGTGTCCGATGTGTCAACCATAATGTCGCAGATCACCACCATTACTAATAAAAAAAATAATAATAAAAATGCCACAAATCTATCCCCTATTTTGTAGACGCTATAACTTTTGGGCAAACCAATCAATATACGCTTATTGCCATTTTTTTACCAAAAATATGTAGAAGAATACATGCCGGCCTAAACTGAGGAAACAAAATTTTTTTTATATATTTTTGGGGGTTATTATAGCAAAAAGTAAAAAATATTGCTTTTTTTTCAAAATTTACGCAATTTTTTTCGTTTATAGCACAAAACATAAAAACCGCAGAGGTGATCAAATATGATCAAAAGAAATCTCTATTTGTGGGAAAAAATGGATGTCAATTTTGTTTTGGTGTAACGTCGCACGACCGTGCAATTGTCGAGTTAAAGCGACGCAGTGCCCAACCGCAAAAAGTGCTTAGCGCACCGCTCCACCGTGAAAGCCCTCAGGCTTTCACACTGGAGACAATGGTGCAGCTGTTTGAGGACGGATTGCAGGCACTATTTTTAATGCTATAGCGCCAGCAAAACACCCTCGGTGTGACAGGGGTCTAAAAATGTTATGTCAGTATACTTCACTTTGGGAGTTTGACAACCCTGGTTGGGGGGGGGGGGGCAGTCCACCACCTATGTCAACGAGGCCTTAGGGTCGGTTCACACTGGGACCACTTGTCAGGCGACTTAGCCACCTGAGAAGTTGCGTCCTGTTCTGTACAATGGAACAGTTCTAATCGGAGCGACACAGCAAAAAGGTTCCTGTATGACTTTGGGGGTGACTTGCATTGACGTCTATAGAGAAGTCGTTTTGCAAGTCGCCGCATCGGTCCAGGTCACCTAAGGCAGTCGCGCTGCAAGTTGTGCTGCCTCAGTGTGAACCGGACCTTACTGTTAAAGAATGGGGGGGAAAGGGGATTAAGGCTCCCCTTTTCCGTATGGGATTGTGGTAGGAGCAGTTTCCAGGCTCCCCTGCTGTGATGAATCAGCGGGAAGGTCTGGGATTGGCTTTCCAGGTCAGCTGACCTGGAATATTCTGGAACTGAAAACACCTAGGGTTGGGATAGGTCAACTGGGGTCAGATGACCCCCTTGAACATTATGGAATTCCAGGGGGTCTCTATATAAAGGGCTACTCTGTAGGGTCCGGGGCCAGTCGCCTGAGGAGAATCTACAGTGGTACTCCCCACCCCCTTCCCCTTGTTGCGGCTATATTATTTGGCACGGTCCCCTTTGCTATTTAACCCCCCTGGCGGTATTCCCGAGTGTGGCTCGGGGTGAAAATTCAGCACCATTAGCGGTAACCCCGAGCCAGACTCGGGATCGCATCGCTGGATCCAGGATGAGTTTACTTACCTTGTCCCCTGGATCCAGTAAAGCCCCCTCCCCCCCCGCTGTGAGAGCGAGCCGTCCTCCGCTTGATGCATCACATCGCCGGGCTCTGTTCCCTGCAAACGTTGCGACGCACGGGGACGGAGAACGGCGCCAAATTCAAAAAGTGAAACACACACATTACATACAGTATAATGTAATCTTACAGATTACATTGCTGTATGTAATAATTTCACATCCCCTTTGTCCCTAGTGGTCTGTCCAGTGCCCTGCATGTAGTTTTATATTATAAAAACTCTTCTTTCTGCCTGGAAACTGGAGATTGTCCATAGCAACCAAAACTGTCCCTTTACATCAAAAGTGGGTTTAGACCAGCTAGAAAACAGCGATAATAAATTAGAATCACTCGCAGAATTGAGCAATAGCGATTTGTGGGGAGATCCGTCATCAAATACTGAAAAGTAATGACAGGGACAATTCTGCAACTGAGCAAATTTCAGTGTTTTTGATTTGATTACATTATTGAATCATTTTTATTATTATTATATTATTATTTGGTATAATTATAGTTATTTATTATATTATAATTTATGATTTAATTTTTAAAACATTATCATACCCGGGATGTCTGCTAGACTCTGGTTTGGACAGATTTAAGTGAGTTATTCCTAAGACCCCTTTCACACCGCCGAGCCTATAGCGTCAGCGGTAAAATACCGCTATTTTTAGCGGCGTTTTACCGTCGGATTTGCAGCGTATTTCGGGCGCTAGCAGGGCGCTTTTACCCCCGCTAGTGACCGAGAAAGGGTTAAAACTGCCCGCAATATGGCACAATAGTGGCGTTTTGCCGGTGAGAATACAGCGCTGCCTCATTGTTTTCAATGGGGACCAGCAGTGGAGGCGCGGTAAACACACCGCTCCTTCACCGCTCCAAAGAAGCTGCTGGCAGGACTTTTCCTGACGTCCGGCCACCGCAACGCTCCGGTGTGAAAGCCATCGGGGCTTTCACACTGGAGACAAAGGAGCCGCTGTTTGAGGGTGGATTGCAGGCGCTATTTCTAACGCTATAGCGCCTGCAAAACGCCCTCGGTGTGAAAGGGGTCTAAGAATTACAGGACTACAATATAAAACGCCAAATTTTCATGTAAAATAATGGTACCGCTTTCAGCACCTAAAATCCGAAATAATCATACCGCCAGGAAGGTTAAAGAGGAAGTAAACCCTGATCAGTTTACTTCCTCTTTCATTCCGTGCAAAGGCAAAGCATAATGGACTACTATGCATCGCATAGTAGCCCATTATGTGTCACTTAACTGACACAGGAGCCAGCGAAGTCGCCGCTGTCCCCTGTAGTCCGCCGCATCCATCTTGTTGGTGGGGTCTCGCAGCTCCGCCGCTGTCATTCGGCGAAGCCGCGATGACGTCACTCCCGCCCATGCGCACGGGAGCCGACACGTGCGGCAGCTCCGTCGCTGAGAATGCCGCGCTCAGTGCGCCTGCGCGCCGCTGTCTACGGCGCATGCGCCGTAGACAGCGGTGCCCGTTTTCGGGCAAATATCTCCTAAACCATATAGGTTTAGGAGATATTGCTTGGACCTACAGGTAAGCCTTAATCTAGGCTTACCTGTAGGTCAAAGTGGTTTGTAAGGGTTTACAACCACTTTAAGTAAAGGGGGACAGTTTTGTGAAATAATATTAAAGTCAGATTGTTTTTCAGCTTGAGTCTTAGTGGCTGAGCTGTATTTTCGGTAATATTTGGTATTGAGTTATATCTATGTTGAAATAAAATAGGTATGGTATTTTATTATTTATTAAATATGTTTATAATCCAATAATATATGCCGCGGCCAAATTTTATCCAATAAAATATTTTATTTAACAAGAAGTTGGTCTATTAATTTTTTCATTGATTTCCAGGCTTTCCTGCCTACATAAAAAATCCCATAAAAAAGTATTTAACTTTTTTTCATTTATGTAATTTTTTTAAAAATGGATTTTAAGTTTGTCCAAACTTTTTACCCTGCCGTGACTTGGGCTCTGCAAATTGATTGAGACTTCTGGGAGATCACCGAGGGGTTCATATTAAACAAGTGATATTTGTGCTTCTGTAAGCAGTTAAATGGTTTTACCATAGCCGTTTAATAGCTGTGCGCTCCCCTCCGGGCACTTTCTGCTCTGCCAATTTGCTGGTGTCATCTAGAATGAGTAAGCCACTGTTTGATAACATTATCTGGAGAAGCGGCTCATGCTGATTGGTTTTAACCTAGTTTTTGAATGACAAGCGCAAACCTTTCATTCTTCTCCCTCCAAAATTTGGGTTTATGTAATCGTCTTGAAAAGCATTCATTAATGTCAGTAAAATTCCATTGCGCTCAGCAGAATGGGGCTGACAGAAGTTAAAGGGAGATAGTATTTATTTGCTGCACCTCAATCTCCTGCATGACTCGTTCTAATGAATGGCATCAGACGTATTTGCTTCTACGCTTCATTAAAATAAATATCAGCTGATTAAAGAGGCAAACAATTCCAATTTCTATCGATCGATTAAGTAAGCAGGGCTAAATGAAAACTACGGATTTTATATGAGTATTTGTGAGTATAGTAAAACTTATCAGACAAGTAAAGCAGTATTAAACCCAAAACTAAAAATATTATATATTACAGCTTACCAATCATTAGAAGTGTTAGCTGCATTCGTTTCCTTTTTTAGACTTTTTTCGCTCTGTATTCACCTGGTGGTCTGGCCAGTAACTCACCTCCTGTATTAGAGTGCCCCCACTCTGGATGAAGGAGCAACAGCGACACATACGGAGAGCAGCCTTTTCAGTCTGGGGGGGAGTGTTATGCCACGTACACACGATCGGAATTTCAGCCAGCAAAAGAACGATGAGAGTTTTTCACCAGAAAATGCGACCGTGTGTATGAATGAATGAATGAAATACTTGTATAGCGCACAATGTGAACTGAAACGCCTCTGTATGCTCCATCGGAATTTAACTGGCCGAATTCCCGCCAGTAAAAATTTGAGAGCATGTTCTCAATTTTTCTGACGGAAAAACGTTCTATTGGAAATTCCGATCGTGTGTGTATGCAATTCTGACGTGCAAAAACTCACACATGCTCAGGTTCAACTACGAGACGAAAGCTATTGGCTACTGGCTATTGAACTTCCTGTTTCTAGTCCCGTCGTACGTGTTGTACGTCACCGCGTTTTTTACGGTCGGAATTTGGTGTGACCGTGTGTATGCAAGACAGCTTGAGCAAAATCCCATCAGAATTCCGTCGGGAAAACCATCAGAGCTTTTTTCGACCAAAATTCCGATCGTGTGTACGCGGCATTAGATGTACTATCAAATTTAGATACACTAACAAATTTAAAGCGGACCTTCACTCATTTTTTCAACTTTTAAATTTTTATCTATTAAATCTTCTGCCCTTGTTGTTTTAACTTTGGATAGTAAAAAATGTTTTTCTGCCAGTAAATAGATTATACAGCCCACTTTCTATTTCTTGTCTGGTAATAAGCCTAGGCTTATGACATCATGCACAGCTCTCTCTCTCCCAGTCCTGAGTTTGCCATGAAGGGAGGGGGGGGGGGGGGGGGGGGAGTCATAAGAGGGCCAATGAGAGCTGCAGAGCTGGAGGTGTGCCTCTGTGTGTCTGTGTAAATCCAGGAAGTTAACGGGCAGCAGCTTCAGCTGCCCACAGTTAAAATGGCTGCAGTCAGACTCAGTGGAGGGAGATTTTCTGCAGCATATTTGGCAAGTACAGAATCACAGTATATATAAAATAATATGCAAAGTGGTTGGAGGGAAGCTTCAGAATGGCAAATATGTTTTTATTACAAATTATGTGAGCAGACTAAAATTCCTTTTTAAGCCGAGCTCCAACTAATACTTTTTAAGTAGTTATAGCAAACAGTTTTTGTTTTTTTTGGAATAAGGACCAGTTCACACCACATGTAGCCCAGTGTATTTTTTGTTTCTGCATCAAAAATGCATGAAAAGTAAGTTATATGGTTCCCAATGGCATAGTTCACACCAGTGCGTTCCAGAAAAAAAAAGTAGACCAGGCTGCATTTTTTCTGCACTGGACTGTACTGGAACACGGTAAAACGCATCAAAAACGCACCAGACCCCAGTATAGTGAAAAAACAGCAGGAAGTAAGAAGAAATAATGCATGTCGTAATGCATCAAAAATGCACCAGACCCCAGTATAGTGAAAAAACAGCAGGAAGTAAGAAGAAATAATGCATGTCGTAATGCATCAAAAATGCACCAGACCCTAGTATAGTGAAAAAACAGCAGGAAGTAAGAAGAAATAATGCATGTCGAAATGCATCAAAAATGCACCAGACCCTAGTATAGTGAAAAAAGCTACAGGAAAAAAAGCAGTTGGAGTGCATCTGGAAATGCATCAAAAACACAAAAAAATATGTACTGGAACACATCAATATCACATTGAAAAAGAGCATGAGAAAAGCATCCAGAACAAATCCATAGGAGGTGTGAACCGACCCTAAGGAACAGTTCACATTACATGCAGTCCAGTGTTTTGTTTATTTCCCCCGCATCACAAATGCATGGAAAGTAGGTTATATGGTTTCCAATGGCATAGTTCACACCAGTGCAGGCAGTTGCAGAAAAAAAGTAGTAGAACATGCTACTAAGAAGAAGAAGTAAAAAGAAGTAGAACATTCTGTATTTTTCCTGCACTGGGCTGTACTGGAACGTGGTAAAACGCATAAAAAATACACCAGACTCCAGTACAGGAAGAAAAGAAGCATCTGGAAACACATTAAAAACACGCTTTAAACACGTGCACGCAGAAATGCATCCGGAGCGGATCTAGAGTGCGTTTTTGTGGTGTGAACCAGCCTTAAAGGTTTTACATAAATAAATAAAAAAACTGACCATTGTAAGCACCCCTGTTAGAAGTAAATGGTTTGCCTCATCTTTCTAAACTGCTACATCTGCAGAACAGCTTGTTCTGTTGTAAAGCAACAGACTTACTGGCAGGATCACCAGGTAAAAATAAAGGCAAGAAAGCCTAAAAAGGGAACACAAATGCGGCCATCACATCTAAGAATTTGTAATCTGCAGTATAATAAATGTTCACTTTTGGGTGTAATGCCATTTTAAAGTTGAACTCTAGGCAGATATAAAAGACACAAATGAACACTGCTCTATTTTTATTAGATCACTGTTATGTGAATGTTTTTAATGCAAGCAGTGTGAATGCCTGAAGAACACTTGGTATCCACCCTTTTTTCAGTCCCAGTACAATAGATCTCAGACTGGGAGATGGAGAGCCACTGAGGTGTGCTGCAGTGCTCATGTACAATCAAGAGACGTACTGATAGAAGGAGAGTGCAGAGTGACAAAGACAGAGCTCATGAATCTTCTGCCTAGGGCCGGGACAAGAACTATATGTGTCGCAGTGATATCCTTACTTATGTATTTTATTACAGGTACTTATACAGTATCTCACAAAAATTAGTACACCCCTCACATTTTTGATTTCATGTGACAACAATGAAGAAATTATACTTTGCTACAATGTAACGTAGTGAGTGTACAGCTTGTATAACAGTGTAAATTTGCTGTCCCCTCAAAATAACTCAACACACAGCCATTAATGTCTAAACCGCTGGCAACAAAAGTGAGTACACCCCTAAGTGAAAATGTACAAATTGGGCCCAAAGTGTCAATATTTTGTATGGCCACCATTATTTTCCAGCACTGCTTTAACCCTCTTGGGCATGGAGTTCACCAGAGCTTCACAGGTTGTCACTGCAGTCCTCTTCTACTCCTCCATGAAGACATCACAGAGCTTGTACTCCTCCACCTTCCATTTGAGGATGCCCCACAGATGCTCAATAGGGTTTAGGTCTGAAGACATGCTTGGCCAGTCCATCACCTTTACCTTCAGCTTCTTTAACAAGGCAGTGGTCATCTTGAAGTTGTGTTTGGGGTCGTTATCATGTTGGAATACTACCCTGCGGCCCAGTCTCTGAAGGGAGGGGATCATGCTCTGCTTCAGTATGTCACAGTACATGTTGGCATTCATGGTTCCCTCAATGAACTGTAGCTCCCAGTGCTGGCAGCACTTATGCAGCCCCGGACCATGACACTCCCACCACCATGCTTGACTATAGGAGACACACTTGTCTTTGTACTCCTCAGCTGGTTGCCGCCACACACACTTGACACCATCTGAACCAAATACGTTTATTTTGGTCTCATCAGACCACAGGACATGGTTCCAGTAATCCATGTCCTTAGTCTGCTTGTCTTCAGCAAACTGTTTGCGGACTTTCTTGTGCATCATCTTTAGAAGAGGCTTCCTTCTGAGATGACAGCCATGCAGACCAATTTGATGCAGTGTGTGGCGTATGGTCTCAGCACCGACAGGCTGACCCCCGCCCCTTCAACCTCTGCAGAAATGTTGGCAGCACTCATAGGTGTATTTCCCAAAGACAACCTCTGGATATGATGCTGAGCATGTGCACTCAACTTCTTTGGTCGACCATGGCGAGGCCTGCCTGAGTGTAAAAAGTAAAAAATATTGGGGGTTATTTACTAAAGGCAAATCCACTTTTCACTGCACTTGAAAGTAAAGTCACTGTAGAAATAAAAAACAGCATTTTAGCTTGCACATGATTGGATAATAAAATCAGCAGCGCTTCCCCTCATTTCAGATCTAGCCCTAATCCCTGAGCCCTAAGTACATACGGTCGGAAATTCAGACGGAAAATGTTCAATCGGACCGTGTTGTCAGATAATCTGACTGTGTGTGGGCTCCATTGGACTTTTTCCGTTGGAATGGCCGACCAACAAAGTTTGAGAGCTGGATATAAAATTTTCCGACAACATGATCCTTGTATAGAATTCCGATCAGACAAAGTGCCACGTATGCTCAGATCAAAGTACAAGACCAAAGCTATTGTCTACTAGGCTGAACGTAGTCCCATCGGAACGAACGAACGTCATCATGTTCCCGAAAGATCGGATTTTCCGACAACTTTGTCCGACCGTGTATATGTAACACCAGTTTCGGACAAAATCCGTCGGAAAAAATCAGACGGATTTTGTTGTCGGAATGTCCGACCGTGTGTACAAGGGCTTAGATTTAGAGCGACTGCACTTTCAAGTGCACTTGCAGTGTAAAGTGGATTTGCCTTTCGTAAATATCCCCCAATGTGTTCTTTTCAAACTTGTCACTATCCTTTTATTTATAGCAATAGAAATGAAAAACGCAGAGGTGATCACATACCACCAAAAGAAAACTCTATTTGTGGGGAAAAAAAATGATAAAAATTTCATATGGGTATAGTGTTGTATGACCGCGCAATTGTCATTCAAAGTGCAACAGCGCTTTTAACTGCATTGTGTACGTTTTTTGTCATTGGTGTCAACTGGTAAAAAAAATGACTGAACCCAGGGTGTCAGAGGTGTCGGAGGACTTGCAGAGGGGTACAGATTCTACCAGCGGCCCTCATGAGGGCAACACTACATATATATATATATATATATATATATATAAACCCCAATAGTGAACTTCTATTATTTGGTCCTTTTAGTCTGGTAAATTTAGAATCAAAAGCCTTTTGTTATATCTGTTTGATAAGTGCAAATAAACCTGTTGATTGTGGCCAGAAGTCTTGTGAGCTATTAACTTACCTAGTGCTCTGCATATGCTGACTGTTATCAATTATATTATTCTGTGAGGACTACACAACTGTGCCCTTCATGTATGGATAATAGGAGAGGGCGTGGTTCCCTAGTCCTGTCTTGTTTGTGTTCCTGTTATATGGGCTCAGTGATTGTTGTCCTCGTAGGACTGGAAGTCACTCACCAGATGTAACAGAAAAAGAGAGCAGAATAAGCAAGTGATATAAGTAATCCAATCATGATAAACCGTCACCTCCACCGGATAATCAAGATATGCACTGACCGGAATTGGGAAGCTCACAGCATATATAGAGGTCAGGTCAATATACAGTTAGCAATCTTGACAAAGCCAAATGTGTGAAAACAATCTTCCACACCAAGAAAGCTCCCCTTGATCCTGCTAATACACTTATATGTTCCTGTGCTCTCTCTGATGTTATATCAAACAGTGTCATCAACCTTGTCCAATTAACCTCTGGACTACAGAACACCTTCACCAAATGTTTCCCTGAATTCCAGGGTAGGGTAGCAGGTGCCATGAGTATCTCACATTTACTGTTCAGAAAGGAAACTAGGAACACACATGCACACACACATGGCTCCATGAGACCCCAAACCTTCTGCCTGCTATCTACTTTTTCTTTGAAGTAGATACCAGGCAGAAGCTATAGGGTTCCATGGAGCCACCTTGGCATGCACACTTCCAGCATCCCTAAGGGTATGATCTTAATCACACACTTACATTGGTCTAAATTGGCCTTACAGGGGTCTGACAATCAATATAGTAGACCACATTACAGTGATCAAGGCATCATCACCCCTCCTGTCCACCTAATCCAATCAGACAACATGTTATATTCATTGAAAGAAATACAAAGCGTTCTGTGAATGGCAATGGTGCTCAGCAAATGACCCCTGTGGTCAGTATCTACTCAGCACAGGACCCCGAAAATCACAACGATCACTGTAGTAGTAGCCACCTTCCACTGCTATAGTGATTGTTAGCTTCCACAATGGTCGCTCAAGTATGAGATCTGCATACTTACATTGTGCCAAGAAATTAAGATCATATCTGGAATTTAACCTAATTTTTTTTTGTTTTGTTTTTGGGTTCAGAATCGCTTTAAAGCAAACTCTTTAACAAAAAATGTAGGGTATCATTGTTAAACTACTTTGAACATTGCTAATAGGTTGGCTGCAGTGTTAATTTTTACGTCAAATTTCGATTTACTTCTAGTCATAGTCTTTTGGCTAAAATGCTATTTTAGTTTTAGTGATATTTTAGTAATCTGAATTGTTTCAGTTTTAGTTATATTTTATTTTACTAACATAGTGTTAACTTAATCAACGAAAATGTTTTAGTCAACGAAATAACAATGGTTGGCTTTCATGGAGGTCCTCTTGCTTTAAGAGCCACTGACCCAAACCTAGCGTGCCCCTATTGAAATCAGATTGAAATCAGAACTTTTAAATGTAAAAGAAGACTACAGACTAAACACAATAAAAAATCTATATATTGTTACATAGATAACATAAATATGTATTTTGGTACTGTCACCACAAAGTGGCACTGTGGACAGTACAATTAATGGTACACCATGCCACTTCCTAATTGGTTATGCAGAAATAAAGAGTAGAAAAAATGGACTTTGCAGGCATATTTTTCATTATATAAAAAATATAAAATTTTTATTGGTTGACAAAACATCAATGAAAAAAGACTCAGCCCTTGTACACACGGTCGGACATTCTGACAACCAAATCCGTTGGATTTTGTCTGACAGATTTTGTCCGAAACTGCTCCCCCGGGATACCAATATTTTCACAACCCACCTTTTACCACACTTAGGTGTGTATATAGCAGTGTTAATTTTGGCAGAAAATTTCGATTTAGTTTTAGTCTTAGCCCTTGTACACACGGTCGGACATTCTGACAACAAAATCCGTCGGATTTTGTCCGACGGATTTTGTCCGAAACTGGTGTTGCATACACACGGTTGGACAAAGTTGTCAGAAAATCTGATCGTACGTAACGTGATGACGTTATTTCGTTACGACGGGACTACGTTCAGGCGAGTAGCCAATAGCTTTGGTCTAGGAATTTGATCTGAGCATGCATGGCACTTTGTCCGTCGGAATAGGCTACACATGATCGGAGTTTGTCCGATCGGAGCATTTTGTTGGAAAATTTTATATATTAGGGTAGGTGCTAGGGCTGCAAAGACTTTCAAAACCCACAGATGCCAAAAGAGCTATTATAAGTATAGACACAGGAGCATTCTTGGGTTTCACAGAGGGCTATGTGCTGAGAGCAGCAACTTTCCAAGTTCAATACATGTCGCCCATAACGCCTGCCCTGGACGGGCGGATCCCTGGAAAATGCCTGTTCCTGTCTTGTTACATAGATAGTCTGGTTGAAAAAAAAAAAAACACAAGTCCATTATTGTTTATTCAGGGATTTTGGTGCTTGTCTTGATTTTGTCACCAACCCACACCCACACCACTACACTTTCTATAAGTCCATCTAGTTTAACCAATAAAATGAAAAAGGTCTGATAGTGATCCTTCCTTTTTTTTTTTTTTTTTTTTTTTTTTTATAAAGGTTGTCTATTAAACTTTTATGAACAGTACATCCATTGCCAAAGTTCAGTAGTAGTAGAACAAAACATGCCAAACAAAACAGTGTGTGGAGACACAGCTCGGTCAAATACACAACAAAAGGAGGTTGAGAGAAGTCTATTTATCTATACCAAGTAATCTTATTGCAGAAGAAGAAACCAGAACAGTCACATACTTTATCAAAACAAAGAAAAAGACAGAAGGTGAAAAATAAACCATGAACAATATTTCTATATATAGGACTAGTCTGGAGCCACCGTAGCCTGTGAATCTAACCAGGGGGACCAAATTTCTTAAGGGAAGCCTCTTGCTTCATAAATTATTTTATACATAGGAAGAGCCCTATTAATCAGAGTAAGCCACAATGAGAGGGAAAGAGGGAGTTGCGGACTTCTAGGTTAGAAGTATGACTTTTTTAACATAAAAAAAAGAATAACTATAAGGCCTCTTTCACACTGATGTCCCGTTCAGGCCCGCCTGTCAGTTTTTCAGGCGGACCTGAACGGGTGCTCCATAGAGGTCTATGGAGCGTCGGATGTCAGCGGTGACATGTCCGCTGACATCCGACCCGCTCCGATCCGAAAAAGTGTAACGGAGGAAAAAGCTATTTTTCCATCCGTCTGCGGATCGGATCGGATGGCGACGGGCACTGCGGTCCGTCGTCATCCGATCTCCCATAGGGGAGAGCGGCGCTGTGACAGGTCCGTCCCTGCGCAGTGTGCAGAGACGGAGCTGTCATCTCCCTGCTCAGCGGGGATCGGCGGAGTGATCCCCGCTGAGCAAACGGACATCCACGGGGCGGATCAGAACTGATCCGCCCCGTGTGAAAGGACCCTAAAAGTTTTTTCCTCCCTGCAGGAAAGAGTATCCTCTTCAATATATTCCAATAAACAACGTAAAGGAACGTCCCATAATGAGTGGGATTGATTTCATCACTTCCAGAATTGGAAGGTAAATATATTTATACTTACAACCTTTGGTTAGAAAAATGCCCTCTTTCCTAAAGGACACTAATGCCACGTACACACGACTGGACTTTTTGACAGAAAAGGTCCAACGGAACTAGTCCGTCGGACAATTCGATCGTGTGTGGGCTCCAGGGCCTTCTTTAATGCAGGGCAAAAGGGGCAGCTGCCCAGGGCCCTGTCATTGCTGGGGCGCCCAAGGCAAGCTGCCACTTAAGCCCTGCGCTTCCTGCAGTTTTCCCGGAGTACTGCGTGCAGCCGATTTCAACCCAACCCCCCCCCCCCCCCACGCGCTCTCCCAAGTTCTGCCCATATTTATTATACATACAGGAGAGCGGGACAGCTGCGGGCTTCATGTGTTTGAGCCCGCTCGTCCCACTTCTCCCTCTGTCAGGAGCTGCGGACCAGGGTCAATGACAGCGCTCTGTGTTCCTCCCACCTCCACCCCCGCCTGGCAGACCTGTGTAGCACACAGCCGAGGGAAGTTTTCTGGCTGTGTGCTGGGTCTGATAAGCAGACTCCGGAGACTGTGTTGACCCGCCGAGTGATCAGGTAAGTGCAAGTGCAGACTGCAGAGAATTGCTGGTACAGGGGTGGACATGGGGGAGGGGGGTGCAGAAGTGAGAGGTGGACATGGGGGAATACAAAGGTGGAGGAGGTACAGAGGTGGACATGGGGGCTACAGAGGTGGACATGGGGCGGTACAGAGGTGGACATGGGACGGTACAGATGTGGACATGGAACGGTACAGAGGTGGACATGGGACGGTACAGAGGTGGACATGGGACGGTACAGAGGTGGACATGGAGCGGTACAGAGGTGGACATGGAGCGGTACAGAGGTGGACATGGGGCGGTACAAAGGTGGACATGGAGCAGTACAGAGGTGGACATGGGTAGGTACAGAGGTGGACATTGGGGGGGTACAGAGGTGGACATTGGGGGGGTACAGAGGTGGACATTGGGCGGTACAAAGGTGGACATGCGGCGGTACAGAGGTGGACATGGGGCGGTACAGAGGTGGCCATGGGGCGGTACAGAGGTGGACATGGGGCGGTACAGAGGTGGACATGGGGCGGTACAGAGGTGGACATGGGGGGGTACAGAGGTGGACATGGGGGGGTACAGAGGTGGAGGAGATACAGAGGTGGAAATGGGGGGTACAGAGGTGGACATGGGGGGTACATAGGTGGACATGGGGGGTACAGAGATGGAGGAGGTACAGAGGTGGACATGGGGGGGTACAGAAGTGGAGGAGATACAGAGGTGGACATGGGGGGGTACAGAGGTGGAGGAGATACAGAGGTGGACATGGGGGGGTACAGAGGTGGAGAAGGTACAGAGGTGGACATGGGGGGGTACAGAGGTGGACATGGGGGGTACATAGGTGGAGGAGATACAGAGGTGGACATGGGGGGTACAGAGGTGGACATGGGGGGTACAGAGTTGGACATGGGAGGTACAGAGGTGGACATGGGGGGGGTACAGAGGTGGACATGGGGGGTACATAGGTGGAGGAGATACAGAGGTGGACATGGGGGGTACAGAGGTGGACATGGGGGGTACAGAGTTGGACATGGGGGGTATAGAGGTGGACACGGGGGGTACATAGGTGGAGGGGGTACAGAGATGGACATGGGGGTACAGAGATGGACCTGGGGGGGTACAGAGGTGGACATGGGGGGTACAGAGATACAGGAGGTACAGAGGTGGACATGGGGGGGTAAAGAGGTGGAGGAGATACAGAGGTGGACATAGGGGGTACAGAGGTGGAGGAGGTACAGAGGTGGACATGGGGGGGGTACAGAGGTGGACATTGGGGGGTACATAGGTGGAGGAGATACAGATATGGACATGGGGGGTACAGAGATGGACATGGGGGTACAGAGGTGGAGGGGGTTACATAGATGAACCGAGAGGTGGACGGTGGTACAAAGGTTGACATGGGGATGTACAGAGGGGGACGGGGGGTACATAGGTGGACGGAAGGATAAAGAGATGAATGTGGATGGGGGGGGGGGTTCAGAGGTGGATGGGGGATATAGAGGTGATCTGTAGATGGGGGGATGCAGAGACGAACATGGATGGGGGGTAATACAGAGGTGGATGGGGAAAACAAAGGTGGACATGGGGGGTACAGAGGTGGACGGTAAGATATAGAGATGAACATGGATGGGGGGTACAGAGGTGGAGGGGTGGTACAAAGGTGGACGGAAAGATATAGAGGTGGATGGAGGGGTACAGAGGGGAGCTGTGGATGGGGAGGGGGGCAGAGATAGAAAGAGAATAGAGAAGTGAGCTGTGGATGGGGAGGGGGGGCAGAGGTAGACAGGGAATACAGAGGTGAGCTGTAAATGAGGGAGCAGAGGTAAGCAAACTGATGCGCAGAGGTGACCAATAGATGGTTACTTTGGGGGAGGGGGGAGGATATGCAAGTACTGCCCCTTGTGCTGATTTTTTTCTGTGCCCTGTATGATACAAACACCTCACAATACACCCCCCCAATCCATGTGTGTCATCCTGGACTCCTATCTCCCCCTTCCCCCCATCATTTTGAACTCCCCCATCTCTTCCCTCCCCCAATCATCCTGCACTCCCCTATCCCCCCATCATCTTGGACTCCACTATCTCCCCCCCCCCACCCATCATCCTGGACTTCTCTATCTATTCCCCCATCATTCTTATTATTATTATTATTCGGGATTTATATAACGCCAACAGTTTGTGCAGTGGTTTACAACATGAGGGCAGATAGTACAGTTACAATACAATGCAATGTTGGGGTGGAGAGACAATGTGCATGGGGGGGCCCAAGAATTCATCGGACCTTTGCTTGCCAAAAATCCGGCGGACTTTAGAAATAGAACATGTTTTAAATTTTGTGTATATCTAGAGACTTCTGCGCTCTATGGACAGTAGAAGAAAACAAAACCGTGAAGAAAAAAAGCAGCAATCACTATATGAGTTGGCTCTCACTAGTGTGAATTTAAAACAGGATAAGAGTGTGATGCGCTAATTTACAACCATAAATATGAGACAATAGTGAATAAATAAAATAACCCTAAAAATAGGCAAAAATTGAATAAAGTGCAAATATAAAATGGCAAAAAATTATTTTTGAAAGTGCAAACGTGCGTTAATGCATCTAAAGGTGACTCAGTGTATAGTATTTATACAATATATTAAAATAGCTCACAAAGTGACTCAGTGCATATATTATGCTACAAACACCAGAATGCATAAACAGGGATATAGCGTAAAAGTGACTAATTAAGTACAAAAAATTATAGCAAGGAGTGACAGATGATAATATAAAACGATAAAACAGAACTAAATCTACATGATCGCAGTGAAGCACATTAAAGTGTCCCATACATGATCAGATAGTGTAACTCGATAAACACACTAAATTAAAGTGCAACGTGCTGAGCCAACAATCCTTCTGTGATGATCCGTGCAAGTGATGCTAATATTATGCAATTACCTCACCGCTGTAAGGTAAACAGCGGAATTAATACAGGGCAACCAGGTAACCAGGGATGATCACGGGGGTGGCTGTGCAGCAAGTTCTTAGAGACTCCTCCAACTTCCTCATGTGTGGTAAATGGTACACTCAAGAGGACTGCCATAGTGTAGTATTTAAAAACGTATAGTGTTTATTAAAAGATATAAATACTACTCACAAACGAAGTTAGGGAAATGCACAATAACACAGCAGCAGACCGGATATGGACGTCACTTCCGGGTTCCTACGCGTTACGTCGTCAAGACTTCGAAGTCTTGACGTCGTAACGCGCAGGAACCCGGAAGTGACGTCCATATCCGGCCTGGGGTGGAGCCATGCTTAGAGGAGAGGTTATAAAAACCACCAGGTGGAAGTGGCTGGCCTCTTAGTCTGAACACATGAGGGGAGGTAAGCAAACACAGGAAGATCACTGCATAACCATAACACTCAGTCAGTGGTGGGGGCAGAGATGGAGCCAACGCTACGGTGGCTCTCATTCTGGGATATCAGCGCTTCTGTGGTGGCCTAGGTTCAGGGATTGACTGATCGGCAGCCTAGTCCCACCGTTAGTATCCCTTCTGTGGGCGAGCGTGCGTGCGGCTTTGCCCCCTGTAGAATGCTGCCCGAGACAAACACAGCAGATAGGCCCTTAAGTCAATCTGATAATGCTGCACCCAGTAAGGGACTCAGGGCTATGTGCCCCAGATTTGGGGCTTTTGTACCAGTAGTCACCCCTTAGCAATGCCACTGGCTGTGTGTTGAGATATTTTGAGGGGACAGACCAATTACACTGTTATACAAGCAGTACAGTCACGACTTTACATTGTAGCAAAGTGTCATTTCTTCAATGTTGTCACATGAAAAGATATAATAAAATATGTACAAACATGTGAGGGGTGTACTCACTTTTGTGAAATTGTTTTGTAATAGGTTTATACATTTTTGCCCTTTACCTGTTCCTGCAGTGCCATTACTCCAGTCAATTTCTGGGTAGTTAAATCCCCTGTTATCATCACTCCCCCAGCCCTTGCTGCCCTTTCTATCTGTGTTCTATTTATTGTTAAGGGTAAACACTGTAATCTTTTTTGTTGTAGGTGTTCCACAATAGTACGGTTTATTTTCCATTATGATTGCTGCCGGTAACTATAGAAGTAAAATCAGTAAAGCTGACCACAGCAGGGTGGATATCTCCTAAGTACGACAAGCCCGAAGACACCTGCCCGTCCTCACATGTGACATATTAGTGCCAGTGCCCTCTGTGATCCTTCCTTGACAGGCAAAGCAGCACATGTGCGGTACTTTGATTATTTTACTTCCTTCATAGCAATGGAAAAGTGAGGCCCAGAGCAAAAGGAAAAGAAGAGACAAATAGTAAAGGGTCGGGCATGACAGTGTGTAAGGCAACACAGGGTTAATAGCAAGGAAGTTGTTGCAAGGAAGGGGAGTAGAAGGATTGGTGTAAATGAGCGAAGTGGGAGGGGTTTTGTTTATTTAAGGGGCAGGCGGGGCTCCTGGACAGCAGTGGAAGGGGCAGAGAGATTAGGAAGCATTTTACACCCTGCTGGATGTCAGTGTAATGGCCAACATAGATTTGATCCTGGCCCAGCTGCGGGTGGCTACTGCGACCAAGGAACTGGAGTGGCTGCACAGCCAAGTGTCCTCCCTGCTCCAAGATCAGGAATTAGGGTCAGCAGTGGGGCGACAGGAATCCCAAAGGCTCGGAGGGCTAGGCCTCCAGAGCGTTTCTCACCGAGACCCTCCCCCAGAGCTTAGTGCCACGGTAGGAGCCCCGCACGGTAACTGTCAGGCACACCGGCAAAACGCCCATTGGCTTCCACGGGTGGTCTTCCTGAATGGAATTCTTGCCATCGGCGGAGCTCGGTGGGTGGGACTACAGGCCGTGATCGCTACTCTCCATGCCTGCTAGTCGCACAGGTCAGGAACCAGCGGACTCCTCCCCCTCAGTGGTGCCTGCGCGTGGGGAGTCTCGGCGAGGGAGAAGCCACCGTTACTAGGCGTGGCCCGTGGCTCCACTGATGTGACAGATCCTGCCAAGGTGAGAGACGTGGCAGAGAGGAGACAGACGATCAGGGGCTGCTGAACAGGGCCCAAATGGAGGGGGCACGCACAGCTGTGGGCGAATCCGGTGCTGGACGGCGAGGGCCAAAAAGGGCAAGGATCCAAGGCATCCAGGCCTTCCTTGCCTGGGATGCTGCAGATAGCGGAACAAGCTCCGGATGAGTGGTCAGAAGGAGAGCTTTCCTGCTCGGAGGAGGAGGTTGTGCGTGGTTGCACATCACCGATGGATTCTGGAGTGGTGGCTGTTGGGGGCACTCCTGGTCAACTTGGTAAGTCCTCTGCATTATCTACTAATTATTTTAATGCTGCACTGTGTTTGTTGTTGGGTGTAGTGGATGGGGTTGCCTGCCAGAACCGCGCCGCCTCCTGCGGCCACATCGTTTGGCCCACAGGTGGTGGGCACTCCGCCTGTCACTTCCGGGACAGAGGTGCAGCTACAAGACTTGCTGGGTGGTCTGCGGGATTTTGTGCAGCGATTTGCGGGAGGAAAGGGAGACCAGGGACTAAGGTGGATGGTGGAGGGACAGGGTTGAACGGAGTGGGCCCCCTCCCTGGTCACAAGTATCACACCTGCCCCAAGAGCTTACTGTAGTGCCCCCGGGCCGTGGTGTCAGTAAGTACGAAGGCAGGGGAGAAGACCGGAGCATCGCAGGAGGTCACGGGTAGGATGGATGTGGTCAGGATTGCTGATGCAGCAAAATGTGAGGTATACGCGTGCTTTGATGGCCCTTTGGGGGCACGTTTGAACAGGAAGTAAGGGAAAAATTTGCAAGGGTCAGTATGCAGAGATCTTCTCTTTACTACCCCTAGATAAATTTAACTTGGATAGGCTCAAGCCTGACAACTCCAAGAAGGAGGATGAGGAGAAGCGGAGGTACAGATTGATTCCGCGGACGTTCACTAACTGGCTGCAGGCGTTTGCCATTATGGCGATCGTTATAGGGGAGAAGAGCCCTGAACACTATATAGCTCTTTTTTTGTTACATGGACACCATCTGAGAGGCTCACCGAATCTATGGGGGATCGGCATGCCTAAGGTACGATGAGCAGTTCAGGCAGCGCAGGGCCGTCCATCCGTTTAATAACATTCAATTACAATATGACTTGTGTTGCAATTGTATATGCTATATTATTTTTTCTTTATTTGCTATTCTTTTCCCCACGAAAGTGGAGTTACCCTTTAAGGGTCAATGGCTCACTTTTTTTTTTTTTTTTTTAACAAAGAATTTTTATTTATGTTTCAAACAAAAAAAGAAAAAAACAGAAAACAGACATGCGTCAGCAAGGTACATACATAGTTTTAAGTAGACAGATAATCAAATGTATCACATATAAGCACAGATAGTTCTTATCGATGTGTAGAGTCACTCATCATTGCAGCATAGAATGTAAAACCTCCCCGAGACCTCCCCCCGCCACACAAAAAACCACATAAATTACAAAAAAAAGGGAAACCCCCCCCCCCTCCCCCCACCCTCCACTCCCCCTAGCCTAAGCAATAGTCAAATGCTTCGCCTCAACCCATGCCCCCCAAATCTTCCCAAATTTCCCAGGGCAGTTCCTGCCCAGATATGTAAGTTTGTAGAGCGGTAAAGCCGCGTTCACCAGGGACTGCCACAGTTGTTTAGTAGGAGGGAGAGGTTGATTCCATTGCAGTAGTATGGCTTTCCTTGCATAGAGTGTAGTGTAAAAAATAAACAGTTTCTTCCCCCAGGAGATATCGAGAAAATCACAGATACCCAGCAGGAGAGGTATCGGGCTAAGTGGAATCGTAAGCTCCCCCACTGCATTAATATCGGCCAGGACCCCTCTCCAAAATCCCACTACCCCAGGGCAGGACCAAACCATGTGGAAAAAGTCAGCATCATCTTCTTTGCATCTGGGGCAGGTAGTCAATCGGTCAGGGTAAATCCTTGCCAGGCGTGCCGGTGAAAAATATACCCGGTGGAGGAACTTCAATTGTATAAACCTGTCCCTTGCAGAAATCGCAAGGGTCAGGTATTGCTGTAAACCCTCCTCCCAGTCCTCCTCAGTAAGCTCCGGAATGTCGCCTTGCCAGAGCTCAAACAAATGGGAGATCCTAGTCTCCTCCGATACGGTCAGCGCGGCATACACCATAGACAGTGTGCGCGTCCCTCCCCCCTCAGGACCAAGCGCCTCCTCCACCGCCGACACCCCAAGAGTCGCTCTAGATGGGAATTGAGAACGGAAGGCGTGTCGCAACTGCAGGAATCTGAAAAACATATGGTTCGGGAGGTCCCTGGCCTGTTTAATAGCATCGAAGGAGAGTAGCTGCCCCTGGGACACTATGTCCCCCAGTGTTGTAACTCCATGCCTGGCCCAAACAATCGGATCCGGGATGGATTGAAAGTGGGGCAGGCGGGGGTTCCCCCAAAGGGGAGTCCCCGGGGCCCACACCCCTGCGCCCACCAACCTTTTGTTCACCAGATCCCATATTTTAAGCGTCGTACGCATCGGGAGGGTTATCCCAGGGTTAGATCGTGGTCCCCTATAGATCAGGTTCCTGAGTTCCGCATAAGAGCCCAACAACGCCGCCTCCAACGAGGACGCAGGGTTGACCGGGCCCACGGAGAGCCACCACCTGACAGTCACTAGGACTGCCGCCCAGTAGTATTTCAGAAAACAGGGCAGTGCCAGACCGCCCCTCACAAGGGGCCGTTGGAGGGTTGTTTTAGCTATTCTAGAGGGCCTACCATTCCAGACGAAGGACGAAACAATGCCATCTAATTTCTTAAAAAATCTAAGCGGGATGTGGACTGGGGTCTGACGGAAGAGATAGGTAAACCGAGGAAGGACCGACATTTTAATTAAATTGACCCGTCCCACTGGCGAAAGCGGCAAGGACCTCCACCCAGTACACCTCTGGGTCAACTGGGTAACCACCGGACTCAGGTTAAGGGTAATAAATTGTTTCAAGTCTCTGTGTATTTCCACCCCAAGATATTTAAATTGAGAAGCCCTCTGCAGTTGCCCATCTACTCGGGAACCACCCTCACCATCATGTAGTGGGAATAGAATTGATTTCGCCCAGTTTATACGTATACCCGAGAACTGTCCAAACCGGTCTATATGCGACAATGCCGCCTGTAGGGAGGCTCCGTCGTCCTTGAGATACAACAGGGTATCATCAGCGTATAACGAAACTTTTTCCTGCAAAGGACCCCGGACAATACCCCGAACCTCAGGAGAGGAGCGGAGAATAGCCGCCATAGGTTCAATTGCCAGTGCAAAAAGCCCCGGGGACAGTGGGCACCCCTGCCTGGTTCCCCTATGGAGGGGAAAGAGCGGGGAGAGGACCGCACCCGTACGCACTCTGGCCGTGGGAGCTCTGTACACCGCCCTGACCCAGGAGATAAAGGCTGGACCGAATCCAAATCTATGGAGGACTGCCCACAAATAGTCCCACTCCACAGAATCAAAGGCCTTCTCCGCGTCTAGGGAGACCACAACCTCCTCCCCACATTCTGCATCCCCCGAGGCCAAAACAGTAAAGAGCCTGCGAATATTAATATCTGTCCCCTTCCCTGGCATAAAGCCAGACTGATCCTCATGGATCAAGGTAAGTATAACCTCGTTCAGTCGCCTGGCAAGGATTTTGGTCAGCACTTTCGCGTCCGAGTTGAGTAGGGAAATGGGTCGGTATGACGAGCACAACTGGGGGTCCTTCCCAGGTTTAGGGATCACCACTATGATGGCTTGTGCCATAGATGGAGGAAGTTCCCCCTCCCGAAGGGACACGGTGAGCATATCATGCATTCTAACTGACATCTCCTCTAGATAATACTTATAAAATTCCGGGGGTATCCCATCCTCCCCAGGGGTCTTCCCCGGCTGCATGGACCCCAGCGCCACCCGGACTTCCGCCAGAGTGATCGGGGAGTCCAGACCGTCCCTGACCTCAGAGGTAAGGGCAGGGAGTGTCACCCCCTCTAAAAAAGCACTTAACTCCTGCGCCGAGTATTGCACCCTAGATGAATAAAGGGCGGAGTAGAACTCTGCAAAGCAAGCGTTGATGGCAAGGGGATCCGTCACCATTGTCCCAGCACTATTCTGTATTCGAGGGATAGTGAAGATTGGGGCCTGCTCCCTCGAGATCCAGGCCAACAATCTCCCCGTCCTCTCGCCCTGTTCAAAAATCCTCTGCGTCTGAGCCAGTTGACGTTTGCTTGTTTTAGCCACCCTAAGGAGCACCACCTCTCTATACGCTACTTTCATATCCTGAGCCGTGAGCGGGTTACCCGTGAGGGTGAACCGGGTCTCCAGTTCCTGGGCCCTGGCCTCTGCCTCCTCTACCGTGATCTTATCATTCCTGCGCTCCCGACCAATGGAGGAGAGGTAGCACCCCCTCATGTAGGCCTTGAAGGCATCCCAGACCATCCCCCCAGAAGCCGTGCCAACATTTGAGGCCCAAAATCCCCGGATTTCACCGCCCATCTCAAAGGCAATGGTGGGATGCTCAATCCAGTACCTAGACAAACGCCATAGTCTATCCCTCTGAGGGGTAGAGGTTTGCAATGTACACAGCAGTGGGGAGTGGTCAGAGATGCCCCGAGGAAGTAACTCTATTCCAAGGACCCTGGGAAGCATGGGGGCACCAGCATAGACTAGGTCAATACGGGAGAGTGTGTTGTAGGAGGAGGAATGGCACGTAAACTGGCGATCTGATGGGTGTTTCCACCTCCAGACATCCTCCAGCCCAAACACCTGTGCCCAGCGAGAAACTGGAGAGTCCGTGGCCCGGTCAGGCGTCAACTTATCCAGGGAGGGGTTAGGAGGAATATTAAAGTCCCCTGCTATAACCACATTGTCAGTCTGGAATTGGGCTATCAGGGCAGTCAGTTTATGTAGTAGAGACAGATCCGCAGGAGGAGGCATATAAAGACCCACCAGCACCATTTCTATCATGTCTATTGTGGCATGGACCAGTACGTATCTCCCGTCCTTATCTGTGACAATATCAAGAGGCTCAAAATTAAGGGACCTATGGATAAGGACGCTAACCCCCCGGGCATAGCCGGAGTATGTGGCATGATAGTGGTATCCCACCCAGGGCCTCTTCAATCCCATAATCCTTCCCCCCACTAGGTGCGTCTCCTGAAGAATACAGATATGCGGAGCATATTTTTTCATGTAGTCAAAAACAAGAGAGCGTTTAATCTTCTGGTTAAGCCCCCTAACGTTCCAGGAGAGGATCTTCAACGGAGCCATAATCTGGAAGGGCAGGGGGGACCAACGGATACGACCACCCGGCCAGGGTCGGGGCACAAATATCTCATCTTAAGTAATGCAATGATATACCTTGTACATTCATTATAGTAGCGCTGTCTATACCAGAAAACATGAAAGCATGTAACAAAAAGACAACAAAAAAAACAGAAAAAAACCCAGAACTCCCCTCCCTTCCCACCCCACACCCCAGAAAAACAGCCCCAGGGTGTTTGAGAACCCAAACCAAACATAATCAAACCCATTTAAAGGAGAAATCTCCCGTGGGGGCGGTGCGTATCAACCAGCACACCTAGGACAGAGTCTCCTGCGCAGAGTAGACCACTCCAGCGCAGCCGCTTCCTGGAGGCAAAGGAAAAGAAAAAACAAGACAAAAGGGAACAAATCGTAATGCATGTGGCGCCTCAGATTGAAGTGCAAGATTCTCTTGGAATGTTCCAAGGGCCCATTCTTAGTAGCAACTCATCCAACAGGACGACAACTTCGGAGTAGCGGGGTCCAGCATCAACAGTACAGTGTATTCACATCCAGAAGTAATCACGCAAACCCCCCCGGGTATAAACTAGGGAAGGAGTAGGGCCCTAAGGCCCGTTAGACAGAAATATAAAAACATGAACCCGTAGACCCCCCCTAAGGAGCATCAGAATATCAGGTCGGCTCCTCGCCCCCTGCCCAAAACCAGTAGTAAAAAGGAGAGGGGCACTCCGACCTGCCCTCCAAGTTCCAAGATGGAGGGACAGAGCTGGGGGGGGGGGGGGGGGAAATCCGATCCGCGTGACACTGAGCAAAGCTTGTGATGCTTGTGGACCCCAGTCGGGTAATCACCATCAAAAAATTATCTCTGCTGGGGAAGGGAATCAATCCATCTGGAGGCCTCACTCGGGGCGGTAAAGAAACTAACGGATTCTCCGTCAATCACTCTGAGTTTCGCGGGGAACATCATGTTGTACTTGAGACCTTTGGTGCGCAGCTGGGCCTTGACTTGGTCGAATGTCCTGCGTTGCCTCTGCGTCTCCACAGAATAATCAGGAAAGAGCATTAATTTAGCATTTTCAAAGCGCAGGTCCCCCACCTTCCTCGCCTCCCGAAGAACCAGATCTCTGTCTCTAAGGTTCAAAAGGCGGAAAATAAACGTGCGTGGCGGGGCGCCCGGTGGGCCACGAACCGACGGCATTCTGTGCGCTCGTTCCACGACAAAATGAGGGGAGAACTCAGCGAGCGGGAGAAGTGTACGTAGCAAACGTTCGGTAAAGGCTTCGGTGTCACGGCCCTCCGACCCCTCCGGGAGGCCCACCAACCTCAGGTTGTTCCTCCTATTCCTGTTCTCGTGGTCCTCGGCCCTGGATTCCAGCGCCTTCACCCGCACCTGCAGGGTACGGAGGGAGGCATCATGGTCGCGGGTAACATCTTCCACGTCTCCAACCCTCCGCTCCACCTCGGCAAGCCGCTCCCGGTGTTTATCCATATCTCGCCGGATAAGCCCCATGTCGAGCTGTATCTGCTCTATCTTAGTGGTTAGGGTAGTCTGGCAACCAGTGATCGCTTGCATAAGAGCTTGAAATTGATCATCACCCATCGGTGGCGTGTCAGCGTGGTCCGTTTGAGACGCCATGTTGGTGTAGGCCTGCCCGCGTGCCGCGCGGGTCTGTAGCGGAGTTCCCGGCGGGGTTCCCGGGACCGTGTGCTTCTTCCTATGGGAACCGGAGCTACCCCTGCGCATCCCAGAGCCTCACCACCGCTTCACCGGCCCACGGGGAGAGATATATGTCCCTAAATGCCGGATAAATAGCCTGCCAGGTGCGGAGCTCTCTGCAAACACGTCCTAGCTGGTTGCCATCTTGGCCACGCCCCAATGGCTCACTTTAGTGGTTAGGTGTTGTGGGTTCATTTAAATGTAAATGTAAATGTTCAGGTAGATGGGAGTTAAAGTGACTCTGTCAATTAAAAAAAATTAAAAACCGGGCACTAGCAGGGATTACTTGGAGGCTCCTGGAGATTTAGGCTGCAGCCCATCATAGCAATGGGCCAAAAGGAATGTATGGGTTGGAGGGAGAGAGCACATGTATGAAAAAGTAGGACAAAGACCAACTAATAGCATGTTTAGAGAAGAAGAGAATTCACTTTTTATCCTACAAGGTCCTGATCTTCTCATTAGACAATAAAGTATTCATGATTCACACCAGTGTAGAACATCAGCATATACTGTCTGATATCAAGAAAAAAATATATACTTTCGTCTTGGTACAAAAAAAGCTTGTATCTGGATGTCCACAATTTAGTTTTATAGGCACAAGGCCACCTACTGCTCACCTATGGCGTCATGTTAACCATACTGATCTAGATAATAACAAAGAAATGCAGAAAAGGCCTAAAATAATTTATCGAATTCCGGTATCTTGCAATTATGAAGCAAATTCTGCCTCTGTGGTTTAATTCATCTTCTCATAAGTATGTAATACCTGAAACAAGCACTTGACTCCTCAACTGTGCTTGTCCGGGGGACCATTTTCATTTCACATCCAAAAGGTAATATAATTACTTAGCCTCTCATAAGAATTCATTTTGTTCATGTCATGACTTTGAAGATTTAAGATCTGACTCTCATTTACTGACCTTCATTCGAGCTCTCAAAGATTGAGTTATGGAGAGAACTAGCAATCAAGCCCTGAGCCATAAAAATGTTTCATTTGTACGGAAGATCACAATCGCTTATTGTCTGGAGACAAGTATGACAGGCCATTTTCTTCCAAAATAGGAAGTCAAACAACATCTCACAAAAGTTGGGGAAACTTCCTGCACTGGACACCTTGATTATATGGTAGGAGAGGACCAGGAAGACAGAAGCTGTCTAGGTGTGATTAAATTCGGTGTGTTTGTAAGACATGCAGAAGATTGTGAAGGGTAGACATGTCATAATGTAAAAAAATTCAGTTATACAAAATGGAAATACTTCAAAGCTTTGAGTGGTCTACTGAATCTCCATTTCTATCTGATTCAGTGGTTTCACACCATTTGGACTAAATTAGATTGTACAAAGTTATAAGAACACCTAATGGTTGGTAAACAAAAGGAATCTGAACAATATCACAAACTATTCTATATTTGGCTTTTTTGCAGATGGCCGCTGAGCTCTTTTCTATTAAATCCACATGATCCAATGCTGAAGTTTAGGGAAAAAAACATTTCTCTACAGCTTTAGTTGTATTACTTACCTGTGTAGCACCCTCTAGGTAGGTAGGTGCTAGAGATAGGATTTTCTAGAATAGGTAAATTTAGGCAGGCCTGTATGGTTTGGTCTAATCTGGGCTCAGAGTGGCTCATGGTAGCAGCTGGTGACTCACAGGCAGCATCACTGAGACCTCACTCTTCTTTCTAGAGTTTGCTGGAAAGTTCTGGAAAGAGAGGAGGAGAGGAGAGGAGAGGTGGAGCTGCCTGTGGTGTTTTAGGGAGCCCTGACCAATCCCCAAACTGGATTAGCAGGCAGAAGGCCTCCTTAAATACTCAGGGTCAACCCAGCTGAGGAGGAGTTGGGAGGAAGAGCTGGAGTGAGAGAGTGTGGAGGCTGTCAGGGCCTGTGAGGGAGCTCCCCAGTCTGAGGAGTGACCTTGGGCCTGGGCTTGAGTGCATTTGGGACCACCTTCAGGAACGCATGAAGAGATCTTGGACCGGAGGCAGAAGAGACAGCAAAGAGAGGACAGCAGGAGAGACCACTACTAAGAGATTCCAGGGATGACAACTGGTTGCAGCCAAGAGGGCTGGTGAGTGAGGCACAGTTGGGAGGACTGGGGAGGCATGCCTGAGAGGACTGGGTGCATGCAGCCTGAGATGGGTGCAGAAACAGAAGTGTGGACTGTGGTGAAAGGGGCAGTGGAGAGAGGCAGCTGCAGCCAGGAAGGCTGGCAGGGCCTTAAGATGACTTACTGGGCTCAGTAGCCACATGTAGGACAGCTAGCACCAGAGACTTTCTATTTTGCTATACCATAGGGGCGCGGTCCCTGCCTACAAAGGGCAATCTAAAGGCCTGGCTGGGCCAGTGTCAGGCAAAACCACTTTCTGCCTGAAGATTAGAGAGGAAGTGATGTGCTGGAGGAGAAAGACTGAAGATTAGAGAGGAAGTGATGTGCAGGAGGAGAAATGGACTACTGGACAGTATATAGTTGTCCCAAGCAAGTGCTACTAATTCTACTGGGCACCCCATATTTCCCTTACTCCATCCAAGTTCAATTCCCTCAATAAAACAAAAAAGAAAAAAAAAAGAACATGAACTGTTCTATGTCTCTGAGTGTCTGAGAGGTGAATGCCAGGCTGGGCAAGGGTGACAGACAATCCAACATTTCAGCAGCCCCTATGGGGGTACCGCTACACCTGTAATGAAGTATGTCCCCCAATGTGCAGGCTCCTGGATTCTCTAAAAATCCTCTCTGCAGGGCTGCCTTGTCCTCTTCCTTCTACTGGACTTCTGGTACTGTGGGGGTTAATCGCTTAAGTTTTCGGGCTGAGCTGTAACTAAAGAAGATGGACACGCCCCCCTCCTGCCCTCTTCACCAATAAAAAAAGTTATTTCACTGATTACGTCGAAAGCATTGTCAAAGAGAGAACTGTGAAACATTTAATAAATTATTACTTAGAAGTGTTACCCTTAGATTTAGTAATTAAAGTGCCATTAAATCCCAAACCAAAAATGTCATGTATTGCACTTTAGCAATCAATAGATGCGATGGCTGCATTCCTTTTAATTTTTTAGGCTTATTTCACTCTGATTTCACCTGACGATCTAGCCAGTAACACTCCTCCTGTATTAGAGTGCCTCCACTCTGGATGAATGAGAACAGGGGGCAGATTTGGACAGCAGCATTGTTAGTCTTTGGGGATGAGAGTATAATGCCGCGTACACACGATCTGACTTTCCTGCGGACTTGGTCCGGTGGACTAGAGTCCGTCAGACAATTCGATCATGTGTGGGCTCCAGCTGACTTTTTCTTCCCAAAAGTCCGGCGGACTTGGCTTTTAGCAGACAATCCATTCGTCTGTGCACTAGTCCAACGGACTAAAACTGACACTAGGGCAGCTATTGGCTACTGGCTATAAACTTCTTTATTCTACGTCATCATGTTTGAATACGTCTGACTTTTGCAGTGATCGTGTGTGGCCAAGTCAGTTCGTTTGAAAGTCCGGCGGACCTCAGCTGCAAAGTCCGTCGGTTTGTCCGCCAGAAGAAGTCAGTTGAAAAGTCCGGTCGTGTGTACGCGGCATTAGATGTACTAGCAGATTTAAATACACTAACAAATTGAAGCCAAACTCCATCTACCATTTTATAAGCAGTTTCAACAAACTTTTTTTTTCCTTTTAGGATAAAGGTTTTACATAATTAAATAAAGCTGCTCATTGTAACCCCCCTTTGTCATTGTTTAATGGCTTGTCTCATTCCTGTAATTGCAAAAGAGCTTGTTTTTTTTTTTTTGAAAAACAACAGACTTATTGGCTGTATTACAACAAGGAAATAGAAGAAAGAAAGCCTAAACAAGAACATTATTGCAGCCATCGCATCTAAGAATTGGTATAAATGTTTGCTTTTAGGTGTAATACTGCATTAAATTGGGGTGGGCATAGTGCATTTTTTTTCTTGCAGTGGTAAACTCTCTGTAATACTGATAACATGTGCTAGGAAATAAAATAAAAAGACTTTAACCCTTTCATGACTAAGTCTATTTTTGGCATTTGGTGTTTACAAGTTAAAATCCATATTTTTTGCTAGAAAATTACTTGGAACCCCCAAACATTATATATATTTTTTTAGCAGAGACTCTAGAGAATAAAACGGTGATTGTTGCAATATTTTATGTCACACGGTATTTGGGCAGCGGTGTTTTAAACGCAACTTTTTGGGAAAAGGGACACTTTCATGAATTAAAAAAAACGAAACAGTAAAATTAGCCCAATTTTTTTGCATAATGTGAAAGATAATGTTACGCCGAGTAAATAGATACCAAACATGTCACACCTTATAATTGCACGCACTCGTGGATTGACGACAAAGTACGGTACCTAAAAATTTCAATAGGCGACGCTTTAAATTTTTTGTACGGTTACCAGGTTAGCATTACAGAGGAGGTCTAGTGCTAGAATTAATGCTGTCTCTCTGACGATCGCGGCAATACCTCACATATGTGATTTGAACACCGTTTACATATGCGAACGTGACTTCCGTATGCGTTTTCTTTGCTTCGCGAGCTCGCGGGGACGGCGGGCACTTTAAAAAAATTTTTTTTTATTTATATTATTTATTGTAAAATGAATAAATTGTTTTTAAAAAAAAAAAAAACATCCCTTGTGACAGTAATAGGTGGTGACAGGTACTCTTTATGGAGGGATCGGGGGTCTAAAAGACCTTCAATCCCTCCTTTACACTTCAATGTATTCAGATCGCCGAAAACGGCGATTCTGAATACTGTATATTTTTTTAAAACCGGCGCCATTGGCAGCAGAGTAAACGGGAAGTGACGTCATGATGTCGCTTCCGTGTTTACTATTAGGATACTGTAACGAAGCCGATTACGGCTTCGTTCCAGTTCCTCCCCAGCAGCCGGAGGCATCTGAGCTTGAATCGGTGCTCCGGTAACAGCGGTAACAGCGGTAACAGCCATCCCCTCCCGCTCCTCCGGCATAACAGGCGTCCCCTCCCGCTCCTCCGGCATAACAGCTGAGCGGCTTTTAACTGCTTTGGTTGTTATGGCTGGATAGCCAATCGCCTGCTGTAAAAAAAAACTGTACTGGGATAATGCCTGCAGGTGTGATGTAATTTGTGCCCAGCTACTTTGGGCACTACAACAATGGTGGGGCCCAGGGTAGTTGCCCCTTTTGCCCTGCCTTAAAGATGGCCCTGGTTAACCCTTTAGGAGCATCTCACTACAAAAAAAGCAGAGGATGCCTAAAATCTCACTTACATATCAGTGTACACCTCTGAGAAAATCCGTGAGTTAATCAAGCAAGCATAAAATTACATTTCTGGGTTGTTCTGTATACCAGCTATGTACAGAATGCCACCAGGTTGCCATACTACATTGCAGTTTATATAAAATGACAGCAGTTTAACCAGTTAAGGACCAGCCGCCATAGTTGTAATGCGGCAGGTTGGCTCTCCTGGGCAAATCCCCTTCATTGTACGTCGGCCGCTTTAAGACCAATAGGGGGCATGCCTGCACCGCGATGCCAGAGCCAATGCGCTTGGCCGATGGCCACGATGTCCACTGGCCACCCGCGATCGCTCCTGAGAGAGGCAGAACGGGGATCTGTCAATGTAAACAGACAGATCCCGTTCTGTGTGGGGAGAATAGACAGATTTGTTGAGCCTAGTGATTAGGAACAGCGATCTGTCTCCTCCTCCAGTCACTACACTGCCCCCACAGTTAGAAACACCTCCCTAGGGAACACTTAACACCTTGATCGCCTTCTAGTATTAACCCCATTTCCTGCCAGTGACATTTATACAGTAATCAGTGGCTATTTTTAGCACTGATCGCTATATAAATGTCAATGGTCCCAAAAAAGTGTCATAGTGTCCGATCTGTCCGCTGCAGTCCCGCTAAAATCCGCTGATCACCGCCATTACTAGTTAACAAAAAAATGAATAATAAAAATGCCATAAAACTACCCCTTATTTTGAAGATGCTATAACTTTTGTGCAAACCAATCAATATACGCTCATTGCGATTTTTTTACCAAAAATATGTAGAATATATTTCAGCCTAAACTGATGAAGAAATTCGTTTTTTTTACATTTCTTTAAAAAAAAATCGATATTTATTGTAGCAACAAGTACAAAATATTGTCGGTCTTTTTTGTTTATAGCGCAAAAAAAAGAAACCGCTGAGGTGATCAAATACAAATACAACGCTACACGACGTGCAATTGTCAGTTAAAGCAACGCAGTGCCGTATCGCAAAAATGGCCTAGTCATTAAGGGGGCAAATCCTTCCGGTCCTTAACCACTACAATACAGGGCACTTTCACCCCCTTCCTTCCCAGCCCAATTTTCAGCTTTCAGCGCTCTAGCGCTTTCAGTGACAATTGCGCGGTCATGCTACACTGTACCCAAATGAAATTGTTATCATTTTGTTCGCACAAATAGAACTTTATTTTGGTGTTATTTATTCACGACTCCGTTTTTTTTTTTGCGATATAAGCGCAAAAATAGCGGAAATTTGAAAAAAAAACAATATTTTCTTTTTTCTATTTGAAAAGAAATCCAATAAAATCAAATTTTGTCATAAATTTAAGCCAAAATGTATTCTGCTACATGTTTTTGGTAAACAAAATTCCGTTAAGTGTATAATAATTGGTTTGTGTGATCACGGACATATGTACGCAAATGATCATGTACATATGTGTGCAGGTGATCACGTACATATGTGTGCAGATAATCATTGGGACATGTGATTTTAGTGGGACATATGTGGGGGACATGTTTTTATTATTTGGGGACATGTGTGTTTTGGGGACATATGTGGGGACTGTGTTTGTACTGTGTGGTGTGTTGTGTGTTTACACTACACTGATGATCAGTGAGTAAAAAGCTGTAAAAAGCAGCCCATACTCACTGATCATCAGCCGGCTGCAACGTTCTGCTCTCCTCTCCTCAGCGGTGACTTCCATGTGAGGAGAGGAGAGCCGATTGCCTAGCAACCGGCTGTTTGTTTACATCACATGACGGCCGTGATTGGACACGGCCGTCATGTGATCAGGAGGGCCAATCACAGAGCCCTCCTGCCGATCTGAGATGTGCCGTGTCCGGGTGACACGAGCACATCGGGATCGCGCCGCTGCGCGGGCACGCACGCGCGCGATCCCGCTACTCCTGAAGGACGTTCCTGAACGTCCTATCAGGAGTAGACGGCTCCCACCCGGCCGTATATATGCATTGGCTGGGTGGGAAGTGGTTAAGTGGCTAAAATGGAAAAGGACATTTGTAATAACATTCCATTACAAAATGGCCTATGTTTCAATTACATAACAGTGCCTTGGAAAAGTATTCATACCCCTTGAAATTTTCCACATTTTGCCATGGTCCAACCAATAACATAAATGTATTTTATTGGGATTTTACATGATAGACCAACACCAACTAGCACATAATTGTGAAGTGGAAGGAAATGATAAATGGTTTTCAACCTTTTTTACAAATAAATACTGTATCCGAAAAGTGTGGCGTGCATTTGTATTCAGAGGACATTCTTCCACACGTTTGCTGCGTCCCCCACTGATTTCTTGCAAACTAGCCCAATTAGCCATTTTCCCTCCCCGGTGTCTCCGAGGATCTGAAAAAAAGAATTGTTGCTCTATATAAAAATGGTCTAGGCTATAAAAACATTGCTGAGATCCTGAAACGGAGCTGCAGCATGGTGACCAAGACTATACAGTGGTTTAACAGGACAGGTTCCACTCAGAACAGGCCTCACCATGGTTGACCAAAGAAGTTGAGTGCACATGCTCAGCGTCATATCCAGAGGTTGTCTTTGGGAAAGAGATGTATGAGTGCTGCCAGTATTGCTGCAGAGGTTGAAGGGGTGGAGGGTCAGCCTGTCAGTGCTCAGACCATATGCCGCACGCTGCATAAAATTGGTCTGCATGGGTGTTGTCCCAGTAGGAAGCCTCTTCTAAAGATGATGCACAAGAAAGCCTGCAAACAGAAGACAAGCATACTAAGAACATGGATTACTGGAACCATGTCCTATGGTCTGATGAGACCATGATAAATTTATTTGGTTCAGATGGTGTCAAGTGTGTGTGGTGGCAACCAGGTGAGGAGTACAAAGACAAGTGTGTCTTGCCTACAGTCAAGCAGGGTAGTAGGAGTGTCATAGTCTGGGGCTGCATGAGTGCTGCCAGCACTGGGGAGCTACAGTTTATTGAGGGAACCATGAATGCCAACATGTACTGTGACACACTGAAGCAGAGCATGATCCCCTCCCGGGGCCGCAAGGCAGTATTCCAACATGATAATGACCCCAAACACACCTCCACGATGACCACTGCCTTGCTAAAGAAGCTGATGGTAAAGGTGATGGACTGGCCAGACCTAAACCCTACTGAGCATCTGTGGGGCATCCTCAAACGGAAGGTGGAGGAGCGCAAGGTCTCTAACATCCACCAGTTCCATGATGTCGTCATAGAGGAGTGGAAGAGGACTCCAGTGGCAACCTGTGAAGCTCTGATGAACTCCACGCCCAAGAGGGTTAAGGTAATGCTGGAAAATAATGGTGGCCAAAGAAAATATTGACACTTTGGGCCCAATTTGGACATTTTCACTTAGGGGTGTACTCACTTTTGTTGGCAACGGTTTAGACACTAATGGCTGTGTGTTGAGTTATTTTGAGGGGACAGCAAATTTACACTGTTATAAAAGCTGTACACTCACTACTTTACATTGTATCAAAGTGTAATTTCTTCAGTGTTTTCACATGAAAAGATATATTAAAATATTTATAAAAATTAGGGGTGTACCCACGTGTGTGAGATACTGTATATATATATATATATATATATATATATATATATATATATATATATATATATATATATATATAATTTTTATTTTTATTTTTTCCCATGAAAGTGACATTACCCTTTAATACATGGGTGCTCAACCTGTGGCCCTCCAGCTGTTGCAGGACCTACAAAGTTCCCATGAGACATTGCAAGCCCCTGACAGTCAGGGCCAGATTAAGAACATCATGGGCCTGGTGCTGAGGATTTTGGTGGGGCCTTTTATAAACAATAAATAAATAAAAATGCAAACTATTTTTTGTTATAACAAATTAAATTAAAGGGAGAGAGGGAGGATGAGAGAAAGAGAAAGAGAGAGAGAAAGGGGATGAAAGAGGTGTGAAGGGTAAGGGAGAGAGGATGAGAGAGAAAGGGGGGATGAGAGAGAGAGAATGCACATGAGCATGTTTGGGAATGACATCAACGCAGCCTGGCCAAGGCAAGTCACCGAAGGCTCAGAACCCAGAAGGAAGACCGGGTGAAGATGGAAGTGCCCGAGCCCCGCTGGATTGATCACAGCACAGCACTGGAGGGCTCAGTCTGAAAATTTAAGTGTACCCTAATGTGCTAATATGCTGGGCATACTTGCACATTATGGCATAACCTACCCCAGGGCCAGTGGCGTAACTAGAACCTTCAGGGCCCCGATGCAAGAAACCATGAAGGGCCCCCCTGAACCCCAGCCAGGGCCCTTCCCTTCGAGTCTGGCGGTGGAACTCCAGGGCGTGGTCACAGGTATGACCTTTGTGAGCCCTGTAGTTCCACCACTGGTATCATTAGTTTTTTTTTTTTATAATTTTTTTTTAATTCTTAGGTGCCCCATTGGGGGACTGTCCTTAGGCAGGATGGGGTCCCTGTCCACAGAAGAGATGAGGTCCTTTTCTCCAGGGCAGATGAAGTTACTGCCCCCAGGTGAGAAGGGGTCCCGGTCCCCAGGGGAGGTGGGGGTCCCTGTCCCCACGTAAGAAGGGGTCCCTGTCCCCAGGGGGAGAGGGAGGGGGTATGTAATGGTGTGCGGGGGATGGGGTCCTCTCACTCACCATGACCAAGCTGTAGGCCGCACACTCATCCATGTTGGCCTGGGCTCCATCCATTGTGCTGGATGGGCGATCAGCTTATCTCCCAGAAAGACCTTTCATCATCTGTGTATGACGGGGGAGGAGGGGGGCTGGCAGACAAGCCTGCAGTGTCCTCCGGGGAGCCGGCTCTCATAGGGCTGCACTGCATCTGTGTGCTTAAAGTTTGTTTACCCGGGAGAAGTATGCAGTGCAGTGTGGGCCGAACTCGGGGGGGGGGGGGGGGGGCGGGACTCTGGCCGGGGAGAACAGACATCGGACTGAGCGGCAATGCATGAAGCAGGATAGGGGTACTCTGAGGAGCCGGCTGAGGACACAGGTCATGCAGGGAATGCACAACTAAAGAGCAGCCAGTTCAATAGTCGAGCATGGAGCTCTGCTAGTCACTCTCCACCTCCAGCCACCCGTGTGCATGGTGCACTGGTACCCCTAGCTGCCTATGCTGCTGATGGCCATATGTAGAGGGGGCTGCATGGGCCCCCTGCATCACAGGGCCCGGTTGCGGTCGCGACTGCTGCACCCCCTATAGTTACACCCCTGCCCAGGGCCTCTAAAAAGTAGTAATGTTAGAAAAGTTTACTACCGCTTTAATATCACAGGAGCCTCTCATGGGGCCCCCTACTGACCCTGTGGCCCTTGGGCAGTGCCTAAGTGCATAGTTGTCAACATTTCAAAAATATTTTCAGGGATGCTTTTTTTTTTTACCAGTGGTAAATTTAGAGTAGCTGACATCTCCTATGTTCCTCTATACATCACAATAGTAATTACAAAATTAAATAAGTACTAATAGTGGGGCAGAACAAATATGAGGACTGTGAGATTTCCTTTAGTTGAACTAACAAAAGTGCCCATTCTAGAGCTGGTAACATTGAGGATATTCAGCATAATTTTAAAGAACAGTTTTTGTGGGTAAGAGGCATGGGGGGGGTATGGATGGTATAAACGTGGTAAGTATGTGCAGGTGAGGGAGAGGAATGTGGAGGGTCTAACAGTGGGCACTATGTACACAAGAGGAGTGCAGAGGGTATGGCAGAAGGCACTATGTACAGGAGAGAAGTGTGAAGGGTATGACAGTGAGCAGTATGCACAGCAGAGGAGTGTAGAGGGTATGACATTGGGCACTATGTATAAGAGAAGAGTTGGGGGGGTATGACAATGAGCAATATGTACAGGAGAGTGGAGGGTATGGCAGTGGGCACAATGTACAGGAGAGAAGTGTGGAGAGTAGGACAGTAAGCAGTAATTACAGGAGAGGAGTGTGGAGGGAGGGTATGACGGTGGGCACTATGTATAGGAGAGGAGTATGGAAGGTATGACAGTGAGTAGTATGTACAGGAGAGGAGTGTGGAGGGTATGACAGTGGGCAATATGTATAGGAGAGAAGTGTTGGAGGTATGACAGTGGGCAATATGTATAGGAGAGGAGTGTGGAGGGTATGACAGTGAGTAGTATGTACAGGAGAGGAGTGTAGAGGGTATGACAGTGGGCACTATGTATAGGAGAGAAGTGTTGGAGGTATGACAGTGGGCACTATGTATAGGAGAGGAGTGTGGAGGGTATGACAGTGAGTAGTATGTACAGGAGATGAGTGTGGAGGGTATGACAGTGGGCGCTATGTATAGGAGAGGAGTGTGAAGGGTACAACAGTGGGCACTATGTACAGGAGAGAAGTGTATGAGAGTGGGCACTATGTACAGGAGAGGAGTGTGTAGGATATGACAGCAGGCGTTATGTATAGGAGAGAAGTGTGGAGGGTATGACAGTGAGCAGTATGTACAGGAGAGAAGTGTGGAGAGTATTACAGTGGGCACTATGTAAAGGAGAGAAGTGTGGAGAGTATGACAGTGGGCACTATGTATAGGAGAGGAGGATGAAGTAATCTGGGAAGGAAACTTTTAAAGGTTTGTGGAAGGATGTTTAGGGACTGCGTAGTGGTTAAGCAGGCCATACATGGATTGAAATTACACTAATTAAGCAGAGACCAGCCATAGTCGATCTATGTATGGGCTAGCTGGTTTTACACAAGTCAACCTATTAACCGACTTGAGTACAACCAGCCTGTCAGGTTTTCCCCAAAACAATCAGTGCTGCCAGCTATAGTTAGCAACACTAATCATTGTATTCACTGGCAGAACACAATAACACTGCGGGAGTGATTGCCCCATTCACAGGTCAGCAGTAGGGATGAGCCGAACACCCCCCGGTTCGGTTCGCACCAGAACTTTCGAACGGACCCCAAATTCGAACGAACGTTAGAACCCCATTGAAGTCTATGGGACTCGAACGTTCGAAATGAAAAGTGCTAATTTTAACGGCTAATATGCAAGATATTGTCCTAAAAAGGGTTTGGGGACCTGGCTCCTGCCCCAGGGGACATGGGTCAATGCAAAAAAAAGTTTTAAAAACGTCCGTTTTGGCGGGAGCACTGATTTTAATGACGATTAAAGTGGGAAAAAAAAGTGAAATATTCCTTTAAATATGGTGCCTGGGGGGTGTCTGTAGTATGCCTGTGAAGTGCCACGTGTTTCCCGTGTTTAGAACAGTCCCTGCACAAAATGACATTTAACGGAAATAACACCATTTAAAACTGCTTGCGGTTTTAATGTTATATCTGGTTCCTGCAATATGGTTGAAAATCATTGAGAAAAATGGCATGGGTAGCCCTCCCTGCCCATTACCAGCCTATTTGGGTCTTGTACGCATATTAAGGGGAACCCCGTACCCATATTAAAAAAGGAAATGCGTGTGGCCCCCAGGCCCTATATACTCAGAACAGCAGTATACAGGCGGTGCAAACAAGACAGGGACTGTGTAGGTTTGTTGTGTTAAGTTGAATCTGTTTGTAATTTTCAACTGGTACATTTTTAAAGTGTAGCTCCAGTCAAAAAAACTATTTTTAAGCTTTTTGGAAAACATAGGGAAGGGTTATCACCCCTGTATAATTTGTTTTGTCGTCCATCTTTTTTCATCTCACTTGCTGTTGTCTCCTTCCGTTTGCAAGTAGGAGATGTTTGTAAATTGGATGTTTGAAAGTAGGGGCCTGCCCTATATGCTCTGCATAAATGGCGGAACAAGGTGTTGGTTTTGCCACAACATTGTAAGCCCTCAAAGTGACTCTTGGTGGGCGCTGGAGCGCCCTGCTGTGAACGATTATATCAAGAATTGTAATTACATGCCATTGTTGAACAGTGGTAGAAAAATTGACCTTTGGTGGTTGTGGTGCTGGTGCCACAACACTATAAGTCCTCACCGTTACTCTGGGTGGGCACAGGAAGGGGCCCTCCTGTGAAATATTATATCAAGAATTGTAATTACATGTCCCTGTTAAACAGGGGCAGAAAAATTGGGCCTTAGGCACTGCTGCTGGTGCCGCCACACTGCAACCTCTGCCATATACTCTAGTTTTATTGCAGGAATTAGCCCTGCTGCAAAGCATTGCATCAAAAATTGTAATTAAACGCCCCTGTTAAACAGGGGCAGAAAAATTGGGCCTTAGGCACTGGTGCTGGTGCCACCACACTGCAACCTCTGCCATATACTCTTGTTTGATTGCAGGAATTAGCCCTGCTGCAAAGCATTGCATCAAAAATTGTACTTAAACGCCCCTGTTAAACAGGGGCAGAAAAATTGGGCCTTAGGCACTGGTGCTGGTGCCACCATACTGCAACCTCTGCCATATACTCTAGTTTTATTGCAGGAATTAGCCCTGCTGCAAAGCATTGCATCAAAAATTGTACTTAAACGCCCCTGTTGAACAGGGGCAGAAAAATTGGGCCTTAGGCACTGGTGCTGGTGCCACCACACTGCAACCTCTGCCATATACTCTAGTTTTATTGCAGGAATTAGCCCTGCTGCAAAGCATTGCATCAAAAATTGTAATTAAACGCCCCTGTTAAACAGGGGCATAAAAATTGGGCCTTAGGCACTGGTGCTGGTGCCACCACACTGCAACCTCTGCCATATACTCTTGTTTGATTGCAGGAATTAGCCCTGCTGCAAAGCATTGCATCAAAAATTGTACTTAAACACCCCTGTTAAACAGGGGCAGAAAAATTGGGCCTTAGGCACTGGTGCTGGTGCCACCACACTGCAACCTCTGCCATATACTCTTGTTTGATTGCAGGAATTAGCCCTGCTGCAAAGCATTGCATCAAAAATTGTACTTAAACGCCCCTGTTAAACAGGTGCAGAAAAATTGGGCTGATGGCATCAACCAGAACCAGAAATGTTCTTCCAACATATCAGCGGAGGAGGAAGAGGATAGACAATCAACATAACAGGACAGTCACTCAGCATCAGCATAGGCAGTCTTGAAGGGATGTGGTATTTCAAAAAAATTATTCGGTTACATCAGCTTCAGGTGCTTGGTAGCTGTGGGTGATCCAAGACTGATTCATCTTGATGAAGGTCAGTCGATCAACTGATTTGGTGGACAGGCGCACCCTGTGATCGGTAACAAAGCCACCAGCAGCACTGAAGGTGCGTTCCGAAAGAACGCTGGATGCAGGACAGGCCAGTAGCTCAATTGCATACTGTGCAAGCTCTGGCCAGTGATCCATCCTCAAGACCCAGTAAGCCAGAGGATTTTCGGTGGGAAAGGTGTCCAAGTCTGACCTTGCCCCTAGGTATTCCTGCACCATGTAAATCAGACGCTGGCGATGGGTGCTGGAACCGATCATACCTTGGGGCTGCGGACTAAAAAATTGTCTGAAAGCATCAGTCAGACGGCCACCTTCTCCACCGCTCCTGCTGACCGATGCCTCAGCAACACGTTGTCCAGGACCAGGAGTTTGTAACCTCCCAGTCTCTGGGAACGCGTTGCACAGACCTTTCTGCAAGGCCTCCCGGAGATGTCTCATCCTCTGCTCCCTCTGCGACGGCAAGATAAGGTCGGCAACCTTACCCTTGTACCGTGGATCAAGGAGAGTGGCCAGCCAGTAATGGTCCCTCTCCTTGATCCGAAGAATATGAGGATCCTTCCGCAGGCTTTGCAGGATCAGGGAGGCCATGCAGCGTAGGTTAGCTGAGGCATTCGGTCCGGAGTCCTCTGGGTCACTAAGGACAACATGATCCGCAGCTACCTCCTCCCAGCCACGTACAAGTCCACGTGTTTCTTGGGACTGTAAATCATCCCTACAGGACTGCTGCTGCTGCTGATGCTGATGCTGAGTGCCAGCCTCCACCTCCATGCTGACACAATCATCCTCCTCCTCCTCTTCCTCCTCCTCATCCTCTTCCTGTGTGATGGGTGGCACATCAGGAACACTGTCTGGATAAAGGGGGCCTTGAGAGGCAAGGAAGTCCTCCTCTTCCTGCCTCTGTTCTGCCTCAAGTGCCCTGTCCATTATTCCACGCAGCGTATGCTCCAAGAGGTGGACAAGAGGTACAGTGTCACTGATGCATGCACTGTCACTGCTCACCATCCTTGTGGCCTCCTCAAACGGTGACAGGACAGTGCATGCATCCCTGATCATGCCCCACTGGCGTGGTGAGAAAAAACCAAGCTCCCCTGACCCTGTCCTGGTGCCGTAGTCGCACAGGTACTCATTGATGGCCCTCTGCTGCGGGTGCAGCCGCTGCAGCATGGCCAATGTTGAGTTCCATCTGGTGGGCATGTCACATATAAGGCAGTTCTTGGGCAGGTTCAACTCCTTTTGGAGCTCAGCCAGCCGAGCACAGGCATTAAATGATCGGTGGAAATGCACACAGACTTTCCTGGCCTGCTTCAGGACATCCTGTAAGCCGGGGTACCTGCCCAAGAACCGCTGTACCACCAGGTTAAGGACGTGAGCTACACAGGGCACATGGGTCAGTTGTCCCTGTCGGAGGGCGGAGAGGAGGTTGGTGCCATTGTCGCAAACCACCATTCCTGGCTTAAGCTGGCGTGACGTCAACCACCTCTCGGCCTGCCCCTGCAGAGCTGACAAAACATCCGCCCCAGTGTGGCTCCTGTCCCCCAAACAAACCAGCGCAAGCATGGCATCGTTTTGCCTGCGTACTTGCGTAGCCCCTGGAACGCCTACGGAGCACCGCTGGTTCTGAGGACAGAGCACTGGAAGAGGCCATGGAGGAAGAAGAAGAGGAGGGGGTGGAGGAGAGAGGTGTGTCACAACCAATAGTAGCATTTTGGAGGCGTGGTGGCGGAACAACCTCCAACACTACTGCACCTTGTCCTGCATCCTTCCCAGCTGCCAGAAGAGTGACCCAATGGGCCGTGAAAGACAGGTAACGTCCCTGTCCATGCCTGCTGGACCATGAGTCAGCGGTAATATGCACCTTACCGCTGACCGCCCTGTCCAGCGAGGCAAGGACATTGCCTTCCACATGCCGGTAGAGAGCCGAAATCGCCTTCCGTGAGAAAAAGTGGCGTTTGGGGACCTGCCACTGAGGAACCGCACATTGTACAAACTCACGGAAGGGGGCCGAGTCTACCAACTGAAAAGGCAGCAGTTGAAGTGCTAGCAATTTAGCCAAGCTAGCATTCAACCGCTGGGCATGTGGATGGCTGGGAGTAAACTTCTTCCGCCGGTCCAGCAGCTGGGGCAGGGACATTTGCCTGCTATAATCGGACGTGGGTGTACCGCTAGCAGAGTTCCCGGAAGCACTTGGATGTGACACACCTAATTCTACACCTTCATTCCTCTCAGAGCAGGTTTCAGAGAGGACTGAAGGTCTAGTGGGGTTGGAGATGCCAGCTGATGAGGAGCAAGGAGAGGTCCGCTTTGTTCTTTGGTGTGAGTCTTTGAGGTACGCTTGCCAACGAGCTGCATGGCAGGTCAACATATGTCTGGTCAAGCATGTGGTGCCCAAGCGGCTGATGTTTTGGCCACGTGAGATACGCTTGAGACATATGTTGCAAATAGCAGCGGTGCGATCTGATGCACTCGTCTCAAAAAAGGCCCACACCAAAGAACTTTTAGAATAACGCGCAGAGGCAGCGCTCTGCACAGGCGGAGCTCTGCGGTGTGATTCAGTCGGTGTGCTGCCCCTAAGCTGGCCCCCGGAGGGCATCCTGCCTCGTTGGACATGTGCCTCCTCCTCCTCCTCCTCCTCCTCCTCCTCCCTCCTTCCAGGCACCCACGTGGAGTCAGTGCCCTCATCATCCCCTCCCTCTTCATCGCTGTAGCAAACCTGGCAGTATGCTGCAGCTTGTGGAACATGACTGCCAGATTGCTGTCCTTCTTGAGCATCCCCTCTGTCTGCGCTCACGCTACTGCCTTCCTCTAGCTGAGTGTCATCATCAGAGCCCACAAAACACTGGGCATCCTCCTGGAGCATGTACCCAACACTGTGCTCAAAGAGTTCAGGAGACTCCTCAGGAGGACGTGGTGGGTCTAGGGAAGGAGTCACTGATGATGACATTGAGAGGAGGGAAGACGATGCGTTGGCAGCTGCTTTGCTACTACCCTGAGACTGGGTGAGAGAGGATAAGGAGGATGAAGAGGGCTTGGTCATCCACTCTACCAAGTCGTTGGCATGTTGCGGTTCAACATGTCCAGCTGCCGAAAAGAAGGACAAGCATGTCCCATGGCCACGTGCTGATGACAATGCACCGCGTCCACGACCAGCACTGTTGTCTCTAGACACAGAGCCTGCTTGCCCTCTTTTATCGGCTCGCGCCTGTCTGCCTCTCCTTGCTGGCCTTCCAGACATGGTAATGGCCTGAAGGGAGTTGAGAAAAACAGCAGTTGGGTAGTGTATATTGTGCCGGAGGCACACAACACCCACTAACTCCTGCAGATGCCTTTATTATAGAACACCAGAGATAAAGGGGTATATACAGATGTATACTGTGCCGTGCTGGAGGCACACACAACTTCCAATAACTCCTGCAGATGGCAAGTGGGCTCAAATAGAGAAGAGCTATGTAGGTGGATATAGCGGTATGTACTGGGTACAGAGCACGCAGACAGCACGCACTATCTCCTAACACTACTGACTGCAAGCTCTATTATAAAAGATAGATCGCTAGCTATATAGGTGAGGTGAATATAGCGGTGTATACTGCGGTCAGGTCACGCAGACAATAACCACTACACAACAGCAAGATAGAAAATCGGCCCGAAAACGATCGGTGTGTACTGTGTTGAAGGTACACAGAACACCCACTGCTTCAGACGCCAACACACTACACGAGGCCGCCGCGATGGCGGCCTTATATAGTGTGGGGCGTGCACTACACAGCCTGAGCTATGATTGGCCACAGGCATCCTGCCTGTGGCCAATCATGGCTCTCCTCGCTGCTGGCGCTGCGATTGGCCAAGCATGCAGGGTCACAGTGCATGCTTGGTCAATCATGAGCCAGCAATGCACTGCGCCATCGCAGTGCATTGTGGGCCGTGAGCGCCATGCGAATTTGACCCGAACGGACCAAAATGTTCGGATTTCGCCGAACGGACGAACAGCCAATGTTTGAGTCGAATGTACGTTCGACTCGAACACGAAGCTCATCCCTAGTCAGCAGGTGAGAGGGTGTGTGGGGACAGGCTGGGGAGAGATACTAGTTAGTCCCTAGGTAGGCACTGGTTAGTATCAGAGTCAGATACACACAGGTTACATATGCCACAATTGTTAGAGCGAGAGCAATAATTCTAGCACTAGACCTTCTCTGTAACTCTAAACATGTAACTTGTAAAAAAATGTAAAGCATCGCTTAGTACACAGCAAAAAATTGTGCTAACTTTAGTGTTTTTTTTTATGAATTAAACAGTTTCTTTCCAAAAAAAAGTTTGAAAAATTGCTGGGCAAATATCGTGTTACATAAAAAGTTGCAAAGACCACCATTTTATTCCAATTGCTAAAACAATATATAATGCTTGAGGGTTCTGAGTAATTTTGTTATCAGCACCATTAGAGAAGGAATTAAGATATAAAACCAGGGCAGTGGACGGAATGTTCTCCCTGCCTCCAAGTCTACAAACATGTCCCTACCGAAGGAAAGAGTCCACTTTCTGAGCACTTTTCAACTGATGGCTGCAGAAAAACAGAAACGGCTCTTCCAGTTAGGCCCCGTTCACATCTGAGCAATTTTCTGCTTGACGCTTGTAGCTCACAAATGCTCAACAAGCCAAGTGCCGTTCATTTTAATGGTCCCTGTTCACCTGAAAAAGCTTGACTTGCGTATCTTACAAGCATTTTGCCGCTCGTTTTCTGCTCAAACAGCAGCTCTCCACCCCTAATCTACTCTCCCTCTCCTCTTCCTAGTGCTTTCTATTGGCTAAACAAGAATGCCGAAGCTGTAAAACGCTTGTAAAAAGCTGCAAAAAAACGCTTAAAAAATGCCCAAAAAACTTCAGTAAATCAACATGCTCAGGTGTGAATGGAGCCTTAGGTCCTCTCTGGTGTGGTCTAAATGGAGAGGATCTTTCTCAATCATTGGTTGAAAATAGTTAGACTTTGTTCCTTGGGTGGCAAGTGCATTGGTCTTTTGAAAGGAAGTGATAAATGTACAACTGCCAACTAGAAAGTGCACCTAAGTGGTAAAATATTACTGAATATAATATATAATATAATATATATTTCTGAATATATAATTCAGTTGCACCTTGGACTAATTTCTAACCTACTCCTTTTAATCTGAACATTTTTGAAGTTCATAAACCTACTTTTTAAAGATCCCACACACATTTACTTTAAGTCTGTGACAGGTATATTCACTATGCCCTGTGAGGAGGCACTGCTGTGTCACACATTTTACAGAGCCTGCTTTATGATCTACAGTGGAACTGAAAGGAAGAGTTTCAGGAGGTTGGTTCAGTACATGAATCACAGATTGTAGGTGACAAGGTACCATGGGATATGTAGTCCTTAGAAATAAAAAATAAAGAGCAGAGGAGAAGTTGCAAAGCATGCAGGGAATCCAGGAAAAAATATGCTCCATCAGTAAAATGTTCATGTTTTGTCAGTAAAAAATTATGCGGGAAGTTGGCAACACTGCTTCACTATCACTGTGTTGTGAATGAGATCAATAAAAAAAAATCCTGACATGAGTACACACAGACCTTGACGGAGCACAGTGCATGTCCTGCTATGTGTGTATACACAGATACAGTCAGGGGCTGAGGAACACTAACATCAAAATGTTGGTGGGAAGTGTGTAAAGCTGTGTCCCTTTCTCATGTCTGTCCCTGTGTTCCATGCCTCCTCCTCCCCTCTGTTCTCCCCCCTCTTACCAGGCTCTCAAGGAAATGTGTTTAGTCTGCAGCCATGCTTACATTAATCAACTGATCAGCACCAGCCAGCCATTTTTAGTGAGCGTACTCTGTAATTTCTACTTCTACATTTTTACTTCTGGAACTGCAGCCAATTGGAAAACTGCTAGCATTGTCATATGACAGTATTGGAACCTCCTGATTGGCTGCAGTTCCAGAACTTTTGAACAGCAGTGGCCCATCCATATGGGGCACAGGGGCGCCACTCCCCTAATCCGTTCCTCCCTTAATCCCCTTAGCGGGGTGCTGGATGCATAGATCCCAATTACGTTTTTTTTAGAGTCAGAGGCTCTAAAAGGCTTTAAAAAAGGGTGGACTCAGGGCGAAGAGCACTGCGCCTCGAGCCAATCCAATCGTGTGACAATATCAAATTAATATTCTCTATTGTTTTCCTTATTCTCCTCGGCCAATAAGCAAATGGGTCCTGAGACCTGTCACCTGATTGGCCGAGAGGAGAAGTGATCAGAATTTACCAGGGCCGTCTTTAATATTGATTGACCCTGGGCAAAACCTTTCTTGGGCCCCTCCATACAGTTGCGCTCTCAAACCTGCTCTGGGACATACAATAAATAGCAGCTAGACTAAAAATCAGTTTACTGAATCAGATCAGGCAGCGATTGAGATTGGTTGCCAGAGGTTACAGTGTATCATTACCACTCACTGACTGGTTGCTAGAGGTTATAGCACACATTACAGCTCACTGATTAGTTGCTGGGGGGGGTCACAGCACATGATTTCTGCTTGTTGATTAGTTGCTAGAGATTAGTGTGGATATGACCTCATGGAGGCATGATATACATATCAATGCTGCTGGCCGCCACTATTTACATATGAATGCCGGTAATTTACATGTAAACACAGGGTCTGCAGGTGAGTCATCTGTACACAACAATAGGAGAGAGCTGGGCAGCATTAGTAGCAGCACTTTACACTGAGATGTTGGGGCACAGCATGGGACTAAAACCTTGAGGGACAAGAAAATTTAAACAAGGATAGTTGGCAAGTATGAGGCAGGAGACACAGGGGAAACCACCGTGAAGCACCAGGAGGAGGAGACTTTGCTTGGAGGAAGCTCTACTCATGACCTAGATGGGGTAAGTGTGAGGCCGGTGACCGACCGGGGGGGTTTACGGTGACCGACCGGGGGGTTGCCTGTGACCCGACCTATCGTGGTGGTGGGGAATGGCGGCGGGTAGATTGTTTGCTGCTCCCCCCCAATTTACCACCAGCCACCACTGCTTTTGAATGGTACAAGTTACAATGGCAGAGAACACTCACTAAACAGCTGACTGGTGCGGAATAGATCATGATGACTGTCACTTCTACTGCATTTCACAGGCAGCATCGCCATTTAGGCTTGCAGCCTGTCTCTTGGGAGTGTACATGTATGGTTGGCTTAGTGGGAACCTGGAAGGTAACAGCAGATGTCAGCACCAGGGCCCAGGGAACAAGATAACTGCAGGAACATGACATTGGTATACAAGGAGCAGGAAAAATAGCAATGTTTTTTGACAGCATCTTAAATACTTTAAAATAAATTCATCTTTAGTATCACTTTATGTAAGTGACTATTTCAACTTTTTTTTTTTTGCCCACTGGTACATTTTTTCCTTTCTAATATATAGCTTTTTATACAGGGGAGGGCGCCCTGACCTAATGAGCGGACCTTGCAGGCCATCAATTTTATTGCAGGGTCGGCTCTAAAGGACACACTGACCTCAAGAGACTAGACTGGAGTAGGAAAAAACTGCCTAGAGAAGTAAAAGAGGGGAACAAGCCAGCAGAAAGAGAATAGATTGTTTACTGCCCTGCAGAACAACACAGAAAAGAATGCTTTTTCTCTCACTGTTAAGGTCAAATGCATAAGCCCAATCATTGGACCTGTCATTTTCAATAGCCTGGATCTTCATAGTCAGCCTAGACTGGGGGAAAAAAAAGCATACTTCCCTGCAATATAGTAATATTCACTGATAGTAGTGCCAGCTACCTTCCCACTCTACTGGCCCTTATCCAACCCTCTGGATCCCATTGCAGCTCCCTGGGCTGCTATGTCTGTACTAAGTCTTGTTCCGCACAGGCAGCATAGTATTGCACATCTTCCAACTATTACCCATTTAGAGCGATTGTGCCTGTTTTGTAACCAAATGCCTCTGTCCCTTTTTTTTGGCATATTGTATAGATCACTATACAAAATATATTATTTAAAACCCAACTCCTGGATACTTAAAAAACCTTCCTTGTGGCGGGGCTGTGTCCACACTGAAGGGGTTAACTACTTGATTAGGACTGGGGGGCACAGAAAAAAAGATTTACTCAGTCATCTGCTCCTGCATGCTGCTAGACTTGTCCTTGCAGTGTCTTCACCATGCTGAAGCTGTCTAAGGTCCTGAAATCATAAAGACTAATGTAGGGTCCATAGGTAAGCATTGGACATGATAACGCAAAGTGACAATTGAACGCCAAAGCATCATGTACCAGAGGAGTAGAGGATCAAGTAAACTGTTTTTACTTTCCTCTAGAACACGTGTGTCAAACATAAGGCCCGCAGGCCGACTCAAGTCCTCCAGGCCATTTCAGGTGGCCCTTGCACCTTTCCTACAACTGTGGCAACCCCCTTGTTTCTGCCCCCATGCTGTCTCAGTAGTCGCCAGCAGAGAAGGACAGAACTCCTTGACCAGATTCTGCACTTCTCTGTGCAGATGAGGAGAGGCTCATCTCTGCAGTTGGCAGAAGAGAGGAGGACATAATTCCTCCTACAGATCCTCTCCTTGCAGCCAAAGTGCCCCCTCATCTCAACCTCCCCTGGTCTTAGCATTTAGCTGACCTCAGCCATCCTCTGGTCCTCCTCCAGACCCTGCACTTTCTGCTTCTCAGCACTGCCCCAGCTTCTTTTCAGCTGCATCACAAGATAACAGTGAAGAAAAGGGGGGGGGGGTGAGGAACACTTGACTTCTAATGGTGGGGGGTTCTTGACATCTGATGTAAAAAGGGGGTGGGGTGCTCTAGACATCTAGTCTTACAGATTTAAACAGCCCTTTAAAGTCCGAAATTGTTATCTACTTTTATCCTAATGCATTCTATGCATTAGGATAAAAAGCCTTCTGTGTGTAGCAGCTGCCCCAGCACCCCCTAATACTTACCTGAGCCACATCTCTATCCAGCGATGTCCACGAGTGCCTCACATGTCTGGGACTCTCTCTTCTGTTTGGCTGAGACACAGCAGCAGCGCCTTTGCTCTCGCTGCTGTCAATCAAACTCAGTCAATCAGGAGAGAGAGAGAGGGCGGGGCCAAACGGCAGCTCTGTGTCTGAATGGATACATGGAGCTGCAGCTCAGCTCGGATGCTCCCATAGCAAGCTGCTTGCTATGGGGGCAATGAACAGGAGGGAGGGGCCAGGAACACAAAAGAGAGAGACCCAAGAAGAGGAGGATCTGGGCTGCTCTGTGCAAATCCAATGCACAGTGCAGGTAATTATAACGTGTTTGTTATTTTTATTCGAAAAAAAACAACACTTTAAGGGCAACCATAATGTTGATGCGACCCGTGATAAAATCCAGTTTGACACCCCTGCTCTAGAATCAACATAGTTAAACTTTCCAGTGTCATAGGAATTGCAAAGCTATAAAAGAGACTACTTGAGTGACAGAATATGCATCTCATATTAAGAGGCCATATCCTTCACAACAGTCCTAAAATGTCCAACCCTTATGCCGTGTACACACGATCGGACTTTTCGATGGACTTGGTATGTTTTAGTGAGGATTAATCCATTTTGTAGGTTTAAACCTTGCAGTGCAGGTGAAAAAAACTGTAATGCCCTGTACACATGGTCGGACTTTCCAACGGAAAATGTGCGATCGGATCTTGTTGTCAGAAAATCCGATCATGTGTGGGCTCCATCTAACTTTTTCCGTCGGAAATTTCGACACACAAAGTTTGAGAGCTGGATCTAAAATTTTCCGACAACAAAATCCAATAGTTTAAATTCCGTTTATGTGTAGACAATTCCGACGGACAAAGTGGCACGCATGCTCAGAATAAATTATGAGACGAAAGCTATTGGCTACTGCCCTCTTTATATTCCCATCATACGTGGTTTACGTCACCTCGTTCTGAACAATCAGATCTTCCGACAACTTTGTGTGACCGTGTGTATGCAACACAAGTTTGGGCTGAAATCCATCAGAAAAAATCTGACTGATTTTGTTGTTAGAATGTCCGACCGTATGTACAGGGCATTAGGGGGAGTTTTTAGATTTCCTGGAGTTGGGTTTAAATCTCTTTTGGCCCTACTTCTCCTGTGGGTCACTGGAGTGTACTTTGTTCTGTAACATCACTCAACTGTTCTAGACTCTTGAGTGATCTCAACTTTAATGTTGGCATCCACCCAGATGCCTGATCAGCAACTGGCTCAGCCTCTCAGCACAGAGCTGAGAGCCTGAGCCAGCCACTCCCACCCCCTCAATTACCCAACCCTCCAGTGAGTGCTGGAGGGGCAGAGCAGAGAGCTGGTCACTGCATAATGAAGACCAAGAACCGAGTGGTGTTTGATTGCTCGGTTCTTGGTGTAGAGAAGGCAGGGGCCAGATGCAGCATCAGATTGATGCTGCATCTAATTAGGTGAGGTGTTTTTGTTTTTTCAAAACCCACACTTCCCTTTTAAATGTAAATAGTGTTGTACTGTATTTAAAGTGTTACTAAACCCACAACAGTAATATCAGTCTGTATATGCAGTAAAGCATGCTTGTTATACTTGCTTTAAAAAAGGGGTTAATCCTCTGCATTGAGTAAAAAGGCTGTTTGAGCCTGTATTCTCTGATCCTCCCTTTCTCCCAAATCCAATTCCTGATAGTATAGAGCCTTTGAAGTCACTCTACACCTGCTCAGTTTGGTGTGTATTGCTAAAGAGTTTTTTTTTGGGAGGGTGCATGTGATCAGCACAAGGCCAATCAGCACTGTCCAGACAGAGGGTCAGAGGTCCTGCAGCCTTATAGGAGAGTCAGAGTAGAATGAAAACTCCTCCTACAAGCTTTAACCAGACACCGAGAAAAGTCACAAGAAAGGATATTTAGCAGTTTATATTTACTAAAATAATTGCATTCCCATGTTCTGTGTACTGTGGGAGACCAGATATAGTAAACGCAGGGTCCTGGGTTTGGTAACACTTTAACCCATTAGCTAACCATTTTTTTTTTCATTTAAAATAACAAATATATCATACTTACCTCCACTGTGCAGCTAGTTTTGCAGAGAGTGGCCCCAAACCTGCTCTTCTGGGGTCCCCCAGGCGGCTCTTCCCTGCATCAGATAACCCCCTAGGGGAAGTGATTGCTTGGGGGGGGCTACTTGCGGGCGCGCTTCTGAGTCCAGCATTTGGCGTCCATAGCCTCTGAATTTATGACTCAGCCCTGCCTCCCAGCGCCCACATCATTGGATTTGATTGACAGCAGTGGGAGCCAATGGCTGCGCTGCTATCCATCTAGTCAATCAGGACACAAGACACCGGCTAGAGCTGGTGTGCTCGTCTCCAGTGTGAGAAAAAGAGGGTTCAGGTAAGTAAAACAGGGGCACTGGATGGCTGCTGCACTGCAAGAGCTTTTTCACCTCAATGCATAGAATTAATTGAGGTGAAAAACCATAAAGATTTACAACCCCTTTAAGCTTTATGATCCGTGTGACTGGAAGGGTGGCAGCGTTGTGTCCATTGCCTACATAATTCATGCTATAATGTGTCCCTCTTTCCCATCATTGGAGATATCGTACTTTCCTTGCAGAGGTACTGCACTACAACAGCAAAGCATTGCAAGTTTGTTTAGAACGTTGGTTACTATGTTACCATATTCATACTTTTTTCTTGTTGTCTTATCTCTTTTTGTTGTTTCCGGAATATGACTTTGTCTGTAAGAATAGTTGGTAAATTCTATCATGGTTGCGTTCAATATACTCATTAAAAATAAAGGTGACTGAAACATGCATTCCTGATGCATAAGATGAATTAGTCTTTTACATTGAGAGCAGGTGCTGATGAATAATTAATATCTCTCAACACTTTTATTAAAACTCGCACCACTACCAGCTCCACTGTGCTGACCTGTGAAGATCGTTACTTGCCTTCACAATTATGAAAGGATCTATGCACTTGAAAATGAATAACGCTAATGATAATGTCTTTTACATACCCTTCCATCACAACGGCCAGGTACAGTTAGAGACACTGAGATTAAATAGAAAACCCTGGTTTTGAGTTATAAAGGCCACTACCACTTGGTTCTCCTTGTGTCATCCACATTAAAGATGTTTTACTTGGAAAATTAACATTGTCACCTACAGTTCCGTAGGTACAGTGACAAATAGACCAATCGCCACTCCCCACCACTCGCTCGCTCTCCTGCCCACCAGCGAATATTAATTTGCTATTGTCACACAACTGGGTGGGCTCAGGATGCAGTGCTCTGTGTCCCCCGAGCCCACCCTTTTTTTAAGCCAATTAGAGACTCGAGCTCCAATCATGTGGTTAAAAAAAATAACCCATTTAAATCCATGCGTCTGGCACCCTGCATGTAGATTAGGGGCCTGACGCATGGATTAGGGGGGCGGCGGCCCTGTGCCGCTAATGGAGCAGCCATCACTGGTCACTTACCAATTCTAAACTTTTTACTGTAGTATTCTCAGCTCTAACTCCTTCCAAATGTTTGAACTTCGTTTCATCCGTGTGTATCATCAAGGCATGTGGTGTAAGACCCCAGCATGTCATTTGACAGTATCATTTATGCAGGCTTTACATGGGTCGAGTTCTAAACAAATTTTCTTTTAAAAATCTGAAATTTTGTGCGTTTTGTGATCCGATGTTGCCACCATTGATTTTAAAAAACCAACCAACATTCAATTTGACCTCATGTTGCTACAGAAAACAATTTTTGTAGCCAGGAATCTTCTTTTCTTTCGGGGAATTTTCTTTTCTTTCTGGGAATTTTCTTTTCTTTCCAGGAAATTTCTTTTCTTGTGCTCATGTACATTTTTACCGATTATATTTCTCACATGATTCTCCCATCATTGATTAGAAAATTGTTAGTTTTTCAAATAATTTCAAAATTATTTTTGAAATTATTCAAAATAAATTCGATGACCACACGAAAATCTTCCATTGCTGCGATACACTAATGGTGTGAAATTTGCACAAAAATTATTTTGGAATTCAACTGTACTGTATGGCCAGCCTTAAATGGAATGTAAACCCTCACATAAACTCAGTGAAGTGAACAGCCTCAGATGATACACAGAGATTAAACCAATCTCCCTACATAAATTGTACATGTACAGTATTTCTGCTGTCTTCAGCTTTATATACTGTTTAAAAAGGGCACATTGTGTTAGTTTTTCCACTTCCTCATTCAGCAGTAGTATTGTAGTGATAGATTACACAGGGAGACAGCTGATTGGAGGAAAGGCACACACCCTCCTCCACATAGGCAGAGAATTGGAGGAAAGGCACACACCTTCCTCCACATAGGCAGAGGATTGGAGGAAAGGTACACACCTTCCTCCACATAGGCAGAGACTTTCAGAGCTGTCCTGTGAGTAAAGTAGCTTTTTGCTAATATATTTATAGCTCCCTCCCTGACATGAAACTCAGGCTGGTTTTATCTCCACAGAAGTTATCATGCTCAGGGCCGGATTAACATAGGGGCTGATGGAGCTGCAGCACCAAGCCCCTGCCTTAAAATAGGCCCACCCAGCCAGCAGCATAAGCCCGATTTTTTTTTTTTCCTGTCCATAAACTTCTATGGGACAGGAGAAGTGTGTGTAAATGTAGGGGTGTCTGGCTGCATCTGTGTTTGCTCACTGTGGTTATTACAATGTCACAGTGCACAGTTCCCCCCCTACACAAATGGGAGAGGCTGAGTCGGCTCTGCCTTTCCCCTCCCCCTCTGTGAAGTCTATGCAGTGAAGGAGCCGTGTGGGTGGGAAACACCGGCAGATAGAAGGTGAACAGGATATCTCTGAGTGAGGAGCCTCCAGGGACCGTCCACATGTGAGCTCAGTGACTGGTTTCTTATATCCCTTTCCCTCGTTTTTAACTTTTTTCTCCAGCAGTAGCTGTTAGAACTGCAGCCAAAGTGTTTAGAATTGTGTCATCAGCCTGTGGCAGTGCTTGGTGGCCCCTTGTGCTTTTAGGTGGTTCACACTGATTTGCTGTGTTTTGGCCCATTGCTGGTGTATCCACAGTTTTCCTGCGTTTTACCCCCAGTCCTATAGATTTCTATTAGGTTGTTTGTTTTTTCTGCATTTTCTGAAAGCGCACCAAAATTCCTGCATGCTGCATCTTTGGCACACTGTCAGAAAATGCAGCAAAAACCTGCAACCTGATATAAATCAATAGGACTGCAGCTAAAACTGCAGATACATGAGCAGTGCAGCCAACTGCAGCACACCAGTGTGAGCCCAAAAGCTTGCACACACAACCCTGTACAACTTGGTCTAAACAAAAGTCCTGGCATACAGCCATACCATCCCAGCTCAGGAGGGGTGGGGGCTCCAGGGATTTGATTGACTATGCAGGCCCTGTCTCTTCTATCCAATTGGGGAGAGTCTTGGAGGCAGTGGCAGGCTGCTGGTGGTAAGTGGCACACTGTATCTGGTGACAGGCTGTGGGTGGCGAGTGGCACACTGTATCTGGTTGCATGCTGGTGGCAAGTGGCACACTGTATCTGGTGGCAGGCTGCTGATGGCAAGTAGCACACTATCTTGTGGAAGGCTGCTGGTTGCACACTGCTGCTGGTGGCAAGTAGCACACTATCTGGTGGAAGGCTGCTGATGGCACACTGCTGGTGGCAAGTGGCACACTGTATCTGGTGGCACACTGCTGGTGGCAAGTGGCACACTGTATCTGGTGACAGGCTGCTGGTGGTAAGTGGCACACTGTATCTGGTGACATTCTGCTGGTGGCAAGTGGCACATGCTGCTGGTGGCAAGTGGCACACTGTATCTGATGGCAGGCTGCTTGTGGCAAATGGCACACTGTATCTGATGGCAGGCTGCTTGTGGCAAATGGCACACTGTATCTGGTGGCATGTTGCTTGTGTCAAGTGGTACACTGTATCTGGCATGCTGCTTGTGGCAAGTGGCATGCTGCTTGTGGCAAGTGGCACACTGTATCTGGTGGTACACTGCTGCTGGTGGCAGGCTGCTGATGGCAAGTAGCACACTGTATCTGGTGGCAGGCTGCTGATGGCAAGTAGCACACTGTATCTGGTGGCAGGCTGCTTGTGGCAAGTAGCACACTGTATCTGGTGGCAGGCTGCTTGTGGCAAGTGGCACACTGTATCTGGTGGAAGGCGGCTTGTGGCAAGTGGCACACTGTATCTGGTGGAAGGCGGCTTGTGGCAAGTGGCACACTGTATCTGGTGGAAGGCTGCTTGTGGCAAGTGGCACACTGTATCTGGTGACATGCTGCTGGTGGCAAGTGTCACACTGTATCTGGCATGCTGCTGGTGGCAAGTGTCACACTGTATCTGGCATGCTGCTTGTGGCAAGTGGCACACTATATCTGGCAGGCTGCTTGTGGCAAGTGGCACACTGTAACTGGTGGCAGGCTGCTTGTGGCAAGTGGCACACTGTAACTGGTGGCAGGCTGCTTGTGGCAAGTGGCACACTGTAACTGGTGGCAGGCTGCTTGTGGCAAGTGGCACACTGTAACTGGTGGCAGGCTGCTGTTGGCAAGTGGCACACTGTATCTGGTGGCATGCTGCTGGTAGCAAGGGGCACACTATCTGGCATGCTGCTTGTGACAAGTGGCACACTGTAACTGGTGGCAGGCTGCTGTTGGCAAGTGGCACACTGTATCTGGTGGCATGCTGCTGGTAGCAAGTGGCACACTATCTGGCATGCTGCTTGTGACAAGTGGCACACCGTATCTGGTGGCATGCTGCTGGTGGCAAGTGGCATGCTGCTGGTGGCAAGTGGCACACTGCTTGTGACAAGTGGTACACTGTATCTGGTGGCAGACTGCTGGTGGCAAGTGGCACACTTAAAGAGGGATTCCGCCCAAAAAAAAATATTAAAAGCCAGCAGCTATAAATACTACAGCTGCTGACTTTTAATAAATGGACACTCACCTGTCCCGGGTTCCAGCGATGCCGAGGCCGATCGACCGCTCGTGCCTCGGCTGCTGCCGCCACCATTCTAGGTGAGGGAATCAGGAAGTAAAGCGAATCGGCTTCACTTCCCGGTTCCCTACTGCGCGAGCTGCGCCGCGCAATAGGAAATCTCCGCGCTGTCACTGGGACCCGTGTGTGTCCCAGCAGACAGCGCGGCAGGGCAGGAAATGGCGTAGACTCCCGTGGGAGTCTATGCCCGGAAGTGGGTGAAAATACCCCCCTCCCCCCTGAAAGGTGTCAATTGTGACACCGGATGGGGGGGGGGGTTCCGATCAGCGGAGGTTCCACTTTAGGGTGGAATCCCGCTTTAATCTGGTGGCATGCTGCTGGTAGCAAGTGGCACACTATCTGGCATGCTGCTTGTGACAAGTGGCACACCGTATCTGGTGTCAGGTTGCTAGTGGCAAGTGGCACACTGTATCTGGTGGCAAGTGGCACACTGTATCTGGTGGCAGGCTGCTAGTGGCACTGTATCTGGTGGCACACTGTATCTGGTGGCAAGTGGCACACTGTATCTGGTGGCAGGCTGCCAGTGGCACACTGTATCTGGTGACAGGCTGCTGGTGGCAAGTGGCACACTGTATCTGGTGGCATGCTGGTGGCAAGTGGCACACTGTATCTGGTGGCAGGCTGCGGGTGGCATCTGGCAGCAGGCAATGGTGGCAAGCGACACACTGCATCTGGTGGGAAGTGACAAGCTCAGGTTCCCACTGATAATGCATCATGGTGAGTTGAACTATTTCACTATATATTACAATGTAGTAATAGAAATAATGGAATTTGATCATCCCGATGCCATATCAAGCATAGCGTCAGGATGATTTTAAGTGCTAAGTGCCATTTGCCTGAAAAATCACCCCCCGCCACCTATTTCCCCATCAACCCGAGACTACATCCCCCCTCTTTTTTTTTTTGGAAAGGGGGGGATCTCCCTGAATGGCAGTTTGGAAATGTGGTCTCCTATGTTGCTGCTGTTGAGAGACCGCATAGCAGGTGGTATTGGGGGTGTTCCTGCTGCTCAAAGGCTGCACGGCCGATATTACTGGTGAAAGTATATTTAATTTGTTTTAGCAAAACATTTTTGCATTTTCATTTTGTTTCCGTAAAAAAGGCCCACCAAAATCCTCAGCACCAGGCCCATGATGCTGTTAATCTGGCCCTGATCATGCTGATAACAGAAGAACGGAGCAGGAGAAAGCCACAGGACATAGTGCTTTGAAGAGAAATAAGAAAACACTGCAGATATATGTGCCCAGCTCAAATTTCATGAATCGGGTTTACATCCACTTTAGCTCTGCTCACACCTATGCATGTTCAATTTCAAATGTTCGATTTTGCACAATCGCACGTGTCGTGTTTAGAGCAGCCCATTCATTTAAATGTGCATTCTTTAAATTGTGCTGCACCAAAATGCATTGTATTTTGTTACCATGCATTTTGACGTGCACAAAAGCGTGCAAGTCAGCCAGGTGCATTAGCGCATTGTGCTGATGTCAATAGGACCTTACACTGCTAGGGGGATTTCAGTTGGTATACAGGGAAAATTTAATATAAAAACAATGACACTGAGAATTTTTCATCACAAATATAATCTTAAAGTAATTGTAAAGGTAAAAAAAAATTGTTATAAAAAAAATAACAAACATGTTAAACTTACAGTACCTGCTCTGTGCAATCGTTTTGCACAAAGCAGCCCCGAATCCTCCTGTTCACAGAGCCCCTGCCGATGCTCCTGGCTCCTTCACCCTACTGAGTGCCCCCATAGCAATCTGGCTGCATGCATTGGGAGTTTTGCGGTGACTGCCGGCTACTGTGCTGGGCGTGTGCAGGGAGCACACTCTCAGAATGGTAAGTGGTTTACACAGGTCCGCATATATGTGGCTGCTCGGCATATATATGTGCGGATGGTGTGAAAAAGTCAATATATTTTTGAGTAAAGTGCCCATAGTATACATGGGCATAGTAGACACTTGCCAACAAAAGAAATCTGTTTTAAAACGAATCTGAAAACAAAATGTGGCAAATCTGACTTAGATACCATAGAACATATGGTGTTGTTGACCCTCGAAATATGAGCAGGATTGTTACAAGAGATTCCAAGTGAGATGCATTTGACACAAATGTGATAGAAGCGGCATGCATTAAGTTGATATGGGAAGGATGAATCTGAAGTGTCATGGCCAAATCTGGCAGGGACATTTCTCTGGACAGGAGCGTGGCTAGTGAAACAGATGGGCTGCAGCCCTGCCAACTAACCTCTCTTCTTTGAAGACTCATAATCCCAGACAAACAACAACATATTGTACATGTTGATGTGCTGAATCTCAGTTTGTGGACATGTGCTTACAATAAGCAAATAAAATACTCAAAGTGATTATTGTGTTGCCAGCTGTTAGTTTTAAGGATGGTATATACTCTTTGTAGATGTATGCCTTACATGGATACAGTTCTTATCAGCTCTGTATTAAGACACTGCACTGGTGAGCAGAGGGCTAACACCTCAAGGGACCCATTCCATCTTTTCATACTCTCAAAATTTAAATGCATGGCAATACCAGACAGAGCAAAGAAGAGGGAGAGAGTCATCTGATTGGTGGAACTAAAAGTCTTAGCAGGCATGAAGTTTTGCTCTCTCTACAGCAGCGAAGCGATTCTCAAACTGTGTGCCGCGACTGCGTGAGATTTACAGGTGTGCCGTGGGCGTTTTGAAAAATATTTAAAATTGCTAGCAATTTGAAATCTTGAACATATTGAAAAATTAAATGGTAAATCAATGTCGCAAAAGTTAAAAAAAGTCATATATAAAAACGCAATCTCTGTCAGTCTGTCATTCATTGGTTCCTTTTGTAACACGAGACTTGTGCGAGATCTTGATCGCTCCAATTTTATTATAATAATAGAGACAGTTCTATTCCAACTTTGATGCTTATAAATACAGTTTGTTCATTTTTCAGCGATGGAGAAATACTTACCGTAATCAAGTTTGGAACTCTGAAAGAGAAACTGTTAGCCCCTGTACACATGGTTGTAAATTCCGATCGAAAAGGTCCGATCGGACCATGTTGTCAGATAATCCAACCGTGTATGGGCTACATCGGACTTTTTCCATCGGAATGTCCGACCAACAAAGTTTGAGAGCTGGATATAAAAATTTTCGACAACATGTTTGTAGAGAATTCCGATCGGACAAAGTGCCAAGCATGAGATCAAATTACGAGACCAAAGTTATTGGCTACTAGCTGCAACGTAGTCCCTCTGTAACGAACGAACTTTGTCCGACTGTATGTATGCAAAACCAGTTTTGGACAAAATCCATTGGAAAAAAGCAAACGGATTTTGTTGTTGGAATGTTCGACCGTGTGTACAAGGGCTTAAATGAAAAGCAAGGAAGCAAGCAAACGTACAAAGAAGATTACAATCGCTTCAATCTGATTTTCTCTAGAAAGCAGGCACATCCTTCACATTAAATTTAAACTGAACTATATGTGTAAAAATAAACAACATCTTCGCCACAAAAATTATTAAATCTTTTCCGGTCTACCATGAAAATTGAAAATTTGGAAAAATTTTATTTTTAGATCTTTTTGGTACTGCAAGAAAAAAGAGTTCTGCTCTACAGTGATATAATTCAGGGCAGGAGGTCTGGAAATTTTTATTTTATGCATTGGTGGTCCAGTATTTTTTCCAGTGTATGTAATGTTTGTCCACATTAACAGACTTCTTGGTTGAATGGCATATGGATTTTCAGTATACTGAAGGCATCCTCCTCCCAGAGTAAAGGGATGAGTCTGGTGACAATGGGTTAACAGCAGCTTGCCTGGGGCTAGAAATGGATCTTGGTCTGGTGGGCCAGCAAATAAGTGTGCAACTGCAGCCTCTTTTTTTCTGTAAGAATAAGAATAGTCCTGCTTTCAGGTGTGCTTTAAGGTGACTTATCATGGGAAACGCATGAAGTCAGCCATTGCTGACATGCTCCTGATAATGCTTATTTATCATGGTTAACTTTAAAACGTTGAGTCACTAGCCTGAAACATACAGTATATGAAGAAAAGGACTTTTGACCTTTTCAAAGGGGGAAAAAAGGTACACCCTGCCTAGCTATGTCACTCTGAACAGGTAGGCATAACTTAAAACAACCTTTCTCGCAGTCATTGTACTCACAAAATATGCATTAACTATTTTGACACATGTGTCAGACACACATAAACCTCAGGACAAAAGATAAAAAAAAAATATATATATATATATATATATATATATATATCTCCCCTGATCAAACAGCCACAATGCCCTCACCCCTGCAGTTTTCATACTAAACTCCATATAGCTCCAGTACAAATACCCCTCTACCTGCAGAATAACCCTTGTACCCTCTGACCTTAAAGCCTCGTATACACGCTTTGATTTTCGGGATGACAGAATGTCTGTCTGATTTTTGAGGCATGCTAGTCTCATGTCGAAAGTTAAGAGGTTACTAACAATAAGAGAATTTTAGTAATACAATGTCAGAAATGACGCAACGCGTTGAATAGTTTTGTATGTATTCTTTCGTTTCTGAGCATGCGTAGTCTTGAACACCTGTAAAGCGCCTCAGTGTGAAAGTAGCTTTAGAGTTTCAATTTGTATGCAATCAGGCAGGGCCTTGCACTACAAGTTTTGGGAAATCTGAAGACAAATGTCTGCAGAAAATCTAATACTGTGTATGGGACCTTACTTGCACATAATTCCATCTGAAACTACTGATACAAAAACTCTGCTTGCATTCCACAGCAGCACCTGCAGATCAAGGCACACTTACCTTCCAGACTGAGTACTTGGAGCAGAGTGGGATAGCATCCTGCATCCCAGTCACATGCATCTCCATATCCACACAGGAACAGCCCACAAGCCTAAGTATATATTTTACTCGCATTCAGGGCCGTCTTTAAGGCAGGGCAAAAGGGGCAGCTGCCCTGGGCCCTGTCATTGTTGTGGGGCAGCTGGCTCATACTTGCCAACTATCCCAGCTTAAATTCCATTGTCCCTTGAAGTTTTAGTCCTGTGCTGTGTCCTGATATCTCAGTGTGAAGTGCTGGTACTAATGTTGCCCAGCTTTGCCCTATTGTTGTGTTCAGATGACCCACCTGCAAACCCGTGTGTACATGTAAATAACTGGCATTCATATGTAAATAGTGGCAGAATTCATAAGGAAATAGCTGCGGCCAGCGGCATTGATATGTAAATAAAGGCGGCATTCATATGTATATCATGCCCCCTGCAGTGAGATGATGTGCTGTAATTTCTAGCAACCAATCAGTGAGCAGTATTACTGTACAGTAATTTCTAGCAACCAATTAACAAGCAGAAATCATTTGCTGTATCCTCTAGCAACTAATCAGTGATTCGTAATGTATACTGTAACCTCTAGCAACCAGTCAGTAAGCAGTAATGATATGCTGTAACCGCTGGCAACCAATCACAATTGCTGCCTGATCTGATACAGTAAACTGATTTTAAGTCTAGCTACTATTTATTTTATGTCTCAGAGCAGGTGGAGACTGAAATTGCATGCAGGGGCCCCAAGAAAATTTTTGCCCAGGGCCCAATCAATATTAAAGACGGCCTGCTCGCATTTGATGCTGATGTTATCAGAACTCAAAGAGGAATAGGGTGCTGGAACTGACAACTATGCCACTGCCGTGTAGTAGATTTATATCCATTCAGCAATGCCTATTGTATTAATTGCTGGTATGTGAATATCCACATACAGAGTAGTACATTCATGGGAAATGGTATGAAAGAGTAGGCCTGGAACAGTATGCCCAGCATTTAAAAGGAGGGTCTACATGACTGTGTTTGCAGTCTCGGCTGTAGCTAGGCAGGTTTAGAGGCCTACTTGATTGGACGGTAGCAGAATGTGGCTGGGTGTGGCAGGGTGGGGTCATTAGGGGTCTAGTAAGAAGTGGGTGTTGACGAGGGTCCGTCAGAGTTTGGTCAGCCAAGGAGAAACTTTTCCCTCCCTCCATCCCCTATTTGTTACTGTTGAATGAAGTTCTTTTTCTGTTGTTTCTCTTCCCGTGGTCTCTTTGGTGGGTGGTGGTGTTACATTGGGCACGCTATTGGCATGTGGGTATAGCGGATGTCATTGCAGGGGGCAGGGGCTTCAGGCTTTTGAAAGTGGTCATGGTCAAAATTGTCTGTGGAGAATGATGGGTTGGGCCCATCTTTGGTATGGTAACTTCCCATAGATGTGATGTCAGTATGGCAATATCAGTATTGGGGCTGTATCGGGTGATAATGTGGTAATTAATTGTCCCAGAGTCAGTGTAATTGCGGCCGGGGCCGTGGTAAGGAACTTGATGCTTGATACAGCCGATTTGTTAGACCATGCTTGCCTCCAAATACCTGGATTTAAGAGAGTCAGTATTATACATTAGTGGGTAAAGTTTATCTTTCATGGAATGCAATAAAATATATATTTGTTGAATTATGTTTTGTTAATAAAAAGGCTTCTATGGCCATTTAAAATCCATTCTAAGGTGGCCGTGTCTTATTTACATAAGGTGGTTAAGGCAGGAAGTAAGGTTTGGTCTTGGTAGCCAAAAATCAGCAATACATCAGTCATGTTTGAACACTGGTACTGTGCTGGGTAAATCGGTATAGCTGGTAAGACTCATTTTCTGATCTACATACAGTACTTACTGCAGATAAGTCACTCTAAAAAGGGTTGAAGTGAGAGGGTCACCATAACCCTTTTTAATAACCATTCATCTAGCATTTTCTTAAATAGGTCAGTCACGACAGATTTACTTTAAAGGAGCACTGTATTTTTCTACAGTTTTTGCTTCTCGTTACTTTCTAGGGTAATAAATACAAAGCACAAAAAATGACTTGTTACATATGCTGACAAGTGTTTTCAATGCTCTATTTTCAGGGAAGACTACAATAACAGGTTCATGTGACTTCAATTTTTATACAAAGAACTCTATAATGTTAAATAAAAAGCTCACAAACAGCACTGCCCTGCAAATACTTGAATACTTGTCAGTACTCAGACATGACTATTTGAGAGGTTCTTTATTCAAAAAGTAAAAATAAAAATAACTATATATATGTCTTGTATATGTAGCGCCACTACCGAAGGAGCTGCTTGGTGAATTTGGATTCTTCTGATTCTCTGATCTCCGCATCAACTCCAAGAATGACCCAAGCCCCTCTGACACACCTGGTTAAATACAATTTCTGCAAACACATTTAAGGATAAATACCGCTATCCTGGCTGTGGATTATCACCAAAAATAGACACACACCTGGTAGTATATGGAAACTTACAACACTGTTAAACCTTGCTACAAATAACTAATACATTAGAAAAGACAACCTTCAATATTTAGCAACTGCAGGTATAGAAAGGGTAGTAATCTATATGCCCTTAACACAGGCGCTGAGAGGGAAGAGATAAGACTTGTCAACTTCTTAGCTCCTTCTGGGCCGCAAACACCTTTGAGAGGCAAACACACAATGAAAAGAAAAGGGTTACACAAGTACAGTAAGCACAGTTCTGTAATGTTTCAGGTCCCGAGGTGAAGAATACTAGTGTCTTCTGCTAGCAAACGGTGGGGCCTTGTTTTAAAAGAGTAGCTTAAACAAGCTTACATGGAGCAGTAATCCTCTAGAATGTCCCGGTAGAGATTTAAAAGGACAAACTACTAGAGATGGCAGCTCCAAACAAGCATCCCGTGACACTAAAAAGGGAAATTGGTGTCTGCACGCAGTGTCAGTATGATGTCAAGAAGGATGTTGGGTTTGCACCCTCTTACCAATCCTCTGTGCAATGACACAACGATAATCCCATGTCCTGGTTCAGGCTCCTTATGCTCCTAGCGATGTTGTAAGGCACTGGATCACCTTCTGAGGGCCAATCGAGATCGCTGGTAGCAAAACTCGCAAGGTGACGAAGCAGAGGCCAACCCGATACGCCGCCGGGAGGCATGTGATGCGGGAACCCGCAGCGGATTCACAGCGTTCCCGCATTGCTGCAGTGTGAACCCAGCCTAAGAGACGATAAATCTCTTTGCATTCTAAAAGTGTTTGGCGTTCATATTGCATTACACCCACCATGCCTTGCAACACACTCTACACAGAAGGATGTCAGCTGTCCCTGTCTCTGGAGGTGACTATTAGGCCTAAAGGGGCATGGGACTTTGTTACATTAGAACTACATGTACGACTCACCCATAGCACAGTTGTGTGGAAAAAAATGCCTTGTTAATGTCAGAGGTCAGAGGAGAATGGGCAAATGATAGAAAGGTAACAGTAACTCAAATAACCACATGTTACAACCAAGGTATGCAGAATACCACCTCTGAATGCACAACACATCTTATCTTGAAGCAGATGGTCTACAGCAGCAGATGACCACACCAGGTGCCACTCCTGTCAGCTAAGAACAGGAAACTGAGGCTACAATTCACACAGGCTCACCAAAAGTGGACAACAGAAGATTGGAAAAACATTGCCTGGCAGTGGTTGCTGGTGCTCAAAATTTGGGGGAAGGGCGCAAACAAACTGAAAAATACTGAACCCCCCATCAATTGCAGCCTCACTGTGCCCATCAAACGCAGCCATTGTGCCCATCAAATGCAGCCACTGTGCCCATAATAGGCAGCCACTTGTGCCCATCATACGCAGCCACTTGTGCCCATCATACGTAGCCACTTGTGCCCATCATACGCAGCCACTTGTGTCCATTATATGCAGCCACTTGTATCAATCAAATGCAGCCAGTTGTGCTTGTCAAATGCAGCCACTTGCGCCCATCAAATGCAGCCAACTGTGCCCATCAAATGCAGCCACTTGTGCCCCATCAAAAGCAGCCACCTTTGCCCATCAAATGCAGCCACTTGTGCCCATCCCTCCAATCTCCTGGAGTGACGGACTCTCCTCCTCGGCAGGAAGGAACGTCAGTGTGAAAATTGTGAAAATTCATGTGCTATGCCACACAACAGGGTGGGATTGGGATGCAGTGCTTTGCGCCCCAAGCCCACCCTATTTTGAACCCTCTGGCTCTAATCATGTGCTTCAAAATACACACTCCAGCCTATCCCCGCCATAGCAATTCATGTGTCCGGCATCCTGACAGGGACTGAGCACATGAATAGGGAGGGCGGTGGAGGTGTTAGGGGAGGTGGCACCCATACGGTCACAATGCACAGGCCGCCACTGTTACCTAGTCTGATGAGTCTCAATTGCACCTGTGACATTCAAATGGTAGGGTCAGAATTTGGTGTAAACAACATGAAAGCATGGATCCATTCTGCCTTGTATCAACAGTTCAGACTGGTGGTGGGGTAAATGATATGTTCTTGCCACACTTTAGGCCCCTAAGTACCAATTGAGCATAATCTAAATACCAGGGCCTACCTGAGTATTGTTGCTGACCATGTCCATCCCTTTATGACTGCAGTGTACCCATCTTCTGATGGCTCTTTCCAGCAGGATAATGTCACAAAGCTCAAATCATCTCACCACTGGTCGAGGACCACTTACCTGGCTGCAGATTGTTTGCGCTGCCTTATTAGGTGTAACCTATTTAAACTTCCATGGGAAGGAAGCTGAGAAACATTTTTTCCTGTCCAGAAACTCAGACAGTTTTGGGAAAAGGAGTTAAAGGGGACCTAAACTCTCAATTAACATTACCTATTTAATCCTTATGCTGCTAGCCTTAGTAAATAAATAGTAGGGTATATTATATTTACTTGTGTTCAATTTTTTTTTTTTCAGTTACTTCCTGGTTTCTGGCCAATACCAAAATTGGCTTTCTAAGCTAAGAACACCTCCCTGCCTGCATGTCTAAGCCAATGGCAGATGAATTCCAGGAAGTAAATGCCACCAATATCATCTGCCCTTACTCAAGATGGAAGCTAGAATTACTAGGGGATGTTTTTCAATGTGATTTTGCAACAAAAGAAAGCATGGAGACATGGATAGATGAGTGGGTTTGCTTTGAATATTAAAAATTACATCTGAGCATGGTGAATCCTATAAATGATTCTCACTAAAAGTTAAGTTTTATATTTTACCAACGCATTTCAGTGTATTAGTGGATTCCCTTCATAAGGACTATAGTGAAATTCCAATCTTAGACACATAATGGTATAGTATAGAATGGGATCTGTGTTGCCATTTTGTTTTCACTATAGGTATGGTCTTCTGACCTTTACATTTGTGTTTGCAAGCTGGCTTCATCCTGTTGCACTTAACAGTCCCTGATTTGCACCTACTGTAGGTTTATTCCCGTCTCTACCTATAGGAATGGCAGTACATTGAGATGGTAGGTCTTTCTTTTTCTTCTTTAATGTAACCTTAAATATCAACACACAGAAAATGTGATCTGACCCCCCCTGCATGACAACAAATAGGTACGTTTTATTTACCAACATAATGGCATTTGGTAAGGCTGACTTGTGCCCTGCTGATTCATAAAGTATATATTTTTTTTAATGATAGGCCCACTATAATGACCCAATATGTATTTGCATTACTGCAGATAGAACACCATCTATATGTTAGCTGACAAAATTATGACTGGCATCAGCAGTATCTCTTTTATAATTCCCTAATTTTTATTCATGCAATCAGGGACCCCCTCTGGTTTACAAACTGGAGTTCAGATACTAAGGGGACCATTATTGGTATCATGGAGGGAAGCGTATGTAAACAGGGAATGACTTTGGGATTGAACTGAGCTGTGTATTTATCACAGCTAGTGTTAGCTAGAACAATTTTGGTCAACATTATTAGCGTCTTAGTGGATAGTCATCATTTTCAATGCTGACCTGCCAGTGGTAGCTGGTGCTCAAAATTTTTGGGGAGGTGCAAACAAACTGAAAAATTCTGAAAAAAACTTAAATTGCAGCCTTAGTGTGCCTTTCAAATTTAGTCACTTTACCCATCAAATGCAGCCACTGTGCCATCAATTGCAGCCACTGTGCCCATCAAATGCAGCCACTATGCATATCAAATGCAGACACTGTGACAATCAATTTCAGCCACTGTGCCAATCAATTGCAGCCCTGTGCCAATCAATTGCAGCCACTGTGCCCAGCAAATGCAGCCACTGTGCCATCAAATGCCGCCACTGTGCCATTAAATGCAGCCACTGTGCCCATCATATGCAGCCACTTTGCCCATCAAATGCAGCCACTGTGCCCATCATATGCAGCCACAGTGCCCATCAAATGCAGCCACTGTGCCAATCAAATACAGTCACTGTGCCCATCAAATGCAGCCACTGTGCCCATCAAATACAGTCACTGTGCCCATCAAATGCAGCCACTGTGGCAATCATATGACGCCACTGTGCCCATCGAATTCAGCTACTTTGCCCATCAAATACAGCCACTGTGCCATCAATTGCAGCCACTGTGCCCAGCAAATACAGCCACTGTGCCCATCATATGCAGCCACTGTGCCCACCAAATATAGCCACTGTGCCCACCAAATAAGGCCACTGTGCCCATCATGTGCAGCCAGGTGAATCCCCCGGCTGTCACTTTAACCACCCCCACCCCCCCCCCCCCCCCCGGCTCAGCTCCTCAGTGCACAATGCACGGGCCGCCACTGTGACTTGCAATGATAAATGACCTAATGAGCCAGCTTAAATATAACTTCTGGGGGAAATTTTTGACTTTTACTGCTTCAATGTATCACATTGATGTTAATTATAAATTTGCTCTTGACAAGACATAAAATGAATGCATCTGAAAAACATAAATTACACCCCCAGATGTGTAAACTTAGGTCCAGACAGTCCACACATAGTTACATAGTTACACACAATGCTCTTACTTCATTTTAGGCAGGGCTTGTCCACTTCCCGCTCCAGAATACATTGTCTTCTGCAAGTATGATTAAAGTGAATGTAAAGGCAAAACTTTTTTATTTTTAGATAAAACTTTTTACTTTTCCCCTTACTGCTTGTCCTAGAGATGCAACAGGAAATGAGAGGAATACTCTCTAAAGTGAATGGAATTCCCATGTTAGGCTAGGTTCAGGTTCAGTTCATTCATTTAGCCACTGTTGGGCATTCAGGAGGCAATCCTCTTATCTCTTCAATGCCTTCTTCTTTTTGTTGCCAAATTACAATTTACATTGGGACTAATGTGCCGCAACCACAAGCTTTAAATTTGCGGTGGTGTGTGAACAGACCCTGCTGACTGTAGTGACTTTGTGCGGTTGGTTGAGGGTGGCTCTGCTGCCTGTTTTTACTGTCCCTTGGCCACCCGTGTAAAAGAACCATACAAGAGTTGTCAAGGGAACAGGTGCCCCATTGGTAGTTTTTCCCTCACCTCTTGCTCTGATGACAACTCAAAAATTTTGGCATAGGTCATTGGAACGAATAAATGGGTGAATCTCCCCTGTAGGGTCACAAACATCAATGAAAACCTAAAAGAAGATTTAACACTTTCCTACTATATCCAAAACTAAAAAAAACTGCCTTTATACATTTTAACCATGCCATCCCACCCAAAGCATTGGGCAATACACTTGTCATTGGAAGTAGCAAAGCATGGAAGAGCAACTATATAAAATACATTCTTCTTCTTGATTTATACAACAAAAACGAGGGGATATATTTAAAAAGACAGTAATGTCAATAACATTATAGTGGATATAACCTTTTGGCTGACAGAAGCCTGTGTTAAAAAAAAAGACTAGAAAAACTTAATGTGAATAAATCACCAGGACCAGATGGATTACGCCCGAGAGTTCTCAAAGAGCTTAGCCATGTTATAGCCAGACTATTATTCCTAATATATAAACACAACTTACTGGCTGGAATAGTACTGGGAGATTGATGAAAATCAAAGTGGTACCAATGTTAAAGAAAAGGGCAGAGATACTGTATATACCTGGTATAGACCAGTAAGTCTAACACTGATAGTATGTAAACTATTGTAAGGAATACTAAAAGACCATATCCATGAATTTGCTGAAAATAGTATTATTAGTAGTAACCAACGTGGATTTATGAAAGTTCTTCCCAGACCAACCTTTTAATATTCTAGGACATAGTATATCTAAATTTCCCTAAGGCCTCCTTCACGCGGGGCAGACTGTGGCTGTGAACCGCTTGCTCTCTTTTTGGCTGATCCGATAGGATTGGATGTAGACAGGTGTAAATGAACACGTCTGTTTATACCCACCGCTCCATAGAGAAGAATGGAGGTTTCGATCGGACTCCATTGGAATGACTGTGTGAAAGGGGCCTAAGGCATTTGATATGGTATCCTACACATGCTTAACCACTTGCTTACTGGGCACTTAAACCCCCCTCAGTCCCAGACCAATTTTCATCTTTCAGCGCTGATGCACTTTGAATGACAATTGCGCGGGCATACAACACTGTACCCAAATTAAATTTTTATAATTTTTTTCCCACAAATAGAGATTTTTTTTGGTGGTATTTAGTTACAGCTCTGAGTTTTTTGCTAAACAAACAAAAAAAGATGCAAAAAAAAAAAAAATCATGTTTTAATAGTTTGTTATAAAATTTTGCAAACGGGTCATTTTTCTCCTTCATTGAAGTGCGCTGATTAGGCGGCACTGATAGGCTGCACTGGTGGGCACTGATGGGCTGCATTGGTGGGCACTGATAGGCATAGTTAAGGCGGCACTAATAGGCACAGATAAGGCGGCACCGATGGGCACAGATAAGGCGGCACTGATGGGCAAAGATGGGCACAGATAAGATGGCACGGATGGGTGGCACGGATGGGAACTGATAGGTACCACTGATAGATGGGACTGATGGGCACTGATAGGTGGCACTGATAGGTGGCTCTGATAGGTGGCACTGCTGGGCACTGATGGGCGGCACTGCTGGGCACTGGTAGATGACACTGATGGGCATGGATATGTGGCACTGGGGTGCAGCACCTTTAAGGCAGATTGTGGGCACTGTGGGTGGCACTGTGGGTGGCACTGCTGGGTGGCACTGTGGGCACTGCTGGGTGGCACTGTGGGCACTGCTGGATGGCACTATGGGCACTGCTGGGTGGCACTGACGGGGGGCACTTACTTTTAATAAGTGTGGCACTGCAGGGGGCAGGTGGGCACTGGCAGGGGGCAGGTGGGCGCTAGCAGGGCTGGCCGTGATCGGGACTGATGTCCTGATCACGGCCGCCGGTGATCGGCTTTTTTTTTTCTCCTCGCGCTGTCAGCGCGAGGAGGAATAATAGGCGATTACCGGCTCCGTTATATCACATGATCAGCTGTCATTGGCTGACAGCTGATCACGTGATAAGGGGTCGGGATCGACCCCTTGCACGGATCGGTGATCAGGCGAGTCTCATGGACTCGCCGATCACGGGGCGCACAGGCCGCTCGTACACGGGACTACGTCTATTGACGTCGTCCCGGAAAAGGAGATCCGCGCTGTAGCCGTCATTTGGCTATAGCGCGGATCTCAAGTGGTTAATTTACAAATTAAGGTCTTTTGATGATATTGTATGTACCTGGATAGAAAACTGGTGGCAAGAGTGCATTTAGAGAGTAGTGAATAATGGCATTTTTAATGAATGGTCTAGAGTTGTGATCAGTGTACCCCCAGGCCTTGTCCTTGGACTAGTTCTGTTTAACTTGTTCATAAATGATATAGAGGTTGGAAAAAAAAGTTCAATATCAGTGTTTGCTAATATAACAAAGCAAAGCAGGGCAATAACTTCATAACAGGATATAACAACTTTACAAGAAAACCTTAATAAAACAGAGAGGTGGGCAGTTAAATGGTGGAGATGGTTTAAAATTGAAAAATGTAAAGTAATGCACTTGGAAGCAAAATATATGAATGCATGATCCTCTGGGGGGAATTGAGGATGGAAATGAATCTGGAGACCCTTGTAGATCACAGACTCAGAAATACAAAACTAGCAGATTCAAAAGGGTATTTACTCAAGTGATAAAAACTATAATTCTACCACTTTACAAAACTCCGGTTCAGCCACATCTTGAGTATGCCATACAGTTGTGGTTTCCAATCCTCAGAACTGTCCTTGAACTTGGGAGATTTCTGTCAGGGCTGGCTTAGCCCTTCCTCCTCTGGGCTGGTTGCTCAGCTGTCAGCTAATTGCCAGCTCTCTTCTCTTTCCACAGTTACCAGCTGTTCCCGATGATGCTCGTCTGACCTGCCTATTTAAAGCCTTCCAGCTCATTTCTCCTTTGCCTTCACGTTGGTCACATCACAAGGAACCATCTCCTGCTGTTTGTTTCAAGACTGGCTTGCTGACATCCCTCCTGGCTTCTTATCCTGCTTGCAGTTGCTCTCCTTGGATCCCTGACTTCAGGCCTGGCTGATTACCCGATCTGGTTAATGAACTTTAGACTGGCTGACTACCCGATCTGGCTACTGGACTCTGGCTATGCTTGACTACGCTTTTTCTTTTTACCTTTTTATTTTTATTAATAAACAAGTGTGATTTGGTTGTACTTCTGTCTCAGTCTGATTCATGGTTCCTGACAATTTCAAAGAAGAGCCACAAAGCTATTAAGATCTCTGTTATGAAGTTATGGGGAACAACTCCTAACATAAAATGTATTCTTTCTGGAGAAAAGGTGCTCAAGAGGGCATATGGTAGCGATATACAAATCTTTGAATGGTGACTGTATCTTTGGGAGAAAATTATTTCATTTTATGTCTCCAAAGAAGACACGCGGCCACACAATGAATTTGGATGAGAAATTGTTCTGTCAAAGCCCCTGTACACACGGTCGGAGATTTCCACAACCAAATCCGTCGGATTTTGCCCATCGGATTTTGTCCGTCGGATCTTGTCCGAAACTGTTGCATACACACGATCGGACAAAGTTGGCAAAAAATCCGATCTTTCAGAACGTGATGTCGTAATTTCGTTACGATGGGACTACATTCAGGCTAGTAGCCAATAGCTTTGATGTAGGAATTTGATCTGAGCATGCGTGGCACTTGGTCCGATCAAAATTCTCTACACATGATCGGAGTATGTCCGACCAGCCCAGTTGGTCAGGAAATATTTCCAACATGTTGGAAAATTGGGTCCGACGGATATTCCGACGGAATCAGTCCGATGCATACCACACACAGTCGGATTATCCGACGACACGGTCCGATAGGACACATTCCGACGGATTCTCCGACCGTGTGTACAAGGGCTTAAACTGTGTAAGAGGTTCCCTACTGTTAGTGTGCTAAGGATGTGGAACTCCATTCCAAAGTTGGTGATGTCAGCAGGGAGTATAGATTAATTCAAAAAACTTTTAGATGTCATTCCTAGTGAACTCAATGTACAGGGACATGGAACATGATCGTTACATAAACACGCACAGACACTTGAACTAGATGGACCAGTGTCTTTATTCAACCTTACCAACTACGTAACTATGTTAGAGCATTGGTGCAATTCACAATATGTAATTTTATGAATAGACCACCCTTATGTAAAGCGTTTGAATACAGGCTTGGCTTTAAAAAAAAATAAAACCCTAATTTATACAGGAAATTACCCAAACATTGCACCAGCCAGTCACGTTAATAGTTGCAAATGCAGATTATGGATTTACTGCTACTCTACATGGTTACAGAAGTCTGTGCAATTTTCCATCATCTCCAGCACAAATCCAGACATACAGAATAAACAACAAGATTAACGGAACAAAAAAAACATAGTGAGCAGCCAAGCCGACAGGTTAACAACACAAAGAAATAAATAGCATTGGGGAACAGATGTGAGAACACACATTTTGACAGTGATAATCTCCTGGATGTAGAAAGACAGCCTAAGAAAAAGAATCCACTTTACTGCGAAGAGGAAGAGCAAGGCTTCTGTGCCTCTGTCTACAAAATACAAGCACAGCATTGCCTTTTTTACACAGAAGTTAGTTACAAGCTTAGCTTTTTTTTTCTGAAGTATAGATGCAGGTACTCTTCCCCCACTCCCAGTCACCCTTGCCTCCACCCCATACCCAACTCTGAGCATCATCTCATGCCTCCTTGCCTCTAAAATTTGATTCCAGCAACAACAGACCCCCCTAGCAAAATAGATTACCCCAGCAACAACAGACCCTCCCCAGCAACAATATATTTCCTCAGCAACAACAGACTCCCCTCTAGCAACAATGGTCTCCCCCAGCAACAACAGACCCCCCCCTCTAGCAACAATAGATTACCCCAGCAACAACAGACCCCCCCAGCAACAATATATTTCCTCAGCAACAACAGCCCCCCCCTGTAGCAACAATGATCTCCCCCAGCAACAACAGACCCCCCCTAGCAACAATAGATTACCCCAGCAACAACAGACCCTCCCCCCAGCAACAATATATTTCCTCAGCAACAACAGACCCCCCTCTAGCAACAATGGTCTCCCCCAGCAACAACAGACCCCCCCTAGCAACAATAGATTCCACCAGCAACAACAGACCCCACTCTACCAACAATGGATTCCCCCAGCGACAACAGACCCCCTAGCAACAATAGATTACCCAAGCAACAACAGACCCCCCCTAGCAACAATATATTGCCACAGCAACAACAGACCCCACTCTACCAACAATGGATTCCCCCACCAACAATAGACCCTCCCTAGCAACAATAGATTACCCCAGCAACAACAGACCCCCCCTAGCAACAATAGATTCCCACAGCAACAACAGACCCCACTCTATCAACAATGGATTCCCCCACCAACAATAGACCCCCCTAGCAACAATAGATTACCCCAGCACCAACAGACCCCCCCTAGCAACAATAGATTCCCACAGCAACAACAGACCCCACTCTACCAACAATGGATTCCCCCACCAACAGCAGACTCCCCCCCCCCTAGCAATAATCCATTACCCCAGCAAAAACAGACCTCCTCTAGCAACAATAGTTTTCCTCCAGCAACAACATACCCCCCCCCCCCCCCCAGCAATAATATATTTCCCCAGGAACAACAGATTCCCTGAGCAATAATAGACCATTCCAGCAGCATAGTTTCTCCCGAGCAACAATAGATCTGCCTGTAACAATAGACCTCCCTCAGCAACAAAAGAACCCTTACAGAAATAATAGATTCCCCACAAGCAACAATAGATCCACCCAAACAACAATATACCCTCGCCAGCAACAATAGAGTCCCCAACAGTCAGTAACAAAAGACCCATCCCCATCACAATACTGTAGATCCTCCCCTCCCAGAAAAACCACACCCCAGCAACAATAGACCTCCCCCTCCGCCATCAATAGACTCTTCATCAGCAAGCAACATTACTATCATTACTACAGTACTTACAATCCTCCCCCAGCAACAAGAGAACCCCCAATCTGTCAGTGTAGGTCGGAGTAGTGAATAAATAGTAAACATTTTTTACTACAGAGAGCTACAAAGAGAGACACAGGCAACAATGAGGAGTCACGATTGCACAGTGGCTCCCTCCTTTGCAGGTGGAGGGCATAGCACTCTGCCAGGGACTAACAGGTGGCCTGGAATTAAAATAAGTGTCGGCAAAGGCAGGCAAGATGAATCCGTGGTCCGAACCTAGTGCCACCTAGGGCTGTAATTAAACAAAATAATAAGATATATGGTAGCTGCTGCATGCCCCAGCACCCCTTGCCAGTGCATACATTAAGTGCTGGAGGTGCTGGAACTGCGTTACATTTCTAATCAAAATTAAAGTTTTTTTTTCTCATATAAGGATTCAAAACATTTACTCTTTTTGAGTGTGTCCCCCATAATGTATCCAAAACTGCTACTCAAAAGCACAATAGTGTTGCTCAACTCAAGTTCTCTAAGCATACAGATAGTTCCATAGATGACAACTGTCCCTCATTGCCTGTGATAAGCCCTCATCTATATACTCTCATTTTGGCTGTGGCCTGAAATCACTGTATCACACTTGTTTGAGTTACTGAACATGCTCAGTAACTCAGAAAAGGACATTAAAGCCTAATGACCCATACACACGATCAGAAATTCTGCCAGCAAAAGTCGGATGTGATCTTTTGGTAAGAAATTCCAACCGTGTGTGGGCTCCATCGGACTTTTGCTTGCAGAATTCCAGCCAGCAAAAGACTGAGAGCAGGTTCTCTATTTTTTGGTCGGAAAAAGTTCCTATCCAAAAATGCGTTAGTCTGTATGAAAATCGGACGAGCAAAAAATCACGCATGTTCGGAAACAATTTGACGCATGCTCGGAAGCAATGAACTTCATTTTATCGGCTCATCGTAGTATTGTATGTTATTGACGGTCGAAAGTTCAGAGAACTTTCGTGTGACCGTGTGTATGCAAGGCAAGCTTGAGTGGAATTCCGTCGGAAAAACCATCCAAGATTTTTCTGACGGAATTTCTGATCATTTGGTACGGGGCATAAGTGTAGCTAAAATAAAAAATAAGAAAATTAACATAAGCGGCATATCATACGGTCAGCAGGATGTATCCCCTGTGCTGTTCTGTTACTAGAAGTTTTGTTCTGTTTATGACCCCACCACCATAACCTTCTGGTGCACCGGGGATAATACAACTAAGGGGGTCTCATCAAGAATGCCAACTATGCATGCCCCTTCCACCCAGCTCCTCTATTCAAAGAAGGTGTATTAAAGATTTTATAAATGAAACATTATCTATGGATGGAGTAGGCAGAACATTAATCGTTTGGCTGTTCTCCATTCTTAGTTTGTATTTGTTGTATTAACCAGAAGGTTATAGCGGTGGGGGGGGGGGCATAGACAGAGGAAGATGGGGACACCTCCTATTGTCTGTAAGTTATGTCCTCTGTACTGATTTTTCTGTTTTTTATTTTAGCTACACTTAAATTGGTTGTATACCCTTTTTTGTATTTTTACCTACAGGTAAGCCTATAATAAGGCTTACCTGTAGGTAAAATTGATATCTCCTAAACTTGTACGGTTTAGGAGCTATTCACTTTGCATGCAGCCACTAACGTCAGTGACGCATACACTGTGAAGGTCTGGCTGAAGGTCCGGTAGACGCTGCCAGACCATTCTGGAAAGAAGTCTCCCACACGCATGCGTGGGAGTGACGACATTGCGACTTCGGCCACTCACAGCACCGGGGCCACAATCCCGGAAGATACTAGGATTAGTTGCCGACGCCTCATTCCAAGGTAAATATTTCATAATGAGCTAGCATGCAGTGCATAATTGGCCTGGTGGCGGAGTAAGGAGGAGGGGGAGCGAGCTTCACCACGGCGCTGTCTCCAGAAATGGGGAAGGGGACCTGTCAAAAGCAAGTCCCCGTTCCCCCCTCCCCTCTGAATGATGCCAAATGTGGCACCAGGGGGGGAGATGAATACCGTATTTATTGGCGTATAACATGCACCCCAAGTTTAAGAGGGAATTTAAAATAAAAAACTTTTAGGAGGGAAGTTTAAGGAAAAAAACTTACATTTAAATGCCCATCAATGCAACCTTGTTTCATTTGCAGCCTTGCATTGCAGCCTTGTCAGTCATTTTCGGCCTTGCATTGCATTGCAGCCTTCCATTGTAGTCTTGCATTGCAGCCTTCCATTGCAGCCTTCCATTGCAGCCTTCCATTGAACTCTTGCATTGTAGCCTTCCATTGCAGCCTTGCAGGCTTGTCTCCAGAGCGGATGTCCTGTGTATCTTGGCGGCACTCGTTCTCGGCCGTTCTCGGCGGCTTTTGGGTATTTTCGGCCGCACTTGGCTGTTCTCGGCTATTTTTGGCCCCTCTCGTCTATTTTCGCCCGCACTCGGTCATTGGCCGAATGTGGCCGAAAATAGCCAAGGACGGCCGAAAATAGCCAAGAACGGCCGAATATTCCCGAGAACGGCCGAAAATACCTTAAAGCCGCCAAGAGCGGCAGGGCGGGGGATCAGCGTATAACAGGCACCTCTGATTTCCCCCTGATTTTAGAGGGAAAAAAGTGCGTGTTATACGCCGATAAATACGGTAAGTGGAAGTTCCACTTTAAAGGGGTTGTAAAGGTTTGTTTTTTATTTTCTACATAGGTTCCTCTAAGCTAGTGCATTGTTGGTTCACTTACCTATTCCTTCGATTTCCCTTCTAAATGTTTTTTTTTCTTTGTCTGAATATCTCACTTCCTGTTTCTCCTCAGTAAACTTCTCACCATCATCCGAGCTGGTGGTTAGTCAGCCAGAACAGCTTACTGAACAGCTTACTGAGGAGGAACAGGAAGTAAGAAATTCAGACAAAGAAAACAAAGAAAAAAAACATTTATAAGGGAAATCGAAGGAAAAGGTAAGTGAACCAACAATGCACTAGCTTATACGAACCTATTTAGAAAATAAAAAACGAACCTTTACAACCCCTTTAAGTGTACATAAGAGGGTTAGTGTGAAAGTTAGAGCATTACTCAGCGCTAAGGTTTCTGTACAGAAAACTATCAGAGCCGAAACCTTCCAGCTTTGAAACCTAATGTATCAGAATTTTTTCAACTGTGATTTTGGAATGAGAATTGAATATAATACACCGCTGATGAGCTGAGCACCACTGGCTTAAAATATAGAGCGATCCATTTAACATTCATGCAGCTGTTTCTAGCTTGTTTAGCTCTCATCTGTGCAAGATAAAGACACCTTAACTTTTGTCGAGAAGAATTTAGTTCAAGCTACATATATACATTTATACAGTGCTTACCTACACTATATTACCAAAACTATTGGGACGCTTGCCTTTACACGCACATGAAATTTAATGGCATCCCAGTCTTAAGCCCCTTTCACACTGGGGCGGTACGGGTACCGGCGGTAAAACGGTGCTATTTTTAGTGCAGATTTACCGTTGTGTTAGCGGTGGTATTTGGCCGCTAGCGGGGCTGTTTTACCCCTTAATAGTAAAAGTAGAAAAACCGCGCTATTCACCACCGGGAGTAGCTTAAGCCAGATAAATAAAAATAAAAATAAAACCTCTGTATAGATATAGTATACCTGTATGTAAAACACTACATAGGCTGCTGCCACCCGGAAAAAAGGGGATCCCTTAATAAGATTCCTTTTAAGAGTGGATTTACTGAAATAGTGTCGGGTTAAATGGCGCCACCTAAACACAGGTTTCCATTCCAAAGTGGACTCATGGAGTATAAATGGGTAGAAATAAAAATCAAGGTCTTTTTTCAAAGAGCCCAATAGTGTCCCTTGATCTACTGAGGCTCTATATTAATGAACCCAGAAAACCAGAGGGAACCTCAACTTCACCCTGAAAAGGTTATATCAAACAATGGGTGTAGTAAATCTATAGGCCTATATATATTTTTGTCACGCTACACAGGCTTTACATAGACACTGGTTTAGGTTATATATATATATATTTCTGTCACTTAACACTCTTTGAGTATACATATGTGATTTTAGGTTGATTATTAATGAATGTCATACTAAACATACACAGATACCTCTATCACTATACACTGGTTTGGTGTACTTATGGTATTGTTGTTAGTAGGTTTACCATTGAGTGACACTTTTTTCGCACTGTTGCGACTTGATTTATAATCGCATTAGGTTGCACATGTAGTTTGGTACACGTGACTTTCAGGTCTTTTGGCCTAAAGGTATAATTTATTTGAGATTGAGGGTTTGTTTATCCCTTGTAAGGAAATACTCTAGCCTGTTCCAACATCGTCAGTTCCTGTATTCCCGCCGTTTTGGAGATTTAATATGCAATGGGTGTGATTACTAGTCCCCAATACTAGGATTCTAGGTTTTGTGTCCACTGTCCCTGGTGGCCTATAGATTTACTACACCCACTGTTTGATATAACCTTTTCAGGGTGAAGTTGAGGTTCCCTCTGGTTTTCTGGGTTCATTAATATAGAGCCTCAGTAAATCGAGGGACACTATTGGGCTCTTTGAAAAAAGACCTTGATTTTTATTTCTACCCATTTATACTCCATGAGTCCACTTTGGAATGGAAACCTGTGTTTAGGTGGCGCCATTTAACCCGACACTATTTCAGTAAATCCACTGTTTTACCCCTTGCAAGCGGCCAAGAAAGGGTTAAAACCACCACAAAGCACTACTGCATTGGTCATGCTCATTTTAATGGGCAGGAGCAGTGAAGGAGCGGTATACACACCACTCCTTCACCGCTCCAAAGATGCTGCTAGCAGGACTTTTTTTTACCGTCTTGCCAGCGCACCGCTTCAGTGTGAAAGCCCTTGAGCTTTCACACTGGAGTGTGAGGAGCAGCTCTTTCAGGACACTTGTATGAAAGGGGTCTTAGTCCGTAGGGTTCAATATTGATTTAGCCCACCGTTTGCAACTATAACAACTTCAACTCTTCTGGGAAGGCTGTCCACAAGGTTTAGGAGTGTGTCTATGGGAATGTTTGACCATTCTTCCAGAAGCACATTTGTATGGTCAGGCACTGATGCTGGACGAGAAGGCCTGGCTCGCAGTCTCTGCTCTAATTCATCCCAAAGGTGTTCTATCGGGTTGAGGTAGGGACTCTGTGCAAGCCAATCATTTGGTGGAGGGGGATTATGGTGTGGGGTTGTTTTTCAGGGGTCGGGCTTGGCTCCTTAGAGGGAACTCTTAAGGTGTCATCAGCATACCAAAAAATTTTGGACAATTTCATGCTCTGAACTTTATGAACAGTTTGGAGATGGCCCCTTCCTGTTCCAACATGACTGTGCACCAGTGCACAAAGCAAGGTTCATAATGACATGGATGAGCAAGTTTGGGGTGGAGGAACTTGACTGGCCTACACAGAGTCCTGACCTCAACCCAATAGAACAGCAGTCTTCAACCTTTTTGGCACCAGGGACTGGCTGTGTGGAAGAAAATTGTGCCAAGGCCCGGGGGTGGGGGGCAAGTGATTTTTCGTGGCAGATTTGTCAGGGCAATGGCTGATGTTGGCACTTCAATCATCACAGCACCATGGTTAATATGGTGTCAGGATGATTGAAGTGCATTATTTCTATTATTGCAGAATCAGTGGGAGCCCTGAGTGTGTCACTTGCCACAGTCGCCTGTCACCAGATTCGGAATGTCACTTGCCACGTCACCTGCCACCAGATGTGGATTTTTACCTGCCATGTCACCTGTCTTTAGATGCATCTTGTTACTTGCCACCAGATGCAGATTGTTACTTGCCACGCTGCCTGCCACTAAATACAGATTATCACTTGCCAGGTTGCCTGCCACCATATGAGGAATTTCACTTACCACGTTGCCTGCCACCAGATGCAGATTGTCACTTGCCATGCTGCCTGCCAGTGCCCCCAGATGAGGAATGTCATTTGCCACGTCACCTGCCGGTGCCACCAGATGTGGATTGTCACTGCATTGGTGAAAACACTGGTCCATTTAGCACAGAGGCAGGCCTCTGTGCAGTGGTCGTTTCTGAGCGAGGGCAGGAGAGTGGGGATGTGAGGCGGGCGGCGAGAGATGATATCATATTTTTGCTCCCCGCCGCAGCTCCGATATTGAAGAGGCCCGCGCTGTAACGGCAGAAGAGTGGTGATGCGGGCAGGTGGAGAGAAATGATGTAATCTCTTTTCGCCAGCCCACTTCTCACATCCGCGCGCTCGCCTCTCTGATCCACCTGGCTCTCTCATCCGTCCTGCCCATCTGCCTTGCTCTCATGCTGTCTACCCCCCCGCCACACCCATGGCCCGGCTGCAGATAGACCAATGGCCCGGTAGTGGGCCCGGTGGTCGGGGACCCCTGCGATAGAACACCTTAGGAATGAATTAGAGTGGAGACTGGGAACCAGGCCTTCTCATCCAACATCAGTGCCTGACCTCACAAATGTGCTTCTGGAAGAATGGTCAAACATTCCCATAGACACACTCCTAAATCTTATGGACAGCCTTCCCAGAAGAGTTGAAGTTGTTATAGCTGCAAAGGGTGGGTCAACTCAATATTGAACTGACTAAGACTGGGATGCCAATAAAGTTCATGTGAGTGTAAAGGCAGTTGCCCCAATATTTTTGGTAATATAGTGTATGTTACGGCACTTTACAGAGAGCATAAAACCATTCACATCAGTACCCGCTCTTAAAGCCCAATGCCAGGAAACCTAAAAATGATCCCTTTCATGGGCTGCATCTGCCCTAAAATAGTTAATCCTGTATAAGCTCTGAACAAAGCAACTCCATGTGACAGCGCCGGGCCAGGCAGCAGCCACATGAGCTGAATAGGGCAGCAGAAGGTTGATGGGAAGGTAAGTAGCTGCTACTGTGAAGGGTGCCATCAGTACCCCTTTACTCTGTGGCATTATAACGCTCACATTGCAGAATGCTAAAAGGCATGTGTCCAACTTCCTCACAATAAAAAGTATCTGTTCCCATCTCAGCGCTGCAGTGCAGTTTTAAAAAATACAACGCCCATTTTTTCAGTGTTTTAGTACATCAGAACACTCATAGAAGTCAATGGCAACATAACAAAATGTATGTTACATGCGGCAACAGAAATTAACAAGCCTTGCTCATGATTGTTGAAATGTGAAAAATACATTGAAAACAAGCATGTGGCATGTAATTGTTGAGCATTGGTCACATTTGCCTGCTACTTTACATCATTACTTGTATTTGGCATAATTGTACATTAAAAAAGCTTAATAAAAATCTATTGAAAGTGAAAATTAGTGTTAATAATGTATGCTCACATACTTGTACAAAGGAAATGCATGTTGATGCACACCGGCTGAACACACCTGTACGCACACGCATATACCTAAATGGGTTCTAAAGCTTACAATAAATGTCCTTGAAAGTGTCCAAATAGGTATGATTGTGCACCTACCAGTATTTCTTTTTTGTTTTAAGAATTTGGGAAGGAAGCTGGAAAATGTTAAAAAATAAGGACCATTTATAAAAAAATAAAAATAAAAAATAAAGTACCCTGGGTGGTAACTGAATCTTTAACTGTAATGGAAAAACAAAAGTTTGGATTCCTTATCCATTCTACTACCCTAAATGGATTTATTCTCATAAAGGACACACAAGTGATATATACAGTATGTATGTGTTTTTATACAGTATCCTGTATAGTACATTTTTTAGAAAAGAGTTCATTATTCCTAAATGATGCCATTCACCAGCAAAGCTTTATTTTCTCAGCATATAAAATGCAGTTGACTATTCATGCACAGGAGGCTTTATACTGCTAAATTGCTAACACCCATTAGCAATCCCACTTTCACAAAGCTGTGCCCACTTCTACTACTGTGCTTTACACTTTGCAGTTGGCATCTCTGTAGGGGGTGATATGTTGCTGATTTGTGGAGTTGTTTTGCTGCTGATTAGCATGCAGAGGCTGAAAGACCTATGACTAGTGAATCACGCCCCATAGAAAAACCCACGCTGTACACATACAATTGCTGCATTTTCTAAATACCTTAGGCCCCTCATTCTATAACATATGTGTATAATACCTGTTGTATAAATCGAAAAAAAAAATGAGAACTGAAGACTTAGAATTTATTTACCTATCAGATTTGGGTTCCTTAAAGAGACTCTCAAACACAATATACAACCCAATTTATGGTAAACTATTAAAGATGATGTTACACTCAATAAATAGATAACTAACAAGTCATGCTTAAAAATTGTGCACTTGTGGATTGGCAAACTACGATAACCATACTTAATAAAAACTCCATAAGCAATGCTCTAATGTTTGCAGTGATACCTCACGTGTGGTGCAAACATCATTTACATATGCGTGCGTGACTTGTGTATGCATTTGCTTCTGCATACGAGCACGGAGGGATGCAAAAAAAAAATTTGGATCTTTTGCTTTAAAAAAAATAGTTTACATCAGCCGTAGACTGGATAGACTTATAACGTTGTTTCGGTCCCCCAAGATCATAGAGGCAATCAGAGATCTGGTCTCTGGTCACCTCTATGGCAAGCCGCGCAAACTGACGGATTGCTTCCCGGGCATGCCGGTACAAGTGGCAAGTCCGAGAAACACCAGCGAGCTAATTAGCCTCTCGGACCGCTTTCACGTGACAGCCAAAAGTCAGCTGAAAGAAAGAAAATACTGGTAAACCACTTGCATGCCTCAACTTATATATACATATTGTGGTCGGCAAGTGGCTATCATTATTATTATTGTTATTATAAAGAATTTACTGTATACAGTGCCAACAGTTTGTGCAGTATTTAAAGCAGAGTTCCACCCAAAAATGGAACTTCCGCTTTTACGGATCCTCTCCCCCTCCGGTGTCACATTTGGCACCTTTGAGGGGGGAGGGGGGAACAAATACCTGTCTAATACAGGTATTTTGCTCCCACTTCCGGGCATAGATACCCGTACCACCTCCAGCCCACCCCGCTGTATTCTAAGAGACATACGGGTCCCATAAAACAACAGGGACCAGTGGGATAGCACAGTGCGAGTCGTGCATGCACAGTAGGGAACCAGGAAGTGAAGCCACAAGGCTTCACATCCTAATTCCCTTACCGAGGATAGCGGCAGCAGCACCCGACAGCCGAGGGACAGATATCTATTTATTTGCACGTAGCCTCACCTATAGATACATCTATGACTCAGAAGTCATTAGAAACAGACAGGAACGTGAACTTTCCGAAAGTATTAAACATTACTCAATGGCTGAATTTAGAGCCCTCCGGGATTTGATTATACTCCTGGAAGAAAACGAAGGAAAGGAAAATAGCGTTGAGGCTACACAAGTATTGGAGGGAAAAAAAACCTTGCTCAATACCAGACAAAAGAAGGGGCACCCTCAGGCCTAAATCTCAAAACTTCCCCGATCTAACTACGAATGCATTCATCTGGACTTTTCTAATTAGTGTAGTAAGTGACATCAAACAAATGCAAATTTTACCACATGAGTCAAATATGACTAACCCCCAAAAACGAGCCATAAAAAATCTGAAGAAACATCCTGACCTAGTTATCAAAGCATCAGATAAAGGAGGAAATATCATCCTTTTGACGAAATTACAATATGAAAAAATGTGTTACGACATACTGACTAATGACAACTGGTATAAAAAGATCTCATCCCTAAACATAACTCGATATAAAGTTCAATTTCTTAACATCCTTAACAAAGGATATGAACAAGGTTTGATAGACCAGGATACATACAAATATCTAAATAATGCACATCCACGAGAAGCAACTTTTTATGCTCTCCCGAAAGTACACAAAGGAGTTACACCCCCCCCCCCCCTGGACGTCCCATTATTTCAGGGATTGGTTCTTTAACTGAAAATACCAGTAGACTCATAGATGCAACACTGATGCCACATGTCATAAGTCTTTCCTCATACACTAGGGACACCCTTGATCTTCTGAAGAAATTGGAGGGTTTGGTGGTTCCTCCCGACGCCCTTCTCGTGACCCTCGATGTGGAAGCTCTATATTCCAGTATCCCTCACGAGAGGGGCGTCGAGATGATACGCACCTTCCTCCATGAAGAACCACAGACCAATTGGAAATATAATGATTTCATCTTGACCCTCCTTGATTTTGTTCTGACACATAATTTGTTCAGTTTCAACGGATCCCACTACCTCCAGGTACAGGGTGTCGCCATGGGTACGTGCTGTGCACCGGCCTATGCGAACCTGTACCTGGGGGGGGTGGGAGCGTGAAATATTTTCAAATGAAGCTCTATCAACATTTACCGATTGTGTGATGTCGTGGATGCGATATATTGACGATATTTTTATAATATGGACGGGAACGATTAGGAGTCTGACAGACTTCATCGAATCCCTTAATACCAACACATATAATTTAAAGTTCACCTTGAATATGGATCCTCAAAAAATAACGTTTCTAGATCTAACAATTTTTAAAGACAAGAACAACTGCCTGGCCACCAAATTGTATGGCAAAGAAACTGCAGGAAACACTCTACTCCATGCAGTAAGCGCTCACCCTAGCTCACTGGTAAAAAACATTCCCTATGCACAATATGTTAGACTACGTAGAAACTGTACTCATGTTAACGATTTCTACAGAGAGGCGGGTCTCCTCCGTACACGTTTGTTAGCCAGAGGGTATAGTAAATCCCAATTACGAAGGGCGTATAATCGTGCATGCAGGAAACCTAGAAACACCTTATTATATTCAAAGAAACAATGTAATTCTGAAATACAAACTAGCACAAGATTGATAACACGCTTCTCATCTCAACATGAAGAAGTCCGTAGTATTCTCACTAATCATTAGACATGTGCAAAAGGAAAAAATTCGTTTAGTTTAGTTTCGTTTTAATTCGTTAATTCATTAATTTCGTTTAGTAATATTCGTTAAGTTCCTTAAATTCGTTTTCGGATTTAGTTTAGTTTTCTACCGAATTCGAAAAATCGGCCACATTCGAAAATATTTCAACCAAATTCGAAAATATTTCTACCGGATTCGAAATGATTTCAACATGATTCGACATTATTTCAACCACATTCGAAAATATTTTGTGACCCGAATTTAGGGCCATGTATCTTGGGGTCACTTGGTGCTAGAAACTCCAAATTTGGATATGTTGTAGTGTTAGTACTATTGTGTTTGCATACCAAATTTGGGGTTTTTAGCTATAAGTGACCCCGAGATATGTTGCCCCAAAATCGGGTCGCAAAATGTTATTCTCTGCTCTAATAACTAATAACATTTTGCGACCCGATTTTGGGGCCACATATCTCGGGGTCACTTATAGCTAGAAACCCCAAATTTGGTATGCAAACACAATAATACTAGCACTACAACATATCCAAATTTGAAGTGTCTAGCACCAAGTGACCCCGAGATATATGGCCCTAAAGTCAGGTCACAAAATATTTTCGAATGTGGTTGAAAAAATGTCGAATGCAGTTGAAATAATTTCGAATGCAGTTGAAATAATTTCGAATGCGGTTGCAATAATTTCGAATCATGTCGAATTCATTCGAATTCATTCGTTAAATTTCTTTCGTATTCGTTGTAATTTGTTATTTTTTTATTCGGACATTCGGATGCATCCGAATGTCCGAAAGATGCAAAATTCGGCCGAATTTCGATTAGTTACGAAACGAATTGCACAAGCCTACTAATCATTGGCATATCCTACACCAAGATTCGGTAATCAAGAAATATATAGGTAAAAGACCTCAGCTAACATTCAGACGTACTACCTCACTGAGAGATCATCTAGTATCAAGTTTCTACTCACCTAAAGGACAAGAGACAAAAAACTGTAGTGGCCTATATAAATGTGGAACCTGTGACTTCTGCCCCTGGGTGAAACAAGGTGCAGAAGTCGCACTTCCAAATGGTGAGTTTATCTACCTAAAGTCTAGAGCAGATTGCAAAACACAAGGCGTTATTTATTTAATGACATGCCTATGCGGAGCCTTCTATGTCGGAAAGACTATGAGATGTCTTTGGCAACGCATTAAGGATCATGTATATGTATCCTCCAATGGAAAAATGTTAACAACAGTGAGTAGACATATCGACTTATGCCACGCTTTCGACGCAACCTGTGTCCTTTTTAGCATTCTGGAGATCATACCAAAGGACCCACGTGGAGGAAACTGGGATAAACGCATTCTACAACGTGAAACAATCTGGATCGAGAAACTCAATGCTACTCAAGCCCCTGGCTTAAATGAGACTCAATCATACAAATCGTTTTTGTAGAATGTACCCCTTTTTTTTTTTTCCTTTTTTTCTCCTTTTTCTTTTTTCTTCCTTCCCCCCCTTTTTTTTTTTTTTTTTTCTGTATCTCTCGCTTATGTAGATAATAACCTGATGTGGAATTCAGCTAATTCTAACATGTGGATGTTTATTTTGCTGTATTTTGAATTGTATTTACATTGCATCAGGATTTTATTAGTAATTATTATTATTGAGTAATGGCTTGTTAATTAAATAGGATTCTTCTTTGTAATAATTAAAATTGATTTATAATAATTATGGTATGTTTATTGTAACCACTACCTTATCAATGTTCAGGTGTTCCTTTAACCAATATTATGTTTCCTTTCCCCCCTTCCCCGTTTCCCCTCCCCCTCCTCCTCCCCCTTTTCCTCTTTTTTTTTTTTTCACAGTGTGCGACCACGCGAGCGCGACCCCCGATGACCCTATGGGTTTCCCAATTGGGACGTGGGGTATTTGCGCTCAACCATGGGGGCCTGTTGGCCATCTACAGTCCCCCCTGGTATGTCCCCGTCCGATGCATCCAATTAGGGCCCTTTCAGCTCCGCAGATCGGGGGGGGAACATAGGTTGATGCTTCCCCCCTGATCCGGTACATGTTTTGTGACTGTGGCCGGGCATTGTCTGGTCCGCGATCTAACGCATGCGCCGTATGCGCGGACACCGCACTTCCGGTTGCGGCGTCCTAGCCGGCCGAATGTATCGGTGGAGACGCTGGTCGGGTAGATGAAGGTCACTTCTGCTCATTGCGGAGTGACGTCACTACCGGGATGGATGCTCATAAAAGGACACACGTGGCTGGTGTCCATAGACAGCGGCCATAACTTTTACAAAACAACTAAGGCCGCGTACACACGGGCGGACTGTCTGCCCAACTAAGTCCGCCGAAAAAACATTTCAGCGGACAGTCCGCTCGTGTGTGGGCTTCAGCGGACTTTTTCAGCGGACAGTCTGGCGGACTAAGTCTTTCGGAATGTTGGAAAGACTGTCCGTCGGACTCGCATTTCAGCGGACAGTCCGCCCGTGTGTGTGCCAGTCCGCCCTACTTTTGAAATGAGCGGACTTTTCCCGCCCGGAGAAAAGTCCGCTCATTTCGAGCGGGTATCCAGGTAGGCGGGGCCCGCGACGGAGATGTCGCTGGCCCCGCCGCCTGGTATGGACTTAAAGGGGAACCCCAACGCCGAAAAAAATCGGCGTGGGGGTCCCCCCCAAGTCCACAACAGACCCTTGTCCGAGCACGCTACCCGGCCGGCCAGGAAAGGGGGGCGAGCGCCCCCCTCCTGAGCCGTACCAGGCCGCGTGCCCTCAACATGGGGGGTGCCTTGGGGAAGGGGGGGGCGCGCGGCCCCCCCACCCCAAAGCACCTTGTCCCCATGTTGATGAGGACAAGGGCCTCTTCCCGACAACCCTGGCCGTTGGTTGTCGGGGTCTGCGGGCGGGGGGCTTATCAGAATCCGGGAGCCCCCTTTAATAAGGGGGCCCCCGGATACCGGCCCCCCACCCTATGTGAATGAGTATGGGGTACAATGTACCCCTACCCATTCACCTGTAAAATAAAAGTACCAAAAAAAAACACAACACACGAGATAAAATACTTTATTGCACAGCTCCGGGGGTCTTCCGTCTTCGGGGGTCTTCTCGCCGGACTCCTCCGCTATCTTCTTGTAGCTCTTTTGCTAGCGGAGGAGTCCGGCTTTCTTCCTCGCCGCCGGCCTCTTCTCCTGACTTCGGGGGTCTTGTCCCCCTCTTCGGTTCTTCTGCCGGGCCACCGCGCCTTCTTATAGCTCTTTTACAGGCGGTGGCCCGGTCTTCTGTCGCCGCCGTCGCCGCCTCCTTCCGTTCTTCTTCTTCTTCTTCTTCTTCTTCTTCTCCAGGAGATGTTGCCTCGACGATCTCTCCAGCCGGAATGCCAGAGCCGCGCTGCGCGGCCACTTATATAGTGACAATGGGGCAGTGTCACATGGCTTTATGTCACATGGGTTGGTGTCACATGGTGACCCTGCCCCCTTACGATGTCATAGTCCCCATGTGACATCAACCCATGTGACGAGCCCATGTGACATATACCATGTGACACCGCCCCATTGTCACTATATAAGTGGCCGCGCAGCGCGGCTCTGGCATTCCGGCCGGAGAGATCGTCGAGGCAACATCTCTTGGAGAAGAAGAAGAAGAAGAAGAAGAAGAACGGAAGGCGACGGCGGCGACAGAAGACCGGGCCACCGTCTGTAAAAGAGCTATAAGAAGGCGCGGTGGCCCGGCAGAAGAACCGAAGAGGGGGACAAGACCCCCGAAGTCAGGAGAAGAGGCCGGCGGCGAGGAAGAAAGCCGGACCCCCCCTTCCCCAAGGCACCCCCCATGTTGAGGGCACGCGGCCTGGTACGGCTCAGGAGGGGGGGGGCGCTCGCTCGCCCCCCTTTTCTGGCCGGCCGGGTAGCGTGTTCGGACAAGGGTCTGTTGTGGACTTTGGGGGGACCCCCACGCTGATTTTTTTTCGGCGTTGGGTTCCCCTTTAAGTCCATTCCAGGCGGCGGGGTCAGCGACGTCTGCTTCGCGGGCCCTGCCTACCTGGAGACGCGCTCGAAATGAGCGGACTTTCCTCCGCGTGTGTGGGCGAGTTCGTTCATTTCAAGTAGGGCGGATTGTATGGCGGACTTAGTCCGCCGTATTAGTCCGCTCAAAAAGTGTCCGCTCAAAAAGTACCGTGTGTGGACAAGTCCGTTCATTCTAAAGTATGACGGACTGTCTGTCGGATTGTCTGACGGACTTAGTTGGCCAGACAGTCCGCCACGTGTGTACGCGGCCTAACACTGTAGGGGTGAACGGGCTGAGGAGTCTGCCTTCTTGGTTCCCCCTTTCCTCTTCCCTCTTTACCCAGCGGGAACTTTGCTTGCCATTTGTCTTTGGAGGGGATCACTATACTTAAAGGTAATTAATCTGCATAATTATATTCTCACTCCGTCCTTTTCACTTTAACTGGAGACGTTTCTTAACTTCTTCCCAATTATCACCACAAGTTTCCCCTAGAGCACTGGTAATTTTTTACTCTTTATTTTTAGATTATAAAATAAGTTTTACTAAGCTCTTCCTCTCATCGCCTCTGTTGAGGTCTAAACAATTAATAATTCACTCTACCAATAAGCTCTAATCTGTTTCACTCTCTACACATATTTTACACTTGGATTGTCTCATACTAAATTTTAAAATATCCTTCCCATTATGCTTTTTTCATACAGCTCAGGGGATACCCAGAGTATTTATCACCATTTACCATCTGGCTACCTACAGATTATGAATACCTACTAAAACCGTATGTTTGAAGCTCTAGGGCTCAACATAATTTTGAAGTGATCCCACCAATTGTAAACCTATTTCTTCATTTACCATCTAATCTTCACCCCTCCCCCTTTGTTTTCCTTGTTTTTTGGAAAAATGGGTGCCTGAAATTTTGTCAATCTCTGTGCCTGCCTCGCTGGCTTGGGTTCCCCATTCCTGGGATATATTTGAAGAAATGTAAGTAATTATGGATGAATATTAGAAGATTTAAAATAAGAATGTTGTATCCACCCCCACACTGTGATGTCCCCCACGTCCAAACCCCTCCCCTTTTCTCCCCCCTTCCCCCCCCTTTTTTTTTTTTTTTTTATTCCCATGAAACACCGTAGCATTTGGATAGGTGTTATAGTGAAATATGCTATGTTTATTCGGATACATATAGTTTTAATGTGTTTTTATTATCTTATATGTATACATATATATATGCTTTTATTTTATTTTATTTTATTCCATTTTTTCTCCTTATAATATAGAACACTTTTATCAGCTCCTGAAGAAGCGTTATCTATTAGACGCGAAACATGTAGAGCACCAGAACATATGTAATTTCTGACTCTATGGTTGATATCCTCTACTTTATATTTATATAAATATGTATCTTGTTTTTCCTTTTTGGAAATTTTGAGTGGACTATATTACCCTTGATAGGATATCTATTAGGTCATAAATGTGTATGTATAAGGAGGAACAAAATTTCTTTGTGTTTGTATAAAAAAAATGTTTTCCTTTTTTTATTTTATTCTATTGGCTGTTTATATTTTTTGTTTTGATAATACATAGAGATAAGTTCTCTTGATTATATCGGTTGTGTTTACAACTTCTTTTATGCCTAAAAAGTCCAATTGAACCCACATTTTTTCTTTTGAGGTCTTTTATGTGAAGGTTCTTTCATCCATATTTATTTTTGTCTCCCCAATTCCCCCCATTTCCTATTAATGTCTATATTTACAGAGGGACAGATCAGCTTCAGGTGTCGACATCGTGGGCACCCTGGACATGTAAGTGTCCATATTTTAAAAAACAGCAGCTGCAGTATTTGTAACTGCTGACTTTCAAAAAATAAAATAAACAGCGGAACTCCACTTTAATCTCTTGCTTAGTGGGCACTTAAACCCCCGCCCAGACTAATTTTTAGCTTTAGCTTTCAGCGCTGTCACACTTTGAATGACAAATGCACGGTCATGCTACACTGTACTCAAATGAAATTTTTATAATTTTTTTCACACAAATGGAGCTTTCTTTTGCTGGTATTTATTCACCACTTGGGTTTTTATTTTTTGCTAAACAAACAAAAAAAAGACAGAAATAAAAAAAAAAAACATGTTTCATAGTTTGTTATAAAATGTTGCAAACGGGTAATTTTTCTCCTTCATTGATATTCGCTGATGAGGCTGCACTGATGAGCACTGATGGGCACAAATAAGGCGACACTGATAAGACGGCACTGATAAGATGGCACTGATGGGCAGCACGGATGAGTGGCACTGATGGGTGGCACTGATAGATGTCACTGATGGGCACTGATAGGTGGCACTGATGGGCACTGGTAAGTGGCACTGATAGGTGGTACTGATAGACACTGGTAGGTGGTATTGACAGACAGCACTGGTGATGAGGCACTGATTGGTGACATTTATAGGTGGCACTGTGGGCACTGATAGGTGACACTGTGGGCACTGATAGGTGACACTGTGGGCACTAATGGGTGGTGCTGTGGGCACTGGTAGGTAGTGCTGGTGGGCACTGGTAGGTGATGCTGGTGGGCACTGAATCAGAGGCTCTCCACGATAGGGACCGATGTCCCTCTCACATGATCGCCTTTTTAGCCGATTACCAGCTCTGTTTACATCACATGATCAGCTGTTATTGGCTGACAACTGATCACGTGGTAAGGGGTTGGGATCGACCGCTTACTCCGATCTGTGATCAGCCAATTCTCACAGACTCGCTGATCAGAGTGTGCCGTGCGTGCCCTGCAGGGAGCGCGCAGGCTGCTCGAGCATCGGGGGACGTCCATGGATGCCCTCCTGACAAATTAAGTCCGCAATGTAGTCGTCTTTCGGCTATAGCGCAGACGGGAGGTGATTAATAATATCAGGGGGACAGTACAATTACAATACAGTTAAATATAGAATTAGGTGGACCCTGCTTGTGGTGTTTACAATATAAAAGGGAGGGGGAGGTGATAGCTGTGGGGGAAGAGCTGATGGAGGTTGTCAACATACAGTTTTTTAGATGGAGGCAGTGTAGGCTTCTCTGAATGAATGAGTTTTTTAGGGCTCTTTCACAGGGGCGAACCGATCGGTCCAAGCATAAAAGTAGTGGTGCAAGTGAAGATAATTCTACTGTGATACAAAATCCACCATAAAAAAGTCTTTGAGGTATAAAACTGTATTCTTGGAGACAGGATAAAAAAGTCCACTGATTCAGGGCTGGTCTTGTGTAGGGGAGCAAAAGCGATCTCCAAACATGCAAAGAAAGAATGTACAGGCGCCTCTGAGCGTAGAATGTTGGTATATTTAATTAAAAACACAATAAGTAAAACTCACATTTGAGAAGTGAATATAAGGCACATCATTAGGTTACAGGCATCCAGTGATATAAAGACCACACTGGTCCGTGCTGAGAACAGTCTCCGCCACGCCTGCGACTGTTCTGGTTGCCTAGATGGTAGTGTGATGAAGGAGAGCCGAAACCGAGGGCTGGAATGCACCCTGGACCTGTCAGTTTTTCGGACCCTCCAGTCTCCACTTTGGAGCAGCGGGTGTAAACAGACATGTGTCTTTGACACCCACGGACATCTGATCCGTTTTGATCTGCTAAAAATGCTTGGCATATCGGCTGGCATATAAGTAAAAACAGCGCTCATTAAAAATAAACAGAATGTACTTCTAAAGTTCCAGTTCAAAAAGTGTCCTTCCAAAGGCTTTATAACATTCCCAAGTCCAAAATGCATCAAACAACTCCAGTGATGTCACCTCCTGTACTTGGGGATGCTATAGATCCTTTGGAAGGACACTTTTTGGACTGCAACTTTAGAAGAACATTCTGTTTATTTTCAATGAGCACTGTTTTTACTCTTTCACACTGAGCGCCTGTGCGGTTATCGGTAAATATAGTGCTCCCAACCAGCCCCAAAGATGCTGCTTGCAGGACTTTTTGGAATGTCCCGCAAGCGTACCGCCCGAGTGTGAAAAGTCACACTGAAATTAATAGGAGGCGGTTTTCAGGTGCTTAGCAGAGGCTATTTCCAGTGCTAAAGCGCTGGAAACCACTCCAGTGTGAAAGGAGTCTTATATGTTTCCCCACTGGGATTGTGGGGTTTTCTTAGCTGTCACTATAGCCTTGAGGAAGATAATAAAAAAAAACCCTGGTTCGCTGATTTTTTTTATCTATAAATGAATTGCATGGTAGTAGGGTGTAAATGGACAGACAGTCCATTTTCATCTGACTGTCCATAGGGAAGAGCGGGCTGTGTCTGTGTCCGCTCTGCATAAGCAGAACAGACACGGACCAGCCATCCATCTACTCAGCGGGGATCAGCAGACAGATTCCCCGCTGATCAAGTGGACTCAAATCGAGCTGCCCCATGTTTAAGGGGCCTAAGGAATCGCCTAAAGGCAGGCAGGGTATGAGATAACTGGAGAGATTGGGGTAGGGAGCTCCAGAGGATTGGGGTGGTTCTAGAGAAGTCCTGGAAATACGTGTGTGAGGAGTTGAGGAGAGAGCTAGAAAGAAGGAGGTCTTGGGAAGAGTGGTGCAGACAATTTGGGTGATATATTAGAGGAGGTTAGTGATGTAGCTGAGGGGCAGTGTTGCCTTGCATGTTGTGTTAGTATTTTAAGTTATACTATGAGCTAGTGAAAGTCAATGAAGGGATTGGCAGAGAGGAGCAGCTGTCACAGATCAGTTAGTAAGGTGAATGAGTCAAGCAGCATTCATGATAAACTGCAGGGGGATTTAAAAATATTGAAAACAACTTTTTTTTAATAGTTATAACAAGCCCTAAAAAATATGTCTGGAATTTCTTCTTTCCAGACAGCCCTCTGAGCGAAAATGAAAATGACATCTTTAAGTGTTTGCTTTTAATCCAATAGTCTTATCTATTTCTGCTAATGCTCTAGTCAAATAGAGCTGGACAGGATTTGAAGATTAATGATCCATAAAATAATCTATAATGCTAGTATGCAATGCTTAAGCCTTACATTCTGGCTTAGCTTCTATAGTTGTGCATATACATACAACAATATTTTAAGGGGAAATGTATATGTTAATAAAAATGAATAAATCAATGTTGAGCAGGTACATCTGACCATATTTTTTGCTTGTACATGTTTGTTTGTTTTTTGGGTAAAATAAGTAGAAAGATTTTTAACAATTAAATCAAATCAGTACTTATAATAGACAGCTACCCAAAAGGGTGTCTTGTGGTACAGGAAGAGATCACAGATCTACCAAATATGTTCCCAGGTGGTTTATACCATAATGTGCTTTTCACAGAACAGACACAGCTAGCTTGTTATAATTCTCAGAGACCATGACGCTGGGATGGCCTGTCTTCTCAAAGGTCTTGTTGACTTTTTTTCTTGGCTCTTGCTGTATTCTCCATAGATATAATTAGAGAGTCTAGAACAGGATGTATCACAAGGGTCATCATGAAGGCACATCTAATGTAAGGGCTATGCAGTTTGATCTAACAAATGCTTGGATTAAGTCTACTATGTCCTCTAGCCAGGTGATTGATGGCTACTTTTGCTGAAGCATTATTACTATTACCAGAGTTGGGGTGGGGGCTGCTTGGCCTGTTCCCAAATATGTCAAGGGCTCATTATCCATTCATCTTTTCTTACACTGTCATCAGTGCTGCAACTATCAGTATATCAGTGTTGCTTATTTTTGCTTTTGAGGTTTTGAGGTTTGGCAATATAACTGCATATTTGAAAAAAAAAAATACATGACCTTTTCTAGAATGGATAAGATGTGGTAGTGGAAGTCCTTGTAGCCTTCAAAAATTGTTCACATGGAGGGGATGGGCCATAGAATGACTGCTTTGGTTCTTCAACATTGAAGAAAAACTAACATTTGATGTTCAGCTTTACTGCCACATTTTACAGACCTCTACTTGGGGTGAGATACGTGTAAATATGTCAGTTAGACTTACCTCCGTTACCCCGGTCTAGGGATCATACATAGCTTTTGGTAGAATGAGGAAAGGTTGGATAGGAACATAGAAATATAGAAAAGTGACAGCAGAAAAAGACTGAGTAGTCCATCGAGTCTGTCCATTTTTATTTGTTTATTAAATTTTGTTTTTTTGTTAACTTTATTTTCTGAGCATAGATCTATGTTTGTCCCAAGCATGTTTGAAAAAACAGATTACCTTTTCTAGAATGGATAGGATGTGGTAATGGATAGCCTTCAAAAATTCACATGGAGGGAATGGGCCATAGAATGACTGCTTTGGTTCTTAACCGGCCGTCATGTGATCAGGAGGGCCAATCACAGAGCCCTCCTGCCGATCTGAGATGCGCCGTGTCCGGGTGACACGAGCACATCGGGATCGCGCCGCTGCGCGGGCACGCGCGCGCGCGATCCCGCTCCTTCTGAAGGACGTTCCTGAACGTCCTATCAGAAGTAGACGGCTCCCACCCGGCCGTATATGTGCATTGGCCGGGTGGGAGCCCTCTACTTCTGATAGGACGTTCAGGAACGTCCTTCAGAAGGAGCGGGATCGCGCGCGCGCGTACCCGCGCAGCGGCGCGATCCCGATGTGCTCGTGTCACCCGGACACGGCGCATCTCAGATCGGCAGGAGGGCTCTGTGATTGGCCCTCCTGATCACATGACGGCCGTGTCCAATCACGGCCGCCATGTGATGTAAACAAACAGCCAGTTGCTAGGCAATCGGCTCCTCCTCTCCTCACACAGAAGTCATCGCTGAGGAGAGGAGAGCAGATCGCTGCAGCCGGCTGATGATCAGTGAGTATGAGCTGTTTTTTACAGCTTTTTACTCACTGATCATCAGTCTAGTGTCAACACACAACACACCACACAGTATAAACACAATGTCCCCACATATGTCCCCAAAACACACATGTCCCCAAAACATACATGTCCCCAAATAATAAAAACACATGTCCCTAATAATAAAAACATGTCCCCCACATATGTCCCACTAAAATCACATGTCCCAATGATTATCTGCACACACATGTACGTGATCACCTGCACACATATGTACATGATCATTTGCGTACATATGTCCGTGATCACACAAACCAATTATTATACACTTAACGGAATTTTTTTTACCAAAAACATGTAGCAGAATACATTTTGGCTTAAATTTATGACAAAATTTGATTTTATTGGATTTCTTTTAAAATAGAAAAAAGAAAATATTGTTTTTTTTCCAAATTTCCGCTTTTTTTGCGCTTATATCGCAAAAAATAAAAAACGGAGTCGTGAATAAATTACACCAAAATAAAGCTCTATTTGTGCGAACAAAATGATAAAAATTTAATTTGGGTACAGTGCAGCATGACCTCGCAATTGTCACTGAAAGCGCTAGAGCGATGAAAGCTGAAAATTGGGCTGGGAAGGAAGGGGGCGAAAGAACCCTGTATTGAAGTGGTTAAACATTGAAGAAAAACGAACATTTGATGTTCAGCATTACTGCTGTCTGTGATCCCTTTGAGATCTGCTCTTGTCATTGGCTCTTCTGCGGCAGCCATAGCTATGCTCTACAACAGGGATCTCCAAACTATGGCCCTCCAGCTGTTGCGGAACTACACGTCTCATGAGGTATTGAAAAAATTAGACATAACTGAGCATGATGGGAATTGTAGTTCCTGAAAAACTGGAGGGCCGTAGTTTGGAGACCCCTTCTCTACAATAATGCAAGGATCACTTCCTCTGTTTGAAGAAAACATTTCTGAGAATAAGCCAACAGGCTAGTTCTAACTGTCGTGGCAGAATTTGGGGAATGGAAACTATCTCCATTGGCATCAAATTCACAAACAACAAATTAAGACTCAATAGGATCCTGAGCCCTTACGCATTCCATCCAAAAAGAAAAGTTTTGGGTGAAGTTCTACTTTTATGAAAGTCCTAGGCGAAGTTCCCAACAAGATCAATGAGTTGAAGCAAAGCATATAGATTAAATCCTCCACGGCAATATCAGATTAAGTTTGACTCAACTTTAAAAAGCAAATAAAATGCAATTCTGCATGCTGTAAAACTGAGAGAAGTTTCACTGCATATTGCTCCTGTCCTCAGAGAGTTTTCTGGCCAGCACAGCACAATTACACACCCAAAGAACTGAACATTTTTCCTGGACTGTCGCCTTCATTTGCATACATTGTCATTCCAGCTCACTGAAACATTTATCTCGGCTCCTAAGCAATGTTGTGCTTCTGTTTCATACAACAGTGCTTCATTTTCCTATTTTATGATACCATTTACACTCGTGCCATGAATATGCTAATCCATAAGGCCATGAATCAGTGAATGTCGGGAGTCAGTTAACAAAAAAAATGGACTTGTTTGAAAAATTTTAAAATGCTAATTTTGATCTTTGTTGAAGAAATTATTTTTTCCTCATCTGATTTGAAGCACTGTAGCAAGACTTACACATCTGTAATGAATAGTTACACTAAAACTGTACAGAATTGAAATGCATACACCTGCTTGGATTTAAAGAAAAATGTCAGAGAAATAAAAAAAAAATTTAAAAAGTCAACTAAATAACTATTTAGTGTAAACATGTCTACAGTTTGTTTTTAGATATGCTGTCTGGAAGAAAAAAGAATATATTTTCCCTAATGTTTTAAACCTGCCGACAAAGAACCCAAATTAACCATTGCACAAAGTGCAATTCCATCATGTACTGTAGAAATAGATGCTCTTATGTATAGTAGTATCTTGAAGAGAGGACACCTCTAGTGCACATGAACATTGCTCTTATAGTGACCTTCTTAAACTTTACGGAACTAATATAAAAACTGTAGAACCTAGCCAATAAAACCCCACAGAACTTCAAACCCTTCCTTACCCTATCCAAAACTAAACAAAAATAGAACAGACAAAGTATTTAGACTCCCCTATTCAACACATTTGTAAGCGTACCGACATCCCAAATATACATGTTGGAAAAAAAAATATGATTTTCGATATGCACATGAATGAAACCATTTTTATGATTAAACTTTACATATACAGCAAACATTAAATGTATATTACAAATAAAATAATATAGTTTTTAACCATACACAAATTTTTCATGTGTACCTCAAACAATTTTTTCTTTTGTTAAAAAAAAATGTTTTGCCTAAGATTGTATTAGGCCCAATGTCAGCCCAAATTTTTTATGAATTTTTTTTTGGTATAGAACAGGTAAGGGTTAGTGCCTCTGTCTGCTTTTATTGCTGTGTCTCTAATTTACCCCCGCTTCCTGGGAGGACTTTAATCTAATGGGAACACATACAAAAGATAAAAAGATATTGAGTAAGGGTTAGAACTTCTGCTAATGTTTTTATTGCTCTCTGTGATTTCCTCTCTTGGTGATACCCACACTCCCTTGTGTGAGCATCACATGGACAAGAAGTGAGAGAAAATATCCCCAATGGGGGGGGGGGGGGGGGAGATCACAAACAGAAACAATAATTTGCAATAATGGTAACCTATACTATTTAAAACAAAATAAAAAAATGGTCTTTTTAAGAATATTGTGAGTACATTGTAAAATAGAGGCTTAATGTACTAAATGTGCTGTTGAGGAAGGCTTGAATATATAGCCCATGGATATAATGAGAAAATTGGATGAACGATCGCCTGGTTTTGCACAGCAGGTCAAAAGCAAGATGGTATTATATTGTACAAAAATTCTTGAACTCCAAGGCTTTTTTTTTTGTTGTTTCTGATCATGCTCAGTCTTTCGTATCCAATTTTTCTCCTACAAAAACAGTACACATTAAGCAAAAATCATTAATTCTGTTCATGTACGAGAAACATTTTGGAGTTTGTCCCTTCGCATGGAAATGTTCGTATGGAAAGTCTTAATCCGATATCGAATGTTGTGTACACACTATACGAAAAATCGAACGATCCTTCCTCATACGGAATTTTTCTTTCGAATTTCTCATAGTGTGTATCCCACTTTACTCTCTGCTAAGCATTCCCAGAAGTCCAGTGTTGATTATATCACCTGAACCAGACTGGAGATAAAAATTTTGGTTACATTGATATGGCGGAATGGTGTACTCATGTATTTAGCATTTCCATTGCTTTCTTGACGTAGCATAAGCAGTCTAAACATGGCTATGGACAAACAACGAAGCAATGAAATTGAAAATATTTTTCTTTTTTGCTATTCTGTCAAGAGAATGATTGTCTAGAAGTGTCCAACAAACGTCTATTGTCACTCAGTTATGTAATGTCTATGTAAAGCTGCACATCAGCATGTATAGTTCAAGCAAACTTGTGCTTGCCAATACAGGACAAAGCAACAGGTTTACATTAATGCAGACATATTTCCTTCCCTTCATTCCCAAGTCACTTAGACCCAAATAAAAGCCCTGTGTTGTGGCCTACACATGGCTATGGACTTACTGTGGCCCAGCACTATCTCATGGGGCACTGCCTCATCGGGCCTTATCTCGTGGAGCACTGTCTCATGGAGTACGGTCTTTTGGAGCACTATTTCATAGGGCACTGTTTCATGTTCCTCCATACTCAGCAATACTAGATATTTCTTTTGGCTCCTTAAGCTTAACGGAACTGCAGAAAGCAAAGGATATGTGAGTATATACTGGGAGTATATGGGAGGTTAACCCTTTAATTAGCCCTTAAATGGGCAAAGTACCGGTAGCTTTAAAATGTATCCGGACTGAAAAACTACACAAATGTTATATATTACAGCCTACCAGTCCTTAGTTGTGGTTACTGCATTCGTTTTTATTTCCCCCTTCATTTTCACCTGGTAATCCTTCAATTAACTAACTTCTTGCCCCATCATGTCCACACTTTCCTTCTCCATTATATCAGTGGGAGCAGCAATGGTTTTTACACAGGCTGGATGCATAGCTCCCAACTGTCCCTGATTTGGAGCAATGTCCCTCTGTCCTTCATTCCTTCTGATTTGTCCCTCATTTTGGTCTGATCTATATAGATGTATATAAAATGCACTTTTTATCTATCAAAACATGTTTTCCAGTGCTAAACCTTTCATCTGATTTCTAAATTGCTGTATTTGTAAATTACAAAAGCCAATATGAAGGAATAGTAGTGGTAAAAAAAGCACTTGTGGGTTTAACCAATCTTGTTTTTCTGTGCAATTCTCCTTTAAGGGGGCGTGGCAAGGGGTATGTCCTATGCCTGCATACTTTTGCTGATAGGTGTCCCTCATTCCCACCTCAAAAGGTTGGGAGGTATGTGGACGTGTTCACCACTATTACAAGGCGAATTGTTGGGGATAGTAATTTACATGTAGCACCCTCTACCTAGGTAGGTGCTAGAGGTGATTTTTTTTTTTTCAGAGCAGATCAATTTAGACAGGCCTAGCTATAAGTTAGGCCTGTTTGTTTTGATCTGTGTGGGCAGGGAGTGGCTCAGTGTTGTCTGGTGACTCACAGATAGCATCATCTCTCGGTTACCTCACTCTGGTTTCTAGATGGTTCTAGAAGAATGGAGGGGAAGAGAGGTGGAGCTGTCTGGGGTGTCTCAGGTAGCTCTGACCAATCCCCAGCTGGGATTAGCAGGGTGATATACCCAGGGTCAGCCCAGCTGGGGAGGAGTCGGATAGAAGAAGCTATAAATGGAGCACTAGGTTGTTGGGGCATTCGAGGCACTGCCCAGTCTGGGGGGGGGGGGGTGACCTAGGGCCCCGGGCGATTCTGGTGCAAGTCAGAGCCTTTCTGAGTAACAAAGGAGGATCTGGACAGGAGACACAGAGAAGGACAGAGAAAGACAGCGGGAGCTAGTGTTGCCGGGCAAGTCTCCAGGAGGGATCCACTGGAGTGGAGCCAGGAGGGCTGGTGAGTGGCAGGCACAGTTGGGAGAGCTGGGGAAGCATGGCGGAGTGGACTGGGAGTGTGCAGTCTGGGTTAGATGTAGAGCCAGCAAGAGAGACTGTGATGTCATGGGCAGTGGAGTTGGCCAGTTGCAGCCAGGAGGGCTGGCAGGGTCTGAAGAGGACTGACTGGCAGCAGTAGTCCACCGAAGGTCAGCTAGCACTAAAGACCTTTCTATTTTGTAGCTATATCAAATGGCAGTTGTTAAGGCCTGACAGAGTCAGAGTTGGGCCTACCATGTGCTAGCTGTACCAGGAACCAAGTATTGTACAGGAGAGTGAGAAACAGTCTGCAAATAAGCTTTGTGCTGGAGGAGGCAGCTAGAAGAGTAAATAAAGGTTCCTGCTGATCTTTCAATTGATTTTTCTATTGATTCTGGGCATCCCATAATTTCCCTTACCCTATCCAAGTTCAAAACCCCTCAATAAAACACAAAAGAAAAAAATACATGCAGACTTTTCATTGTCTATAAGGTGAATGGAAATTGAATGCTGGGCTGACAGAGGTGACAGGTGGGACCTCAATATCCAGCAGCCCCTACGGGGGGCGGGGGGTGGGGAGGGGGGTACCGCTACATACACAAGAAAGATAAGGATATTTCTGATTTCTTTGCATTTTTGGAAGGATCAACAGGTATGTTCTGTACTCAATGAGTAAAAAGTTCTTATCCTGAAAAGTGAAAACAAATGCAGCCGTCAAATCTAAGGATGGGTAAGCTGTCATATATTACATTTTTGTTTCTGGATTTAGATACGCTTTAAGCAGTATACACTTTATCTTTAAGTAAATAATGATTTATAGGTAATTTATTATATTTTTTCTGAAACATTTTTGCCTGAATAATGACACGCTTTTCCAGGCTGGAATGACTACCATCGCTCTCCGGTAATTATAATGGCTTGTTGACGGTAATGTGACTTCAGGAAGTGGCACATTTCCAGTCTAATGCACCTTGCAATCTTTATGCATCAGTCCAACGCTGGTAAAATTGATGAACACATTTCAAAAGTGAATATGTAACTGACTTAGCCTGGGAAGACATCCTGGGAATTGTGTTCTCTGAGGCGTTTATTTTTACATTATATACTTGTTTTGTTTTCTGGCGATACAATTCCAATAGCAAAGAGTCATTTAAAGAGATTGAATGGTACAATGTAGCTGAAATAACTATGGTAGAAAGAAAAGTGCTTAAAGCAAACCTGTGGTCTGGAATCCTTATTATAACCGGCAGAGGAGGGATAGTGCAGACACTGCGGGCAAAGTGAGCAGAAGAACTTGTTACCCTAAAAATCACAGCACTAAATTAAAGACCCTGCCACCAGATCATTCATTAATCTTCCCGCTATGTGTGCTTTCAACATAATTTATGCATGCACTTTACCTGTAGACTGGTAGACCTTGTAGACAAAACTGCTGATGCTCACTACCATCTCAGAGCTGCCACGTAGCTGACACTCTATAGCAGGGGTCTTCAAACTACAGCCCTCCATTTGTTCAGGAACTACAATTCCCATCATGCCTAGTCATGTCTGTGAATGTCAGAGTTTTACAATGCTCATGGGATGTTTAGTTCGGCACAGGGCTTTTTTTCTCAGAGAATAGGTGCAGGAACTCAACCATGCCCGCCACACACACACACATACCTGCCAAATGGCATCAAATAGTAGCTCTTCCCTCTGCATACAATGCGCTCCCTCCACTGCCCTCATCTTCCCCCCTCCTTAAAAGCTCCACCATCTGTCATGTGTCTTACCTTTGTTGCAATATTAAGCTGAAACACCTGTCTGGCTGTAGTACCTCCCAGCATACTATACTATACTACAGTCACTTGCAAGGGAGATCGTGCAGTAGGAGCATCAACAACTGGTCACCATGAAGAAAATGGAGACCACAGAGGGTTCAGCCTACCATGCACCCTCTCCTGCTCATGACAGCACTGAACCTTGGGTACCTGTTCTGTATCTCCCTTGTCCCTGTCCGGCAGTCAGTGGGATCTGCGCAGGAGATCTCACCTGTGGGAGCTACTGGGAGAAAAGCTATCACTGCAGAAGCTGGACTTCCGTGTTACCAAGTGATAGTGGTGAGGAGGGAGCAGAAGACCTGAGCCAGAGGTGGTGGAACTGAGTTCTCCCTGGTTCCTGCTGAAAAAAAGCCCTGGTTCCACAACAGCTGGAGGGCTGTAGTTTGAGGATCCTTTCTCTATAGTATTCACCTTCCCTCCTCCCTTCGCAGCCACATAAAAAATTTGGTATGGCGTTGAGAGGAGGGGTGGAGGAGCTGGACCAGCACACAGAGCAATTAGATACTCCCAGAAGTGGAAAGGGCTATGCTATTTAAGAAGGGGTTGGGCTGTTCTAGCGAATTTACTAGACACTTTTTTTGGCAATGTCAAAGGCACATACAAGTGAAGTGCAAGGATCCTCAATGATCCAGCTTTTTGAACAAATATGTGGATATAAACTTATATTGTTTTAAACTATAGACATAGATACTGTCACTCTTTCCCCTAATGCAGGTGGTCAGACACTCTAGCTGGCTTCTGTGTTCCTCACCTATAGCAGCCCCCTTTCCCATAAAGCAAGCGGGCCTACCAGTATTCAGTTGCCCCCAGGACTTATACAGAATGCTATAGTGCCTGGCTAACATGCTGGGGCAGGTGTGAACTGAGCAAAGCAAGCGGGTACTTGCGGTTGGCAGACAGGCAGAGTGGTTCAATGACATTCCAGGTACAAGTCAGGCAAGGTTCAGAATAGTCGGGGTCAATCCATAGTCAAAAGCAGGCAGAGTCCAGAGAATAGTAGATATCCGATCCAAAGTCGTCAGCGGGGGGAATCACATCTAACAGGGCACACAAACAGGGAGCTTGGAACACATATTACACACATTATCACCAGCAAGAGATTGCAGGCTTGGCTGGCTTCAATCATGATTGGTCTCTACTCAGAGACTGACCACATAAATCACCTTGCAGATGGACAGACAGGGATGCATCATAATAAAAACCAGGATGCTGAAATGGGACCAGCAGTAGTCAAAGACCAGGAACATTTACATGCTTCTGATAGATACTATATTGGTGTTGTCCAACCCAGAGCTATAAGAAGCATCTCAATGCAGTGGCACAGCTTTCACTCACTCCAGTAAAAAAAACAAAAAAACAAAACAGCAAATGGTTAACCAGTGACGGATTTCTTTATTTAAAATTTATTTAACATTTATGAGCAGAAAACAGCATAGAAAATAAATTGCCGTTGCAACCCAAATCATGATCTGTTTTATTGTACAATTTCTTTGTATATTGCACTTGTAGGGCTAGCTATAAACAAGTAAATAAGTCAATAAGTTTTAACTGCTGGTGAATAAATTATCCACAACAAACTTCACCCAAAGTACTATAATGGTGGTACACAGCCAGTCCAAAAAATGCAAGAATATAAAAATTTCATTAATCTGTACTGGTGTTTGCGCCAACTGACTAATATAAACTTGAATGCTGTGTGGACAGGTTGCTAAGTGATCTTCAGCAAGTTCTGGTTAACCTGTAAGACAGTGAAAAAAATACTGCGTTACTACAAGGGTATGAGTATCATAAGTGAATATGAGAAAAAATATTAGTAACGTCCAACAATAATATTGGTGTTAAGTAAAGTCCGTAGACACAGTTGTGCACGAATAGTTAATAATCAGTGACAAATTCCTTCACCACAAACAATATGCCAACACCACACAAAATATGCGCTTACCACAGGGCAAGCTAGATAAGCTTGTGGCTAAACACCCAGCCAGGGCCTTTATCCAGAGGGCTCTACAGCGATATCTCCAGATGGTGTGATGGAAAGGATGTATATCCAACAGATAGCCGGGATACCACGATCAATCAGAAATCATGAGAAATGGTCGAATGTTACCCATAAAATAAAGTAAATCTGATATAGTATTATTTCATAGGAATCAAAATCACACTTACAGCATTAAAATGATAAAACAGCAGAAATAGCCAGCCGGCTGTGTGAATGCCCGTCCGCTTAGACCGATAAACGTGATGACGTCAGCATGTCAACTCCTCCGGCTGCGAGTTTCATCATATAATGACGTTGTATTGCGCCACGGGCCACGCACTGACGCATCACGCTATATACAAAGCTAGAGAAAACCAAGCCTTGATCTGAGTTAGGGCTGGAAACATCTAGTATTCTGTGCAGAGGACCAGCAGAAACCAAGTCCATCATTGCCTTCTACCTTCTACCTCCATTGCCTGGCAGTTACTGGTCTTGGTTCATCTCTCAGCTTCAATCCTGCCTCCTGAATTGGTACCTCTGCTGCTCATTTATTCCCGACCTCAACTTGTATCCTGTCCACTTCCTGTCTCCTGCTCTGGTACCCCATTGTTTCTGCATTTAGTTCCTGTCCAGTGGTCTACAGTCAAGTGGTCTACATTCAATCGAGCCACACACCTTCCAGCATTGACAGATCCAGTACTGCCTGTAACACCGGCCCTTCTTCCACTCTGTGTTATTGCATTCCCTGTTGCCACTTCCAGGGTTTTGGACAGGAGGTGCAAGAGAGGCCCCCTTAGGCTTCATGTACACTAGCCTACACTGGCAGCTCCTAAACTTGAGTTTAGGAGCTTTGGCTTTTTTTGCCAAAGTGTTTAAACTCAACTCCATACAAGCCTATGTGTCAATGTTCGCAATCTTTTAGCAGTTTAGGAGCTGCTGTGTTTGGCTGAGCTTCAACCCCCCTCTAGCAAGGTTTTGACCACTGGCCATGGGAAAACACAACATGTTTTGCTTTTTCCCATAGTCACAGTAAATGTAGGCCAGTGTACATGAAGCCTTAAGGCCCCTATACAAGATCAGAAAGTCATACGAAAACTACCGCTTTTGAAGTGATCGTACAATAATCTCATTGTTAGTACACAGCTTTTGAGAGCAGCTCATGACAGTTCATCCGATATTATCCAATGGGACAAACATGAAATTTTTTCTTGTAATCAGTACTATTTTTGTCCAAAAATGCAATACAAAACAACACATTAAATTACTTCTGAATTTTTATTCTGCCATACTAGAATTTTCATAACTTTAGTAACCTCTTCATTTTCAATATGAGATTAGCATGCAAAAAAAAAACGGACGATCATTCGTCCAATAATCTCATCACGTGTACCGAGCATTCGTTTTAACCTTGTACATGACAGTAACATCTTTCTGCTGGTGCAGGTGAGACAGCTACAGTAGGCCCACCATGTGATCACTTTACAGGGTTCTCCTTTTCCATGTTAAGAAGTTGTCAATAAATGTCCACAGCAGAAAGATGACATGTCTGTTTGTCACCTGAAATCAGAAGTTCTATAAAAGCATCTGTGATAATGGGAAGTAAAGTGAGTGTAGGTGGGAGGTGGAAGCCGCGTCAAAATTACAGTATTAGATTAAATCCATAAAAATTGCAAGGTGGCTACCAAGAGAAAGGGCATTGTTTCTCTTGGATCCAAAAGATGCTGTCGAATTTTCTTTATTGTCATGAGCCAGACAAAATTGCATCGATGATCAGTTGACACGTGCTTGTTCACTGCGATCAATCTTTTCTTCTCTTCTTGATATTGCCTATGGCGATGAGCCGGGATCAGCACCTTGGATCAGGTGTGTCCATTTTTTTGTCTGAAGCGGTGTGTGCACCCTTGTTCTGTGTCCTCTTGGATCCGAAGCCTATGTGAGGAGGGCATAAGATGTGATTACACAGAAACAGATGTGTTTGTGATTCACCCATCATTTTACCTTTTGTACCCCCTGTTTTTAATCATGAAAGGTCACCTGCCACAAAAGGGAACCTTGTGTGCATTCTTACAAAATATTAAGGTATAAAAAACTGGAAGAAAATGGCTTTATCAATAACATTGCTAACTATTTAATATAAAACCAAAAGTGTCACTCTAAGCCCTTGTACACACGATCGGAGATTCCGACGGAATGTGTTAGATCGGAGCATTTTGTCGGATATTCCGACTGTGTGTGGTATGCATCGGACTGTTTCCGTCGGAATATCCGTCGGACCAAATTTTCCAAATTTTCCAACTTGCCGGAAATATTTTCTGACAATATGCTCCGATCGGACATACTCCGATCATGTGTAGAGAATTCCGATCGGACAAAGTGCCACGCATGCTCAGATCAAATTCCTGTATCAAAGCTATTGGCTACTAGCCTAAACGAAATAACGTCATCACGTTCTGAACGATCGGATTTTCCGACAACTTCGTCCGACCATGTGTATACAACAGTTTCGGACAAAATCCGTCGGACAAAATCCGACGGATTTTGTTGTCGGAATCTCTGATCGTGTGTACAAGGGCTAAATGTATTCTAAAACATGTAATGAGCATGAGACATTTGGCACACAGAGGTTCCCAGTTCCACCCACCTGCCTTGTCAAAGGAGTCCTCTGCTGCATCAGAATTAATTCTTTGAGTGGGTGGTAGAAGGGCACACCAGACAAATCCTGCCATAGGAACCTTTGAGAGCTAAAGAAAGTCGAAGGAGCCCAAGAGTATAAACCTATACCTATATGATTTTACAAAAGTAAAAATGTTACCTAAAAATTGAAAATTCAAGAGACAAGATGGTTTTCAGCAGACACAATGGAACTAAAATACAAACAAATATACCTGGGAGGTTTCTATTACATTTGTGCAAGGTTATTTTTGAAAAGGTGCTCCAAGGCTACTTTTTAAGCCTAAGGAAAATATACCCGCAAAGAATAGCTTTGTACCTTCTGTCCAACATCACATATGAATGATTTATCATAACAGTCACCATGCATGTTCAGCAATGTCTTCAAACGGCGAAGGAAAAAAAAACGAAACAATTTAATTGTCTTGCGTAATGAGCCTTGCTGCTATAATGAAACTTTCCACAAAATGAGTTTTAAAATGCCTCCCAATAAAAAAGCATCAACTTCCCCCTGAGCCACAATCCAGCGTTTACGATTATGCGTTTCTTGAAAGTAAAACGAATGGCTGACTTTAGTCATTCAGAAATTTGCATCTAGAGAAATTTGTAATATTTTTTTTATTTTTCCACCCAGTTTGCATATTATTTCACAAATAATATTTTACCACAGTGCTTAGCTAAGTGAGATTAAACCATTGTAATAAATGGTGATTTCATTTTGATGAGATGTATGATGAACTATATCATTTTAACTACAAAGCGTAAAATACATTTTATTAATTATACTGTAAAATTGACTCTTGATTTATCATGCCAAGTAAAAAGTTCTACCAGGTAAATCTAAATGTCATTCTTGCAAAGCTCTCTTTACTTAGGCTGGCTATAGACAGTTCGAATCTTGGCCGGTTTAGCAGGAACCAACTGAGATATGAACCATGTATGGACAGGCTGAATGTACCAAGTTGATTATCGATCGACTTGGGTACAGCCAGCCTGCTGGATCCACTTGCGATTAGCACTAGCAAAAGTCACTGCTTTCTCCCGTGGTTGCAGGAAAGAAATTTGCACTATCTATGGGATGTCTTACTTTGATTTCACTGCACACTGTGATCTTCTCACAGCTTACTTTAGAAACTGTCTTATGTGGAAATGAGCCGCTTTATTTCCTGGCTGGCAGATTTCCATCATCATCTAACACTTTGCTCCCAAGCCCTACTATCATTGGTCCGCCCCTTTCATTAATTTAATTTCAGTTTTATCAATCATGGAGACTCAACACCACGTGTGGTCATCACAGGACAGTCAGCATGCAAATATTCACTCCACTAGACTGATAGGTATTCATCAAGGTATTTGATAATTGCTCCCAAGAGCAAGTCCACTGTTGCATCAGGGCTGAGGGCTCTTGAGAGGAGAACTGAGGAAGGGTGCTGTGACAACTTTATAAAGCTATAATTTCAGTCCCTCCCACTATCCATAATCTACCTGTATTGCATAAAGAGAAGCACAGAGACACAGTGACGACATATATGCAATGATAAATTAAAGATTTTATTTAAAAATGTTATTATCATAAGGGAGGGTATAGGAACTAGTAAAGGCAAAATACAAGATGATTTAAGTTCAGCTTTAACCAGTTCCGGGACACCCACTGTACATATACTGTGGCCCGGCTGCTTGAAACAACGTACTGGTACATTGTGCATGCCCGTGAGTAGGGGGCGCGCGCCCCCACCATCCCCACAGGCGATCGGATTCATTTCAGAACCGATCAGTGTACAGGCCCAGGCCAAAGATTTCTGGCCTGGACCTGCTGATCGGTTCTGGCAAATGACAGACTGTCCTCTGCCTGTGTAATGTAAGCACAGCAGAGTGATGTCATCTCCCCTTGTGGAGCCCTTTTGGTTCCAGAACGAGAGGAGAAGACATCTACTGTGAGTACACCAAGCACTACACTAACACCAGGACATATAGGCACACTTTTAACCCCCTGATCACCCCCCCCCCCCGTTAACCCTTTCACTTCCTACCACAGTGTCACCAAGTGCAGTTTTCAGATTTTTCACTTTACAGAACACAGCACACAAAACTGCAGCATTAGTAGAGTCAGGCCCGATCCCTGCTACCACTAACAGTATTTTTTTTTGGTAGCGATTCAAGCAGTCTCTGACAACCAGGTGTTTTTTAACCTGTGAGTCACACTAGCTGTACCTGTAAATTTAGTGGCCAAAATGTCAAACAAAAGGTACACTAATGAATTGGGCTGCAGAATACTGATCATGACAGATGAGAGCGCAGGGAAGCCTCACGGTCAGAATCACAATCTGATTCAGGCTCACTATACGAACCTGTCGAGAACAGCGGCACCCTGACAGATAGCTCTGACTGATGGAGTAGCGGCCCCTGCTAAGATCAGGCGTACCCAACCCCGTTCTTCTGTTTCTGAGGTGCAACAACCACTTGGTTCTCGTATGCAGTGGAGAGCCAGTGCTAGTGCCGCTCATCCTTCTGGTGAACTGGCAAGAACCAGCGGCCTAGCATGTCTTTGTCGCAGACAAACCAGCACTGCAGTAACACTTGGTCTATGGGAATGTTTGACCATTCTTCCAGAAGCGCATTTGTAAGGTCAGGCACTGATGTTGGACAAGAAGGCTTGGCTCGCAGGCTCAAATTCATCCCAAAGGTGTTCTATCAGGCTGTCGTCAGGACTCTGTGCAGGCCAATCAATTTCCTCCACCCCAAACTAACTCATCCACGTCTTAATGGACCTTGCTTTGTTCACTGGTGGGCAGTCATGTTGGAAAAGGAAGAGGCTATCCCCAAAACTGTACTCACAAAGTTGGGAGCATGAAATTGTCCAAAATGTCTTTGTATGCTGATGCTTTAAGAATTCCCTTCACTGGAACTAAGGGGCCAAGCCCAACCCCTGAAAAACAACCCCACACCATAGTTCCCCCTCCACCAAATGATTTGGACCAGTGCACAAAGCAAGGTCCATAAAGACATGGTTGAGCGAGTTTGGGGTGGAGGAACTTGACTGGCCTGCACAGAGTCCTCACCTCAACTCGATAGAACACCTTTGGGACAAATTAGAGCAGAGACTGCGAGCCAGGCCTTCTGTTCAACATCAGTGCCTGACCTCAGAAATGCACTTGTGGATGAATGGTCAAACATTCCCATAGACATGCTCCTAAACCTTGTGGACAGCCTTCCCAGAAGAGTTGAAGCTGTTATAGCTGTAAAGGGTGGGCCATCTCAATATTGAACCCTACGGACTATTACTGGGATGCCATTAAAGTTCATGTGCTTGTAAAGGCAGGCTTCCCAATGCTTTTGGTAATATAGCGTATGTATATATGGTGTAAAGAAGCAGACAAGAGCTTCAAAATATGTATCTAGCGTACAATAAAACAATGCAATTTGTAAGATAAAAATTTGTTTGACTCAAAGTTGCAAACACTTTTGCCAAAACTTTTGAAGGTATACGGTGAACGTATGCGATACTATTGGTGGAAATAATAGTACATTAAATTGTTTCCTTAATGGTCTCTTTTGTATCATTTTTGATATGCTATGTAAATGAAATTAACAAATGTATTTTTATGATTGATGGTGTGACACATTGTTTGGCAGATGAACAGGTAGTTTGAAGTTATAACTTCAAAAACTTTCGTAATTTGTCCGTTATGCCACCTGCTTGAGTACAGATTTTGAAAATAAAGTAAATTACCTTAAAAAAATATATAATAATTATTTGTATATTACTTACTTATGGTAATTAACCCCTGGCCAATTCTGACACTTCTCTCCTACATGTAAAAACCATAATTTTTTGCTAGACAATTACTCAGAACCTCCAAATATAATATATAATATATATATGTGTATATATATATATATATATATATATATATATATATATATATGTATATATATATATATATATATATGTATATATATATATATATATATATATATATATATATATATATATGTATATATATATATATATATATATATATATATATATATATTTTTTTTTTTGCGGACACCCTAAGGAATAAAATGATGGTCTTTGCAACTTTTTATGTTACACGGTATTTGCACAGCAATTTTTCAAACACTTTTTTTGGAAAGAAACTGTTTCATGAATAAAAAAAAAACACTAAAGTTAGCTAGATTTTTTTTGTATACTATGAAAAATGATATCACACCAAGTTAATTTTTACAGTTTACATGTTTAGAATTACAGAGGATTTCTAGTGCTAGAAATTTTGCTCAGGCTCTAACGTTCGGGGCTTATGTAACCTGTGTCTATCTGTTTGTGATACTAGCCAGTGAGTACCTCACCAGCCACTGACCTCAATGCACGTCCCTGCTGTATTGGCTGTTTCTATTAATGGTATACTATACACTCTCTTGCTTATTCTTTTTTTTTTTTTTTTTTTATTATTTTAAAACTCAATAAAACAGGATTAAAAAGAACATATACCTTTGTCATATTAAAGCTGCATTGGTGTCACAATATATTGAAGGGACAATATGTTTCTGTTTTTCATACTCAAAACTTTTTTAATCATTCAGGTTTTTTATAACATTTAAGTCTATTTGGAAGTAGCCATCATGGTTCCTATTGCCATTTTTTGTCAATATTTTTCATATACAGTTAGCAATTTTTGTTTGTCAAATGAAGTCATTATACGGCATCACAATGAATTAGAATGGATCATGGACACTCTAAAGTGCCGTCACATTCCCAAATTACTCCTCTCAAACTACTTAGGCTGAAAGCACTTTTGTCTTTACATAGCAATATCGGAAGCTTCTTCTCCAGAGGGGATTAGGGATAATGAATTCAATTTTATCCAGAAATGTCTTTTCTAAGAAAACCATTATATACAAGGACAAGAAATAATGTTTTAATCCTAAAATTATAAAAGCATTATGCACTCTGAAAACAAAAAGCATAGAAATGCATTAACCTTTTATTCTTGTGAATGTACAGGATTCTCCAAAAGAAATAAATGACCATCCAGTATTAGTCATTTAGGGACATTTTAACAATAAAACTGGCAAAACAAATAAAATCCATGTACTGTACCCAAGTCCCCAATTATTTGTCCAAACACTGGCTTAGCAATGAACTAGCCGTTAAACCTGTTTTACCACCACAACCCAATTTTTTTTAGATGGACCTAAGCTGACCATGAATGGATTTAAATTGGACCCGTTTTGATCCATTAAATGGCCATTCTCGTTCAGCCAATCGGCTTCAGCCTTGATCATTGTATTCTGACAGTGGTGGAGGAGTCCCACTGTCAGAATACAATGACACAGCAGGGAAGATTCCTTACTTCACTTCTTTCCCTCTTACCTACCATTTCCTCCTTGTTTTATATGGTTTTGTACTGTTCTGCCCTACTTATATGTATATTTCTGTTGTATTAAACAGTATCATGTAACTATTGTTCTGCTGTACATGGACACCATGGATTTAAATCCACTGCAACTAGATATAATACTTTAGCTTACCTTCCAACCCATTCATCCCAGTGAACAGACATGACCATCCTTCTTACGTTCTTAGTTCCATCAGCCTGATTGCCTTCACACCAGCCAGCATGGGCTTTTATTATCACCAAAGCTTTCACAAACAGGAAGTGCAGATTCTAGCCAAATACTTCTTACATGGGAAATTACATCACAGGAAATTACATACATTAAAGGGGAGGGCACTCACAAGAGGAAGTGCACACGCCCCCTTTTAGTCAGCATGCAGCACAGCAGATACTGTTTCAAAGTAAACAGTATCTAGTAAGCTCATTCTACTGGTTCTTAAAGGCTTGAGGCAATCAGCGGGGACATTGCTACTGGTGTTGTCAATATACGGTACGAGTATATTAACAAGGCAGATACCAATGTCCTCTTATTAAAGCAGATATGTATCCAAAAGGGATAACGTAGCCACACAGAGATAAAATAATATGTTTATCTCGTTATGTGGACTTCGCTTCTCTAATGCGCATAGTCATTTAAAGGCAAGAAGCCCAGCGCATTGCGCTTGGTACCTACAAACCAACAAACATCCACAGACACAGAGAACACGTCTCAAATCCCATGAGAAGGTTTTCATACTGACCGTTTTTATCACTGGTCTCGATTAAACCCAAGTACACTCTGCTAGAGTGCTCCTCGATTAAACCAGACACAGGGAGACAGATGACAATCTATAAAACACACATCCTAGAATAAAATGTTCACATAAATGTTATACAATCAAATTTCCACAACACTGTTAAGAGCTAATTAGTTCAGTCCTAGTTAGACCCTGCCTATTTCTTTCATGTTTTCTCAGGCAGTGATAGTTCTTCGCAGAGAATGGGCTTAGGAAAGTCACTGTTTTCTTACACTTCAAAAGACTGGAAAACATTCTTTGTACTGCACTTTTCTGAAGTTAAATTGTGTTAGTTTTAACTTCTGTGTCATATTGAAGAGTAATGCAGCATACACACGACCGGACTTTTCATTGGAATGAACTCTGACAGACTTTTTCGACTGACTTTTCAACGGAGTTCCGACGGAGTTCTACTGAAACAGACTTGCCTACACATGAGCACACCAAAGTACGATTGTTTAACGCAATGACGTACGACGGGGCTAGAAAAAGGAAGTTCAATAGCCAGTAGCCAATAGCTGCCCTTGCGTCGTTGTTGATCCATCGGACCTGCATACAGACGAGCGGTTTTCTCAATAGGAACTGGTTCCTATCAAAATTTGAAACATGTTCTATTTCTAAAGTCCATCAGATTTTTCGACAGAAAAGGTCAGATGAAGCCCACATACAATCAAATTGTCAGACGGATTAGTTCCATCGGAACGTTGCTGTCGAAAAGTCTGATCGTGTGTACACGGCATTAAGCTGGCTGTGGATGATGCCAAGCTGCCAGGAGACCATACTGTCCAGACAGACAGGGTCTATGGAGGTAAGTCATTGCAAAAAGCTGTATTTTAAACAGAAAATGTACTACTGATAAAACATTTAATCACATTTCTTATGGTTGGTGGCATCATTCTGGGGTTCCATCTGCTGCTAGGAAGGGGAGCCGGCTGCTCAATCCCCCTTAACCTCATCTGGCTGCTCAGACGACTTGTCTCTGGTACTGTCTCCCAGGTGCACAGATTTTTGCTGGGGAGGAAAGATCACTTCCTCCCCCCTGGCCAACTCTTGGGAAGGGAGGACCAACACTTTCTCTCTATATACACAACATTCCAGTGTGGTTGTACAGTGGGTCCGATTAGTAAGCAGACTCACTGTACAACCACACTGGAATGTTGTGTGTGTGTGTGTATATGTGTATATATATATATATATATATATATATATATATATATATATATATATATATATATATATATATATATATATTGTATATTGTCTCATATTATGGTGTGCTTTCGGGTGTGGCTGTATTCCATTGTTGTTCTATGTGTCTGTCTACCTTGAGTATCATGGGATGTGTATGTAGATAAGCTGTGAGAGGGGAGGGTGCGAATTCCTCCAAGGGCGAATTCCTCCAACATCTCTCCCTGCTGATTGGCCAGTCTACCCTGCCCAGAATGCAAAGGGGGGATTGTCCCGAGTATTACCTGGGTACCTGTGTTTCAATAAACAGTTTCATGTTATAATGTATATAGAAGAGATCTGTTAAGCCATGGTGCACTTCTACCCCAAACAAAGTTGCAGAATGCAGAGAACATGGGGGTGGGGTAGGGGGTAGGGATGGGAAGAACCCTAAATGGTATCGTATCTTTGGAAGAAGGGACATTTTAATAGTATGCCCAATAGAGTAAAGTCGTTGTTTTTTTGAGGACAGGTACATTTTCAGGCTTGGGTGTGTTCTGGTGATCTGTGTTGGGAGTGGCTTAGAGTAGTGCTGAGTGACTCACAGGTGGTGTCACTGGTACCTCCCACTTCTTTTCAGAATCTTCTGGTACTTTCTGGAAAGAGAGGTGGAGAGGTAAGGTGGAGCCACCTGGGCTATTCTAAGGAGCCCTGACCAATCCCCAACTTGGATTGGCAGGGGGCAGGCCTCCTTAACAGGTTCCCGACTGGCTCATGCAGATATAATGGCTCTCCTGGGCAAAATCCCATATATATACGGTTTTGCCTAGGAGAGCCACCAGAGTGCACAGAGGTCAACCCGATGCACATGGCCGGCATGATCGCCACTGGCCACGCGCGATCGCATGCACGAGAGCCAGCATGGGCATTTGTGTGCAAACACACAAATCCCTGTGCTGTCAGTGTAGAGAAGACAGATCATGTGTTCCTATAAAGTAGGGACAGCGATCTGGCATTTCTTCTAGTTAGTCCCATCCCCACACAGTTAGAACACAGTGAGGGAACACACAGTTAAGAGAAACAAAACAGTGCCAACCTAAGTGCAGTATTAAAGTCCACAAGTATTTATTTAAAAAGTAGTACACTCACTCTGTATAGAAGTAAATCAGGCATATCATGTGTGTAAGGAAAAAAGTTCCATGGTTCATCACAGGACTCCCAGGGGAAAGGTGACCCTCTTGTGCTGCAGAGTCTTGTCCGGTGGCGCCGGTGGTTCCCAGCGTCTCCGGCTCGATGTCGCACAGCGTCACGGGGGTCAGCTGGTGAGGTGCTTGGGGTCTCGTTGTGATTATGTCAGTGGGCACTGATGTGCCTGATTTACTCCTATACAGAGTGAGTGTACTACTTTTTAAATAAATACTTGTGGACTTTAATACTGCACTTAGGTTGGCGCTGTTTTGTTTCTCTTTGCTTGTATATCTTTTAAAGGTGTCTTCTAACCTTCAACATGCTGCCTCCCTGCTTGTGCTATGATACCTCCTTTTTCCATTGACTACAGACTATTATTGTCCAATAATGACTGCTGAATTGTTTGGACCTGTTTGCAAAAAAACAATATTGGAAATCCAAACATTGCTCTATATACCACAATCATAGTATACCCCCTATCTCCCCATCCTATCCCCTCCCCCTAACATCCCTCCCCCACCCCTGATACGGATAACCCAGCAGCGCAACAAAAAAACTATCTTTTTTACTAGGGAGCACACAGTTAACCCCCTGATCGCCCCTAGTGTTAACCCCTTCCCTGCCAGTGACATTTATACAGTAATCAGTGCATATTATAGCACTGATCGTTCTATAAATGTCAATGGTCCCAAAAATGTGTCAAAAGTCTCCAATCTATCTGCCGCAATTTTGCAATACTGCAAAAAATCGCAATACCACCATTACTTAGTCAAAAAAAATCAAATAAATAAAAACGCCATAAAAATGCCATAAATCTTTCTCATAGTTTGTAGGCGTAATAACCTTTGTGCAAACCAATCAATATATTCTTATTGCGACCTTTTTTTACCAAAAATATATAGAAGAATAAATATTGGCCTAAACTGAGGAAAACATTTTTTTTAAATCGGGGGATAATTATTATAGCAAAAAGTAGAAAATATAGTTTTTTTTCAAAATTGTCACTCTTTTTTTGTTTATAGCGCAAAAAATAAAAACCAAAGAGGTGATCAAATACCACCAAAAGAAAAAAAGGAAGCAAGCAGGGGAGGAAGGAAAGGAAAAGAGGGACAGGACTCAGGACCCTCAATGATGTCAGTCATAAACGCCCAATGCTAGCCAGGTGAAGCGAGGGGAAGGAGTACTCAAGCATGTGTTCCCCAATTGTGAGAAACCTAACATGACAGTCTTTGAAGATGCTGGACATTTGTTCATTGAGAATTAAGGCAGCCACGCAGTTGGTTATGTCCTGAAAAGGGACCATAGGTCTTTTCAAGACCTGAGCAATAATTCTCTTGGCTGACAAAAATACATAGGATGGGAATGAGAAAGGATGAGCGCAAATTTTGTTTGGTTACAGCATTGCATGACTGCGCAATTGTTAGTTAAAGCGGCGCGGTGCCAAATTGTAAAAAGTGCTCTGGTTAGGAAGGGGGTAAAATCTTCCAGGGCTGAAGTGGTTAAATACCCGTGGTCAGCCCAGCTGTGGAGGAGTTGATCATGTGGAAGATGCAGATGGAGTGTTAGGCTGTTGGAGCCTTTGAGGGTGCTCCCCGGTCTGGTGGGGTGCCCTTGGACCTGGGTGCGGACAGGACCTTCTTACAAACCAAAAGCTGTCCTGGCTAGGAGGCACAGGAGGAGCAAGAGAGGAAAGCAAGAGAACACTGTCAGGCAAGTCTCCAGGAGATCCACAGAGGCAGCCAAAAGGACTGGTGAGTGTTCAAACCGTCAGAAGGACTGGGAGGCATGCCTGAGAGGACTGAGATGCAGCAATCTGGGATGGGTGTAGAGCCATCTGGAGGATGGTGGCGACACCGGCAGTGGAAAGGGGCAGCTGCAGCCAGGATGCCTGGCAGTGTCTGAAGAGGTGGTGCTGGGAGCAGTATGCACAGGGATAGCTAGCACTGAAACGTTTCTATTTTTGCTGGTCCCTGTCTGTAAACGGTATTTTCTTTGTACCTGGCTGAGCCAGTGTCAGGCCTACAGTGCTAGCTAGTCTGGAGAGCGCAAGAAAGAAAGTGACGTGTTGGAGGAGAGAAGAGTGATACTCTGTAAGCAAGCCAGTGCAGGAGGAGAAGAGGCGAATGTTTATACAGAGGTGTATATAGTAAGTCCCAATTTTGACTGTTTGATTACCTGGGCATCTCATAAGTTCCCATCCCTATCCAAGTTTAATCCCCCTCAATAAAAATTAAATAACAAGTGCTAGGACTGCTTTCATGTCACTGAGCGAGGGAAAAGTGTATGCCTGGCTGGGGCAGGGTGACAGACGGACCACAACACTCAGCAGCTCCTACGGGGGTACCTCTACACATGAGATTTATATCCCACTATTCTCTATGGTGTTTCTCCACTGTCAGCTCAGTGCATGTGCTGGCGGACTTCTTGTATTTCGTAGGTTCCTTCGATAGAGATGGTCAAACTGCTTTAGAAATTCAAACAAATAAGGTGGAAGGTGGAAGCCATAAAGATTCTGTCCAGGTGAATCTCAAGATTCTGGTTCTCCTAAATATGTGTTTTGACAGTTTTCTGAGGCCGCGTACACACGCGGGGACTGTTCGCCCATTTTTGTCCGCTGAACAGTGTTTCGGCGGACAGTCCGCTCGTGTGTGGGCTTTCAGCGGACAGTTTCAGCGAACAGTCCGCTGAACAAGGTTTTTCGGAAATTCCGAAAAACTGTCCGCTGAAACTTTGTTTCAGCGAACAGTCCCCTCGTGTGTAGGCTTGTTCGTCAAACTAAGTTCCGCGCATGCTCAGAAAGGATTTACACGCCGAAAGTTATAATGCAGTGTATAGGACGTAGTATTTTTCGTCCCGTCGTACGTGCCGTTCACGTCATCGCGCACGGTTTCAGCAAACTGTTCGTTCGTCGTGTGTGGCCATGTCCGTCCATGCTAATTTTGAGCGGACTGTTTGCCGAAACTGTTTGACGGACAAAGTTGGGCGAACAGTCCCCGCGTGTGTACGCGGCCTGAGTTTACAGGTAACTTAACAGATCAGCAGATCGGACACAGGTGGCACTTGCAGAGGAGTTGTAATTTGCCTAGCAAGTGTTTGCTTCTACCAATCTACTCACCTCTTATGCCGCGTACACACAACCGGACTTTCCAGCTGACTAGGTCTGACGGGATCAGTCCGTCAGACAATCCGATCATGTGTGGGCTGGTCCAATCGTTTTCGAAAAAAAAAATTAGACGGACCTAGAAATAGAACATGTTTCAAATCTATCCAATGGACTCAATTCCAACGGACTAAAAATCGGGAAAGCCGGTCGTCTGTCTGCTAGTCTGACGGACCAAATACGATGCAAGGGCAGCCATTGGCTACTGGCTATTGAACTTCCTTGTTTAGTCCCGTTTACGTCATTACGTTCAAAACTTGTGTCGCCAAGTCTGTTCATTCGGAAAGTCTGTTGGAACTCCACTGAAAGTCCGTCAGGAAGACCGTCGGGCCTAGTCTGCCGGAAAGTCTGGTCATGTGTACGCGGCATTAGAAAACAGCAACACCAGTTTGTTTGTTAGTGTCCACCCAATGTCTGTCACTTCTGGGTGGACTAATGCCCCATACACGATCGGACATTCTGACCAAAAAATCTGTTGGATTGTTTCCGTTGGATTTTGGCTGAAACTTGTCTTGCATACACATGGTTGCACAAAGTTGTCAGAAAATCCGATCGTTCGGAATGAGGTGATGTTATACACGTACGACGGGACTACGTAGAGGCCAGTAGCTTTCGTGTCCAAATTTTTTCTGAGCATTCGTGGTACTTTGAGCAATCGGATTTTGTTGTCGGAAAATTTTTGATTCAGCTTTCAAACTTTTTCTGTCGGAAATTCCTACAGACAAAGTCCGATAGAGCCCACACACGATTGGATTTTCCGACAAAATAATCCGATCTGACTTTTTCCGTCTGAATTTCTGACCGTGTGTATGGGGCATTAGCCTTTAAAACTTGTTCTGTAATAGCAATATAATCAGGAAATGCATGTGTCTATCATAATAATTAAAATGAAACACGGTAATTTTTTTTTTTATCAGGTTAAAGCACAGCAGAGCCTCGGTGGAGGTGAGCAGAGCCTTGGCGGAGGTATAGGAAGATGCTGAGAGCAGCTATAAATTATGAATTCCATCTAGGCACCAGGTTTGTATTCAAGTAAATATGCAGAAAAACAGTAGGCTGCGAACACTGGCGAGAGATTAAATCTTTCCCGACAGATGCTACTCATCACATATTCAACATATAATTTATCGTACAGCTCATAAATTGTGCTCTCGTTTTTAAAATTGTCACTTTCCAATACTTACACAGCAGGATGCTGACATTACACAGATCATTATGTGTGATTTCTCACAGTCCATTTATAGATTTTGGAGATAAACAAATAAAACATACAGGAGACAGGGAAAATTACAATATTTTTTTGTACAATATGTGTAGTTGTCATATGTTACTGACACGGCGGATGCAAAATTTGGTTTATCGCGTCAGGTTTTACTGGCAGATCATTCCAATTTTCTAATCTTTCTATGAATATTTTTTATGATAATATGCATTTTTGTATATTATAATTCTTTCATCTCCTGTGTTCAGGTTTGTTTTACATTTTCAGTAAAGATAACATAGACTGTAGTCTAGGATGACAGGGCTGCCAGGAGCTGCACGCAATTACCCACGCATCATGTTGCTGGATTTCAGTAACACGTTTCTTTGTATGATAAAAGAGTCCATGCAATTGTCATTACTATTTTGCAATATGAATTGTTTTTCATTATTGCTGTCCCTGTACTATGTGAGCATATTTGTTGGAATGGTCTACCACTTACAGTTCACCCATTCTGGGTCCGTAATTCTAGAATTGTACTGCTAGCAGAGTAGGTGATAGTTTGTTCTATTTCCACACGTTCGTTGGTTAACCACTTCAGTCCTGGAAGGTTTTACCCCTTTCATGACCAGGCCATTTTTTGAGATACGGCACTGCGTTATTTTAACTGACTATTACGCGGTCGCGTGACACTGTATCCAAATCAAATTGATGTCTTTTTTTCCCCACAAAGAGAGCTTTCTTTTGGTGATATTAAATCACCTCTGTGGTTTTTATTTTTTGCACTATAAACAAAAAAGGGTAAATTTTGAAAAAAATATATATTTTTTTACTTTCTGCTATAATATATATATCCTATAAAAAAAAAATTTTTATTTCTTCATCAATTTAGGCCAATATGTATTCTGCTACATATTTTTGGTAAATGTATTTAAAGTTATAGCATTTACAAATATTGGGATATGTTTATAGAATTTTTATTTATTTTTTATTTTCTAGTAATGGCAGTGATCAATGATTTTTAGCGGGACTATGACATTGCGGCGGACAAATCAGACACCTATCTGACACTTTTTTTGGGGACCAGTGACACTAGTACAGTGATCAGTGCTAAAAATATGCACTGTTACTGTACTAATGACACTGGAAGGGAAGGGGTTAAACCAGGGGTGATCAAAGGGTTAAATGTGTGTTCCTAGGGGGTGCTTACTAACTGTGTGAGGATTGCTCTGACTGGGAGAATACAGATATCCGTGTCCCTGCTTAGCAGGAACACAAGATCTCTATGTTCTCCCCTGTCAGAACGGTGATCTGCTGATTGGCTCCCCCTCTGGCCAATCAGTGTGCGCACCACTGGAGGCTACTGGCCCGAGTGACGTACAGGTACGCTGTTTCTGTAAGCCAGGCTGCCTTGCCACAGTAAATGTGTGGAAAGCGGTCTGGAAGAGGTTAAAAAGATATTCCCCTCTGTACGATCAATATACATTGCAGGGATTGTGACACACTATGTTGCATATTCCTAGAAAAGGCTGTTGTTGTCTGCAGAGTAAATCTGATTTTACTGTTGTAGGTTTAATAACACTTAAAGGCCAATTAACCTGTAATATATTGCAGCTTAACTTTTCTTATTGTGGTCAGTGCCTGACCAATCGACTGCTAGGCCAGGGCATTGTAACATGTGGGTGAGATAATGCTTAATTTTTGAGCTATTACCAATTTTCTGAAAAATCATTAATTGAATAGCATATTTAGAGGGGTTAGAGCCGGTTCGCACAGAGGCGACTCGTGAGGCGACTTAGCCGCCTGACAAGTCGCGTCCCGCTCTGTGCAATGAAACCGTTCTAATCGGAGCGACTCAAGCTGCTCCAACTTAGAAAAGGGTTCCTGTATGACTTTTGGGGCGACTTGAGGTGACTTGCATTGACTTCTATATAGAAGTCATTTTGCAAGTCACCGCAGTGGTCGCGTCCAGGTCGCCTGAGGCAGTCACGCTGTAAGTCGTGCTGCCTCAGTGTGAACCGGACCTTAGGCAGCAGAACAGAATGAAGAACTTGCATTAATTTTAACTTTTCATTCCAAGAACATTTTCAGCAAGAAAAAAATACCTTGCCAGACATGCAATCTCTGTTCTACCTCTCCAGTCTAAGCATTGCAAGTGTGATCTCAACTGATCCAGTTGTGGCAAAATAGCTATAATTTGCAGTCTCAGTAGAATTAGCAAACAATGACTTGATCCAAATGACATCTTGCAGATCATACAAAGCTCGTTCAAAACATGTGCAGATTTTCACAGATGAACATCAAATGGGTGAAAAAATCATAGTTTGTCTAGCAATTACATGTGCTCTGAATAGAAACTAAAGATACACTGACACACTTTTAGGTACGTGCAGATGTGAACAGAGACTGATATGGTGGAAATTTGTCACAGCGGCATGCGGGTACCACCATACAAAAACTGCTGGTCTTTTTTTAGAAGCAGGCAGACATGTGTAAAGTGGCATGTATAAAGTGACATGTGTATTTCCTGATTCGTTTTTGATGGGGTGTCCCTTGAGCAGCCTAAACCATAGTTGCCAACATTCCTGGGATTAGGACCCTTGTCCCGATTTAATTTTGTCCCGGGAAATGTCCCGGGAAATTCGGTTAGTCGTGATTTCTCCGCCGGCCGTCATTTTAAAGAAGACTAGAAGCTGGTCTACAATAGACATGCTGCGGCGCCGCCCACCCCCGCCCCGCTGCCAGTGTCTGTGAAGTGTATGGAAAGGGGCGGAAGGTGGGCGGCGCCAATTTCTTTCCACGCGGCAACAACAGCGTCTGGAAGTCAGGGGGGTGCAGTCTGGATGTCGGGGGCCAGTCAGAGTCTGGATTTCGGTGGCCAGTCAGAATCTGGATGTCAGAGGGGGGCTAGTATGGATGTCGGGGGCCAGTCTGCATGTCAGAGGGGGCAGTCTGGATGTTGGGGGCCAGTCTGGATGTCGGGGGCCAGTCTGGATGTCGGGCTCTAGTATGGATGTCGGGGGCCAGTCTGCATGTCAGAGGGGGCAGTCTGGATGTCGGGGGCCAGTCTGGATGTCGGGGGCCAGTCTGGATGTCAGGGGCCAGTCTGGATGTCAGAGGGGGCAGTCTGGATGTCGGGGGACAGACTGGATGTCGGGGGCCGTCTGGATGTCGGGGGCCAGTCTGAATGTCAGAGGGGGGCCAGTCTGCATGTCAGAAGGGGCAGTCTGAATGTCAGAGGGGGTGCCAGTCTGGATGTCGGGGCCAGTCTGGATGTCAGAGGGGGCAGTCTGGATGTCGGGGGCCAGTCTGGATGTCGGGGGCCAGTCTGGATGTCAGAGGGGGCAGTCTTGATGTCGGGGGGCAGTCTGGATGTCGGGGACCAGTGTGGATGTCAGAGGGGCACCAGATGTACGGAGGACTAATGGGGACACCAGATGTAAGGAGGACTGATGGGGACACCAGATGTAAGGAGGACTGATGGGGACACCAGATGCAAGAAGGACTGATGGGGACACCAGATGTAAGGAGGGGCTTCACTGATGGAGACACAGATGTGAGGAAGGCTGCTCTGATGGGGCACCTGATGTAAGGAGGGACTCTGCTGGGGGCACCTAATGGCATCTGGTGGCAGGCAACGTGGCTAGTGACGCGCTCATGGCTCCCACTGATTCTGCATTATGGTGAGTTGAATGATTTCATTTTATATTACAATGTAATAATAGAAATAATGCGCTTCAATCATCCTGAGACCATAACAATCATGGCGCCGGGATAATTGAAGCGCTAACACTAGGTATTTGGAGTATCTTTATCTGCTGATTGTCAAACTCTGGAAAACACATATTGCTATTGTGGTGTAGGATCTGGGGCTGCTGTCCCTCCATCCCCCCTTTCCCTCTCCATCCCGCATTCATCTCAGACTCCAACCACACCCCTTTGAGCCACGCCCATGTAAGCCATGCCCACTATTTTACGTAAGCCGCGCCCATGTTTCACTGCTGCGTGCCACATTGTCACCTTTTCCTATGCTACGCCTATAACCGCATGCCTCACCCCCTAATTATAATACAACTCTGCCTACAGCCAAAAAAGCATCCCGGAATTTTTTTTTACAATGTTGGCAACTATGCCTAAACAACAATTCATCACACATCTGCTGAGGTTGGCAAGACGGTCAAAAGAACAGCGCCAGCACCCATATTTTATGAGCATAGCTTACATTAAACAACTTCACCAAATGTTTTCCATCAATAAGATATCTCACTGGTTGGGTGGGTCATAGGAAGCTGCTACTGATTCCCACCCTTAGTAATACAGCCATTGATGGGTCAGCAGTAAAGTACACTAAAGTAAAATGTTCTGTAATTTTAACAGACCATTATCATGAAAATCAATATACATAAAATGTATGAAATGTGCTTAACTGCCTGGACAAGTTTCTAGAGGGAATATACTAATCCTCATTGAACGGCAATTGAAATATGTCATTTACATTTAAATTATTGTACCAGAGAATAAAAAGGGATTACTGTTGGAAGTCGAGGACATTTCATGTAAATTAGATGCCCATTATATAACAGTTTGAAACAGATATTCCCAGCGCATTCTTCCAAAATTTCTAACATTTAAAGTGAACCTGTGCCTAGACTATGCACACAAGTATTTACATATACTAAAAAAAACAGTAAAAAGCAATTTCAAACAAGCCCTCATTTACCTCTGAACTTATAGGTATTGTGGAGAAATAAACCTTCAATTTTCAAAACACAAATCTTAGTTTTTCCTATTGATTTCTATTGGCAGCCTGCCAGACCCTCTAACATAAACAAATAGCAGATGTTTCTCAGTTGTTTGAAACTGACTACAACTGACGCAGGCCCCTTTCACACGATCAGACTGATCGGATCCTCCTGTCCGTTTTTCAGTGGGTGTCAGTGGGTATGTGTCTGCCGACACCCACCTGCCATCCGATCTGACAAAATCCGCTGGAAACAGAGGCATGGCAATACGTTCGCCATCCATCCAGCGGGTGAGAACGAATGAAAATTGACAGGTTTTCATCCGATCTCCCCATAGTGGAAAGCAGGGTTTTGATAGGTCCGTCTCTGCAGAGTGAGCGGAAACAGACCTGTCATCCGCCTGCTCAGCGGGGATCAACGGAGCGATCCCAACTAAGCTAGAGGAGTCCGTCAAAACAGATCCACCCCATGTGAAAGGGGCCTAAAACTCAACTTCAGCATTTTGAGAGCATGTGCAAAATCGGACAATGTTGCATGCGTTTACAAAACACGTGTCATGTTCTCATTGCCCTTCACTGTTAAAAGTACCCTAAACACAGCAAAAAAAATGAATAAGTTGCCTTATTTGTGTGGCATAAAAAAGTACCAAGAATGTGAATGTGCTCAGCAAGAAATGCTAAATGTGAATGCAGGCTTAGAGTCCTTGTGATCTCAGAGGTTTTTTAATATCTTGTTGCCACTTTATGTATCTTAATGTCTGCAGGTGAAATTCCTGATCATGTAATCACTGTGACTGGTTGTCACTGCGGTCACATGATTTAAAGCCCTCCCCACTGGCCGCAGACCTTAAACAGTGCCAGGAGCTTGGTAACAGTGCTGGGAGAGCACAATGAGCATGCTCTCAGCACATAACAGTGGAGTCCCATGGATGCATATACACTATATTGTCAAAAGTATTGGGACACCTGCCTTCACATGAACTTTAATGGCATCCCAGTCTTAGGCCGCGTACACACGCGGGGACTGTTCGCCCAACTTTGTCCGCTGAACAGTGTTTCGGCGGACAGTCCGCCCGTGTGTGGGCTTTCAGCGGACAGTTTCAGCGAACAGTTTGCTGAACAAGGTTTTTCGGAATTTCCAAAAAACTGTCCGCTGAAACTTGGTTTCAGCGAACAGTCCCCTCGTGTGTAGGCTTGTTCGTCAAACTAAGTTCCGCGCATGCTCAGAAAGGATTTACACGCCGAAAGTTGTAATGCAGTGTATAGGACGTTGTATTTTCCGTCCCGTCGTACGTGCCGTTCACGTCATCGCGCACGGTTTCAGCAAACTGTTCGTTCGTCATGTGTGGGCAAGTCCGTCCATGCTAATTTTGAGCGGACTGTTTGCTGAAACTGTTTGACGGACAAAGTTGAGCGAACAGTCCCCGCGTGTGTACGCGGCCTTAGTCTGCAGTGTTCAATATTGAGTTGGCCCACCCTTTGCAACTATAACAGCTTCAACTCTTCTGGGAAGGCTGTCCACAAGGTTTAGGAGTGTGTCTATGGGAATGTTTGACCATTCTTCCAGAAGCGCATTTGTGAGATCAGACACTGATGTGGACGAGAAGGCTTGGCTCACAGTCTCCACTCTAATTCATCCCAAAGGAGTTCTGTCGGGTTTAAATCAGGACTCTGTGCATGCCAGTCAAGTTCCTCCACCCCAAACTCAGTTATCCATGTCTTTATAGACCATGCTTTGTGCACTGGTCCAAATCATTTGGTTCGAGAGGGGATTATGGTGTGGGATTGTTTTTAAGCGGTTGGGCTTGGCCCCTTAGTTCCAGTGAGGGAAACTCTTAAGGCATCGGCATACCAAGATATTTTGGACAATTTCATGCTCCCAACTTAGTGGGAATAGTTTGGGACGGCCTCTTCCTGTTCCAACATGACTGTGCACCAGTGCACAAAGCAAAGTCCATAAAGACATAGATGAGCGAGTTTGGGGTGGAGGAACTTGACTGACCTCAACCTGATAGAACATCTTCTTGTCCAAAATCAGTGCCTGGCCTCACAAATGTGCTTCTGGAAGAATGGTCAAACATTCTCATAGACACACTCCTAAACCTAGTGGATAGCCTTCCCAGAAGAGTTGAAGCTGTTATAGCTGCAGGGGGAGGCAAACTGAATACTGAACCCTACAGACTAAGATTGGGATGCCATTAAAGTTCATGTGCGTGTAGGCAGGTGTCCCAATACTTTTGACAATATAGGGCATGTAACATCCTGGAGTTAAGGCCCAGCCAGCATGCTGTAACATACTGTATATGCGCTGTGCTGGCAGGAGGAGTTTAAAATCAATTGCTCCACAGTGCCTGTAGATATGGAGGTCAAGAATAGTGCCCTGCTACTTGTTAAAAATATGTAAATAATTTAATGTCCATAGACTTGCAACAGGTGCACTTTAAAATTAGAAATCAGTTATTTACACTATTGATCTACCCAAAATCCCCCATCAGTTAGATCATGCTACTAGTGTAACACAGTGAGAAGATGCCTAATTCCCTGTACACACGACCAGTTTTCCCGTCGGAATAAACTCTTAAGGTTTTTCCGACTGAGTTCCGCTGAAACTGTCTTGCGTACACATGATCACACCAAAGTCCGCCCGTCAAGAACGCGGTGACATACAACACGTAAGACGGGACTAGAAAAAGGAACTTCAATACCCAGTAGCCAATAGCTTCCGTCTCGTATTTGCTTCAGAGCATGCGTCGTTTTTGGTCCGTAACAGCATACAGACGAGTGGTTTTCCTGATATCCTGTTTCCCTGAAAATAAGACCTAGCGTGCTTGTCGGTGATGGTTGCAATATAAGCCCTACCCCCCAAATAAGCCCTAGTTAAAATCCTTGTAGGTCTTAAAGGTCTTATTTTCAGGGTAGGGCTTATTTTCAGTGAAACAGGGTAGGGCTTTATTTGGGGGTAGGGCTTATATATATATATATTTTTTATTTAGAACATGTTCTACTTCTAGGTCCGTCAGAATTTTCGACGTAAAAAGTCTGATGGGTCAGAGGTTCTCCTGGTGATAGTTAAGACCACTGAGGTTAATATTCCTTGCGATCCTAAATATTGCCTGCTGGGGCTGGTGGAACAAATGTCGATCCTCAGGGCTAGGAAAACACTCATATCCCTGTTGCTCTACTATGCACGCAAGGCCATCACCATGACCTGGAAACAATCGTCTCCCCCCTCTATTAAATTCTGGAAAAACCTGGTAAACGCTAGCTTACCCCTCTATAGGGCCACCTACTTGAACAGGGGTTGCCCACAGAAATTTGAGAAGGTGTGGAACTGCTGGCTGGATGATAACACAACGGCAACGGATGTAGTAAATAACCCATAGTTCGTTATGGATGTAGTATGGTTATAGGCTGACCCACCTGCTCTTATGACGCCTTATCCGGTCATTTTAATACTTAGCACGAATTATCCTACAATATCCTCTCCCCACAGTGGGGTATAGATAGATAAGTTTATGTTTGTGTTCATTTGCCCTGTTGCGGTCGGTTGCCGCATCAGAGGCAGGATATATGTTTTGTAATGTGCTTTGTTGTGGCCTGTTGCCACATTTGGAAGTTTACCCCTGTGTGGGAAATGTTTGGCCCCTGCGTGGGCGATTTTGTATGACACCGAAAATTCAATAAAAAAAGATTTTACAAAAAAAAAAAAAGTCCGATGGGTCATACGTACGATTGGAATATACGATGAAAAGCTCCCGTCTGACTTTTTCTGTCGGACATTCCGCTCGTGTGTTCATGGCATTACACTCTCTGTGACTTTTATTCTGAGTCACCATTTTGTAGGTAAGCATGGAGAGGCATGCATATCATTCTTTTTTCATAGCTTTACATTCTGCAAGAGCCCCTTTCCAATAATTTATTGATTTCCTTGTTATTAAAGTGTCACAAAAAAAAAAATAAGTGTAACAACAAGTAATAATACTTACCAGTCCCACGGCCCATGACTGATCTCTTGCACTGGCTGAGGAATCTAAATCATTCAAGACTTCCAGCGTTCCCGTTGTGCACTCTGGTTACTCTATGTCAGTAAAGCTCTGCAGGGTCACAGTAGTGACACAGTGGCTGGCCGGTGCAACCACAGAGATCAATGGGTGAAGACATTAATATTCTATGTTATGTGCTTTGGATTCTTCGGTCTATGTGGCTCTGCAAGAGAGCGAAGAGCAGAATCAAGAATAATAAATATAACTCTTCTTTTACAGAGTGGCTTTTTTTTTTTTCTTTTTTTTTTTTGGATTTTGCTATTTTTTTTTTTTTTTGCTTTAAGGGAGAAATCTGTCATAAAATTATTGCTTATTATGTTAATTTCCCAAAGGTAAGATGTAAATGTTGATAAAAGCTTTCTACCTTCTATCTGTGAAATGTCAAAATGAAACCTGAATGAGTAACTCAGCAGAGAGTTGGTGTGCACACATTGCAATCCAGTCCCATTCTTATTTCTTTTCTTCTGATTTTTGTTTTTTTTGTTTTTGCATAATCGGTGTTTATTAACTTTGGACAGCATCAGACCAAACCCAGTACAGATCATTCAGACACATGGAGAACAATGCATAGGTAAGAAAAGATGTACTGTATTTCATAATTACAATGATATTCAGATTTATGTTTTACTATGTGTATGTAACATGCAATCTTTGTTTTATCAATAATAATCAATAAAAACATTGAAACAAAAGAAAAGATGTAGAGCAGTCCAGGTCCAGTTTACTGTCTTTCAGATTGTGGTCGATGAGAGTAATGCCCTGTAGACACGGTCGGCGTTTCTGGCAGAAAATGTGTCCTCCATCTGACTTTTTCTCTCCATCTGACTTTTTCTGTCGGAATTTCCAGCACACAAAGTTTGAGAGCTGGATCTAAAATTTTCCGACAACAAAATCCGATTGTTTAAATTCCGATTGTGTGTAGACAATTCCAACAGACAAAGTGCCACGCATGCTCAGAATAAGTTACGAGACAAAAGCTATTGGGTACTGCCCTCTTTATAGTCCCGTCATACGTGGTTTACATCACCTCCTTCTGAACGATCGGATTTTCCGACAACTTTGTGCGACCGTGTGTATGCAAGACAAGTTTGGGCCAAAATCCGTCAGAAAAAATCAGACGGATTTTGTCATCGGAATGTCCAACCATGTGTACAGGGCATTAGTGTCTTGGTGTCAGTGGGAGGAATAGCACCCCATCGTTGGTGTCAGTGGGAGGAATAGCACCCATCGTTGGTGTCAGTGGGAGGAATAGTGGCCCATAGTTGGTACCATCAACGGTGTCAGTGGGAAGAATAGTGCCCAATCATTGGTATCAGTTGGAGGAATAGTGCCCCATCATTGGTATCAGTGGGAGGAATAATGCCCCATCGTTGGTATCAGTTGGAGGAATAGTGCCCCATCATTGGTATCAGTGGGAGAAATAGTGCCCCATCATTGGTATCAGTGGGAGGAATAGTGGCCCATCATTAGTGTCAATGGGAGTAATGGTGGCCCATCGTTAGTGTCAGTGGGAGGAATGGTGGCCCATCCTTGGTGTCAATGGGAGGAATAGTGGCCCATCCTTGGTGTCAGTAGGAGGAATAGTAGCCATAGTTGGTATCAATGGAAGCAATTGTGTCCCACTGTTGGTGTCAGGGGGGAAATAGTGGCCCATAATTGGCATACAATGGAAGCAATTGCAACCCACTGTTGGTGTCAGAGGGGGGAATTGTGCCCCTTTGATGGTGTTAGTGGGAGGAGCAGTGCCCCACTGTCGATGTCAGTGGATGGGATAGAACCCCAAGGGCCAATGGAGAAGCGTTCCAGTGTGAGGTGACAGGTTGGGTCACCAAGAGTGCCTGCTTGTTCCAGGACATTCGTTTGGGCCTTGACCATAAGATTGGATGAGGGGGCTTTTGCCTATTTGCAGGAAACAGGGACAATGCACCACAGAAGAAGTTAAATGGACACTTGTAGTGCCACAGGGCTTAGGGATTATACATTCCCAGGGACACTGTATACAGACACCATTGTCCTTTCACCTTGCTGAGAAAGATCCTGCCTTCCTCACTTGATAATCCGGGCCAGTTGTGGTTTTTGGCCCTGTTATTCAGGAGTTTAAGTGCACCAATGAAAGTGGCTAGCTGAAGACACAAAGGGTGTTATTTACGAAAGGCAAATCCACTTTGCACTGCAAGTGCACTTGGAAGTGCAGTCGTTCTAAATCTAAGGCCGCGTACACACGGGCGGACTGTTCGCCCAACCTTGCCCGCTGAACAGTGTTTGGGCGGACAGTCCGCTCGTGTGTGGACTTTCAGCGGACAGTTTCAGCGGACAGTTGGACGGACAAAGTCTTTCGGAAATTCCGAAAAACTGTCCGCTGAAACTGTGTTTGAGCGAACAGTCCGCCCGTGTGTGGGCTTGTCCGCTGTACTTTCGAAATGAGCGGACTGTTCCCGCTCGGAAAGTCCGCCCATTTCGAGCGCGTGTACAGGTAGGCGGGGCCCGCGAGGGAGACGTCGCGGGCTCCGCCGCCTGGAATGGGCTTAAAGGGGAACCCCAACGCCGAAAAAAATCGGCGTGGGGGTTCCCCCCAAGTCCACACCAGACCCTTGTCCGAGCACGCTACCCGGCCGGCCAGGAAAGGGGGGCGAGCGAGCGCGCCCCCCCTCCTGAGCCGTACCAGGCCGCGTGCCCTCAACATGGGGGGTGCCTTGGGGAAGGGGGGGCCGCGCGGCCCCCCCACCCCAAAGCACCTTGTCCCCATGTTGATGAGGACAAGGGCCTCTTCCCGACAACCCTGGCCGTTGGTTGTCGGGGTCTGCGGGCGGGGGGCTTATCGGAATCCGGGAGCCCCCTTTAAGAAGGGGGCCCCGGATACCGGCCTCCCACCCTATGTGAATGAGTATGGGGTACAATGTACCCCTACCCATTCACCTGTGAACTAAAGTACAATAAAAAACACAACACAGAAAAAATATTTTATTGCACAGCTCCGGGGGTCTTCGGGGGTCTTCTCGCCGGACTCCTCCGCTATGTGTGTGTAGCTCTTTTGCTAGCGGAGGAGTCCGGCTTTCTTCCTCCCCGCCGCCGGCCTCTTCTCCCGACTTCGGGGGTCTTGTCCCCCTCTTCGGTTCTTCTGCCGGGCCACCGCGCCTGGTCCGGTGGCCCGGTCTTCTGTCGCCGTCTTCCGTTCTTCTGTCGCCGCCTTCGGTTCTTCTGCCGGGCCACCGCGCCTTCTTGTAGCTCTTTTACAGGCGGTGGCCCGGTCTTCTGTCGCCGCTGTCGTCGCCGCCGCCTTCCGTTCTTGTTCTTCTTCTTGTTCTTCTTCTTCTCCTGGAGATGTTGACTCGACGAGCTCTCCGGCCGGAATGCCAGAGCCGCGCTGTGCGGTCACTTATATAGTGACAATGGGGCGGTGTCACATGGTATATGTCACATGGGTTGGTCACATGGTGTCCCCGCCCCCTTACGATGTCATAGTCCCCATGTGACATCAACCCATGTGACCAACCCATGTGACATATACCATGTGACACCGCCCCATTGTCACTATATAAGTGGCAGCGGAGCGTGTCCCTGGCATTCCGGCCGGAGAGCTCGTCGAGTCAACATCTCCAGGAGAAGAAGAAGAACAAGAAGAAGAACAAGAACGGAAGGCGGCGGCGACGACAGCGGCGACAGAAGACCGGGCCACCGCCTGTAAAAGAGCTACAAGAAGGCGCGGTGGCCCGGCAGAAGAACCGAAGGCGGCGACAGAAGAACGGAAGACGGCGACAGAAGACCGGGCCACCGGACCAGGCGCGGTGGCCCGGCAGAAGAACCGAAGAGGGGGACAAGACCCCCGAAGTCGGGAGAAGAGGCCGGCGGCGGGGAGGAAGAAAGCCGGACTCCTCCGCTAGCAAAAGAGCTACACACACATAGCGGAGGAGTCCGGCGAGAAGACCCCCGAAGACCCCCGGAGCTGTGCAATAAAATATTTTTTCTGTGTTGTGTTTTTTATTGTACTTTAGTTCACAGGTGAATGGGTAGGGGTACATTGTACCCCATACTCATTCACATAGGGTGGGAGGCCGGTATCCGGGGCCCCCTTCTTAAAGGGGGCTCCCGGATTCCGATAAGCCCCCCGCCCGCAGACCCCGACAACCAACGGCCAGGGTTGTCGGGAAGAGGCCCTTGTCCTCATCAACATGGGGACAAGGTGCTTTGGGGTGGGGGGGCCGCGCGGCCCCCCCTTCCCCAAGGCACCCCCCATGTTGAGGGCACGCGGCCTGGTACGGCTCAGGAGGGGGGGCGCGCTCGCTCGCCCCCCTTTCCTGGCCGGCCGGGTAGCGTGCTCGGACAAGGGTCTGGTGTGGACTTGGGGGGAACCCCCACGCCGATTTTTTTCGGCGTTGGGGTTCCCCTTTAAGCCCATTCCAGGCGGCGGAGCCCGCGACGTCTCCTTCGCGGGCCCCGCCTACCTGTACACGCGCTCGAAATGGGCGGATTTTCCTCCGCCTTACGTGGGCGAGTCCGTTCATTTCAAAAGTTGAGCGAACTGTTTGCCCAACCTTGTTCGTCAAACAGTCCGCTCGTGTGTGGGCAAGTCCGCTCATGCAAATTTTGAGCGGACTGTTTGATGAAACTGTTTGCCGAACAAGGTTGGGCGAACAGTCCGCCCGTGTGTACGCGGCCTAAGAGGTAGATCTGAAATGAGTGGAAGCTCAATCATCAATCATGTGCAAGCTAAAATGCTGTTTTTTATTTCCCTTGCATGTCCTCTCGGATCTACAGTGACTTTACTTCCAAGTGCACTTTCAGTACACTTTCATGTGCACTTGCAGTGCAAAGTGGATTTTCCTTTAGTAAATAACCCCCAAAGTCTTATCTTTCTTCAAAGGGACTGAAGCTACTAGTGCCATACGGACTTGCACACACATATTCAGGTCTCTGTATATGCAGTGGGTGTGTGGGACAGTTTATCTAGGAAGTTAAGCCATTACATGTTGATTTGAATAAAGTGTTTAACCTCCCTGGCGGTATGATTCAGTCTGGAATAAGGTGCTGAAAGCGGTACAATTATTTTGTATGGAAATTTGGCGTTTTATTTTGTAGTCCTGTAATTCTTAGGAATAACGCTCTTAAATCTCTTCAAACCAGAGTCTAGCAGACATCCCAGGTATGATAAAGTTTATAATATAATAAAGAATAATAAAAATTATTCAATAATGTAATCAAATCCTAAAACACTGAAAAAGGGACACTTTTTGGTTGCTATGGACAATCTCCAAATTCCAGGCAGAAAAAACAGTATTTATAATATAAAAGTACATGCAGGGCACTACACAGACCACTAGGGACAAAGGGTGTGTGTATTTTTTAATACAGTACTGTAATCTGTAAGATTACAGTGCTGTGTGTGTTTTGTGTATTTTTACTTTTTTGAATTTGCCGCCGCTCTCCGCTCCCGTGCGCCGTAACGTCGCAGGGAACGGAGCTCGCCGGCATTCGGCACTGTGAATCGAGCGGAGGGCGGCTCGCTCACACAGCTCGGAGGACATCGCTGGATCCAGGGGATAAGGTAAGTAACTCTCACTGCGTCCTCCCCTGCATCCAGTGATGCGATCCCGAGTCTGGCTCGGGGTTACCGCTCCTGCTAGTAAATTCCCAAACCCGAGCCAGACTCGGGATTACCGCTAGGGAGGTTACAGTTGGGCCTGTGGTGTCAGGGAACAGAAGAGAGAGGCCTGACACAAAGGGGGTTATTTACAAAAGGAAAATCCACTTTGCACTACAAGTGCACTTGGAAGTAAAGTCGCTGTAGATCTGAGGGGGACATGCAAGGAAAATAAAAAACAGCATTTTAGCTTGCACATGATTGGATGATAAAATCAGAAGAGCTTCCACTCATTTCAGATCTACCCTTTAAAGTGCCTGTCTTTTGGCAAATATCTCCTAAACCGTGTAGGTTTAGGAGATATTTCCTGTACCTACAGGTAAGCCTTAATCTAGGCTTACCTGTAGGTCAAAGTGGTTTGTAAGGGTTTACAACCACTTTAATCTCAGTTATTGCCAATTGCATTACTTGAATATATACGATAACTGTTTGTGACTCTTTTCCACAGAAATATTTCAGTAAAGACAATTTCTGTGTTTTATCATAGTGTGTGTGTGTTTCTCATTAATTATCGCACTTACACTATTGCCAGGTGTGCTAAGAGGGGCTGAGACTGTTCTTAGGGTTGAGAGGCAGAGTACAGAATGAACATACTTAAAGCGGAGGTTCACACAAAAATAGAACCTCCACTTTTCGGAATCCCCCCCTCCGGTGTCACATTTGGCATGTTTCAGGGGGGTGCAGATACCTGTATAATACAGGTATTTGCACCCACTTCTGGGCATAGACTCCCGCGGGAGTCTACGCCTCTCCCTGTCCCCTCTCGCTGTCTGCTGGGAAACACACAAATCCCAGAGACAGCAGGGACTCTCGCATACGCAGTAGGGAACCAGGCTGCGAAGCAACAAGGCTTCACTTCCTGATTCCCTTACCAAAGATGGCAGCGGCAGCACCCAAGAGCCAAGCGACAGATTGGCTTTGGGTGCTCAACATCGCGGGCACCCTGGACAGGTAACTGTCCATATTTTAAAAGTCAGCAGCTGCAGTATTTGTAGCTGCTGAATTTAAAAAAAAAATTGTGGGACTTCTGCTTAAAGCTGCTCCTCTGTATGTATTTAACTTTATGAAGCACTTAACCCCTTCTTGCCCACACTCTGTATATTACATTCCATGCTTTCTATGCTGCTGTCCTTTTTGGGCTAGCTCACTGTTCAGTTTCAGCAAGGGGTCCTGCCACTTAGCCATGCTTCCTGGTCACCCATATACCCTCAGCTCCCGGGGGAAACCTCTGCTGTGGATTTTGCAGCATTTTAGATTTGGATGTTTTATCTTCAAAATGTGGTTTTGATTTCACCCTATGTAATTTTCAAATGCACATACAAACCAACTGGGGCTGTTTCCTGGTGAAGTGGGCGTTGTCCTGCAAAATGCATAGAGACTACAGCTCCTTTGAATGAATGATGACCATGACATCCGGAATGTACTTTGGTGAAACAGTGTGTTTTTTATTTTAACTAAAATAATGTGAATGTTTATATATGTTTTTTTATGTAATTTGAAATAAATTTTGTATTATTGATATATATATATTTGTCGTACTATTCTACTTTAAGCACCACTCATAAAGTCCCTTGGGTGAATTGTCCTTTTGGTTGTTCCTGTATATTAACATTCCCCAGCATGGTACCCTATTCTTGGAATTAACACCCTCCCTTTATGAGCCATCATCTGACACATTACACAACTAATGACACTGAATCTGGGCTGTCGCTGACAGCTCAGATACCCATTAATGATTGCGAACCAAAGTGGTTTCCGATTTTGCAATCACTTTGTGAATGATGACATACTGATCGTAGCACTGACAAAATAAGCCTTCAGCCTGCAGATGCCACTGTAGCCTAGAGGTAGCAGGGATTACCTGTCTAATACTGTAATTGCCAATTACGATTACAATGATAAAAATAATAAATCAATCTAAATATAAAATATAAGTCCTATTTCATTTTGCCACTGCGGGATTCTGCCTTCAGTAATGATTTTTTCTTCCCCCTTCCTATCTCTCTGACCCTTAGCAATCTGCCTCTCCCCATCTCTTCCACTCAACAGTAACATTCCTCATGCCCTACCAAACCTGGTAGGGAGCTGCACACTGCATGCAACTAGATGCTGCTGCACTACCTTAGCGAGCCACAGCTGCTACCAAGTCACTACCACCCTTCATACTCCTGCTGACAGAACCTTCCTCTGCATCGCTATTATACTGGTTTTAATTCAGGTTGCCTCGCCTTGGGTCATTGTGCCCCCTCTGTGATTGAGCCCATGTGTATGGGGGGATGGGGGGTTTGGTGTGAATCTTGAAGTGCCCTCCGTGCCTTCTAACCCTCTGGGATTGTGCCATCTCCTATCTCTGACCTCTGGTTTTGTCAGGGTTGAAACTCTGGGAGCCTTGTTGTATTGTTGCACTTTAATACTTCCTGAAGAAGCCAATTTGGTGAAACATGTAGAAGATATAAGTGCACCTGGAACCCAGTACAATGTCACAATACTCACTGTTCAACTCCATATATATGTATTTGCAATATGTATTGTATGTGTTTATGGATTTTAACTTTTTTTTTTTTTTTACAAAATTTTTATTCAATTTTCAACAAGAGAAATTACAAATTCAGTATCTGACATTGTCGATGCATAAAAGCACAAGAAAACCAATACGGAACAATTCAACTATAAAAAGGAGGAGAAAAGAACCGGTTGTACATGTGTGAATCTGCAAGGGTATTTCAAAGGGTTACAGGCCCAACCCCTCCAGGTAGTTATCCTGCATCTTGCTTCTATTAGGGGTCCAGAGACAAACATCTGAGCCCTCATTATCCAATCCTCCCTTTTTGACTTCAGTGCCACAGTACATCCTAAATATATGATAATAAAAGAAATAAAAAAAGAGGGGGTACTGGCACTTGTGTTTTCAGGTGCACTCAATTAAAAAAGGAAATGAACGAAAGTAGCTATAGTAAGAAAGGATAAAGAAGTAAGAAATAAAAAGCAGAAAAAGAAAGAAAGAAAAAGAAGAAGAAGAAGAAGAAGAAGAAGAAGGATGCACTCCAGTTCCCGGGGACCACCCCCCAGCCCCACATCAGAAGGACCCCCTTTACTCAGTTACCAGATCTCTAATCCAAGGTTCCCACACTCTGTTAAACCAAGCCATTCTGTCAGCGAGTATTGCCGATAAACGTTCATTCACCATTATCCAGGACAATTTTGTTTTAAGTAAGTAAAACGGGACAATTGGTGATTTCCACGATTTAGCTATGGAGATCCTCGCTGCCACAAAGATAAAAGCTATAAGCCTGCTCATTGGCTTTGAAGCCCCTTCTACGGGGCGTCCCAGCAGCGCGTGCAGGGGCGATTTGCGGAGGTTCACTCGGGTCAAAGAATATATAAAATTGTATGTGCGTATCCAAAACCGTCGCACCTTCGGGCACGACCACCAAATATGATACATTGTACCATCCGCATTACAGCCCCTAAAACACCGCAGAGACGCCCCAGGGGCGAAGGTGGCCAGACGGGCCGGAACCATATACCACCTCATCAGCACTTTATAGTTTGCTTCAATCAAAGATGTGTTAATGAAAGATTTTGATGCACTTCGTATTACTTTGTTCCACTACTCCATCGTCAAAGTGACATGCATATCCCCTTCCCATCTCTCCATGTATGGCAATTTCTGAGAAGGGGGGAACAAAATATTGTATAGCCGAGATATGTGACCCGTGAGGCCGTCGTACGTCCTACAAATAGTTTCCATCGGGGTGCATGTGGTGAGTGCAGAAGTGTGACTCAGTGACGCCAAAAAGTGCGCTATTTGAGTATAGCGATAGAATTCTGCCCTCGGAAGCTGATACTTTTCTTGCAGGGACACTCGCGACAGAGCCCCCTTATGGTCACACAAGTCCGCTATCCGAAGTAAACCCTTGTTGGTCCACCATGAAAACTCTTGGGGGCGGAGACCCGGGGCGAACATCGGGTTGTTAAGCAAAGGGGCTAGCGGGGCATGTCCGGATCTGAAGTTATGGGTAGTAGTTAGCCTATCCCACAAATTTAGAGAGAAGGACAAAGTCGGGCACATCACCGTAGGCCGGTCCTTAGCTCTCATCCACATTAAGTGACTAATTTCTTTTCCTGGAAAATGAGAGGATTCCAACAGCATCCAGAGCGGCCTGTCTCGATTAGTATGGAACCGAATTAATTGTGAAATTAGTGCCGCCTGGTGATATTTAAACAAATCCGGCATGCCCAAGCCACCCCCCACCTTTGGTGTATACATCGTCTGTCTATTCACCCTAGGCCTTCCGTGCTCCCATATAAAGTCCAGCAGTTTACCCTGGAACCTCTGAAGTTCTCGCCTATCAACAGAGATGGGTAGGGACCAGAACAGGTAGAGTACTTTAGGTAAGACTGTCATCTTAATGGAGCACAACCTGCCAAACCATGACGGAGAGTTATTCGTCCATCGTTTAATATCTGCAGAAATTCTTTTGAACAGTGGGGGAAAATTATGTTTATACAATGACGTAAGAGTAGGGGTCAGTGTGATACCTAAGTATGGTAAGGTCTTGTCTTGCCATTGGAATGGAAAAGAGCTCCGCAGTGCACGGACTATATGCGGTTGTAGGGACACATTAAGTGCCTGAGATTTGGAGTGGTTTACTTTTAACCCTGTGAATGTTGTAAAATGTTGCAATACCTTGTGCAAATTAGGTAAAGAGGTGACTAGGGAGGAGAGGAGCAATAAGATATCGTCTGCGAACAAAGAGCATTTATGTTCCCGTCCGCCACTTGTGACACCCAATATATCTGGGTGTGCACGGATTTTAATAGCCAATGGCTCCAAAGCTAGTATAAACAATAGGGGAGACAGGGGGCACCCTTGGCGGGTCCCTCTGCGTATATGTATGTTTGGTGACTGGTACCCTTTGATCATTAGATTCGCCGTGGGGGTGTCATAAATCATTTTAAGCGTGGTCAAGAAACTCGGTCCGAAACCATATTTACCCAAAATAAAGAACAAATAATTCCAGGACAAAGAATCAAACGCTTTGTGCAGGTCAAGAGAGACCAGTAGTGCTCCTCTCTGTCCCCCTCCATCCCAACCCGAGTTCAATGCAGAGATAAGATCAATGACCCGTCTGGTCTGATCTGGGGCTTGTCTAGTAGGGACAAACCCAGACTGGTCCGGGTGAATATAGTGTGCTAGGAACCCATTTAAACGTGTAGCCATTATCTTGGTCATTAATTTGAGGTCCACGTTGATTAGAGAAATGGGCCGATAGTTTGTACAATCACCGTGGTCCTTGTTTGGCTTGGGAATTACATGTATGTAAGCCCTGTTCTCGTGTGGAGGCAAAGGGCAACCCCTGCGTAGCTCATTGTAGTAAGAGCAGAGGTGAGGAGTCAGGATCTCACTATATTTACGGTAATAGTGGCCCGAGAGACCGTCAGGGCCCGGTGATTTAGACGGGCGCAGGGATTTGATGGCCGCCGCTATTTCCCTCTCTGTAAACTCTGACTCCATTATCTCCACATGATCTCTAGATAATGTGGGGAGCGGTAAATCCCGCAAAAATGCTTCCGCCTCTTGTATATTAAGATCATTGGGAGAATCGTACAACTTAGAATAGAATGCGTAGAATTCCTGCATGATGAGCTGAGGATTTTGGGATGCGTGGCCATTTTTTAGTCTCAATTTGGGGGGTGCTGGATTAAAGGGTCTTGGATTGAGCCTCCTAGCTAGTAGGGTGTTAGGTTTGTCACCGAGAGAATAGTATCGGTGCCTATTCCATCTGACATACTTGTCCGCTCTGGTTGTGAGGCTCAAATTTAAAGCCAAACGCGCTGTGTTGATCTGGCTCCTAAGATCTAATTGCGGGTTGGCTTTTTGTGCCTGAGTTATGTCTAACAGCTCCTTTTCTTGCTGCTGAATCATCCGGTCTCTCTCCCGTTTGGTTCTGGCAGACATTTGTATTAGTTTGCCCCGAACAGTGGCCTTATGGGCCGCCCATACTATGGAGGGAGAAGTATCTTCATAGGGGTTGTCCTGGAAGTAGTGACGTAAAGTTTTTTCTATTTCGTCAGCAATGAGTGGGTCATTCAATAAGGATTCGTTTAATCTCCACGCGGTCGAGCACGGTCTGGCCCATAAGCCCTTCAGGACCACCTGGACCAGAGAGTGGTCAGACCATGCTACAGGGATAATTCCAGACTCCAAGACATGGGGGAACAAAGGGGACAAAGTAAACAAATGATCTATACGGGAGTATGTTTTATGCACTGGAGAATAAAACGTATAATCTCTAACAGAGGGGTGTACATTGCGCCAGAGGTCGATGAGGTCATAACTGTGTATTAAACGAGCTATTTCGCAGCTGTGTTTTGGGGTATGTTTCAGAACAGGCTTCCCCAGGTTAGACCTATCCAAGATCCGATCCAGGGAAGCATTACTGTCGCCCCCGAATACAACCTGACCGGCTACATAAGTTACATAGTTACATAGTTAGCCAGGTTGAAAAAAGACACAAGTCCATCCAGTTCAACCTTAAAAACAAATAAATAAAATAAAAAATAATCGTACAATCCAGATACCCAATTTTATGCCCACAATTGATCCAGAGGAAGGCGAAAAAAAAACCCAGCAGAGCATGCTCCAATTTACTACAGCAGGGGAAAAAAAATTCCTTCCTGATCCCCCCAATAGGCGATCGGATTTTCCCTGGATCAACTTTACCTATGTTAGTACCTAGTTATATTATGTACCATCAGGAAAGTATCCAAGCCTTTCTTAAAGCAATCTACTGAACTGGCCAGAACCACCTCTGGTGGGAGTCTATTCCACATTTTCACTGCTCTAACTGTGAAGAAACCTTTCCGTACTTGAAGCTGAAATCTCTTTTCCTCTAGACGTAAAGAGTGCCCCCGTGTCCTCTGGGTTGACCGTACAGAGAACAACTCAACACCAAGTTCACTATATGGACCCCTAATATATTTGAACATGTTAATCATATCCCCCCTTAATCTCCTCTTCTCAAGAGTGAATAAATTTAGTTCCTCTAATCTCTCCTCATAGCTGAGTTCCTCCATGCCTCTTATCAGTTTGGTTGCCCTTCTCTGCACTTTCTCCAGTTCCCCGATATCCTTTTTGAGAACTGGTGCCCAAAACTGAACGGCATATTCCAGGTGAGGTCTTACTAATGATTTGAACAGGGGCAAAATGATATCTCTTTCTCTGGAGTCCATACCTCTCTTAATACAAGAAAGGACTTTGCTCGCTTTGCAAACAGCAGCTTGGCATTGCATGTTGTTATTGAGCTTATGGTCTACCAATAAGGCATTACCACTTTTAACATTGCCCGGAAGAAAGATAATTGACCCGTGTTAGGGGCATAGTATGAGAGAAAGGTGACAACGCTATCATCTATCTTCCCGACCACTAGAATATACCGACCTTCCCTATCCTTTATAACAGTAGTTGGGGTGAAAGGGACGCGTTTCGCGAAGCATATAGCCACCCCCCTTTTTTTATCGGGTCCACTAGACAGGTAAGCCGTGGGGTATCTGACATTTAGGTATTTAGGGGCTGAGTTCCGTGAGAAATGTGTCTCTTGTAATAATAGGACGTCCACCCTCATTTTATGGTATTGATGAAAAGCCTTTGCTCTCTTGGTCGGGGAATTCAGGCCTTGTACATTATGTGTCACTATGGAATAAGTCAGTTGTGGATTATTAGTCATGATGGTTTAGCAGGTTGTACTCACTGTGTTGCTGCCGGAGGCGGACCCCGCCGAGGCCGTCTGGACTTCCCGGCTGGATCCAGTCCCGGAACCAGAGCGCATCCGTAGAATAACAGGATAGAGAAAGAAAAAAGAGGAGAAAAGACAGAAGGTTAGAAAAATAACAATAAAAATAAAAATAGAACTGCTCATTCATTGCCACCGCAAGGATGACAAAGGTAACTAAAATTACAACTAAAAGTAACCGGCACACTGTCTGGCAGTGCACCTTTTGGGGCACTAAGTCCCTCCTGTTTGTCGTGGAGTTGTCCCCACTAAAAGTGTAGCAACAAGTCCACCACGAGTGGCGTGCGTCCTCCTCCGGCTCTAAAAACACGGCCGTTGAAGGGGTCAAGCCAGGCCGCCGCCGGAATCAAGGCAACCTCAGAAAAACAAAAACAACTTAAAATTAGAGAGCTTAACATAAGGATCAGTCACCCTCAAGCCATTCGGGAGAGGAAACCAATAAACTCGGGTATAATAGCTCCCCAGGCAACCGTGAAACAGCAGTCCCCCCCCCCCCCCCCAGAAGAATAAGGGATGATGTAAAAAGGGCCTAGAAGAAGCCATCACCTCCATACAGAGGAACAATAGCCTCGCTCAGTCCGGGGGGGGGGGGGGAACACGCAGCAAATAATAAAACAAAACAGGAAACAAAACAACAAAACCAAAACAAAAACAAAAAAAAAGGGGGAAAACCCCCTGAAGAGACACAGGATAGCGTCCGAGTCCCGGTGAAATATCAAGTTCAATCTTGACAAGGGCCCATCAGGGCCAATTTAGGGTAGAGAGGTCCCATGGCAGGTCAGGTGACCGACTGAGACTTCTTAGCCCTGGACCTGCCTTGTTGTAACCACAGAGGTGAAACTGGTCGACTCTCATCCATGGGGGAGTTGGAGGCACGATGCTCCAAAGGAAGCAAGCCTAGATTCTGGAGCAGCGCCTCACCAGACTGAAAGTCAGAGAAGTAGTGGGTTTTACCCTTGTAGGCGAATGTCAATCTGAAAGGGAAAGACCATCGGTACTTGATGTGGTGCTCGATAAGTTGGGTCAGAAGCGGTTTCAGTGCTCTCCTTTTTTGGATCGTCGATGGAGCTAGGTCCGCGAAAATCTGGATCGAGTGTCCCGCCATAGTGATGTCTCCTCTCTGTCTTGCTTCCAACATGAGCCTTTCTTTAATCCGGTAAAAATGAGGTTTGACTATCACATCTCGCGGTAGTCCATCCGCTCTCGGGGCGGTCAGGGCTCTGTGAACCCTGTCCAGCTCTAGCTGATGGGGGGAGATATCTGGTATCAATTCCGTCATCAAGGCGTGGATCGATTCTTCTAAGTTCGCCTCCGTCTCTGGGAGACCCCGTACTCGAAAATTGTATCTCCGAGATCTGTTCTCCAGATCTTCAATCTTTGCGTTCGCTTGGGATTTTAACTTTTTTATGAATAAACTGTTTTAAATGTACTTTTTTGGTGGACTTACCTGGCACCCATAAAATCCCATTCCTTTTTTGCCTTTAAAATATGTATATATAGAGGGATGTGGTGCTGTCACACTATACCTCCAACAACAGAGCTATATATAGTTAATGGACTTCTATACCAATATCGTACTGTATGCGACATTACAATTTAGTAATTTGTTACAAACTGTTACACCAAAAAACCTAAGCATTCCTCAGATCTCACCAAAAACTGCATCCTAAAACCCTTGCTTTCCCTGCTCTTACCTCCACCACTCCCACCACCAAACCTGCACGTTAAGTCCTACACCTCCCCTGCCCCTGTTTACCACTGCTCCTAACCCTCCTCACCCCACTATCACCTTGCCTGTTTTGACACCCTAGGCAAAACTTTATTTTGCCTCCTCCTCTGGCTGCTCCCCTGACTCCACATCCTTTACCAGTGTTAAATGGTTTGATCCGGGGGCGTGGCTTGGCGATGCACTAGAGCAGACGTGCTTCGCAGGAGCCGGCATCGGCACAATAATTTTGATCTCTTTCAACGTGATCCCCTCACATTTGCTCACCCTAAGCATGGGGAGGAAAACGGGCAAGTCCCTGCCTAAAAAGGGAACGGCTACGGGAACAATCAAACGTTTTTTGTCCGCGGAACCCGAGGACGCTGAAGACCAAGACGGCCTAGGCCGCTCGCCACACAGCACGCTGCTTGCGCACAGTCCCGCCTCTGCAGCTAGGCCGGAACACAGACCGCGCTCGCCTGACACCTCTGCCGACTCGGAGGGAGAGGGGGACCTGGCCGGACCTACCAGGACAGCTACCAGGGTGAGTGACCTCCCGACTAAGGCTGACTTAGCCTCTATGTTGCTGAACCTCGAGCGGGTGATCAGGAAGGAGGTCTCGGCGGTCCGCTCGGATCTGTCGCAGGTCTTGATGCGAGTGGAAAAGATGGAACAACGTTTAGACCGCCACGCGTCCGCCATAAGAATTCTTCAGACGACCACCCACCAGCTTGCAATCGCCCACCGGACAGCCCTCTATAAAATTGAGGACCAGGAGAACCGAAATAGGCGTAATAATATTCTGATCCGTGGTCTGCCAGAAGCAACCGGGGATGATGACCTCTTGCCTTCAGTCAGAGGCATTTTTAACAGCCTCCTTGGTCGCGCAGTGGATGCACCCTTGAAAATCGATCGGGTCCATAGGGCCCTCCGACCTCGTAATCTAACCTCGGATGCTCCACGAGACATCATCTGTAGAGTCCATCATTACCCGGACAAAGAGCTGATTATGAAGAAGGCCAGGGACGCCACACCGTTTGGTTTTGATGGTGCCTCTCTTACCCTATTCCCAGATCTGGCAAAGGAGACATTGGATAGACGTAGGGCCTTGCGCCCTCTCACAGAACTTCTGCAAGTGGCGTCTATCAGATACAGATGGGGCTTCCCTGCAGCACTGATTGCCTCTTCCAATGGTAAACCCTCAATCCTCCGATTTCCAGAGGACTTACCACACTTTTGTGCTGACCTAAACGTTACCGCACCGGACCTCCCCGGCTGGCAGGATGTCATCCCACCAACGCCGAAGATCTCCGACCGACAATGGCAGAGAGTGGGCCGCAAACACCGCGCTGCGGACCGGAGACCCAGGCGCACCCCTGAAGAGCGCGCTCTGTGGCTCCCGACATCTGCCCTGATCTACTTCCCCGGCTGGTGAAGGACTCCTGGTTTCCCGCAAGTATACCTTTGTTCAGTTCTACTTTTATTCAATACTGCCTTGTTTGTTTGATGTGGAGTCTCCCCTTACTACCCAACCTTTACCGCAGATGATCAGTGCTCACCATCTCTGTGGCCTTAGACTTCTGTGTGAGCCCGAGCTATGGCATTATACACTCATACGCTTTGTTGGATATGTAGGATGTTGACTTGCTCTGTGGCAAACCTGTGAGCCCACCCATGGACCCATTTATGGGACTGCCCACTCTCCTTTTACCATGGTCGACAGTTGATACTTAGACCCGACTTTAGTTCATTTATCCCGCTTATATTATATGTCATTTATCGTTTACTGTTTCGTCTATTTATGTTTTTCTTTTGCCAGACGTATTACAGCAATGTGAGGCCATATGAGGTGCCTGTTCCGGACTGCCGGGATGCGACCTTGACCCCTTATGGCGCGGTTGGCGTCCGACTGTCCGGTTACCGCCGCCCCCTCTGTGGCGGGGGCTGCCTGGCGCGGGGTCATGGTGCCCTTACTCTGCTTTGCGGGGTGGGCGCGGGGGCCCCGGGCCGGGCGTGCGACCCGCCCTTGCACTGCAGCTCTCTGCGTGCGGTTAGATTTATTGCTCTGCTGCTCCCTCTCCTACTCCTGTCTCTGCTGTTCTATTCTTCTCCCTGTACTCTCTCTTCCTTTCTCTCCCCTTCTTTGGTTGTCCACTCCTCCCCTGCCCCCGCCCTCACCCATTCTGCCCCCCTGGGCTGTGGGGGGTTCTGTTCGCCTCGGTACTTTCGAAATGTCTGGGTTAGGAGGCGGTTCCCCTTTCTGAGACCCAATGGCTACGGTGAACCTTGTTTCATTTAATGTTAGGGGCCTTCATGCCCCTGGGAAGAGACACACCTTGTTCCGGGAATTGAACCGGCTGTGTGGGGATGTGGTTTTTCTCCAAGAGACCCACCTTACTCACTCCACTTCGGTTAAGTTATACTCCCCTAAATACCCTACTTGGTATTATAGCCTTTCAGATATTTCTAAAGCCAAGGGTGTTGCCATTGGGTTTCGAAGAGGCACCGCGTTCACACTGGAAACTATGTTGAGTGACCCGACTGGCTGCTTTTTATTTCTACGGGGTACCCTGAGCAGCATGCCATGCACTTTGGCTACTCTCTACTCTCCCAACAGAGACTAGGCGACCTTTATTGCATCGACACTTTCCAAATTGAGGGACTTCGCTAGTGGGTGTGTGGTCCTGACAAGTGATTTCAATGCGGCTCTAGAACCCACTCTGGATACTTCCAGAGGGAGCTCGACCTTGTCATACAAAAAATTGAAGTATATCCGCACAAAACTTCATGAGTTGCAATTGATGGACACCTGGAGGATCGAGCACCCACGTGACCGTGATTACACCTATTACTCCACGGTACACCGTACGTATTCAAGAATAGACCACCAGCATCTGCCACTTCTCATAAGATCGGACATAGAAACGTCTCCCCTGTCTGATCATGCACCGACTTTGATTACCCTCAAAGTAGACTCTTTACCCCTCAAGGCTGCCAACTGGCGGCTGAACGAAACTCTAATATCCGAGGAAGTAGATAGGAAGGTGATAGGCGAGGAGTTAGATTTCTACTTTAAAACTAATATGTGTACCGCGACCTCCCCGGGCATATTGTGGGAAGCGCACAAAGTTTTTATTAGAGGTAAACACATTGAGCTGGGCGCCAGGAAGAAAAGGGATCGGGTTGCTCAACAACATACGTTAATACAGGATATCAAGAGTAGAGGTCGACCGATATATCGGCCGGCCGATATATCGGCCGATATTTGCCGTTTTTTAAATAATCGTCATCGGCCGATTGTGCTGATAAAAAGCCGATTCTACAGCGGGACTTTGAAATGACTTCTGTAAGAAGTCAGTGTGAGTTGCCTGAGTCGTCATAGCAACACTTTCCTCCTCTCTGGGCAGACTGCCAAGAAAAGAACTAAATGATACAATGTTTACACTGAATGAATGAAGTCATCTCAGTGTGTAGAAGTTCTCCGTTTAACCATTTAAAGACTAAATCTTTTCTGACACTTGTTGCTTACAAGTAAAAATCCTGTATTTTCTGCCAGAAAATCACTTAGACCCCCCAAAAATTATATATATTTTTTTAGCAGAGATCCTAGGGAATAAAATAGCGGTTGTTGCAATATTTTATGTCACACGCAATTTGCACAGAGGTCTTTCAAATGCATTTTTTTTGGGAAAAAAATACACCATTTAAAAAATAAAAATAAAATAAAAACAGTAAGGCCGCGTACACACGCGGGGACTGTTCGCCCAACTTTGTCCGTCAAACAGTTTCGGCAAACAGTCCGCTCAAAATTAGCATGGACGGACATGGCCACACACGACGAACGAACAGTTTGCTGAAACCGTGCGCGATGACGTGAACGGCACGTACGACGGGACGAAAAATACGACGTCCTATACACTGCATTATAACTTTCGGCGTGTAAATCCTTTCTGAGCATGCGCGGAACTTAGTTTGACGAACAAGCCTACACACGAGGGGACTGTTCGCTGAAACAAAGTTTCAGCGGACAGTTTTTCGGAATTTCTGAAAAACCTTGTTCAGCGGACTGTTCGCTGAAACTGTCCGCTGAAAGCCCACACACGAGCGGACTGTTTGCCGAAACACTGTTCAGCGGACAAAGTTGGGCGAACAGTCCCCGCGTGTGTACGCGGCCTAAAGTTAGCCCATTTTTTTTTGTCCAAAAGTTTTGACTACCCGTTTTTATTTAATATATCGTTTTTTTTTTTTTTTTTTATCTAGATCATACATACAAGTAAACTGATTGGAGGTTTGTTTTGTTTAATAAATGTTTAAGTGTAAGAAATTTTCTGTATCACTTATGAAGGCTGCTTTCACACTGGAGCGGGCAGGCGTTGATGGTAAAACGCAAGTTTTAGCGGCTCTTTACCATCATTTTAGCGGTGCTATTTGGCTGCTAGTGGGGCACATATAACCCAGCTAGCGGCCAAGGAAGAGGTTAAATGCCCCCATGAAGCACCGCTGCCTAAATCGCATGGCATGCGCTTCGGCAGTGGTGCCCATTCATATCAATGGGCAGGAGTGGTGGAGGAGCGGTATACACCACTCCAAACGTGCTGCTTGCAGGACTTTTTTTTAAGATCCTGCCAGCGCATCGCCTCAGTGTGAAAGCACTCTGTCTTTCACACAGACTGCAGAGGAGCCATTTTGCAGGCACTTTACAGGCGCTATTTTTAGCCCAAAAGCGCTTTAAAAAACGCCCCAGTGGGAAAGGTGTGTTAGATCAAGGGGGATTAAAAATAAATAAATAAAATAAAATCGGCCTAACATATCGGCCCAAAAAAATCGGCATCATATATCGGCTATCGGCCGCCATGATTTCTAAATATCGGCATCGGCCAGAGAAAAACCCATATCGGTCGACCTCTAATCAAGAGTTTAGAGCGGATCCATAAACAGAGCCTCTCTACGACCATCTTGCACACCCTTACCGACAAGCGGGAATCCCTGAAGACCCTCCTACACCTGGATCAGAAGTATAGGTCTAGTCTGGTGTCCCAACGCTTTTACGAGTGGGGGGACAGGCCCAGTAGATTTTTAGCTAATTCCATCAGACAGCGGAAAGCCGCTGCGTTCATCCCTAAAATTAGAACCACCGGGGGGTCCATGGCATTTACCACTCCGCAGATTGCCAGGGAATTTCGGGAGTTCTACCAGCATCTCTATCATGTCCGACAAAGTGGTGTTGACGGAAATGATAGGCAGAGGCTTATCCAGGACTACCTGACCCGAGCGGACCTCCCTCAGCTTCCATCTGAGGCCCTGGCCGCTTTGGAAGGGGAGTTCACCTTGGCGGAGTTATTGAGAGCCCTGAAAGGTATGGCGACAGGCAAAGCACCTGGGCCTGATGGCTTCACGGTATCATATTACCGTTACTACGCTGATACCCTATTCCCTCACTTGACTAAATATGCCAACGTGACCTTAAACGGCGGAGCTCTCCGCTCGGAAACTACCCATGCCCATGTTACGGTTATCCCTAAAGCCGGGAAAGACCCGGCCGATTGTGCAAGCTACCGCCCTATATCGTTGCTTAATATAGACGCCAAAATCTACGCTAAAGCGCTTGCAAAAAGACTACTGCCTCTAGTCCCGAGATGGATATCGCGGGACCAAACTGGCTTTATACCGGGTAGGGAGGCACGCGATAATTCCTTACGCACTTTCACCCTGATGGCGTTCGTACGGCGCCTCTCCCAGCCCACCCTGTTGCTCTCTACAGATGCTGAAAAAGCCTTTGACAGGGTAGACTGGGAGTTTCTTATGGCGACATTGGCCCATCTCGGTATCGGCTCTTCCCTTAGATCGCAAATTTCAGCTCTCTATCATCAACCTACAGCCCAACTGAGAATTAACGGTACTCTTAGTGACCCCTTCACCTTACATAATGGCACGCGCCAGGGCTGCCCGCTTTCTCCCATATTATTTGCGATATCCCTAGAGCCCTTCCTGTCCATTGTCCGACATAACCCGAACATACATGGCATTACTGTTGGCAAGTCGGAACACAAATACGCTGCATATGCAGATGATATATTGTTTTACGTGCAACAACCCCTGATCTCTCTCCCTAACCTCATATCTGAATTTTCAGCTTATGGCAGGGTGTCTAACTTCAAAATAACTATGTCTAAATCCGAAATACTAAATATAACGGTCCCCCCACACACCGCGTCACACATGAAACAGAATTTCCCCTTTTCCTGGCAGACATGGCACATGAAATATTTAGGTATTTATTTAAAGCCCAACCCACTTGCACTCTTCCGTGCCAACTTTCTACCGCTCCTCAACACACTCAGATCGGACCTTCAGAAATGGTCTCAGCTAGGTCACTCATAGCTGGGGAGAATTGGATTGGTTAAAATGAACCTGCTGCCCAGGGTACTCTTTATGCTGCAAATGATTCCATTTGGGGTGCCAGTAGGCTTCTTTACTATACTAAACTCTATGGTGTATAAGTATATATGGAACAGGAAGAAACCCAGACTCCCACGGTCCCTACTCCTATGGCCACGGAGTGCTGGGGGCCTGGCAGTACCGGATTTACGACTGTACTTCCGCTCTGTTGTGATAGCCAGACTGCCAGACTGGAAATATTGTGCACATACTAAATTATGGGTCGCATTGGAAACAGAATTATGTGGGACTGATCTCTCCAACCTCATGTGGATACCAAGAAAATACAGAACTTTGTCTACTAATTTGTCACCTCTGACGACTTCTTCCCTCGCAGTCTGGGATTCCCTGTGCAAAAAACAGAACTGGCCCTACAACTCACCTTTGATGTCCTTATCGGGTCATAATTACTTTCCACCTGGTAACATGGGTCCTCACTTACACTCTCCTTGGAGTCTGGGGGTTAAGACTCTCTTGCATCAGCTCACTAGTCCCTCCGGAGTTCTCCCACTTTCTTCCATCATGGGAGACTTACCTATTTCATTTATGGACCGCTGGAAACACTGTCAACTGGCGGCATTTGTCCGCTCCCTCCCTAAGCCTCTTCGCTCCATAAATGAGCTTACACCTCTGGAATCCGCCTTCTCGGATGATCAGCCTACGGAGAAGCCCGTCTCTTATTTCTACCATGTGTTACTGTCCCTGGAGTCTCACAAGATTCCTACTTTCATTTGAAATTGGGAGCTAGACCTTGGTAAGGAACTCACCCCTACTCAAATATCCACCATTCTTACCATGGCACACACTGCTTCAGGCTCATCTAAAACATCTGAGATGACTTACAAATTGTTAACCAGATGGCATTACACGCCAGTGATCCTACATCAGTTTTTCCCCCAGATCTCCCCGCTCTGTTGGAGGGAATGTGGTGAACGTGCCACTCATGCTCACATCTGGTGGTTCTGTCCACGGCTCCGCCCATTCTGGCTCGCAGTTCTCTATTGGATTAAGCATATTCAAGGTCGGGAGGTCCCTAATGACCCGTGGTATGTCTTGCTTCATTGTTCGGGTGAACCAGCCGGCCCATATAAACGTTCTATTACACCCCATCTCCTCGATGCTGCGAAAAGTCTTATCCCACAGTATTGGAAGCAGAGGAGGATCCCGACACTCCGATGCTGGCTACTCCAGGTTGATCACATATACTACATGGAAGACTTGACATTTTCTTTGAGAGGCGAACGCCCCCCCCCCTCCTCCCCCCCTCTTTCTCTCTACGCTCTAGACTTTTTTCCTCTCTTCTTCTGAGCTTTTCTCCCCTTCAGAGCTTACCAGACCTGTATAAATATAACCGGAAGGATGGATATGCATCTTTTGATTGATTACCTTTGGAGTCTCAGTGAAACACGTGAGGATATTGCTGGTACCAGAGGGACCCTATGCGTTAACTGGCGGCCTGTTATTGTAGACCCGCTCTCTGAGGGGAGCCCTCGATACCTTACCTGTTGCTTTTTTTTTTAACTTTTGTTTATGTCATGATTGCTTGTGCTACTCCCTTGACAATTTGTTTATGATGCGTTGTATATGCTTCTTTTCATCAATAAAAACTGGTTTAAAAAAAAGGTTTGATCCAACTTTCTAACTGCTACATCTGCAAGACAGCTCATTCTTTTCAAAAACAACAGACTTACTAGCAGGATCACCAGGTGAAAATAAAAAGAAAACCTAAAAACAAAAAACAAAATGAATGCAGCCCACCCATCTAAGAATTGGTAAGCTGCAGTATAATACATACTTTGCTTTAATACCACTTTAATTGGATAAAGTTAATTAAGTAATTCTGTTGTACATCAATGTATAGGTAGATGATGAGAATCAAGGAGTTAAAACAGGAGATAAACAGACTGGAGTAAAGCTATTTCCAGTACTGGCAAGGAGAGAGAGAGGTGGGGGGGGGGGGGGTGGAAGAGAGAGAAATAGAGAGAGAGAGAGAGAGAGAGGGTCAGGGAGAGATGGGGGGGGGGGTCTGGAAGAGAAAGGGGGTATCAGGGAGAGAGAGGGGGGCAGAAAGAGATGGGGTCAGGGAGAGAGAGGGGGATCAGGGAGAAAGAGAGGATTGGGGAGATATGGGGGTCAGGGAGAGATGGGGGTCAGGGAGAAAGAGGGGAGATCAGGGAGAGAGAGGGGGTCAGGGAGAGATAGGGGGGATCAGGGAGAGATGGGGGTCAGGGAGAGATGGGGGGTCAGAGAGAGAGAGGGGGATCAGGGAGAGAGAGGGGGTCAGGGAGAGGGAGAGCAGGGGTTAGAGAGAGAGAGAGAGGTGGTCAGGGAGTGGGGTGGGCAGGAAGAGAGAGAAGGGGGTCAGGGAGAGAGAGAGGGGGGGGGGTCAGGGAGAGAGAGAGAGGGGGGGGTCAGGGAGAGAGAGCGGGGGTAAGGGAGAGAAAGAGGGGGGTAAAGGAGAGAGAGAGGGGAGCAGGTTCTGGTCAGTAAAACTGCTTACTCTCTTGGAATGGTCCCCAGGGGCTCACTGGCTCATTCAGCAGTTTTATCAGTGTGGCTGTTGGCTGCTTCTTTTTAATCTTTCAGCCCACGTTGCCTTTACAGACGGAGCACACAGGAGGGGCAGGACTTGGGAGAAGTGTGAAGCTGCTCGGGGCAGACATGCTAGAGGTGGATTGGACGGAGCACACAGGAGGGGCGGGCCTCGGAGAAGTGTGTAGCTCTTGTCCCTTTTGGCAGATCCTTTCCCACCTCCTCCCCTAGGGCGCCCTAGGTGGCAGAGCGCCCTAGGTGACTACTTAGTTCACCTACTGGTAACGCCGGCCCTGAACCTGTTCGGAAATTAGAGAACAGTAGTAAAGAATAAAAAAAACTATGATTATGCTTTTTGATACATGAGCACCTCCTACCTTTTCTAGAGGATTGATTAGACATTTTGAAGATATTTTTTAAATAGACATGCAAAAGCACTGTTTGGGGCATGTCAAGTAAACATCTTACAGGAAAACTAACTTCTGTAGCTGAATGTATTGTAGAAGTTCATCCCCAAAGTTCACAGCAAAAGCGCCAAAGTCTTTCCAGTTGTTCTCTCAGCAGCTCAGCTCACCTTGACCCTTCCCAAAGCACCTGCTCTGGGTTTACATACTGCCTCTAGTCCCGAGATGGATATCGCGGGACCAAACTGGCTTTATACCGGGTAGGGAGGCACGCGATAATTCCTTACGCACTTTCACCCTGATGGCGTTCGTACGGCGCCTCTCCCAGCCCACCCTGTTGCTCTCTACAGATGCTGAAAAAGCCTTTGACAGGGTAGACTGGGAGTTTCTTATGGCGACATTGGCCCATCTCGGTATCGGCTCTTCCCTTAGATCGCAAATTTCAGCTCTCTATCATCAACCCACAGCCCAACTGAGAATTAACGGTACTCTTAGTGACCCCTTCACCTTACATAATGGCACGCGCCAGGGCTGCCCGCTTTCTCCCATATTATTTGCGATATCCCTAGAGCCCTTCCTGTCCATTGTCCGACATAACCCGAACATACATGGCATTACTGTTGGCAAGTCGGAACACAAATACGCTGCATATGCAGATGATATATTGTTTTACGTGCAACAACCCCTGATCTCTCTCCCTAACCTCATATCTGAATTTTCAGCTTATGGCAGGGTGTCTAACTTCAAAATAAATATGTCTAAATCCGAAATACTAAATATAACGGTCCCCCCACACACCGCGTCACACATGAAACAGAATTTCCCCTTTTCCTGGCAGACATGGCACATGAAATATTTAGGTATTTATTTAACGCCCAACCCACTTGCACTCTTCCGTGCCAACTTTCTACCGCTCCTCAACACACTCAGATCGGACCTTCAGAAATGGTCTCAGCTAGGTCACTCATAGCTGGGGAGAATTGGATTGGTTAAAATGAACCTGCTGCCCAGGGTACTCTTTATGCTGCAAATGATTCCATTTGGGGTGCCAGTAGGCTTCTTTACTATACTAAACTCTATGGTGTATAAGTATATATGGAACAGGAAGAAACCCAGACTCCCACGGTCCCTACTCCTATGGCCACGGAGTGCTGGGGGCCTGGCAGTACCGGATTTACGACTGTACTTCCGCTCTGTTGTGATAGCCAGACTGCCAGACTGGAAATATTGTGCACATACTAAATTATGGGTCGCATTGGAAACAGAATTATGTGGGACTGATCTCTCCAACCTCATGTGGATACCAAGAAAATACAGAACTTTGTCTACTAATTTGTCACCTCTGACGACTTCTTCCCTCGCAGTCTGGGATTCCCTGTGCAAAAAACAGAACTGGCCCTACAACTCACCTTTGATGTCCTTATCGGGTCATAATTACTTTCCACCTGGTAACATGGGTCCTCACTTACACTCTCCTTGGAGTCTGGGGGTTAAGACTCTCTTGCATCAGCTCACTAGTCCCTCCGGAGTTCTCCCACTTTCTTCCATCATGGGAGACTTACCTATTTCATTTATGGACCGCTGGAAACACTGTCAACTGGCGGCATTTGTCCGCTCCCTCCCTAAGCCTCTTCGCTCCATAAATGAGCTTACACCTCTGGAATCCGCCTTCTCGGATGATCAGCCTACGGAGAAGCCCGTCTCTTATTTCTACCATGTGTTACTGTCCCTGGAGTCTCACAAGATTCCTACTTTCATTTAAAATTGGGAGCTAGACCTTGGTAAGGAACTCACCCCTACTCAAATATCCACCATTCTTACCATGGCACACACTGCTTCAGGCTCATCTAAAACATCTGAGATGACTTACAAATTGTTAACCAGATGGCATTACACGCCAGTGATCCTACATCAGTTTTTCCCCCAGATCTCCCCGCTTTGTTGGAGGGAATGTGGTGAACGTGCCACTCATGCTCACATCTGGTGGTTCTGTCCACGGCTCCGCCCATTCTGGCTCGCAGTTCTCTATTGGATTAAGCATATTCAAGGTCGGGAGGTCCCTAATGACCCGTGGTATGTCTTGCTTCATTGTTCGGGTGAACCAGCCGGCCCATATAAACGTTCTATTACACCCCATCTCCTCGATGCTGCGAAAAGTCTTATCCCACGGTATTGGAAGCAGAGGAGGATCCCGACACTCCGATGCTGGCTACTCCAGGTTGATCACATATACTACATGGAAGACTTGACATTTTCTTTGAGAGGCGAACGCCCCCCCCCCTCCTCCCCCCCTCTTTCTCTCTACGCTCTAGACTTTTTTCCTCTCTTCTTCTGAGCTTTTCTCCCCTTCAGAGCTTACCAGACCTGTATAAATATAACCGGAAGGATGGATATGCATCATTTGATTGATTACCTTTGGAGTCTCAGTGAAACACGTGAGGATATTGCTGGTACCAGAGGGACCCTATGCGTTAACTGGCGGCCTGTTATTGTAGACCCGCTCTCTGAGGGGAGCCCTCGATACCTTACCTGTTGCTTTTTTTTTTTTACTTTTGTTTATGTCATGATTGCTTGTGCTACTCCCTTGACAATTTGTTTATGATGCGTTGTATATGCTTCTTTTCATCAATAAAAACTGGTTAAAAAAAAAAGGTTTGATCCAACTTTCTAACTGCTACATCTGCAAGACAGCTCATTCTTTTCAAAAACAACAGACTTACTAGCAGGATCACCAGGTGAAAATAAAAAGAAAACCTAAAAACAAAAAACAAAATGAATGCAGCCCACCCATCTAAGAATTGGTAAGCTGCAGTATAATACATACTTTGCTTTAATACCACTTTAATTGGATAAAGTTAATTAAGTAATTCTGTTGTACATCAATGTATAGGTAGATGATGAGAATCAAGGAGTTAAAACAGGAGATAAACAGACTGGAGTAAAGCTATTTCCAGTACTGGCAAGGAGAGAGAGAGGTGGGGGAAGAGAGAGAAATAGAGAGAGAGAGAGAGAGAGAGGGTCAGGGAGAGATGGGGGGGGGGTCTGGAAGAGAAAGGGGGTATCAGGGAGAGAGAGGGGGGCAGAAAGAGATGGGGTCAGGGAGAGAGAGGGGGATCAGGGAGAAAGAGAGGATTGGGGAGATATGGGGGTCAGGGAGAGATGGGGGTCAGGGAGAAAGAGGGGAGATCAGGGAGAGAGAGGGGGTCAGGGAGAGATAGGGGGGATCAGGGAGAGATGGGGGTCAGGGAGAGATGGGGGTCAGAGAGAGAGAGGGGGATCAGGGAGAGAGAGGGGGTCAGGGAGAGGGAGAGCAGGGGTCAGAGAGAGAGAGAGAGGTGGTCAGGGAGAGGGGGATCAGGGAGAGAGAAGGGGGTCAGGGAGAGAGAGAGAGGGGGGGTCAGGGAGAGAGAGAGGGGGGGGTCAGGGAGAGAGAGCGGGGGTAAGGGAGAGAAAGAGGGGGGTAAAGGAGAGAGAGAGGGGAGCAGGTTCTGGTCAGTAAAACTGCTTACTCTCTTGGAATGGTCCCCAGGGGCTCACTGGCTCATTCAGCAGTTTTATCAGTGTGACTGTTGGCTGCTTCTTTTTAATCTTTCAGCCCACGTTGCCTTTACAGACGGAGCACACAGGAGGGGCGGGACTTGGGAGAAGTGTGAAGCTGCTCGGGGCAGACATGCTAGAGGTGGATTGGACGGAGCACACAGGAGGGGCGGGCCTCGGAGAAGTGTGTAGCTCTTGTCACTTTTGGCAGATCCTTTCCCACCTCCTCCCCTAGGGCGCCCTAGGTGGCAGAGCGCCCTAGGTGACTACCTAGTTCACCTACTGGTAACGCCGGCCCTGAGCCTGTTCGGAAATTAGAGAACAGTAGTAAAGAATAAAAAAAACTATGATTATGCTTTTTGATACATGAGCACCTCCTACCTTTTCTAGAGGATTGATTAGACATTTTGAAGATATTTTTTTCAATAGACATGCAAAAGCACTGTTTGGGGCATGTCAAGTAAACATCTCACAGGAAAACTAACTTCTGTAGCTGAATGTATTGTAGAAGTTCATCCCCAAAGTTCACAGCAAAAGCGCCAAAGTCTTTCCAGTTGTTCTCTCAGCAGCTCAGCTCACCTTGACCCTTCCCAAAGCACCTGCTCTGGGTTTACATTAGCAATTGGAAGCCTGGAAGGCTACTGCATACTGCTAGGGGGAGTTGTGCTAGCTTAGGTGTGCTAGCTAGCATTAAAGTCAGTTCTTCTGCTGTTAAATTTGTGAATGAATTACTCCACAGTGCCTGCAGCTACACATATCAATTAAGTATTGTTTTAAAGCTCACATGCCACTTATTAATAGTATGCAAATAGTTGAATGTCCATAGTCTGACCACGGGTTCACATTCAAGGATGATGGGGCATCCCAAGGTTAGCTTGCTCCAAATGTATTTGTTGCTGTTTATTTCTTGCTATATATATGAGCTTAGAGCTAGGGACCACATTTTGCAGACGGTCCTTGATGCAACAGTGTGGCATCACACAGTTAAAAAGAAGGCTTTTGTTGCATACATTTGTAAATACAAATTATGCAACAAAAGCATTTGTTTTAAACTAAACATTTAAGCCATTTAATACATTTTTGTAAGTAGATTGAGTGCTGGGGGATTTTGTATACCTCCCATAGTACAGACACATAAAACTTGTGTTTTTGGACACGTGCAGATTTGTTTTTCCATGCTTGTGCCCTGGGAGATATTAAGAATTTAAATATACTCGAATAGTTGTATAGCTCTTTGGCACAACGCTTTTAAATGAATTTTGTACTTCAATATATCAGTAAATGTGCAACACGAGAAATCTGCAAGATGCAATTATCACCTACACACAACTAAGTATTAAATATAAAACTTCAAAAAAATATGCATATTTCATTTGCCAAAAAGATGTGGTGTTTATCCAGTTAGGTTAGTGTGGTATTCAACAGAATGAATGTGGCCCCTTATAACAACTGCCTACGGAACTTGGTACTCAGCTTCATCTGCTTAAAATGAAAATCTGTGCAGGCTTATAATGCTTCTAGCTGTGAAATACAAGAGCTCATTAACACATTCTGCAACCACCTACCTTATTTTTAACGGATAGAGGTGATCTGTTGTGATCCTTTTTCATGCTGCATGTGTAGGAGCGCCTATAGTATCTATCCTTGATCTAAAACTATAATTATGTAGGCATGAAGTATACATTAAAGTGGTAGTAAACCCGCACTTAAAAAAAAAAAAAAAACTGTAAGTCAAAGGCATAATGAGCTAGTATGCAGCGCATACTAGCTCATTATGAAATACTCACCTTAGAACGAGGCGCTGGTATCTCACCCAATCCACTTCGAGGGAGCTGACATGTTGCCTCAGCGTGTCTTCTGGGTATCGCGGCTCCGGCGATGTGAGTGGCCGAAGCCCTGATAAGTCACTCCCACGCATGCGCTCGGGACTCTTTTTCCTGGCACGGTCTGGCAGTTCTGCCAGACCTTCAGCCCGGGCCTTAACAGTGCATGCGCCACATGACGTCAGCGGCTGCATGAAAAGTAAATATCTCCTAAACCTTACAGGTTTAAGTAGTGATGCATAGATGCAAATTATTGTTTAGGCAATGTCGCATATTATTCCTCTTGCCTGCAGAACAGCAAGATGTATATGCAACTTCAACTATATGTAAACTCATTCGCTATAATATCATATAAGCTTTTAAATGAATATGTTAATATATTGTCAAAGGTATTTATTTATTTTTAGTCTGCAGGTTTCATAAATATAAAACCTGTGATCCTGCCATGAAGGTCTTTGTTCAGGCATTTTCTGATTTAGGTTGACAACACCCTGTCCTCCTAGTTGTACTCCCGTGTTGTTACTTTGTCCCATGCATGCGAGACTAAAAGGATAAATGAAAGATTTAAACAAGTATTTAAAGGCGACATTAAAGGTTCATTTAAAAAAAAAAATTACAAATACAAACATGTACTTACATGCTCTGTTTAGTGGTTCTGCACAGAGCAGCCCCAGTCCTCCTCTATTCGTGTCCCCGGTTGGCCCTCCTGGCTACTCCTTTTCAGCCAGTGCCCCCAATGCCAAGCAGCTTGCTTTGGGGGGCACTGGTGTATGCTTGTTCCCGAGCCCCACTCTATGGATCCACAGAGCCACGGCCCAGCCCCATCCCCACCCCCCAGCTCTCTCCTCACTGACTGTGATTGACAGCAGCAGAAGCAAATGGCTCCCGCTTCTGTCTCACCCAATGAGAGACCAGGGAGAAACTTAGGTCTCATGCACATCACTGGATCAAGAGGGTGCTCAGGTGAGTATTGGCAGGGCCGTCTTTAGCGCAGGGCAAACGGGGCACCTGCCCTGGGCCCAATGTTTGTAGGGGGCCCGCACTGTCTGCTACCCGCGAATTGTGGCCCCGATGAAGATTTTGCAGAGTGCACAGAGGACACGGGAGGCTGTATTCCTGTGCTAGCCAGCTGAGAGGGGGCGGGGCCGGGAGCTCCACTGACGCTCTGACCCCACCCCCATGCATCCTGTATGCTCGGAACAGAGCGGCTGTAGTGAGAGCCAGTGATCGGAGTGGGAGTGTCAGTGGAGCTCCCGCCCCCGCCCCCGGACCTCTGTATTCCCCAGTCAGTATAGAGGGGGCGGGGCCGGGAGCTCCACTGACGCTTCCACTCCAAGCACTGGCTCTCACTACAGCCGCTCTGTTCCGAGCATACAGGCTGCACGGGGGCGGGTCAGAGCGTCAGTGGAGCTCCTGGCCCCGCCCTCTCAGCTGGCTAGCGCGGGAATACAGCCTCCAGTCCTCTTGTCCACTGTGCACTCTGCAAAACCTTCATTGGGGCCCCAATTCACGGGTAACGGGGCCCCCCTGCAAAGCATCAGTGGAGCCCCCAGATGTTGTAGTGAGAACAGAGAATGGAATCCCTCTAAATGTATGTAGTGAGTTTGGCTGCCCAGGTATGTCCTTGCACCCATAAAATGCCTGACTGCTTAAACCCTGAGCTGTGTTATTCAGCTGTCAAGCTGTGTATTGCTGAAAATTCTCTGACCATCTCCATCTGTAGCATGTCCGCAGTCTCTGATTGTCTCCTGCAGTATGTCCGCAGTCTCTTATTGTCTCCTGCAGTATTTCCGCAGTCTCTGATTGTCTCCTGCAGTATGTCCGCAGTCTCTGATTGTCTCCTGCGGTATGTCTGCAGTCTCTGATTGTCTCCTGCAGTATGTCGGCAGTCTCTGATTGTCTCCTGCAGTATGTCCGCAGTATTTAGGATTGCTCCACTGCTCAGTGAGAGGTAATGATGTGCATTAACCTGTAGCAACCAATCAGCGAACAGTAGTGATCTGCTTTAATCTCTAGTAGCCAATCAGTAAGTGGTAATGATGTGCGTTAACCTCTAGCAACCAATCGGCAAGCAGAAATTATGTGTTGTAACCTCTAGCAACCAGCCAGCGAGCAGTAAGGATAGGCTGTAACCTCTGGCAAACAATTGCAATCACTGCGTGATCTGCTGCAGTAAACTGATTTTGAGTCTACCTGCTATTTTTTGTATGCCTCAGAATGGAGGGGGGGGGGGGGGCCCAAGAAAATGTTTGCCCAGGGCCCAAACCAAATTAAAGACGGCCCTGAGTATTGGGGGTGGGGGTCGCTGCACACAGAAGGTTTTTTACCTTCATGCATATGTAGCACTGCCCCCACAGGAGCTGCTTGAATATTTGTATCTGGGTCTCCCACGGATTAATTCACAGACAGTTACACAGTATTTTCACACAGCCAGGTGCCCACCCTCTTCCGCTCTTTGTCTCCAATGACCAGTCTAGGGGATGTGTTTTTATGTTTTGTTTGGACAACTTTGATAGGAGAAGGGAATCAGTAGGATACTCCCAATTAACTATGCACAAGTGAGGACAACTCTCTCTGTAGAACTGTGTAGCAGATTCTCTGCAGAACCATACAAACCATACAAAGCCTGTATGGAATAAACAAGTCCCTTTGTAGCAGAAGGAACTCAGTGGACTTTGTATCTTCAAGACACTAAGGCCACTTTCACAATGACCACCCCCCCCCCCCCCCCCCCGCCCTAGCTGTAAACGAATGGAGCTTTACCGGCGATGTGCGGGCGGTAGTGGGGGACTTTTAACCCCAAAGATGCTGCTTGCAGGACTTTTTTTCCCATCCTGCAAGCACACCGCCAGTGTGAAAGCACTCGGACTTCCTTTCACACTGGGGTGGCTTAAGAGGCGCTTTTCGGGTGCATTACAGATGTTATTTTTAGCGCTAAAACACCTGAAAAGGGCCTCAGTGTTAAAGTGGCCTAACTCGTGTTCCCTTTAGCTCACACACACAGTATATTGACTTCCAGGACCAAGAGGGGGATTTCAGCAACGCACACATTCTCAGGGATCCCTTTAGGGGGGCGGTACTCATCAAATATCCAGGGACCACTGGTAGCCTCCTTCCAATTTTCAAGCAACACCCTATACCAGTGATACCAAACCAGAGCCGTAGACATCCTCCCTCAGTCAGCTTGCAAAGGAACCATGGGTTGTAGCTTTAAGGTTTCAAGCCCTCGGTTCCACCACCTGAGGCCACATGGCAGCCTGTGCTGGGGATTGGCAGCAGCCTCCTCCCCGTCTGGACCTCTCTCTGAGCCCATGTACTTTTCAGATTGAAATAGAGGTACCCAGCATTCCCTGGGGCACATCTCCTTCTATTTGGCCAGGGCTGTATATACACCTATGCTCTCACCACAATCACATCTCTCTGTTAAGCAGACAGCACCTACCTAGGAGGGCACCACAAATAAAATGCATAAAGGTAAAAATCTTTGAGCCTTTAAAACCACTTTGCTGTTAAAAATGGCAACTGTCTATGTTACACAGTGCTTTAGTAAATGAATGCAATTCAGTTAGGATGCTTCTAATTTAACTATAGCACTTTTCTCCCTGGAGGGATCAAAGTGCCTGGGAAGTGAGGAAGTCTCCTTTGTGGCATTGCATTGTGTCAAATAACCTACCAGTATGTAGGAAAGATGCTCTTCTTTAAGAGCAATCGGTTGTTGCTCTTAAAGAATCTTAATTTTATTGAAAAGCCACAGTGTACAAGAACAGATAAAATCAGTTGACGTGTTTCAGCCTAGAAGGCCTTAATCATAACTACATTACAGACATAAAACTTTGAAATAAATAATAGCTCTAAAGATTACAGGCTCCACCCCTTATTTGCCTTGATTGGCCGCAGGCAATTTTCAAAAAGGAGAATCAGTTGCAATACGTACTAGTTGGTCCATGTGTATGCCACTAATTTTCACAGACCTTGTGGTAATAATATACACATGTATGTACACATATATATATATATACACATATACAAATATGCATAAGAAAAAAACAGCCTAAAATTCTAAAATAAAAAATAAGAAAAAAATGAAAATAACAACTCAGGTATGTGAAAAAGACCCCAGAAGAGAGGAAAGGCATTGGGAAGAGGCATTCTAATGTAGATGTAAATCCAGATCCCCGCTCAGGTTTAACTCCTGAGGGAATCTAGTTTTTAATCTAAAAATCCACCATGCCTCTCTCTCCAGTAGCCTTCTTTCTCTATCACCTCCAATGGGCGAGTAAGACAACCGTTCAATTCCTCTGCAGTGGAATGAGACTAGATCTCCCTGATGGCATTCCCTAAAGTGACGTGTTGCATTAGAAATATTTATAGCATTCAGATTATTTGTGTCTCAATAATGTTCCCTTATGTGGGTTCTCAAACGACGTTTGGTACAATCTACATCAGAGGTAGGCAACCAGTAGCCCTCCAGCTGTTGTGGACCTACATTTCCCATGAGGCATTGCAAGGCTGGCAGTTACAATTACTACCTACTACTATTACTGGAGGGCCCCAGGTTGCCTACCAGGTTGCCTACCCCTGATCTACATATTGTAGGCTGCATGAAATACAGGTTATCAGATAAATTACAGTTTGGGCCACAGTTAATATATTGTTGTATAGTGAATTCTTCATCTGTAGCTGTGGCAATAAACGTTTTACCCAATACACTCAAGTGAGAGTACCTACAGGTTTTTGTGTTAAAAGGATAACTCCCAGGGTAGGAGAGCCAGGTGGACATTGTTTAGATTAAAAAAGACTAGGCGATAGTGCAGTCCCTAGTGTGGATGCATGTTGGCTAGAAAAACGGCAACCTGCTTGCAATATCCCATTTTAATCTTTTTATCTGTATACAGTATTGGCAGATTTTTTTTTTATTATTCTAACTATTTGGTGATATTCTTGGGAAAATGTAGTTACAAATGTAATGGGTTTGCCCATTCCTCTATTTATGAAGTTGTAGGATTTATTCTTATTATTTTCTCTCTTGGATTTAGACATGTCTGATAGTAATTCCTCTCTGTCCAGTGGCGGCTGGTGAAGTTTTAGGATGAGGGAGTGCCAGGCCCCGCCCTTCATTTTTGACCCCTCGCACTTCACATAAGCCCCACCCCTTGTAGAATGCACCCACTTCCTCCCCTGTATTTCACTTGCTTCCACCCATAGTGTCAGGAGTATACATCTCAACATCACAGGACAGAGTATACAGCCCCAGCATCACAGGACAGAGTATACAGCCCCAGCATCACAGGACAGAGTAATAGCTCAGCATCACAGGACAGAGTATATAGCTCAGCATCACAGGACAGAGTATATAGATCAGCATCACAGGACAGAGTAAATAGCCTCACAGATCATGGTATATAACACAGCCTCGCAGATCATGGTATATAGCACAGCCTCACAGATCGGCGCAAACAAACTGAAATATTACACTATGAAGGACTCTAAATAGGCATTTATCAGGTGATTATGTGTCATTACTGTCTGCATTCTGCACACTGTAAATAGCACATGTCTGCATTCTGCACCCTGTAAATTGCACATGTCTGCATTCTGCACATTGTGAATCGCACATGTCTGCATTCTGCACATCGTAAATCGCACATGTCTGCATTCTGCACATTGAAAATCGCAGATATCTGCATTCTGCACATCGTAAATCACACATGTCTTCGTTCTGCACATTGTAAATTGCACATGTCTGTATTCTGCGCCCTGTAAATCACACATGTCTGCATTCTGCACACTGTAAATAGCACATGTCTGCATTCTGCACAGTGCAAATCGCACATGTCTGCATTCTGCACATTGTAAATTTTCAGGCTAGGTTCACACTGGTACGACATGACAGTCGTACCACTTTGGATCCAACTTTGCCCTGCGACTTGAAGTCTGACATGCGTCCGACTTCAATTAACAGGGATCTGACTTTGATCCCCGACAATACCAGGCACTGTATCTGGTATGAATCTTTAGGAGGAACTCCACTCCTAATCTAAAAAAAAACGGCATGTGTTCCCCCTCCAAGAGCATACCAGGTCCTTCGGTCTGGTACGGATTTTAAGGGAAACCCCCCACACCAAAAAAACAGGAGTCTCCCCCAAAATCCATACCAAACCCTTATCCGAGCACACAGCCTGGCAAGTCAGAAAAGGGGATAGGGAAGATCGAGCGTTCCCCCCTGAACTGTACCAGGCCGCATGCCCTCAACATAGGGGGATGGGTGCTTTGTGGCAGGGGGGCCCTGGAGAAGACCAAGCAGAGGCAGAAGACAGCGGACAGAGGGAGAGAAGTCAGAGAAGTCTAGAAGACATCAGAAGAGAGTGGAGAAGACCTGGAGAGGGGAGAAGAACTGGCAGAGGCAGAAGACATCAGCGGAGGAGGCAGAAGAGCCAGAGAGGGGAGAAGAGATCAGAAGAGATGACAGAGCTGCCTTAATAAATTACTTTAAAAACATGTAATATGTTTTATTGTTGACATTTTGTTTAGGTGAATGGATAGGGGTACAATGTACCCCGTACTCATTCACATAGGGTTGGGGCCGGAATCTGGGGGCCCCCTTGTTAAAGAGGGCTTCCAGATTCCGATTAGCCCCCTACCCGCAGACCCCGACAACCTTGGCCATTGGTTGTCGAGGCCCTTGTCCTCATCAACATAGGGACAATGTGCTTTGGGGTGGGGGCTCAGGGCCCCCATGCACCAAAGCACCCACAACCCCATGTTTAGGGCATGCGGCCTGGTACGGTTCGGGAGGGGAGGCACTCGCTCGTCCCCATCCCCTTTCCTGACCTGCCGGGCTCTGTGCTCGCATAAGGGTCTGGTATGGATTTTGGGGGGGACCTAAATGTTGTTTTTTTGGCTTGGGGTTCCCCTGAAAATCCATACCAGACTGAAGGGCCTGGTATGCTCTTGGAGGGGGAACCCATGCTGGTTTCTTTTTTAATTTAGCGTGGAGTTCCCCTTCAAGATCCTCAGAGCACAAGTCACATTCCAAAGTCGGGTCAGTTAAGACGGCGATCCGACTTTGATCCAACTTCAGTGATAATCAATGGGCTGAAGTAGGATCAAAGTCAGACGAAAGTAGTTCAGGGAGCATTTTCAAAGTTGGAACAACTTGTGTCGGACCAACTAAGACAGCTCCCATAGGGAAACATTGTTTTTCGTTTGTCGATACAAATGTAAACCCAGCCTAAGGGATGGCATTGATGGTGTGGGATGGATGACAGCTGGCTGCAAAAGGTGTAGTATTACCAGAGCATGATTTCCTATAGGTACATGTTGAAATATCCCCCATAGTCGGATCACCCTTTAGGGTGATGTCTAAAAAGTTGATACTAAAGGCATCATACTTGAAAAATGTAAATTTAGCTGATTGTCATTAAGGTATTTAAAAAAATCATGCAGTCCTATAGTGTCACCATCCCACACCATCAGGAGGTCATTGATATAACGACTATACCATACAATCTGCCTACCAAAAAGATTCCTCTCACCAACTAATATAGAGATTCGCCATGGATGGTGAGAATCTGGCACCCATTGATGCCCCACAGCACTGGACATAATAAATGGCATCAAATAAAAAATTATACATCAATAAGAACTCAATGCTTAACAAAATAAACACCTGTAGCTCCTGAGAGTAGGAGCTATAGCTTTGAAGATGATATTGAATGGCTTTTAGTCCAGTGCTGTGGGGGATCAGTGAATAAAATGCCCTTATGTCCTATGTAGCCCATACATAGGTAGATGCCCATTTAATGGATGTAATATGGAATAATGTACCAAATGCTGTAGGTGGCGGTTTACCCATTCTCCCAAATGCTCCGATAGGGAGCCATCAATGTGTTGTATAGGTAGTAGCACATTTTTCTGTTTGCAACCTACCAGCATGTCTTTGGAGTGCAGGAGGAAACCCACGCAAGCAACAGAAGAGCATGCAAACTCCATACAGGTAATGTCCTGGCCAGAATTTGAACTGAGGACTGCAAGGCAGATGTGTCAACCACTAAGCCAATGTATTACCCTCATCTTTTTATCTACCGTAATTTAACACATTTTTAGGGATGCATGCAAATAAAAGAGCAAATAAATCATAATTAGATTTCAGATATAATATATGACTTGTTAATATTCCCACTTTTTCATAATGAGAAAGCTGGAGAAGATTATGCAGGTATGATCAGGTGAAGAAAATAAATTGATGGATCAAATAAATTAGAATGCCTTCTGGTTTATTGTTTTATTTTTAAGAGACTCAAAGTGTCGCAAATATTGCACAGCTAAATTGTGAAACTCAACATTTTCTAGTTGTCTAGTGTTGTCAAGAGCCCAGCACAGTTATTAAAGCTAATAATTCTTGAGGTGGCTGCTCAAAGGGAGTTGCGTTTGTCTTTTGTGTATTTTTAATATGACAGGTACTCTTTAAAGCACAGAACAGATGTCCCACAGCTAATGTCCTGGCTGTCATATTTGACTAAAGACCAAACTCTGCAGCCAAACTACACCATAAAGTAAAACACTACCTAGAGACTGCTATCTCTAACCTTTCCATATTAAAGTGCTAGTTGTCTGACAGTTTTAAAGATACAACTGCTTAAACACTTGTTGGGAATAAAAATTCCTGTCATGTGTTCTGACTTAATTGGCTGGATACTTGTTCCAGATCAGTGACTCCAGAGACTGCTAACCATCTAGCATTTTTATAAGAAGGTCAGCATAGAAAGCAGGAAAGCCTCCATGTTTATCTCAGTGCAGATTTTCTTTCATTCTTTACTGGGAGGGATGAAAAATTGAATGTGGAGCTTGAATATGGCCCTAATCCAGAAGCTCAAGGATGGTACAGGAATTCCAGCCAATGGATCATGGCACTGTAGCCCTAGAGTTAAAGTGTTACTAAACCCAGGACCTGCATTCACTATATCTGGTCTCCCACAGTACACAGAACAAGAAAATGCAATTATTTTAGTAAATATAAACTTCTAAATATCTTTTCTCATCTGCAGTATATAGCAGTCTTGTGACTTCTAGGAGTATCTGGTTAAAGCTTCAAGGATGAATTTTCATTCTGCACTGACTGTCCTAAAAGGATGCAGGACCCCTGACCATCTACCTAGACAGTGCTGATTGGTTCTGTTCTGATCACATGCACACTCCCAAAAAATAAAAATAAAAAACTCTATAGCAATACACACCAAACTGAGCATGTGCAACCTGTCCCCTAGACTCTGTATTATCAGGAAATATATTGGGGACAGTGGAAGGAGAAGAGAATCCGAGGAGACAGGATCAAACAGCCTTTTTACACACTGCAGAGGATTAACCCCTTAGATTCCACAGTATAACAATCATGTTTTACTGCATAAACAGACGGATTTAACTGTTGTGGGTTCAGTAACACTTTAAGTAAGGAATTTAAATGTAGCACTTAGGCTTCCAAAATGCAATTTTTATCACTGGATAAAATTAGCTTTCAAAGTCAAACTCCTGGAAAAAGAAAAAATATTAGCTTCAGTTTGGGAATGTTTAGAAATAATCACATAGCACTGCTCTCTGTGCCCCCATTGGGTAGACTTCCCATTAACTTGTGTCCTGATGCCTATACAGGAAGTTAGGGGACTCTCCGTAACAGGGATACAGGCAACAATAACATCCTAACAAAAGTTTTATTTTTTCAGTTGTGTATGGTAGCCAATCAACTCCTTATTTCAGTTTATTAAATTAAGCTTTGCCAAAAAAAAACATGGAAGCTGATTTTGCACTTTCTAGTTTAAGACCCCTTTCACACCGAGGGCGTTTTGCAGGCGCTATAGCGTTAGAAATAGCGCCTGCAATCCGCCCTCAAACTGCTGCACCATTGTCTCCAGTGTGAAAGCGGTGCGCTGGCAGGATGTCAGGAAAAGTCCTGCCAGCAGCTTCTTTGGAGCGGTGAAGGAGCAGTGTGTTTACAGCTCGTCCAACACTGCTCCCCATTGAAATCAATGGGGCAGCGCTGCAATACCGCCGGCAAAACGCCGCTATTGCAGCGTATTGAGGGCGGTTTTAACCCTTTCTCAGCCGCTAGCGGGGCGCATTTACCGAAATGCGCTGGAAATCCGTTTTACCGCCGACGCTATGGGCACGACAGTGTGAAAGGGGTCTTAGTAAAGAAACACTACAGTATTGGCTTTGTACACTTTAAAACCTAACTCCAGCTGCACCGCTTTCATCTGTTATTTCCCCTCCGTGCCTCCAAAGTTCTCTTCAGTTCAATGGGTACTGCTTAGTTTTGGGGCTGATGACCAGCATCAACAAGCCAGCCCTTCAAAGACGCCACCCAGCATCTCTAAGTTAAAGCGGAGTTCCAATTAAAAAAATAAATAAAAGTCAGCAGCTACAAATACTGCAGCTGCTGACCTTTTATAATCGGACACTTACCTGTCCCAGGATCCAACGATGTGGGGGAACTAAGCCCCACTCCTCTCTGTGGTGCCCACATTGTCACTGTGGGCACCTGACGGTGGCTTCGAAGCCGTGCATGCACTTCGCATGTGCTTGCCGCGCTGCACGCTGTGACTGGCTGGGCAATCATCTAGGACTTGTGACATGTTCCAGATGATTGCCGAGAGGGAGAGGTGATCTTCCTTCTGGCGCCTCGGTAAAAAGAGGGTTTCCGCTCCTCCCCTCCCAAAAAAATTACATATGGCATGTCAGGGGGTCACCTTATGGTGGTTCCATTTTTGGGTGGAACTCCGCTTTAAGTTCATTTAAAATGATTGTGGGATTGGGATATGTGTGAAGGCGCCCATTCATTCAGGTCCTAGAATACCTGCTACTTGTTAGTAATACTGAACTAGATGTATTTCAGGAAAAGCAAAATATAGGCAGATTAAACTTCAGATTTACTATTTGCAGTCAAAGTCAAATTTTAACTGGTGTACCTCACTATTGGTCACTAAGGACTCCATAAATGGTAGTAGTAAGATGTAAGAGGCATGTATTTAAAGTGGTTGTAAACCCTTACAACGCACTTTGACCTACAGGTAAGCCTAGATTAAGGCCTACCTGTAGGTCCAAGAAATATCTCCTAAACCTACACGGTTTAGGAGATATTTGCCGAAAGACAGGCACTGCTGTCTATGGCGCATGCACCATAGACAGCGGCGTGCAGGCGCTCTGAGCGCGGCATCGTCAATGATGAAGATGCCGCGCGTGTCGGCTCCTGTGCGCATGCGCGGGAGTGACGTCATTGCGGCTTCGCCGAATGACAGCGGCGGAGCAGCGAGACCCCACCGAGAAGATGGATGCACCGGACTACAGGGGACAGCGGTGACATCGCTGGCTCCTGTGTCAGGTAAGTGACACATAAGGGGCTACTATGCGATGCATAGTAGTCCATTATGCTTTGCCTTTGCAGGGAATGAAAGAGGAAGTAAACTCATCAGGGTTTACTTCCTCTTTAAGTGTAAGTAAACCCCCCTATCGTTTTCAGCCAAGGAAGCTGCCATCTTTGCCTCTGTTTATATTAAACTGCCATGGTTCTGCACATGTGATCAGTTATGACATCAGCCATTGGAGGGTTTGACAGTTTAGTTGAGAGCGAGTTTTATGGATGGGTTTACTTCCGCTTTAAACTATGTTCTGTCATTCACAATGCCTCCAAGTTGCCATATTGCATTAAATTGTTGGAATTTTTTTTTAGAAAATGACAGTGACTTCAGACTGAAATGGAAAGGTAATTTTTACTAACAGTAAATTACAAAATGGCTTGTGTTTTAATTTGATATGCTATATTCATTTTACATAAGTAGAGATCTCCTTTAAAGGCTGCGCAGTGTAGCACATAAAGAGAACGTTCTCACAGCAGTTACCAAATTACTTCAAAGCTAAAAATCACTTCAAAGACTAAATCAAGGCTATGCAAATAATCTGAAAATGCAAGGCAGACTCTTGGAAGTTGCTTTGCAATACTTTTTGGAACTTCTGCCTGTACATAGTGCTGGAAGCTATGCACCCACTGCTGTCACTGAGAGTAATTCCAGATCACACAAGGCTTTGCAGGCAGTGGCTTTTGGCTCTGGGCAGAGGGGAGCAGCTTTGGGTTGGCTTCAGAAGTCTTCTGACACTCCCAGTAGTGTCAGAGGTGAAAGAAAAATGCAATCAGGATTATTGTGAAAAAAGGTATTGACGACAATACCCACTGGGGCGTGAGTAATGCCTCGTACACACGAGGCAGATTAGGTCCGACGTTCTTCCCGACTGACTTTCGGCAGAGTTCCGACTGACTTTCTGAACGAATGGACTTGGCCACACACGAATGGACTACGTCCGTTCGAAAGTCCGTTCATTAGATGGTGATTAACGAAGACGGGACTAAAAAAGAAAGTTCAATAGCCAGTAGCCAATAGCTTCCCTTGCGTCGTATTTGGTCCATTGGACCAGCATACAGACGATCGGTTTTCACAATAGGAATTGAGTCCATCTGAGAGATTTGAAACATGTTCCATTTCTAAGAGAAAGACAAAAGTGCAGCGCTTAACCTCTGAGTATTAATGTGACTTTTTAAGAAACTTTATAAATTTTAGTGAAAAACTCAATAGTAGGGAACTGTATATTGTGAATCTAAATGGTGTGAAATCGTTTAGTGCAAGATACAATCAAGAATCAATCTTCAAAAACTTTCAAAAAATCAATCCTCAAATAAGAAACATTAATCTGTAACTCAAATGTCCAATAAATTTGAAAAACCAAACATCATAAAGTCAAAAACAATGTGTATAATGGTGCAACGTAGTGTAAAATATCCAATGTGACTGTACAACCAAAAATGTAGTCGATCTTGTTTTTTCAAACAAAAATAGTGCTTGACCACGTGGACCCTTCAACTCTGTAAATCAAATAGTGAATGGAGGCTTACCAGATTACCGGTCGGTATGCGCGGATACGGACACACAATCGTTACGATGCAGAAAGCCGGAACCGGGCCACCTCTTCGGATATGTCGTAATCCTCGATTGGGTCGAATCCTCTCGTGAACCGATCTGCGCGGATGCGAGCATGTAGGAGTTTCAGTGCAGGAAGCCGGAAGACGACCAGCTATCTCGAGTGTTTCGTAATCACCAGATCAGCTCCGATCCTCTCGCAAGCCTCGAAGCAAATCACCAAAAAAAAAAAAGTGCGCCAAATCGTGTGATAAAGTTTGAACAAATTTATTTTTATTCAACCGAGTGGTTTAGGCGCTAAAAAATGACTCCACCGAGTCGTACAAAAATTAACGAATCGTTAAAAATCAACAAATTGCTAGCAAAAAAAAAAAATATATTATTAAAATAAACAAACGCTGAAAGCACAAAGGGTGAGCGTGGCTACCCGACGATCGTTTCGTCAAAGTCTGACGTCATCAGGGGTCTGACGTGCGAGAGGATCGGAGCTGATCTGGTGATTACGAAACACTCGAGATAGCTGGTCGTCTTCCGGCTTCCTGCACCGAAACTCCTACATGCTCGCATCCGCGCAGATCGGTTCACGAGAGGATTCGACCCAATTCAAGGATTACGACATATCCGAAGAGGTGGCCCGGTTCCGGCTTTCTGCATCGTAACGATTGTGTGTCCGTATCCGCGCATACCGACCGGTGATCTGGTAAGCCTCCATTCACTATTTGATTTACAGAGTTGAAGGGTCCACGTGGTCAAGCACTATTTTTGTTTGAAAAAACAAGATCGACTACATTTTTGGTTGTACAGTCACATTGGATATTTTACACTACTTGCACCATTATACACATTGTTTTTGACTTTATGATGTTTGGTTTTTCAAATTTATTGGACATTTGAGTTACAGATTAATGTTTCTTATTTGAGGATTGATTTTTTGAAAGTTTTTGAAGATTGATTCTTGATTGTATCTTGCACTAAACGATTTCACACCATTTAGATTCACAATATACAGTTTCCTACTATTGAGTTTTTCACTAAAATTTATAAAGTTTCTTAAAAAGTCACATTTATACTCAGAGGTTAAGCGCTGCACTTTTGTCTTTCTGTTTTGTTGTGCCCAGTATCTTGGTTACAGTGTTCAGCTGCTGACTTTTAATTTAATTAATTTAATAAATTTTTGTAAAAAAATTTTACTAAGCGCAGATTTTCTATTTCTTTCATGTTCCATTTGTAGGTCCGTCTGATTTTTTAAATGAAAAACGATCGGATTAGCCCACACATGATCGGATTGTCCGACGGACTGATTCCGTCTGACCTAGTCTGCCGGAATGTCCGGTCATGTGTACCTGCAATAAGTGTTTACTGCAAATTTTTAGATAGACTATGCATTTGGCCTGAAATGTGAGCCATGGTGGCAGAATTGCTTTAACCTAACGGTAAGATATTACCCTTAAATACTTTCCTGTCCCCTCAACATAAGCCTGAAAAAATAACTCTTTACACCTAAATAGCACTTAACCTTCCCCTTAAATTACTAAATGAATAGTGGCTATAGTTATAACAATAAGATTGTTTGATATAATAATCTTTTTTAAGTGCTTGCCACCCACGTAAAGCATATATGTGGCAACAAAGAAGATCGCTCATAAGTGTTAATGGTCGATCACGTTCAAAGACAACTCTCAGTTCCTACCAATGATTGGGAATTGGTGTGCAAACCCTATTAAAGAGAGACTAGAGCTGGATGGGAAGGGGTTAAAGCTGAGCTCCAGGGAACTGATAAAAATATCCTTGCAGTGGGGCTCACCGAGCACCACAAGGGTTAAATGCTTGTGTTCGCCTAGGATACCAGTAAAAAACACATCTACTTCTACCTTGCTCCCACAGACTCCTCTTTCCATGCGACTTGCCCCCCCAGCCTCTTCTCTTTAGCGCTCTGGTGCAAGTCAAATCTGTCATGTCATCATGTACAATGCAGGACCATCAGTTCTGCATTGTAAGTGAAGAAACCAAAGACATAACCACAAGCTGAGGCTTAAGAGAGAGAAGGTGAACAAGGTATATGGAGAGTAAAAGAGCATTTAACCGCTTCAGCCCCAGAAGATTTTACCCTCTTCCTGACCAGAGCACTTTCTGCGATTTGACACTGCATCACTTTAGCTGACAATTGCACGGTCATGCGATTTTGCACCCAAACAAAATTGAAAAGTCCTTTTTTTTCCACTAATAGAGCTTTCTTTTAGTGGTATTTGATCACCTCTGCGGTTTTTCATTTTTTGCGCTATAAACAAAAAAAGAGCGACAATTTTGAAAAAAAGCATTATTTTTTAATTTTGCTATAATAAATACCCCCCAAAAATATATAAAAAAAATGTTTTCCTCAGTTTAGGCCGATATGTATTCTTCTACATATTTTTGGTAAAAAAAAATTGCAATAAGCGTATATTGATTGGTTTGCGCAAAAGTTATAGCGTCTACAAAATGGAGGATAGTTTTATGTCATTTTTATTTTTTATTTTTTTTATTAGTAATGGCAGCTATCTGTGATTTTTATCGGGACTGCGACATTATAGTGACACATCGGAAACTTTTGACCCTATTTTGGGATCATTGTAATTTATACAGCGATCAGTGCTATAAAAATGCACTGCTTACTGTGTAAATGACACTGGCAGTGAAGGGGTTAACCACTAGGGGGCGATGGAGGGGTCAAGTGTGTCCTAGGGAGTGATGGGCTTCAACTCACATGACAGCGATCACTGGTCCCGATGACAGGGAGCAGTAATCTCTGTCATGTCACAAGCCAGAATGGGGAAATGCCTTGTTTACATAGGCAGTTCCCCATTCTGAGGCTCCATGACACAATCGCTGGGAGACTGACGGACGTCGAGTCCGCCGGTTCTGTGGGCATGGTCACGCTCTACACATGTGCGTCTGCTATCCCTGGCTCTTAAAGGGGATGTACAGATATGCCCATTTGCCCACTGCTCCCATTGTGCAGATGTATATCGGCGTGTGGCGGTCAGCAAGTGGTTAATCTTTGCAGTGCAGGGAAGCGCCACTTGAAAAGCATTTTTTTCATATTCTTGGATTTCAGCTTTAAAGTGGACGTAAACCCCATTCATGAAATTTTACCCAGTGGTGGAACAGGAAGAAAAATTTCTAACACAATGTTCACTTTCTAAACAGTGTAGAAAGCTGAAGACTGCAGCTATACAAATAAAACTTCTGTAGGGAGATTTGTTTCATCTCTGTGTATCATCTGAGGCTGTTCACTACACTGGGTATATGTGAGGGTTTACATCCACTTTAATGAAATAATCCAATAAAACAGAAATTAATTATACTGAGTTTAGTGGAAGATCTGATCAACAAATAGCCATTTATTATCTGACTATGTGAAAATCCAATTAAATTCCAACCAAATGGATCTTCCTGTGCTGTGACATGCAGTTCTTTTGTTTGAGAGATTATATTAACTATATTATAGATCGCTCACTTATTGCTCTATGTATGTATGGTCAGCATAAAAATAAATTAATAAACATCCTTAAAGAGGAAGTAAAGGCAAAAAAAAAACAAAAAAAAAACACACCCTGTAAGGCAAAGGCATAATGAGCTAGTATGCATAGCATATTCCCCTCGGTATGCGCCGCTGACTGCAGCGGCGCATGCGCACAAGGGGATTCTCGGCCTGAAAATCCGGCAGTGGCCGGCCGGCTGGAATGAAATCTCCCGGAGTGACGATATCGCGGCTCCGGCCACTCACAGCGCCGGAGCCGCGATACCCGGAAGAAACGCAGAGGGAGCATGTCAGCTCCCTCGGCGTGGATCGGGCCAGATGTCGGGGCCTCGTTCTAAGGTAAGTATTTCATAATGAGCTAGTATGCAGTGCATACTAGCTCATTATGCCTTTTGCTTTGCAGGTTTAACAAAAAAAAAATTTGCGGGTTTACTACCGCTTTAAAGAGGAAGTAAACCCTGGTGGGTTTTACTTCCTCTTTATTTCCCTGCAAAGGTAAAGCATAATGGGCTACTATGCATTGCATAGTAGCCCATTATGTTTCACTTACTTGAAACCGAAGCCTGCTATGTCACCGCTGTCCCCAGCAGCAGCGAGCATCCATCTTTGCCCCTCTTCCTTCCGGGGCTGCAAACTTCGGCTCTGTGACTGGCCGGAGTCAAGTGACGTCACTCCTGCGCATGCGCACGGGAGCTGTCAGTCACAGCATGACCCCCTTTAGAAAGGCACGATCTGCCCTTTTCAAAAGTTCGCATTCGCCGTAGATATCAGCGCACGGCTTTATTGTAAATATATCCTAAACTATGGAGGTTTAGGAGATATTTCCAGCACCTACAGGTAAGCCTTAATATACTCACCTTAATATATTCACCTGTAGGTAAAAATGGTTGTACTGGGTGTACAACCACTTTAATATTGTATCACCTATTGTGCCCATCAGTGAAAGTTTCAATGTCCCCCCCAGGTTAGTGACTTGGGTCTGAGCACTTGGTGGCCATCTGGCCAGTTTGCATATCTTTCTTTTCTACCCTGCATAATATCCAACCACAGAACTAGATCACATAGTTACAATAGTTAGTAAGGTTGAATAAAGACACCAGTCCATCCTGAGTGAGTGTGCATGTCCACAATTGTCCCTATCCCTGCACAACTGTCAATTTACCCAGTGCACCACACATGCTCATTGGTGCCCACACCCAAGGTCCCCAACTCACATATTGGACAGAAGCCAATTAACCTACCAGCATGTCTTTTAAGTGTGGAGGGCAACCAGGGTACCTGGAGGAAACGCACACAGGCACAGGCAGAACATGCAAACTCCAGGCAGGTAGTGTCATGGTTGGGATTTGAACCAGTGACCCTTTTTACTGCTAGGTGAGAGTGCTACCCACTGCGCCACTGTGCTGCCCATTACATTTTAATTTCCTTGGATGTGGCCATAAAAAAAAAAAAAAAATCTGACAATCAATGCTTTAAAACTTAAAAGTGTACTCAACGTTCTACCCGCTAGCAATCACCAGGAAAATTTAATTCATCAAGACCAACATTATCCCATACATTTAATCTGCAAGCTGATTAAACTGATAATGCAGTGGAATGGTGAAAGTTAAGATCCGGGAAAATGGATAAACACTTTGCCAAACTTCAAATTAAAAGGCTTTCTTGACGCAGCCTCAATGAGAAACAAAATCTCGCTTTATATGTTTTCAAGAACATACATTATATTACTCCACAGACAAAGATATCAGGCTCTACTTTTTAAACATTTTTAAAGCTACAAACTGGCAGAAGCAAGCATATTGATTGGACTTCCTAGAATTATCTTATCAGTGACAGACATTTCTGAAAAATAACTATAGCTTAAATCAGGGCTGTCTTTAATATTGATTGGACCCTGGGCAAAACATTTCTTGCCACTTCTGCCCTGCCTTAAAGACGGCCCTGGATTAAATTATGCCCATTAAGAGCTACACTCACCGGCCACTTTATTAGGTACACCTTATTAGTAGAGGGTTGGACCCCCTTTTGCCTTCAGAACTGCCTTAATTCTTCATGCCATAGATTCAACAAGGTGTTGGAAACATTCTTCAGAGATCTATATTGAAATGATACCATCACGTAGTTGCTGCAGATTTGTTAGCTGCACATCCATGATGCTAATCTCCCATTCCACCACATCTCAAACATGCTCTATTGGATTGAGATCTTTTGACTGTGGAAGTCATTGGAGTACAGTGACTTCATTATCATGTCAAAGAAACCAGTGGTGAGATGATTTGAGCTTTGGACATGGTCATGGGATGGACATGGTCAGAAACAATACTCAGGTACGCCATGACATTTAAACAATGCTCATTTGATTCTAAGGGGCCCAAAGTGTGTGAAGAAAATATCCCCCACACCATTACACCACCAGCCTGAACCGTTGCTACAAGGCAGGATGCATCCATGCTTTCATGTTATTTATGGCAAATTCTGACCCCACCATCTGAATGTTGCAGCTGACATTGAGACTCATCAGACCAGCCAATCTTCTAATGTCCAATTTTTGAGAGCCTGTGTGAATTGTAGCCTCAGTTTCCTGTTCTTAGATAGCAGGAGTGGCACCCGGTGTGGTCTTTTGCTGCTGTAACCCATCTGCCTAAAGGTTTGATGTGTTGTGCATTCAGAGATGATATTCTGCATACCTTGGTTGTAACGAGTGTTATTTGATTTACTGTTGCCTATTAACTCAAACCAGTCTGCCCATTCTTCTTTTACCTCTGACATCAACAAGGCATTTTCGTCCATAAAACCGAAAACTGGATATTTTCCCTTTGTCTGACCATTCTCTGTAAACCCTAGAGATGGTTGTGTGTGAAAATCCCAGTAGATCAGCAGTTTTTTAAATACTCAGACTAGCCTGTCTGGCAGCAACAACCATGCCATGTTCAAAGTCACTTAAATCCCCTTTCTTCCCCATTCTAATGCTCAGTTTGAACTTCAGTGTCTAATTTCTGCCTCTTGGATAGTCTACCACTTATAGGTGTGCGGAGCCTATTGCATTAGGGTGTGCACCCCAAAGCTCAAACACACATGTTTTTCTCTGCAACCTTCACTGGACAGTAAATTAATGGAAATTGCTGTATGCTGAGCGGCTTCTTGTTCATTCACAAACTGAAGCACAGTAAACACAGTTTACTATGCTTCAGTTCTAATTGAACACAGTGAGTGAGTGTTCATTTAGAAAAGGAAGGGGCCAGTAAATTACATATTGATTAGCCTCTTCCCCCACTCTTCATCCTGAACCATCCACAGCAGCAGCTGGGAGGGCGGCGGAGGGAAGCCAGCAGCACTGCGGTGAGGGCGTGCAACACAGGGGGAAGATCTAGGGCTAGGGCCCTTCTATCAATGGCATGCATTCTAAGGGGTCACTTTTTCACTGACCACCAATGTTAGAAAGCACTACAATTTTGTACTGCCTACATTTCTTTTCTGGTCATTATTATTATTTGTTTCATTTCAATATCATTTCATTTGATTCCTAAAAATCATATTATAGCACAAAACAGCCCCTAGTGTGAAATATCCTAAATATGACACCTCCATATTCTTTATTTATTGTTAGATCTTCAACTTACTGTTCACACTAATGTCTTGTGAATTGCGCATATAAGTATTAGCAGGGGTTCCCTGACACCTGAAAATTATTTCAAGGGTTTCTCTAAGGCAAAAATGTTTTATAGCGTATCTAAAGCTGTTTAACTGCTTACTACCCACCCACCGTCAAATGACGGCAGGGCGGTGCTGCTCTCGTTCTGGGATGGCGTCATATGACGACGTCCCAGAACAGCCGCTCCCGCGCCAGCGGGGGCACGCAGCACGGCGATTGCGGCTGCGCCCATGTTTCTAGGACAATGGCTCTTTAACCATGTGATCGCAGCTGGTCACACGTAAACAAGGAAGTTTCGGTAATCGGCTCTCCTCACCTCACACTCACAGGGGGACATGTAGGAATGTAATCAGTGCCCTGATTACAATAAAGAATTAAAGTGTCACCAATCAGTGCCCATCGGTGGCAGCAATCAGTGCCCACCACTGCCCACAAGTGCCACCAATCAGTGCCCATTAGCAATGCCAGTCAGTGCTGGCAATCAGTGCCACCTATCAGTGCTGCCCATCAATGCACATCACTGCTGTCAATCAATGCCCATCACTGTCGCCCTTCAGTGCCACCCATGAATGGCCATCAGTGCCCATCAGTACCGTCTATCCATGCCGCCTATCAGTGCCCACCAGTGCCGCCTATTAGTGCCCACCAGTGCCACATATCAGTGCCACCTATCAAAAAAAAATGTAATATATTGCAGCTTACCAGTCCATAGATGTATTGGCTGCATTAGCTTTTTTCCCTTTATTTTAACCTGGTGATCCTAGCGGTAACACAATTACTGTTCCAGGTGGGGTGGATTTACTAAAACTGGCGCACTCAGAATCTGATGCAGCTGTGCAGGGCAGCCAACCAGCTTCTAACTTGTTCAATTAAGCTTTGACAATAAGCCCCCGTTCACATCAGCGCGATTTGGCATGCGATTTGACAGGTTAAATCACATGTCAAATCGGAGCCTATTGCTAGCAACAGGAGCGTCCAAATTGGTGCGGCACCAAATTTGCGGCTCCACACCGACTTCCAAAAGTGGTTCCTGCACTACTTTTGGCGACTTCAAGGGCAATTTCAATAGACATCTGTGCATGAACCCTGCGAACGAGGGCTAAAATCTGGAAGCTGATCGGTTTCTTTGCAGAGCTGCACCAGATTTTGCACCTCCAGTTTTAGTAACTTAACCCCAGGGTGCTCACTCAATGTACTTATCAATGGAGGAGCAGTGTTATAACCCTAGGCTTGTCTCTGGATTTGGACTACAAACACTTTCTCCTCTCCTCATTACCATTTAATTAGGAACAAGGTTTTTTTCTAGTTTACAAAAGATAGCTGGGAAATCTGATAACATTTAGATTTCAGTTCAGTACACAGGAAGTTACAGAATATAGAAGTTACAGAATATAGAAGTTAAATTACAGATACTAGAATACTTTGAGGATCAGCAGATCAGCAGGTCATTTTCTGAACTTGCAGAAAATATACAGAGGCAGCCGTCACATTTAAAGGAGAATTATTGGCTTTGAAAAAAACAAAGGTACATTCTCACCTCCATGCTGCTGCATCTGTGTGATGCTACAGCTGTCCCACGCTGACTCTTATGCCTCGTACACACGATCGGACATTCCGACAACAAAACTGTGGATTTTTTTCCGAAGGATGTTGGCTCAAACTTGTCTTGCATACACACGGTCACACAAATGTTGTTGGAAATTCCAAACATGAGAACGTGGTGATGTACAAGATGTACGACGGCCGAGAAAAAGGAAGTTAAATAGCCAGTGCGGCTCCTTCTGCTTGATTCTGAGCATGTGTGAGCTTTTGTTCAATGGACTTGTGTACACATGATCGGACTTTCCAACAACAAGCGAAGTTCGCGGAAAATTTGAAAACCTGCTCTCAAACATTTGGGCCGGAAATTCCAACAGCAAATGTTCGATGGAGCATACACATGGTCGGACTTTCTGACAACAATCTCACAACGAACATTTCCCGTCGGAAAGTCCAACCGCATGTACGCTTCATGTACGCATAGCCTACTTTGACCTTCATCTGTCCACAGAAAAATGCAAAACACGGCAAAATTACAGCGTTTTTGCTGTGATTTGTGGCCGGCGGTCAAAACTTTCCAATCTTGAACGCGATTCTTCTGCGTTAAGGAGAGGGAGGTTGAGGGATGAAGTTGAGTTTAAGAACTTTGGTGAAAAAATGCCATAAGCTCCTAAACTCAAGTTTAGGAGCTGTAGTGTACATGAAGCCTAACGTTGAGAAATGAGCAATCATATGACCGCTGATCACTCTCCCCTTGGCTCTGAAGGGAAAGCAGTGACTGTCATTCATCGCACTGCTCTTTGCTCCTCCACTGCTTACCAGAGACCCAAGCTCTGGGAATTGGGTGGCCTTAACTCTGAAAGGTGGAGCTAGCTTTCAATCGGGCAGTGGGGTAGATAGAGACAATAATGTCAGGATCCTTCCCGAGCCTGGCATGGCTCCGCCATGTGCAAAAGCTCACTATGAGCTGACTCTAGGACACAGGAGTACAAAACCCAGAAGAGAAGTATGGCCTTATTTCTCTTTTAAGGACTAGTAAGTTTCAATAAATTACATTTTTGGATCCATTCAGACCTGTCTGTTCAGGTGTGTTGCATTAATGCAAGCATGCTTTTTCCCCCATTAACATACATTGTGTTAAATTGAATTCCGGGCTTAAACTAACTTAAATTAAAACTAATCTTAAAACTGCTCCCACCCCCCTTCTAACACAAATACTAACTACCCTGTGGAAGAAAGATCTGTATACTTACCTATTCTCAGGCCGCTCTGGTCAAGTGATCTCCACTGTGCCAACCAGCTACGATGGCTGGAATGCCTGAGCGGTGATGTCACCCATAGACTTATATGGGCCATCTGTTGTCAAAGCTTCCTCCTCTCCCCTGAAGACTCGCTGACGGGGGAGAGCTGATCACATGACTAGACCAGAGCTACCTGAGAATAGGTAAATATAAAGATCTTTCTTCCACAGGGTAGTTAGTATAGATGTTGGAAGGGGGTGGGAGCAGTTTTAAGATTAGTTAGTATACGCCCAATATTCTTCTTTAAAAAAGCCTACTCAAATAAATGGACTGGCAATAAACCAGAATGAACAAAAACTCAGATATGCACCATTTCTTCTTATAAAGTACACTGCAATTTCCAATTTTTTTGTTCTATAAAATACGTATTACCTTTTTCTTCATCTTTTCTTGCATCTCAGTGCTGCTGACCTTTTCCAGCCTCCTTCAAACGCTTCTTATCTATACATTTCTATTCCAGCGATTGCTCTACTTTATGTTCCCGATGGAATGTACATTGGCATGGTTGCTTGTAATCTCTGTTGTGCATGTGATATGGTGACAATGCAGAAGCACAAATGAAAGACAGTTGCCACTCCACAGGTAACCCCTTAGGTACACTCTAACGTATCTGAGAAAGGACCTCCAGGCAGGATCATCAAGTATTATTTTATTGAAAGCTCTTAAACATATACTGTATGTATGAACAATTCTTAAAGTCAAACTTGGGTCTTTTTATTTTGTAGTTTTGGAAAGAGTTAACGAGGATTAGAACCACAGCTACTGTATGTATTACTTTTGTTTGCATTGAGGAAATTCACCTATTAATTCCATAATTTTGTGTTACTGGAAGAGAAACCAAGGAGAAATCAATCATTGTCATCACAGCTAGGTGAAACATTGGTGGTGAAAAGTCTGTTTCTGTGGTAATCGATCAGGAAAGGTGGGTTTTCCTTCATTTTTGGTGGGACCTATTCTCACTTATCATAATGTAAAATTTCCACTTGCCTGTTTGCATTTAATGAGTGTAAATTAGCTGAGGGTGAATGTGAAGCAGGGGGACTGGGCCAATAGTTTACTGGCTGATTGCTCCCCGGGCCACTCTGATGCCCTGTAAAAAAGGCTGGGTAGAATTGGCACTATACCTTTAAACCAGTTATAGATTTCCATTCACAAAACCCTTTACTCGTTAGTGCTATGAGATTACTACTTTGTGATGTGTTTAACAGATTATTAAAATATTAATGTCCATGCCCATTAACAAGGGCCTCGTGCTGCTATAAATTTCAAGTGTACAAAAAAAATAATAATAATAATAATTTAATAATTAATAATATATAAGTATATGTGAAAACATTAATCAGCATTTATAGCAAATACCAGACCACCCAGTGGTTATATCAGAAACCAAAGAATTTTTTGTTAAAATTAACAAGTGAATAATAATGGGAAAAAAAGTTCAAATCCTCCAATTCCTTTTCCTATGAGTGTGGAAATGTTGGCAAATACTTTATAATATGCAAAACAGTTCACGGACAATGTTTTGTTTCCAAATGGTCACTTGAAACAAAACATTGTCTGTGAACTGTTTTGCATATTATAAAGTATTTGCCAACATTTCCACACTCGTAGAAAAAGGAATTGGAGGATTTGAACTTTTTTTCTCATTATTATTCACTTGTTAATTTTAACAAAAATTTCTTTGGTTTCTGATATAACCACTGGGTGGTCTGGTATTTGCTATAAATGCCGATTAATCTTTTTTAACACTAAGGAATTTTCACATATACTTATATATTATTTTTTTTTATTTTTATTTTTGTACACTTGAAATTTATAGCAGCACGAGGCCCTTGTTAATGGGCCCCATCCAATAGGCCCCATCCAATTGGGGGGCATATTAATTAGAGGCAGCTCTTACCCTATATTATATCATTTTAGTATTACTCCAATATTACTCCATAGCGCAATCTCATCTCTTGCTCTGTAAAAAAGGCTGCACCACTTCTGCCAGAAGCTGTCAGCCAGGAAACTGGCAAGAGGAGAGCCAGTCCAATCACACAGAGCAGGGATCTCCCACTGCGACACAGCTTGGAGATAAAATGCTGGCCGCTGTCATACAAAGTTCCACCTCCTGGACTGGCTCCTATGATAGACAGCACACTTGTCCAATGCCGGTCCAGGAGGCGGGACTTTGACAGTGGTCGGCATTTCATCTCTAAGCTGTGTTACAGTGGGAGATCCCCGCTCTGTGTGATCTGGCTAGCAATCCTCCTGATTCCTTCCTGTGATCCCTGATAGGCTGCACTGATAGGCAGTGATGAGGCTGTACTGATGGGCAGTGATGAGGCTGCAATGATGGGCACTGATAAGGCTGCACTGATGGGCACTGATGAGGCTTCACTGATGAGCACTGATAGACTGCATTGATGGTCACTGATAATGCTGCACTGATGAGGCGGCACTGATAAGCCCCACTGATATGCTGCACTGATGGGCACTAACAGGCTGCACTTATGGACAATAATAGGCTGCACTGATGGCCACTGATGAAACTGAACTGATGGTTACTGATGAGGTGGTACTGATAGCCACTGATAAGACTTGAATGATGGGCACTCATAAGCTGCACTGATGGGCACTGATGAATCTGCACTGCTAAGGAAACACCAATGGGCACTGATGAATCTGCACTGCTAAGGAAGCACTGATGGGCACTGATGTAAACTGATGAGCCTGCACTGATGGGCACAGATGAGGATGCACTGATGGGCACTGATAGGCTGCACTTATGGGCACTGATGAGGCTGCACTCATGGGTACTGATATGCTGCACTGATTGGGCTGCACTGTTGAGCACTGATAAGGTTGTACTGATGAGCACTGATAAGGTTGTACTGATGGGCACTGATAAGGCTGCACTGATAGGTACTGATGAAGCTGCACTGATGGGTACTGATATGCTTTATGTTAATTTAGTAAAGTTGTTGTTAATATTTATTTTGTGGCGAGTAACTCTTAAAGCCTGGCTAGTAGCTGAGACATTTTGAGCCCTGATTATAGGATGGAAAATGTAGGGACTCTTCCTAACGTAGACACAGACAGCAATACAACTCAGAGAGAATCGAACTCTTCTCCACTTTATCCAAAGCCGAAGAAAATGTTTTAGCTGGAGATTTACTCTAAAAAAAAAAAAAAAAAAAAAGAATTGTTTTTTGATGTATATGGGTTTTATAATTATAGATAAATTCACTACATAATACAAAACTGAAATTAATTTGCTGTCTTCCCACTGCTGCCAGGAAATAATCCTCAGTCTTCGCTGGCAAGTAATTCATTATAATGTTGTTCTGGTTTATGAAGCAGGATAGGTTACCTCTGTTGTGAACAACGTAGAGCCAAGAAGATGTATTACCAGATGTGATGAACTCATTCAGCCTGTTCAGCTTTTGCCAGCTCGGCGGATTAGCGAATAAAGCACGCTGACCAAACCTGAGATATGAATGCATTTCTTGGAGGGTTGTAAGCCGAGATGACCTTACCTGAATGAGACTGATATCTCTGCTTGGAACTGAGATACTTCCCCAAGACTCCATTGCACAAAGGGGTCTTTGATCAACAGTATAATACAGGATATGAGGCCTTCCCTGGCCAGCTCAACTATCCTCTATAAAGAGCCATGCTGGTCAAATCGAGCGTGTTATTGGTTTGAAAGCTTCTTGTTCAATTAATTTCCTAAAGCTCGACAAATCCAAAAATACACAGATAGCAGCAAAGTTAGTTTGCTGAATGTGTCAACATGCTTATGTGCTGGAGAACAGCAGAAAATATGAAAAATTGAAGCGTTGTCGGATAAGCAGTGGACTGGAAAACACAGCTTTCGAGGATTTAGAGGAAGTGCGATTGCTTTCACCGGAGAAAGAAAGGATTAGGTGAGATATCATTATACGATTGTGCTCTGCACATGCAGAAATGCCACGCACAAAGGAGTCAAAGGGAGCTTGTTTGTACAGGACAAACAGGCGGGATGGCGAGAAGGAATGTCCTGTCACATATTATGCCATCTCAGGATCTGTGCATTTATCGGCTTGTTTTTCTCCAAAATCGTGCTCCCAAATACAACTAAATATTGATAAACTCCAGATATAAAGTTAAAAAAATGTAGAGGTATACACAGTAAAAATTTAAGTGGTAAGGAATATATCTCATGTGATGACGATTGTAATACAGTATATATATATATATATATATATATATATATATATATATATATATATATATATATATATATATATATATATATATTTATTTATTTATTTATTTTTGTTACAGAAAAATTCTGTGCTGCTAAGCTGTTGATTGTATGTAAAATTCAGAAAAGTGATTTTGATTGTAATTAGAGAATAATTTTATGGCTCTCTTGATCATCAGTCCACAAGAGGTTTTACATTTTCAAAGTTGAGGTGGATTTGTGGCCAGGATTAAATGGCAAACTACAAAAGTTTTAGGGTAAATTTTATACATTTTTTAAACTTGTGCTTTTATTTTTTGTATTAATGTTTATTGTTTAACAATAATATAAAAAAAAAATACTTTTATTAGAATTTTTATTTTTACTTTACAAACAAACATTTTATGCATCTATTAGAAAAGATTTAGAGGAGGCTTAACACAAGGTTAAGCCTCATTAATTTGCGTTTAACACCTTTTGCCGCCGTCTGACGTTTTTACAGCTCTAACACTGGAGCCTCAGAACACACTGGTCCTGGGTTTTTTTTTACAACTTAAAAACGTCTATGCCATCTGCAGCTCAAAAACGCCATGGTGTGTATGAGCCCATTGAATAACATGGAGTGGCGTTCTTAAGCAGCAAAAAAGCTCAAAAAGCTGCTGTAAAAATGTCCGTGTGTATGAGGCCACTGCAGTACGCATAGTAATGCACATGTGTAGATTGGGATTTACTTAACATGCATTTTCATGCAGCAAAATACAAGAGTTTTGCTGCATTAAAATGGACAAGTGCAAATACACTCTCACAAAACATTAGGATTTTGTCAACAGAGAGAACAGCGGAAACTACTTTATTTCCGATTCTTTCTCTGATTGAAACTTTATACGGCTCCATCTGAAGAGAACAGATAGGGGCAAGGTAATTTTCTGCTCTGAATACATTTCAGGTATTAATTGCTGTATACATCAGGCTTTGTTTTCAACAAAATTTACATCTGCTAGAGAAGTGGTCTTCAAACTGTATGTGGCCCTTTGCTTTTATCAGGCCCTTGGGACACTATTTATCTAACTAATATGAGTCACAATTCCTCCCACTGACACCAATGATGTGGAACTATTCTTCCACTGACACTAATGATGAGGCACTATTCCTTCACTAGCACCAAAGATGGGCCATTATTCTTCTAACTGACACCATCGATGAGGAACTATTTCTCCATTGACACCAATGATGAGGCACTATTCCTTCACTAGCCACAAAGATGGCACATTATTCTTCTCACTGACACCATAGATGAGAAACGATTTCTCCAATGACACCAATGATGAAGCACTATTTCTTCACTAGCACCAAAGATGGGCCATTATTCTTCTCACTGACACCATTGATGAGGAACTATTTCTCCATTGACACCAATGATGAGGCACTATTCCTTCACTAGCACCAAAGATGGGACATTATTCTTCTCACTGACACCATCAATGGGGCATTATTCTTTTCACCAAAACCATTTTCTACTCTCACGGGCCACAGTCTGGCCCCTCCTAAGGTCTAAAAGGCAGTAAACTGGCCCTTTGTTTAGGAAGTTTGGAGCCCCCTGTGCTAGAGGTAAGACAAGGCACATTTTTATTTATTTCTTTAAATATTTTGGAAGAATTTTTTTCTTTAACTGTTTTTAACTGTTTGCTGCTAATGTGAAACGGCGGATACACATTTGAACTTGAACTATGAACTTAAAAAAGTATTAATCCCAAAAAAATGTTTTCAGAAATTACAATTCATCAATCCTTAGTTGCAGTGGCTCCATTAGCTTTTTTTAGGCTTTCTCTCCTTTATTTTTACCTAAGGTCTCATGCACATTGGGTGTTTGCCCAACGTTTTGCAAACACGTTTAGTTAAGTTTAGGTGTGTCAAGCGGCATTTATTCATTCCATTGACCAGAATATTCATTATTTTCTGGCCATTGAAATTAATGAATGCCCAAGTGCTATATGCACCTAGCATTTAGGAGCGTTTACACATGCTTAGGTGCTCCGCGTGTTTTTTCTGCTCAACCACTCCTCTTGAATGCACAAGTTCTATTTTTTTTCCAGCCTCTAAATGCTCCTCTTCTAATACACCTGTAAATGTCTATATGTGCATGGTCACATAGACTAGCATAGAGGGGTGTTTAGAGGCTGGGAAAAAAGTAAAACGCCCATAAAAGCAGTATTTTTTATGTCCAGTGTGCATGAGTCCTTAGGGCAGGGGTAGGGAACCTCAGCTCCCCAGCTGTTTTGAAACTACAAGTCCCATGAGACATTGCAAGATCCTAACAATCACAGGCATGACTCAGAGGCAGAGGCATGATGGGATATGTAGTTTCAAAACAGCCTGGAGAGCCGAGGTTCCCTACCCCTGCCTTAGGGTGTCTCCACTGTATGGAGGAACAACAAAGTCACCAGTGGCGGCTGGTGCTCAAAATATTTGGGGGGGGTGCAAAAATTGTTTGCCCAAACGCTGCCACTGTGCCATCAAATGCTGCCACTGTGCCCATTAAAAGCTGCCAGTGTGCCCTCAAACGCTGCCACTGTGCCCTGAAATGCTTCCACTGTGCCCTGAAATGCTGCCACTGTGCCCATTAAATGCTGCCATGTGCCCTCAAAGCTCCACTGTGCCCTGAAATGCTGCCTCTGTGCCATCAATTGCAGCCACTGTGCCCAAACGCTGCCACTGTGCCATCAAACGCTGCCACTGTGCCCATTAAATGCTGCCACTGTGCCCATTAAACACTGCCACTGTGCCAAACGCTGCCTCTGTGCCCATCATATGCTGCCAGTGTGCCCATCAAATTCTGCCAGTCTGCCCATCATATGCTGCCAGTCTGCCCATAAAATGCTGCCAGTATCCCTCCCGGGACACCCCGCTAACAATCCCCCTGTGGGACACCCTGCTCTCCCCCCCCCCCCCGCAGATGGATTGCGAGGCACCCTGCTCCCAATCCCCCCATGGATGGATCGCTGGACACCCATGGATGGATCGCGGGACACCACGTGCAGGAGGACCGGCGCTTACCTTGGTAAGGTGTCCTCTTCTCCGGCATCTCTCCTCTTTTCAGCTTCCTCCGCTCTGCCCCAATAGGGATGCCTGGCACTTTGGCCAATCAGGAAACAAGTCTCACCGACCTGCCTCCAGATTGGCGGGGAGGCAATGAGGTGTGAAAATAGACAATGTTTATTCGCTATGGTGACACAATTGGGTGGGATCAGGGCGCAATCTCTGCGCCCCGAGCCCACCCCTTTTTGAAGCGTATTGAAGCCTCTGGCTCTAACAGATGCTTCAAAAAAATACACCCCCTTCTGCCCCCACCATAGGAGTCCATGCATTCGGCGCATGGATAGGGAGGTAGCAGCAGGAATAGGAGGGCGGCGCCCGTGCGCCCACAATGCATGGGCCGTCACTGAAAGTCACCTTTAGAGAGCAGCATTGTCAGTCTGGGGAGAGGGTAGTGTTAGATGTACTAGCAGATTTAGATGGACTTGACTAACATATTGGATTCAAACTCCAATAAACTTTTTTAAGCAGTTACATTAGCAGTTTCTTTTTTCCATTTGGGGTAAAGTTTTTACAGAAACAAATAAAAGCTGACCATTGTAAGAACCCCATCAGTGTTAAATTGTTTGTCTCAATCCTCTAACTACCACTTTTTCTCGATTGCTTTGTCTCTTAAAGGAAGTTAAAAAATAAGACTTATTGGCCAGATCACTAGGTGAAAATAAAAGGGAAAAAAGCCTAAAAAAAAATAATTTATGCAGCTATAATGTTTTTTTATTTTTTTTATTTTAAAGACAAATAAACTTAGAAAAACTTTAGGCCCAATGCAGTACACAAAAAAGAGCTGTGCACTCAACAAACATTAAACAATAAGCATTAGTAAAATTACATCACACACGTCTCACATGATATTAAATACATAGTTACAGCAAATTATATAGACAACTAAATTTCAAGGTAAGCAGCGGTCGAAATAAATTGGGAGGCAAGCATAACCAAAGAAAAGGAAACAGCTATCATATTGACATTGGAGTAAAAGTCAAAGGACTAGATATCCATCTGTCCCAAATTTTGTGAAATGTTTTTGCTCTTTTCCGGGTCTCCAATGTGAGTTTATACAAAGTTGGAGAATCATTGACTAGTTTCAACTGGAGCAGCCTTTCTCAACCTTTTCAACACAGAGGAACCCTTCAAATAGTTCTCTGGTCTCGAGGAACCCCTGCTAAAAATTTGAAATCTACAACTCATGATACATTAGTGTGATGGTCATTGAGAAGAATGCTCTTTACACTTGTGGTCATTGGGAAGAATTACCTCCTAACAGATAGCTAAAAAGATCAATGGTGTCGGTGGGAACTTATCTGAGAGGCAGAAATTGTCCAATGCTGAAGGAACCACTAGCAACCTCTGGAGGAACCCTAGTTAAGAATCACTGAACTAGAGGGATTTTAGTTGGGGACTGTGAAGTCCTAGACTATGGGACAGGTCCAGAAGCAATGTAAAAAATCAGCAGGGTAGCCAGAGCCTCTAAAACACTCAGCTAAGGAGGGATAACCAAAATGTAAAGCCTGACAAGCTACAATAGTCAAAGCCACTTTTGCACTTTTCTCTGTTTCGGATGTACCCTAGCGTTTGATAAATTCAAAGATTCTTACGATGAATGACTATAGCATTTTATACTGCTGATAAAAGTTAAAACTCCAGCTAGGCTCCCCTCGATAAGGAGTAATTTAGCCCATCCCAGTTGGAGACAATTTAGAATTATGGTTTTCACTTGACAATTGTCAGGAAATTAATCCCAGTGAATTAATGCATCCAATGAATCAAGACGGTGCCAAGTATAATCAGGAGATTTGTACTGTGGATATTAAGATAGTATTTTAAATCAGGACTGCTGTGTCTGAGTATAACTATGCAAAAGCTGCATGCAAAATGCAAATTAGGCTCAGTTTAGTATTAAAATGGGTGCTATATAGGCATTTTCTGTAACAGAAATGAAATGAATCCCAACATATATTTAAATCTGATTTGGTTTAGAGATTCAAGTTTAAAATAATCAAGTTATATTCAGCACTATTAGGTGATGCTTCTCCTCTGCAGATATGGAATGAACCGAATTCCAATCTGGGAGAAGCAATATGTGTCTCTAGCATGAAAAAGCATGTCTTGTTTACTGGTAGGCAATATGGGTGAAGGTTTAGCTTTAGAGCTAAAGCAAATAAAGCAGATTTTTTTTTTTTGCACAGGCATTTTTTTCATTTTTATGCCAGCATTTGTGGTTTTAGCATTTTTTTAACATTATTGTTAGCCAATAGAAACCTGTTCAATTTAAACCTGTTTAAAAAATGTTTTAAGTAGAAGTCCGGTCAAAACCTAACTAAGCTTAAACCTACTCCCAACCCCATTCTAAGCTAAGAGTGCTCTTGTCTAATCACATGATTTGGTCCCATCGCCAGATTTAGTGTGAAGGAGGGACAGCGGACAATGCATACCCCATAGAAATTCTATGGGTGACGTCACCACTTAGGGTCTACAGCCATTGTCACTGTTGTCTTCTCTCCCCTGAAGCCCTGGGGAGATAATGTGACCGGATCAGAGTGCCCTCAGATTAGGTAAGTATACACATCTTTCCTTTACAGGGTAGGGCTTAGAAAGGAGTTTGGAATAGGATTTAGCTTCGTTTTTTTTTTTTTTTTTTTACTTTATAATCTTTATTGAAATTTTTTTCCCCATTAAACATCTTCACATACAGAACAACTCCTATCCCCTCCCCCTCTCTCTCCCCACCCCATTTAATATACAAAAATACAAAAAGAGGAGAGAGAGAACATATTTGCAATACATTTTTCAGTTATTTGTTCTATACCAAGTCCATCTTCCTCCCATAAATTTCCCATTCAAAACCTCCACTCCTACCCTAACATCCCCTATCACATCATTCACTCCCCTTCTATTCCATCTCTTTCCTCACCATTCCAATACCTATTCTCAACCTCCCTCCCCTCCATGTTCCACACCTTTCACCCACATTCACACTACTCATCCATTCCTGTTCATCACCTCTTATACCGCGTACACACGACCGGACTTTTCGACAGCAAAGATCTGATGGAACGAATCCGTCAGACAATTCGATCGTGTGTGGGCTCCATCAGACCTTTTCTGTCCAAAAATCAGATGGACTTTAGAAATAGAATAGAAAAGAACATGTTTCAATTTTTTTCGCTGGAACTCCGCCGGACCCAGTTCCTATCCTATTCCGCTCGTGTGTATGCTAGACAAAAACCGACTCTAGGGCAGCTATTGGCTACTGGCTATGAACTTCCTTATTCTAGTCCGGTCGTACGTCACGTTCGATTCCGTCGGACTTTGGTGCGTGTGGCCAACTCCGTTCATTCGGAAAGTCCGTCTGAACTCCGCCGAAAGTCCGTCGGGAAGACCATCAGACCTAGTCCGTCGAAAAGTCTGGTCGTGTGTATGCGGCATTATTTTCATTGCATTCATTCTCTGCCCATTTTCTTTTTCCTTTGATATAATTATAATTTATTTCTGTCCTCTCTTAAAACCTCATTGTACTACTTCTTCTGTACAAATAGTTCATGACTATTAATGTCTTCCACCTCACTCTAGGAAGGATATCCTTTTACCTCCCACCAGGGTTTCCAGATCTCTTCATATTTCTTTAAACAGCCTTGTCTGACATACATATATTTTTCCTTGCAGATGTCTTGTTCACACCTCACTCCCATTCTATACAGTATGGGGGCGAGACCGACTGCCACCTTTGTGCTATCAATTTTCTCACCTGAAATAGACATCTGAGCAGTGACAGAATTATAGGGGTCGCTGCGATCGCCATGGCGACCGGGCCCCTTGCTGCTGGGGGCCCTCATGGGCCCCCTGTACTCTTCAATAGGAGAGGCAGCTGAGAGGAGCTCCCCGATCATCAGCCGATTCCGAACTGTAATCGGCACTGTGCAGGGAGCTCCTCACATTAACCTAATGTGAAAGCACAGTGCTATGCTCTTTGTCTCCCCCTACAGTGCAGTACCTGGCAGGAAGAGCAAAGGTAAATGTCTGCTGTTTTTTTTTATTAGTTTATCTATCTATCTATCTATCTATCTATCTATCTATCTATCTATCTATCTATCTATCTATCTATCTATCGTATGTGTGTGTTTGTGTGCATGCATGTATGTGTGTGTGTGTGTGTGCATGCATGTATGTGTGTGTGTGTGCAGGCATGTATGTGTGCGTGTGTGTGTGTGTGCATGCATGTATGTGTGTGCATGCATGTGTGTGTATGTGTGTGTGTGTGCATGTATGTGTGTGGCACACTGGCAGCATTTAATGGGCCCACTGGCAGCATTTGACGGGCACACTGGCGGCAATTAATGGGCACAGTGGCAGCATTTGATGGTCACAGTGGTGGCATTTAATGGCAGAGTTTGATGGGCACAGTGGCAGCATTTGATTGGCACAGTGGCAGCATTTGATGACACAGTGGCAGAAATTGATGGGCACAGTAGCAGCATTTGTTGGCACACTGGCAGCATTTGATGGGTACAATGGTGGCATTTGATGGCACAGTGGCTGCAATTGATGGGCACAGTGGCTGCAATTGATGGGCACAGTGGCTGCAATTGATGTTTTTTTTCTGAATTTTTCAGTTAGCTTGCACCCCCTAAAAATTTTGATCACCAGCCGCCACTGGTTTATATGTGCATGCATATGTGCATTTCTATATACGTGCGTGTGTTTTTTTTATATATGAGTGTGTGTATAGTACCAGCAAAATAAATGTCGTTCCTCCGAAAAGCGATCCATGCTCAGATTGCTTTTCAGAGGCATTTGGCAGCTGGTAAAGAGACAATATGTTGCTTACTGAACGCCTGTTTTAACCCCTTAAATGCATTATGTAATGCACACAGTTGCAGGGTGGTTGCAATGCAGCCCCATTCACCTAGGGGTGTACTTCAAGGGTGCCCTGACTGGAAAAAGATTGAGAAACACAGATTTAGAGGAACCCATCTCTCCATTTTCCTCCTGCAGCTGCTGAATGCCTGTGGGAGGGAGAGGAGGAGAAGCAGGGGGGAAATGGAGAAATCGGTTCCTTTATATGCAGCCACCCACTTGTGACTGGGCCCTGGTGTTCCACCATCAGGCTCAGAGAAAAGAGCCCTGTCCGGGGGTCAGGGGGGTCCTCCATGGTTTCTTGCATCGGGCCCCTGAGGATTCTAGTTACGCCACTCCATCTAAGGATTGCAATCTGGGTGCATCTGGGGTTTCCCTTTCCCTCTACAAGCCCCAATACACAAAGCCTTACATCCGGGTTTAGAGGTCTTCCGAATACCTGAGTTATAAATCCAGACACCCCCTTCCAGTACCGGAATAGCTTTGAACACCTCTAAAGCATGTGTTTTAAATCACCTTCCCTTTCCCCACATCTTGGACAACTAACGTCTAATCTACGGCCAAATAAAAAAAAAAGTCTTTGAGGAGTATAATAAGCTCTATATAACAAGAGCAAATGTGACATCTTTTGGGAGAGGGGAAAGTGAAACCAAGAGGCTCAATTCAAGAATTCTACTCCAATGCTCTTCCGATATAATTCCTACATCTTGTACCCATCTCCTCCTACTTGGTGGGGCCCCTATCTCTTCCAGGCTCTCCTTAAATATATGCAGATAAAAGCTTGAAATACAGCAGATCATCCTGCTACTGATAATGCGAGACGTTTCCATATTTTAGTTTTTCCCTGAATTTTTCCAGTAGTGGGACAATATTATTTATGATATACTGTTTGGGGTCTCTTGTGATATTAATTTCCAAGTATTAATTTTGTCCACTATTTGAATTTGGGCAACCTCCTCAGGCAAGGGACTGTCCAGGGGATCTATTGGTAACAGTGCGGATTTTTCCCAGTTGATAGTGAGTCCGGAAAATTGTCCAAAATTTGTTATTATTTCCATTGCCTTTAACAAGGAGGCCTGCGTATCTTCTAGAAATAATAAAAGGTCATCCGCATATAATGCCACTTTTTCTTCCACTATTCCCCTTTTAAACCCTATTACCTTTGGGGAAGACCTAAGAACCACCACCAGAGGTTCGATTGCGAGGGCGAAGAGCAGGGGGCACATAGGGCACCACTGTCTCACCCAACTCACCAGTTGAAATTTGTCAGAATGTTCATTGTTCACTCTCAATTTTGCCTTTGGCCCCTTGTATAGCATTTTATCCAGTTAATAAAGCCTGGGCTGAATTGAAAATTGGCCAGAACCCTCCACAAGTATTGCCACTCAAGGCAATCAAAGGTCTTGGCGGCATCCAAAGACAAAATGGCTCTTGATCCATTCCCATCAGCTGAGACCTGTAAATCTAAATACACACGTTTTATGTTTATACTAGTAGATCTTCCAGGTATAAATCCCAACTGATCTAGGTGGACAAGTTTCGGGATGAGCCTAGTTAACCTGGTCGCCAAGACCTTCGCCAAAATTTTTACATCCGTACTCAGTAAGGAAATGGTTCTAATAGAGAATGTATACAACTCGGGTAGTAACACCTTTCCATAGTGTCTATAGGTCTCTTTCCTGGAAGAACGTCAGGACCAGGAGACTTCTAGCCTGCCATCTCCCTTGTGGCCTGCTGCAAGTCCTCTAATGTTATTGGCAGGTCCAGTTCATCTCTGTTCACCCTTTCCCCCTCCCCAAAGGATTTCTGCCTCTGAAAAAGTTGTGTATTCTCTGCTTTCCTAATCATTAATGTCCTGTAGATCTGTTTTTCCTCTGCCCAAACCCTAAGAGTTTCAAGGGTCGGATTATTCACATTATGCTCTTCCATGATTACTACCCTCTCTCCGACCACCCCTTTCCCAATCCTTGGCTAGTTTAATTTTTGACACTTGTTGTATCAGTATTCCACAAAGGAAGGCCTTCAAGGTGTCCCAGATTACTTTTACCAGGGCAGTTCCTCTATTCAAGTCAGCAAACTCTCTCAAATCTGCTAACACTTCATCTGGGTCACCCATAAATTCCATCCAAAAAGGGCATATTTTCCACTCCCTGGGTCGAGAACTCTCCCTCACCTCTATTGATACTTTCACCGGGGAGTGGTCAGAAAGACCTCTCTGCATGTAAATTACATTTTTTACCACCTGTAGTGCCTCCTCGTTCCCCAGAACCATATCAAGAGGGGAGTGTGTCCTGGATCATCAACTGTAACACCCGTCAGTGTCCCATGGGGAAACCTATCCATCTTCCGGTTCAAAACCGTATTAAAATCACCCATGGCAATAACTGGCACACCAGAACAAACTCCACTAACCTGAACAAAATTAAAGTGTCAAAAGGATGAGGAACATATACAGCATCTCAAAAAGTGAGTACATCCCTCACATTTTGTAAATATTTTATTATATCTTTTCATGTGACAACACTGAAGAATTGATACTTTGCTACAATGTAAAGTAGTGAGTCTACAGCTTGTATAATAGTGTAAATTTGCTGTCCCCTCAAAATAACTCAACACACTTTAATGTCTAAACCGCTGGAAACAAAAGTGAGTACACCCCTAAGTGAAAATGTCCAAATTAGGCCCAAAGTGTCAATAATTTGTGTGGCCACCAATATTTTCCAGCACTACCTTAACCCTCTTGGGCATGGATTTCACCAGAGCTTCACAAATTGCCACTGGAGTCCTCTCCCACTGCTCCATGACAACATCACAGAGCTGGTGGATGTTAGAGACCTTGTGCTCCTCCACCTTCCATTTGAGGATGCCCCACAGATGCTTAATAGGGTTTAGGTCTGAAGACATGCTTGGCCAGTCCATCACCTTTACCCTCAGCTTCTTTAGCAAGGCAGTGGTCAACTTGGAGGTGTGTTTGGGGTTGTTATCATGTTGGAATACTGCCCTGCGGGCCCAGTCTCTGAAGGGAGGGGATCATGCTCTGCTTCAGTATGTCACAGTACATGTTTGCATTCATGGTTCCCTCAATGAACTGTAGCTCCCCAGTGCTGGCAGCACTCATGCATCCCCAGGCTATGATACTCCCAGCACCATGATTGACTGTAGGCAAGACACACTCGTCTTTGTAATCCTCACCTGGTTGCCGCCACACACGCTTGACACCATCTGAATCAAATAAGTTTATCTTGGTCTCATCAGACCACAGGTCATGGTTCCAGTAATCCATGTCCTTAGTCTGCTTGTCTTCAGCAAACTGTTTGCGGGCTTTCTTGTGCATCATCTTTAGAAGAGTCTTCCTTCTGGGACAACAGTCATGCAGACCAGTTTGATAGTGTGCAGCGTTTGGTCTAAGCACTGACAGGCTGATCCCCCCCCCCCCCCATCAACCTCTGCAGCAATGCTGGCAGTACTCATACATCTATTTCCCAAAGACAACCTCTGGATATGATGCTGAGCACGTGCACTCAACTTAATTGGTCAACCATGGCGAGGCCTGTTCAGAGTGGAACCTGTCCTGGTAAACCACTGTATGGTCTTGGCTACCATGCTGCAACTCAGTTTCAGGGTCTTAACAATCTTCTTATAGCCTAGGCCAGTGATGGCAAACCTTGGCACCCCAGATGTTTTGGAACTACATTTCCCATGATGCTCCACTACACTGCAGAGTGCCAGAGCATCATGGGAAATGTAGTTCCAAAACATCTGGAGTGCCAAGGTTCGCCATCACTGGCCTAGGCCATCTTTATTGTAGAGCAACAATTCTTTTTTTTCAGATCCCCAGGGAGTTATTTGCCATGAGGTGCCATGTTGAACTTCCAGTGACCAGTATGAGAGAGTGAGAGTGATGACACCAAACTTAACACACCTGCTCCCCATTCACACCTGAGACCTTATAACACTAATCACTAGTCACATGACACCGGGGAGGGAAAATGGCTAATTGGACAATTTGGACATTTTCACTTAGGGGTGTACTCATTTTTGTTGCCAGCAGTTTAGACATTTATGGCAGTGTGTTGAATTATTTTGAGGGGACAGTAAATTTACACTGTTATACAAGCTGTACACTCACTACTTTACATTGTAGCAAAGTGTTATTTCTTCAGTATTGACACATGAAGAGATATAATAAAATATTTACAAAAATGTGAGGGGTGTACTCACTTTTGTGAGATACTGTAAATTGGCTAGCACGTAGGTTCTGTTCTCTATAGTGCAATGCAAAAAACTATATAGCGTCCCAGTTCATCAGTCTTAATTTGCTTGCAGGTGAACATACCAGACCTGATCAGAATACTCACCTCCCTGGAGTAGGAGGTGTGAACTGAGTGGTACTGGGTTCAAAATTCACCCCATCCAGTTGTGGTATAGAAACATGGGTAAGGTGCATCCCCTCTAGGCAGAGTAATCCCACCCCATATATTTTTGCTACGGAAAGAACTGCTGTCCTTTTGGTGGGATCTCCCAACCCCCAGACATTCCAAGAACATATAATACATTTTTTTACCTGCATGGGATTAACAATTTAACCACTTGACCACTGGGCTCTTAAACCCCCTTAATAACCAGACCAATTTTCAGCTTTCGGTGCTCTCACATTTTGAATGACAATTACTCAGTCATGCAACACTGTACCTATATTCACACAAATAGAGCTTTCGTTTGGTGGTATTTAATCACCGCTGGGTTTTATATTTTTTGTGCTATAAAAGAAAAAAGAACGGAAATTCTGTAAAAAAAAAAGAATTTTCTTTGTTTCTGTTATAACATTTAGCAGATTACCGGTAGTAATTTTTCTTCATAAATTTTTGCCAAAATTTATACTACTACATATCTTTGGCAAAAATAAGTACAAATTGGTGGATATTATTTGGTCTTTGTGAAAGTTATAGAGTCCACAAGCTATGGTACCAATATCTGAAAATGTATCACCCCTGAAGTACTGCTGGCCTATCTCATTTCTTGAGACCCTAACATGCCAGAAAAGTACAAATACCCCCCAAATGACCCATTTTTGGAAAGGAGACATTCCAAGGTATTTAGTAAGAGGCATGATGAGTTTTTTGAAGTTTCCCACAATTCTTTGCAATATCAAGATTTTTTTTTTCCTTTTTTTCCCCCACAGAATTGTCATATTATAAGGTTATTTCTCACACACAGCATATGCATACCACAAATTACACCCCAAAATACATTCTGCTATTACTCCCGAGTATGGCGATACCACATGTGTGAGACTTTTACACAGTGTGGCCACATACAGAGACCCAACATGCAGGGAGCACCATCAGACGTTCTGGAGCACCCAGGCCAATTCTGACATTTCTATCCTACATGTAAAAATCATAATTTATTTGCTAGAAAATTACATAGAACATTATATATGTTTTTTTAGCAAAGACCATAGAGAATACAATGGTGGCTGTTGCAACTTTATATCTTGCACGATATTTGCGCAGCAATTTTTCGAACGCGTTTATTTTGTAAAAAAAAATGTTTTGTGCTTTAAAAAAAAACCAGTAAAGATAGCCCAATGTTTTTGCATAATGTAAAAGATGAAGTTACGCCGAGTAAATAGATACCTAACATGTCACCCTTCAAAATTGCGCACGCACGTGGAATGGTGCCAAATGTCGCTACTTAAAAATTCCTATAGGCGACGCTTTCACTTTTTTTTACTGGTTACATATTTTGAGTTACAGAGAAGGTCTAGGGCCAAAATTATTGCTCTCGCTCTAACGTTCACAGCAATACCTCACATGTGTGGTTTGAACACCGTTTTCATATGTGGGTGGGACTTACGTATGCGTTCGCTTCTGCATGCAAGCACATGGGGACAGGGGCGCTTTAAAAAAAAAAAATTATTGTTCATTTTACTTTATTTATTTTTGTTTGACACTTTTTACCCCAAAAATAGAATGCAAACATCCCTTGTAAGAGGAATATGGCATGACAGGCCCGCTTTACAGTGAGATATAGGGTCAATAAGACCCCACATCTCACCTCTAGACTGGGAAGCCTGAAATAAAATTTTTTTTTAAAAATGATTCTGGCTTCGATTGTATTGGCGAGTCGGTAGATGCACCGAAGGGTGGCGGGAGGGGGGGATGTCCCCTCTCGCCTCCCTTAAGAACGATCAAGCAGCAGAACAGCCGCTGTGATCATTCTTATGGTGTAGGGAATAGCTGGCTGAAAAAGCTGATATCTGAATGATGCCTGTAGCTACCTACTAGTGCTACCCCTGGTGCTGTCGCCTGTCCTTGACCTTGGCTTTTCCTCACTGCTCCAGCCCCGGCATGTGTCTTAGGTTGCACCTATGGGTTATGGCAAATCTCTCTAGTTTGGATGCCGCCTGGTTCCCCTTCACACTTCGGTGTGGCTGGGTACTAGAGCTGGTACTGTCCTGTTGTGCAGGGTCTTCCCCCCGCCTCTTCATCATTGCTATGTATCAGCAGAGGCTTAGGAGGAGAGCAGTATTCATACTCAAGAAAAAGGTGGGAGAGAAAACAAAACCGTCAGTAACACCCAAGAGTAATCCAGGTGGAGCCCCCTTAATTCCCCCCTCAAATACAGAAGGGAACAGAAATATCCTGGAAACCATTAACTAGATATCCACTAAATGTCCACGGGTGTCATTGTAGACCAGTCCCACCTCTTCTAGTAAGTAATTTATGAATGCTGGACTCATGTTTAGCCTTGAGGACTCTCCCCTCGTTGGTCAGCGTCCTGGCTGTGCAAGCTCCACCTTCCACGCTGCACCGGGGTATCTGTGGTGTCCCAACAATGTTGGTAGAGGGTACTGCGGGTACTGTGGGTGCATCGGCAGCTCTCCTCTCTCTCTGGTTCTTCGATCCTACTGTGAGTAACGGTTCCCCTAGCAGAACAGCTGAGTGTCAGGGCTGCTAAGCCGAGGGTAAGCCGCCCTTCATCTCTAAATGGGCACCAGCAGCTGACAGGATCTCTTCTGGAGCTATGGCGGGGCTGAATCACACACGGCTGCCCTCTAGAGCATCCAATCACACCCCCCACATCCCTCAACTTAGTTTGTTTTTGACCAGACTTCTACTTTAAAGCTTGTAGCTCAAAAAAAGGACCTGCAATTTTTTAAGTTTCAAGACTTCCTGTGTTCAGTAAGCAGTAGTGCAGCCCCTTGGCAGGAAAACTGTAAAGCTAGCAGCGATCACTGTAGTAGCAGTGTCTATTACAGTGATTTCCAGCTTGCACTGGGGTTTTGCCAAGCATGGCCCATACATACTTACACTGGTTCAAGCTGAACCAATGTAACTATGCAAAAGATCCTGTCCACCTGTGGATACCACTGATATTTACTCTTCTACAGAGAAAAGTTGGTTGAAAAGCTTCAAAACTTCAGGGTGCGTCAACTACCTAGTCACCCTCTGTGCACTGTGGTTCTTCTCGCCAGCTGCTATGTTGCTACTGCACACAGTAATATCTTAGGGTCAAGTTGTGGGCAGGGTCTACCGCGGTTGTGCACGAAGGGTAACACCTTGCCCGAAGGTGTCCTCACTAAAGCCTGGGACCGTAGAGAATTGAACAGTAAGGCAGTCCCTGATTCAGAGATAAGCCACTTGTGAGAGTTCTCCCTGTATGATGCCACGTCCCAAGTAACTACACACTTAAAGCTGTAGTATGTTTTGCATTAGGAGGGATGTGCCTTCGCCCACTACCCCAGTCCAGCATACCTCCGTTACCTTCTTGCACAACACCCAGTAACAGAATGGAGTCCCACTGAGCACATAATGGGTCCCATGCCTGCTCATTAATCCTTTCCTTCCTGTACCTAGTGATCGGGCCTTAGATCTCCGTAATCCTAGTCTGCTCCCGGTGACCAGAGGAGATGGACAGCTAGGGAGAGAGTCAGTGCACCGGCCTTCTACCCAGCTACCACGCCAAACAGCTGGTTGCTGTAGCTGTTATTCCTTTTGGTTATCCATGACAACTATCCTCCTCTTCTCTGCCTTGCGGGTTAACCTTTGGTAGTGATATCACACATATGCCATAGTGCTTTTATAGACCCAGGTTCTTTATGAATACGCCAAGACCCAACATGCACCCCTTGAATAACTTCAGGCCAGGCTCATGGCAGTTGAAACAACTTTACTGTAAATTCTGCATGTGGCATGCAACAGGATAAGGCTTCCTTTCCCTAACTAACTCTGAATGTGGCTGCCCCAGCATACCTGCACAGGTAAAGTCCTTGTGGGTGAAGTCCATAATTGGAGAGTCCAGAATGAAAGTGCCCATTGTTAGGGGGTCCCAAAGAGTCAGTGTTCCTGTAGGTGGATCACAGGTCCCATCGATCTTCTTCAATTGATCCCGTCCTGTCCACTCTCCTGGGACCTGAACCTTTCCCCTTTTATATTGTAAAGGAGGGAGGCCAAATACCAAAAAGCCTATAGACTTACCCAGGGATTGCGGCAAAACATTTACCTCTTCCCCCTGGCTTTGGCAGGCAAACTGGCTAACTAAAGACAGTAGGCAATCTGCCTACAAACAGACGAAACCAGAGCGGGCACTAATGAACCAGGCATCCAACGCACCTGGAAGTGTGTTAGATGCAGAAGATCTTACAGCCAGCTTTCTTTTGTAAGAGAATGAAGGTTGGCTGCATGGATGGTGGTGCAGGTAACTAACAATTTAATTCACAGGGAGCACTTATTTTAACAAATCCAACAGGTCTCCATAAACCTTACACAAACTACAGTCAGTAAAAAATTATTTGATTGCCACGACATGGTTGCAAATTTTAATATTTGATTTTGGGATGGATGGAAGTGAATGTGATTCTGAACAGGAATCAAGTTCACAGTTAGACTTTCAATCAGATAAGAAATGAGAAAACATTTCCATCTTCCTCTTTCCTTTTTTCTCGTCACTGCTGTCGGAAACCCACAAAATGCAGTTGAAAATAAAGAATTATAGCTACATATATTTTCCCTGTAACAAAGCCAAAAGTGTGAATTAAAAGAGACTTGCTAGTCTGATACTTGATCATTGTTCTATATCTTTTCTCAGTTTTCAAGTGGATGTGAACATTGTCAGTTTTCAGAGGCATGCCTTCAAGGTCATAGCAATAAATATTCTTTGTGATATATAAGGATACTGTACAGGATTTTGTATTCACTATAACAAACAAAGAGTGTGTTCTCATTTGTCTTGACTCATGGAGAAATAACTAAAATAAAAGACAAATGATAAATGCAGTTACCCAGAAAAATGTATGTCTATTGGCAAGTAACTGATAACACAACCCTCGGGCGCAACATGCCAGGGCAGGCTTTTGTGAAGAACCCTATTCTGCCCATGTTTGCATGGTGCACTCCCTGGACACAGATTGGTTGGTCGTGATGTTTGCAGTGAACTTCTGGCACTTTTAATTCGTATTTGATCTGACTACAACAGGATTACTACTTATTTTACAGACAGCTACTACTATGATGGTCTATGTAGGCTTTTCTTTTACTTTAGATCAGCCTTTCTCAACCTTTTCAACACAGGGGAACCCAATAAAATAACTTTCGGGTCGCAAGGAACCCCTGCCTAAAAGTTACTATACTGTATCTACTCATGATACATTAGTGTGATTGTCAGTAGGAAGAATGCTCCTCACACTTGTGGTCATTGGGCAGAATTACCCCCTTACAGACAGCTAAAAAGATAGCTAAAAAAGACTGAAGTCTAATGCCGCGTACACACGACCAGACTTTTCGAGGGACTAAGTCTGACAGACTTTCGACGGAGTTCTGACGGAGTTCTGACAGAGTTCTGACGGACTTTCCGAATGAACGGACTTGGCCACACACAATCACACCAAAGTCCGACGGATTCGAACGTGATGACGTATGACTGGACTAGAATAAGGAAGTTCATAGCCAGTAGCCAATAGCTGCCCTAGCGTCGGTTTTAGTCTGTCAGACTAGCACACACACGAGCGGATTTCTCAGTAGGAACTGGGTCCGGCAGAGTTCTGTCGGAAAAATTTGAAACATGTTCCATTTCTAAAGTCTGTCAGACTTTTGCAAATCAAAAGTCCGCTGCAGCCCACACACGTTCGAATAGTCTGCCGGAATCATTCCGTCAGACTTTTGATGTTGAAAAGTCTGGTCGTGTGTACTCGGCATAAGAAATCTTTTTGCTTTTGGATACTTTGCACCTCCAAAGACTGGACCTTATACCTTGCTATTACTACACCATGTATCTCATCATCGTTCCATACACTACTTTTTCAGTAATGTTTAACATCACTGTTTAAAAGGCAAGAATGCGTGGCAGCCAATCAGATGTGATCTCAGGGAAGCATAAAGCTGGCCATACATTATACAATTTCTGTACAATCTCTTTTAGATATACCTTCAACAATGTAGTGCAAGGGCCTGCCTAATTGGATACAAACTGTTGTTTAGGTCTAACCTTATATTTTATGTTTTTTGGTAAATCAAAAGGAAAACTGTAAAAAAAAAAAGATTATATAATGTATGGCCAGCTTTACTTCAGGCCTAAGTTATTGAATGATAAATCAGTGCGGTTGTGATAAAATCTTATCTCCGTGTAGGCCTTTGTTGCTTGTCACTCTGTCACTTGCACTGTCTGGCTCTATATTTCTGTCTAGGTAGCTTCTCCTTACTGGTGGTAGCGTGCCTGGGTGAAAGGGAAGCCCTGAGCAGGTAGAATCTTGGATGGGGGACTTTGCTGCTTTTTCTCACTTGTGATGGGGCAACAAAGTGCTTCTGGGGAGGGATCGATTCCATAGAGCCTAGCAGAGCCTTTCTCAGGCTGCCTACTATGTGGCTAGTGATCCTACTGCTGAAGATTTGAGGAAATCTAAGAGGTTGCCTGTTTGTGCCTATGGAATGACTTCCAAGATGTTGCTCCTATCACTAGAAATCGGGATTCAGAAGCGTTTGGCTCCCTGGTGCCCAGCCTGCTGCCCTGGGGCTACACACGGCCCTGTGGTACTCTTTGTTTGGCCCTCAGGGCCGCTGCAGACACAGATCTGTGTTTCCTTATTGTGCTGCTATAGTGGTGAATTCTTTCAGTCTAATGTAATATGTCTCCTGTCCATGACTATTTACTGAAGCATATCCCCAGTCTCCAACAACTTCTACAGCAGTAGCAGTAGTAGCAGTAGTATGTCCTTAGTCCCTGACCATCTCTTGTATCATGTTCTCAGTCCCTGACCATCTCTTGTATCATGTCCACAGTCTCTGACCAACTCTTGTATCATGTCCTCAATCTCTGACCATCTCTTCTGTCATGTCTGCAGTCTCTGAACATCTCTTTTTGATAATGTGTGCAGTCTCCGACCATCTCTTGTATAATGTTTGTAGTCTCTGACCTTCATTTATATAATGTTTGTCTCTGAACATCTTTCATATCACGTCTGCAGTCTCTTATTATCTCTTGTTTTATGTCTGCAGTCTCTGATCATCTCTTGTATCATGTCTGCAGTCTCAGACCATCTCTTGCATCATGTCCTCAGTCCCTGACCATCTCTTGTATCATGTCCTCAGTCCCTGACCATCTCTTGTATCATGTCCACAGTCTCTGACCAACTCTTGTATCATATCCTCAGTCTCTTCTGTCATGTCTGTAGTCTCTGAACATCTCTTTTTGATCATGTCTGCAGTCTCCGACCATCTCTTGTATAATTTTTGTATTCTCTGACCATCTCTTGTATAATGTTTGCAGTCTCTGACCATCTCCTGTATCATGTCTGCAGTCTCTTACCTTCTCTTGTATCATGTCTTCAATTTATGCCCATCTCTTGTATCACGTCTGGAGTCTCTGCCCATCTCTTGTATCATGTCTGCAGTCTCTAAGGATCTCTTGTATCACGTGTACAGTGTCTGACCATCTCTTATATCATGTCTGCAGTCTCTAACCATCTCTTGTATCATGTCTGCAGTCTCTGACCATCTCTTGTATCATGTCCACAGTCTCTGACTATCTCTTGTATGATATCATAAAACAGTGAAAACACAGGGCTTCCTCCACTATCTCAGTGATATGGAGCTTTTAAATCTTCAAATAATAAAAACACTTCAGAAATGTCAGTAATTTCAATAACCATAGTAATTCAATTAACCTCGCTGGTGGTATTATTATTTCAGATTTTTGATGCTCAAAGCAGTACAATGTTTTTCATGGAAATTTGGTGTTTTATATTGTAGGCATGTAATTCTTAGGAATCTAGCAAGAAAAAACACCTATATGGGAGTCTGAAAAAGCTGTACACCTTGATACAAGTAATGGAAAGATTCGAACAAATTCCCCATGGGGCTTTTTAGCAGCAATGAGAAACAGATGCAGTGGTAAAAAATAATTGATGATTTTATTATCAACCAGATGATCAAACTTCAAAGGTACAAGAGTTTAAAATATGAGCTCTGGTGTACATATAAGCGAACAACGTGGTGCTATTATTTTATGCAACCAATTGTTTTATATATGATTCCCTGTCATCATAGACTAAACATCCATTTGATGTATGGAAATGCCACAGTGCATTTCGACCTTGGGAAATTATGGTCTTCTTCAGGGGATTTCTCACATTTCTGTGGATACATCAAGGGGACAAATTTCAGCAATTCAATAAACTAATACATTCTAATACTGATACATTACGGGTGTCAAACATAAGCTATATTTACCCTTTCCACCAAGTAAATTCGCTTGAACCAGAGACTTCCCTTAAAAGCCAAACCTTCTCCCTGAAGGTAGTCCCAGACACCGGGTCACAGGCTTGCAAGTGGTAACAAGTCATTGGGCCCCCACAAATTTCCATGCAAAACATTATACCACTTTGAGCATCAAAAATCTGAAATAATCATACCGCCAGGGAGGTTAATTGAATTAACTGGGGTTATAGAAATTACTGAATTTTCTGAAGTGTTTATATTATTTTAAGATTTATAAGCTCCATAGCGCTGAAATAGTGGAGGAAGCCCTGTGTTTTCACATGTGATTGCACTTGTTTGTATGATTTGTTTGTTTGACTTGCTCATTACTTCCGTAATGTTATCGAGATTGGCAATCTGTGCTCTGAGGATGCTGCACATGCGCCCTGTGTTTATGGGGCTTTAGACTACCTCAGCTCCCAGGACAGACAACCCTTCTGGCCCTGGTCCCACACATAGCATATACCATCGTAATTTGTCTTATGTAAGTACCCAGGACTGGAACTCCTGTCCTCTCCTGCTGTTCTCAGCTTAACATTAGACTTAATTATATTAAGTTTTTTATAGATAACTTATAGCATCCGCCCCTGAGGAAGTGTTTATACATGAAATGCGTCAGCCATTCAGGATATAGCTATATGCCCTAATAAGATTCATTAAGATACCATCCTTTATCATCTTTATACAATTTATATTTTTTTCATTGAATAATGCTATGTGCTGCCAAGCTGACGTGTATATACATGAATTTATACAATTTTAAATTTATGCATCATCGGAGAGAGATATATTGCAACATCGGAGAGAGAGGACAGGCCACATCCCGTGACAAACAGGTGATGTCAGAGTCACCTATATGGTCTTGTGGATGTTGAACCATATGTACAGTTTGAAAGATTGTATCACTGATCATCTGATGTGTTGCCACCTATAGAAATGGGAGGACAGGCCAAAAGATATTTAGATCGGAGTAGAGCAACTTCTACAATCCACAGTCAGAGCCAGCACATTCCAGTCCTGTTCGCCCTGACTAGGGGCAAAATAGAGCTTCTGTCCTCCTCTGATACATATAGCGTGATATATCTTTGATCAATGTCAGGATATTTGGATGCATGGTGAACAGCCCTGAAGAAGCAGTAAGCTAGTCTGCGAAACACGTCGGCATCTGTTCAAGTTTCTTAAAAATGAGTATTAATCTTGGTCATCGGTTTTATGACTAAATATTGTTACCATTTTAAGTTGTATCCTTTGTAATAAATTATCTATTTTTTACATTTTCCCTTGTGGTTGTGCTTACCTTATGACAGAAATACGCATCCTCAAAAATCCCATTAATCCATGAGGAACAGATTCTGATCTGGAATTACACTATATATCTTATTGCTGCCATCTGTTACCAACTACCTGAACACACTTTGAGGACATCTCAAGCTGCCAATGGAGTTCCAGCCTGTAGGAAAACAAAGCCCAGGCATCAGTACAAGCGCTTGAGACTTCTGTCATGGAAGTCCGTGATATCTGGTAAGTGTAGCATCAATAAACGAAGACTCCGATCTTTGTAAAAAGAGAGGCAGGTTAACTGGGTGAGTGTCCGTCTATCAGAGTGATGGAGGGACACAGGATTTTAGGATTACACAAAGATATCAAGGTGTTGTATAAAGAAGCATTTTTAAATGTTAGTTGTCTGTTCGTTTTCAATGCATTGGAACTTTTATATTGGAGATAGTTCATTTATAAAGAAGTGACTCTCACATTTGATAGCTGAAACTTTGGTTCATTTAAGTGGAACTTCACTCACTCAATCAACATTGACAACTTTTATTATTGGAAAGTACCGTATATACTCGAGTATAGGCCGACCCGAATATAAGCCGAGGCCCCCAATTTACCCCCAAAAAACTGGAAAAAATTATTGACTCGTGTATAAGCCGAGGGTGAGACATGCCTGTCCATCCCTGTGTGTCCGTCCATCCCTGTGGGTCCATCCATCCCTGTGTGTGTGTCCATCCATCCGTGTGTGTGTGTGTGTGTGTGTGTGTGTGTGTCCATGCATCCGTGTGTGTGTGTGTGTGTGTGTCCATGCATCCGTGTGTGTGTGTGTGTGTGTCCATGCATCCGTGTGTGTGTGTGTGTGTGTCCATGCATCCGTGTGTGTGTGTGTGTGTGTGTGTGTGTGTGTGTGTGTGTGTGTGTGTGTGTCCGTGCAGCCTACCTGTGTCCAGCCTGCCTGTGTCCGTCCAGCCTGTGTCCGTCCAGCCTGCGTCCCGTCCAGCCTGCGTCCCGTCCAGCCTGCGTCCCGTCCAGCCTGCGTCCCGTCCCGGCCCGGCCCGTCCCGTCCCGTCCCGAGCCGAGCCTCCGTCCTTCAGCTCTTCGTCGGCGGCCATTCTAGGATTCAAAAGCCGCGCCTCCGTCGGTGATAGGGGGAACACTCAATTTCCCACTGACTGCTGTTCCGCCTATCGGATGTCCGTGATAGGCAGAACACTGAATTTCCCAGCAGCCTGTGTTCCGCCTATCACGGACATCGTCTCATCCTCGTCCGTAGTACGAGGATGAGACGATGTCCGTGATAGGCGGAACACAGGCTGCTGGGAAATTCAGTGTTCCGCCTATCACAGGCGAAGGCGGAGGCGGAGGCGCGGCGTTTGAATGTTAGAATGGCCGCTGTCTGTCTGCTCGATACGCTGATCGAGCAGGCAGACAGCGATGACTCGAGTATAAGCCGAGGGGGGCACTTTCAGCCTCAAAAAAGAGGCTGAAAATCTCGGCTTATACTCGAGTATATACGGTATATCATATTTACTTTTTTTTTTACATTTCTTCAGTTACTTCCTGGTTTCCAGGCCTAGGTCAAATGATGTTATACATCCTAGGACTTATGCCTTTTTGTCCCATGTAATAGATGGAGGATTCCATACAAGCTGATGTGGAATTAGGTGTCTAGATCCAGAGTCTGAGGGGAACGATTGAAGGTCTGCTGCCTTTGGAATTGAAATCAGCTTTAGGACACAGATGAGCGTGTTTTGAGTGTGTTGGAGGTGAGCAGGTTATTTCACCTGGTGGGGGATGAGCACAAGTCACAAGCACACCTACCTGCCTTTATGCTTGAGCTAAGGTCAGATGGATTCCAGGAAGTAAATGCTTGATGAAACATATTGAGTATTGCATATTAAAAATTAATTAAATAGTGTTTTCGGTTTGTGGTGCTCAGATATAGTTTAGTTCCACTTTAAAGTTAGTGTACTGTGAGCTGTAGATATGTCGATTAATTACATTTTCTGAAAATTAAACAAAGGTTTGGATAGGCTACTCTAGATGCAAAGAAGAAAACCAGAGAGAAATCTCATGCAAATATAATGGGATTTTAAACTGAGTCTGTGAATAAGGCGAGCACCAACAACATCAGATTTAAAAAAAATTTATAGTTTATTACATAGTATCAAAAATTCATAATAAAAAACCCATAATTGTATTACATAATAAATAATAAATAGACATCCATAGGAACAAGATCAAACATCCATAGGAACAAGAGAATACAATAATATTTTATTGTATTCTCTTGTTCCTATGGATGTTTGATAATATATAATAATGGCCTATTCATATATATTTATATATTTAATATTTTATAAAATATAGATGAAATCAATGATATGTGCATAAACCCCGATGAAGCAATCGGCGAAACATGTCGGTTTCCCTGCCTGTCAACGATTCTTTGAGTTCAGATGTTAAGCATCATTGTATTGTCTATTTATTATTTATTATGTAAAACAATTATGTGTTTTTTATTATGAATTTTATGTAATTAATGTAATAAACTATACATTTTTTTAAAATCTGATGTTGTTGGTGCTCGCCTTATTCACAGACTTATTGTCTAAATTTAAAATCCCATTATATTTGCATGAGATTTCTCTCTTATTTTCTTCTTTGAATTTGATACCAGGGATGTAAGACTTTGTCTGTACCAGAAATTATCCAATTTTTTATATATTTACATAGGCTACTCTAGATGATTATTTAAGATATGGAACTGTTTCTTTTGAACGGAGACACTACACTGCCCTTATGGAGGATGGCCACAGCTAGAAATGCTTGGGGTAGGGAGGGGGAGCTTAAAGTAATTTCTTAACAAAATAAAGCATGGAGAAATGGATGGATGGGGGAGTTTACTTTGAATATTGAGGCCTCGTGCCCACGGACGTTTTTACAGCCGCTTTTTTGAGCGTTTTTTGCAGCTTAAAAATGCCTCTCCATGTTAGCCTATGGCCCCATGCCCACCATGGCGTTTTTGAGCTGTAAATACTCCAGGACTAGTGTGTTCTGAGACATCAGACGCCGGCAAAAAGTGTTAAATGCGATTTAACAAGGATTAGCGCTTTGTTAAGCCTCATCCGGCGTTTCTGTCTCTATTCAAAATCAATGGTTCCCTATGGGAGCCCTTTGATTTGAATAGAGGTCGCACTAGAAGTCGGATCAAGAGGATTCAACTTGCGGTGCGACTTGTGTGCTGAGAATCTTTAGGGGGGAACCCAACTAAAATTTTTTAAATATTTGCATGAGGTTCCCCTCCTCAAGACGATACCAGACCCTTCGGTATGCAGCTTAAGGGGAACCCCCCCCCGCACCAAATAAAAAATGGAATGGGGGTCCCCCCAAGATTCATACCACACCCTTATCCAAACATGCTGCCTGGCAGGTCAGGAAAGGGGGGGCGAGCCCTCAACATGGGGGGGTTGTTGCTTTGGGGCAGGGGGGCCATGCGCCCCCCAACCCAAAGCACCTTGTCCCTATGTTGATGATTTTTTTTTCAGAATGATACTTGCCTAGGTGGATACAGTATTGGTCCGATGCTCTAATTGTCCCCCGCTGGGTCTAGCAGTGAGAATCGAGCGATAGAAAAAACACATGTTATATACCATTGTAATGTATTTTACATATATTTATTCCATTAAAACATCCTAACATATAATCAAAACTCAACTAGTCAAATGCCTCATTTAAAGTCCCAAACTTCCTTTTTGTTTACTTGAACCAGGGATGGAGGCATATATATATATATATATATATGTGCTTCATATAAAATACCAAAACTCCCCATATTCTATGTGTTTGTATGGTTTGTTTACAAGGCTGATGATGGAGAAGCGAGTTTACATGTGGGGTATTGCTTGGTAAATCCCGCCATGTGTAGGCAAGTGTGGTCGTTTTTTGGGGGGTTTTTTGGTGTGTTTTTTTTTGGTGTGTGATTGTTTTTCAGGGGTTGGGTTTGGCCCCTTAGTTCCAGTGAGGGAAACTATTTAGGTTTCAGCATACCAGGACATTTTGGACAATTTCATGCTCCCAACTTTGTGGGAACAATTTGGGGATGACCCCTTCCTGTTCCAACATGACTGCGCACCAGTGCACAAAGCAAGGTCCATAAAGACATGGCTGAACGACTTTGGGGTGGAGGAACTTGACTGGCCTGCACAGAGTCCTAACCTCAAACCCATAGAACACCTTTGGGATGAATTAGAGTGGAGACTGTGAGTCAGGCCTTTTCCTCCATCATCAGTGTGGACAGCCTTCCCAGAAGAATTGTTGTTATAGCTGCAAGAGGTGGGCCAACTCAATATTGAACCCTACAGACTAATAGGGGATGCCATTATAGTTCATGTGCATGTAAGCCAGGTGCCCCTATACTTTTGGTAATATAGTGTAGTTTAGTTCCACTTCAGCTAAGGGCAGATGGATTCCAGGACATAAATGTTACATGAATGATCTGCCCTTAAGATGGTTGCCGTTAGAAATGCGTGGGGTTAATTTCTCTGCACAATAAAGCATAGAGACATGTATGGATCAAGGAGTAGTTTGCTTTGAGTATTAAAATTAATTGCAAATCGATGTGTGCAGGATCAGCACAATGGGGAGATGCCCTTGTAAACAAGGCATTTCCCCATTCTGCATAGTGACATGACAGCGATCACTGCTCCCTGTCATCGGTAGCAGTGATCGCTGTCAGATCAGTGGTAGCCCATCCCCCCCACAGTTAGAATCACTCCCTAGGACACACTTAACTCCTTGATCACCCCCTTGTGTTAAATCCCTTCCCTGCCAGTGTAATTTACACAGTAATCAGTGCATTTTTATAACACTGATAACTGTATAAATGACAATGGTTCCAAAATAGTGTCAAAAGTGTCCGATATGTCCGCTATAACATCACAGTCATGATAAAAATCGTAGATCGCTGCCATTACTAATAAAAAAAATGGCAAAAATCTATCCCCTATTTTCTAGATACTATAACTTTTGCACAAACCAATTAATATATGCTTATTGTGATTTTTTTTTACACAAAAATATGTAGAAGAATACATATTGGCCTAAACTTAGAAAGAAATTCGTTTTTTATATATATTTTTGGGGGATATTTATTATAGCAAAAAGTTAAAAATATTGCTTTTTTTCCAAAATTGACGCTCGTTTTTTGTTTTTTTAGCGCAAAAAATAAAAATTGCAGAGGTGATCAAATACCACCAAAAGAAAGCTTTATTTGTGGGAAAAAAAACGACCGCGCAATTGTCAGTTTAAGCTCTGCACTGCCGTATCGCAAAAAAGTGCTCTGGTTGGGAATCCTTCTGGGGCTGAAGTGGTTAAAACAACAAGGGCAGGAGATTTAATAGATGGAAAGATGAAAAAATGCCTGAAGGTCTGCTTTAAAGCGGGTGTTCTGCCATTTTTTTTTTTTTAAGTCAGCAGCTACAAATACTGCAGCTGCTGACTTTTAAAATATGGACACTCGCCTGTCCAGCGTGCCTGCGAGGTCTGCGAAGCTGATCTATCGATTGGCTCTCGGGTGCTGCCGCCGCCATCTTCGGTATGGGAATCAGGAAGTGAAGCTGGTTCCCTACTGTGCATGCGTGAGTCGCGTTGCACAATACGGACAGTACCTGCTGTCTCTGGGATCCGTGTGTTTCCCAGCAGACAGCAGGGAAGGGACAGGAAGTAGCGTAAATACCCGCAGATTCTGTGGCTACCTATGCCCGGAAGTGGGTGCAAATACCTGTATTATACAGGTATCTGCACCCCCCTGAAAGGTGCCAACTGTGGCACCGGAGGGAGGGAGGTTTCCGATGAGCGGAAGTTCCACTTTAGGGTGGAGCTCCGCTTTAATTACATCAACTCCACTGTACTACATCAACACTGTAGCTGCTGACTTTTAATAAGGACACTTACCTGTCCAGCGAGCCCATGATGTTGGGCGCCCCGATCCATCCATCGGATTGGGTGCCGGTGGCAAAGTTCTTAATGAAGGGAAACAGGTAGTGGAGCTTTGCGGCTTTACTGCCCGTTACCTACTGCACATGTGTGAGCTGTGCGGCGTTTTGTGAATGGCCCCCGTTGTTTTCTGGGACACACACATGTCCCAGAAGACAACGGGGCAGCTCGCCGAAGAGGAGGAAGCGCTGTGGAATAGGAAGAGGCAGATTAGGAAGACTAGTCTAGCAACAGGGGTTTCTGGTAAGTAAATTTTTTAAAATTTTTTTCAAATTTTTTTTTATATATTTTTTTGTGAATGTTAATGTCATTTTTGTTTTGTTTAGGGTGGCCTTCCACTTCAAAGCGGTTGTATAGTCTTTTTTTTTACTTTTACCTACAGGTAAGCCTATAATAAGGTTTACCTGTAGGTAAAAAAAATATCTCCTACACCTATATGGTTTAGGAGATATTTCCCCTCGCAATGAACCACGGTACCCGGAAGACACGCCGAGGGAACATGTCAGCTCCCTCGGCTTGGATCGGGTGAGATGTCGGGGCCTCGTTCTAAGGTAAGTATTTCATAATGAGCTAGAATGCGGTACATACTAGCTCATTATGCCTTTTGCCTTACAGGTCTGGAAAAAAAAATGTCAGTGGGTTTACTCCCGCTTTAACTTTATTTTGTAAACACATTCCTATCATTTAAAATGGAGTTCCAGGCTTTTTATGTTTATTAAAAGTCAGCCGCTACAAAAAGTGTAGTTGCTGACTTTTAATAAACAGACACTTACCTGTTCCACGGTCCAGCGATGTGGGCGAACGGTGCTTCGCTCCTCTCCCCTCCATTGCCACTCTGGGCACTCGGCCATAACAGCTTTTGGCTTCACGGCTGGGCACGCACGGAGCATGCACGAGTCAAGCTGCTCTCCTGGAGTGGACAGGCGATCTCCTGGGACCTGTCACGTGTCCCAGGAGATTGTTTAGAAGGAGGGGCTGCCTAAGGCTAAAGGAGGAGTCGCCTTGGCGGTCCCTGGGCGGAAGGAGGACATGGGACAGGAAGTTCTCCTCCTAATAAAGCCCCCACTCCCCCCCAAACAAATGACATGCCAAATGTGGCATGTAAGAGGGCGAGGAGTGCTTAAAGCGGAAGTTCCATTTTTGGGTGGAACTCCGCTTTAAAGAGGAAGTAAACCCTGATGGGTTTACTTCCTCTTTGTCTCCCTGCAAAGGTAAAGCACAATTGACTTCTATGCATTGCATACTAGTCCATTATGTGTCACTTGCCTGACACAGGAGCCAGCGATGTCACCACTGTCCCCTGTAGCACGAAGCATCCATCTTCTTCCGGGTATTGCTGCTCCGGCGCTGTGAGTGGCCGGAGCAGCGATGACATCACTCCCGCGCATTTGCGCACGGGACCCGCCACTAACGGCATATCGCCGTTAGCAGCGGCATTCTCAGTGGGCCTGCACGCCGCTGTCTACGGTGCATGTGCCGTAGACAACAGTGCCTGTCTTTTTGCAAATATCTCCTAAACCGTGTGGGTTTAGGAGATATTTCATGGACCTACAGGTAAACCTTAATCTAGGCTTACATGTAGGTCAAAGTGGTCTGTAAGGGTTTACAACTACTTTAATGGTAGGGCTCAGTTTCAGGTATCCTTATTTACCATAAGGACCGATGTGAGTGCAGGGCCGATGCTACCACTAGGCAAACTAGGCAGCTGCCTAGGGCGCACTGCTGCCTAGGGGCGCCCGACCACTGGTTTTCCTCTGTGTCTGCAGGCTGCAGCTTGTAACTAACTCAGTCTCAGGCAGCTGCTTCGTCTGACTGGTAGTGTAATTTGAGGTGCAGCACTAGAGCCAGCACTAGAGGAAGCAGAGCCGATGCTTCCGGTATAGCGCCACCTCCTGTCACACGAGCACGGCAAAGGGAGTGGAGTGAGGGGTGGAGCCAATGGGGGGCAGTAAAATGAGGTTTCGCCTAGGGTGTCAAAAATCCTTGCACCAGCCCTGTGTGAGTGTGTGATGTACAATGTACAGGGATAGGGACAATTGTAGACAATCACTCAGGTTGAACTGGATAGACTTGTGTCTTTATTCAACCTTATTAACTATGTAACCATAAAGGTATTCAGCTCACAGCATGCTTGACCCCCTACCCATGATCATCACTCACAGGCTGCTGATGAATTGCCTTCTTATTACCCACCCAGCAAACCTGTGCTGGAGACTGGCAACCTTTTATTGTTCCCTATACAGCTTGATAAATGAGAACCTCTCCACTTGTGTAATGAAAGAGAGTAAAGAGTCTTCTCCATCTGTAAAGCCAGTCTGAGTCTCAGGATCCTCCGATGAAGGATGTTTGATTTACACAAAAGGGGTCCCCCCAAGGCAGAAGATGATGAAGCATCAGAAGCCAGTCCAGCGTGCCTTCTTCTAATTGGCCTGTAGAGGGCACCCGCGAGCAGCGGCTCCCTGCAGCACATATAATACAGCGCACACTCACAGCTCTTCGCTTCCAGCCGCTCAGACTTGAGCAAATATTTCACTCCTTTAACTGTTTCTGTCCGCTGCAGATTAGAGATTAATGAGATAGCAGGAGGAGATCTGGGCCAGCTTGTCATTATGCGTTCAGAAGATTGATGCTTCATTAAACCTCTTGCAGGAGAAGAGGAAGCCCAGGGGCAAGGCAGACAGGCATCTCCACTCATTCTTACCTGCTTGCTCCCCTTCCTATGTGTGCCTGCCATTGAATGAGGACATGCAGCCAGCAACAGCCTCAGTACTGGATCTGTCAAGGACTGTTCTGATCACAGAGGAGAAAAACAATTCCTACAACAGCACAGGTAAGGCTTGTCACCCATGCCTTGCCTTGTCCCCCCCCCACCAACCCTCCTCTATTGGAATCTGTGCACCATATGGCTAATCAGACCCCCAAATAAGTGACACTTGTTAGTTTGCCTGGCCTGGTACAGTTTGTGCATCCAGTAGAATAATGAGTTACATTGTAGCTTTAATCCCTTTAATAAGGAGTGCATGTACTGGAGGTGTTAATAATATAATTAGCGCTTAAGCTTTTAATGCTGCTCCAGTCTTTTAATTAGATACAGTAGTGTGCACTTATTTGCTAGGGTTGCACTTTAGTCTCATGATTGCAATCTTATACAGGTATTTGCTGAGCAATAAAAAGACTTGATTTTTGGTAGTGCGGTCCCAGAAGTCCTCAATCCGGCAGTCTTGTTAAAAGAGACTTTTGTCTGGGAAATAGTGAAAGTGATATATTTCCCTGTGGGGTTGATAGGATCTATTCCATCCCCATACTGACAGCTTGGTTCTGGGCTTTTAAATAACAATGGAAAGGGGGGGGGGGGGGGGGGGCGCGAGTGCAATGAGACTCCGTTGGTAATTATCCCATGCTTTTTAGAGATGAGGTTAATGAAAGATTTGTGCGGAGTAATTAGGAGAAGTTATACTGTCTAGAAAATAAAGGCTTTATTGAAATGAGAGTTGAGATTTTGACATTGTGAACCTGAATTGTACTTGCTGACAATAGATGGTTGCTATAGTTACCGGTTACAAATTTGTATATTGATACATACAAATATTTTTAGGTGGTAAGTGCAGCTTTTTAAAACAGTTTGATGGTACTTTTATTAGCCAAGACTAATGCCGCGCACACACGACCGGACTTTCCGGCAGACTAGGTCCGACGGTCTTCCCGATGGACTTTCGGTGGAGTTCCGACGGACTTTCCGAACGGACTTGCCCACACACGAAAGTCCTTTTGTTTTGAACGTAATGGCGTAAGATGGGACTAAAAAAGGAAGTTCAATATTCAGTAGCCAATGGCTTCGCTCGTATTTGGTCCGTTAGACCAGCATACAGACGAACGGTTTTCCCGATAGGAATTGAGTCCATCGGACAGATTTGAAACATGTTCTATTTCTAGGTCCATCGGATTTTTTAAACAAACAATTAGATTAGCCCACACACGATCGGATTGTCCGACGGACTGATTCCGTCGGACCTAGTCTGCCGGAAAGACCGATCGTGTGTATGCGGCATTAGACTTTAGGTGGAAAAGTGCTTCACTGATGGTGAAAGAACTAACATATTTTTTTAATTGAAAGGGGGGTTTACTCTTGGTATGGGAAACGAACCCCCATTTGAGAACTCTGAGTGCATTGATACAAAGGCAAACCATTGGGTACAACACACTAGAAGCAGTATTAGTACTAATACCTCACCGCTTTAAAGGGGTCAGTTGTCCAAAACTTCAAAAGAAACTTTTCTTTTTCCCCTGTACAATTTTTTCTTTCCCCTTTTACATTGTCCACTGGGTTGTCCTCAAAAAAACGTACTCGTAGGACCAGCAAACCCATTGTTGGCTGGTGTAATCAGCCAATCCAACACAGCATGCTAGCCCTGCTCCAACATCTTCTCTTCTTACGCCATCAGGGTGCCAGTTGTCTCTTCCTGGTTTTTGCAGCTGGCCCCCTGATGATATGGCACGGTGCATGCCTTGAGTGTCCCAGATAGCTTTGGTTCAGGGGGAACATCATTCCTGCTTGGCCAGAATGTATAAAGTATAGTGCTAGGTCCCATAATTGAAGGTAAATAAGAATATTAATTAAAAAATATATATGCTTGTTTAACAGGAGGGGAGGAGATTATGTAGAGTCCCCAAATAGGTTGAGGTCCACTTTCAGGTTTTGCCAAATTCTGGAGAGTTAAACTCCAGTTTAATGCTTCTGTTTTACTGGTAAGGTCTCAGTGCTTCAGTTTCTTGGTCTGCACACCTGCTGTAGCCTTTCTCAGGGAGTCCTAGTCTCCCTGTTGGATTTGTTATTTATTACATGATGGAAAATTTATCAGGAGGAGCTGGAACACAATGTAAGGATGGGTTGCAACAACCCCAACTCACAGTATTCAAGACACATTAGAAGCCAGGGGCTGACTCAGCCCACCCTACTAAAAATTTTAATATCAATTTCGGGTAGACCGACCCTTTACATTTTTATTTGTAGTGGTCTAAAGATACAACTACCTAAAAGATGATTGTTGCAGGTATGTTCAAATAGCCAACCTGACCTCTGGATATTCCACTAGGCAGACTGGGAGGGTAACTCCACTGTTGTGGGAAATTTTTTTTTGCAAATAAATGAAAATGAATATATCATATACAATTGCAACACAAGTCATATTGTAATTGAATGTTATTAAAAAAATAACTTTGCTTTTCAATCTACAACTCTGTAATTTTCTATTAAAATTCAATGAAGTATGGCTACCTGGAGGAGTTCTTTACAAAAAATGTGTACAGAACGCCCCCCAGATATAATTTCCTGTTTTTTTGATTGGCCTACTAAGTTTTCCAGAAGTCTGCATTACGATTCAAATCAGATTTTGGCATCACCTTCAACAAAAATTGTATTTTTTATGAGATACTCCCAAAGAGAAATCACATCTAAAGGGATGCAGACCCTGCAATTTGTCTCATTAGAGCCCTGCAGGTGAAGCAGGTCATTGACAGTTATTATTATTATTATTATTATTATTATTAATAACAAATTCAATTCAATTAAATACAAAAGTACAGTTACTCCTTAACCGTTTGACTTTGACCAATTGCTGTTATTCCTCAGAGATCCCGAAGCTAGAAGTGTATGCGTTGGACATGAAATGGACATGCAGCCATTAATAGTCATCTTTTTGTGATCATAAATCATTAAAGCTTAGATGCCCAGCCCATATGTAGTAGCATCAGTATTCATCTCTTCACTTGTTGATAATTCAATGATTAATTGTTCAAATTGAGAGCAATGTCTGAGAACTAGAAGCACATACACGTACCCATTCCTAGTTCTCTGGTGCAAAATTAATTAATGATTTTATTGCACAGCACAAATTGCATGAGAGCTGAAAGGTGTATTGTGGTAATGAAGTGGTTATGCTACAAAATTATTGTACTGCTAACTCCTATCTTGTGTCTATGGCTACCTTATGTTCATACTACTTGATCAACTCTATGACTTGTTTAAAAATGTGACTTTCCAGAGACTTCATCAACTGGGGTTAACTATTTAGAAAAAAGAGAGAGAAAAAAAAAGGCTTTAGATAAAATAGAACATTAAACTCCATCTAGGTCTCATCATGATTACTCTATGTCAAGAATATGCCATGTTGCAATATTGTAGTATTGGTAAAATTGGGCAATTCTTAATTATGTGGCACAGTTCTTATTTGGTTACTTTCCTTTATAAAACATTCAGGGTAGTTACTGCCCAAAATAGCTTTGAATGGTTTCATGTGACAATTTCAATTAATAAGTTGTCCACAAGTAATTATGAGACTAGGCATCTAATACTTTCAAATTGGAACTTCAGATGATACATTGAAATGAAATTCTGACTGTAATATTGGTTACACTGCTGCCGAGTGCTTTCAATGTCGAGGATGATTTTTGAATTGACTATAGCATTGACCTAATGCATATTCTTCTCATGGCTCATCAAGCTTTCTTTAAGGGTTGATTGCTTCCTAAGCAAAGAAACCATAGTAAGTGACCCAAGTAATTTTAATTTCCAATGGTAAATGAATTTGAATGCCCAGTTTTGGTGCTATGTATAGGGAGAACTGCTTTATGTTGATCTTTAAGGCTGGATTCACATATGAACCGCATCCGTCTCACAGCAGTGGTCTGGTGTGTCCTGGTTCACAGTTTCAGGTCCAATTTCAGCCTGAATTTTGGGCTGAATTCGGACCTAAAACAGACCAAAAGACACACAGCGTTTTTGTGCAAAACGCACCGGACCCGCTGCAGAGATATGTGAACCGGCTCCGAAGAGAGGCGATCAAAATCCCCTGCTATTGCGAAAAGGATGCGTTAAAAAAGGGAAGTTTTAAGGGTATATGTAAATGCTATATTGTTTTACTGTATGTATAATTTTGCTTACTTTTAAATAAAAAATCTTTATTTTAAAAATAAGCATGTATTACAGGGTGCACCCAGATCACTGGAGTCACACACAACATTATAGATGTTCTATTTGCTTTCTGACTCTCTGCCTTTAATTGAAACCCTGCATGACACTGTAAAGAGCAGGGAGAAATATTGAACAAAGGAGGGATACATCATTTATTGGACTTATTCAGCTATGTGTAAATGTGAGCTTGAGCTATTGGGGTGTGTAAAGCAGTTTTTTTCATTAGTTAAGATTAGTCTGGTAAACATTTGGAAAAGGGTACACAGGTCCAGCTGCTGTCTGACAATAAATATGAGATATCCATGTGCAATTACACTACTTTTAGAAATTCCATTAATGAAAAAATAGCTCTGAACATAATAAAAATGTATACAGTATGCCTCGAAAAACACTATATATTCCATTTAGGGTGTGATTTGCTAATTTATACAACTCAACTGTGTATCCAGGAATATTGAAGTTGGACTCCCAGATAGTTCTGTAGACATAAGGTTCAATTTACAAAGCTTACACACCAGGATAAGGATACAAATATAAAATATATGTACCGGTATATATTTTAAGCTGAGTCCAATGAGATTTGAAATTAACAGTCATGTGGCTGAAATGTATATCCTTATCCTTGTGTTGAAGCTTGGTTAATTGAGCCTATAGTAAGGTAATGAACAAAATGCACAGTTAAGTGAGCCAAATCGGTCAATCTATTGATCAGTCAATCAATCCATTAGTCAGCCAAACAAAATTGATCCACTACCTATTTGTCTACAGGAAACTTGATCTGGTTGGTTAACATGGATTTTTATTTTGTACACATTATCCTTGTTTTTTTAATTGCCTTAATAAACAAGTTATTTTTCATTGAGAGGACTCTAGAGGAGAATTTGTGATATGTTAAAGGTATAAAAGAAGGTTTTGTATGAATGTCCTTGTATATTCACGACCTTCTAATATGCCTTCATTAGTATCTATTCAGGCGGCAGCACTAGGGGAATGTTATTTGTAATTTACTAGTTGTTGAGAGAAAATGATTACATATTTTTATTATATGAAATAATGTTTTTTGCCTTTAAAGGTACACTTTCCTATACATGGAGATATCTCACTTGATATTTTTAGTAGTTGATATATAGAGGTTGATTTGTTAAAACTGTAGAGTACAAAATATGGTGCAGCTGTACATGGTAACTTTAGCTTGTTCAATTAAGCTTTGAAAAAAAACATGGAAGCTGATTGGCTACCATGCACAGCTGCACCAGATTTTGCACTCTCCGGTTTTAGTAAATCAACCCCATAGTGTACCAAATAACTGGCAGTGTAAAATATGTGACCAAATATCCAATACTCAGGAGAGTGGGTAGACAATTTTGGTGGACAGCCCTGCCCTGCAAAATTACGCGCTTTCCTGATACACACAGAAACGTGTTACCCTTTGGCAGACATTTGGTGGGGCCATCAATTCATAATGGGACCCACACAACGGCTAACACGAGTTTTCACGCAAAAAAAACAAAAACAAAAAATGGTGCCAAATTTTTGCAAAAGGGTGGACTTTTGCATGTTTCCCATGTGAATTGCGGCTCTTTGAAGTTAATTGGCTGCCCTACACATGATACATGGGAACGCATGCGCACTTTATCGCACATACATGTTGTGAACTGCTCTTTGAACAGACAAGTAATATTGTGCAAACTCAAGTTACAGAAATTTATTTTAAACATTTTGATTTTCAAATATGTACACTTTACACATATTAATTTCACTCTAACATTATTATTAGATCCAGAAAACATAGGCAAGCATAAATTGGGGGGGTCGCTGTATTCCCAGAGTTCCCCCTTGCCCAGCATTGCTATTTCTAGCATTGCTCATTGATTCACAAAGTGTTGTGATCTTCACAGGTTCCAGAGCTGATGACGTGTGTCACATAGATTTTATATGCTATACGCTGATATATTGCATATAAATGTATACATGGAAATCCCCCTGTGAACATACTATTGTCACCAGAGATATGACAGAATATTTTTGTATAATATAGAGGTACCTTTGATAAGCAGCATGGGGAGGCTTTTCTATAACTAGACCATGAAAACACCTTTGTCATTGAGCTATGTTTAAAATTCTCACGTTTCATATCTCATGTGGGAAATGCATGTCAGCAACCAGCTGGACCCTATAGATAAGTACAGCTGTGAACAGATACATATGATATACTAGCACACCCAAGAACTGTGAGTGGGAGCTCTGGATTATTGAAATCTGTTATAACCACAGTCTTTATTTACGTGTTATTGGTGATAATCCAACCATGTCACTTCCACCCAGTCAAGCTTTGCTATTCTATAACATGGTGCAATCCATCCTGTTTCTCATTACAGTGCTATGTAAAACAGAGCTTTCAGAACTGTTGTTTCCTTCAGGCTTCCCATTGTATCTAACTATCTAGAAAGATTTAAAGAGTAAGTATATATTTACACATATTTCCCATAAAGGTCTCTATGCACCACAATGTTGCCAATGTATTAAAAAGCTGTGCTCCATTGCCAAAACCAGGGGTCTCCAGTCTTTCTAAACAAAGGGCCAGTTCACTGTCCTTCAGGCTTAAGGGAAGCCAGAACGTGGCCAGTGTTTTTATGGAAAATTACACTTTATCTGTGGCAGCAACCAATGTTCCATTTTAGTGGGAGGAAGAGTGCCTTATTGTTGGTGTCAAGGGAAGAATGGTGCCCCATCATTGGTGTTAATGGAAGGAAGAGTGTCCCATCATTGGTATTAGTGGCAAGAATAGTGCTCCTTCATTGGTGTCAGTAGGAGGAAGGGTGCCTCCTATCTGTGGGAAAAATAGTGCCCCATTGTTGGTTTCAGAAAAATGCCCAACTCTTCACCTCTTGACACTATTGTCCTCTACGCCCATCCTGCATATAGAAGGGTGCACCCAGCGTAAGATGCATGGCCCTGAAAATCCACGAATGAGCACTCCCATCCTCTCTTCCCCACCTGCACAGCGCAGTTTTTTCTGATTTACTCTCACAAAAAAAACCATAGCTGCAAGAGAGCAAAGGCTGCACATATATGAGTGGGGAGGAAGGCCGGGAGTGCTTGTTTGTGGATTTTCGGGACTATGTATCTGGCGCTGAGTGTGTCCTGCCCTCTGCAAAACAGATGAAGAGGACAATGGTATCAGCAGCTGAAGAGGTGGGCATTTTTCACAGCGTTTTATATATTTTAATATAATTCAGACACTGTGGTGCATGAGGACCTTTTTGGGGAAATGTATGTATAAGTGAAATAACTCTTTAGGGTCGGCTCACACCAGAGCTGCTGTGGTTCATTGGGTTGTGTTGGCCAGCATAACCACAATGTAATAGCAAGGGAAATAACTTTTGGATTAGTTCCGTTTTTTTCACATCTATGCCCTGCATTGGCTGGCTTGTGCTAAACTGGAACATGCATCATTTTTGTGCAACGCAAAGGCAATGCTATACAGTGCATCCAACTGAAACGCAATGTGACTGCACATGATTGCGCAGTACAAATACAATTTAAAAAAAGTATATACAAATAAAGTTTAATAAAGTATTTCCCTTTCTGGCCGCCATCTTTCTGAGGTGATATGATGTCTCATGAGGACATAATTACGAAGCTCAAAAATTGCATTCAAACAGGTAAACGCATCCCAAACCCATCAGGAGTGCACATCAATACTTTACAGTAATGCACTTTTACACGTCTCAGCACTGATGCCGTAATGCTTGCACAGCAGTGTGAACCGGCCCTTAATGTTTGCATTTGATATTGTAGAGAAGAGAAGTAATATTTTAAACTTAGTAAATGCAGCAAAATGTACTATTTTTTAACAAGTTTGTAAAGTATCCTCTATGGAAAGTTCATATTTTGCCTGTGGTCATGGTTGAACTGTAGAAACCTGTTTCACGCTGCATCCATTGGAATGCTGACCTTATCTCTAATATAGTTTGGTCTAATAGGTGGGAACCAGCAAGGAAGGCTGTCGGGTAGAGTGGATGCTGAGAGGTGAACAAAGTGGAAGCATTTAAAAGGATACTAAAGTGATTTTTCGGAAAGTACATATTCTCAGTTAATGTAAAATTTACCTGAAAGGTGAACAGCAATGCTTTACATTTATCATGCAGACATATAGAACTTTTTATATAAATCTGTCCACTTTATTTGTGAAAGCAGTACAAGATAAATGGACGAGGTAGAGTGCATGCTACATAGATACATAGTTAATCTGGTTGAAAAAAGTCCATCTAGTTCAACCAATAAAAGAGAGAAAAAAAAAAAAGAAGATTTTAAAATACTACATCTATAAAATCCCATACCTGCAGTTGATCCAGAGGAAGGCAAAAAAACAAACAGCAAAGTTTAATCCAATCTCCTACAGCAGGGTAAAAAAATCCTTCCTGATTCCACAAGAGACAATCGGATATTCCCTGGATCAACTTTACCGATAAATGTTAGTATCCCGTTATATTATATACATTTAGGAAACAATCCAGTCCTTTTTAAAGCAATCTACTGAGCTGGACAGAACCAGCTCTTGAGGCAGTCTATTCCACATTTTCACAGCCTACACTTGCTTCAAAACAAGGCTTAGGACAGGCTTTGTTGAAGCTCTCTGAATGCCAGTCAAAGCTCCTGTCACTCAAAAAAAATGGTTAGTTTACACCTCCTTTTGCCTGGCACTTTGATGAGGCTTCGGTGGGGCTTCAGTGAGGCTTGGTGGAGCTTTGATGGGGCTTTGGTGAGGCTTCGTGATGCTTTGTGGGGCTTCGATGAGGCTTTAATGGGGCTTCAGTGGGGCTTCAAGTAAGCTTTACCATAGACATCTATGGATGCTTTGAAGACACTTTGAAGCACCACTGAAGCTACATGGGGTAAATTTTTGAAGCAATGCCGAAGCAAAGCAAAAGCAGGTGTAAACAAGACTGTAAGCTAGCCATTTTATTTAGTGACAGCATTCAGAGAGCTTTAACAAAGCCTGTCCGATGCCTTGTTTTGAGGCAAGTGTAAACTAGCCGTTCATGTGTGTTGAAGCCAAAGTTAGTGGAAATGAGCCCTTACTGTGAAGAAACCTTTCCGTATTTGGAGATTAAATCTCTTCTCCTCCAGACATAAAGTGTGCCCTCTTGTCCTCTGTGATGACGTTAAAGTGAATAACCCAACATCAAGTTTACTATATGGACTACTTATGTAATTTATACATGTTGATCATATCCCCCTTAAAGAGGAAGTAAACCCTGATGAGTTTACTTCCTCTTTCATTCCCTGCAAAGGCAAAGCATAATGGACTACTATGCATCGCATAGTAGTCCATTATGTGTCACTTACCTGACACAGGAGCCAGCGATGTCACCGCTGTCCCCTGTAGTCCGGCGCATCCATCTTCTCGGTGGGGTCTCGCAGCTCCGCCGCTGTCATTCGGCGAAGCCGCGATGACGTCACTCCTGCGCATGCGCACGGGACCCAACACGTGCGGCAGCTCTGTCGCTGAAAATGCCGCGCTCAGTGCGCCTGCGCGCCGATGTCTACGGCGCATGTACCGTAGACAGCGGTGGCTGTCTTTGGGCAAATATCTCCAAAACCGTATAGGTTTTAGGAGATATTTCCTGGACCTACAGTTAAGCCTTAATCTAGGCTTACCTGTAGGTCAAAGTGTGTTGTAAGGGTTTACAACCACTTTAATCTCCTCTTCTCAAGAGAGAATAAATTCAGTCGCTCTAACTGCGAATCGCTATCCTTTACTGTATGCACCATATGAGAGCCAGAACTGTAAATTGCAGTGCTGGAGATTTGGCACTCACTGTACTGTTGGTGATGAGGGAAACTAATGCCGCATACACACGATCGGAATTCCGGCCAGAAAAAGACCGTTGAGAGCTTTTTGCATTGGAAAATGCGACCGTGTGTATGCTCCATCGGAATTTAGCTGTCCGAATTTCCGCCAGCCAAAAATTGATAGCATTTACCCAATTTTCCCGACGGAAAAACTTTCTATCGGTAATTCCGATCGTGTGTATGCATTTACGACACGCCAAAAGTCACGCATGCTCAGATTCAACTACGAGACAGAAGCTATTGGCTACTGGCTATTGAACTTCCTTTTTCTAGTCCCGTCGTACGTGTTGTACGTCACCGCGTTATAAACGATCGGAATTTGATGTGACCGTGTGTAGGCAAGACAGCTTGAGCCGAATTCCGTCGGGAAAACCATCAGAGCTTTTTCCGACGAGAATTCCAATTGTGTGTACGCGGCATAAGAGTTCTAACTAATGCAGAGCCACCATCCAAACATGGGACACACATAATTAGAGGTTATTTGTTGGTACATAGAAAATGTGCAAAAATAATCTTTTTTCCCAAAGTTCAGCTTCAAGGGCCCATTCACACGAGTGCAAAGGACCATACATTGGCATAAACTGAGTGTCCAGGGTCTGCTCATTCGTCCCCTGTATGAATAAAACCAAGCTTTACCCTGTGTTGAGGTGCACTGTTGAATGCTGGTTCACCTGTGTGCCGGAGGTCCATTCCTTCAGTTCAGATGAGTTTCCATGCGTGAAGGTGTGCAGCAGGCCTAAAACCAAACACTAGGCAGATATATGAAAAAATGTTTTTTAGCACAGATATGTGTTCAATAATACATTATTAAATATATATTTATATCAAATGAATATACTATAAGTATCAGTTTCTGTCTTCATAGACAATGGGGTTGATTTACTAAAACTGGAGAGTGCAAAATCTGGTGCAGCTGTGCTAGTAGCCAATCAGCTTCTAACGTCAGTTTGTGCAGTTAAGCTTTGACAGAAAAACCTGGGAGCTGATTAGTTTCTATGCAGAGCTGCACTCTCCAGATTTTGCGCTCTCCAATTTTAGTAAATCAAACCCCATTATATAGTATCTACAGACATTAGATGCCTGTTGTCTGATACTTGCAGTTCCAGCAGTTTTGGACAACAATGTATCTGTCTACAGCAGGGGTCTCCAAACTTTATAAACCCATTTTACTGTCCTTTAGACTTTAGGGGGACCGGACTGTGGCCATTGGCTGTAGAAATGGACCTAGCGTCAGTCGGAGTAAACGGTGCATCTTCAGTATTTGGGGGAGGAATAGTGCCCCATTGTTGGTTTCAGTTGGAAGAATAGTGCCCCATTGTTGGTGTCAGTGCAGGAATAGTGCTTGTTGTTGATGTCAGTAGCAAGAATTATGCTATGTTGGTGTCAGTGGGAGGAAAAATGCCTCAAGGACCAGATAAAGGCAAGCAAAGGGCTGCATCCGGCCACCCGAGCTGAAGTTTGGAGACCACTGATATACAAGATAAAAGTTTATCTAGGACCATTGCCTCTAGAGAAAACCAAGAGTCCTTCACGTCTGACATTTTAGGTTAATACCATATTCTTTTGTATTTGGTTTATTGTAAAGGTTTGTATGAACATTAGATTATTAGATTATCTTTATAATTGCGTTGTGGTAATGCAAGTGGGTTTAGGCTCAATTCACATCTATACATGTTGCTTTTGAGCATTTCTGCTTTTTTGCTTTGTTCTCCACGTTTCTTTACCACCATTTTGCCATTATTTTGGTATTGTGCTTTTTATGCTTTTTTTTTGGGGGAAAATTTGTTGTTGGGCAGATTTAAAACCTCAAATCGGGTTAAAAATAGCACTACTTGCTTTTCTTCAGCTTCTCCATTGAAGTCTATTGAGCAAAAAAAAAAATAATTGTGCGTTCCAAAAAGTCCCTGACCCTTTACAAATATGCAGAGGCACAAAATGCATTGATGTAAACGTGTTCCATAGGAACCCATGTTAAAAGAAATGTCCTGCATTTCTGCAAAAAGCATGGAAAAACAAATTGGTGTGAATGGAGCCTTAAAGCGGAATTCCAGCCATGTTTGTGTTTATTAAAATTCAGCAGCTGCAAAAAGTGTATCCTCTGACTTTTAATAAACAAACATTCCCCTGTCCCATGATCCAGCGATCCATCTCCCCAGTTCCAACATTACAAGTGTGGGCACCCGGCTGTGACAGCTTGCAGCTTCACAGCCGGGTGCGCGCTGTGCATGCATGAGTCACGCTGCGCCTCCTCAATGGCCGGGCAGTCTTCTGGGACCTGTGATGTATCTCAGAAGATTGCAGGGAGGGAGGGAGAGAGGAGAACTTCCACTCGAGCTGCCTAGCAGAAGTGTGAGCTGTGTAGTTGTGAAAACTAGGTACCTGCTCCCCCTACCCCCCCCCCCCCCTTCCCAAAAAAAAATGACATGCCAAATGTGGCATGTAAGGGGGTGAGGAGTGCATAAAGTGGAACTTCCACTTTTGGGTCGAACTCTGCTTTAATGTGTATTGTGTTATGCAGCCCATTTATATTGAATAGCCTGCCAAAGCTCTGTAACACATTTATACCGGACTTGCAACATTTAAAACAACTGATGGTTCGCAACTCTGCTTTTTTTGTGTGCTATAACACAAGTGTGTTACGTTGTATTAGATGCATTGTCGTGCCATTTGAAATGAATACTGAAAGGAATATTTTTACTGATACGTTTTTTGGTCTCCCTGGAATATAAGCAATCTTGGATGTATACCAGGATTCCTAGGCGCCAGGTCGCCAGGGCGACTAGAAACTGCATCCTGATGCCTGGGATTCTGTGAGCCCATTCGCTGTTGGCACCAGGCACAGGAATGTACAATTCCTATCACCTGATGCCTGGGACATTTAGTTCTGGGTGCCAGGCAGGTAGTATTTTTTAACATTTAGCCCTGCTGCAGGAAAGCAACAGGCTTTACTTGTCGGATGAAAGCATTCGGGTGGCTGTGCTGCGGACCCAAATGCTTCCACACACCCCGCGCGCCCCCTCTGCTATGTATCCCAGGCTCTGCTTGCCCATCTGAGTGCCTAGGACTGGCATAGAAGGTGCCGCCAGGTCTCTTCCCCTTCTTGCTTCCTCCCCATTGACAGCTTCCCTGGCCATTATGGCTGGGAAAGAATGTAATGCAGTACGATATGCAAGTTACATCCAAGCACATAAAATGCCCCCCCCCCCCAAATAAATTGAGGCCCCCACCACATTATATATATATATATATATATATATATATATATATATATATATACGCACGTACAAAAGTAAACTCACGCATTGGAGCACCTATACCTAAAACTGTTAATTGAGATCCACGTTACATATCGCCATGCATGCTGGATTGAGGAAATAATGCTAGCACCAGACCTCCTTCATAATGCTAAATAAAGCTTTGATAGTTAAAAAAAAAAACCCACCCAACTTTTTTAGCTGGCCCCTAGATTCAAAGCAAATTTGTCAAGCCCTGGTGCATAGAGTAGTCACATACAGTACATATACAAGGTGTATTTAGTGCTATGGATGCTATTGCTGGGTCAGAACCACATTTGAAGTAACGGACTTCCTGCTGGTGCTCTAAGACACTGAGTTGTGTTACATATCCTTGTGAAGGTCATACTTTTGTTTATGTGTTACAGATGAAAAGCCAAGCATATCTTCTGTTCAGACAGGTCGTGTTATTTTGTAACTCTTCACAGTTATAGTTTAAACTTTACAGAGAAAAAAAATCATTAAATCAGTGTTTTCTATCACTTCTGAAAGTGGGAAAGCATTTTACCCTTGAAAAGATTAAGTGTATGTAAACCTTACAATGCATTTCTGTTATTTGATGCCTGCAGTGCATCCTGGTGTGAACAAGCTCTTAGCATTGTTCCCAGATATTTTGTACCCCGATATGTTATGGAGAAGAGGAGAGAGAGAGTTGTTCTGTAGTTCTGTCTTGGGAAATGTGTTACTTCTTGGATCACCAGGTGGAAATGAAGGCAAAGCCTGAAAAATAAAAAATAATGCAGCCACTACATCTATAAACTGGTAGACTGGTACAGCTGCATTATTTTTATTTTATTTAATACATTTTTTGTTCTTGAAATTAGTTACACTTACACTGGACTAGTTTACACTTGCTTTAAAACAAGGCTTAGGACACACTTTATTAAAGCTCTCTGAATGCCAGTCAAAGCTCCTGTCACTAAATAAAATGGTTAGCTTACAGTCCTGTTTACATTTTGCTTTTGCTTGGTGCTTCGGTGGGGCTTCGATGAGGCTTCGGTGGGGCTTCGATGAGGCTTCGGTGGGGCTTCAATGAGGCTTCGGTGGGGCTTCAATGAGGTTTCGGTGGGGCTTCGATGGGGCTTTGGTGGGGGTTAAGTGGGGCATCAAGCAAGCTTCACCATAGACTTTTATAGAGGCTTTGAAGACATTTTGAAGCACCACTAAAGCTACATGGGGTATAATTTTTGAAGCGAAGTCGAAGCAAACCAAACCAAAAGCAAGGTGTAAACAGGACTGTAAGCTAACCATTTTAGTTAGTGACAGGAGCTTTGACTAGCGTTCAGAGAGCTTTAACAAAGCCTGTCCTAAGCCTTGTTTTGAAGCAAGTGTAAACTAGCCGTTAGGCCCTATTCACACCTGAGCATTTTGTAGCGTGAAGCCTGAAGCTACAAAACGCAGGAGGGGGGCAAAAAATCTATTGTTATCTATGGAGATGGTTCACATCTCCACTCCAAAATGCCGGAAGCCAGAAGCTCCAAAACACCTGAAGCTCTGGAACTTTTTTTTAAGCAGATTTGGTTGTTTTTCTGCTTTTTATATTGGTGATCTTTTGACATGTACAAAATCACGGCAAAAACGTGTCAAATTGTGGCAAATCATGGTATAATCTGGCGACTTTCTGCCTGAAAACGCTACACTCAGGTGTGAATGGGGCATAAATATGTGTTGAAGCCAAAGCAAGTGTAATTTTTATAGATATTTTTATAGATATTAACAAATGAAGAGCTGAGTAGACAACAAAGGGCACATTAAAAGGATTGCCCCAATTTTTTTCTCCTCAATGCAGTGACCCTAACGTTTGTCCCAATGCCTGCTACACACTATGAAAATTATCGGACGAGTGATCGTCGTTTTTTTTTTCATGCTAGTCTCATATCAAAAATGAAGAGTTTACTAAAGTGACAAGCATTCTAATATGACAGAATAAAAATATGGAAGTGATGTAATTTATTGTATTTAACAACAACTGTACTGATTAAATGAACGTTGTATGATCTGGTATCCAACAAGAAAAAAAGTTTTTTGTCCTTGTCCCATCGGATAATATCGGATGAACTGTCATGATTGGCTCTTGAAAGCTATGTACTAACAATCATATTATCATATGATTGCTTTGAAAGCGGTATTTTTCGTACGATTTTTTGATCATGTGTACGGTCCATAAGACTATTCCTAACCGTAGCTTAAAGTGTGAGTCAAGGCAAAATTATAAAAAATACATTATCGGTACATCTGATACACAAGCACATTTCCTCATGTTGTATACCTTTAAAAATGCTTAAACCAGTGTTTCTCAAAATCTTCAGTCAAGGCACCCTTTAAAATTATGCACAATCTTGAAGCACCCCATTCTAAAATGTAAGAAACAAAACTAATAGTTTTACATAATGCAGCAAGAACCACACATTTAGGACACCCAAAGTTAGAGGTGATTTCTTCTTCCAAAGCAAATACAGCTTTGCGCACTGGTACTGACTAGTATTCCAATGTTTCTCCCCTCCCTCAGTTTCTCTCCCTCATTCTGCTAATGTGACCCCCAGTGCTGATGGAGTAGGGCAGGGGATGGGCAAACAAGGATGCTGTGCAAGCAAGGGTGCTGTAGAGTAGGGCAGGGATGGGCAAACAAGGATGCTGTTTGCCCATCCCCTGAGCCCAGTGTCATCCTTAGCAACCGATGATGTCATTGCTTGTTAGGACTCTGGCGGCTGGAAGGTTGTAATGGTGCACAATGGAAATCTGTAGCTTTGTGTAACTAAAAAGGCCTCATCTTTACAATTTTTGGGCAGTTTTTATGCTTTTGCATAAAAACTGCCCAAAAAGATGAAGAATCCTGAAGGCACCCCATGAAAAAGGGTGGCTTAAAGTACAGAAAAATTCTTGTTGTTCTGTAGCCCTGCCCGGTGAAGGACAAAACTTCACCTGTCCTTGTTCACATGCAAATATCTATTTCTCTCCCAGGAAAATCATACTTGCCGGTACTTTGACTTTAAAAAACCTGGTCAAACACTGTAGGCAGGGAAGGGACTCTTGGGAGATGTAGTTCTGGGGGGGGGGGGCTTGTGCCTATGTAAAATGGAAATTTACTCCCCTGTGGTACATTTACAAGCCCCATGAGTGGCAGCTGTTTTTGTAACTTTTTTACTTTAAGTTTAATCCTACCTCTCCTGAACAAGTGAAAATCTGCAAACGTTTGAAACATTGGACAGCAGCACCCCACCCATCCATATAATACATTTTCCAGCCCAAGCATTACCCCATACCTACAATAAGGAATGTGGGAGGAAGAGAGCAAGAGAGCCACACCGTTTAAAAGTAAATTAAGCAGGTTTTTTTGAATGTCAACAAATTTAAAATGTTTTTTTAAAGGCACAAGGTTTTTACCTTCATGCACTCTATGCATGAAGGTAAAAAAACCTTCTGTGTGCAGCAGCCCCGCCAGCCCTCCCTATTACTCACCTGAACCCCCTCTTGATCCAGTGATATCCACAGAAACCTTGGCTCTCTGGGGACTCACACTCTTAAATGGCTTTTGGCAGCAGCAGAGCCATTGGCTCCTGCTGCTGTCAATCACAGCCAGTGAGCCAATCAGGAGATGGAGGGGGCAGGGCCAAACCACAGCTCAGTGTGTGAATGGACACAGAAACCCCTGATTCGGGAGGGCGTCTGCTTGGGTTCCCTCAGAAAGCTTCTTGCTCTGGGGGCACTGGCAGCAAGGAGAGGCCAGGAGTGCTGGCATGGGACTCAAGAAAAGGAGGACCTGGGCTGCTCTTTGCATAACCACTGCACAGAGCAGCTAAGTATTACATGTTTGTTATTTTAATGCAAAAACAAAAAACAAAAAAAAAACAAGGGTTTAGTAACACTTTAAATGTAAGTAGCCAATGTGCTTCTGTGTTTGCTGGTCCCTTTCATCGGGGCTTGTGGCAGTGAAGAACCCTTGACCCAGAAAGGAAGGTAACTGGACCCGAAAAGGCGGATGTAGTTATTGTGAAGCATGTGTGCATGGCTTACTCTGGTCACAGTTTGATAGCCTCCAGGCCCCAAAATTTTGAGGACAAGAGTTTTAACTAACGTTCAGTGCTTCCTCAACACCTTTATCTTTGGAACTACATGCTTGGAAACCTACATTGCAACTTTTATATAGAAATTATTTGGGGATCAGAACTATATGTAGATATTAAAGATAATAAACAAAAAATATTAGTGAAGTGACCTCTATGATTTATGAACTTTTGTTGGGCATATATACAGAACTTCGGTGCTCAATTAGTGCAAGGTTTTGTAAAAGCCAACTTACTGTTTCTTCATTACTTATTTCTATCCTGTCACGTTACCGCCAGCTTCTTCTTTATTTTAGTGCAGATCGATCAGTTCTGGCACCCAACCAGAGGAAATAGCATGAGGCAAGTTAAGCCTGACAATAAACTGAACACATGAAATAGCAGCGGCGCCGGGTGGCCTTTACGATGTCTGTTAAATTTTTCACCAGCTAAAGATGCTTTTGTCACTCTCTCAGCTGAGGTTTTAATCTAATATTCATTAGGAGTAACTGCCTTATTGTATAAAGATATTTATGCCAATATCTTGTTATCTCGGAAACAGCCATTGTCAAAGTAAGGTCAGCGAGGGAATGAGCTACTACAACATTACTCCGGTAATTTTATTATGCTAAAATTGACCTTTTTAGGTGGCGCGCATGAACAGTATTATTGCTGTGTATTCCACTTGTTACAGTTTCTGCATGGACATGGTGAAAAATTAATGATGGAATAGATTGGAGAGTGCATTGGTCAGCATGATAAAGGTTTACAAAGATATTTCCAGTTTCAGTGCTAATCAGGTTCACTATCAGCCATGCAAAAAATATTTACAACTCACCGTTAAAAGAGAAGTATGGGATTTCCAAATAACGCACATACCTTCTCACTTAGGTGGATGCAACATTGGTCTGATGTTGCATCTATCCCCTGCCACCTCCAAGACCGAGAACTGAACGATAAAATTCTCGGATTGCAAAGAGCAGAGAGACGGTGACTGTCAGTCACTGGCTCGCTGCTCTGCCCCTTCAAGGCTCACTGGAGTGCCGGACTGTGCAGCGGGCGGGAGCAGCTGGCTCAAGCTCTCAGAGGCATGCCGAGAGGCTAAAACAGCTACTGGCCAGGCACCTGGGTAAATCCTGACATTTAAGTCGGAATCCCTCCAGAGCCTGGAGCAGCTGAGTGAAGTCAGCTGACAGTTGACTTTAGCCCGCTGTCAGCTGAATCTGGGTCACAGGAATGCAGAACTATGTGCACTCCTGTGACCCACAGAAGAAGTAGGGTGTCCCTAATCCTTAGCCTAATCCTGCCTTCAATTTGGTTGCTAAATGCAATGTTTTGGCATGGATTGGTTGTTTAGGGCTCAAGGATTCGGTTGTTTAGGGCCCAGCGTTTATCGCACATGGAGATTTTCCATCTTGTCTGGGTGATTCTTCCCTCTTCTTGACAAGAACAAGGAAGGAAGAACTTTACCATGTGTGTGCTGCTTACACCCATTAGCCATGTCACTCAGTTTACTGTGGCAGATAACAGCACTTTTGAGGGCAAGCAAATATTTCCTTACCTTAAAGTGGTTGTACATCTCTGAAATAAAAAATGAAAAAGCATATCCTTCCATAGTGTGTACTTGCCTTAATCCAAAGCAGTGATGTCTGGCTGCTCTCTCCTTCCTCTACTATCTGCATAAATCGCTTCTGACAGTTAATACTGACACCAGGCAATCCCAGCGTATACAGCCCACCCCCTCCAGCACACAGTAGATGATTGACAGCCTCGGATTTGCAGGTTTACCTATGACACTGTTTGGGGAGGGCGAGTCCATTTAGATTACACTCAGATCCTTGTACCATGCTATGCAGCATGTGACATCAGAGCAAAGACATGCTGTCTAAATTCTGTACTTTGAATGGCTGTAGAGGAGAGAGGGCTGCAGATTAACATGTGCAGCTATGTGCAAGGTTTTGTTTCATCTGAGGCTAGTCACGTCAATGTGTATATGTAGGAGTTTACAACCACTTTAAATTCTAAGTGAGATATCTACCTGTCTGTGGCAAGCCTTACTGTTGTAGAACATCTTTCAAAGTAGTTTAAAGTTTAAATCTGGCCATAGACGTTTCGAATCATGTATGCAGGCTGATTGTATCCAGGTCAATCCATCGATTGACTTAGGTACATCCAGTATGTCAGATTTTTGCATGAACTTGCAACTTTGCATGGAGCTACCCTGTTTCCCCTAAAATAAGACCTAGTGTGATTGTCGGTGATAGCTGCAATAAAAGCCCTACCCCCCAAATAAGCCCTAGTTAAAGTCCTTGTAGGTCTTCTTTTCAGGGTAGGGCTTATTTTTGAGGAAACAGAGTAGGGCTTATTTGGGTGGTAGGGCTTATATTGCAGCCAACACCGACAATCACGCTAGGTCTTATTTTAGGGGAAACAGGGTAGCTCCCTGGGAGGGATTCCCCATCAACACTAAATGTGCTAGTAAAGGAAATCAAGCGATTTTCTTTCCTGCAATCCATAAACTATGGCCTGCTTTTGTTAAAGGTGGTCTGGAAAATAGCTAATTGGTTTACTAAATATACAAATTGAGGTCTATTTCCTTCCACCAATATAGATTCACAAGTACATTCATTCCATAGATCCAACAACCAGGGGAGCACCTTTACCAAAAAAAAACGAATCAATAAAAAACAGAATGACTTGATAATTTTGGTCCTGATGATGACATTGTATTTGTGCAATGGAATCATCACTCATTGTTCTTGTGCATGTGGACATTTCTGGGGACCCCTGCTAAGCCTTTACAGCTGCTATTTAAGGTCCCTCTCAGTGCTGATAGGAGTTGAAGCTTAAGCCTTGTGTATTGCCAGGGGCTGAAGTACTTCTACACTACCTATAGCAGGGTTTCCCAACCAGGGTTCCATGGATCCCTAGGGATCCCCCAGAGGTTGCTAGGGGTTCCTTGAGCAATTTCTGCCTCTCAGATACGTTCCTACTGATACCATTGATCTTTTTAGCTACCTAAAAGTGGGTGATTCTTCCCAATGACCCCCCAGTGTAAGGAGCATTCTTCCCACTGACCATCACACTAATGTATCATGAGTTGTAGATATAGTCATTTTTAGTAGGTGTTTCCCGAGACTGGAAAGTAATTTCAATGGTTCCTCAGTGTTGGAAAGGTTGAGAAAGGCTGACCTATAGCCAGCATAGTTATCCATTGCCAAACGATATTGAAAAAGTTCATAACAGTTTATGAATTGGGTTTGGGTTGGCAGCACCAGAGCTGCCAAATAGATTGTCTTTTTTTTTTTTTTGCCTGTTCATTTATGGTCATTTTTGGCTAAATACAGCAAAGCAGCTGAGGTTGAGAGGGCTGTTGTTTGGGTACAGTACAGAGGAAGGGGAAGGGTCTCTGTAGCTTGTAACTGATGAACTTACAGTCCAGTGGACACCCTTCATGTAAACTATATATGGTGCCTACAGCAGTGCCTTCATTTAAGGATTTAACATCACTATAGCAATGCCACGAAGGCATAGAAAAGTAGGTGGGACCTGTAAAATAGGGTCAGAATCACCAATGTGTGATTATGGCAGACATGTCCCTCAGGCCGCGTACACACGGGCAGACTGTTCGCCCAACTTTGTCCGCTGAACAGTGTTTCAGCGGACAGTCCGCTCGTGTGTGGGCTTCAGCGGACAGTTTCAGCGGACAGTCTGACGAACAAAGTTTTTCGGAATTCCCGTAAGACAGTCCGCTGAAACTTGGTTTCAGCGGACAGTCCGCTCGTGTGTAGGCTTGTTCGACAAACTAAGTTTCGCGCATGCTCAGAAAGGATTTACACGGCGAAGGTTGCATTGCAGTGTATTGGACGTCGAATTTCTCGTCCCGTCGTACGTGCCGTTCACGTCATCGCGCACGCTTTCAGCGGACTGTTCGTTCATCGTGTGTGGTCAAGTCCGTTCATGCAAATTTTGAGCGGACTGTTTGTCGGATTGTTTGACAAACAAAGTTGGGCGAACAGTCCGCCCGTGTGTATGCGGCCTCAGTTTTATTAATAAACCAATTTTCTTTTTCATTTTATTATGGATTTTGGTTTTGTGTCTCAAATCTGTGCTACATAAAGTTTGCCTCCCCACACTCCCTCCACTCATCATCACAATGCCTTGTTTTATGTGATAACTTTACTTCTTGTAGAAAACATACTGCATATCCATTGCTATTCACCTGGAATGTTATTTTGCTTTTCCTATTTACGACATCCCATTTTGGTAGTTTAGTAGTGACAGCTTGTCCCATGCCTGGGTCATAAACCAAAAATATGGGTAATGATTTGTATACATGATCACTTTCATGTCTCCCTGGAGATACAAAGAAAGCCACGCTTTGCAGTTGTGTACAGAGCTGAGCTTCTGCGGCACATAGAGAAATGAGCCTCAGAAGTACGTGGAGAAATGAGCCTCAGAAGTACGTGGAGAAATGAGCCTCAGAAGTACATAGAGAAATGAGCCTTGAAGACAAACGGAGAAATGAGCCTTGGATGTACATAGAGAAATGGTCCTCAGGGGTACACAAAAAATGAACCACGGAGGTACCTAGAAAAATGAGCCTTGGAGGAGCTTAGATAAGTGAACCTGGAACGTATATAAAGAAGTGAGCTTCAAAAGTTCATGAAGACATGCTGCGAAAACCCTACTCTTATAAAATCAACAGTTGTATAGTCCTAAAGATACATAGAGAAATGTACCTCAGGCACAGAACATCATAATCCAATAGTCAAATAGAGAAAATAAATATGTTGCTTCATGGAAATGTAGAGTAAATCTTTGCTTTTCCCATGCAAGGTGTAGCAACAGGTTCATATTAAAAGAGATGTAACAAACATTTATACTTACCTAGGTGGATGCAGTGATCCGATGTTGCATCTGTCCCCCACCAGCTCTGCAGTGAGAATTGAGCAATCAAACACCACTGATGGTTCAGTTCTCCCCCTCTGCTCTGAACAGAGAGTGATGACTGTCAGTCACCGGCTCTCCGCTCTCCCCTCCAGTGCTCATTGGAGCGCTGGGCTGTGAAGGGGAAGGGATGGGCTGGCTCAGGCTCTCGGCAGATTGCTGAGAGGCTGAGCCAGGTGCCGGTCCAGGCTTTTTTCCAGGATATTTCCTGAGCCTGGACTGGCTGAGTGACGTCAGCCGACAGCAGGCTTCAACCCACTGGTAGATGAAAACCTGTCACAGGAGTGCAGAACAAAGGATCCAAAAAAAGTTATGGCTTTTAATGAGGGCCAAAAAGCAACTTTTGCTTGCCTTACCCTTGTTTCCCTGCTCTGCCATGAAAAACTGAGAACTGGATGTCTTCTCTTCTATATTTGTGTACAGTGCTGGGTGCTGCAACAGTTGGTCACCAAGCACCAGGGCTGTTAAATGAAATGGAGCAGAGGGAGTGATGCTTTCTGTACCTGGAAGTAATGGCTAATTTTTCATCACTTACATTGGCTCAATGCAGTGGTACAGCAGCAACGAGAAGGCAAATACAGTAGGAAAAATAATTGTTTGATCCCCTGCAGATTTTGTAAGTTTGCCCACTTACAAAAAAGTGAAGGGTCTATAATTTTTTTTATCATAGGTGTATTTTAAATGATAGATGTGATGGGAGTCACTTTGGACGGGGGGGTTCATGGAACCCAGCTTACCTTAGAGAGGTTGGGAAACCCCTGTCTCAGCTCCCCAAGTCTCTCTTATGTGTAAGGCGCCCTGTGTCTATTAGGGGCACAGGGTGACCTGAGAAACCCAGGCTGGTCTGACCTGAACGGGGAAATGCTTGTTTACATCAACATTTCCCCGTTATTCCTCTCTGTGAGATGATCACAGGTATCCCCGCGGACATCGAGTCAGCGGGACCCACAATCACACTCATGGAACTCGAGGCAGGGTCGCGCACGTGACCACACGACAAATCTAAAGGGACGTACCTGTACGCCCATTTGCCTGTCCGTGCCATTCTGCCGACGTAAATGTTTGTGTGGCTGTCGGCAAGCGATTAAGAAAAACTCTACTAAATTTACATTTAAAGAAGAAACCCAGGTGTGGCATTTTTTACATCGTTACATGCTTGGGCCAATGTAACTATGCATATACTATACCTGTTGGATCCCTCCAGAAGCTGGAGAAACTCTGAGGTGGGTATTAAGGAGCGCTCAGTACATACGTTTATATCACTCTGAGGCCTTTAGGAAATGTTTATTAGTTAAGAACATCAAATACAGTCAATGTGTTTTTAGCGAAAGGCCTCCCCCTTCCTTAGGGATTAAACAGTGAATGTTATTAGAGTCATGATGAGATAATATAAGAGACCTATGTTAGGTATTGATAAAGACTGTGAAATCTTAATAGCACTATGAACTGCTATTATGAACTGTACTATGAACAGGATTTCCTGCCAGCAGTTCAGATTTGACAGTCTTTATTAAGATATACCATAGGTCTTCCAATGCATCTTATTGTTATTCTAATAACATTCATTGCTCAAGCCCTGAGGATGGGAGAGGCCTTACCCCTAAAATATTTGGCTGTATATGATGTTTTTACCAATAAACATTTCAAAAAGGCCTCTGTTGCACTGTTGTATTAGGTGCTCCCCTATTCCCGCCTCAGTGTTTATCATCTGCTGAGTGCTCTTTTTGTCGGGATCAGAAAAGTAACAGCCTAAAACCAGAACAAGGTCAACCTACACTATATCTGTGTTACATATCAGGCTTCTTTGCCCTTGTACACATGTTCGGAGATTCCGACAACCAAATCCGTCGGATCCGACAGATTTTGTCCGAAACTGTTGCCTACACATGGTCGGACAAAGTTGTTGGAAAATCCAACGTGATGACGTTATTTCGTTACGACAGGACTACGTTCACACTAGTAGCCAATAGCTTTGGTGTAGGAATTTGATCTGAGCATGCGTGGCACTTTGTCCGATCGGAATTCACTACACATGATCGGAGTATGTCCGATCGGAGCATTTTGTCTGAAAAGTTTACCAACAAGTTGGAAAACTTGGTCCATCGGATACTCCGACGGAAACAGTCCGATGTAGACCTCACACAGTCGGAATATCCGACAAAACGGTCCGATCGGACACATTCCGTCGGAATCTCCGACCGCGTGTACAAGGGCTTAGAAGGAAGACGCACTCCATTGTTCCATCCATCCAAAAGAAGCTTCACTTCTATTGGTCCAGCATGATCACACACACAGTAGATATTTACAAGCTGGAAATCACTGTATTAGACCCCCCGCTACTCTTGTGATCTCCACTTGCTTTTAGGTCCCATGCCGAACCCTGTATTCTGAACATAGGAGGTTGGCTACTTGGCACAGATGCCATTCAGAGATCGGCTTGCATTTCCTCAATGAATGCAAAGCATTCTCTGGTTGGATTATGTGGAAAGGGGGGCGGTGACATCACGTCAACTAGGGACATTTTTTTGCCAGCAGCCACACAAAGCAAAGTATACATTTTAGGTGGAGTTGGCCTTCAAAATGTAAAACATCCAAATGTGTTCATCAATGAATATATAGGGTTATATATAATCAGTGTGCGGCCTTACTAAAAGATAATTTAGTTAACAGTTAACTGTAATAATAGCATGAGAAAACGACAGAAGGTACATTGAGTAAACTTGTTTATGAGAGAAAAACCTCATCTGACTGAATCCTAAAAAAAATCCTTGTTAAAACGTGTTTCCAATGTCTGAAGCCAGCAATAGCAATCATGATTAGTTAAAAGCCTTCCAATAATTTATATTTGTCAAGGCTTGTAAAAAAAATATGCCTAACTTTACTCCTGAACACTTCTGTAGGAGGGATAATTGTAACATTTATCAGTTCCCAACAGAGGATTCATTTGCTTAGTCATGTCTTGTTTTGAATGTTGGTGATGTATCTTGTGTGACAGATGCTTGTGCATTTAACTGTTTAAGCATTAAGTAATATAGTAGCAAAAACAATGGCATAATAAATTAAAAGTATAATGGATTTTTTAGTAAGACTGAGGCGTTTTTCATGAGCTTTTGGGCTACAAATAGCACCTGAAAAACAGCTCCCCTGCAGTCTCAGTGTGAAAGCCTGAGTGCTTTCATACTGAGGCGATGCGCTGGCAGGACATTCAAAAAACGACTGCAAGCAGCATCTTTAGAGCGGTGAAGGAGCCCTTTTTTTTTTACACCGCTCCTAAACCGCCCCTACCCATTGAAATGAATGAGCAGCGCCACAGAACCCTGACACTTTGCGGATCATCTTAACTCTTTTTTGGCTGCTAGTGGGGGGTTAAAACCTCAGCAAAAACTATGGTAAAGTGTCACTTAAAATGGCGGCGTTTTACAGTCAATGCCCGCCCGCTCCAGTGTGAAAGAAGCCTAAGTCCTGGTTCACACATATGCGATGCGGGAACCAGTGCAATTCCAGTGCGGCAGTGGCAGCTGGTGCTCAATATTTTGGCTGGCAAACCCACACAGTATTGACTCCCTGGCCAATTGGGGCTTCTTGATTGGCCCGGGAGGTGAATCAGAAAGACAATAGCGAATATCTGTCACACAAGTGAGTGGGCTCTGGGCACAGTGCTCTGCGCCCAGAGTCCACCCTTTTTTGATGCCAATTAGAGCCTCAGGCTCTAATTATGTGCTTCAAAAAAAGAAAAACCCCAATAAATAATAAATAAATTGTGCAGCCTTTACCAAAGTTAAATAATGCCTGTAGGTCTAGGCCATTTATGTACCTCCTGAAGCCTGGCCGAACAACTCTCAGAAATGGCATCATCCTGTCCTTCCTTGTTACTAGGAGGTTGCTAAGACACTCTCAGCTGATTTAAACCCTCTTAAATTGGCTCTTTTTCCCCTGTTGCAGTAGCTCTGAGCTCAGCATAGCTGTGATGGGGGAAGATAGGGAACCACACATGTGCGGGGGGTTTGAAAGCTCTCTCCTGTGATGGTGGGGGTTAGCAGTAACGGCTGGGAATGTCTTAGCAAAGTCCTAACAACAAGGCAGGAGAGGATGATGCCATATCTGGGAATTTTTCAGCCTGACTTTGGGAGGTACGTAAATGGCCTACACCTATGGCAAGTCCATTATCCAACAAGCTGCACAGTTTGGTTTTATCTACAGATGTCCTTAATCTGCATAGGTAGTTTTTTGGTAAAGGCAAATTAACCCTTTAAGGAAACCTGTGCTAACAGAACGTTGCAGGCTGTGCCTACTGATGTGCTTCTGATAATGCTAGATAGCTTTCTGTTAGGCTGCATAACAAGTCCATGTAGTGCCCAGCCATACGTGCACAATCCAGCAACCAAGCAATCTTAATATAAAAGATTGTTTTACAAATATACACACATTGAACACATGTGCATGCTTATTCCTTTTGGCCGGAAGCATCCTGCAAACATTACTGGCGCCAGCCTTACGTGAAAGAATACAATAGCAGTCAGGAAATCCAGCCCAGCCAATCAACTGTCCCCATAGGAAGTCCCTCCTGAGGGATTCCTGCAGTGCTTGAAAGGACTTTCAGATGTGTTATCACTATGAAAAGGTAATAGTCTAGATAGATTATGAAAATATTACCTTGGATCTAAGGGCACTTGTCATTGTTGAGGGGGGCAGAGTCAGGAACTGGTGGGTCACTTTTAGTGTTCCTGTAAATAGTAGACAATGGGAAAATAGATGCCGTTGGAAAAGAGAGACACCAATGTTTTGGGAGTCAGAATCAAGAACTGGCATGGCACATATTTTACTAAAGATCCTCACAATATATAAAATCAATGCCTGATCCAATGGTATAAGGCCAGAGCTTCTGGTCTGTAGGCATCTTCAGCATTTATTTTGGACATAATAGATAATGGTAAAACAGGTACTGCATTAAGGCATAGAATTTCATTGTTTGATCCAAGGCCAGATTGGGAAACTGTTCTCTGGGTCTATAGGAACCTTTAGTATTTCTGTTGAACATAATAACAATAAAAAGGTACTACATCCTCTTAACCCAAGAATTATAACACATCAGTAGGTGATTCAGACTAGTAGCATCCTATCATTGCAGACAACTTTGGGTATGTTTGGCATCTTGCCTTACTCTATACAGTTTTCTTAATCCAAATTCTTACTTGGGCTCTTTAGCTAAAAAAAGGATCCCCTGGCAATGGCTAGAAATTACAAAAACAATAACGGTTGTTATATCTACTTGATTTCACAAGCTACCTCCTTCCCCCAAACACACCTACCCGGGGAACCAACTGCAGTGTGTTTCCAGGTTGAACAGCACCCAGCACCATTCAACTAAATTCCTGTGAGCCCAGGGTGCCTTGGCAGGCTTGGGTTTACATACACTTTAAAGGAAACTAGTACTGAGAAAGTACAAGGCCATTGCTGACCTCTTCTTCTGAAAATACTTGTTCCCCTGGCTGGCATACTGATCCCATTGACTTCCATAATTTCTTTGTCTAGACTTTGGCTGGCCATAGATCAGAGGTGTCACTAAAAACTTGAAAATCTTGAAAAATCTCGGGCTAGAACCCATAGCAGTGAAGTAAAGAAAGGCATAAGCTTGGGCGGGCATACACATGTATTTTATATATATATATATATATATATATATACAGTATACAGAGAGAGAGATCCTCCACTTAAATCAGGGTCCCCAGAGCCCCCCTCATTGCATCAGGGTCCTCAGAGAGCCTCTCCTTACATCAGGGTCACCAGAGAGCCTCCCCTTACATCAGGGTCCCCAGAGAGCCTCCCCTTACATCAGGGTCCCCGGAGAGCCCCCCTTACATCAGGGCTCCTGGAGATCCCCCCTTACATCAGGGGGCCCCTATAGAGCCCCCCTTACATCAGAGTGCCCCCGTAGAGCCCCCCTTACATCAGGGTGCCCCGTAGAGCCCCCCTTAAATCAGGGTCCCCAGAGAGCCCCTCCTTACATCAGGGTCCCCAGAGAGCCTCCCTGCTTACATCAGGGTCCCCAGATCCCCCTCATTACATCAGGGTCCCCAGAGAGCCCCCCCTTACATTGGGGTCCCCAGAGAGTCCCCTTACATCAGGGTCCCCAGAGAGTCTCCCCTTATATTGAGGGCCCACAGAGAGCCCCCCCTTACATCAGGGTCACCAGAGAGCCCCCCTTACATCAGGATCCCCAGAAAGCCTCCCCTTAGATCATGGCCCCCAGATAGCCCCTCCTTACAACAGGGTCCCCAGAGAGCCTCCCCTTACATCAGGGTCCCCAGATAGCCCCCCCTTACAACAGGGTCCCCAGAGAGCCCCCCTTACAACAGGGTCCCCAGAGAGCCCCCCCTACATCAGGGTCCCCAGAGAGACCCCCTACATCAGGGTCCCCAGATAGCCCCCAACTTACATCAGGGTCCCCATATAGACCCTCCTTACATCAGGGTCCCCAGAGAGCCCCAGTGTATATGCTCTTTCGCATAGGTAGCCAGGGGGTTAGTAAAAAACAGGCCATGGAGCTGCAGATTTAAAGCCCCCTGACCACCCCAATAAATTCCACCATTACAGCTGGACAGGGCTGTAAACATGATGCAGCTGCAGCTATTTTACCATGGCTAGCAGAGTCTGACAGATGGCAGTGCCTGACAAACACCCAATGAAGTCAAAGAGAGCATGTCACAACCACAAGCCAAACAATCGGCTTGTGATTGAGGTGCAGTTTTTATTTTATACAAGAATATAAAAACAAAAAAGACAAACATTCAGGAGGCAGCGGGATCACCTCATATATGCCTGGCTCACAAGCTGGAAATAAATACTGGCAGTGGCAGTAATTTGGGGGGGAGGAGGGGGGCTAAGAGGATACTGTATGTCCTAGGGGGCGTTTTGAGAGGATAGAGGACTTGTGCTTGGGGGGGGGGGGGGTGGATACTTTGTGCCATGCCCACAGTCTCTGCCCACCTCTTGTGCCATGCCTGCGGTCTCTACCAACCTCTTTTGCCATGCCTGCAGTCTCTGCCCACCTTTTGTGCCATTCCCGCAGTCTCTGTCCATCTCTTGTGCCATTCCCACAGTCTCTGGCCATCTCTCTCTCTTGTGACATGCCTGCAGTCTGTGCTCAGCTCTTGTGACATGCCCGCAGTCTCTGCCCACCTCATGTGCCATGCCCACAGTCTCTGCTTACCTCTTGTGCCATGCCCACCATCTCTGCCCACCTCTTGTGCAATGCCCAAAGTCTGTGCCCACCTCTTGTGCCATGCATGCAGTCTCTGCCCATCTCTTGTGCCGTGTCTGTGGTTTCTGACCGTCTGTCTCTTGTGCCATGCCCACAGTCTCTGCCCACCTCTTGTGCCATGCCTACAGTCTCTGCCCACCTCTTGTGCCATGCACGCAGTCTCTGCTCATCTCTTGTGCCATGTCTTTAGTCTCGGACTGTCTCTCTCTTATGCCATGCTCACAGTCTCTGCCCACCTCTTGTGCCATGCCGGAAGTCTCTGCCCATCTCTTGTGCCATGTGGGGAAGGGGGTTTGTATTTTGGAGGGGGGGTGGCAGGAGGACGGTTGGTGGGGGGGGGGGGCATCAAAATGCATCTTCGCCTAAATAGATAAAATTCCTTACACCGGCCCTGTCTGGCTGCTGTACTGCTTTCTGATCCACCGAAGATTGCTTTTCAGAGGGTGGTACATGCTGCTGTCCATTTAAAAGAGCCCTACGGCATAGGTCATAATTATGTTACCATCCAAAAGTGGAATTTCTGCAAGGAATTTATGGAGAGTCAACACCTGATGGAGAAGCAGGAAGATTGGCATGCGTTTTCTGTGTTGTTCTTTGGATTCCATTAAATAGGTTCATCCATATGTGTCACATTTTTACCACCTGTGTGTGGCCCTGCATTGGCCGCACTCGTTTTTAGCAGGCAGCAGCTGTTGCTGAACAGTGATTGTGTACACGTATGAATTGTCAGCTGCTGCAAAAGTTGTTGAATTTTATTATTGACACAGTCAGCCCAAGCAGACAGAGGGATTACTCTGAGCAATAAACTCATTAGCCAAATTCCACTCTGATTTCACTGAGGTTTCCAAGGAGGAATTGGAGGAATTATATCGGGTCTGTCAAAACTACCAAACTTTCCTCCAGAAACTCTGAGACAATGTTGTTTTCTACAGGACGTGACATGATATTATTGTTTTACCATAAAGCCGTATGCATATGGCAAAAAAAAAAAAAACAGCCTTTAGAAACAGTTTGTATTTTTTATGATAAACGCATCTTAGAAGCCCGTTCACACCAGAAACCCATGTTCCGTGTGTGTTTCCTGCACAAAAACGCACTACACTTGCAATTGGCAGTGGGTGTCAGTGTTAACAACAACACCCCATAGGCAGTTCACCAGCACAGTGCGTTTGCCTGCAGCAGCAGGTCACATTGTACAGTAGTGCTATACAATCCAGTTGCTGTGTGTTTTTTAAAGTAGCATGCACTTCTTTTGGTTTGGCCAGGCGCTATTTCAGCCAATTCTGATGAATGAGCTAAAATTGCACTGCACTCGGATCGCATGTGTATTGCGCAAGAATGAACTGTGCTTTCCTGCTGGATTCTGAGCACCACAAACCAAAAACACTATTTAATACATTTTTAATATTCAGAACAAACTCACCCATCTATCCATTCATCTATGTCTCTGTGTTTTATTTTGACAACTATCTGTGCCTATCCATGCCACCTATCAGTGCCCATCAGTGCTACCTATCAATGCCCACCAGTGCTACCTATCAATGCCCATCAGTGCTCCCTATCAGTGTCCATCAGTGCTGCCTATCAATGCCCATCAGTGCTGCCTATCAATGCCCATCAGTGCTGCCTATCAGTGCCCATCAGTGCTGCATATCAGTGCAGCCTATCCATGCCCATCAGTGCAGCCTATCAGTTCCCATCAGTACCGTCTATCAGAACTCATCAGTGCAGCCTATCAGTGCCTCATAGCAGTGCAGCATATCAGTGCAGCCTCACCAGTGCCACCTCATCAGTGATGCCTCATCAGTGCCCAACAATGCAGCATCCTCAGTGCACATCAGTGAAGTAGAAAATTTACTTATGTGCAAAATTGTATAGTAGAAACTAAGAAAAAAATCATAATGATAACAATTTCATATGGGTAAAGTGTTACATGAACAAAGCAATTGTTATTTAAAGTGCGACAGCGCTGAAAGCTGAAGATTGGCCCGAGCAAGAATAGGGTGAAAGTGCCCAGTAGGAAAGTGGTTAATATGCCGTGTGCATGAAGCCTAAAACAGACACTGCAGAAGACAAATATGAATGTAAGTATTTGGACTTTAATATTTTTTCAATTTAAAGGGCCAGGTCACACGGCAGTGATATTTTATTTACAGGTGGGCCCCGTCAGCCCTTGCCATCTTATGTGTCCTGGTTACTCCAACAGTAAGATCTCACTTTCTGGCCACCTGTGTGTTCCAGTTCCTACTGGTAATGTAAGAAGGCTTGGGTTCTGCTCCCCAGCCACGGGAGAGGCGTGTTTCACCCCCTAGTTGGCCTAATCGCTGAGGCTAGTCAGGGTCCTGTGTCTGATAGGTTGCCATTTTTCAATAGAATATTGCAGCCTAACAAGCTGTTTTATACGATCTGCACCAGCTCATTACCTATCATGTTGGCTGGTATCAGTAATAGGAGCATTAGAGCGGTACTTTTTTTGTTTGTCTACATTTCAGCTCCTTCTGTTACATTTTACATAAAAATGAAATTAACCATGGAGAGTAGAACCCCTCATAATGGGCAAACCCAGGAATTAAAGCAGTATTAAGCCCCCATTCTCACTAATGCGTTTTTTCATATGTTTCCTGTCATACTGCTCGATAATGGAAATTCCATTATTCCCTTTAGTGGCCAATTGTCTTCAATGGGGAGCAGCTGCAGTGAATTTTTTGAAAAGGTGGCGGCGTTTCTTTGGACATAAGAATTGGTAAGCTGCAATATAAAACCCAATGGTTTTTGGTTTAATACCACTTTCAGTGGAGACTGGAGAGATCTCACCAATAGCGCCCCAGAGAGATAATTGGCAGTTTTCTCTTCACCAGCTACTAAAAAAATAAATTTGACCGTAGATGGTAGAAACCTTCAGAATGAGCGGACTCATTAGAAAATAAAGTGAAGAGATCTCATTGACAGAGTCATGCAGAGATAACTTCCAGTGCCACACTATGTAAATATTCACCTCCTCAGTGATATCATGTATAGGCCATGAAATGGAAGAAGGCAAAAACACAAAGCATAATCAAGTAAAAGTATGGGTTTATTATTAAAACAGATGGATACTTACAAAAGGAAGAAAAAGTAATGGAAACTCAGCTGACATCAGCCTGCTAAGCCCCAACCGATGCGTTTCGTTACTAAAAGAAGTCAGGGGCCGGTGCGTCACTTTGACTGAATTGATGATCTAGACCAGCCTTTCTCAACCTTTTCAACACAGAGGAACCCTTGAAATAGTTCTCCAGTCTCTGGGAACCCCTGATAAAAATGAGAAATCTGCAACTTATGATACATTAGTGTGATGGTCAGTGGAAATAATGGTCCCTACACTTGTGGTCATTGGGAAGAATTGCCTCCTTACAGATAGCTAAAAAGATCAATGGTGTCAGTGGGAACTTATCCAAAAGGCAGAAATGGACCAATGCTGAAGGAACCCCTACCAACCTCTGGAGAAACCCAGGGTTCCACGGAAGTCTTTTTGAGAATCACTGATCTAGAGGGTAAGGATAGATATTGAAGGACTAATGCCGTGTACACACAATCTGAGTTTTCGTCTGAAAAATCTTGCATGGTTTTTCCGATGGAATTCCGCTCAAGCTTGTCTTGCATACACACGGTCACACAAAAGTTCTCTGAACTTTCAACCATCAAGAACATGGTGACCTACAACACTATGATGAGCCGAGGAAATTAAGTTCAATGCTTCCGAGCATGCGTCGAATTGTTTCCGAGCATGCACAGGAATTTTGCGTGTCGGAATTGCTACAGTCGATCGGAATTTCCGATCAGAACTTTGTCCATTGGAAAAAATAGAGAACATGCTCTCAGTCTTTTTCTGCAAGCAATTCTGCCAGCAAAAGTCCGATGGAGCATACACAAGGTCGCAATTTCCGACCAAAACCTCACATCAGACTTTTTTGCTGGCGGAATTTCCGATTGTGTGTACAGGCCATTAGAGTTGTCGCAGGAGGACCTACATTTTGGTGCTGCATGGCACTCTATTACACAATTGAAATGTGAGCACATTGACTAGCTTTATAGTGAGTTTTGTTTGGACATACTACACTATATGTTTTGCTTTTTGGTCATTTTTTGAGTGTCTCCAGCGGGTATAGAAGGATGAGGATTAATCTGCAGAATTATATTGCACTTATGGAAGAAAGGAGAAACGGAGACAGGACGCATTCTATCTTTCAGGCATGCACTTTATTCTGATTCATAAATGAAGAGACTCTCATTTTATTTGGTGAAGACCATTGTGAGAGCATTTTGATTAATTTTTAAGGACATTTTCAAAGGCTGGTTGTTGAATATACAGTATATATATTCCTGCTATGGAGCAGAGGTAATCCAGCAGCAAATTTTTAGTCCTAGTGTTCTGATATTTTGTAAATATATTCTTTAGCCTTTATTTGCCGATTCAATAATTTTGATCGATTCGTACATCAGTCAGATGATAAACTCGAAGCATGCAAGGTGACCATTAGAAGAGGAAGTTAAAGCAGTTCTTCTCCGTGTTTGAAATAATTAAAAATCGGCAGCTACAAAGTACTGTTGCTGTTGAATTTCAATAAAAGGACATTCCCTATCCATGGGATCCAACTCCATCCTCACCTAAACCAATTTTTTTGCCATTCTTCAGGTAGCCAGAGTCTTTGCAGCTTGTCAGGCATCTTCCCACTGCACATACATGAGCCACACTGTGCTTTGTGAATGGTCTTGCAGCCTTCTGGGACCTGTGACGTGTCCCAGAAGGTTGTGGTCGGGGGTGGGGGAGAACTTCCGGTGGATCCCCTTCCAAAAAAGAAGTGGGAGTGGGTACCTGTCAAAACCAGGTAGCCACTCCCACCCCCCAAAAAAAGTGCCAAAAATAGAAGAGTTGGGGGGAGAAGGGCATAAAGCGGAATTTCCCCTTGGGGGGAAGCTTTGCTTTAATAGAGATAGAAAATACAGTAGAAAGTAACAAGAGAAAAGGAAGGAGGGAGAACGGAGGAAGTGAGAAGGGAGGGAAAGGGGTTTTGGGATCGGGATACCCAAAACCCTCTCTGGGGGTGACACCTATACCAAATCTCTTAGCTCAGAGTTGTTAGGAGGTGTCTGTTGAAAGTAGGTAGGAGGAAGGTTAGTATACTTTTCACACATTGGCTTCAATGATATGTCTGAGGACTTTTTGTACATAAGGTTGTCCACCTGCTTTGGAAAATGACAGAGTAAATGTTTGAATAGGGATAATTCATTTTTTTCAGCCAAACATTTTTCTTGCCACAAAAAACAATGCTTGACATACATGTGTATTATCTTTTTTGCAAAAAAAAAAGTATTTTTGCGAAATTCTGCTAGCAGTGATCAGGGGTTTTGCCATATTGTGCAAGTAAGCACCACATACAGCAATTGCACCTGGTGGCAGATTAAGGGCCCGTATCTATGGGCTTTTGTGTCAATGGCATCAATTTGAGACACTTCTAAGATAATACAGAATTCATTGACAGGTGCAGTTCACCTACAACTGACATTCTGACCTACTTCAAGCAGGTCAAATACATTCCCAAAAACCTGTATGAAGGTTTAAAACCCAGTTGAAATCAAACAAAAGCCTGTTGACACAGTTCTTTACTTGCCACAGTGCCCCCTCCAGGGATGCAACAGCCTCAATCTCCCTCATCGCTCCATTAACGTTGCTGATGTCTTCGACCAATCTACATTTGGGTTGATGATCTAACTCACATGCCTGTACACAAAAATTAACGTTATTGTGATGTCTCGTTTTTTGTTTTTAAATAACAAACATGTTAAACTTACCTGCTCTGTGCAGTGGGTTTGCACAGAGCAGCCCAGATCCTCTTCTCAGGTGCCTCTTCTGTGCTCATTTCCCCTCCCTCCTGTCCAGTGCCCTCACAGCAAGCAGCTTGCTATGGTGGCACCCGAGCCAAGCTGCAGCTCCCTGTGTTCTTTCAGACACAGAGCTGCGGTTCCTCCTCCCCCCTCTCCTGATTGGCTAACTGACTTGGATTGACAACAGCGGGAGTCATTGATGCCGCTGCTGTGGCTCAGCCAATCAGGAGGGAGAGGGACTCACAGACGTCGCTGGACAGAGATGGTGCTCAGGTAAGTATTAGGTGGGCTGAAGGGGGCTGCTGCACACAGAAGGCTTTGTATCATAATGCATAAAATACTTCTGACTTCACAACCCCTTTATTTATTCTGAGAATGTACACTAGGCATGCTAACAATGTACTCTGAGCTGCACATGCATGGCTCAGTGTACATTTGTTAGAAAAATTGTTGGCTGGTATAAGGGACATTTTTTTTGCAGAAAAGATAAACATAGGGGGGAATTGGCAAAGAGTTATGGAAACACACGCAAGCCCCTTTGCTGTCTAGGAGCGTTCAGTTCTCTGTTTTGCTGTGTCTGTGACAGTCAGCATAGAGAACAGAGAGCTCAGAACGGAAGGAGAAAGGTTGTTAACTCTGCAAGCTCTGCTCGTGTAGTGTAATCACTGCATGAGCAGAGAGGGGGTTTGTCAGCTGTCTGTAGGAATCTGCGGCAGTTTTCTATATGGAAAACCGCTGCTTTCCCTCTGTTAAATAGGTACAGACCTGTGCTAGTTGCTATTTCATTCTGAAAGCTGGCGTGGGTGGCACAGATGGATCTGAAACAGGTCTATCTGCTTAGTTATTACATTTAAAAAAAATCCCAACCAGCAGCAGTGTTTGTGTTTGAAGTCTTTAGCACCACTTTAAAAAGTACATAATAGATAATGCCAGTTAGTATTGTGCTAAAGCTTGTGTGCGAACCATTGTTCAGTTATTTTAAGATGGATAAGTTGACATGTGAAAAGATTGTTTGCCTACTGAAAACTGATAAAACATTCCAGCTCTTCCGATCAATTTTTATGGTGATGTCTATTTCGAATGAGCCAGCATTGTTAGAGCAACCTTTATCTTGAAATGGTTCATTTCATTATTTGGAATAAAATAAACCTGAATTGACATAAAATGTAAGTTAACAGTACTGAAATATGTCACTTTACAGTGTTCATTAAATCCTATGCTAGGTTTCAAAGGACTGTCCCATTCCTATTGCATCCCAAGCCCTTTGTACTGTGAAGTCTGAAATAAAGCCCTTCTTTTTCCAGCACTTAACCTCACCTTCTGTCAATAAGGTGTATTACTTGAACTCCACAGGGACCCAAGAATTGAGATAAAGCTAAATCTCGCTAATTTTCTAAATGAATGTACAAAAATTCTTAGTGCATTCGATGACTTAAAGGGGTAGTAAAGGCAGAAGTTTTTTTATCGTAATGCATTCTATGCTTTAAGTTAAAAAGCCTTCTTGTGTGCAGCAGCTTCCCCAGCACCCCCTAATACTTACCTGAGGTCCATCTCTGTCCAGCGATGTCCACGAGTATCTCAGTCATCTGAGAGTCTCCTTCCTGATTGGCTGAGAAACAGGACTGGCGCCATTAGCTCCTGCTGCCAATCAAAGTCAGCTAGCCAATCAGGGGAGAGAAGGGGCAGGACTGGGTTGGGAGTCTGTGTCTGAATGGACACAGGGAGCTGTGACTCAGCTTGGGTGCACCCATAGCAAGCTGCTTGCTGTGTGGACACTCAACAGGAGGGAGGGGCCAGGATTACAGAAGAGGAACCTGGGAAGAGGAGGATCCGGCCTGCTCTGTCCACTGCAACAGAGCAGGTAAGTATGACATGTTTCTTATTTTTATAGGAAAAAAAGAGACTTTACAATCACTTTAACAAATGTAGGTTGAAAGTACTTTAAAAGTTGCTTTCTTTTAACATTTGATTTTAATGGACTTTCTGAAATGGAAACCACATACGCTGTTAGGGCTCATTTACACCTGAAGTTGGGGGTGGTAAAACCAGGTGGTTGAGCCGTGGTTTTACAAATCCCAGCTGCCCACCTAACAAACAACCGTTCATGGATGTACACATACCTCCTCAACAACCCTTCCCCCTCGGAGAAGGAAATGATCACCAGGTGAGGCACTGTGGAATGATGAGTGCTGGCAATTAACCAACAGCTGAGCACTGAAAAGGGAGGGCTGAGCCCAGCCCTGACAATAGCATATTATAATGTACATATAGGACTATGTAATGTACAGTATTGTAAATAGCAGTGATGGTGAACATTGGCACCCCAGATGTTATGGAACTACATTTCCCATGATGCTCAACTACACTGCAGAGTGCAAGAGCATCATGGGAAATGTAGTTCCAAAACATCTGGGGTGCCAGTACTCAGAGCAGACCCTGTCCAAATTAGCTATGCCCCTATGGGGCATCCAAGCAGGCTCATTCCCAAGCCATTGCTCTGTATGTCCATTCACGCACAGAGCGTGGCTTGGCCCCATCGCCTCTCTCTCTCCTCATTGGTTAGCTAGCTGTGATTGACAGTAGCGGGAGCCAAAGGCTACTGCTGCTGTCTCAGCCAATGAGGAGTGAGAGACCTGGGAGAGCCGAGGCTCTCGTGCACAATGCTGGATCGAGATCAGGCTCTGTGTATAAAGTGTGGCAGCTCCGGTGGTTGGGGAGGGAGGTTAGGATTCAGTACACTGAAAAAGGAATGTCCAATGTGGACACTCCTTCCCCAGGCATACATGGACAAATTCATGTGTGTGTGTGTGTCTGGGTACATGAATTGGGTGCAAGCACTTTTGGTGCTGCTTTACAAAGGAATTCTACAACACCCTTTATGATTTGCCTCGAGTACCTCATGCATTGCTGGTCGATGCCAGTAAAAAGGTCAATGGCAATACTCTGTTTCCCTGAAAATAAGAACTAGCGTGATTGTCGGTGATGACTGCAATATAAGCCCTACCTCCCAAATAAGCCCTAGTTAAGGCCCTTCTAGGTCTTATTTTCAGGGTAGGGCTTATTTTCGGGGAAACAGGGTAGGATTCCTTCCCCTAAAGGTTGTGGTTATCAGTGGAGAACCTTATACAAGAATTAGTAGTCAGTGCAATATGTTTTTTATTAAAATCAGCTGTTCATTTTTAAAAAGCATCTATTCTGTGATAGAATGCAATCTTGCCTACATTTACAGATAATTTCTGTTTCTAATCACAGAAAATAATGTCTCAAAAGAAAACTTAATACTAAATGAAATATCTTTTTGTGACGTTTATTAAATTGGGAAATAAACATAAGTTTGTATTCTAAATGTTGTTCCTCAATAAACAGTAATATATGAGGCCCACAAAAAACATTAATAGACAATAAAAACTGAAATAACTTTTATGCAAAGAAAGAATTTATGGTGCAGCTGGCATGTGCTGAAAGCCTGGGACAAATATTTCAAACCTGGAAATGTCCATTGAAATCAGGGACTGCTGGTAACAATGGGCATTAGCATCTCTTTATGTGACTAGACCAGGATGACTAGAGGAACAAAGAAGCTCATTGTGCACCAAATCAGTGTCCACATTGGACATTCCTTTTTCAGTGTACTCAATCCTAACCTCCCTCCCCAACCACTGGAGCTGCCACACTTTATACACAGAGCCCAGTCCAGCATTGTGCACGAGAGCCTTGGCTCTGTCACGTCTCTCCCTCCTATTGAGCATCTGTGGGGCATCCTCAAAGAAGGTGGTGGAGCGCAAGGTCTCTAACATCCACCAGCTCCGTGATGTCATCATAGAGGAGTGGAAGAGGACTCCAGTGGCAACCTGTGAAGCTCTGGTGAACTCCATGCCCAAGAGGGTTAAAGCAGTGCTTGAAAATAATGGTGGTCACACAAAATATTGACACTTTGGGCCCAATTTGGACATTTTCACTTAGGGGTGTACTCACTTTTGTTGCCAGCGGTTTAGACATTAATGGCTGTGTGTTGAGTTATTTTGAGGGGACAGCAAATTTACACTGTTATACAAGCTGTACACTCACTAGGTTACATTGTAGCAAAGTGTCATTTCTTCAGTGTTGTCACATGAAAAGATATAACAAAAATGTGAGGGGTGTACTCACTTTTGTGAGATACTGTATTTCAGTCAGTTCTTCATAATGAAATTAAATCTAGAGAAATATGCTCAACAAGGACACAGAGCTGTAAAAAGTGGCAAATTGTTCCCAATGTCCACTATTCAAAAAAAAAAAAAAATGGTGGTTGGAGATACACTTTAAACACTTCAATACCAGGCACTTAAACACCTTCCTGCCCAGACCAATTTTGAGCTTTCAGCGCTGTCGCACTTTGAGTGACAATTGCGCGGTCGTGCTACACTTTAATCCCCTCTGCGGTTTTTATTTTATTTTATTTTTATTTTTTGCTAAACAAATAAAAAAATACCGAAAATGTTGAAAAAAAAAATTATTTTTTGTTTCAGTTTCAAAACTTTGTAAATAAGTAAGTTTTCTCCTTCACTGATGGGCACTGATGGGGTTACACTGATGGGCAATGATAAGGTGGCACTGATGGGCACCGATGAGGTGGCACCAATGAAGTGGCACTGATGAGGTGGCATTGATGGACACTGATATGTGGCACTGATAGGCGGCACTGATGGGCACTGATAGGCGGCACTGATGGGTGGCACTGATGGGTGACACAGATGGGCACTGATAGGTGGCACAAATTGGCACTGATAGCTGGCACGGATTGGCATGGATGGGCGGCACGGATGGGCATGGGTAGGCGGCACAGGTGGGCATGGGTAGGCGGCACAGATGGGCATGGGTAGGCGGCACAGATGGGCATGGGTAGGCAGCATAGATGGGCATGGATGGGCACTGATAGGTGGCACAGATGGGAACTGATAGGCATACTAGCTCATTATGCCTTAGTCTTGCAGGTTGTTTTTTTTTACAACCATTTTAACAGCCCTTACTTGACTTTACCCTTATGCCCTGTACACACGATTGGACATTCTGACGACAAAATCCATCGGAATTCTCAAACTTTCTGTGTCGGAAATTCCAACAGAAATAGTCCGATGGAGCCTATACACGATCGGAATTTCTGACATCACAATCCGATCGCACATTTTCTGTCGGAAATTCTGACTGTGTGTACAGGGCATTAGGGCCTGTTCACACCATAGAAATGCAGTCTGGATGTGCTCTAGATGATTTTTTGCATGCGTGTTTTTGATGCGTTCCAGTGCATTTTTGATGTGTTTTTGGTGCGTTTTTGATGCAGTCCAGTGCATTTCCTCCCCCCCTTTTTTTTCCTTAACCGTAAGGGCCAGTTCACACCATAGAAATGCAGTCCGGGTGCGCTCCAGATGCTTTTTTGCATGTGCGTTTTTGATGCATTCCAGTGCGTTTTTGATGCAGTCCAGTGCATTCCCCCCCCCTTTTTTTTTCTTTAACGTTAAATAAGAACATGGGTGTTCCAGTGCGTTTTTGGTGCATTTAGTTGCGTTCCGGTGCATTCCGTGAGTTTTTGATGCTTTTTACATCGTTCCAGTACAGTCCAGTGCAGGAAAAATGCAGCATGTTCTACTTTTTTTTTCTGGAACTGGAATGCACTGATACTACAAGCACTGGTGTGTCATTGAAAACCATATAACCTACTTTCTATGTGTTTTTGATACAGAAAAAAATCATATGGTGTGAACTGGCCCTTAGGGTGATAACCTGACTGCAGAACTGCTTTTTCAATAACCTGCAATACTATACAAATACTTTTCAAAAAACATACCATACTGTACAGTAAGAGGCAACATGCTGTTTGTAAAGTGCACAAAGTAAAAAAAAAGTGCACGCTAACCGAGTTGCAGAGAGTCTTGTCACTCTTCTCATGAGCATACGTTCTTTCGCTGGATTTCCTGGTTTCCACACAGCCAGACACGGGATCAAAATAACGATTTAAGAAACTGCAATTTGCAAGTTTAGTGATTTGGAGCTGCCCCCCCCCAACAGTGCTTCGCTAGGTAATAGCCGACAAGTATCCTATAGTGGATCTGGCCCTTGGATGAATAGGTAGGCGAGTCTGTATAGACTGGACAAACAGGTATCTCCTATGTCAAGGATGATGAAAAGCCTAGCTGTGCCAACTGTAACTACAATCATCAGAGCTGCTTTTTGAAGCACAGAATCGATCAACTGTCCTGCTGTGTTTTATTTTGATGAATGGATCGCACATAGGTTTACCGCTTTAAAATGCTGCTACTGACACCAAGAAATGTTGTTTCATATAAGCGCTTTATATAAGTGTTTTATATTTTTTATCCAGCTACAAGCAGCAAATAATCACGGTTACTAAAATGCTAGTGAAGTTGCATAGTGTATGGCCAGGCTAGGATTACATGTATTTCCTTTTGTCTTCCTCCTTTGAAATCATATAGCTATCAGTCCAGAGAGAAAGTTAGATGCTGCGATACCCATTAAAGTGGACCTTTAATTACTGTGCAAGTCTGTATTAATATATTATAACAACAATCAACATATTTATTTAAAAAAAATTGGAACTGGCCAGAAAGGGATTTTTTTGACGCAATTGTCCAGCTTAACAACTTCAGCCCCGGACCAATTTGCTGGGCAAAGACCAGACCACTTTTTGGGATTCGGCACTGCGCCGCTTTAACTGACAATTGCGCGGTCATGCGACATGGCTCCCAAAGAAAACTGACATCCTTTTTTTCCCACAAATAGAGCTTTCTTTTGGTGGTATTTGATCACCTCTGCGTTTTTTATTTCTTGCGCTATAAACAAAAAAAGAGCGACAATTGTGAAAAAATGCATTATTTTTAAAATTTTTCTATAATAAATATCCCCCAAAAATATATAAAAAAAACATTTTTTTTCCTCAGTTTAGGCTGATACGTTTTCCCCTACATATTTTTAGTAAACAAAAAAAATCACAATAAGTGTTTATTGATTGGTTTGTGCAAAAGTTATAGCGTTTACAAAAAAGGGGATAGTTTTATGGCATTTTTATTAATATTTTTTTTTTACTGGTAATAGCAGCGATCAGCGATTTTTATCATGACTGCGACATTATGGCGGACACATCGGACATTTTTGGGACTATTGTCATTTATACAGAAATCAGTGCTATACAAATGCACTGATTCCTGTGTAAATGACACTGGCAGTGAATGGGTTAACCACTAGGTGGCAGTGTAGGGGTTAAGAGTGTCCTGGGGCGTGTTTATAACTGTGAGGGGGGGGGGCGTGGCTGTGTGTGACACATCACTGATCTCTGCTCTGATAACAGGGAGCTGTGATCAGTGTACTGTCACTAGGCAGAACGGGGAGATGCTTGTTTACATTAGCATCTACCCGTTCTTCCTCCCTGTGAGACGATCGTGGGTATCCCCGCGGCGATCGAGTCCACGGGACCCGCAATCGGACTCACGGAGGCCCCGACTGGCGCGCACGCGAAAGCACGTGGTAAATTTAAAGGGATGTGCAGTTACACCCATTCTGCTGGCGCACATCCCGGTTATTGTCAAATAACGTCCGCAGGAGGGATCTCTCATCCTCGGCAGGCGTCATATGAGATTCTGGGCTTTCCGGTCGTCTAGGGGGCACGTGCACGTGAGGCCACCACGTCACTCGGGAGCCGGTGTGTGTGCCCGCCGGGCACCTGCGATTGCCGGTAACAGAGCCAGGAAGTGGATCTGTGTGTTTTGCTGTCAGGGGAGAGGAGACTGATCATGTGTTCCCAGTACAGAGGAACACTGATCGGTCTCCTCCCCTTGTGAGTCCCCTCCCCCTACAGTTAGAATCACACCCTAGGTAACACAGTAACCCCTTGATCGCCCCCTAATGTTAACCCCTTCCCTGCCAGTGACATTTTTACAGTAATTAGTGCATTTTTACAGCACTGATCACTATATAAATTAAATGATAAGTGAATGGTCCCAAAAAAGTGTCAAAAGTGTCTGATGTGTCTGCCCAATGTCACAGTCACAAATAAAAACGCAGATGGCTGCCATTACTAGAAAAAAAAGAAGAAAGCGCAAACCAATCAATATGCACTTATTGCGATTTTTTTTTTGGACCAAAAATATGTAGAAGAATATATATTGGCCTAAACTGAGGAGAAATTATTATAATTTTTTGTATTTTTTTTTCAAATTGGGATATTTATTATAGGAAAAGGTAAAAAAAAGTTGTTGTTTTTTTCAAACTTGTCACTCTTCTTTTGTTTATAGCACAAGAAATAAAAACCACAGATGTTATCAAATACCACCAAAAGAAAGCACCATTTGTGGGAGAAAAATGATAAACATTTCATTTGGATACAGTGTTGCATGACCGCGCAATTGTAATTTAAAACTGAAAATGGGCCTGGGTAGGAAGGGGGTGAAAATGCCCTGTATTGAAGTGGTTAAACATGTACTGCAATGCATGTGAACTAAAAATCCCTGTTTTTGTGCAGTTTGTTAAAACAGAATTTTTAGTGTTAACATGTGGTCACACCCCTTTAGCAGCTGATGGGTTATATATGTATAAGCTACTGACATTTAAACACAGTTATCTTATTTCTATAACTTTAAGTAAAGGGCCTTACATATGAGTGGTCCAATCAGATCCTCCTGTCAGTGTTTCAGGTGGATCTGATCAGAACATCACTTCCGCCCATAGGTCTTAAAGGGACATTTTTTTTTTTCAAATGGCATTACATTTTTTTTTTCACTATATTGCATTTTAGTGTAAATATGAGATCGGAGGTCTTTTTGACCCCAGATCTCACATTTAAAAGGTCCTGTCACGCTTTGTTTCTATTATAAGGGATGTTTACATTCCTTGTAATAGGAATAAAAGTAACACTTTTTTTTTTAAAGAACAGTGTAAAAATTAGGGCTCATACTGATTAAAATTTTTGGGTTCGATTAATCAATTTTTTTAAATTGATTAATCGACTCATTTATATTAATTATAACGCACATACAGATCCAAATACTTTTAGCTGATCTCTTTGCATTGCAACTCTGCATTAGTCAGTGATAAATGTGGTATACACTATATACAATCACACGACACTAGTTAGTTTCCACAATCCATGACTTAAAGTGGTGTTGCCACCAAAAAAATAAAACTACTTAAAATTCTTAAAAAAATAAAATAAAAAAAATAATTGGCAAAAAAAAATATTTTTACTCACCTCTAAATACCGGTTGCTAGGGGGTCCCTCGTAGTCTGCCTTCTTCATTGCCCGGGCTGGTGACATCACTTCCCCTCGCGCCGCACATTCACCTGGGACCTGTCATGTGTCCCAGGTGACTGTACGGCGTATCACGGCGCCCTTCGCCGCTCGCGCATGCGCAGTGGGTGCCCGGCTGTGAAGCCACAGCCGGGTGCCCACAGTATGCATGACGGCGCCGCGAGCGGAGCGGGGAGCGAGGGGGGGCTTCGTTCCCCCGCATCGCTGGACCCTGGGGCAGGTAAGTGTCCGATTATTAAAAGCCAGCAGCTGCAGTATTTGTAGCTGCTGACTTTTAATTTTTTTTTTTTAGGGGGTACCCCACTTTAACTTCACAGTTCACACAAATACGTTTTAAATTCAAACTGTAGCACTGACGTAAGTCATTTTTTTCCCACAGTAGCGTGACAATCCCTCCACCTCCGGTCTAACTAATCACTCTCACCTTTTGGCATGGACCCCTGAGCAAACAGGTGGTCATGCAAGCGGGTATCAAAAGGGTTAACACGGAGCATAAACTTCTCTCATGTCTCCTTAGATCTCAGCAAGGACGCCAGGTCATGGGTAGAAAGAAAAGATCTAAGTGCTCACCGCTTAAGTATAAGATTTAATTTTTGTGTTCAAACACAAACTACTCACATAAAGATGATAAAAACACAGCATGTAAAGCCGACAATCGTGTTAGTTCCGTAGGGCAGCAGCGGGTGACGTTGTGAGTAGCTCTTCCCCCGTACGCGTTACGTTCAATCAGAACTTTGACATCACCGGACTCCTCCCCTCTTCCCTTCCTAAGCAGACGGAGGCACTTGGGGAAGGGGAGAGGAGCCCGGTGACGTCAATCTCCGACGGAACTCCCTGTAGACCCGGAAGCCAGCGGAGAGGTGAGTACCGATCAAAAGAATTTTGATCCATCAAAAAAAAAAAATAACGATTAATTGAGGAATTAATTTTTAATTTCCACAGCCCTAGTAAAAATAAAAGGTAAAATAAATAAGAATAATAAAAAAAATATTTTAAACGCACCCTGTCCCGCCGAGTTTGTGTGCAAATGCGAACACACACGTGAGTAGCACCTGTATATGAAAACGGTGTTTAAACCACATATTTGAGGTATCGCCACGATCGTTAGAGCAAGAGCAACAATTCTAGCCCTAGACCTTCTCTGTAACTCAAAACATGCAACCTGTAGAATTTTTTAAACGTCGCCTATGGAGATTTTTAAGGGTAAAAGTTTGTCGCCATTCCACGAGCAGGCAAAATTTTGAAGCGTGACATGTTGAGTATCAATATACGCAGCATAACATTATCTTTCACCATATAAAATTTTTTTACTGTCGTCTTATTTTTTTAAATAAAGAAAAAATCCCCAAAAAGTGCGCTTGTAAGACCGCTGCTCAAATACGGTGTGACAGAAAGTATTGCAACGACTGCCATTTTATTCTCTAGGGTGTTAGAAAAAAATATATGTAATGTTTGGGGGTTCTAAGTAATTTTCTAGCAAAACGTTTTTAACTTGTAAACACCAAATGTCAGAAAGAGGCTCGGTCCTAAAGTGGTTAAAAGAGTCAGCAGCATGCAAAATATGGTGTGACTTTTCTCGAAGCGTAAGATTAAAAGAGAGCTTTTCACACTAACATTTAATGTCTGCTATGCTATCATCCAAAGGATCTTATCCTAAAAACACTGCATGTGTGACAGGATCTGAGCATTCCCTGTTGACTTCCACACTGTGGTGATGCCATGTTCATTGGCTTAAGAGTTGGCATGCTGTGATTTTCAATTAAAAAAGAGCACAAGCATGAAAACTGCTTGTGTGGCTTTGCCTTTGGCTAGGATCAGATGAGACATTTAAATTCTGGGAAATATTTAAATACGAAATTGTGTACAAGTTTTACATGGAGCTGATCTCTGCATCATCTCAGTATGGAAATTAGGAATTGCTTGGATCCTGTCAGTCAAATGGACTGTAGTTTAGTAGTGTCGTTTTTAATGTGGTTGTAAATGCAGAAGGTTTTTTTTTAATTCTATGCAGTAAGGTAAAAAAAATCTTCTGCATGCAGCTTCCCCTGCAGCCCCTCCTAAATACATACCTGAGTCCGATCTTGATCCAGCGATATGCTCAGAGCCAATGACAAGGGAGCGTGGGTGGGGGCCGAGCCCAGCTCTGTCTCTCTTAAGAACATACAGGGCAGGGCAAGCAAGCAGCTTTTTATAAGGGTTCCGGTGTCCTATCACATTGTGTCCGCTGTGTACTGCACAGATTCCGAAAATAGCCGAAGATGAACGGCGCCTGCACCGTGAGTCCAGGTTCTAGCCCCACCATCCAAGTGGACATAGAGTTGGAATAAAAAGAGCCGAGCGCAGCAAGGCCGTGCCTGAAGCGTGGCGAGCGGCCCTCTAATATTTGCAGCCCTATGTCCACGTGGATGGTGGGGCTAGCACCTCCACTCACGGTGCAGGCGCCGTTCATCTTCAGAGATTTTCCCAATCTCCTTCTGCTCCGTACAGCGCAGGACCCAAAAAGAGGTGGATCAGGTCTGCTTTGTACAAAACAATTGCACAGAGCAGGTATGTATAACATGTTGCTCCACAGTATTTCTGAATATTTCTGAACATATTTTGAATATTTCTGAATGTTATTGAATATTTCTGAATATTCTTGAAAGTTCAAAAAATAAACTCTGATAAAAAAAAAAAAAAGTATAGCATGTTTGCTCTTTTAACTGCTTAACCGATATACGTCGGAATGGCACGGCTGGGCACAGGCACGTACAGGTAATTTGCCCTTTAAGTGTCCAGCTGTGGGTCGTGTGCACGCCGCCGGCGGCGCACTAGCGACCCGGTCCTGAGCTCCGTGACCGTGGCCATGGGACCCACAATCGGGTCACAGAGCTGAAGAACGAGGAGAGGTAAGTGTAAACAAACCTCTCCTCGTGCTTCCTACTGAGGCTGTCACTGATCGCCTGTTCCCTGTCATAGGGAAAGACTATCAGTGACGTCAAACACCAAGCCACGCCCCCCCTACAGTAAAAAACACACACACACTCTTAACCCCTACACTGCCCCCTAGTGGTTAACCCCTTCACCGCCAGTGACATTTTTACAGTAATCAGTGCATTTTCAATTGTACTGATCGCTGTAATAATGACAATGGTCCCAAAAATTGTCCGATGTGTCCACCATAATGTCGCAGTCACAATAAAAATCGCTGATCGCCGCCATAACTAGTAAAAAAAAAATATTAAAATGCCATAAAACTATCCCCTATTTTGTAGACGCTATAATTTTTGTGCAAACCAATCAATAAACGCTTATTGCGATTTTTTTTTTACCAAAAATATGTAGAAGAATACGTATCGGCCTAAACTGATGAAAAAAAATTTTTTTTTGTTTTTTTTATATATTTTGAGGGATATTTATATTTATTATAGCAAAAAGTAAAAAATATTGCATTTTTTTCAAAATTGTCACTCTATTTTTGTTTATAGCGCAAAAAATAAAAACCGCAGAGGTGATCAAATACCACCAAACGAAAGCTGTATTTGTGGGAAAAAATGGATGCCAATTTTGTTTGGGAGCCACGTCGCAAAACCGCGCAATTGTCAGTTAAAGCGACGCAGTGCCGAACCGCAAAAAGGGGCTTGGTCCTTTAGCTGCAAAATGGTCCAGGGCTTAAGTGGAAAAGAAAAAAAAGGTTAAGGCTGGATTCACATATGAGCATGCAGCGTCTCACAGCAGGAGTCCAGTGCGTCCTCAGTCACCGTTTCATGTCTGATTGAAGACCGAATTTTTGGCTGAATTCAGACCTGAAAGAGGCGGACAGGGCTCCTGTGCAATAGCACTGGAGCTGCATAGAGAGCCGGTCACAATCTCCTGCTGTGTGCATGGGATGCGGGCAAACCCACATTCAATTCACACTAGTGTAAACCCAGCCTTAATATTACGTTAATTATAGTATATTTCCAGCCCAAACTATTTTTTTGTTCTGGATAGTGGCTAGGGATTTGAACCTTTGTTAGGCCCCTTTCACACTAACGTTCCGTTCAGGCCCGCCTGTCAGTTTTTCAGGCGGACCTGAACGGATGCTCCATAGAGCTCTATGGAGTGTCGGATGTCAGCGGTGTCATGTCTGCTGACATCCGACCCACTCCGATTCGAAAAAGTGTGACGGAGGAAAAAGCTATTTTTCCATCCGTCATCGGATCAGATCGGGTGATGACGGACACTGCGGTCCATCGTCACCCGATCTCCCATAGGGGAGAGCGGCGCTGTGACAGGTTCGTCCCTGCGCAGTGTGCAGAGACGAACCTGTCATCTTCCTGCTCAGCGGGGATCGGCGGAGCGATCCCCGCTGAGCAAGCGGATATCCATGGGGCGGATCACCACTGATCCGCCCCATGTGAAAGGACCCTTAGACTCTTACTGCTAAGACCGGGGCGCAGCTAGATTGGTTTACTCTCACTAAGGCCTCATGCCTACAGGCGTCTGGGTCATGCAACTTCATTTTGGATGTATTTCCTTGCCGGTGACTCACAGGTACTACATACAGCAGCCAATAAAAATGTGTGGCTGTAAGCCCTTGTACACACGGTTGGAGATTCCGTTGGAATCTTTCCTATTGGACCATTTTGTCGGATATTCCGACTGTGTGTGGTCTGCATCGGACTGTTTCCATCGGAATATCCGACGGACCAACTTTTCCAACTTGCCGGTAAAATTTTCCGACAAAATGCTCCGATCGGACATACTCCGATCGTGTGTAGCCTACTCCGACGGACAAAGTGCCACGCATGCTCAGATCAAATTCCTAGACCAAAGCTATTGGCTACTAGCCTGAACGTAGTCCCGTTGTAACGAAATAACGTCATCCCGTTATGTACAATCGGATTTTCCGACAACTTGGTCTGACCGCGTGTATGCAACATCACTTCCGGACCTCTTCCGGAATTAATCTGTCTGAATAACTCCGACGGATTTGGTTGTCGGAATCTCCGACCGTGTGTACAAGGGCTAAGTGTGTATATACCGGTGCATGCATTTAGGGTCATACTTACATATGCAGACGCATGTTTATACCCACATACAGTAAGGCTCCCAGGTTGGGAAAAATGCCTGAATTTCATGTTGTATGGCCGCAGGCATCCGAGTGCATAAGGCCTTACCGTCACAGTTACAATGTTTTCATAAGACAGAAAGTAAAAAAAAAAAAAATTATAACAGGGACAGAGATGGTAAAAAAAAAAGAAGACTGGGATTTTAGTCTTTCCCTAATCTACAAAAACACAAAAACAAAAACAAAATCATCTTTTATTGTTGTCTGTGCTGCTGTTGAATATTTTCTCTTACTTGTCAAGAGAAAGGGAAATCTCTCTAACAAAGCCTCGGATTTCAGCGAAACCTGGCAGGGGATCTAATCCTTCCTCACTTTATCCAAAGCTTAAAAAAATAACTGGCTGGATAAACACTTTTTTAAAAAGTTGTCAATTTCAACTCAATTGTAGAAGAAGAAATATCCACCTCTAGCCAACTTTTACCCCATCCTTCAAGAAGTTTTTACACATCTGTCACCCCTCCAGCTGAAGTAGCTTTACCACTACAAGATGGGATACTATAATAAATTGTTCCCTATTAGCAATTCTGATAGACACACCAGTGTAGTTTCTTTATTTCCCTTCTATTTAGGTAGATGGGAAAATCACGACTTTACTCCAAAAAAATAAAAAATGTTGAGTCATGAAATAAGGGAGCCGAGAACATCTAACATCTGGTGTAGAACTAATTAAGAAAGGGAATTTTCACAGACAGAGCTGTTTATTTTATGGAATGAACCTCTTGTGGCTCTGGAGGGTTTTCTAGGTGGTAACTCAATTTACCTTGAAATGTAATGCAAGTTGAATGAGCAAATCAGCTGTTTACTGGGGTCCGTAGCTTGGGTGGGAAGAAGATATTTGTCACGCTTTACAAACACGAGCCTGTTTCCCGGAGTTTACTTTGTTTTTTAACACTTGAGAAGAAATGCAGTACTTTACATGAAGCTAAATGTGGTCCTTGTATGATGAGAGAGGGTTAAAGGCTGGTCTGTGTAGCCTACAGCTATCAGATTCTTTCTTCAAATTTTCTAGTATGTAAACTAGAAAAGAGAAAATTTGATTGAGATGTGATGCATATTAAATCAAATTCATTGAACTACACTTAAGGGATAATTAAAGCAACACCATTTAAAAGTTTGGTCTGTCAACACTGAAATAGCGGTGTTGTTAGAAGCTGTTGTGTTAACACAAAAAACATCATATGCTAACTAACTAACTAGATATATTGGTAGTTGTTATCTTACCACCCCACCACGAGTTAAGTCACATCCATCTTTTCACTTTTTTCCAATAGCCACCTCCTGAATTCTCTTCCAAGGTGTGGATGACGGAACGTCAAAGCTGAGAACCTTAAAGTGGTTGTAAACCCTCCCCTACAACTTTGTCCCATGTGAATCAGCATAAAAACCCCTAATGAAACACTGTGTGTAGATATCTCCTTACTTGCTTAGTATTGTTGTAATCCTTTTTGTTCTTTAGAATGACGTCACTGAGCATGCCCAGATCTCCCCTGATTTACGGCACACTCTCTATAGCCGCGTACACACGGGCGGATTGTATGGCCTACTTAGTCTGCCGAAACACATTTCAGCGGACAGCCCGCTCGTGTGTGGGCTTCAGCTGACTTTTTCAGCGTGCAGTCTGGCGTACTAAGTATTTCGGTATTTCCGTAATATTGTCCGTCATACTTTGGTTTCAGCGGACAATCCGCTCGTGAGTAGGCTAGTTCGACGGACTAAGAATGGCGCATGCTCAGAAAGGATTTACATGGCGGAAGGTTGCATTGCTGTGTATTGGACTTCCTATTTTTAGTCCCGTCGTACGTGCTGTACACGTCATCGCGCAAGCTTTCAATGGACTGTTTGGCTATCCGTGTGTGGTCAAGTCCGTTCATTCGAAAGTATGACGGACTGTCCGTCGGATTGTATGACGGACTAAGTAGGCCATACATTCCGCCCGTGTGTACGTGGCCTATGTCTTATCTATCAGTTATCAGGACTTCCTACGGCACAGCACTGAACTCCCAGGCGGCTGCTAATCACTCAGAGCTTCCTGCTACACACCATGTGACCATGTGACCTCACATACAGTGTAAAGCAGGGAATGGGACAGCAGTACTGCAGTCTTATCAGCTGAAGCTGATAGGACTCATACAGGCAAACACTAGGTAATCAGCACAAGTAAATACTATGAAATAAACAAATCAGCTATGAACAGGGAAGCAGGGCTGCCATAGAAACGTTGGATTGAGAAGGAGGCTTGGTTAACAGTACAGGAAGTGCTCAATGTAAGGGCGGAAATACACTCCAATGTGGACTCAGAAAACAATACTTAAGATCGAGCTGCCTAACCCCTGGAAACAAGTTTTTTTAAAGTTTCTTTAAACGGTAAGTAATATGCGATTTGGGCTGGATTACAGTGGCTATAGTTTGATAATTACTTATTATAATGGACTAAATTAAAAGATGCATCAGAGTGGGAGAGTTTACTTCCTCTATAATTACCATGTTGACACTTCATAGTTCTGGAGTCCCTGTGGTAACTAAACAACAGGGTCATTATCATCTTTACTATACTGGATTTCCCCCATTACAGAGTTATTAATGATAGGGGGAAAACATTTTTAAAAACCTTTCTAATCTAGGACCAAGAGGTCCTCCTAAAGAATTTATATACACTGCCTTTTAGAATACCTGTTTATCTAAAGGCAAAGCTTTTTCTTAAAGTGAATGTAAACCTCATAAAGTAGAGTATAATTCCTATAATTTTATATCATTTGAGCCCAATCTTGCCACAAAGAGTTAATCCAGCTCTCAGCAATCGTCTTTTATTGTTCAGTGAGATAAATCTTGACAAACAGAGAAAAACTTTGTCAAATCCTCCCCCTTGCTGTGAGTGACAGGTGATTTACATATCTCATGCACTAGCCTAAGAGACATGCATTATTTTTTAATTCCCTCCCACCCCTTTCTTCTGCTGCTCTGCCAGGATTGGATGTTCCCCACCTCAGCATAATCTCGTGCTTCCTGGTCTGCACATGCGCAGGAGTAACATGAGCGCGCTCTCCTTTCATCACAGAACGCGCTCTGTCACTCCTGCACATGCACGCGAGTCTCCCCTGGTGCGAGGACCTAATTGTGGTTTAAAAGCATGCTTGAACTGAAGATAGCAAAATACTGTAAGTGGGAGTTAGGCAGCTGCAGGGGCAGACTGACAACTCATGGGGCCCCTGGGCAATAGGAGTTTATGGGGCCCCCAGGCAATCAGAGATTATGGGGCCACACAGTATACACACACAGTCTACAATCACACAGTATACACATACATGTACACACAGAATACACAGACATGTTTCTATTGGCTGAGAAGGTACTGGAGAGGTGAGGCAGCTATAATCTCAAAATTTTTAGACCAAAAGGATGTCGGTAAGGGACATTTCAGAGACAGCTGTAAAAAAAAAACACAGATTTTTATATACTGTCCCTGGTTTTACTGAGGCTGGCAACCCTGATGGGGCCCCCTTTGGCTTGGGCAGTGCCCGAGTGGCCAAATGGTCAGTCCGCCCCTGGGCAGCTGGTATATAGATTTCAACCCATCAAAGAACATCAGAACTCCATTACGCACAACAACTTGTGAATACCAAATCTGGTCCTTAAGAAATGATCTGGATAGTTGCATATGTGGAGATTTCAGGCCCCTATAAACTAAATGAATTACAGCTTCATAGGAGCCACTATTCGCTGCCTTCAAAGACAGTGCCACGTTGTCAAACAAAGTGATTAGCAAACAATGAGCAAAACCAGTTGACCAGCTAAAAAAGTAAAAAAGTATATATATATATATATATATATATAAGTTTGGCACTGCTAGTCCTCCTTCCATCCAAGGCTGGTGCAGGGCTGTGAGTTTAATCCTTGGGGTACCCCCTGGCAGAAAAATGAGCTATAAGCCTATTTAAGTTCTTAAAGAAAACAAAATATTTCAGTGGGAACTCCTGACCTGCTGACAACTGTCTCAATTGGCCTTTCCCCTCACTTTGGAGAAAGCTGGCCATGTCAATTTTTTCCATACAGGTTGAACAAAAAAAAAAAATACTAACACATTCCACCCACCAGGACATTGAATTCTGATAGTGGCACCTGATACTGTCAGAATAAACTGATCAGCAGCTGCTCATTGAGGAAAATTTTGTAACATGTTCCTTTGACAGAAGTCGAACAAGCGATCAACTTTTGTCAAGCAGGTTCTGTCACACACTGATATTTGGCTGGACCCTGCTGAACTGGCCAAATTTTGATTTGTTTATAGTCAACTTTGCTTTCACTTTCTGCTGTGTCCAGGGGCGGACTGGCCATTCAGCTACTCGGGCACTGCCCGAGGGCCCCAGGCCACTAGGGGGCCCCATCAGGGTTGCCAGCCTCAGTAAAACCAGGGACGGTATATAAAAATCTGTGGGTTTTTTTTACATCTGTCTCTGAAATGTCCCTTACCGACATCATTTTCATCTAAAAATCCCAAGATTATAGCTGCCCCACCCCTCCAGTACCTTCTCAGCCAATAGAAACATGTCTGTGTATACTGTGTGTACATGTATGTAGGGCTGCAACTAACGATTATTTTCATAATCGATTAGTTGACCGATTATTGTGTCGATTAATCGATTAATCGGTTAATGACCTTAAAAAAAAAAAGTGTGGTGTATAATTTAGTTAATATGTAAAGTTTAAAAAAAAGGCAATTTATTTTTAAATATCTCTATATGCAGTGGTAAATATAAATAACCAACTATATGGTTAGGGAGCAAAATATCTAATCCACTCTGAGAATGACAGAAGAGATATACTGTATATATTAGAGGGGATATATACTGTATCTAATATTAGAGGAGATATACCGTATATACTATTGAAGATATACTGTATATACTATTAGAGGATATATACTGTATATACTATTAGAGGATATATACTTTATATACTATTAGAGGATATATACTGTATATACTATTAGAGGAGAGATATACTGTATATACTATTAGAGGAGAGATATAATGTATATACTATATATACTATTATAGGCTATATACTGTATATACTTTTAGAGGAGAGGTACTGTATATACTATTAGAGGAGAGATATACTATATATACCATTAGAAGAGATATACTATATATACCATTAGAGGAGAGATATAGTGTATATACTATTAGAGGAGAGATATAGTGTATATACTATTAGAGGAGAGATATAGTGTATATACTATTAAAGGGTCAATCTGGTAAATATCATCAGACTCATTAACTTTAACCCCATTTTGTTACTGGCCGATTAATCAATTATGAAAATAGTAATCGATTAATTTCATAATCGATTAGTTGTCGATTAATCGATTAGTTGTTTCAGCCCTACATATATGTGTATACTGTGTGATTGTATACTGTGTGTGTGTGTGTGTGTGTTTTTGTATACTGTGTGGCCCCATAATCTCTGATTGCTTGGGGGGCCCCATAATCTCCTATTGCCCGGGGGGGCCCCATGAGTTGTCAGTCCGCCCCTGGCTGTGTCATTGGGACAAAAACTTACAAAGAAAATAACTGACAGATGTATTTCCTACTCTATTAAATAATGTGGTTAGATATATTCTTTTTGCGAGATATGTGAGAATAGGGTCAGTGGGTGGTGCTAGTACATGAATCAAGCTCCCTGATTTTGCGCATACAGGACCCAGGGCTCCTTGTTTGATCCTTGAAAATGTTAGAATAAGTTACAGCCCAGCAATTTCATTTCCCATCAGCTCACAAAAGCTGAGTTGACATGAAGAACAAAAAAAATAAAAAATCTAAATCAAAAAGTGTGGTTATTTTTCTGTTTGACTGGTTTTTTTTTATTTTCTCTTCAGCTATTCAGCTTCAGCACGTTCAATTTCAAAGCTGTCATCATCACAAATCAAGTGTGTTTTCCTGTATCTTATTTTTGTATTTCATTTATGCTTCAATTGTCATCTTGAGTGCTTCTGATTAGTTTGCACAGTACTCTATTTACTTAAAAATGCATTTTTTTTTTCTATTCTGCACTGCTGGTATATTCATGGTATTTTTTTTTTCAAAGAAAGCATAACATATTTTGCCCTACTTTACATTCCATATGAAAGTCGGAATACCCCATAGATGAAAGATTTTGAAAGTATAAATTGTATTGATTATTTTGTGCCTTTGTATGTTGTGAGACATTCCTTTGGTCAGCATATCTGCTATTGTTCCACACATGTAATGAATCAATTGACAAAACTATGTCACATCATTCTACCTGCAAGAGTGGAGATTGTTACTATAGAAACTACAATCAGGCTTAGAATAAAGTGATTGAGTGTGCGTCGTCTGACTGGGAACTTGTTGGAAAAGCCCACAGCGTTGCCCTTAGAACACCTCTGTCCAAACAACAAGAGCTATAAATATGAATGCGCATGGCGAGCGTTGTTTAACCACTTAGGCCCCGGACCGATTTGCAGCCAAAGGACCAGGCCCCTTTTTGCGATTCGGCACTGCGTCACTTTAACTGACAATTGCGTGGTCGTGGCTCCCAAACAAAATTGGCGTCCTTTTTTCACTACAAATAGAGCTTTCTTTTGGTGGTATTTGATCACCTCTGCGGTTTTTATTTTTTGCGCTATAAACAAAAATAGAGCGACAATTTTAAAAAAAATTCAATATTTTTTACTTTTTGCTATAATAAATATCCCCCCAAAAATATATACCAAAAACATTTTTTCCCTCAGTTTAGGCCGATACGTATTCTTCTACATATTTTTGGTTAAAAAAAAATCACAATTAGCGATTATTGATTGGTTTGTGCAAAAGTTATAGCATTTACAAAATAGGGGATAGTTTTATAGTATTTTTATAATTTTTTTTTTTTACTAGTAATATCGGCGATCGGCGATTTTTATTGTGACTGCGACATTATGGAGGACACATCGGACATTTTTGACACATTTTTGGGACCATTGTCATTTATACAGAAATCAGTGCTATTTAAATGCACTGATTCCTGTGTAAATGACACTAGCAGTGAAGGAGTTAACCACTAGGGGGCGGGGAGGGGCTAAGTGTGTGTGTGTTTTTTAACTGTAGGGGGCGTGGCTTGGCATCTGACATCACTGATCATCTTTCCCTATAACAGTGAACAGACGATCAGTGGCAGGCTTAGTAGGAAGGACAAGGAGAGGTTTGTTTACACAGACCTCTCCTCGTTCTTCAGCTCTGTGACCCGATCGTGGCACACCAGCGGCGATCGGTCCTGTTGCCAGGTCATTACTGGAATATTTAAAAAAGATCATCATTATAATTTGTTGTTAAAGTGCAGTCCTCTGTGGGACAAAATCTAGTACCTTTCCCATGTTGCAAAATGCTTTCTAACCATAGTTATAAGGTCACACCGGCCCCCTTCCCCTCTTGCCATGGCCAATCCAACAACAACTTTGAAGGAGAAGGCTGATTCATATGTGTAGAGTGCCTCGTCTGAACATTTTCCACAGGGAAGCAGCGGCAGGAGAAATGCAGAAGCAGGGGAACGTGTCAGTCTCTGCATTCCTTTTGCCATTGCTTGTCTGAGGAAAGTGTTGACAGCAGGGACAAACTGTATTTGTAAATCATCCGTGTCCTTCAAAACTGTTGTAGAATCAACCATAGCAGGGGAGGAGGATAGGATGCACCTTATAACTAGGTTATAAAGCAAAGTGCCACATGTACGTTGTCCCATAGGGTAGTGGTCATCAACGCTGTCCTCAGGGCCAACTAGCAGGCCAGGTTTTATGTATGACCTTGGGGAGATGCAGACTAGAATACTGAAATCACTCAGCAGCAAATTATATCACCTTTGCTATATTTCCGTTATTCTGTAAACCTGGCCTGTTAGTGGGCCCTGAGGACAGGGTTGATGATCACTGCCATAGGGGACAGAAGTCTTCTTTAGCACCTATCTCTGGGGAAAGTAAAAATCTTCCCCATTTGCCCCTACACTGCAAGGGTTAAAGAGGAAGTAAAGAGAAAGTAAACCCTGATGATGACCTCTTTAATTCCCTGCAAAGGTAAAGCATGATGGACTACTATGCATCACAGACACAGGAGCCAGCGAAGTCACCGCTATCCCCTTGTGTACGGAGCCTCCATCTTCTTGGTGGGTCTCGCTGCTCCGGCACTGTCATTCGACGGAGCCGCAATGACGTCACTCCCACGCATGGGAGCCGCCACTCACGGCATATCGCTGTTAACAGTGGTGCCTGTCTTTTGGCAAATATCTCCTAAACCGTGTAGGTTTAGGAGATATTTCTTGGACCTACAGGTAAGCCTTAATCTAGGATTACCTGTAGGTCAAAGTGGTTTGTAAGGGTTTACAACCACTTTAAATGCTCGTTTAGGAAAAAGCAGTTTTACTTACCTGATACCGGTGTGAACCAGCCACCCAGGAGACATGACATTTTGCCTTGTCTTGCAGTGGAGGTACGATGGGACTGCACTGGAATAGTTGCCCAACGCAGTCCCACCACACCTGGTGTGAAAGGACCCTCAATGAAGGCGTTTACGTTCCTTACCAACCATTAGACCAGCCTTTGTCAACCTTTTCAACACAGAGGAAGCCTTGAAATAATTCTCTGGTCTCAAAGAACCCCTGCTAAAAATGAGAAACCTACACATCATGATACATTAGTGTGATGGTCAGGGGGAAGAATGGTCCTTACTCTTGTGGTCATTGGGAAGAAATACCTCCTTACAGTTAGCTAAAAAGATCAATAGTGTCAGTGGGAACTTATCTTATCTGAAATTGCCCATTACTGAAGGAACCCCTAGCAACCTCTGGAGGAACCCTGGTTGAGAGTCACTGCATTAGACAATATGGTCCTAAGTCAGATGCTCACTGTGTGTTAGTGGCCACATCCCTGTGGTCAGCAATTGGAACCTCAAGAGAGTTCGAGAATTAGAAGGCAATAATGAATGCAAAAACATAAGCAAGTGTCTCATCAGATGTTAAAAAGACAGACTGCTTAACGGCTTTCCCTGAGCCATTTAAGTAAATTGTGCCATGCGTTTGGGGACAGGTAAATCTGTTTTATTGTCTCTAAATTGCTTTCAAGGCGGTTAATCTGGAGTTGGATTTCTTTGCAAGATTTTCTATACACAATAAAAAGCAGACACCGAAAAATATTTAGTAAAAATTTTGACTTGTACATGTCGTACCCATTCTTCCTAATATTACATTGTGATTATATCGTGCTATCGTATATTATGTGTAACATATTTAACTGTCTTCTAATTCTAGTCTTGTCAACTAATACCTGTCTTGAGTTCTGTAAATTCTTTGATTGTCAAATTTAAACCCATAACTTATTACGAAATAAAGTTTTAACAATTTTTGTAAGCCTCCCATATCATTGGAGATAAAGACGTGTTGAACTGAGCAATATCTTTTTTTTTGTAGCAATCTGCTGCCACTCTTACAGTCGCCCTAAAGCTGAACTAAAGCTTCAGCTAAAGCTACTCTTATAGTAGCCCTAAAGCTGAACTAAAGCTTTATATCCTTTATAGCAAAGGAAGCTTCCATCATAGCCTTTGATCTGCACTTTCAATGGTGCTACAGTACATATATGATCAGTTATGATACCAGCTGTTTGATGGCTTGACAGTTCAGTTGAGAGCACAAACAGTTGTGACTGTTATTTATTCATGGCTTTCCTTGAATGTAACTGTTTTGGAAAACTGTTAAATCGATGGGTTTAGTTCTGCTTTGATCTCAATTTTGTCTCATCTTGTCTCATGGATTCTGTACTTAGCCAGTATATGAGAGTATTCTAAATGCTTAAAAAAAACTCCCGTCCTTTTCAGCCAAGGAAGCTGCCATCTTAGCCTCTGCTTGATCTGCAACTGCCAAGTTGCTGCACATGTGATCAGTTATAACTCCAGCCATTTAATTGTTTGACAGTTTGGTTGAAAGCACAAGCAAATGTGACAATTAGCATTCCGGGAATGTCACCGTTTTTTGAAACTGTTAAATTAATTGGTTTAGTTCATCTTTAAAGTGATTCCTAGGCAGAGATTAAAGAAGGCATGGCAACTATAAAATTGCATGCAGTTATTCTAACCTGCCAATTTAACAAATACATCTGTAATGAGATCATTGCTCTTAAAATCATAATCTGTGTATCCATATAGGAAATATTCCTGTCATGTCTATTCTATCTCCTTATAACAGAGAGAATACCGTACTTCTCTCAGACACCTGTTATTACAGCTATAGAGCTTTTTAGGATTCAGCTGCAACTGGCAGGTTATTTTACTTATACAGTCAGATATAATAATGATCAATGGATATATTGGGCTTAATTTTTGATCCTCCAGAGCTGAATGGTAAGGATTTTACTACTTTTTACAAGGAGGTTGTGGACATCCTCCTATTACATGAAGAAATCAAAAGCTGATGGCAAATTTCATTTTTAAATGAAAATTCATTATTTGCAATTCAGAGGATGGTTATTCTGTTTTACCACTTTATCTCTATGATTATGTCTGAAATCTACAACCCGCTGGCTCCTTCCTCACTGTGTTTTTTTTTTAGTTTAGTCATTGCTATTGTCTATTCTATTGTGGACGGTGTTTAGCAAGAACACCTTTACTGGTTCCTCTTGATTAGAGCACAGCAGGATCCTTTGCCCTTCCGCAGCATATTCTACACAATACAATCCATATTTGCAGCAGGTCCGTGGTACAGCAGGGTTCCTCCTAACTAAAATGAAATGTTTGTGTACAGTAGGGTTATGCTTTCTTTGTGAGCAGTGTTAATTAAATCATACTTGTACATTCCGTAGGCAGTATCCATCAGTATCTTCTGGCACCAAAAATGTTTTATTAGGATAATGTGTACATTAATACATGTACAGGTTGCTCAAGTGTACAGCAATATTGAGCAAAGTGCAAAAAAGTATTTATGCAAACAATCACAGCAATTATAGAAGAAAGAAACATCATATATTCAACATCACCCAGATACACATGCATATACAGTGAGGGAAAAAAGTATTTGATCCCCTGCTGATTTTGTACGTTTGCTCACTGAGAAAGAAATGATCAGTCTATAATTTTAATGGTAGATTTATTTTAACAGTGAGAGACAGAACAACAACAAAAAAATCCATAAAAATGCATTTAAAAAAAATGTATAAATTGATTTGTATATTAATGAATGAAATAAGTATTTGACCCCTTTGCAAAACATGACTTAGTACTTGGTGGCAAAACCCTTGTTGGCAATCAAAGAGGTAAGACGTTTCTTGTATTTGGCCACCAGGTTGGCACACATCTCAGGAGGGATTTTGTCCCACTCCTCCTTGCAAATCCTCTACAAGGCATTAAGGTTTTGAGGCTGATGTTTGGTAACTTGAACTTTTAGCTCCCGCCACATACTTTTTATGGGATTAAGCCTCTTTCATACTGGGGCGGTGTGGGAGTTGGCAGTAAAGCGGCGCTATTTTTAGTGCCGCTTTACCTGTCGTTATAGGCCGATAGCGCGGTGGTTTTAACCCCTGCTAGCCGCCGAAAAAGGGTTAAAACCGCCCGCAAAGTGCTGCTGCAGTGGCGCTTTGCCGGTGGTATAGCTGCGCTGCCCCATTGATTTCAATGGGTAGGAGTGGTGAAGGAGCGGTGAATACACCGCTCCTTCACCGCTCCAAAGATGCTTGCTAGCAGGACTTTTTTTACCGTCCTGCTAGCACACTGCTCCAGTGTGAAAGTCCTCCGGCTGTTACACTGGAGTGAAAGGGGCCATTTTTTTTTTCAGATGCTATACAGGCGCTATTTTTAGCACTGTATTGCCTGAAGAACGCTTCAGTGGGAAAGGGGCCTTCAGGTCTGGAGACTGGCTAGGCCACTCCAGGACCTTAATGTACTTCTTTATGAGCCACTCCTTTGTTGCCTTTGTCATGTGTTTTGGGTCATTATTATGCTGGAATACCCATCCGTGACCCACTTTCAATGCCCTGGCTGAGAGAAGGAGGTTCTCATCCAATATTTGATGGTACATGACCATCGTTTCTTTGATGTGGTGAAGTTGTCCTGTCCCTTTAGCAGAAAAACACCCCCAAAGCATAATGTTTTCACCTCCATGTTTGACGGAGGGGATGGTGTTCTTGGGGTCATAAGCAGCATTCCTCCTCCTCCAGACCTGATGCCAAAGAGCTCAATTTTGGTCTCATCTGACCACAATACGTTCACCCAGTTCTCCTCTGACTCATTCAGATGTTCATTAGTAAACTTCAGACGGGCTTGCACATACGTTTTCTTGAGAGGGGGGGGCCTTGTGGCCGCTGCAGGATTTCAGTCTTTTGAGGTCGTAGTGTGTTACCAATTATTTTCTTGGTGAGTATGGTCCCAGCTGCCTTGAGATCATTGACAAGATGTAGTTCTGAGCTGATTCCTCACCGTTTTCATGATCATTGAAACTCCACGAGGTGAGATCTTGCATGAAGTCCCAGACAGAGGGAGATTGACAGTTATTCACCCTTTCACCAAGCTGCTTGGCGATGATCTTGTAGCCCATTCCAGCCTTTTGTAGGTCTACAATCTTGTCCCTGACATCCTTGGACAGCTCTTTAGGCTGAATTCACACCTATGCATTTTTGGTGCTTTTTGCATTTTTCAGATTAGCACTAAAGAACGTGTTCCATAGGAAACCATTTTAAATGGACTGTAGTGCAAATCTTTAAAGTGCAAAAAGCACCAAAAATGCATTGATGTGAATCCAGCCTTAGACCCCATACACACTATTAGATTTTCTGCAGATTGTTGTCTTCAGATTTACCAAAACCATGTAGCGCAAGGGCCTGTCTGATTGCATACAAATTGAAACTCTTATGCCACGTACGCATGATCAGAATTTTGGTTGGAAAAAGCTCTGATGGTTTTCCCGATGGAATTCCGACAGGATTTTGCTCAAGCTGTCTTGAATACACATGGTCACACCAAATTCCAACCGCCAAGAATGTGATGACGTACAACACGTATGACGGGACTAGAAAAAGGAAGTTCAATGGCCAGTAGCCAATAGTTCCATCTCGTAGTTGAATCTGAGCATATGTGAGTTTTTGCTCATCGGAATTGCATACACACGAACGCATTTTCGAATAGGAACTTTTTCCGACTGAAAAATTGAGAGCATCCTCTCAATATTTTGTTGGCTGAAATTCGGCCAGCAAAAGTCAGATGGAGCATACACGATCGCATTTTCCGACCAAAAGCTCTCATCGGTTTTTTGCTGGCTGTATTTCCGATCATGTGTATGTGGCATTAAGGTTTGACCTCATATTATATTCTTTTGGTAAATCTGAAGACAAAAATCTGCAGAAAATATAATAGTGTGTGTGGGGTCTTAGTCATGGTGGAGAGATTGGAATCTGATTGATTGCTTCTGTGGACAGGTGTCTTTTATACCTTTAAGAGAGTGCTCATAATCTCAGCTCATTAACTATACAGAATACAGCTGGGAGACAGAAATCTTACTGATTGATAGGAGGATCAAATACTTATTTAATTTATTAAAATGCATATTATCTTATACGAAATGTATTTCTCTGGATATTTTTGTTGTTATTCTGCCATCCAGTTCGCTAAAATCAGATGTATGGCGATACGTTCAACCCTCCGTCTGGCGGATCAGATCAGATGAGATCTGATGAAAACGGACATGCTGTCCATTTTTGTCTGATGTTCCCATAGGAATCAGCGGGGCTCTGACAGGTCCCTCCCCGCTCAGTGAGACTCTGCAAGGGCATTTGCTCCAGAGCTAAGTAAATGAAAAGCAACAAAAAGAAACCCAATCAAATGCAAGGAAATAAATAAAAAAAAATTTTGCTTGCACGTGATTGGATGCTGGAAGACAGCAAATCTTCCCCTCATTTATGAAATTCCCTTGCAGAATTCACAGTCTATCTGACTTTTGTAAATCAACAACAAAGTGTTCAATATGTCCACCTCGTATTACATGTAGGTAACCTGTAAACCTTGGGGGCAGTAACCTTTATGGAAACTATGAAGACATCAGTATCTTTTTTAGGAAGGAGTCCTACAATCATACCAAAAGTAATGAGGACCAGAGGGATCACCAGATACGTCATCTAAAAATAAAAGCAGAACATTAGATGATGCAGGTCAAAACACTTTAATGAGTAAAAAGGATAAAATCGTACTTACAATGAAGTGACTTGATTGGGGCAATGGGCATATCGCCAAGATTAATCAGGTCACACTAAGATACCAAAACACCACCGATAAGTTGCAGGCAATAAGATGAAGTAAGCCATGATGGATATCCTGAGGTGGACACAGGGAGAACCACAAGGAAAAGAAATACAAAAATGTTCTAAGATGGTGCAGGAAGGGCCTGGAATTTGTAACATTGAAGATACAGTTCCTCCACTACACTGAAATGCTTTGGGGCCATGGCCGTCTTCAAAGTAACTCTGAAATTTGGTCCCTTTCCTGCCCCAGTTTGGAACTTTTCATGGTTTTGATGGATCTCCCAGTGTCCACTTCAAAGTATTCATCTTGCCATGCTTCCTCTCCCGCTCGCATCCTAGTATTCTTTTGCATTTGTTGGTGTGACTTGGTGTTCCTCTGGATGATTTGTTTTGATGATATGCACTAATCAAATCACTTCAGTGAAAATGCAATGTTGTCCTTTTTACTCTTTAAAATGGTTTTACCTGCACTATCCAGTACACTCTGTTTCTGCATTTATTTTTGCATGCATATTTGGCCATTGGAGGTATATACAGAGATGCAAGAATACTCTGAGCTGCCTTGGTACCATTGAGGCGCTAGACAGGTAAATGAAGATAAGATACTTAATTTACACTGTCCCCATCTGGATGGGTCCCTCCATGGGATGAGCAATCTTCCAACATCAAGTTCTAAAGACAATTCTTCAATACAGGACCTACCACACAAAGGTCCGCGTTTTCAATTGTCCAGCACCACCTGACACACTGCCTAAATTTCAAAAGTGTCTTCTTGACCAGAGGTGATGATATCGTTGGTGATCTCATACTAGGTTGAATGGTGCCTTGAAATCAGTGGTGTTTTTTTCTTTGGGGCACAAACGAGCTGTTTCTTCAGTGTGCATGGGCAGATGACATCAGCACATGCTGATACAGTGGATATCTCCTAAACTGTGCATGTTTAGGAGATATCCACGGTACCTACAGGTGACCTTTATTATAGGCTTACCTGTAGTGCAAAGTGGTGTGTAAGGGCTTACAACCACTTTAAGCGTTGGCAATAAAACCTGGAAGCTGATTGGTTTCTATGCAGAAGTGAGACTGATTTTGCACTCTCCAAGTTTAGTAAATAAACCCCATTGTGTCTTATAAAACAGACTAAGGGCCACTTTAGAATTGAGCATCAGCTATGAACCGCAGCCTATCTTTGAGGTTTTCTATAGTATTCCCTGTACTCAGTTCATCTAACACCAAAATTGTCCTGTACAGTAAAAACTGATTGCCGCTCTGCTGAACATGAGAATATTTCAGGCATTATACTTTAAACAAGTTACTAAGAGCAACACATGTTATCACAGTTGTTGCCATGGCAACCCATGCCTTTAATATAGTAAAGTAATTGAAACGCTAGTTGGTGTGGAAGAGCAATCAGCATATTTAGGGACTAAAATCTTGAATTGTAATGAACCAATACATTTAAACTGACATTTAGATGTTCTCACTAGTTATTTTATTATAATAATACAGCAGCGCAAGCCATTTTTACTTGCGCTGTCAGGGATGGAGCAGAATCCTATCCTATGTTTTCTATAGAAAAAAACTCCAGGGAGCTTTATCTGTAGTTTAAAATATTTGCAACATTACTCCATTGTAACACAAGAAATACTAAATTGTAGAAGAAAATCGCGCACAAATTGCCACCGTGCCCAGCGGGTGACAACTGCAGGAAAGCGGGTCAGCCCAGAGGAGTGATGGAACAGAATGAGGATTATAATGTAGATATGATACTCTAGGTTCCTTTTAATGCAAAACAACATGACTTCACCATATACTGATTGAGCCATTTGAGTCTATACAAGTTTCTCACAGCAAGCGACCAGGAGCATTTGTGACATGTCAGGAATGCACAGGGAGCAATAGATTGTTGACATTGATCTGTAAGAGACAGCATGGTACCCCTTCCTGGACATGTGCTAGATTTTCATTCCTGCGTTTGGCTACACATGCTACCCAAACAAAACACACAGGATGTCTAAAAGCAGAAAAAAAAAACATGGCTCCCATAATGCCAAGCTCTACTCCTGCATATACTGCACTTATATCAGTCACAGGAATTACCAGGCATTGTAAACATACAGCCCTATTTAATAAGAGGTTGTTTTCTATAGTGCAGTAAACCATTTAGACCACTCACTTTAGACTCTTGAACATAGGCGGCAAAAATGACAGGTTTTAGGCATTTTTTTTTTTTTACTGATCTAAATACAGTCTATTGTTTTTAATGAGCCTGTACACACTGATGCCGCATACACATGACCGGTTTTCCAGTCGGAATAAACTCCGAAGGTTTTTCCGACGGAGTTCCGCTGAAACTGTCTTGCGTACACACGATCACACCAAAATCCGATCGTCAAGAATGCTGTGACGTACAACATGTATGACGGTACTACAAAAAGGAAGTTCAATAGCCTGTAGCCAATAGCCTCCGAGCTTCAGAGCATGCATGGTTTTTGGCCCGTCGGAACAGCATATAGACGAGCGGTTTTCCAGATAAGAATTGGTTCCGTCAGAAATATTAAAACATCCTATTTCTAGGTCCGTCAAAATAAAAAATAAAAAAAGAAGTTAGATGAGGCATACACACGATCGGAATATACAATGAAAAACTTCCGTCTGACTTTTTCTGTAGAAAACATTCGCTCGTGTGTACGCGGCATGATGTGTAAACTTGTGTTGCGTATAGATTAGCAAAAAATAAAAAATAAATTACAAAAGTATGTAAGTCTGTATTGCTGATCAGTATTATACACATGTATACATGCATACATTATACCCCCTTGACAACAAAACAGCTAGAAAAATGTAAGGCCGCGTACACACGGGCGGACTGTTCGCCCAACTTTGTCCGCTGAACAGTGTTTGGGCGGACAGTCCGCTCGTGTGTGGGCTTTCAGCGGACAGTTTCAGCGGACAGTTGGACGGACAAGGTTTTTCGGAATTTCCGAAAAACTGTCCGCTGAAACCTTGTTTGAGCGAACAGTCCGCCCGTGTGTAGGCTTGTTCGTCAAACAAAGTTGCGCGCATGCTCAGAAAGGATTTTCACGCCGAAAGCTATAATGCAGTGTATAGGACGTCGTATTTTTCGTCCCGTCGTACGTGCTGTTCACGTCATCGCGCACGGTTTCAGCAAACTGTTCGTTCGTCGTGTGTGGGCATGTCCGTCCATGCTAATTTTGAGCGGACTGTTTGCTGAAACTGTTGGACGGACAAAGTTGGGCGAACAGTCTGCGCGTGTGTACGCGGCCTTATACTTGTGCACACATACATGCAATTAAGGCTACATTCACTCAGATTAAAAAAAAAAAGTTTTTTGTTTACAGATCTGAATGCAGGTGCATTGTTGTCAATGGAGACATACACACAGGTGTATAAACGTGCTGCTTTCAGATCCATAAAAAAAAAAAATCCAAAAATATATGTCTGAGGACATGCAATTTACGCATGTATAGGTGTATACATAGATGGAAAAAGTGCATTCTGGTATTAGAAAAAAAAAAAGCAAGAAGATTTTAACTAACATTTTACTCATTCAAAAACAAAATTAAAAATCCTTACAAATGCATAAAGGTAGTCTAAGTGCATTTATGTGCACGTGAATGCATGTATATACGCATGTACTATACAGCCCATCCTCACGTTTTCACACAGGAACTTTGTACCAGGCATATCTAATGTTCATACATCAGTACTGGGTGCAAAAACCCTAATATGTAAAAGATGGAATCCAATTTGCACAAAAAAATAAGTCTTGAATTTAAAGAAGTGATAGTCAGTGAGAGTGTCATGTATTAGTGAGCTAAAGGTGCAGAGTCACCAGTGCTCCAAAAATAAATAAGTGCTCCTGTGAGGCCCCAAAATATCAGTTTCTTATGCCTTATGTGACAGTGTCTGCACAATAAACATATGAAATATATTGGTTTGGAGTGCTGGTGACTTTGAATGTTTGCATCTAGTTCTGGCTTGGCACCATTCATAGCTTTTTTCTTCAAGCACCCATTATTACAAGGTCAGCACAAGTACTGTGAATGGGATGGCACTGGTCATGCGGTGGGAGTGATTAGATTCTTGCTTAGCAGACAGAGGTAGTGCTGAGTGTTGGGTAGGAGGCTGTGTCATGGCACGCTACATCTTATGGCCTCAGCAAGAAGAAAAGGATGAGAGTGCTGTGGATAATTCCATAGACACCTTACAGAGTTGTCATCCTTTCTCAGGAAGTGGTCCAGAAGCACTTTTTCTGGCAGGATCACCAGGTATGAAAAAGACAATTAAAAGGAAAAAGAACATGGCACTATGTTGCATGGTACTTATAGGCGTGTGCAGGGGGTATGCCGGGTGTGCCTTGGCACACCCTAATTACCCCTGTGCAGCATAGATTCCCCCTGCTGCCTGAGCCCGTGTCATTTATCATCCGCTTCCTTTTTTGAACGAGCACAGTGAGAGATTGGTTTAGATCACTCACTGTGTTCATTCTTAACCAGTGACGTTGGTGTCACCTGGTGCAGTAAAACATGGTGTCACCCCCCACCCCCCAGGGAATGGATGGAGCTGGGATGGAATCTAGGGATTGGATGGAGTCGGGATGGAATCTGGAAAATGGATGGAGCCGGAATGTGATCAGGGGGGTGGATGGAGCTGGAATAGGATCGGTGGGATGGATGGAGCCAGGATGGAATTAAGGGAATGGATGGCGCTGGGATAGGATCGGGTTGTGAATGGAGCCGGGATAGGGTTGGTGGATGAAGCTAGGATGGGACGGGGGATGGATGGAGCTGGGATGGGATGGAGCAGTAGATGTAGCAGGAATGGGATCGGTTTGATGGATGGAGCTGGGATGGGATTGGATAGGGGGTGGGGGGTGTATGGAGCTAGTATGAGGGTTGGATGGAGCAGGGATGGGATCGGGGAGATGGATGAAGCTGGGATGGGATCGGGGGGGTGGATTGGGATGGGATAATGGATGGAGCAGGGATGGGATCGGGGGATGGATGGAGCTGGGATGGGGGAATGGATGGAGCAGGGATGAGATCAGGCGATGGATGATATGGGGATGGCATGGGGGTGAATGGAGCAGGGAGGGGATCAGGGGGATGGATGGATGGAGCTAGGATGGGGGGTGGATGAAGCAGGGATGGGATTGGTGATAGCGGATGGATGGAGCAAGGATGGGGTGAGGCATGGATGGAGTAGGAATAGGATTGGGGGGGTGGATGGAGCAGGGATGGGATTGGGGGGATGGATGGAGCTGGAATGGGGGGTGGATGGAGCAGGGATGGGATCGGGGGATGGATTGAGCTGCGATGGGATGGGGGTGGATGGAGCAGGGATAGGATCAGTGGTATGGATGGAGTTGGGATGGGATGGGGAGTGGATGGAATCGGGGGTGAATGGAGCAGGGATGGGATCGGGGGGTGGATGGATGGATGGGTGGAGCTGGGTTGGGATGGGGGATGGATGGGATTGGGGTGGATGGAGCAGGAATGGGATGGGGAGTGGATGGAGCAGGGATGGAATCAGGGGGTGAATGGAGCAGGGATGGGATTGGGGGATGGATGGAGCTGGGTTAGGATGAGGGTGGATGGAGCAGGGATGGGGGGGTGAGGGATGGATGGGATCGGGGGGTGGATGAAGCTGGGATGGGATTTTGGGGGGTTAGATGATATGAGGTAGGGGGTACTTTCAGAGGGGAGACGAATTATGCTGGGGGGGTTTAAGTTCAAATCTGCCCCCGTCCTTATAACCCAAAACAAAGCACCCCCAGCACATATCTTCAACCTCCCCTCACTAAAATGACTCTTCTGGCAGCATAGATGTCCCCCCTCCTCTGCAATACCTCAGCCTCGGGCAGGTGCTGTAGTGCACTGTCCCTCTTCCCCCTCCTCAGCCGAGCGGCTATAGTCCAGTCTGCGGTGAGTGCAGTCAGCAAGGAGAGGGCACCTCTGTCTTTGCCTCACTCCCTCCTCCACCACTCTCCCTGCTTATCGCATGCAGCTGAGGTGATCTGGAAGGGAAGGAGGGAGCTGCGGTGCTGTCAGCCTGGTGTTACCCTCTGGCGGATGTCACTCGGGTGCAGACCGCACCCCCCTCCTAGAGATGCCACCATTCTTAACTGAAGCCTAGTAAACTGTGTTTACTAGGCTTCGGTTTGTGAATGAAGAGGAAGCCACACAGCAGAGAGCATTTCCCATTCAATCGCTGTCCAGTGCAGCTGACGCTGCATAGAAAGTTTACAAAAGTGAGACATCAGGGGTCTGCTTAGACTCCTGATATTTCACCAAAGCCCCCAGTGGGGCTCCTAAAAAAATTGTAAATAAAAAGCACTGTAAAAAAATAATAAAAATAAAAACTACTGACACTGCCCAGCTGACACCAATTTCTGCCCTGCTGACACAATCCACTGCCCTACTGACACTGTCCACATTTTAAAATGTTTGTTTACATTTTTAAGTGTGGATATATATATATATATATATATATATATATATATATATATATATATATATATATTACACACACACACACACACACAAACAAGCATGTGACACCCTAATGCAATAGTCTGCACCCACCCATGATGGTACTGCAGACATTTCCCAGTTTTCACATTTCTAGTTCATTTGAACTAGACTTTACAAACACTTTTACAGAAGCATGGAAAACACATTTACGTGCTTCAGGTGAGCCTTGAAACAAAGTTAAACAGGATGTTGTGGCAGAAGAGCAGAACCATGACCACGAGCATCCGCTATGAAACTTTTTTTTAACACATACCTATTTACAGGGTAGGAGCTCAACAATGCAGATGCTGCTATTTAGAAAAACTGATGTCCTGGTGCATTTATTTAAATTGTAAGTAAACAATAAACTTCTACTTTTTTGCTCCCTTTTGGTCAGTTATACATCATTGAAAGCATTGTGTTATATCTATTCGCTAAGTATAACTCTTCCTTAGCTTTCCTGAATAAAATTTTTTAAAAAAAATTAACTATATTAATGCTCTAGGGGCACTATGATATCAATACAGAAAGATAGAGTAGATCAGGGGTCTCCAAACTTTCTAAACAAAGGGCCAATTTACTTTCCTTCAGACTTTAGAGGGGCCAGACTGTGGCCATTGGAAATATACATTTTTCTGGTATCAGTGGGAGGAATAGTGCCCCATTGTTGGTGGCAATGGAGAAATAGTACCCCATTGGTGGCAATGTAAAACTAGTATCCCATTGCTGGTGTCAGTGGGAGAAATAGTGCCCCATTGTTGGTGTCAGTGGGAGAATTTAGTGCCCCATTGTTGGTGGCAATGGAGAAATAGTACCCCATTGTTGGTGGCAATGTAGAAATAGTACCCCATTGTTGGTGTCAATGGGAGAAATGGTGCCCCATTGTTGGTGTCAGTGGGAGAAATAGTACCCCATTGCTGGTGTCAGCGGGAAAAATAGTGCCCCATTGTTGGTGTCAGTGGGAGAAATAGTGCCCCATTGTTGGTGTCAGTTGGAGAAATAGTGCCCCACTATTGGTGTAAGTGGGAGAAATAGTGTCCCATTGTTGGTGTGAATAGCAGGTATTATGCCCCATTGTTGGTGTCATTAGGAGGAATAGTGTCTTGTATCAGTAGGAGTAAAAATTCCCCAAGGGCCAGATAAAGGCAAGCAAAGAGCCACATCTGGCCCCCAGGCCGCAGTTTAAAGGCCAGGTGTAGATGATAACAGGAAGCTCCATGTTGCCTATGACGAGGCACAGAAGATGGGATCAATATTGGTAGCATTTAAAAAATGAGTACAATTATAGTGCAGCCTCCAAACTTTTCTAACTTACCCAGTTTTGAAATAAAATATAAATGACTTCCAAAATAAAACACACTATAAAGATTACAAATAGCACAGAAATTGCCCAGGATACGTGGTCTTTTTATAAATGCCCATGTTTTTTTTGTTACCACATGGAGAGAATTGATGCAGGGTCCCTTTTTTTAAGTAAAAAAAATAAACTCTTTAATTCCAAAGAGAACGAATGACCTAGTTATGATCTATCTGCAGCGCTTCATAGAACTGCTGTGCAATGTATTATGGCTCTAGTTTATATTCATGTGGGATGTTTATGGGAGCTGGAGTATAGAACAAGTGCTGCAGACAGTTCTGTCTTATAAAGTGGTACTGTCTCATCCTTTATTAACAGGTCCATTTTTTTTTGTATATATATATATATATTTCATTTCTCTGACCCTATAAACCTTGCAAAATACGCACGTCTTTGGAAAATATTCAGGAGGTCCCAAAAGGGGAAGAAATCAGTGGTTTAATTTATTTGAAATGTAGAAAAAAAAGTGAAAAGACAGTTGCTGCTCGTTGCATTGAGATGATTTAATTCTTTAGCTCCTACCAGAAGATGTACAATGCTTGGTGTAGGCAGCACCCGAATTCATATCTTTTGACAGCCCCCAATAATGGAGTCGTGAAAGGCTTACTGAAACCAAGTATGTGCCGCTTAATATGGATTAATGTAGTGTTTGATTAGATAGGGGCAAGGTTTACAATGGATGTGTGAGGAAAGAAATGTTGGCTGGTGGTGGTCCTGGGTAAATGGTGGTGATGGTTCCGGGTCTTAAATAAAATAAATATGACGCCAACTCAAATAAAGTGCTAATGTAGACAAAGAATAATCAATAATCAATCAAATCCTTATTCGTCCACTCATATATGTGCAAAAAAAATGCAACTACAAAAAAAAAGTAATTCCTTGGTTCTATTACTCAAAAAAAGTACATGTGCAAAACATCTAAAAGGGATAAAAAAAATAAAAAATAAAAGTGTTGATAGTAGATGTGTACCAATCAAGTGCAGGGAAAACATCAATTCTTATAACATGTATTCATATAAGCTTCCACCATCCGCAATCCACCAATAGTGTGCCCCAGACTCTCACCTCAAATGAAGACTCCAGCGGGTCTAGTAGAGCTTCGGGTAAATGAGCTATGAGTAAGCGCTGTTTGTAGCGTGAAACGCGTCAGCAACTTTGTCCAAAAATCCTTTTTTGTTCCCTTTTTGCTGTGATGTTTTGTTCAATGGAGTTTTGCATTTGCACTTGAAGAAATAAAAGCATCTAATTTTTACACAATCCGGAGTGCGGCTATCCAGAGTTTCGTTCTGTTTCTACACACAGAGCTTCGGGTAAATTATAATCCTTAATGGCGATTTCCGCTCCACTCTTCTCCTAAAAGCACCAGACCAGGCAAAAGTATAAGCAGTGGTTGGGGGTAAATACATAAAAGCAGTGTTCCCCCGCTGTGCAAAATAAGTCCTCCTTCATCTCCTCCACTCTTCTCCATTCCAGTCTCATGCATGACGTGTATAGAAATCTCCATACACTTTATACACACTGCAGAAATCTCCCTCATATTATTTCTTCTAATAGAACATTTTAGGCATATAGAGGTTGGCTATTTTCTCTACTGGTCCAATGTTCCTTAACTCTTGTACTCCTATTTTTTCTGGATCGAATGTCACATTTGCCCTCCACACTCGTCCCGTGTGGATGGACGATCATCCACACAGAGATATACATAGACTATGATAACTTCTCTATCTAGATAGATTGGCAGTCCAGATCAATTTAAGGCTTCATCAATTTTTTAAACAAACAGCCGTACTTGTGTAGTGGCTTTATCCACTCCTCCTTTTTCTTGTCCATTATTTGTTACCTATGACGGATAAAGATATACTTACCAATCCCACCTGGATCATTTAAAGTGCTCTCAATTTAGGCAGAGTCTGAATCTGTGTTGGTGACTTACCCCCCACGAGCACCCCAGGCTTTTTCTCCATCAGGCCGACCATTAATGTTTCACAGTATATAGATAATTTGAGGTATAATACGAGGCCCTGATGTAGCGGGTTATCCCACGAAACGCGTAGGCCATCTACCCAGATTTTATAGTCAGGATAATACCCTGGATAACCTTACTGTAACAATGCTTTTAAACTGGTTTTTGGTAATCTTTTAAAATTAATTATATGTATGTATAGAATAAAGATCTGTTTATATTTTTTATATAATATCTCTATGGTTTATGTTTTCATTAGACCCTGCAAGGTACATGTAAAGTCCAACTTTATTTTGTTCTAGTATAGTATTTATTCATTCTGGGATGGTACCTTTGTTGGGTCATAATTGTCTCACACTCATCCCCTGTACCCCTTTATCCTTAATTTGTGGTCATTTGAGAGAATCACCCTAAGCCCTTGTACACACGGTCGGAGATTCTGACGGAATGTTTCCTATCGGACCTTCTTGTCGGATATTCCGACTGTGTGTGGTCTGCATCGGACTGTTTCCGTCGGAATATCCGACGGACCAACTTTTCCAACTTGCCGGTAAAATTTTCAGACAAAATGCTCCGATCGGACATACTCCGATCATGTGTAGCCTATTCCGACAGACAAAGTGCCAAACATGCTCAGATCAAATTCCTAGACCAAAGCTATTGGCTACTAGCCTGAACGTAGGCCCGTCCTAACGAAAAATAACGTCATCACGTTATGCACAATCAGATTTTCCGACAACTGAGTCCGACCGTGTGTATGCAACATCAATTCTGGACCTCTTGCGGAATTAATCCGTCGGAATAACTCAGACTGATTTGGTTGTCGGAATCTCCGACCGTGTGTACAAGGGCTTACAGGTAGTTCCTGATAGAGAGGTACAGGCATCTGCTGACCCAATGAGGCCTGGCTTTTTTGGCAGTGGAGGAGGCGGTGAAGGAACCATAATGTTAGGAAGGGTCCTTGTGCTTTGGGACCCTATGCTATTTGGTTGACTTTTGTTAACTTTATGTACCTTATACTGGATTTATATAATTACAGAGCAGTTTCTCAACCTTTGTAATATCTAGTAACCCTTGAAATAACTTTCAGGCTTAGGGACCCCCTGCTTATAATTATTAAATTGACAGATCATGGTACATGAGTGTGATGGTCAGTGGAAAGAAAGTTCCTTACATTAGTTATTTGGGAGAATCCACCCTTAAGATAGTTAAAAAGATCATTGTTGATAGGGGTTACTCATCTGAGAGGCAGAAAATGTTCATTGCTTAAAAAACCCCAGGCAACCCCTGGAGGAACCCTAGGATTCTGTGGAACACTGGTTGAGAAAGGCTGCTATAGAGCATTCATATTTATTTTATGTATAGCATATATTTTATATACAGTATCTCACAAAAGTGAGTACATCCCTCACATTTTTGTAAATATTTTATTCTATCTTTTCATGTGACAACACTGAAGAAATTACACTTTGCTACAATGTAACGTAGTGAGTGTACAGCTTGTATAACATTGTAAATTTGCTGTCCCCTCAAAATAACTAAACACACAGCCATTAATGTCTAAACCGCTGGCAACAAAAGTGAGTACACCCCTGAAAATGTCCAAATTGGGCCCAAAGTGTCAATATTTTCTGTGGCCACCATTATTTCCCAGCACTGCCTTAACCCTCTTGGCCATCGAGTTCACCAGAGTGCCACAGGTTGCCACTGGAGTCCTCTTCCACTCCTCCATGACGACATCACGGAGCTGGTGGATGTTAGAGACCTTGCGCTCCTCCACCTTCCATTTGAGGATGCCCCACAGATGCTCAATATGGTTTAGGTCAGGAGACATGCTTGGCAAGTCCATCACCTTTACCCTCAGCTTATTTAGCAAGGCAGTGGTCTTCTTGAAGGTGTGTTTGGGGTAGTTATGTTGGAATACTGCCTTGCGGCCCAGTCTCTGAAGGGAAGGGATCATGCTCTGCTTTAGTATTTCACAGTACATGTTGGCATTCATGGTTCCCTCAATGAACTGTATCTCCCCAGTGCTGGCAGCACTGATGCACCCCCAGACCATGATACTCCCACCACCATGCTTGACTGTAGACAACACACACTTGTCTTTGTACTCCTTACCCCGTTGCTGCCACACACGCTTGACACCATCTGAAACAAATAAGTTTATCTTGGTCTAATCAGACCACAGGACACGGTTCAGTAATCCATGTCCTTAGTCTGCTTGTCTTCAGCAAACTGTTTGCTTCCTTCTGGGACGACAGCCATGCAGACCAATTTGATGAAGTGTACGGCGTATGGTCTGAGCACTGACAGGTTGACCCCCCACCCCTTCAACCTCTGCAGCAATGCTGGCAGCACTCATATGTCTATTTCCCAAAGACAACCTCTGGATATGTAGCTGAGCACGTGTTCTCAATTTCTTTGGTTGACCATGGCGAGGCCTGTTCTGTTCTGAGTGGAACCTGTACTGTTAAACTGCTGTATAGTCTTGGCCACCGTGCTGCAGCTCAGTTTCAGGTTCTTGCCAATCTTCTTATAGCCTAGGCCATCTTTATGTAGAGCAACAATTATTTTTTTTTAGATCCTCAGAGAGTTCTTTGCCATGGGGTGCCATGTTGAACTTCCAGTGACCAGTATGAGAAAGTGAGAGGGATAACACCAAATTTAACACACCTGCTCCCCATTCACACCTGAGACCTTGTAACACTAATTAGTCACATGACATTGGGGAGGGAAAATGGGCCCAATTTGGACATTTTCACTTAGGGGTGTTCTCACTTTTGTTGCCAGCGGTTTAGACAACTGTTATATAAGCTGTACACTCACTACTTTATATTGTAGCAAAGTGTAATTTCTTCAGTGTTGTATTTAGTCACATGACATTGGGGAGGGAAAATGGGCCCAATTTGGACATTTTCACTTAGGGGTGTTCTCACTTTTGTTGCCAGCGGTTTAGACAACTGTTATACAAGCTGTACACTCACTACTTTATATTGTAGCAAAGTGTCATTTCTTCAGTGTTGTCACATGAAAAGATATAATAAAATATTTACAAAAATGTGAAGGGTGTACTCACTTTTGTGAGATACTGTACATTGACTAGCCGTATTGTTGTTACTGCAGATTTCCTTTTGTTTTTTGTTTTTTTTGGCATGGAACCTCACTGTTTAAAAGGCCAGCGACAAACTACATGCAGTTGACAGCCTACTTTTGAAATCCAAGAAAGGCAGTCCTCATATTTATATCCTAACATGTTTATTGTAACAAACAATTTTAACATCTAAACCCCATATTTATTTTCATTATTTTGATTAGAATTTTGGGCTTCCAAAACAGTCAATATCACATTGATTTAATATACTGCATATTGGAAGATTTTTTTTTCCAGCCGTTAGAAATATCTTTAAATGACATTAGCGTGTGAGTCAGTCCTCATGTCTGACAATACTTAGTACTCCTAGTGACGCTCAGTTCTTTTAGGGTAGTGTGGGGTCAGTGTTGGAATTGCTGTGCAGAAGCTTAGTACACAACATTATTTGCAAAACTTGCATTCCTGATACTGACAAAAGTCCCAAAATCTTATCAGTATTCATCACATTGTGGTGTGATGTAAAACTCGCAGTGCTGACACAATCAGTTTTCATTACAATGGGGAAAAAACACTATTTACATTTTACTTGTACGGATGTTGACCTTTTAGGTCTTGTCTGAAAAGTCCCTCCTGGAAAAGGAAAGACCACACTAAGTATAGTAATTAAAACAATAAAAGTACTTGCTACTCAAAGTGGAATTCCAAATAAACCCTAACTACTGTTAAAACTGTACTCTCCCCCTTCTAGCATCTATACTTATTAACCTGTGTAGGAAAGATGTATATACTTACCTACTTTCAAGACACTCCGGTCTGGTCATCAAATCCTGCTCCCCTGTGTCAGCCAGCGCTGCTGCAGGGGAGACGAGGGAGCACCAACAGTGGATGAGCCATTGAAGCCTATGGGTGATATCACTGCTTAGAGCTTTACTAGCCATTGACATACAATTTCTCCCCTGCAGCCACCACTGGCTAACACAGGGGCGATCCTGTGACTGAATGGCCTAAAAATAGAAAAGTAGATGCATCTTTCTTACACAGGTTAGTAAGCATAGGAGTTAGAAGGGGGAGGGGACAGTTTTAGGAGTAGTTAATTCCAGAATTCCACTTTAATTTCATTTTGTATTACAGTTAAACCTTGGTTTGAGAGTAACTATATTTTAACCATTTCAGCCCCAGAAGAATTTACCCCCTTCCTGACCAGAGCACTTCTTTAAATTCAGCACTGCTACGCTTTAACTAACAATTGCACGGTCATGCGACGTGTCTCCCAAACAAAATTGATGTCCTTTTTTTCTCACAAATAGAGCTTTCTTTCGGTGGTATTTGATCACACCTGTGATTATTTTTTGCTCTATAAACAAGAAGAGAGCGTCAATTTTGAAAAAAAAAACGCATTATTTTTTACATTTTGCTATAATAAATATCCCCCAAAAATATATAGGAACATTTTTTTTTTCCTCAGTTTAGACCGATACGTATTCTTCTACATATTTTTTGAAAAAAAAAAAAATCGCAATAAGTGATTATTGATTGGTTTGCGCAAAAGTTATAGCGTCTACAAAATAGGGGATAGTTTTATGGCATTTTTATTCATTTCTTTTTTTTAAATGGTGGCGATCAGCAATTTTTATTGTGACTGTGACATTATGGCGGACACTTCGGACATTTTTGAGACCATTGCCATTTATACAGCAATCGGTGCTATACAAATGCACTGATTCCTGCGTAAATGACACTGGCAGTGAAGGGGTTAACCACTAGGTGGCAGTGTAAGGGTTAAGTGTGTCCTGGGGTGTGTTTCTAACTGTGGGGGGTGCAGCTGTGTGTGACACATCACTGATCTTTCAATCACAGGGAGCAGAGATCAGTGACACTGTCACTAGGCAGAACTGGGAGATGCTTGTTTACATTAGCATCTCCCCGTTCTTCCTCCCCGTGAGGCGATCATGGGTATCCCCGCGGTGATCGAGTCTGCGGGACCCGCGACCCGACTCATGGAGCTTACCGCGCGCTGGTCACCTCTTAAAGGTTCGTGATTCTGCCTGTACGAGCCCTTCTGCCAATGTATATCGGCGTGAGGCGGTCGGCAAGCGGTTAAATACATTTTGACTTGATAAACAATCGATGTCTTGATATACAAGTAGCGTCATGTCATAACTGAGTATAAAGGCGAAGAGAGGCGCCTCTAAGCGTAGCAATATGGTTACATTTAATGAAGGTACAACATTGCTACACTTAGAGGTGTCTCTCTTCTCTTTTATACTCTGTAGCTCCTGCTGGATTTTGCTTCTAATCCCCTTGTGGAGGTTTCCATTTGTGGATGGACATTTTATTGAAACAGGAAATTATGGTATTCACAGGATCTCCAGGCAAGAAACTTTGCAACAGATGCCCAAAAATGATTAGCTTAGGAAAGCTGTATACAGTAAAGCAGGGGTGCCCAACCTTTTCACTGTCCTGGGCCACATTGGAAGAAGAGGAATTTTCTTGGGTCATACATAAAATATATTAACAACAAAGCCGGCCATAGACGGTTCCAATCTCAGCTGGTATCGGCCAAGATTCGAACCATGAATGGGCAGGCTGATTGTACCCAAGTCGATCCATTGATCAACTTGGGTACAACCAGCATGTTAGATTTTTCATGCAATTATTGCCAGTGGCTCCCCACACCCCTGTCGGGAGAACACCATAGCCCAGTGGAAGGCATTCTCCCATAAACGCTGACCGTTGAAAAGTTGAAAATAAAGAAAAGTTTTCTAAAAAGTGAAGTACTGCATCTACCACATATAAAGACTAGTAAGCTGTAATAACTTACATTCTTGGTTTAGATCAGGGGTGTCCAACCCATGGCCTGAGAGAGTTCAGCATGCGGCCCGGGCATGTCTGGAGGAATGCCCTGCAAGAACAGAAGCCACGGTTACTGTCAGGGACATACAGGCACAGGCACATATGGAGGGACCCAGGGGGTGCCATATATGCATAGAGGTCACAGCGGCCAGCACAGAGTCCAGGATCAGGCACAGCTGAAGGGATGCCATTGGTGCCGGTTTTGTAAAAGCAGCAGCAACAGCAAATGCAAACAGCAAATGGCAAGGACTCCACATAGCACCGGGCAAGTAAATGCCACATAGCTGTATCAGGGGAGTGTTGGGGTGGGCTGTGCCTCCCCCAGATTTCAGTTACGCCCCCCAAAACCAGCTGCCAACAACCTCCCCTCTACCTTCCAACTGAGCACATACCAGGGTTGCCACCGTCATTAAATTCAAGGACAGTTTGTAAAATCCATGATTTTTATATTTGTCTATAAATGTCAGTCAGCCTGCATGTCAGTAATGTATATTCCCAGACAGATGTAAAAATCATGGATTTTACAAACTGTCTGCGAAGTTAGGTTCACACTACTGCGATTGGTTGTGGGTGAAGGAATCACAGCTGTTCCCGCATCAGCAACCACCCTGTGGCCAAAATGCATTGCTGTTTACAGACACGCGGGGGGTACCAGTCATTCTTAGTGCATCTGAAAACCCAGCGTGTTTTCAGATGCAGGAACTGCGAGGAATCGCATTGGTGCAAAAGTACCATGTGATTTTCCGGCCACTGCATTTTAAAAATGGTGCAAGAACCTTTTTCCTGCATGAAATGCGGGCACAGCTGCCCATTAAAATGAATGTGCTACTGCGCCCGAGCAAATGCAGCCCAAAACAATTCATCTTCTTCCAATGTGGCCCAGGAAGATCAAAAGGTTGGACACAACTGGTTTAGATAAACTTTAAGGAAGTGTGTTATTGCTACATTTTAATGGTTTTACCAAGAAAACCTCTAAGCCGGTGTTGCAATTATTTAAAGCAAGTAAACACTACAGTGCTATGTTGTAACAACCGTAAAGCAGAAGGCTCCTAGGCAGAAGACCCCCACCCCTGCACACCAGAGCATGTGTGAAAGTTCTTGATAATACATCAGTACAGGGCTTATTTAGTAACATAGTTTAAAGATCATTGATGTGCTAATTCCCAGGTTTAATTAATAGTCAGAATTTAGGTTTTAGAATTGTATTGTATTACCTAGTAGCACTGAGTACAGTGAGCACAAAAACATAGAGCACATACTACTGGTAGAGGTTATTGATGGACACAATGTATGATGGATTCTAAGACACATACTGTATGATAACATACATTAGTCATTATCATACCCCAGAAACAGGATGTAGCTGCTGCTGCAGAAGTATGGTGCAACATTTAGCAACAAGGTGTAAAGCAGTGGCTCCTTCTGATCTCCCAGGAGATGGCGGGTCAGCAAACCCATATTGCGGGTTCCCGACCCGCCATCACTGAGCATCACTGTGAAGAATGAAGCTGGCACTAGAGGAAGCAGAGCCGATGCTTCCTGTATAGTGCCAGCCCCAGTCAGAGGCAGAGTGATACCAAATGTACTCCCCCTGTGACAGGAGCGATACAGGAAGCATCGGATCTGCTCTCCACTGCAGCCATATGCTTCTTCCAGCGCCAGCTCCTATCACACTGATGCTTGAGGATGGCGGGTTGGGAACCCATGATCTGGGACAGCAGCCACCAGGGATACCCGCCAGTAGTACCCGCCAGCAGTACCAGCCAGCAGTACCAGCCAGCAGTACCCACCAGTACTACCAGTCAGTAGTACCCGCTGGAGTACCTGCCCTGGAGAACAGGCAGCAGCAGACACCAGCCATGCCTGCCATAGGGCAGCATCAGGCGCCAGTCATAGCCACCTGGGGGACAGCAGCAACCACCAGCCATACCTGCAGGAATCCTGAGGAAGAAGTGAAGATCTAAGTCAGCTGAGGTACATGTAAACCACAGTACATGAGTGTGAAAGCAGCCTTAGGCCCCTTTCACAGGTCCAATCGGGTCCGCCTGTCCGTTTTTCGCGGACCCAAACGGACTATCCATTCACCTCTATAGAGCAGCAGATGTGAACTTACAGGTTAACAGTTTATATTAACTAAAATAATTGCATTTCCATGTTTTGTGTGCTGTGGGAGACAAGATATAGAGAATGCATGGTCCTGGGTTTAGTAACACTTTACGGATGGCTATTAAGTAAACATTAACAACCTCAATACACAAACAGATACAAGTGCAGCTAGGGGATTGGCTAGTAATCACAGTCTCTCCTGATCCAGCTTTACAAAGCTGTATATCCAACGCACATACGGAGCAAAGGATCAAGAGACTTTATTTTAAACAGCACAATACAGCAGAATGAAAGCCTTGGTACATTTTTGAAGCTTAGTGATAAAGGTATGTAGCTTTATTCAGATTCAGAATACTTTATTAATCCAAAGGGAAAGACTAATTCCATAACACAAAACGCATCAAGCTTTCTTCCCGTTATAATGTGCCCATTTATTTAAAGTATGTTCAGGACTTTACACCATTAGCAGACTACTTCTGTATGTTCTAGACCCTGTATTCACTTTTAGGGTCGGTTCACACAGGGGCGACCCGTCAGGTGACTTAGCCGCCTGACAAGTCGCGTCCCGCTCTATGCAATGGCACCGTTCTAATCGGAGCGACTCAAGTCGCTCCGACTTAGAAAAAGGTTCCTGTACGACTTTTGGGGCGACTTGCATTGACTTCTATACAGAAGTCATTTCACAAGCCGCCGCTAAAGTCGGATCCCGGTCGCCTGAGGCAGTCGCGCTGCAAGTCGTGCTGCCTCAGTGTGAACGGGCTCTTAGTGCATTGCTGGAATCTAGAGAAAAAAAATATATATCTACAGTGCATGTCTGAATAGTCTTTAAAGAGGAAGTAAACCCTGATAAGTTTACTTCCTCTTTGTTTCCCTTCCAAGGGAAAACATAATGGGCTACTATGCATCACATTATGTGTCACTTACCTGACATAGGAGCCTGTGATGTCACCGATGTCCCCTCTTCCACGAAGCGTCCATCTTCCTTCCGGGTATCGCTGCTCCGGCGCTGTGAGTGGCCAGCGCAGCGATGACGTCACTCCGGTGCCCGGTTTTTGTAAAATATCTCCTTAACCGTGTAGATTAAGGAGATATTTCTTGCACCTACAACTAAGCCTTGATCTAGGCTTACCTGTAGGTTAAAGTGGTTTACAACCACTTTAAAAGAGAAGTATGGCCAAAGCTTTTTTGGCCATGTTTCTTTTTTTGTCTCAAGGGTATACTTACTTTCATTCTCCTGTGACCCAGAGTTATTTGATAGCGGAATATTACCCACTATCAGCTGACAGGACAGAGATGAGCTAAGCTCTGATAGAATCCCAACAATATTGTCAGTATACATATACATATATATACAGTTGGAATCAGCCACTTCCGCCACCTCTTCAGTTTTGTGCTTCAGTGATTGTTGAAAGCAAAGCGGAGAGCAATGCCTACAGCAGACTGAGACTCCAGCGGTCATGTGATCGTAGCTCAGTTCTTGTAAGTAGGAAGGTTTGTTCTTTACATATCCCAGACTTCTCCTTTATTTTATCATTAAAGCAGTATTAAACCCAAAAGCAAACCTTTATTATACATACCGGTAGTTACATTGTTACATAGTTAGTCAGGTTGAAAAAAGACACAAGTCCATCTAGTTCAACCTTAAAAAAAATAAAAACAATTATAATAAAATAAAAAATATCATACAATCCCTTATACCAAATCCTATACCCACAATTGATCCAGATTATGTTGCAGTTTACCAATTTTTTGATGTGAGGGCTGCTTTTGTTTTTCCGTTTTAGGCTTTATTTATTTTTTATTTTCCTCTGGTATTCCAGCCAGCAAGTCTGTCGTTTTTCAAAGTCTCCAGCAGAATATATCAGTTTACCTGGATGAGACAAACCACTTAACACTTGCAGGGGTTATTAAAATAATCAGCTTTTATTTATTCATGCAAAACCTTTATCCCAAACGGACCAAAACTGCTGTAACTGCTTAAAAAATTTGAGCTTGGGTTTGGATTACATTTGTTAATGGTTCTAAATCTGCAAAAAACATTTAACAGTCCCCTCCCCCCGCAGACTGACAATGATGCTGTCTGCTGTGCCTACTCTTCTCATTCCTCCAGAGCTGTTTTTCACCAATACAGGAGGTGTGTTACTGACAAGATCAGCAAGTGAATACAGAAATCTGATGCAGCCACTGCATCTAATGACTGGTAAACTGCAATATATTATATTTTTGGTTTTTGGATTTATTAGTGCTTTAAGTGGTACTCATGCCCGTGATTATGACTCCCCTGTATGTGATAAACAGATATGTCTATCGTCATAAGGGAATTTTCTTCTTTTTTATAGATTAAAAAAATATCTATAAATAAAATAATGTGGGTGGCGCAGTGGCTGTGTGCCTAATACTGAGTGCCTTGCTTTTATTCCAACAAAAAACAGTAACAGTTTGGAGCTGTATGTTCTATAAAAACCGACTCTCTGGTCTTAACTACAGAAAAACAAAATGCTAAATGCAGATATTACATAGCAGTTGGACAGTTTAAACTAATCTGAATTCTTTTTATTTTTCCACAATAAACTGCCATTTTTACAAGTGTCAGACAACTGATATGCCAGTGAAATGCAATGTAGTTATATATTGTCATAATTTGTTTTCATTTTTTGCACTCAGTTGTACTGATAATGGCAAATTAAACAAATTAGTTAATTGAATAATTGGTGTACACAAAAAACATGCACCTTCAGACTAAATATCAGCCCCCATTCCAGCACCTTCAAATATCAGATCAGTCCCAATTTATGCACTATTAGATGAGCCCCGATGAGTGTACCTTTAGACATCAAATCACTCCCAACACCGGCTCCTTCACACTTCAGATCAACCCCAATTCTTGCACCTTCAGACCTCAGATCAGTTCCGGCTAACGCACCTTCACATATCAGATCAACCCCAAGTCTTGCACCTTCAGACCTCAGATCAGTTCCGGCTAACGCACCTTCACATATCAGATCAACCCCAAGTCTTGCACCTTCAGACCTCAGATCAGTCCTGGCTAACGCACCTTCACATATCAGATCAACCCCAAGTCTTGCACCTTCAGACCTCAGATCAGTCCCAGCTAACGCACCTTCACATATCAGATCAACCCCAAGTCTTGCACCTTCAGACCTCAGATCAGTCCCGGTTAACGCACCTTCACATATCAGATCATTCCCAATCCTTGCACCTTCAGGCCTCAGATCAGTCCCAGCTAACGCACCTTCACACATAAGATCAGCCCCAATTCCAACACCTTCAGATGTCAGATCAGTCCCGGTTTACGCACCTTCAGACGTCAGGTCAGCACCATTTTCTACTCCATCATACTTTAGATAAGTCCTAATTACTGCACCTGCAGACCTCGGATCAGGCTCAATTGATGCACCTTCAGATATCAGATCAGCTCTAACATTTGTACCTTCAGATCTCATATCAATCCCAATGCCTGCACCTTCAGACCTCAGATCAGCCCCAATGCTTGCACATCAATGTCCTTAGCTGGTAGTTGGAAATCACTTTCAGTAACATCAGGGAGATGGTTTTGCCATGGGTTAGGCTTTGTGCTTGACAGCCTAGTCATTTCCTGTCATTTCCTCTCTTATTTATCTTTGCTCACCTCTGTACTCCCCACCCCTTCCCAAACACCTGTACCACTATTGCAGTCCCTCCAGGCCAGTTCCACCACTGCACCCCCTACACCTCTTCCACCACTATACCCCACACTCCTGTTGCACTATTGCAAAACCCTGTACATCTGTTCCACCACCACTGCACCACCCTTGCACCTGTTCTACTGCCACTAAACTGTGCCTGCACACCTGTTCCGCTACCACTGTAACCCCTGGAATACCTTGTTTCACTACCATTACGCTGTCAGCCTACCTCTTCCCCACTCTAACCTCACACACTGGTTGCACAAAACTGTCCCCTCTTCCTTAAAAGGAAAATAGATCCTACCACATAATATGGCCGCGACAAGGGGAAGGGAGGGTGGGAAGTTCCACTGTTGATCCTCTTCAAATGACTGGCCCCGAACCCCACGGACTAACTCTTTATATAGGGACCCCCTGGAATATTCTGGGTCGCATGATCCTAAATGACCTATCCTGAACCCCAATTTGTTCCAGGGGTCGCATGACCCTAGTTGACCTATCCTAGTTCAAAAGGCTCAAGAATTCTAGAAAATTCCAGGTCAGCTGACCTTGGAAAACCAATCACAGTCTTTTCCGCTATTTTACCACAGCAGGGAGCCTGTAAACTGCTCCTACCACAATCCCATAAGGAAAAGGGGGGCCTTAAGACAGGTTTACCCCTTTTTTTCCCATATTCTTTTGAGGGCTGTCAGTCAAAAAAGTGACTAAATTTTAATGGTACCCATAGACCCATAGACCTCCATATCATCTGTTGAGATCCATATGGTTAATAATACAGGCTGTACAATTTTCAAGGGTGAACAGCACTGTAGGTAGAAAAGAGGTCGTAAGCCTTGTAGAAAAAAAATACACTTAAAGTGGGGTCCCCTTGTACTGCAAGGGTTAAATGCTAATTATTTATAGGGTAGAGGAAGATGCTTAATTACTTACCCTGATTCCCCACTCCAGTCAGCTTCAGCACTGTCCTCTTCTTCCTGGTGTTTCGGGTTGTAAGAAGTCCCTCTGCATCATCACGTAAAATGCAGGACTATTAACCCTGCATTGTAAATAGAAGAGGTGAGCACACTATGCGGCTGAGAGCGCCTTAGAGAGGAGAAATTTTTGGTTGCATGGATGAAGGACGCCTGTTGAAACCAGGAATAAGGTAAGTATTACTCTTACTGTATGCCTTGGACTTATCGAGCATTTAACCATTTGCAGTGTGAAAGCCCCACTGCCAGAATATTTTTTCACAGCCTGGGGCTCAGCTTTAAAGATGTACATACAGTATTGTTAAATTCTAGTAAGGCAGAACCTGAATGGAAATTGTTCTTTGGGCACTTCAGAGAGTTGCTGAATATGCCAGAACCAAATAAATAAAATTAACAAATCCTTGGACGGTTTCACCATTCTGCAAAACTTTTAACAGGTGTAGCTTGAGATGTTTAATAAAACATCAGTTTTCTTTGCTGTTATCTGGAAAGGAGCTGGAATTTGTCTGATCACCCAGATTCCAGAGGATTGTTGTACTTTCTTAGGAAACCTATAGAGAGAAATGTTATAGTTCATAAATGTTTCATGTATTTTACTCAAACTGAATGATAAACATATAAATTCTGAATGTTTATGGTATAAATAGTTGGTACATCATAGTGCTACTGTATTAGTAAAAGTGACACACGGGCCAACAAAAAAAAACATAACCAAGGTAAATACATAAATGAATAACTGTAATGGAAATTGTAGGAACTTTAGATGAAATTAAATGCAAAAATAAAAGACACATGTTAATGCAACTCTGTATTTATGGTTTTATTATATTGTAACATACATCAATCAGCTGTGACAGAGGATAGCATAGTCCGGACCAATAGGAGGATCAGATTGATAGAAGCTTCCCCCAGAAAAGCCACTAGTGATGGCCGAACGGTTCGCCCGGCGGTCGCTTCGCGGCGAATTTCCGACATTCGCGGTCCGCACGTTCGAACGCCTTTTTCCGTCGTTCGCCGCGGCGGACTTACGTGTTTAATGTATACAAGAACTTTAACCTTTGGTGACACGTTTATCATGTGATACAGGACAGCCAATTGAGACATGACAGCACATGGACACTTGTACATTCCCCCTAACCTATAAATACACCCGATCCGGTGGCCATTTTACATTCTTTCTTCTGTTACGATAGGGACAGGTTCCTGTGTGGAGTAGGGAGAGATAAACCACTAGCTATTTGGTACACAAAAGTTCTTTTCAGGACTGGTATAGGTGTTAGGTGTTGATAGGTTTGCTGTGCTGCTGATTCTTGCAGCAGCCTGAGTGTCTTTTGTTAGTTTAGAGAAAGGGAAAGGACGGTGTATGCTACAGGGACAGCCAGATTAGTCTTTCATCATCATCATCATCATCATCATCATTAGCTGTTACTATCAAGGTCCACAAAAGAGCTGTTCCAGTAACCACTAATCGTTCTCTTTTTTTGCCAATTTGTATAGGGACAGGAAGGAAGCAGTGTTGTCAGGCAGTGAGGGTAATTTTAAAGACTTGCTGTTATTATTAGTTCCACAAAGGTTCTTTTCAGGACTGGTATCAGTGGTACAGTAATAGGCTTGTACATGTATAATATTCTTTCTTCCAAATATAGAAAGGATATTATACTTGACTGCTGCCCTTCTGCTGCAGTCTGCTAAACATTCACAACTCACTTGTTCCACAAAAGTTCTTATAAGGACTGGTAACTTGGTATAGGGTGCTACGGTACATAGGCTTGAGTGCGGTACAGTCTGCTGTTCTGTAAGGACCGCTATCGGTCCACAATAGATAGGGTTGACGTGCACCACTGCTGACCGCTGCCCTATACTGCAGCAGTCCTTCAGCGGTATAGGGACTGACGTACAGTCTGCTAATCACTAACACACAACCTGCTTGTTCCACAAAAGTTCTTATAAGGACTGGTAACTTGGTATAGGGTGCTACGGTACATAGGCTTGAGTGCGGTACAGTCTGCTGTTCTGTAAGGACCGCTATCGGTCCACAATAGATAGGGTTGACGTGCACCACTGCTGACCGCTGCCCTATACTGCAGCAGTCCTTCAGCGGTATAGGGACTGACGTACAGTCTGCTAAACACTAATACACAACCTGCTTGGTCCACAAAAGTTCTTATAAGGACTGGTAACTTGGTATAGGGTGCTACGGTACATAGGCTTGAGTGCGGTACAGTCTGCTGTTCTGTAAGGACCGCTATAGGTCCACAATAGATAGGGTTGACGTGCACCACTGCTGACCGCTCACCTATACTGCAGCAGTCCTTCAGCGGTATAGGGACTGACGTACAGTCTGCTAATCACTAACACACAACCTGCTTGTTCCACAAAAGTTCTTATAAGGACTGGTAACTTGGTATAGGGTGCTACGGTACATAGGCTTGAGTGCGGTACAGTCTGCTGTTCTGTAAGGACCGCTATCGGTCCACAATAGATAGGGTTGACGTGCACCACTGCTGACCGCTGCCCTATACTGCAGCAGTCCTTCAGCGGTATAGGGACTGACGTACAGTCTGCTAAACACTAATACACAACCTGCTTGGTCCACAAAAGTTCTTATAAGGACTGGTAACTTGGTATAGGGTGCTACGGTACATAGGCTTGAGTGCGGTACAGTCTGCTGTTCTGTAAGGACCGCTATCGGTCCACAATAGATAGGGTTGACGTGCACCACTGCTGACCGCTGCCCTATACTGCAGCAGTCCTTCAGCGGTATAGGGACTGACATACAGTCTGCTAAACACTAATACACAACCTGCTTGGTCCACAAAAGTTCTTATAAGGACTGGTAACTTGGTATAGGGTGCTACGGTACATAGGCTTGAGTGCGGTACAGTCTGCTGTTCTGTAAGGACCGCTATCGGTCCACAATAGATAGGGTTGACGTGCACCACTGCTGACCGCTGCCCTATACTGCAGCAGTCCTTCAGCGGTATAGGGACTGACGTACAGTCTGCTAAACACTAATACACAACCTGCTTGGTCCACAAAAGTTCTTATAAGGACTGGTAACTTGGTATAGGGTGCTACGGTACATAGGCTTGAGTGCGGTACAGTCTGCTGTTCTGTAAGGACCGCTATCGGTCCACAATAGATAGGGTTGACGTGCACCACTGCTGACCGCTGCCCTATACTGCAGCAGTCCTTCAGCGGTATAGGGACTGACGTACAGTCTGCTAAACACGAATACACAACCTGCTTGGTCCACAAAAGTTCTTATAAGGACTGGTAACTTGGTATAGGGTGCTACGGTACATAGGCTTGAGTGCGGTACAGTCTGCTGTTCTGTAAGGACCGCTATCGGTCCACAATAGATAGGGTTGACGTGCACCACTGCTGACCGCTCACCTATACTGCAGCAGTCCTTCAGCGGTATAGGGACTGACGTACAGTCTGCTAATCACTAACACACAACCTGCTTGTTCCACAAAAGTTCTTATAAGGACTGGTAACTTGGTATAGGGTGCTACGGTACATAGGCTTGAGTGCGGTACAGTCTGCTGTTCTGTAAGGACCGCTATCGGTCCACAATAGATAGGGTTGACGTGCACCACTGCTGACCGCTGCCCTATACTGCAGCAGTCCTTCAGCGGTATAGGGACTGACGTACAGTCTGCTAAACACTAATACACAACCTGCTTGGTCCACAAAAGTTCTTATAAGGACTGGTAACTTGGTATAGGGTGCTACGGTACATAGGCTTGAGTGCGGTACAGTCTGCTGTTCTGTAAGGACCGCTATCGGTCCACAATAGATAGGGTTGACGTGCACCACTGCTGACCGCTGCCCTATACTGCAGCAGTCCTTCAGCGGTATAGGGACTGACATACAGTCTGCTAAACACTAATACACAACCTGCTTGGTCCACAAAAGTTCTTATAAGGACTGGTAACTTGGTATAGGGTGCTACGGTACATAGGCTTGAGTGCGGTACAGTCTGCTGTTCTGTAAGGACCGCTATCGGTCCACAATAGATAGGGTTGACGTGCACCACTGCTGACCGCTGCCCTATACTGCAGCAGTCCTTCATCGGTATAGGGACTAAGAGTTTTGTCACAGGGTCATTTAAAAAATGACAGGCAGAGGAAGAGGCAGGCCCTTCCGCAGGGGTGGTAGGGGTAGGGCAGGAGCAACAGGCTTGAGCCAAAGTGGGAAGTTGCAGAAGGTGCGTTCAATTACTTTAAAGGATGCACCAGACTTGGTTGAGTGGCTCGCTCAGCCTTACTCTTCTGCACCCTCCTCATCCTCTCGATCTGCACCCTCTTCTTCACTCTCTGCTATGTGCACCCCCAAAGACACTACCACCAACAACACGACCACCACCACCACCACCACATACCTTCCGCTTGAGTCACTGGAATTATTTTCCGATCCATATCAAGAGGACATTTCTGATGCGCAGCCACTCTTGGTATTGGATCAGGAAGAGGAGGTAGCAACAAGCGCTACTCAGCAGTCTGACGCCAGTACCCAGATCAGCCCAAGGAGGAGGTTGGTCCCCGGTGTTGCTGCCTACTCCGAGATCTCTACTTATAGCGGTGGGGAAGGTGACGTTGATGATGACGTGTCTAGTGATGTCACGTGGGTGCCCACAAGAGAGGAAGAGGAGGGGAGTTCAGAGGGAGATATGGACCAGCAGATAGGGAGGAGAAGCAGCAATGACTTACATTGCACAGCAGGGACAAAGCAGACTGCAAATGTATCAGGAGCGAGTCATCGACCATGTACGGTCACATCTGGCGCTCCCAGGACACCGGCACATGGCTCCGCAGTGTGGGCTTTTTTTAACGTGTCCGCTGCTGACAATAGCGTTGCCATCTGCAATCTTTGCAGTCAACGCGTTAGTCGCGGTAAGCCCAATACTCACCTAGGGACGACCGCCTTAAGAAGGCACATGAGCAGCCATCACCGAGCCCAGTGGGAGCAACGGAACACACAAAGCCACACTGCAGGCTCTCACCGTCCAGCCTCGTCTTCTACTTCTCCTTCTCCTCTCTCCTCACAATTGTCCTCCACTCCACCTTCCATCACGCCAAGCTCACATTTTTCTGCAAAAAGGCAGGCTTCCGTGGGCCTAATGTTTGAGCGTAAAAAAATGATGACGCCGGATAACCCTCTTGCCCAACGGTTGGCGGCTGGCTTGTCAGAACTCATAGCCCGCCAACTACTGCCATATAAACTGGTGGACTCGGAGGCCTTTCGCAAATTTGTGGCCATTGGAACACCACAATGGAAGGTCCCAGGAAGGAAGTATTTCTCAGAGAAGGGCATCCCAGAGCTATATGGCCATGTTCAGCGGCAAGTGAATGTATCTCTGGCACACAGTGTCGGTGCCAAGATACATCTGACCACAGACACGTGGTCTAGCAAACACGGGCAGGGAAGGTATATCAGTTTTACTGCCCACTGGGTGAACCTTCTGACGGCCGTCAAGCATGTAACCCGTGGCACCCGTGTAGATTTGGTTTTACCGCCACGGATTGCATGCAGGCCTGACTCTTCTTCTCCTCCTCCTACTCCATCCTCCTCCCTCTCCTCCTCAGCTGCCTCCTCCTTTTCCGCTGCTAGCGTCTCTTCCACTGCACCGCCCAAGCTCCCCAGAACCTATTCCACATGCCAGGTGAGACGTTGCCATGCCGTGCTGCGTCTGTTGTGCCTGGAAGCAAAGAGCCACACTGGCCCGGCACTCCTTTCAGCTTTGCGTTCACAGGCAGATGAGTGGCTAACACCGCTCAATTTGACAGTTGGTAAAGTGGTGTGTGACAACGGTGCCAATCTGCTTAGCGCATTGAAACAGGGCAAAATCACGCACGTGCCGTGCATGGCACACGTCTTAAACTTGGTCGTGCAGCGATTCCTTGTCAAATACCCTGGGGTCCAGGACATCTTGCGGCAGGCAAGGAAAATCTCGGCCCATTTCAGAAGATCTTACACGGCCATGGCTCGCCTTGCTGACATTCAGCGGCGACACCATCTGCCGGTCAGACGTCTTATTTGCGATTGCCCGACGCGATGGAACTCAACCTTCTATATGCTTGATAGGCTGCTCCAGCAGAAACGTGCAGTTAACGTCTACCTGTATGAACTCTGCGAAAGAAACGGTTCTGGGGAGCTGGGTTTTTTTTCACCGCGCCAGTGGCTGCTCATGCGCGACACATGCAGACTTCTGCGGCCATTTGAGGAGATCACCAAACTGGTCAGTCGCAGCCATGGCGCCATCAGTGACATGGTACCTTATGCCTTCTTTCTGGAGCGTGCATTGCGTCGTGTCATTGATCAGGCTGTGGAGGAGCAGGAGCGGGAAGATGAGGAAGTCGCAATGCTGGATGAATTCCCAGGGGGGGCTACTCTATCTGAGACAAGTCAACAACAGGAGTCTGATGAGGAGTCAGAGGAGGATGGTGCCGGGGCGGATGAGCAGGAGCAAGAAGAGCATGCTTTAAACCTTTCTGGGATCCCTGTTGTGCGAGGATGGGGAGAGGAGAATGAAGAGGACGACATTATCCTGGATGATGAGCAGGAGCCAGGCCACCACACCGCTTCCACTTTAGTGCAAATGGGGGCCTTCATGCTCCAGTGTTTTAATAGGGACCCCCGTATAAAAAGCATGAGGGTCAAGGACCAGTACTGGGTGGCAACGTACTTAGACCCCCGGTACAAACACAAAATGGCGGAAATGTTACCGCCGTCGCAGAGGGCTGTCAGAATGCAGCACTTCCAGGCCTTGCTTCGAGAAATGCTGCATTCTGCTTTTGCGTGCGCTGGCAGAGGAGCAATTCCCACTCCCAGAGAAGGATTTGCGGGTACCAATCCAACAGCGCCTGCAAGAAGAGGCCGGTTTGAAGATGTGTTGGTGACTTCGGATATGAGGTCATTCTTTCAGCCGACCCATCGACAGGTGTCATCCGGATCCAGCATCAGGGAACGCCTAGACCGTCAGGTGTCCGACTACATTGGGTTAACGGCCGATGTGGACGCTCTGAGGAGTGATGAACCCCTAGACTACTGGGTGGGCAGGCTTGACCTCTGGCCAGAGCTTGCCCAATTTGCAATCGAACTGTTGGCTTGCCCCTCATCCAGTGTCCTGTCCGAAAGGACGTTCAGCGCAGCAGGGGGGATTGTGACCGATAAGCGTACTCGCCTAGCTCACCACAGTGTTAACTACCTCACATTTCTAAAAATGAATGAGGCATGGATCTCGGAGGAATTCAACACATGTGACCAGTAGACCATGTATATGTCTATAAACTATTTTTTTAATCAAGCACACAGACCTTCTTAATTCATTTGGCTCACTTCCTTGACCCAAAAAAGCACACCGTACTATATGCCCCTACCCTCCTCTTTGAAGAGGTTGAGCGGTGTCATATTTCTACTGGGGCTGCTTATGATATCCCTGTGCTGTGCTGACTTCCTCCTGGGGGTTCTTATTATGAAGGGATCACACTATCCCTGTGCTGTGCTGACTTCCTCCTGGGGGTTCTTATTATGAGGGGATCACACCATCCCTGTGCTGTGCTGACTTCCTCCTGGGGCTGCTTACGGTGCTGCTGTCAGTGCTGTATGTCACGGTGCTGCTGTCAGCGCTGTATGTCACGGTGCTGCTGTCAGCGCTGTATGTCACGGTGCTGCTGTCAGCGCTGTATGTCACGGTGCTGCTGTCAGCGCTGTATGTCACGGTGCTGCTGTCAGCGCTGTATGTCACGGTGCTGCTGTCAGCGCTGTATGTCACGGTGCTGCTGTCAGCGCTGTATGTCACGGTGCTGCTGTCAGCGCTGTATGTCACGGTGCTGCTGTCAGCGCTGTATGTCACGGTGCTGCTGTCAGCGCTGTATGTCACGGTGCTGCTGTCAGCGCTGTATGTCACGGTGCTGCTGTCAGTGCTCTGTATTACGGTGCTGCTGTCAGATGCCTCTATCACGGTGCATGTGTCATTCCGGTATGTCACGCTGCTGGTGATCATCTCCTGCACCCTCTTCTTTGCCTACCCTGGTCCCTGACCTTCCCTCTCCTCCATTGCCTTCATTAGCTCCATAGTCCTGAATTGTTAGAACAATTTCCCAAATAAAATAAAAATGCTTGTAGTTATCGATCCCAAATTCACCTCATACATGTATTATGTCATTGTCCAGATGGTGGGACTACGTTTTACCCCCTAATAATTACCACGTGGCCGCAAATTCGACATGAAGGTTTGCAAAGTTCGCCTCCCATTGAAGTCAATGGGGCCCGCGGCGAACGTTCGGTTTCGCGAACGTTTGGGTCCGTTCGCATTTCGCGTTCGCGAAACGTCCCGTCGGAAGTTCGTCCATCACTAAAAGCCACTACTAGCTTCAGTTCCTGGACTGCCAAGCCCTTGGCCAGATCTTCTGAGATTCCCTTGAGCACAGAGTCTACATTTTCTGTCCAGGCTTCCATAGCCTTGGATGTAGCCGCGAGGGCCAAGGTGGGTTTGCAAGCCAAAACGGCTAGCCCTTAGATTCTCTTGAGGTCTTGGTCTATTCTCCTCTCAAGCCCGTCCTTGAAGGACACAGTGTCCTCTAAAGGAAGAGTGACGTGTTTGGCCAGTCGCATTAAAGAGGAAGTAAACCCTGATGAGTTTACTTCCTCTTTCATTCACTGCAAAGGCAAAGCATAATGGACTACTATGCATCGCATAGTAGTCCATTATGTGTCACTTACCTGACACAGGAGCGATCGAAGTCACCGCTGTCCCCTGTAGTCTGCCGCATCCATCTTGTTGGTGGGGTCTCGCAGCTCCGCCGCTGTCATTCGGCGAAGCCGCGATGACGTCACTCCCGCGCATGCGCACAGGAGCCGACACGTGCGGCAGCTCCGTCGCTGAGAATGCCGCGCTCAGTGCACCTGCGCGCCACTGTTTACGGCGCATGCGCCGTAGACAGCGCTGCCTGTTTTCGGGCAAATATCTCCTAAACCATTTAGGTTTAGGAGATATTGCTTGGACCTACAGGTAAGCCTTAATCTAGGCTTACCTGTAGGTCAAAGTGGTTTGTAAGGGTTTACAACCACTTTAATGCTGCATCTACAAGACGGGCTTTTTCCAGATATTTCCCTTCCTCTGCCTTGAAGGGGTATAACCTGGAGGTTTTTCTTGACATAGAAGTCTTCTTGTCTATCTTGCTCCACTCCTCGTCAATGATATCCTTCAATTCGGAAAGGAGCGGGAAGTTGGAACATTTCTTCCCCAGGTGCTTAAAGAACTTTCTTTGCTTACCCGGAGGAGTGGAAGGATCTTCCCACTTAAGACCCTCTTTGACCACCTTAATTTGTGGGGAAACAAGGGTGAAGCTGAAGCCATCATTATGTGCCCACAACAGTGTTACCCTAATATGCTCCAGTATTTCTAGCCGTGGCCATCTTGAGTAAGGGCAGAGGATTTATGTAGCATTTATTTCCTGGAATCCATCTGCCCTTAGCTCAAGCATGCAGGCAGGAGGGTGTGCTTAGCTGAGAAAACCCCTCCTCCAGATGAAAAAAGAAAATTCCCATGAAGACTCCTGGGAAGTATGACATCATTTTGGCCTAGGCCGGAAACCTGGAGGCAACTGAAGAAATGTAAAACTCTAAGGACTTATGAGTGTATTTCAAGCAGGTTTCATTTTCTGCAGTTTGTTTCCTTCATCGGAAACATCAGCAACACGCTCAGAAAAATAATCCTCATATGACTTCCTTTTCTATAGTTTATCTGTGTTTTTTTGTGAGCACTTGTTTTAAAAGATTATTGTAATGTTTACCTTTTTGATGTGACATTTTTATATGCCTGCAATTTAAATTTTTTTATTCTTTTGACTCACAATAAATGGTTCACTCATTTCTGCATCTGACAATAATTTAAGTTATAAAGCACTTTATGATTGGGGGGCAATCCTCACGCTGTGCTCCAAGATTTCCATGACCAAATTTCTTGTTCTCCCCCCTGTGATAAAAACTATATTGGGGTCTTTTTTATATACTTTTTGGCATGTTAATAAGGTGGTGTTCATATCTGTATATATGAACTGTACAGATCATATTGTGGTGACTTTAGCAATCCTCACCCAAACCTTAACGCCACAAAAAACAAAAATAAAAAAAACACATGGCAAAGTAATCAGATCCACTTTTGACACTGTAAGCAGATATTTTTTTCTTTTACTAAAGTTTTTACCAAATTAACAGCTTTTTTTTTTAGAACGAAGGGTTCTCATATTTTGTGATTTGGTGATTTCCAGAATAATATCAATTCAAGTAGTAGAATTAGAAGCCACACTCATAGAAAGACCCCTTTTACACTGGAGGCGTTTTTCAGGCGCTTTAGCGCTAAAAATAGCACATGTAAAGCGCCTGAAAAAAGCCTCATCTGCAATCCCAGTGTGAAAGCCTGACTGCTTTCACACTGGGGCACTGGGCTGGCAGGACGTCTAAGTCTTGCAAGCAGCTTGTTTAAGGCTCTTTAAAGCACCCCTGCCCATTGAAATCAATGGGCAGCGCCGCCAAAGTGCCTGCAAAGCAAGGCAGCAGTGGTGCTTTTAACCCTTTATTCAGTCGCTAGCGCCCAACGGTAAAGTACCGCTAAAACTAGCAGCGCTTTTTCCACCAACGCCCCCACACTGGCAGTGCGAAAGGGCTCTTAAGTGAGGGTCGGGCAAGGTTAAAGGGGCTGTAAACCTCAGACATAAAATATGAACAAAGCATATCCCTCTATAAATTGTGTACTTGCCTCAATTAAGAGCACTTCTGCCTGCTGCTTTGTTCCTCTTCTATCGGCATGAATTACTTCTAACAAGTTTTCCTGATACTAAGAGAAATAAAGGTGACAGGGGAGGGATCTCCAGCTGATTGACAGCCTGAGCTCTGTTCCTGTGCAAAGGGAGGTGTGTCCTTTTCCTCCAATCAGCTCTCAAAGCTCTCCTCACCAAACTCTGTAGTGTGTGACTTCAGCTCTCCATCCCCCTTTTTTTTTTCTTAACGCTCAGACAGGCTTTATAAATTCTAGGCTTTGAACAGATGTAGAGATATAAACAGGCACAAAGTATGTAGGAAGATTTGTTTCATCTCTGTGTTCTGAGAGGCCAGTCACTTCACTGTTTATATGTGAGGGTTTACAATCACGTTAAGTGGCAAAAAAGAAAATGTAAAAAAACCAACACTTTTTTTTTACACCCCCTACTTTATATGAAAAAATTGTTTTCAATTATAGTCACAAAATGTAGCAAATAATATTAATGGTGAAAAAAGAAGTAGAGACAATACAGTGATCAGGAGTATGTCATATGCAGGCCAGAAACAATGTTATCTGTAAACTACTAACCCCCTACCTCCCATGAAATGAAGATGAAGACAGGAAGACATATTTAAAGTTCATCCTGGGTGACAAGCATTGCTCTCTCCATATACAGTGGTGTGAAAAAGTGTTTGCCCCCTTCCTCATTTCCTGTTCCTTTGCATGTTTGTCACACTTAAGTGTTTCGGAACATCAAACCAATTTAAACAATAGTCAAGGACAACACAAGTAAACACAAAATGCAATTTGTAAATGAAGGTGTTTATTATTAAAGGTGAAAAAAAATCCAAACCATCAAGGCCCTGTGTGAAAAAGTGATTGCCCCCCTTGTTAAAACATACTATAACTGTGGTTGTCCACACCTGAGTTCAATTTCTCTAGCCACACCCAGGCCTGATTATTGCCACACCTGTTCCCAATCAAGGCATCACTTAAATAGGAGCTGCTTGACACAGTAAGGTCCACCAGAAGATCCTTAAAAGCTACACATCATGCCGAGACCCAAAGAAATTCAGGAACAATTGAGAAAGAAAGTAATTGAGATCTATCAGTCTGGAAAGGGTTATAAAGCCATTTCCAAAGCTTTGGGAATCCAGCGAACCACAGTGAGAGCCATTATCCACAAATGGCGAAGACATGGAACAGTGGTGAACCTTCCCAGGAGTGACCGGCCGCCCAAAATTACCCCAAGAGCGCAGCGACGACTCATCCAAGAGGTCACAAAAGACCCCACAACAACGTCCAAGGAACTGCAGGCCTCACTTGCCTCAGTTAAGGTCAGCGTTCATGCCTCCACCATCAGGAAAAGACTGGGCAAAAATGGCCTGCATGGCAGAGTTCCAAGGAGAAAACCACTGCTGAGCAAAAAGAACATCAAAGCTCGTCTCAATTTCTCCACAACACATCTTGATGATCCCCAAGACTTTTGGGACAACATTCTGTGGACCGATGAGACAAAAGTGGAACTCTTTGGAAGGTGTGTGTCCAAGTATATCTGGCGTAGAAGGAACACTGCATTTCATAAAAAGAACATTATACCAACAGTAAAATATGGTGGTGGTAGTGTGATGGTCTGGGGCTGTTTTGCTGCTTCAGGACCTGGAAGACTTGCCGTGATAAAAGGAACTATGAATTCTGCTGTCTACCAAGAGATCCTGAAGGAGAATGTCCGACCATCTGTTCGTGTACTCAAGCTGAAACGAACTTGGGTTCTGCAGCAGGACAATGATCCTAAACACACCAGCAAGTCCACCACCGAATGGCTGAAGAAAAACAAAATGAAGACTTTGGAGTGGCCTAGACAAAGTCCTGACCTGAATCCTATTGAGATGTTGTGGTATGACCTTAAAAAGGCCGTTCATGCTCGAAAACCCTCTAATGTAACTGAATTAGGACAATTCTGCAAAGATGAGTGGGCCAAAATTCCTCCAGGACGCTGTAAAAGCCTCATTGAACGTTATCGCAAACGCTTGGTTGCAGTTGTTGCTGCTAAGGGTGGCCCAACCAGTTATTAGGTCTAGGGGGCAATCACTTTTTCACACAGGGCCATGATGGTTTGGATTTTTTTTCACCTTTAATAATAAACACCTTCATTTACAAATTGCATTTTGTGTTTACTTGTGTTGTCCTTGACTATTGTTTAAATTGGTTTGATGTTCCGAAACACTTAAGTGTGACAAACATGCAAAGGAACAGGAAATGAGGAAGGGGGCAAACACTTTTTCACACCACTGTATACAGTGTAGGGGTGAGTGTAGCCACACTAGAACAGGAAGTGTGCTATTTGCAGAATTATCAAGTAGTAGTAAGGAGAAAAAAGCATGAAAAAATAAAATGAATGCAGTCACCGCATAAAATCACCGGTAAGCTGCAATATATTACAACTTCGATCCCCCCCCCCCCCCCCCCCCCAAAAAAACTGAGATGCTGTACAAAATCTACATAAAAACAGAATGCAATGTTTTGCAAGTCTCATAAACCCATATTTTGTTCATAATAGAATATAGAAAACATAACAAATGTTTAAACTGAGAAAATTTACCATTTTAATAAAATAAAGAAAGGTCATTTTGAAATTGATGGCAGCAACACATCTCAAAAAAGCTGGGACAGGGCAACAAAAATCTGGCAAAATAAGTGGTACTAACAAGAAAGAGCTGGAAGAACTTTTTGCAACTAATTGGGTTAATTGGCAATAGGCCAGTAGAAATGAAAATGAAGACATATTTGAAGTTCAGCCTGGGTGACAAGCATTGCTCTCTCCATATACACAGTGGAGGGGTGAGTGTAGCCACCCTAGGACAGCAAGTGTGCTATTCACAGAGTTACCAAGTGATAGTAAGAAAAAAAGGAAACAAATGCAGTCACCACATCTAAGGACTGGTAAGCAACAATATATTAAAAATGTGGCTTGGGATTTAGAGATGCTTACCAATAACATCCAATAAGAAACTTATCATAGATATATGTATACATAGTCGGTGGTCTGGCATTACAGTAACTCAGTAACGGGTTCAGGAAGGCTGAGAGCATTCTACCCTGTTTCCCTGAAAATAAGACCTAGCGTGATTGTCGGTGATGGCTGCAATATAAGCCCTACCCCCCAAATAAGTAGCACCAATAGCAGACTCTGCTTGTCTTGCCAAAGTTCGGAAGTTGCTACGTGACCAATAGGATGCACTAAATAGCGAGTACAGGACAGGACCAGTGCCAAGAGGTGCTGGTATGTAGTGCCATTCTGCCACAAACAAAAATGCCAGTATGTGTAAAAAATAAGATCGGAGAGGAGAGAGAGAACAGAAGGAAAACATATAAGAAAGCTAAAATTATTAAATATATTTATTTTAAGTGTTATTAAAATTATATAGAAAAACAAGCCGATTTCATGGACAGGTTTATTTAGATGCAGTTAAAAAAGAAAAGGTTGTCTTGTGATTGTGACTCTTACCAGAGTTTTATGATTGTCACTTCCCCTAAAATTACTTTTATAATTTACAGACAAATGAAAGAGGAACCTCGGTTGTTGTGGTTTACTACAGTTGTGTTGTTTTCATGAAAAGTACATTATGATGGTAACTTACTGAATCTTGCACCCTGTTAAAGTTCAGCTAACCTTGAAATGTGAAAGAAGGCATCAGGTGAGATTTTTTTTTTTTTGATTTGTCCCTGTGCCAAAAAAAACCTTCTTTAGTTTCCTATCAACAATAGTATGAAATGAAACAAATAGTAATAATGGGCAAAAAAAAAAAAAAAAGACAGTGCAGTGGTCTGAAGTATGTAATGTATAGGCCACCGACAATAAAATGGAGATGAAGAGGGGATGACATGTTTAAAGTGGTTGTAAAGGCAGATTTTTTTTTTTTATCTTAATGCATCCTATGCATTAAATAAAAAAAACCTTCTGTGTGCAGCAGCCCCCCTAATACTTACCTGAGCCCCATCTCGATCCAGTGATGTTGCACAAGAGACTTGGCTGTCCGGGACTCTCCCTCCTGATTGGCTCAGACACCCAGCGGGAGCCATTGGTGCTGTCAAAGTCAGTGAACCAATGAGGAGAGAGAGTAGGTGAGGCAGAGCCGCGGCTCTGTGTCTGAATGCACGCACAGAGCAGCGGCTCGGTTCAGGTGCCCCCAGAGTAAGCTGCTTGCTGTTGGGGCACTTGGCAGAATGTAGGGGCCAGGAGCGCCAGCAAGGGACCCAAGAAGAGGAGGATCTGGGCTGCTCTGTGCAAAACCACTGCACAGAGGAGGTAAGTATAACATTATTGTTATTTTTAAACAAAAAACAAAACAAAACAAGACTTTAGTATCACTTTATAGTTCAGACTGGGTAACGATCACTGCTCTCGCTATATGTACAGTGACAAAGTGAGCATAGCCACCCTAGGACAGGAATTGGGTTATTGTCAGGATTACCAGGTGACAGTAAATGAAATAAGGCTGAAAAAAGAAAATTAATGCAGCCACCACATCTAAATAATGGTAAGCTGCAATATATTAGATATTTGTTTGGTTGTTTAGATACGCTTTAACCAATACCATCCAATAAGCAATCTATCATAGATAAATATATGTATATACAGTATGTATGTATACTCTATAGAGACTGGGTGCAGGTAATTGTTGGTGTGGCTAAAAGTGGACATGGCCAATCAAGTGTGAGTTGTTTCATGCATGGGGCTTGTAGTGTTAAACCTTTCCCTCTTTGCTTTGCTATATTTGAGACAGAATGGAGCCTGGGGCTATGCTGAAGGGAACGTGGACATTAATAAGCCCCATCGTTCCTATGAGAGGAAGTAATAATTACCCCTGCATTGGGGTCAGTGACAGTAATAGTAACTTCTAGCATTGGGGTCAGTGGCTGCAATAAAAATCTCCAGTATTGCTGTCAGTGGCATTAGTATTTAACTTGTGGCTCCATTGGTGGTCAGTGGCATTCATAATTTAACCTTTCTATTGGTGGTCACTTGGAGTGCCAAATGCTAGATTTGCTGAGCAACCAATAGAACACTTTGTAGCTCCTACTGAATAGAAAGTACAGGATCTAACCAGTGCCAGGAGGTGCGGGTATGCAGTTAATGGCATGTATTGGTACAAACAAAAGACACCTGTATATATTTGAAATGGTTGTGAAGTTATTATCTTATGACAGTCACTTATCATAACAAATGAGCAGAGAGAAGAGAGGGAAGGAAAACATACAGCAAATGCTTGAATGTGTTATCAAAAAAAAATATTGAAAATACACCAATTTAATTGACAGGATTATATAGATGCAATTAAAAAAGGTTGTCATATGATTCTGACTCTAACCAGAGGCATTGAGCCTTCCCTTAATCTTAGTTTTATGATTTACTGTATATTCAAATGAAAGAGGAACTTTGGTTGCTGCGGTTTACTACATTTTCCATATGTGCTATTTTCATAAAGATATATTTTGATGGTGACTTACTGTATATTGCCAAAGTCAAAGTTGAAATAAACGTGAAATGTAAAAATTGTACCAGGTGAGATTTTTTTGGCAAAAAAAAAACTTTGTCTCTTTCTGAAAAAAACTCTTTGTCTGAAATAAAGAAAAGGAATGCAGCACCAACATCTAGGGAGTGGTAAACTGCAATATGTTAGATTTTTGTTTTTAGGTTTTAATACACTTAAAGTGGATGTAAACCCGATTCATGAAATTTGAGCTGGGCATATATATCTGCAGTGTTTTGTTATCTCTCTACAAAGCCCTAAGTCCCGTGGCTTTCTCCTGCGCCATTCTTCTGTTACCAGCACTGTCTCACAGTGTATGGCAAGAATCCACACCCACAGGTGAATCAAGAAGAAACAATTCTAACACGATGTTCACTTTCTAAACAGTATATAAAGCTGAAGACAGCAAATATAATTGCAAAACTTATGTAAAGAGATTTGTTTAATCCCTGTGTATCATCTGATGATGTTCACTTCACTGGGTATATGTGAGGCATTACATCCACTCTAAATCATAATTTTCTGTTTTTCAATATAGCCAGATTTCCACACATCACCAATTTAACTTTTAGTTTTGATTGGCAGCTACTTTTGAAAGTGCAGTGATCCTTTATACTTAGTGCACCTTTAATAAGTCAGCCATCATCTAGAGGAGGTATATAGCCCTTGTCATTGGCAGAAAGAGATCAATTAAAGTGATTGTAAAGGGAAAAAAATATTAAACAAATGATTACAAACATGTTATACTTATCTGCTCTGTACAATGATTTTGTACAGAGCAGCCCGGTCCTTTTCTTCTTGGGTCCCCCGTCTTTGGGCTCCTCCCCTTTGCCAAATTCCCCTGTAGCAAGCCAGTTGCTGTGGGGGCACTCATGTGTGCTTGCTCCAGAGCCGGCTTTTTATGTTCATAAGACACCGGGATGCCCCCGCCTCTCTGGCTGTGATTGACAGTAGCGGGAGCCAATGGCTTCTGTTCCTGCATCTCAGACAATCAGGAGGGAGAGACCTGGGAGAGCCTCTGGTTTCGTTCACATACCTGGATCGAGATCGGCTAAGGTATGTGTTAGGGGGCGAGGGAGGTAAAAAAACCTTCAGCCTTTAGAACCACTTTAACCATAAAAAATGTCAGCACTTTCCTGGAAAACATCTATCCATCTTTGTATAAATTTCAGAAGCGGAAAATTCCAAAATCTTTCCAGTTTGGCTGATGAGTGCATATGAAGTATGTGCTTTAAAAGCAATGGTGGCTGGTGCTCAATATTTTGGGGGAGGTGCGGCAAACAAACCTGCCCCCTCATTCGCATCACTGCCACAACCGCCCCCTCCCCCCCCCCCCGCAGGAGACAAACGGGAAGGAGGCACCGAACAGAGGCCTTACCTTAGGAGCTTCTCCTCCCAGCCGAACAGGAAGCAGGTCCTGAGACCCGATTGGCCGGGAGTCCTAAGACTCCCTAGCCAATCGGGTCTCAGGACCCACTTCCTGATTGGCTGGGAGGAGAATCAGGAAGACAATAGTGAATAATAATTCACTATTGTCACACAACTGGGGGGTCTAGGGGTCAGGCGCAGTGCTCTGCGCTCTGAACCCACCCTTTTTTTAAGCCAATTAGAGACTCAGGCTCTAATCACGTGCTTCAAAAAAGAAAAGCCTCATTTGAAATCCATGCATCCGGTGCCCTGCATGTAGATTAGGGCCCGGGCGCATGGATTAGGGGGGCAGCGCCTCTGCACCCCTCATGGATGGGCCGCCACTGGTTAAATACTAAAAGAAGAACTTCACTCCCTCTACTTTTTTCTATTTCCCCAGGTTCTTATTAGAAAGCATACTTACCCCCCCCCCCCTCATTAAATCCAGTATGGCCTTCCTGCAGTATGCTGCTTCTGTGCCACAAGCCAGGTCCTGTACCACCATCGTCTTTTCCTACATCATTGGGAGCTGGCTGTCTCTTCCTGCTTCTTGATGCTGACCCTAAAATGAATGGCTATCAGGTCCACCATCCAACACTATGTGTTCCTACTCCTAAAGGCTCCTGGATTATGTAGTTAGAATACCCCAGGAGGCTACAGGAACCTAAGGCAAGCCTGAAGGTGGGGAGGTTGCAGGGGGAAAAAAGTCAATAATGTGTGTGGAAGTCTGCTTTGGTCACATCAGACAGAATACATTTGTTTGCCTTCACAAGCTCTTCAGACAATCCTGTATCACCCTCTTGGGGTCTGCAACATACCTTTATTGTTACTAGGAATTATTGAGTTGTCAGAATTTTTTTTAGCTTTTCTCACTTATTTTCATTAATGGCACTACAGTTTATGTGTGAAGCTTGGAGGCATGCTGGAAAATAGCCAGGATCTGAAATAATCGTGAAATGCAGAACAAATTACAAATTTCCCTATTGGAATGAAACCAGTGGATTAAAGTATATCTGACACAAACCTGGCAAATTCAAGCTGATTGTATGATGAAAAAAATACTTAAAGTGATATTAAACTTAATACTACATACTGTTTAATTTACATTATCCTTTCTATTTCTGTATGTGGATTAATTATTTTAAATAAAAGTACCTTTTTTCTAATTGATATACAGTATGACTCTATAGTAGCATGAGCTGCTCAGGTGTGATAGTGAGGAAATGCTCAGCATAGAAACTCACTGAGAACTGAGCATGTGCAGAATTGGCTCCACAGCTGCAAAATCCCTAGCTGAATTGGGGACATGAACAGAAGGTGGAGATAGAGAGCAGCAGAATCAACCAGGTTTTGTGCAAAATACAGAAAATAAATCTCATAGTGACCGAGTGAGTATGAACAGCATGTAATACAGCATTTATTTACAGTTTTTATGATGTGGGTTTAGTGACACTTTTAGTGTCCAAAAACCCAAATTTATGTATCTCAGAAAATTTGAATATTATATAAGACCAGTAAAAAAAAAAAAGTTTTTTTAATACAGAAATGTTGGCTTACTGAAAAGTAAGTCTATGTATGGTATCGTATGCACTCAATACTTGGTCGGTAGTCCTTTTGCATGAATTACTGCATCAATGCAGTGTGGCATGGAGGCAATCAGCCTGTGGCACTGCTGAGGTGTCATGGAAGCCCAGGTTGCTTTGATAGTGGCCTTCAGCTGGTGTCTCTCATCTTCCTCTTGACAATATCCCACAGGTTCTTTGTGGGGTTTAGGTCAGGCGAGATTTCTGGCAAATCAAGCACCTACCTTTCTTTCCGGAATGATGGAATCCTCTTTTTTTCCAGCAACATTTTGAACCGAGTTGGCCCATTGGCATGACCCATTGTGTAAATCTGATGCAGCCTCTCACCTTATGGTTTGCTACAAAGTTGCAGTGTTGCAGTCTGACTTGTCTGACGTGATGTCAGAGGAAGGCTGGGTCACCCGTTTACATCACTGTGTGGCCCCGCCCTCAGCTATATAACAGCTATCATCGCAAAGAGGCTTCAGTCAGTGGGAGCCTCCCATAGAGGTGGGGTATTTGCGTTTTTTTTTTTATCTGGGTCATTGGACACTGTGATCGAAGATGAATGGACATCGCGGGACAGGTTTGTACCCAATACCCATTCACATGGGGGGGGCGGGATTTGGGGGTCCACTTGTTAAAGTGAATGTAAACCCAAATTTTTTTTTATTATGTCATGAGTATAAGATTTCCTATCATTTGAGCCCAGTCTTGCCACAAAGAGTTAATCCATCTCTGAGCAATCATCCTTTATTGTTCAGCCAGATAAATCTTGACAAATGAGGAAAACTTTGTCAAATCCTCCCCCTTGCTTTGAGTGACAGGTGATTTACATATCTCGTGCACTAGCCAAAGAGACATGCATTATTTTTTAATTCTCTCCCACTCCTTTCTTCTGCTGCTCTGCCAGAATTGGATGTTCCACACCTCCAGCATGATTTGGCATGCTGAAGTCATGTGGTTACTTTCCTGTCTTTTCACTGGGTGTTAGAGATTATAGCAGAAGTTCAGTGTAAGTTCACAGGAGACTATGCATATTGACAAGGGGAGTGTTGAGGTGGGTGGGGAGTCTACTGACATCACAACTCCACCCACTGAGCTCCAGACAACAGACCCACCCACAGAATCTGCAGTTTTTCGGGTCTCATAGCAGACAGAGGGTAGACATTTGACAGGTAAAGATACATGCAGGAGGCATGTATATCCTTATAGATAACCCCTATGGTAGTAGTTTAGAAAGGATGACATTGGGTTTACATCCACTTTAAAGGGGCTTCCAGATTCCGATAAGCCCCCCCATCCACAGACCCCCACAACCACCGGGCAAGGGTTGTGGGGATGAGGCCCTTGTCCCCATCAACATGGGGACAAGGTGCTTTGGGGGATCCCTAAGCATCCTCCCCATGTTGAGGGCATGTGGCCTGGTAGAGTTCAGGAGAGGGGGCACTCTCTTATCCCCCCTTTTCCTGCAGTCTTCCAGGTTGCATGCTCAGATAAGGGTCTGGTATGGATTTTGGGGGGGGACCCATGCCATTTTTATTTTATTTTGATGCAGGGTTCCTTTTAAAATCCATACTACACATGAAGGGCCTGGTATGGATTTTGGGGGGACCCCACCCCATTTGCAGGGTTCCCCTTAATCTCCATACCAGACCTAAAGGGCCTGGTATGAATTTTGGATGCACTGCTTTACAGGCATACTAAGGACATACCCTGGGGCAGGACCCAGGTCCCCATACACTTTTTATGGCAATAACTTGCATATAAGCCTTTAAAAAATCATGTATTTATGTCCCTGGGGCAGTACCTATGTCCCCATGCTTTTTTTTTTTCAATGATTTTTATCTATATTGCCAGGATCCGACAATTTATTACAGCCGCAAGCAGTTTTAAATTAGATTTTTTCCTTTAGAAATGTCATTTTGCTGTGGTATTGTTCTAAACACGGGAAAGATGTGCTACTTTATAAGCATACTAAGAAAACCCCCAGCCACAATATTTAAAGGAATATTTCATTTTTAGTATTTCACTTTAAACATTATTGAAATCACTGGTCCTGAAAAAATGGCAGTTTTAAAAACTTTTTTTGCATTGATACATGTCCCCTGGGGCAGGACCCGAGTCCTCATACACTTTTTATGGCAATAACTTGCATATAAGCCTTTACATTTATCACTTTTGGTTTTTCATGTTAGTGTCCCATAGACTTTAACGGTGGTCTGTGGCTTTCGAATTTGCCGAGAAGACCACATAATGTTCGGCTAACAGGCGAACGAACACCCGATGTTCGAGTCGAACTTACGTTCGTCTCGAACATCGAACTCATCCCTAATTGTGACATGAATGTATTCATACATTCTTGTAAAGTTACTGAATGTTACACTTTCAGTTGTCTATATTCCTGGACTTGTTGTCTGGTTTGTACGTCTTTTTTTATTCATATATTCAGTTTTATCTATTTTACTTTAAAAAAATTATAGTATAATTCTCCAAAGGTTATTTGTTGAGCAAAACAGTGCGTGAAAACTATTTAGAGACTGACAACAACTTTCTGTAAAGGATATTGTTCATCCCTGTTGGAACATGAAGAAAATGAGTGTTAAATGGCAACAAAGCTTTCTAAGTAGGCAAAAATCGAAAGGTAAAATTGATGTTTCCTGCAGGGTGTCCATTTTCTTCAGGGATACGTGTTTCTGTGTATACAGCTCTTTATCCGATTCTTCTCCAACTAATTTTCTTATGTGGTTTACAGCATAATAACTGAGTGTGTCCATATTTATGTGGTTACGGGGTCTGTAGGTGACCCTTTGTGGTTTGGCATGGTGTCTACTCTGGGTTTATTATAGGACAGGACAGAACTATTACATTCAGCTTATGATTTCCTCGTGACCCATTTGTATTTCAATTATTCTTTTGTTCAGCTCTGTTAATGTAGTTAATTGTGATCTTATGTGTAATAACCTGTGACATATCAAAGTGGGAAAAGAGCCCTTGAATCCTTTTAATGATGTAATGGAAAGTAATGTGTCCTTGTAATTAACACCTCTGCACCATTTCACATACCAAGGTTATTTTTGTATAAAGGATTCCCCTCTTGAATTTTGAGATACTTATGGACCATTTCCTTCAGTTTTCAGGTTTTCATGCCATCTCTCAACCTAGATGTGGTCTCTACTTTTGTTTGTCTTTGATCTTGGTGGGCAGGCAGTACGAGCTCCAGGGTCACAACTGTTGTGGATTACAGCACATCGAAAGTCTCAAATCTCAAAAAGCACCCGTTTGGGCTTGTTTGCCTGAAGATATTTAGAAGATAATGCATATTTGTTGTTTTGCCAGTAGATCCATAACATAGTTACATAGTTAGTCAGGTTGAAAAAAGACACAAGTCCATCAAGTTCAACCAAAAAACAAAAATACAATCCCATACACACAAACCTACACCCACAGTTGATGCAAAGGAAGGCAAAAAACCCCAGCAAAGCATGCTCCAATTTGCTATAGCAGGGGAACAAATTCCTTCCCGATCCAATGATGAGCAGTTCTGGTTGAGCTGCTTATTGCAGTATATGGCAACTGTGAAGAGGTTGTTCTTTATCTTTCCCATTTCCATAAAGTAGAGGGAGGAAGAAACAAAAACTATGCACTTTCATCACTGTCAGATATGGCCCAGGTATCGTGGCAATCACCAGTACTCTGCTGACTCCATTGAGAACAGATAAGTGTCTTCAGAGATCTGCACATCACTGGGCAGCCTTATTGATATTTATTTTTTATGTTCTTTTCCTACTTGTGTGCACAATTCCCCACTGGTCTTGTATACAGTTTTTAACTTTGTTTTTGTTCTGAATTAGTTGATGTTCCCCATTTGGTTTCATGCTGGTTACAGCTCAGTTGCATCTTTTAAATAAAATTCCTAATCTCTGTCCTTCCTGCATCCTGTACATCAGGGGTCGCCAACCACCGGTTCACGGCTCACTACTGGCCATGGCTCTTCTGCAGTTTAACCACATTATAATTAGAATTAGAACCACCCCATTAACCACCATAGAATTGTAAAGGGGAGGAATATAGCAGGCCAGAACAAGGTATTGCTTGCCATATAAAGCACAGTGCAGAAAGATGAACCTGCCCTGAGGATCCGTTTGTACTGAGATGATTACAAGTTGGGTTGTTTTAGCTATTAAAATGGATACGCCATGGGAGTATGGAGTGTGGGTGGCATGGTATGTCCACCCTATCCATGGGCGTTTAAGTGCAAGTTGGAGTTGGCCAGTGACATGTGTCTCCACCAAAACTGCAGTATCTTCCCTGTAAGATTTGAGACAGCCAAACACTGCTGGGTAAGGAATTTTGCAGGAGAAATGGTGGATCAGTCCCCAGAGCAAGGTCACCCAGACAATAAAGAGGCGCATACAATCCAAAGTGTCTTAATGACAGAGTGTACCATGCATACTTACATCTGGTGCAGCATATTACATTACAAATAAGTAACAATATCCAAAATGTGTATAGTCTCCTTTCCCCCATCCAGCCCTAAGCTTCCCCAATTTAGCTGGAGCATAATACCCGTAACTTGTGCAGAGCTGTCTTGACAACAAGCTAACTAAAAGAACAGACAGATCCGCATCAGCCATACTATCACCCATGAGGGTCTCCTGAGAGTATGGGTGATAGTCCACTAACTAACTAACTAAGCGGGGCGAACATTCGCTGGAGAAGGACCCAGCGGTAGGACTTGTGTCTTGTGCACAGTTTATCAGTGTTCGTTGCAAGTTGAAAGTGTCTGTGAGCTCACTCACGGTAAAAAGAGAAAAGGGGCGTGGCCTGGACATGGCGGAGTAGAGACGTGCATCGTTAGAGCTCCCGGCCGTCTCCCACCTTATCTGAAGACGTCTGCCTGTTTACCGCATTATGCCCTCCTCGAAAAAGCGGGCCGTGCAGAGGTAGAGCATGCCTACTAAACCGCCTCTTCCCCCGCCGCAAACGGGTGATATTGAGCGTCTTTTTCAGCTCTCCCAGCTCCGCTCTCCGGACCCTGTCATGGCGGCGCCACGTGACTCTGGAAGCGGAGGCCGCGCTGCCTGCGCTTCCCCGGACCTTGACTCAGAGGCCTCCGCTTCGGTCCCCCTGCTGGGCACCCCCTTGGATTTCCACCGGGAAGACACTGACACTCCGAGAGTAGCGGTGCCGACGCTCCGGCTGCTGCTACACTCCCTCCCTACCAAGTCGGACATTACCACACTTATTGGAGCGGTGGAAGCTGCCCACCGCAAGGAGATAGCCCTTGTCCGGGAGGAGGTGAAAGTACTGGCTACCAGAGTGACGGGCGGCGAAACGTCCTTAGCGGCCCTGGAAGACCGGGTGGCAGCTTTGGAGGACGCTCGGAACACACAGGCGGAAGCGCTGCTGGTACAACAATTGAGACTGGAAGAGATTGAGGACCGCAGTCGCAGGAACAATTTGCGGCTGCGGGGCCTCCCGGAGGCGACGGGACCGGAGGACCTGGAGGACACGGTGGCGGCAATATTCCGGGGCATCCCTGGGGTAGATCTGCCGCCTCGCCTGGAGTTTGACAGGGTTCATAGAGCCCTTGGCCCGCAATCGACGGACCCCGACAGACCACGAGATATAGTCTGTCGACTACACCACTACCTGCACAAGGAAGAGGTCCTGCGGAAGTCATGGGAGGCCCCTGCAGTGGAGTTTGACGGCGTGGAACTGAAGATTTTACCGGACATTTCCCGCGCTAGACTGCAGAGGCGAGCCCTGTTGAAGCCTCTTTTGGAGTTGGCTCGTCGCAAGGGAGCGACTTACCAATGGGGCTACCCCCTATCGGTCACGTTCCACAGGGACCAACGTTCCTTCACCCTCCGCCACCCTGGCTCTTTACCGGACTTGTTTGATTTTTTGGAAGTGGACCCCATTACCCTCCCGAACTGGTTGGCCCCTCTGCCCCGTGCCCGAGGTGCGGATGCAGGTCCTGGACGCCGGGGAGGCCTACCACCCAGACAGCAGGGGGCCCGTCGGAGGCCCAGGGCGCCCTCTCCGGAGATCTCCAGGGAACTGTGAGGTAATTTTTTTTTTCTTTTTTGACTCCCCCCCCCCCTTGCTGCAGCTGCTGCCGCTGATACCCTGGACGGCCCGTTTCCCTCTGTCTCCCCGGTAGCTGGCCGGGTCTGGATGGCTCTCCCCTGTTAGCTGGTTGCAGCCGTGTTGGTGGTTATGGCTCTCCCCCCCGTCTCTCCGGACCGCGCGCTGCGGCGGTGGCCCACTGCATATCCCCGAACTACTCTGCGGCTCCCCCTCCACTGATACACAAATTCCTGGACGCTGCCTGTTCTGGGGGGTTGATTGACATTGTTGAGTCCTCCCTGCCCCTGGCTTTGGATCTTGGAGTCCCCTGGGTGCCCCAGACTCTGCTGTTGTTTGGACTTCGGGGGTCCTTCCCCCGCCCCGCCCGCCATCCCGTTATCCCTGGACTGTTTTTGGTTTAATACCCCCGTTACACTGCTCTTTGCTGCCTTCCCTCACCTGTGCAGTGGGTCTTGCGGTGGAGAGGTCTGCTCATCTGCCTGACACCCTCGAGTGAACTGTTTTTTTTTTGTTTTTTGTTTTTTGTGTAGCACCATGGGGGTCGTGCGGAACTGTTGCTCTGTGGGGGATCATGTATTGTTTGGATAAGGGTTCTGGGCCTTGCGGGGGGGGTGGGTGGGGGGCTGACGGATCCCCCCCTGGTGTTGCTGTGGATACGCTTTACCGGGAGTATCTGATGGGCCATGTTACACCCTTGTCTGATGGTTGTGGGGCAGGGACTTCGTGGGGAGGAGGTTGATTGCTATAGACGGGGGGATTGGGGCTGTGTTTTTCATGTGGGGGCGAGACTGAGGATACGCGGCATCCATGCCTATGCCCGGGTTGGCACAGCTGGGGCCTTGTATTTCTCGGGTAGGCTGCACGTTGTGGGCCCTCATGTTTTGTTTTCCTATACTGGGGGGTTGTGGGGGTGCTCATCTGTCGGCGCCTCGCAGGCGCTACACGGCTTTGGTACCTGGATGCGATTTCGTATGGGCTAGGCCGTGTATCGCCTGAGTTTGGTTTACCTTTCTAACCACTGTGGGTATTTCACTGGTTTATGTTCTTACCATCGATCTGTGGGTCTCCTGTGGGTTGTTTACTGTTTTGCCAATTTTTGTTTTCTTGCTTTTAATGTGTTCAACTTTCTTTGGAGTTATGCCTTATGCAATGGTGGTGCTACGAGGTGGGAGGCGGGCTTGGGGGGCTGGATATTGCTTTCCTTGCCCGGTTCGCTCCCCCCCATAGGCTAGCATGTTTTGCTAGAGGGTATGTTTACCCTCGAAGCACTGTATGCACATAACTAATTTAATCTTTGCTGGAGACGTAGGGCGCTAGGCCCGGTTTCCGATAACTGTTCTAATTCTTTGCATTCTTGTCTTTTCTTCCTTTCTTCTTCTCTTTATTTCTCCTTTTGATCCCCCCCCCTCCCCCATTTCCCCTCTGCCTTTCCCTCACCCACCCTTCCCCCCCTCCTTGCCGACTTCTGTCCCTCCGGCATCCTCTCCTGTTCCCCTGGTCTCATCATGGCCTCACCGCGCCTCCGACTTTTATCGCTTAACGCGAAGGGCCTCAATACACCCGAAAAGCGGCGTATCCTACTGGCGGACCTGAAAAGGCTGCACACGGATATCGCCTTTATACAAGAAACGCATTTTAAATCCCAGGCACTACCATACCTCCGCAATAGACACTACCCGTTTGCATACCACTCTGTCAATCCTATGGCCAAGTCAAAAGGGGTCTCCATTCTTCTCTCCCACAAACTTCCGTGGAGGCATCAAGCCTCTCTGATAGACACTGCTGGCCGTTATGTTTTCCTGAAGGGATTCATTGGCTCAATTCAAGTGACTCTGGCAACTATCTATACACCTAATGAACTACAGGCCACTTTTGTGGAGGGAATTATGGAGAAACTACAGGGCTTTAGAGCCGGTCAGTTATTATTGGGTGGAGACTTTAATGTTCCCTTATCGCCATCTGTAGACACCTCGGCTGGTCGTACCTCACTGCCGGTCAGTCAGCTCAAACGGGTTGCGAAAGCGCTCCACAACTCCCAACTGATTGATGTCTGGAGACTCCAGCACTCTAGCGAGCGGGACTATACATTTTACTCCTCTGTACATAAGGTTTACACCCGCATTGACTATTTCATGATCCCTCACTCCCAACTACATGCTGTGGAGCACTCTTCCATCGGAAACAGGACTTGGTCGGACCACGCACCGATTTTTTTGATTTATAGACTATCTGATACCCCGCCTCTGGCGACCAAATTTTGGCGCCTCAATGAAAGTTTACTGCAGATCCCAGAAGTTCTGGAAGATGTGACCACGACACTGAGTCATTATCTCCTGGAGAATGCTCTCCCGGACTGTGATCCGGGGGTGCTCTGGGAAGCCCACAAGACCGTGGTCAGGGGGGTGCTTATTAAACATGGGGCACGGATTAAACGGGAACGCACTAAACTTTTGGACCAACTATTGGAGAAACTACACATAGCAGAAGCCCGACATAAACATGCCCCGGGATGCCCCTTATCCCCTCTTTTGTTTGCGTTATCCCTGGAACCCTTTCTAGCCTTGGTCAGGCTCAACCCTGATATACAAGGGGTGCGAGTTGGACAGTCACAGCATAAGATTTCAGCCTATGCTGATGACATGCTTTTTACGCTGACTAACCCAGGGATATCGTTACCAAACTTGCTCCGGGAATTTGAGAAATATGGGAGGTTCTCCAACATGAAAATAAATTTTACCAAATCGGAAGCGATGGGTCTTCTGTTATCTCCCCGCTTACTGTCTGATCTGCAATCCACTTTCCTATTTAAGTGGACGTCCACCACCCTGACGTATCTCGGGACTAACATCCCCTCGGACTTATCGGACCTCTTTGCACGAAATTTCCCCCCTCTCCTGGCTAGGGTGAGGCTGCTCCTGGACTCATGGCAGAAGGGGTTCCATTCTTGGTTTGGCAGGTGCAATCTGTTGAAAATGTGCATTTTGCCCAAATTTTTGTACCTCTTTCAGGCGTTGCCGATTAAAATCCCGCCCACGTATTTTAAACAAGTACAGGCGTTGTTTACCCGTTTTGTCTGGGCCCAGAGGCGACCTCGGATACCTCGATCCCAACTCTCTCTGCCGAAACATTATGGGGGGTTAGCACTCCCAGATGTTAAACAGTACTACTCTGCTGTCCACTTGGGTAGGATTTTGGACTGGGGTCGCAATCTTGGTGCTAAACTATGGGCGCAAATTGAACAACAACAGAGCTCTATTCCATTGAGGTCGGCTCTCTGGTGCCACAAAGCACTGCCACGAGCGATGAAATCCCACCCCCTAATAGGCAACACGATCTATCAAGGCGCAAAGGCGGCGCTGAAACAGTCCCTGATGACAACAGAGTCACCATTGACTCCGATCCTAGGTAATCCCTGCTTTCCACCGGGTCTATCACAGGCACAATTTCGACCGTTACGGGACAACAATCTCTCTACGGCCTCTCAGTTTGTACTACGGGGTAACTGGACTTCCATCCCGGATCTTATGGACCCTTTCGGTCCGTATCGTCTGGATTTCTGGAACGCCTGTCGCCTCCACCATTTTCTCCATTTTCTCCCGAACCCCCCAGGCTATACCAGACCACTCACCGCTTTTGAGGAATACTGTTCTGACACTGAACCGACCTCCCGAACCCTTTCTAAAATGTACGTTCTACTCAATACACCTGCACAACCACCACATATCGCCGGTCTCACTAAATGGGAAACGGACCTGGGCTGCACCTTTACACAAAAACAAGTTAACAACATACTGCGGTTCACTCTGCGGTCCTCGATTTGCACCAAAATGCAAGAGACAAACTATAAAATTCTGGTCCGGTGGTACTTGATGCCTAGTCGCCTTCACACCATCTACCCTGACACGTCTGAGTGTTGCTGGCGCTGTTGTGAAGGACGGGGCACACTTTTTCATGTTTTCTGGTCCTGCCCTAAACTGTCGGAGTTTTGGGCCGCGGTCCGGTCCATCTCTCAAAAATTTACCGAATGGCGAATCCCTAATGATCCAGCCTTTTTCCTACTGCATGTTTCGGATTTACCCCCTAAGAAATACGCGCGGTCGATACTACGTCACTTAACGAACGCGGCCAAGTCCTGCATCCCCTTGCTCTGGAAACAGCAAACACCGCCTTCGGCGGCGATGTGGATAAAGAAGGTGGAGGATATAAATAAACTGGAAGACCTGGTGCTTACGGCCCAGGATCGACAAGAGACGTATCGAAAGACTTGGTCTCTCTGGAACGCATTTGTGTACTCAGATGAGGGCAAAGCTCTATTGGGCCGTTGATTCTATTGCTACTGGTACCTGGCGGCCGAGTAGGTGATGCCAATCCCACCCCGCCCCCCCCCCATACCCATCGCCCCCTACCCTTGACCTTTCCTCTTCCCCCCCCCCCCCCTCTCTCTCCGCTCTCTCTCTTGGCCGCAGCTCCGAACCTGCTCCTGATGACCTTATGCCGAGGCGCTAGGTTAGGCCTCGGCATGATTGTTTCCTATGAAGAGGCGGGGGCACCCTGATTGGTCCTGGCCAGGGGGGTTCAGCCCCCTGCGGCTAGTAGATAGGACATTTTTTGCTGATCATTTATATGTTCCCGGGCTAATATCTGTACGGCATGTTTGTGAGGCTGCGACCTCTTTTTTCCTTTGTTATATCTGTTACTGTTTGTTTTGGGGCTCTCCCCATGTGTGTCTTTGACGCTCAAAATATTAATAAAGTGATATTTGCAAAAAAAAAAAAAGAGAAAAGGAAAAATAATTTTGGGAGAAGGGAAAAGAAAACAAAATGATTAAAAAAAAGTTCCCTTTCCCTTTTTGTTTCAGTATATTATCACAGGTACAATGTGATAAATAAGTGCGGTAGTAGGAGACTTGTTCACCCGTTGGTAAAGTCATGTATCATGTGCCCAGCATGATGATGATGTCATAGGGCCAGTGGTTCAGACAAATACAGGAGGGGAGAACGGGCCTCAAGATACGTGAGCGAAGTGTACACTGCTGCTAAAGTCTGGGGGGAGCCGTTCAATACAGGGGATAGAGTGCAGGGGGAAAGACCGCGTGTATAGTTCCGAGGCTGTGGCACTGGGTGGGACAAGTAATCGTGGTGGAACCGGGTATGGAAGGGCTTACCCACATTAGGTGTCAGATGGGGGTCTCCATTAGGCGGGACGATTTCTCTACGTGTTTTGCTGATCCAGCCAGGCCAAAGCAAGTGCTAGGTCTTCAAAAAAATGGTCTCGGAGAAGGACAAAGACAAAAATCTGCAGAAAATCTGATAGTGTGTATGGGGCTTAAGTCTTTCTGATAAAGAAACATCTAAACCTGCGTAAAGAGGAGCTCCAGTCTTTTTTGTATTCATTAAAAGTCAGCAGCTATAAAAACTGTAGCTGCTGACTTTTAATAAACACAAACCTGCCCCAGGATCCAGCGATGTGCTCAAATGAGCTGTCGCTTCTCCTCTCCTCTCCTGAGCCGGCATTTCAACATTTCAACTAGACGACCTAAGCGGAAATGGACATGTCAAAACTAGGTATCCGCCCCCCCCCCCCCCCCACACAAAAAAAATTACATGCTAAATGTGGCAGTAGAGGTGGTATTTAAAGCGGAACTTTCCCTTTTGGGTGGAAATCCGGTTTAAAATATATTAACACATAGCTACTATTATTTACATTGGTGTGTCCAATAATTTTGCTGCCAGTTTCATCTGTACTTCTCTGGATCTGTCTTATTAATTCCCCAACTTGCCTTCCTCCTTTGTTGCGGCTCCATTAACTAGCAGGGTAACTATGGAGCCATCGCAAAGTGCACACTCCCCACTGCTGCACAAGAGCCCCTGTGACCTGCCCACTTTTCCATCCACAGACTATGATTGACAGTTAATGCAAGAAGGAAGGCTGCTACAGTCGAAATGCGTTAGCCTGATATGAGTTGTGTGTTAGAAATTATATAGCCAATAAAGGTCTGCATTTTATGGATTATGGAGTGGGTGGTATGAACTTAAAGAGCTAATATACATTTAAATAAAAAGCATACTTTTAATAATAGGATTTAATATTCCTTTAAGGGGTGTTGTTATAAAAACAAAATTTGCATAGTTATTTGTCCAGCGAAACTGCTAGTATACAGTATTTGTTCTGTATAAATGTGACACAATCAAATGTTCTTCCTGTACAGGTCGAACCTCATTCATAAAAAATAAGTTATTTGGGAATGTACTGCAATATGGCCACTAAAGGGAGCTGAGGATCATAGAAAATAAGTATGTATTTCCTGTGATCACCAGCTCCATCTAGTGGATGAATTGTCCCATGAATGAATGAATTGCCCCATTCACATAGAACAAACGTACCAAAAGTTTCGCTGGACAAATAGCTTTGTTCTTTGTTTTTTTTTTTATAAATACACCCCCTACGTTTTTGTATTCATTTCAAATATTTCAGGGTTCAGCCATCCAAGTTTTATTTAAATTCTAATAACAAATGCTGTTCCTAATTACGAGTATTGCTTATCAGGGACATAGGGCCCCATTGGTTAGCGGCAACCTTGCCTGCCAGTGAGTCTGATCCTTCACTCTTTTCTGTAAACGGGTGTACCCCTTTACCCCTGTTTATCTGTCAGGCAGTGACATATATTTAACTTTGTTCTGTGTCACAAAGTAAAAGGCATTAGCTCCCCCTGCTGCTCAAAAGTAGTAGTGCAACAGAATAAAACCTGCCTCTGACCATTTCTTAATTGTATCACTGCATGTAAAATTCTGTCTCATCTTCATAGTTACATAGTTAGTAAGGTTGAATAAAGACACCAGTCCATCCTGAGTGAGTGTCTACAATTGTCCCTATCCCTGTACATTGCACACTCACATAGGTCCCTACCCTCAGGGAGCCCACGATCCAAGGTCCCCATTCATATATTATGGTCAATTTTGGACAGAAGCCAATTAACCTACCTGCATTTCTTTGGAGTGTGGGAGGAAACCGACGCAGGCACAGGGAGAACATGCAAACTCCAGGCAGGTGGTGTCGTGGTTGGGATTTGAACCAGCGACCCTTCTTACTGCTAGGTAAGAGTGCTAACCACACACCACTGTGCTGCCCTCACCTTCATTGCTTATCTGTTACAAACCTGTGAACATCTGTCTGAATTTTCTGCCCAGGATTGCAGGGTCAGGGGTTGCAAATACAGAAAAACTGTCAGATATACTTTGCTAAATGAGGGGCCACATAAGAAACTGGAGGACTGAACCAATAGGCTGACCCTAATTCTGCTTATTTTTAACATTTATAAAAAGCAGTAATTAATACGGTTTTGATTAGCTGCTACTGGTAAGAACACATGCTATAATAAGGCTATGGAAATGGGGAGTAGTTCAAAAATAGCCATCATAAATAGTAAAAAACACCAATCATTATACCCATTTTAAATTTTTATTACCTGTGAAGTGGAGCACGGGACCTGGCAATGTCTCCCTACAAGTCCTCATCTACATCAGATCCTTGTTGCCCACCTACCATGGTCCCACCTACCATGATCCACCCAAGTCATTTAAGGGGTGGCACCACCCCTTCCACATGGACGAAGTCACTCAGAAAGGGCAAAAGTGTAACTGCCACCATCTTGGCGAGTGGTGGACCAACGAGGGTGGAAGCACAGCCTTCATCTTGTTGACTGCCTGGCCTGGATCCAGGGAACCCATACTCCTCCCCCAGAGCCATGGAGCAATGTCACAAGCTCTGGGGGGGCAGAAGTTTGGGCACTGACATTTCTTGTAGACGCCTGTTCTCCAACACATTAGTGTGAAGGTGACACGTTTTCACGTATATAAATTGAAAAAATAAAAAATAACAGTCGCCTTCAAAATAAAAAGCAATGCAGTTATATCGCGTGCATGGTGTACACTTATTTACAAAAGGCTTAATGTGGCCCTAAGGGCCGTAAAATGCCCAGGTCTGTTATAGGTAGAAGTCATTGTTTGATCCAACCATAAATATTCAGATTAGACAATGTTAAGCTTATGGCTGTAGGATCGATATAAGGACCACCTTGTAGAATTTCTGGCAACCAATACACCAACCTGATCTCCATGAGTTGAGGAGAAAATCCGCAAAACTTTTCATTATGTCCTTTGTTTTCTTCGTATGTCATCTGTCTCATTTTTTACTTGGCAAATGGCAAACCTAAAGTAATACAATTAGGAAAACAGCAGGGTGTCTAATATTGTGTTATAGGGATTGTGTTTCAGGGGAACATACGGGCAGATCATCTTTAGAACAACAAAAAAAGTCAAATAAAAATGACCCTGCAGCTATTGCTGTCTCTGTATACAGTCCCTGCTGTGTGATACAAAATTTCTGAACAGTATCCAAGCGCTGTTTAGTAGCGTCATTGAGGCCGGGTTCACACTATTGCTAATTGGATGCGAGATCCCCACATCCAAATCGCAATGGCAGGAGATTGTGACCCGCCCTCTATGGAGCCGGTTCACATATCTCCAATGCGGCTCCGGTGCGAATTTTCACAAGATGAAACGCACCAAAAGATCTTTTGGTGCGTTTCAGGTCCAAATTCAACCCAAAATTCGGGCTGAAATCGGACCGTAAATGGTGAACCAGGATGCACAGGACTCCTGCTGTGGGCCACATCGGCATTAGGTGTGAACTGAGCCTGAGAAATACAATGTAATCACATGATTGTTATATTGTATTTACTGTTTCATTCATGTGCACAGGGTGGTCTTTGATCTGCATAATATGTCATATAATTCAACCTCACAATTTTAAAACAATTAGTTATGCCTAAATAGCCCTTAAGAATACTTTACCCCAACATTTCATATTCCTGATCTGTATCTCTTATACCATGTATTTTTATGAAAAAGTAACCTGTTCTCTTTGTATTGCTTCTGCTGACATGCTACAAACCCCATCCCCCCCCCCCTCCGATTGCACAGCCATTCACAGGGAGGACTAGTGTGATGTTGTTTCTCCTCCCCTGACTCTCTAAGCTCCTTTTGCAACCTTCGAACAGAGTGTATTTGATCACTTATAGAAAAATGAAGGTATTTATAATATTTCTTTTTATATGTATATACACATGTTTGCATTTTATTTCTATTTTAAACCAAATAGTGTGTCTAACAAGATACGGGTTCACATATACTTTAATAACTCCCCCCCCCCCCCCCCCCTTAGATATTTATATTATTTTTTAACCATTAATATTTTAGCTTTTCTCATTCCATTTGTTTGCTAATTTTTTTGTGCTGTATTAAAAAAATGTGCAAAATAAAAGAAAAAAAAAATAAACTTTATTATAATTGTAAAAAAAACTTTCCAATACCTTGTACCCAAAACATAATTTTAAAGCCATTATAAACAGGAGAAATAATAGAATAACATGTGCATTTTATTACACTAACACTGGTTGAAATAGGAAAAAAACTTTTGTTTTATTAGATCTTTTTTGTCTATAGATTGCATAAAGAAAATGTACTGTACTTATCTCTTATCTTTAAAGTGGAAATCTAGTCAAATACTAACTATACTTAAACCTGCTCCCACCTCCATTCTAAGCCTATTCTAACTACTCTGTAGAGAAAATATGTCTACACTTACCTACTCTGAGGGTGCTCCGGTACCGGTCACATGATCTCTCCAGTGGCCGGCAATGACTGCAGAGCCTGGGCAGTGAGGTAGTTATGGGACATCCATTTTTGGCTATCCCTCCTCTACACTGAAGCCACCACTGGATGCCGATAATGTGACTGGATTGGAATAGGTAAGTATACACACCTTTCCTTTACAGGGTATATAGATTAGGCTTAGAATGGGGGTGAGACCAGGTTTAAGTATAGTTAGTATCCAACTGGACTTCAAGTTTAAGTAATGACAAACGTACAGTGCCTTGAAAAAGTATTCATACCCCCTGAAATTTTCCACATTTTGAATTGAATTGCTGTTCACGGACGCTCTCCATCCAATCTGACAGAGCTTGAGCTATTTAGCAAAGAAGAATGGGCAAAAATGTCCTTCTCTCTAGATGTGCAAAGTTGGTAGAGACATCCCCAAAAAGACTTGCAGCTGTAATTGCAGTAAAAGGCGGCTCTACAAAGTATTGACTCAGGGGGGCTGAATACAAACGCACACCACACATATTTATTTGTAAAAAAACAATAAAAACAATCATTTTCCTTCCACTTCACAATTATGTGCCACTTTGTGTTGGTCTATCACATAAAATCCCAATAAAATACATTTACGTTTTTGGTTGTAACATGACCAAATGTGGAAGATTTCAAGGGGCATGAATGTTTTTTCAAGGCACTGTATAACCAAATAAATAGGCTTATACCAGAAATTAAAAAATTGGTTTGGGCCATAAGGATTATTTCTCCCCCCCCCCCCCCCAATATGGATTGTTTCCCCCATTTCAGCCAACCATAGTATGGGTCACGTAGCACGAGCCTCAACATTTGCCCAGCCATGATCACCAGGCTGGTGTGTCCTCTAACATTAGTTGCTGCTGAAAGTGGGGCCAAAAGATGGTTTGAAGCTTATGCGGAGAGGGTGAAAGGGGGTCTAGAAAGCAGGTATAGCAGCCACACTGCTCCTTTTTGGTTGCCATTCTATTGACTATCTCGAAATGGGGGAGAAGAGGGGGTGTACTTTGGTATCTTTGCCTTGGGTGCTAACAGACCTTTTCTTGGTTATCAGTGGCAGCTTCCATATCTCACTCATAGCAGGTTTCCTTTAAAAACAAAAGGATATCTCAGCAATGAAACAGTAGTCACAGCAATGTACTAGTCACAGCACATTGCCTTTTTCTGTAGTAAAAAAAAAAAAAATTTAAGAAAAAAAGGATCAGTGAATTTACAGATTGCTTTATAGACACTTTCTGCTCTGTGTAGCATGAAACTGCGAAGGATTATTTAGGGCTGACCTCTTATTTATGGCCTACATGCTCAGCCTCCTGTCTATTGATTATTTGAAATGCAGGCAATCATTGTAGCTGTTCTTTGTGCTTGTTTCTAGGTCAGTGTAAAAAGATTGTGGCGCCCGAGTCAGGCTCGTACCATATTGTACACGGCAATGGCTCGTCAGTCGGGACTGTTATTATGTTCCAGTGCTCCTCTTCCTATCAGCTGGTCGGAGAAGGGCTCACAACCTGTGTCTGGAAGGGGAATAGTACCTTATGGACATCTGGAGCACCAACCTGTAAACGTAAGAAAAATTTCTTTACTTTCCCATTTTTTTTATAGTAATTATTTTACCAACATGCAGTGAAAAATGAGGATGAGTGGTTAGCAAGGCTGCTTTGCCACTGTAGGGTTTTCGGTTATAGTTAAAGTCCAGGTAGGTGCATAATTTTATGGAGAAACAAAGTGTGGAATGGAGTATGGATTAAACATACAATAATGGACTGATTCAGAGTATCATCCGGGCATACAGTAGCTCACATAAGTGAGTACACCCCTCACATTTATGTAAGTATATTATTATATCTTTTCACGTGACAACACTGAAGAAATTACACTTTTCTACAATGTAAAGTAGTGAGTGTACAGCTTGTATAACAGTGTAAATTTGCTGTCCCCTCAAAATAACATACAGCCATTAATGTCTAAACCGCTGGCAACAAAAGTGAGTACACCCCTAAGTGAAAATTGGGCCCAATTTTCCCTCCCCGGTACCATGTGACTCCTTAGTGTTACAAGGTCTCAGGTGTGAATGGGGAGCAGGTGTGGTAAATTTGGTGGTATTGCTCTCAATCTCTCATACTGGTCACTTGAAGGTCAACATGCCATCTCATGGCAAAGAACTCTCTGAGGATCTTAAAAAAAGAATTGCTGCTCTACATAAAGATAGCCTAGGCTATAAGAAGATTGCCAAGACCCTGAAACTGAGCTGCAGCACTGTGGCCAAGACCATACAGCGGTTTAACAGGACAGGTTCCACTCAGAATAGGCCTCGCCATGGTCGACCAAAGAAGTTAAGTGCACATGCTCAGTGTCATATCCATAGGTTAAGATAAGATAATGCACAAGAAAGCCCGCAAACAGTTTGCTGAAGACAAGCAGACTAAGGACATGGATTACTGGAACCATGTCCTGTGGTCTGATGAGACCAAGTTAAACATGGTTTAGATGATGTGAAGTTTGTGTGGAGGCAACCAGGAGAAGAGTACAAAGGCAAGTGTGTCTTGCCTACAGTCAAGCATGGTGGTGGGAGTGTCATGGTCTGGGGCTGCATGAGTGCTGCCAGCACTGGGGAGCTACAGTTCATTGAGAGAACCATGAATGTCAACATGTACTGTGACACACTGAAGCAGAGCATGATCCCCTCCCTTCAGAAACTGGGCCGCAGGGCAGTATTCTAACCTGATAACGACCCCAAACACACTTTCAAGATGACCACTGCCTTGCTAAAGAAGATGAGACAACGAACATTTTCCTTTGGAAAGTCCAACTGTGTGTACGCAGCACGAGTCACAATACAATATGTATAAAGACTGAATCGTTACCGGTTCTTCATATGGTTTCCCTTATGCCATGTACACATGATCGGAATTTTGGTCGGAAAAAGCTCTCATGGTTTTCCAGACGGAATTCCGACGGGATTTAGCTCAAGCTGTCTTGCATACACACGGTCACACCAAATTCCGACCGTCAAGAACGCAGTGACGTACAACAAGTACGACGGGACTAGAAAAAGGAAGTTCAATAGCCAGTAGCCAATAGCTTCCATCTCGTAGTTGAATCTGAGCATGCGTGAGTTTTTGCGTGTCAGAATTGCATACACACGATCAGAATTTCTGATAGACAGTTTTTCAGTTGGAAAAATTAGAACATGCTCTCAAATTTTTGCTGATGGGAATTTGGCCAGCTAAATTCTGATGGAGCACACATTTTCCGATGAAAAGCTCTCATCTGTCTTTTGCTGGCCGAAATTCCGATCGTGCTTATGCGGCATAATAGTCCAAATGCTTATAGCTAAAAATCTCTACATGGTATATATTTATTTGGAATAAAAATAGATCTTACAGATTGAGCGCAATGGGAAAAAAATCCTATATGACAGGTATCTATGTATAAGCTTCCTTTGTTTAGTGCACAGACATTCCCGTGGATCTCCTGGTAACTGCTTTAGGTAGCTAAAGAGTGTTTTTGCATTTTGTGGACACATTATTATTTCTATATGTTTACCCTGCACACCTACTCCTCATTTTTATCTGATATTTATACTTCATAAACCATGCCCCTAGTGCCTGAAAGATGAGACTGTCAGAGATTTAGTCTCTTAAACCCTAGGAGATATAGTAGACTGACGCTCTTTGCCTTCTCTCTTTTCTCCATTTTATGTGAACAGCAGCCAGTTCAGGTACTTCCATTATTACCCTGACATGAAGTTTCATTTGATGCAAAGGGAATGATGGGAAATAAAAGGTAATGCAACCCAAAATGTCCTGTACTAAGTAGATTACTGTGTACATTGGAGGGAGATTACATTTTCAGTCTAAAGCCTGGTACACACCAGTAGTTTCTTTTTCATTCAACCCGCTGATCCAAAATAAACTGACAGCTCAGATGGAGCCGCTATACTAACTATTTGATGTTAGCACAGCATGCTCCCCTGCTGTTATATTGTGTTCTGACAGGGAGACCACCCCCCGCCAGAACACCCCACCCAATGGCTGAGAGGGATGATCGGAAGCTGATCAGCAGACCTTTTTTGGCTAGTGTGTACTAGGCTTAAAGTGGTTGTAAATCCAAGGAAAGAAAACCTGCAAGACAAAGGCATAATGAGCTAGTATGCATAGCATACTAGCTCATTATGAATTACTTACCTGTGTTCGAAGCCCCCGTAGCTGTCCTCATACATCTCTGCGGTGGCCGACATCGCTCCCGGGGGTTACTTCCGGGTATCACAGGCTCCGGCGCACTGAGATTGGCCGGAGCCATGATGGCGTCACATGCGGTAACGGCAAACACGTCACATGTACGTGCCGTTGCTTTCATTTTCTTCAGTGCGCATGTGCTGATGACGTTGGCACATGCAAATACAGCTGATATCTCCTAAACCGTTAAGGTTTAGGAGATATCCAGGGTAGCTATAATAAGGCTTACCTGTAGCGAAAAGTGTGTTGTAAGGGTTTACAACCACTTTAAGGGTCCTTACACAAGGTACTAATGTATGAATGCCGTATCTTCCTGGCAGAAAGTTCATGCACAAAAAACAGGAGTATGGTCCGTATAGTGCGCCAGTTTACATGCAAATCCAAAAAATTCAAGATATAATATAATCTGTAATTCAAGAGGAAGATTTACAAACATACACACGTGTGTGCCTAAATAACTGACCAGTAACATAATTTTTTCTTTTTTTTTTTTATTGATCTAAACACTTCATTAGTTTGCTGATATTTGGGTGTCTATGTGTATAGGCCCATTAAAAGCAATGAGTTGCATTCAGATTAGTAAAAAAAAATGCCTGAGGCTGGGTTCACATATGAGCTGCAATGCGGCTCACACCAGGGGTCCGGTGCGTCCTGGTTCATTGTTTCAGGTCCGATTTCAGCCAAAATTTTGGGCTCAATTTGGACCTAAAACGGAGCAAAAGACACGCAAATCACACCGGACCTGCTGCAGAGATATGTGAAGCAGCTCCAGAGAGAGCTGGTCAAAATCTCCTTCTATTGTAAATTGGATGTGGTTTGGATGCGGAGAATCCACATCCAATTCGCAATGGTGTCAACCCAGCCTCAGAGTCTAAAAAACATGAAACTTTTGGCTCCCGTGCGCAAGAGTCTTTGCATATTAGATAGATTTTTCTATTGAGGCTGGGTTCACATTGCAGCGATGCGGGAACACCGCAAATCCGCGGCGGGTTCTGGCATCGCATGCCTCCCGGCGGCAGTTCACACTGCCCTATGCGAACTGCTGGGAGTGTCAGTGAAACGTGAATGACACCCCAGATCAGTTCACATATCGCAGTGCGATCTGAAACCTTGGACAGGAATCGGATTGCATGGTGTGAACACCCATGCGATCTGATTCTGCTGCGGACCAAAAAAAGGGTCCTGTGCGAGTTTGGGCCGGGTGCGATACGAATTCAGCCATACTATCTGTATGGCTGAACTCGCATCGCACAGAGATCGGATGTGATTTGTACTGCGGTGCGGTGCGAATCACATCCGGTTCTCGTAACCTCTGCAGTGTGAACCCAGCCTAATATAGTATATACTTGTCATCTTCAAAAATAAACTATGTCATATTCAAATTTAAATTAATGTCAATTTTTTATGTAGCAGTTTAATTAAACATGAGGGGGATCAGAGAGAGATGTTTATTCTAATTTGCTGACTCATCAGCTCTCTTCCATCTGTCTTCGCTGACTCGAGCGCACGACACAGGAAGGTTAAAATAAAAAGCCGTGAATTATAAAGCAGCTCAAATAATCTGCATAACAAACTATACTGCCTACAGTGCCTTGAAAAAGTATTCATACCCCTTGACATTTTCAACATTTTGTTATATTACAACCAAAAACCTAAATGTATTTTATTGGGATTTTATGTGATAGACCAACACAAAGTGGCACATAATTGTGAAATGGAAGGAAATTAATAAATGGTTTTCATTTCTTTTTTTTTTTACAAATAAATGTGAAAAGTGCTGCATGCATTTGTATTCAGGCCCCCTGAGTCAATACTTTATAGAATTACATTTCTCTGCAATTACAGCTGCAAGGATTTTTGGGGATGTCTCTACCAGCTTTGCACATCTAGAGCGTGTTATTTTTGCCCATTCTTCTTTGCAAAATAACTCAAGCTCTGTCAGATTGGATGGAGATAGTCTGTGAACAGCAATTTTCAAGTCTTGCCACAGATTCTCAATGGGATTTAGGTCTGGACTTTGACTGGGCCATTCTAACACATCAATATGCTTTGATCTAAACCATTCCATTGTAGCTCTGGCTGTATGTTTTCCTGCTGGAAGGTGAACCTCTGCCCTGGTCTCAAGTCTTTTACAGACTCTTAACAGGTTTTCTTCTTATGCCGCGTACACACGACCAGACTTTTCAACATCAAAAGTCTGACGGAATGATTCCGGCAGACTATTTGAACTTGTGTGGGCTGCAGCGGACTTTTGATTTGCAAAAGTCTGACAGACTTTAGAAATGGAACATGTTTCAAATTTTTCCGACAGAACTCTGCCAGACCCAGAAATCCGCTCAAGTGTGTGCTAGTCTGACGGACTAAAACCGACGCTAGGGCAGCTATTGGCTACTGGCTATGAACTTCCTAATTCTAGTCCAGTCATACGTCATCACGTTTGAATCCGTCGGACTTTGGTGTGATTGTGTGTGGCCAAGTCCGTTCATTCGGAAAGTCCATCAGAACTCTGTCAGAACTCCGTCAGAACTCCGTCGAAAGTCTGCCGGACTTACGTCTGGTCGTGTGTACGCGGCATAAGATTGCCTTGTATTTGGCTCCATACATCTACCCATCAGCTCTGACCCACTTCCCTGTCCCTGCTGAAGAAAAGCATCCCCATAACATGATGCTGCCATCACCATGTTTCATGAGGGGGATGGTGTGCTCAGAGTGATGTGCAATGTTAGTTTTGCACAACACATGGCTTGTGCTTTTAGGCCACAAAGTTCAATTTTGGTCTCATCTGACCAGAGCACCTTCTTCCACATGTTTTTCTGCGTCCCCCACATGGCTTCTCCCAAACTGCAAACGGGACTTCTTTTGGCTTTTTCTGGAAAACTACACGTAAATGAATTTTAGTGCACACAAACAAAATATAATACTTATTTTTTTTGGTAAAATATAAAAGATGATGTTGCATCCAGTAAATAGATACCAAACATGTAAAGATTAAAAAATTGTGCAGTCTTGAAATAGTGACAAATTGCCTATTATCCATGGGTAACACTTTAAAAGCTTCTACAAGTTACCAGTTTAGAGTGAGCTTAGGCACTAGAATTATTGCTCTCACTCTGATGTTTGCCGCAATACCCCACATGTGTGATACATGATGCTTACATATCTATTTGGGACCTACGTGCACATCTGCATGAACACAGGGGGACGTGGTGCTTTTATTTTACATTTATTTTACATTTATTTTACTTTTATTTTTATTCAGCTTTATTTCTATCACAAGGGGTGCACAAGACCGCTTGTGATAGCTTTGGGCAGCGACAGGTGTTTTTTATGGAGAGATCAGGGGTCCCCGATACCTCCTCTGCCTTCCAAGGCAGCCGATCAAACAGATCTCTGTTTGATCAGCTACTTCCCTGTCTGTACTGTCCATGGAAACATAGCACTGATACTAGAAGTAACGGAATTCTGGTCTCTTCTGGCTTCATTCATCACAGAGGAGGTCAGGAAATGGAAGTGCCTGGGAACAAATGGTGGGGGGGAGGTTGGTCTTTCAAGCCCTGTAAGGGAGATGGGTGGCTGTAGATCTAGCCATGATCCTGGTATAACCACTTCCAGTCCAGGACCATGGGCGTAGCATAAGGGGTTACAGCAGTCACAATCGCAACCCCACCCTTAGCTCCAGGGGGCCCCTGCAGCCTCCGTCATATTATATCCTCCACAAAATCCAGCTCTGATCTGCCCTAGGGCCCCACAGCCACACTATAGTACTGGGCTTCTACTTTGCCTTCCACATTCCACACCCCTCTGTTCCCACTGGCTGGGGAGAAGCTGTGAGTCATTTCCTGAATGGAGAGGAGCATGAGGTGAGAACAGCCAGGGATGGGGAAGTGTCTGTGCTGTGTGTTGGCAACATGGAATGGTAACTGAGCTCAGCGAGGCAAGAGGAGGAGAGTGTCATCCTGTAGCCACGATGGTACCGATGTCACTGGTGAGGTATGACACTGCTCAGTGTCTCCTAGTCACCAGCTGGGATTCTCTGTACCCCCAACACCCCCACCCGGGGATGTCTACTTACACCACTTCCTTGACAACTGGGGAAAAGAGACACACCTCTGGGAGGTGACCTTCCCCCAACACCTGCCAACACTGACAGAGAAACCTTCAGAAATTGCTAAAAGAAATCCCTTAACACCTCCTCGGGCGGCCCCTGAAGGGCTGCAGGCTCCAGATTTTGTGTCACATGGCTTTTCCCTCCCAGATCTAAGTTGCCCCCCCCCAAACCTCCTGATCACCCCCTCCACCCTGCATGCTATGCCCAGCTGCTGAGCTCCTTTCCCATTACAGCACTTTATACTGTTCCTCCTCCGCAAGGCTGAAATCACATTCCTTTACATTACAGCCAGTTAGCCATGATCTGCACAGGGTGTATCTGCCTATTGCAACTACACTGCCATTCCGACCAGAGAATTTCATGGGTCAGAAGGGCAACATAAAAGCCAGATACACCCTGTAAAGACTGGCAGCCTGTTTGTAAAGGAATGTGATTTCAGCCTTATGTAATGTGTGTGTGTGTGTGTGTGTGTGTGTGGGAATGTGATTTCAGCCCTATGTAATGTGTGTGTGTGTGTGTGTGTGTGGGGGGGGGGGTGTATACAGTGCTGGGATGGGAAAGGAGCTCTGCCAAGTGACCTGCCTGGGGTCCCTGTCCTCTGATTCTCCAGCGCTGATGCAGTGATCCCTGTCCTCTGCTTCTCCAGCAGTAATCCCTGTCCTCTGCTGTAAAGAGGAACTCTGGGAACACAAAACCCTTAAGCCACTTTGATGTAGCTGTACGCACGTTGGAAGTAGTGGCGGGGGGCAGGTCAACTTTTGCATTGGGGCCCACAAGCTTCAAGCTACGCCTCTGTCCAGGACTATATACAGTACATATGCTGGATGGGAAGTTGTTAAAGGATTAAAGGGAATAAAAGGTACAATATACATTAACGTAAAATAAATCTCTCTCCCACTCACCCCTTTAAACCTGACCATCTTTTTTAATTACTTAAAGTGGAACTAAACTCCTAAATGTACTCACCTCTACCTTCCAGATATGTGGTGGTTACATCCTCTCCTGGTCGCTGTCATCTTCTTCCTGGGTGCTGGGGTTTCAGCCTCTTGATTGGTCAACAGAGGGTGACTTGGTGATGTGCATGGAAGTCAGTCATTCTGGCACAGCCATAGAAAACTGTGAGCAGGCAGGTAAGTGTGTATTATTGTAGAGAAGACATAGCATGCTCACAGTTTTCATCCAGTTAAGTTTAGCTCCACTTTAAATACAATGACTGACCTCAGATCATTGTAACCCATTTTTAGGCTGAATATATTTTTATTGTTAATTTTCAGCATATAGCAAAATAATTGTGGGTACAGAATAAAGAAGGGGATGAAAGTGAGGTGTAACCTTCTTCAAAAACATACAAAATCAACACAATAAGAAGAGCTCCGTGCATCAATGAAGGACTGGGGTGACACGGTGCTAACCACAGACATAAAAGCAATACATTTGCCGTGAGGGGATGGGGTCCTGATGAATAAGAAGAGGCACAAGGTAAGAGAGAAGGGGGAGTTGTTGGTGAAATATCCTGATTTGGTTACCATGAATGTTTGTCTCGTAGTTTTGCAACCAGTTTTTTTTTTGGCCACATTTAGCCCTTGTACACACGGTCGGACATTCCGACAGAAAATGTCAGATCGGACAGTGTTGTCGGATAATCCGACCGTGTGTGGGCTTTATCTGACTTTTTCTGTCGGAATGTCCGACCAACAAAGTTTGAGAGCTGGATATAAAAAGTTTACGACAACATGATCCGATCGGACTTTGTTCCGATCGTTTGTAGAGAATTCCGATCGGACAAAGTGCCATGCATGCTCAGATCAAATTCCTAGACCAAAGCTATTGGCTACTCGCCTGAACGTAGTCCCGGCGTAACGAAACGATTGGATTTTCCGACAACTTTGTCCGACCGTGTGTATGCAACACCAGTTTCGGACAAAATCCGATGGATTTTGTTGTCGGAATGTTCGACCGTGTGTACAAGGGCTTAGTCCACATAGACATGCAAGATGATGCATGCACACTAGAAGCCATTTGGGAGTTAAACAGCCATTTCACACATTTAAACATACAGCATCTATTGAATGCGGCAAGGTACTTGCATATGAACAAGGCAGTTATCTGTGGGGAAAAAAAAAATGTATTTTCATTATGTAACGAGCAACCTTGATATTTCAAAGAAGAAGATTGCATTATGTTTAGGCCTGTAAGCGGTGCACAATAAAGATGTTTAGTTTTTTTTTAAACAAATTAACTTTTCTAGTTTTATTTGTCTTGCTGTTCATTGGCATGCAAAATCATTTAATAAGGCCTAAATAGGAGACAAGAGGTGTGCATAAGACTAAGTAAGACAGCTGTAGTCTAGGAAACTGAAAATAAGAGAAGAGGAAACAGATGAAGAAGATTGAACCCTCCCAGGGTGCTGCAGGTTCAAGAAAGTTGTTGAGTTAAGCATAATTACCCAGTGATTCCTGGCAGAGAGTGTGAGAGCTCTTATCATACCCAACATTATGGTAGATTTCTGTGTGATTCACCCTCCTCTGAATATGTGACAGCACTAGTGCTTATCTGGAGGCTGCTCAGGGCACTCAATATTACACACTTACATAGCTGGTCGGGTGACTCTATTATTTTGTGGTTCAGCAACTAAGTTATTTTTTTCATCTTTGTGGCTTTTTCTATTATCTTTCCTCCTCCACTCCATCAATTTTAAAGCAGTATAGTACAGATTAGTTGGACAAATGTATAAATCCTTTAGCAGATATAATACAGTAGTAAACATTTATGTATTCTTCCAATTTAAAGTGATTGTAAATGCTTGTTTTTTTTTATTAGAATAACAAACATGTTATACTTACCTGCTTTGTGTAATGTTTTTTCACAAAGCAGCCCCGATCGTCCTCTTCTCAGGTCCTCCGCCAGCACTAATGACTCCTTTCCCCCACCAAGTGCCCCCATAGCAAGCCAATTGTTATAGGGGCACTCGTGCGGGCTCACTTCAAAGCCCCGCTCTGTGTGTCTGTTGCTGGCTCTCTCCCTCCGCACTGGCTGTGATTGACAGCAGCAGAAGCCAATGGTGTCTGCTGCTCTGTCTGAGCCAATGAGGAAGGAGAGAGCCTCTGTTCTTGTGCATATTGCTGCATCAAGATTGGGCTCAGGTAAGTATAAGGGGGTGGGAGGGGGGGGGGGGGCTTGGAGGTAGATGCATGCAGACCTGCTTTATTTTTTTTACCTTAATGCAGAGAATGCATTAAGGTAAAAAAAAAATCTGCCTTTAGAACCAATTTAAAGCCATAGGGTAACCACTTTGAATGTGAGACAGTAATCTCTTACTTGAGTAACATCCACACCCCTTAGCACTTGTACTAAGGGTGTGGCTGTTACTCAGCTCTGCCAGCACAGAACACTGCAGTGTGAGACCAGGAAGCGGCATTTCACAACCAAACAATGCAAGGGTTCAAGATTATGGAAGTCGTGAGTCATTTTTAGTAAAGCTTAAAGGCTAACTTCACTTTCATGGGAAGAAGTATAGCAAATAAAAAAATAATAGAGCATATACAATAGCTGCACAAGCCATGTTGTAATTTAAGGTTATTAAAAATGAAGTTTCCTTTTAAGTCTGAAGCCACTGTCATTTTTAATGCAATATGGCAACTTGGAGGCATTCTGTACGTCTTTGGTGTACGGAATGTCCCCAGAAATGTCATCGCCTGCTTGTGTGATTGGCTCACTGATTTACCCAGATATTTGCACTAAGATACAAGTCAGATTTTAGGCATCCTCTGCCATAAGAATTTCAGAACATTGAGACTTCACCAACTGATTATAAGGAAACAATGGCTTCTTTTCAGAATCTTTAGAGGACATCGAGAAACAAACAGTTTATTCAGATCAAAAAGATAAGATTCTGCACAATGTTTGGTAAAATGCTTCCAATGTACATTGATCACCCAGAAGGGAGTTTTTACCACCATTTTTATAAAGCTTAATTTCCTGATCCTTGTCTGTCTGAGTTCTCATTGGTCCAAAAATTGAGAGTGATGTGCCTGATTTTTATTAAATCGATTGGCTGTGTCCTTTCTGACGTATTTTATGGAGATACTTTAACTTTAACTACTTCCATTCTATTTTCACACCCTTCCTGCCCAGGCCAATTTTCAGCTTTCAGCGCTGTCACATTTTGAATGACCATTGCATGGTCATGCGACAACGTACCCAAATTTATTTTGAACATTTTTTTCCCCACAAATAGAAATTTCTTTTGGCGGTATTTGATCACCTCTGCGGTTTTTATTTTTTGCGCTATAAACAAAAAAAGAGTGACAATTAAAAAAAAAAAAACAATATTTATTTATTTATTTATATTTTATTTATTTTTTTAGCTATTTTTTTCCTCAGTTTAGACCTATATGTATTCTTCTACATATCTTTGGTAAAAAAAAAAAAAAATCGCAATAAGCGTATATTGATTGGATTGTGCAAAAGTTATAGCATCTACAAAATAGGGGATAGAATTATGGCATTTTTATTATTATTTTTTTTACTAGTAATGGCGGTGATCTGCAATTTTTATCATGTCTGCGATATTGCGGCAGACATATCGGACACTTTTGACACTATTTTGGGACCAGTGACATTTATACAGCGATCAGTGCTATAAAATGCATTGATTACTGTATAAATGTGACTGCCACGGAAAGGGTTAACACTAGGGGGTGATCAAAGGGTTAACTGTGTGTCCTAGGGATTGATTCTAACTGTAGGGGGAGGGGACTCACAAGAGGAGGAGACCGATCGGTGTTCCTCTGTAATGGGAACACATGGATAGGTCTCCTCTCACCTGACAGGATGTAGATCTATGTGTTTACACACACAGATCCACGTTCCTGCTCTGTGACGAGCAATCGCAGGTGCCCGGCGGACATCGCGGCCATCGGGCACGCGCATCAGGTCCCAAGTGATGCGGTGGCCCATGCTCTCCACAATGCAGGGAATCCCAGGACGTCATGTGACGCCCGCCTGGAGGGACGGAGGGTTCCTGCGGGCGTCATATGACTATAAAGCGGTGGGGAAGTAGTTAAAGTCTCCAGAAATGCTTTACCATATATAGTATGTATATGTATCAACCGCCCCACATACGATCAGGTACAGAAAGTATCTCCTTTTTAGTGACTGTCATGTAAAACTACGCAGACTGCCAAACTGCAGCAGTGTAAAATTCCTTAAGCCTTCATTATACATTTATATTTATCACCACAGGCTATTTGGCTGACTTCTTCCAATTAATATCCATCAGAGGCAGCCATGAACATAAGAAATATAAAAATAGGACCCTACTTAAGTGGTGCCTTAAATACAATGTCAGCTTTGAATGGCATCCAGACGTTAAAATAATTCCTCACTTTGAAGCTAAACATCAGCTCTGCCAGGGGAAGAAAGAGGACCCTGTACAATAGCTTAATGATGAAATGGCTCTTGCATTTGGAATCCGTGACTATAATTTATTTCCTGTTTTACAGCTCTATCAAAATATGAGACATTTGGATTTAAAGTGGCGGTCATTGCCTCTATTGTGAGCTGCGCCATCATCCTGCTCATGTCGATGGCATTTTTGGTTTGCTGTCTCGTGAAATGTGTGAAGAAAAGTGAAAAGAGAAGATCCAAAAGGTAAGCTAGAGCAACTGCCACGGGCATATGAGGTCAGAGGGCCCCACACATACCTGCCACTCTCCCTATTTACCAGCTGTGCATTAGAATAGCATTTCTCCAAATTGTGTTGTCACCCAAACTTCTGATGGAGACTACATGTGGCTGTATCTACACAGGCATTGCCCACCATTGAGACCTGCCATGCAGCCATTGCTGGAGGCAAGCAAAAGGGGCTGCAGAAGATGCAAAAATGATACAAAAATATATATATATTTTTAAATAAAAAAACACAAGGACATGTTATATGATGCACAGTTATTTAGCAAACTAAATGCAATTCAGGTAGGGTTTACATCTAGTCAGACACAGCATGAAAAGAACCCATCTGACCTTGTCCTTAATCAGGGATACATATGATTTACAGAGCTCCTGGGGCTGGCTGAAGTAAGATCAGGTAAGATGGTAAGGTACAGATGGAGCTGCTGTCAATCAGACCAGTACCTGTGCAAATCACATCTCTGATTAAAGAGATTATCTGAAAAGCCTGATACCAGCTTTGCATTGCCACTCCACAGCTTACCAAAAACATTAACTCTGAAAAATTTGGATGTCACAATATATTTATTTATTTATTTATTTTTGGTGGGATTTCACCTCAATTCCTGTAAAGTCACTAAGACAAGAAATGAGGGAAAACCTCTTCAGTAACTTGTGCACCAAATTCAGGTCGTTTTAAAATGTGCCACTCTTACATTGTGGTGCATTGAATGTGTCAAAATCAAAAGAAATGACCAACAGCGCGTATCTTATGAAAGCAGAGCTAAATAATACCAACTCTCCTATAGTAAACAGAGAGAGAGAAACGGGCGCAGAAAGATTTTGGTTAAGTGTCTCTCAAGCAAGTACATGAATTTGTTGCATCTTGAAACACTTTTAGCCCTTGTACACACAGTCGGAAATTCCGCCGGAAACGGTCCGATCAGATTATATTGTCGGAAAATCCGATCGTGTGTGGGATCTATCGGACTTTTTCCGTCGGTAATTCCGATGGAAAAAAATTTGAGAGCAGGATCTCAAATTTTCCAACAACAAAATCTGATCTGACTTTTTCCCATCGTTTGTAGAGAATTCCGATCGGACAAAGTGCCACGCATGCTCAGATCAAACTACGAGAGCAAAGCTATTGGCTACTAGGCTGAACGTAGTCTCGTTGGAACGAACGAACGAACGCCATCACGTTTCGAATGATCGGATTTTCTGACAACTTTGTCCGACCGTGTGTATGCAACACCAGTTTCCGAATTTTTTCTGAAGGATTTTGTGGTCGGAATTTCCGACCGTTTGTACAAGGGCTAAGAATGCATGAGAGACACTGTTGCAAAATCTGTCTGTGCCAGTCTTTATGAATTCCAGGGATCATACCTTATTTATTGCAAAGTGTTTTTGGCACCCTTTTACACAATATGGAATATACTTTTTCAGATACTTCAATTTAGTTACATTTCAAGAGAAAATTTAGTGCTTTTAGTTGACTTAGATCAGCCGTTCTCAACCTTTTCAACACAGAGGTCATTACACTTGTGGTCATTGGTCATTGGGAAGAATTACCTCCTTACAGATAGCTAAAAATATCAATGGTGCCAGTGGGAACTTATCTAAGAGGCAGAAATTGTCGAATGCTGGAGGAACCCATAGCAACCTTTGGAGGAGCCCTAGTTGAGAATCACTGACTTAGATAGTTAAATTGTTACCAAACTCAGGACCCTGCATTTACTATATCTGGACTCCCACAGAACATGGAAATGCAATTATTTAGTAAATATAAACTGCTAAATATCTTTTTCTCATCAGCAGTTAGAGCTTCTATTAGTGTCTGTTTAAATCTTGTAGGAGGAGTTTTCATTCTCCCCTGATTGTCCTTTGAGAATGCAGGACCCCTGACCCTCTGTCTGGACAGTGCTGATTGGCCCTGTGCTTATCACATGCATTCTCCCAAGAAAAAAAAAACTCTATAAATACACACCAAACTGAGCATGAGCAGAGTGCCTCCAAAGCGCTGTACTATCAGTAGATAGATTGGGGACAGTGGAAGAAGTGGAGGATCAGATAAGACAGGATCAAACAGCCTTTTTTACATGCTGCAGATGATTAACCCATTAGGTTCTACAGTGGGTATAACAAGCATGCTTTACTGCATATAAAGATTGATTTAACTGTTGTGGGTTTAATAATACTTTAAGGCCTCATGCCTTGCAATCAGTATTAAAATGAGTCCAGCTCCTTGGAGTCAGCGTGGCAATTTATAGGATCAGAGTTGACATGCTGAGCCCAGTGTTCCTGTTATACCCTTGGTACCAGAATAGCTTTCATTGTGAAAATCTTTCATTTGAAAGTTACCCAGCGCTGTGAATTAACCATTGCTGAGTCAAGAGTATATCTAGAATAATTTGCATATTCTGCTGGCTTTGTGCCCCTGAAATGCTTACAGCTTCACGTATTCACCTTTTCATCTTTCTCTTCTATTTGCTGGCTGTCAGCATAATTATCTTAAAATAGAAATGCCTCTTATTAAGAATCTCTGGAATATCGTATAACGGAAACATGTGGATTGTGAAACTACTATAATAAGTGGACTTGCCATTATTATTCACACTTCATTTTAATGGAATAGACACACAATCAAAAACCACATTACATTATTATTTTTAGTAAAAATTTAATACTTTTATTGTCATTAGTTAAAAATACTGTTGGATGTATTTTCATGAATTATTGCATATGAATTATTTTACTTATTAAATTATTGTCATTAAACTAAAAAATCTGTTCCTTAGCCTACTCCTGTGAACTACAGCTAAGTCAAAGATCACATAGTCTCTGGTCATCATAAACATTGTGAACTTTTCATGTTAAGCAAGACTGCATAGAGTCCTTTGATTTCAAGCAGATCCTGCAATAGGATGGGTGTCATTGATCAATAAGCAGAGATACAAATAAGGAGGATGAATAACCAAGCTGCATTTTTACAGAAAATGTCAAGATTTTCATGTAACTACCCTAGTAGCTTCCTTTGCCTGAATCTAATAGCAGGTTTGACACGTAGCAGTTAGTGAAGGTAGCCTCTGCTCATGCAATTTTTCATCATAGCTTCAGTTGTCATGTTTGTGATATGTTTAGTAACTATTCCAGTGATGGTCTGAAGTTTTTTGGGGGGGTTCTGAACCACTACCCATCCTGGCCAATTCTGGCACTTCAATCCTATATGTAAAAATCATATATTTTTTTTCTAGGAAATTACTCAGAACCCCCAAACAATATATATGTTTTTTTAGCAGAAACTCTAGGGAATAAAATGCCGGTTGTTGCGATTTTTTATATCACACGGTATTTTGTGCAGCGATTTTTCAAACTTTTTTGGGGGGAAAAAAACTGTTTCATGAATTAAAAAAAAACAGTTAAGTTAGCTAAATTTTTTTGTATAATGTGAAAGATTGTGTTATGCCGAGTAAATAGATACCTTAGGCTACTTTCACACTGGGTGCTGGCAGGCGCTGGCGGTAAAGCGCCGCTATATTTAGCAGCGCTTTACCATCATTTTAGCGGCGGTAACCACAATGACCACTGTGGCAGCCAGTCACAGTAGTCACATGATCGAGAAGTCCACTTTACTTCCCGACATTCAGACCCAGACCCAGTGGGGCTAGAAAAGTAGAAGTACATAGAACACAAACAGCATGCCAACTTCAATAATGTACTCTTGCATTAGTCTTTTCTAAGTTGATCACAGGACAGAGCTCGTACATCATCATCATTTGTGTGCATCCAGGAAAAAATGATCATTTAGTTTACTTCTGGCTACAAGCCAGTGTCCTCAGAAATTCCCAAATAGGAATGAGGTTTGGCTTTTGGCTGAAAAGTTTGCAGGTGTGCCACTAGAAATAAGGAACCACCTATATTGTGTGCCAATAATTTTTAGGAATGGATAACCCAGGGATGAGCTCACAGAAGCCATACTTTCAATGTGTACTGAAACTCTGGAAATTCTGCATAGGGAGAGAGATTTTTATATATATTTTTTTTTAATTCTGGTATTGGTGTATGTCCCCCATGGCAGAACTTTCCATGCCTTTTGTTTGACAATAGCTTACTTATTTGCCTTACCAATAGCCAGAGCTGAATCACAATATCTGTCCTTAGACTTCAATGGGATTCATTAAAAAGTTCTTGAACTTCGAGTGAGATTTGTAAAACTGTTCATGAACCTAGCCGCAGCAGACTCGCTCATCGCTGCTCACAAATACAGTCAAGAGGAAGAGGGCGGTGGTGTTTAATATTGCTTCTTGTTGTTCTGTACAGAAATGGTACATATGAGTTACAAATCCTTCACCCCCAAGTAATTAATTTGTTCTGACACCTGGAAAAGAGACGTCGATTAGACTTCACTTTAATCGGCCCGGGGAACATTATGTTTTCACTCGGCTTAAATTGAAATTGTGTTATAGTTAATTAAGTGGAAAGTATAAACTAAAAATAAATGGAGAAGGCAAAGCAAAGGAGAAGAAAAGACACAGGGAATTATCATCAAAACATAGTTTTCTAACATGTTGGGGAAAATTAAATTCACTCAATACCATTCATATTCAAAGTAAAAAAAAGAAAAAGAAAGCTGTTCAGTGTTTAATTCTGGATTTGTTCAGTTGTTTGATTGTATTAATGCTATAGAATTTTTCATTTATTTTATCATCTTCTACTTTAGAGGAAATTGAATTAGGGAACCTGTGTATATGAAAGGTTATAGAATGACAGTTCACAGATGACACTAATTCCCCAGCAAAAGAAAGCTAATTAATACCCGTTTATAATATTTCATTAAAAATAAAAGTCTTATTTTGCATTCATTTTCCAATATGTGGGAAAGCCAAACTCCAGGGTGCTATTGTATATTGTGATCTCTACTCTAATCTGTTGAGTTGAGCTGTTGTTCAGTGCACACATATATTAGGTTTGCAGCAGTCCTATGACTCTAGACCTTGCATGTTATTGCATCTTGGACAAGTTTCTTGGAACAGAAATATACAAATGCACGCCAAAATTTTCACACATTTGTTTGTAAAAAAAAATTGAAAACCATTTATCATTTTCCTACCACTTCACAATTATGTGCAACTTTGTGTTGGTCTATCACATAAAATCCCAATAAAATAAATATAGGTTTTTGGTTGTAAAATTACAAAATGTGGAAAATTTCAAGGGGTATGAATACTTGTTCAAGGCACTGTAGCAGTAGTTCCTCAACTAGATAATAATATAATATATAGAAGATATCAAATGTAAATAAAAGTTATTAGACCTCATTCACACCCGAGCATTTTCAAAGCTCCTAAATGCTCAACATCCAAAATCCCAAGCTTTTCCATTGTGCCGATGAAGCATATAGCTCAAAAAAAAAAAGTACATGAGCTTAATTTTGAACTTCAAGCCTTGTCCCCAATAGTCTTCAATAGGACAACCTGAAAAAGCATGAAAATGGTGGGGAAACGTTTGTATTGTACATCTTTCCCTAGTAACTAGCTTTCAATAATAAAAAAAAAACACTCAAGACACAGATACCTGCAAAAATGCTTGAAAACCCCTGTACAAGCACTTAAAAAAACATGTAAAAGGATCAAAGATACTGAGCTTTAGAGTGATTTCAGCCTTAGTAAAAAAATAAATAATACAATTAAAAATATGACCTTAAAAGTTGACATCAATAAAAACAAAGTCAAGCTCAGCATTACGTTTTGAGATATGTCTTCATTAGGGTAGTTTCTAATTGATATGAAAGTCTTGTGCAAAACAGAATTTTTTATATTCTGTTTATTACTTCCATTAGCCAGCATAATGAATGTTGTTATAGCAATATTCATAAAACACCATTAGAGAATGTGGCATTCAAATGAACAAGTTGCAGCTGATTAGTTTCTTAATCAGAGTATTATATCCCTCCGTTCCACTGAGCATCCTAAAAAGCCAGTTTAGCATCCCTCATAGGGTAATAATAATAGCCCAAATGATGGCTCAAGGGATGTGTGGACCAGGACTGGGTTTTTCCTTCATACATCAGGTTATGTAAGAGGGGAATTGTGTGATAGAAAAAAATGAAACATGTAAGGAATCAGCATTTGCATGTGAGGCCATTAGAACCTATAAAAGCTGGTTGCCTTCCTCTGCAGTACGTGCAATTAGGCAACATTTGCATTTAAAAGTAACTTCAGCATAATTAATACAAACATTAACTGCCAACCTCTATTTCTCATGCAGTGGAAGAAATTCTAATATGCAGCCGATCGCCTTATGTCATCACAAACTATGTAAAATACAGAATGTCACCAGTCCCCCCAAGAAGTTCCATTCACCATTTATTCTAAATGGTTATGTCACATGGTTCATGCTAATGTTTCAGGGCATCACTGGCTTCCTCTGCCAAGGCAACATGTTGCCTTGACTAAGGGACTTTGCAAGGCCCCAAAACACTCCACATAATATCACTGTAAAATAAAGTTGGGGGGGGGGGGGTGGTTGAGTGTAATGGGATTAACCTTCCTTCTGGACTATCCTTTCCAAAACATGTTCTCCAAAAACTGTCCCTCAGCACTACTGTTGAATCTTTCCAGTTATTTTGAGCTGTACTCCCTGTTCCTGTAATTTTATGAATGGAATTATTTGCTGCAGTGGAAGTCTATGTGGATGGACAATCCAGCATGGCTTACACCTAACTCTGGGTTGCTCACAAGAAACCTAATTTAGGGTGATGCCATCATCCTTCCATTGAGATTGTGGGTAATGCTGAATAGCCTAAATCGCATGAGATGATGCACCAGAACAGGGTAGAAGCATCTTTTTTTTGGGGGGGTTTTTTACTACTTAGCATCTCAGGAGATTTCTTCAAAAAGATTGGGACATCAGGCCCTGCAATACGGAAGCCATGTGTAAGGTAAGTATTTTTTCAAACTTTTTTTCCCACCTGTTTCCCTTTTCTGCAGCATTTTGGCACTGGGGGTGACTTCAGTAAATAGAGTGCAAGGTTCTCTTTAAAAAGTGTCCAGCTACCAGATACTTTAGGGACCATAGAGACTTAATTCCTCTTTTATGGTGCTGCCCAAAGTTACATCTATACTGGACAGGTTGGGAAAAGGTCGCTGCTCACAGGTGCAATCGGTAACACTCCAAGGTTGCTTCTGTGAGGAGAGGTGCATACCCTGCCACTGCAGCTGAAATCGTGAAACAGAGAAACATCAGATCGGCAGCACACCCACACAGGGAGTAAAGTAGAAAGTCTTTATTGAAGCATACATATAATAAAAACACTGGATGGGTACAGGCAGGGGAAATGCAGGTAGGTTGACACTTTTTGTACTATAGCAGTTCTTTGTCAAAACCACAACATTGCAAAAGCTACAATCTCTTTTATAACACACAAATCACATGACAGCACACTGTCATGTACAGGTTAGCATCCAGGTGGATCTTAAACCATGTCTACTGAGTGTTCTAGATTAGCTTCCAATTGAAGATACTTCTAAACAGGCTATTGCTAGAGCTTTCTTTCTGGCAAATTAACCAATTCTCAGGCATTGGAAGGCAGTTGACCCTCCCACACTGACAGAGTGGATTAACCAAATGGGGAATACCCTGCATTTGGAGAGGTATATCTTCCAACATAGAGGGTGCCCAAGCAAATAAAAAAAAAAATATTGCCCCCCAGTGGTTAGATACCCATGGGCTTTTGGACAGACTACGTATTTAAAACTGTTGCTATTGTGGATAAGTACTTTTATACTGGATTTATATTCCGGCACTGTTGTTATTTCTCTGAATGGAATACATATACCTCTCAATGGTGGAAAGTGGAACTATAACATTATTGTTGTTGACTTGTATTATCTGGAACCTGTACTAGTTGTTCTGTTTGCTCTTTTCTCAATAAACGTTTTTGAGATAAAAAAAAAAAGACTCAAAGCATTGTACAACTCATAAAATGCTGTCCCCTACAGCAACCAATGAGACGTATACTTTGCCAGTATGAATATTAAAAACTGAAATTCAGTTGTTTCCCATGGCCTATTGTACTTTGGACTTACAACAGAATCCACAAGAGAGATGAGGAAATGGTAAGGAGCACTAGGGCTTTGTGACACCCAAGGAGTAAATAGTTGACTATACACACAAGTAAATATAAAATCAAGTGTTTATTGGGAAGGTTTAAAAAGTCCCCTCTATACGAAAGTAGCAAAAATGACTGAACATTAAAAACACGTGACATACATGTACAGAATACAATACATCCCAGTAGATATAATGGATAGTACATTTGTCACGTGGCACCAACGCATCGGTCAAGGTGGTCATCTTCAGGGGATTGCCCTTGGATAGCACAGTAAAAGATTCTCTAGAGTAAACATACATGATATGTATACTGTGTATCCTACTGTAAACATATTGAAAAAAGCATATACAGATTCAAATATACATACAAACTTACTTACATGGCTAATAAAATACACAGCATGTAGTTGACTGGTAATGCCAGAGATCTTCCATGGTGGAGATGGAGCATTGGAAACACACAGAGGGAAAGGTTTCCAACATGGTTTCATTTCCACTTCCGATTCCGGCTGTGACGCCATTTCCGGTTTCTGGTCCAGACATCACTTCCAGAAGAATGATCCCGAGACTGAGAGGGCGGGGGATGAGGGAGAGATTGCCTCTCCTACCAGCCAGCTATTCCCACAGCTGTTGAAGATTATGTTTTGGCGCTATTTGACATTCCTTCTGGCTCCAGATCCTGCTTGCTGTTCTACTAAGCTCATCTCTGGCTCCCTGACGTTTTGGCTTGTTTGACTATCCGTTACCGTTCCTGAACTCTGGCTATGTTTTGACTAAGTTTACTCTGTTTATATATATATCACTTTATTTTTATTTCCACAGAAATATGCTTATAATTCTATATGCAAATTCTTTTTAGGTATAATATTCTTACTTTCTGGCTGATATCCCTTGTGCTTGGGATACATGGGCTGACAGTGTTCTCCTTTCCCTCTGTGTCTTTCCAATGCTCCATCTCCACCCTCCGGGAACACCAGTCAACTGCATCCTGTGTATTTAAAGCGGAAGTGAACCCATCCATAAAACAGTTTAATTTTCGGCACGTGCTGGAAATGTAACACACCCATTGCTTGTGCTCTCAACCAAACTGTCAAACCATCCAATGGCTGGTGTCATAACTGATCACATGTGCAGAATCCTGGCAGTTGTAGATTAAATTGAGGCAAAGATGGCAGCTTCCTTGGCTGAAAATGATAGGGTGGTTTACTTACACTTTAATTAGCCATGTAGGTTTGTATATATATATATATATATTTGAATCTGTATATGCTTTTTTCAATATGTTTACAGTTGGATATACAGGATACATATGTTGTATGTTTACTCTAGAGAATTCTTTACTGTGCTATCCAAGGGCAATCCCCTGAAGGTGACCACCTTGGTCGAAATGTGTTGTGCCACTTGGCAAACACACTATCCATTATATATACTGGGATATATTGTATTCTGTACATGATGTTTTTAATGTTCAGTCATTTTTGCTACTTTCATGTAGAGAGGACTTTTTAAACCTTCCGAATAAACACTTGATTTTATATTTACTTGTGTGTATAGTCAACTATTTACTCCTTGGGTGTCACAAAGGCCCGGTGCTCCTCACCATTTCCCTATCTCCCTTGTGGATTCTGTTGTATATCAATTGTGGCTGACACCCACCATTGGCGAATTTTTGGCTGTATGTGGGATATGTATTTATAGCACTTTGGACTTAATTTATTCTCTTTTCATTGCCAACCACATAATGACAAGTGCACTTTAAATTACACCTATTTAGCGGAGTGAGAATGTGTTTCTTTTTCTATGAATCATGTACGCATCGTACAAATCGAACCACAGCACTTATTTTCTATCAAATACATTGTAGCATAGGTGTCTTCTCAAATAATAATGTTGTGACTGGGAAAACAGAAAAAAAGCTTGTACGTGATCAAAATGTCTTCATGTTAATAATCGCAGCCCCAGAAAATCAAAATGTAACATTTGTAGATGTTACCAATAGTGATGGACGAACTTCCGACGGGACGTTTCGCGAACGCGAAACGCGAACGGACACAAACGTTCGCGAAAACGACCGTTCGCCGCGGGCTCCATTGACTTCAATGGGAGGCGAATTTCGCAAACCTTTAGGTCGAATTTGCGGCCACGGGGTAATTATTAGGGGGTAGCACGTAGTCCCACCACCTGGACAATAGCATAATACATGTATGAGGTGAATTTGGGATCGATAACTACAAGCATTTTTTTTTTATTTGGGAAATTGTTCTGACAATTCAGGACTATGGAGCTAATGAAGGCAATGGAGGAGAGGGAAGGTCAGGGACCAGGGTAGGCAAACAAGAGGGTGCAGGAGATACAGAGCACTGACAGCAGCACCGTAATACAGAGCACTGACATCAGCACCGTGACATACAGCGCTGACAGCAGCTCCGTGACATACAGCGCTGACAGCAGCTCCGTGACATACAGCGCTGACAGCAGCTCCGTGACATACAGCGCTGACAGCAGCTCCGTGACATACAGCGCTGACAGCAGCTCCGTGACATACAGCGCTGACAGCAGCACCGTGACATACAGCGCTGACAGCAGCTCCGTGACATACAGCGCTGACAGCAGCTCCGTGACATACAGCGCTGACAGCAGCTCCGTGACATACAGCACTGACAGCAGCTCCGTGACATACAGCGCTGACAGCAGCTCCGTGACATACAGCGCTGACAGCAGCACCGTGACATACAGCGCTGACAGCAGCTCCGTGACATACAGCGCTGACAGCAGCTCCGTGACATACAGCGCTGACAGCAGCTCCGTGACATACAGCGCTGACAGCAGCTCCGTGACATACAGCGCTGACAGCAGCTCCGTGACATACAGCGCTGACAGCAGCTCCGTGACATACAGCGCTGACAGCAGCTCCGTGACATACAGCGCTGACAGCAGCACCGTAAGCAGCCCCAGGAGGAAGTCAGCACAGCACAGGGATGGTGTGATCCCCTCATAATAAGAACCCCCAGGAGGAAGTCAGCACAGCACAGGGATGGTGGGAGCCCCTCATAATAAGAACACCCAGGAGGAAGTCAGCACAGCACAGGGATGGTGGGAACCCCTCATAATAAGCAGCCCCAGTAGAAATATGACACCGCTCAACCTCTTCAAAGAGGAGGGTAGGGGCATATAGTACGGTGTGCTTTTTTGGGTCAGGGAAGTGAGCCAAATGAATTAAGAAGGTCTGTGTGCTTGATTCCAAAAATTGTTTATAGACATATACATGGTCTACTGATCACATGTGTTGAATTCCTCCGAGATCCATGCCTCATTCATTTTTAGAAATGTGAGGTAGTTAACACTGTGGTGAGCTAGGCGAGTACGCTTATCGGTCACAATCCCCCCTGCTGCGCTGAACGTCCTTTCGGACAGGACACTGGATGAGGGGCAAGCCAACAGTTCGATTGCAAATTGGGCAAGCTCTGGCCAGAGGTCAAGCCTGCCCACCCAGTAGTCTAGGGGTTCATCACTCCTCAGAGCGTCCACATCGGCCGTTAACCCAATGTAGTCGGACACCTGACGGTCTAGGCGTTCCCTGATGCTGGATCCGGATGACACCTGTCGATGGGTCGGCTGAAAGAATGACCTCATATCCGAAGTCACCAACACATCTTCAAACCGGCCTCTTCTTGCAGGCGCTGTTGGATTGGTACCCGCAAATCCTTCTCTGGGAGTGGGAATTGCTCCTCTGCCAGCGCACGCAAAAGCAGAATGCAGCATTTCTCGAAGCAAGGCCTGGAAGTGCTGCATTCTGACAGCCCTCTGCGACGGCGGTAACATTTCCGCCATTTTGTGTTTGTACCGGGGGTCTAAGTACGTTGCCACCCAGTACTGGTCCTTGACCCTCATGCTTTTTATACGGGGGTCCCTATTAAAACACTGGAGCATGAAGGCCCCCATTTGCACTAAAGTGGAAGCGGTGTGGTGGCCTGGCTCCTGCTCATCATCCAGGATAATGTCGTCCTCTTCATTCTCCTCTCCCCATCCTCGCACAACAGGGATCCCAGAAAGGTTTAAAGCATGCTCTTCTTGCTCCTGCTCATCCGCCCCGGCACCATCCTCCTCTGACTCCTCATCAGACTCCTGTTGTTGACTTGTCTCAGATAGAGTAGCCCCCCCTGGGAATTCATCCAGCATTGCGACTTCCTCATCTTCCCGCTCCTGCTCCTCCACAGCCTGATCAATGACACGACGCAATGCACGCTCCAGAAAGAAGGCATAAGGTACCATGTCACTGATGGCGCCATGGCTGCGACTGACCAGTTTGGTGATCTCCTCAAATGGCCGCAGAAGTCTGCATGTGTCGCGCATGAGCAGCCACTGGCGCGGTGAAAAAAAACCCAGCTCCCCAGAACCGTTTCTTTCGCAGAGTTCATACAGGTAGACGTTAACTGCACGTTTCTGCTGGAGCAGCCTATCAAGCATATAGAAGGTTGAGTTCCATCGCGTCGGGCAATCGCAAATAAGACGTCTGACCGGCAGATGGTGTCGCCGCTGAATGTCAGCAAGGCGAGCCATGGCCGTGTAAGATCTTCTGAAATGGGCCGAGATTTTCCTTGCCTGCCGCAAGATGTCCTGGACCCCAGGGTATTTGACAAGGAATCGCTGCACGACCAAGTTTAAGACGTGTGCCATGCACGGCACGTGCGTGATTTTGCCCTGTTTCAATGCGCTAAGCAGATTGGCACCGTTGTCACACACCACTTTACCAACTGTCAAATTGAGCGGTGTTAGCCACTCATCTGCCTGTGAACGCAAAGCTGAAAGGAGTGCCGGGCCAGTGTGGCTCTTTGCTTCCAGGCACAACAGACGCAGCACGGCATGGCAACGTCTCACCTGGCATGTGGAATAGGTTCTGGGGAGCTTGGGCGGTGCAGTGGAAGAGACGCTAGCAGCGGAAAAGGAGGAGGCAGCTGAGGAGGAGAGGGAGGAGGATGGAGTAGGAGGAGGAGAAGAAGAGTCAGGCCTGCATGCAATCCGTGGCGGTAAAACCAAATCTACACGGGTGCCACGGGTTACATGCTTGACGGCCGTCAGAAGGTTCACCCAGTGGGCAGTAAAACTGATATACCTTCCCTGCCCGTGTTTGCTAGACCACGTGTCTGTGGTCAGATGTATCTTGGCACCGACACTGTGTGCCAGAGATACATTCACTTGCCGCTGAACATGGCCATATAGCTCTGGGATGCCCTTCTCTGAGAAATACTTCCTTCCTGGGACCTTCCATTGTGGTGTTCCAATGGCCACAAATTTGCGAAAGGCCTCCGAGTCCACCAGTTTATATGGCAGTAGTTGGCGGGCTATGAGTTCTGACAAGCCAGCCGCCAACCGTTGGGCAAGAGGGTTATCCGGCGTCATCATTTTTTTACGCTCAAACATTAGGCCCACGGAAGCCTGCCTTTTTGCAGAAAAATGTGAGCTTGGCGTGATGGAAGGTGGAGTGGAGGACAATTGTGAGGAGAGAGGAGAAGGAGAAGTAGAAGACGAGGCTGGACGGTGAGAGCCTGCAGTGTGGCTTTGTGTGTTCCGTTGCTCCCACTGGGCTCGGTGATGGCTGCTCATGTGCCTTCTTAAGGCGGTCGTCCCTAGGTGAGTATTGGGCTTACCGCGACTAACGCGTTGACTGCAAAGATTGCAGATGGCAACGCTATTGTCAGCAGCGGACACGTTAAAAAAAGCCCACACTGCGGAGCCATGTGCCGGTGTCCTGGGAGCGCCAGATGTGACCGTACATGGTCGATGACTCGCTCCTGATACATTTGCAGTCTGCTTTGTCCCTGCTGTGCAATGTAAGTCATTGCTGCTTCTCCTCCCTATCTGCTGGTCCATATCTCCCTCTGAACTCCCCTCCTCTTCCTCTCTTGTGGGCACCCACGTGACATCACTAGACACGTCATCATCAACGTCACCTTCCCCACCGCTATAAGTAGAGTAGGCAGCAACACCGGGGACCAACCTCCTCCTTGGGCTGATCTGGGTACTGGCGTCAGACTGCTGAGTAGCGCTTGTTGCTACCTCCTCTTCCTGATCCAATACCAAGAGTGGCTGCGCATCAGAAATGTCCTCTTGATATGGATCGGAAAATAATTCCAGTGACTCAAGCGGAAGGTATGTGGTGGTGGTGGTGGTGGTCGTGTTGTTGGTGGTAGTGTCTTTGGGGGTGCACATAGCAGAGAGTGAAGAAGAGGGTGCAGATCGAGAGGATGAGGAGGGTGCAGAAGAGTAAGGCTGAGCGAGCCACTCAACCAAGTCTGGTGCATCCTTTAAAGTAATTGAACGCACCTTCTGCAACTTCCCACTTTGGCTCAAGCCTGTTGCTCCTGCCCTACCCCTACCACCCCTGCGGAAGGGCCTGCCTCTTCCTCTGCATGTCATTTTTTAAATGACCCTGTGACAAAACTCTTAGTCCCTATACCGCTGAAGGACTGCTGCAGTATAGGTGAGCGGTCAGCAGTGGTGCACGTCAACCCTATCTATTGTGGACCTATAGCGGTCCTTACAGAACAGCAGACTGTACCACACTCAAGCCTATGTACCGTAGCACCCTATACCAAGTTACCAGTCCTTATAAGAACTTTTGTGGAACAAGCAGGTTGTGTGTTAGTGATTAGCAGACTGTACGTCAGTCCCTATACCGCTGAAGGACTGCTGCAGTATAGGTGAGCGGTCAGCAGTGGTGCACGTCAACCCTATCTATTGTGGACCGATAGCGGTCCTTACAGAACAGCAGACTGTACCGCACTCAAGCCTATGTACCGTAGCACCCTATACCAAGTTACCAGTCCTTATAAGAACTTTTGTGGACCAAGCAGGTTGTGTATTAGTGTTTAGCAGACTGTACGTCAGTCCCTATACCGCTGAAGGACTGCTGCAGTATAGGGCAGCGGTCAGCAGTGGTGCACGTCAACCCTATCTATTGTGGACCGATAGCGGTCCTTACAGAACAGCAGACTGTACCGCACTCAAGCCTATGTACCGTAGCACCCTATACCAAGTTACCAGTCCTTATAAGAACTTTTGTGGAACAAGCAGGTTGTGTGTTAGTGATTAGCAGACTGTACGTCAGTCCCTATACCGCTGAAGGACTGCTGCAGTATAGGGCAGCGGTCAGCAGTGGTGCACGTCAACCCTATCTATTGTGGACCGATAGCGGTCCTTACAGAACAGCAGACTGTACCGCACTCAAGCCTATGTACCGTAGCACCCTATACCAAGTTACCAGTCCTTATAAGAACTTTTGTGGAACAAGCAGGTTGTGTGTTAGTGTTTAGCAGACTGTACGTCAGTCCCTATACCGCTGAAGGACTGCTGCAGTATAGGGCAGCGGTCAGCAGTGGTGCACGTCAACCCTATCTATTGTGGACCGATAGCGGTCCTTACAGAACAGCAGACTGTACCGCACTCAAGCCTATGTACCGTAGCACCCTATACCAAGTTACCAGTCCTTATAAGAACTTTTGTGGAACAAGCAGGTTGTGTGTTAGTGATTAGCAGACTGTACGTCAGTCCCTATACCGCTGAAGGACTGCTGCAGTATAGGGCAGCGGTCAGCAGTGGTGCACGTCAACCCTATCTATTGTGGACCGATAGCGGTCCTTACAGAACAGCAGACTGTACCGCACTCAAGCCTATGTACCGTAGCACCCTATACCAAGTTACCAGTCCTTATAAGAACTTTTGTGGAACAAGCAGGTTGTGTGTTAGTGTTTAGCAGACTGTACGTCAGTCCCTATACCGCTGAAGGACTGCTGCAGTATAGGTGAGCGGTCAGCAGTGGTGCACGTCAACCCTATCTATTGTGGACCGATAGCGGTCCTTACAGAACAGCAGACTGTACCGCACTCAAGCCTATGTACCGTAGCACCCTATACCAAGTTACCAGTCCTTATAAGAACTTTTGTGGACCAAGCAGGTTGTGTATTAGTGTTTAGCAGACTGTACGTCAGTCCCTATACCGCTGAAGGACTGCTGCAGTATAGGGCAGCGGTCAGCAGTGGTGCACGTCAACCCTATCTATTGTGGACCGATAGCGGTCCTTACAGAACAGCAGACTGTACCGCACTCAAGCCTATGTACCGTAGCACCCTATACCAAGTTACCAGTCCTTATAAGAACTTTTGTGGACCAAGCAGGTTGTGTATTAGTGTTTAGCAGACTGTACGTCAGTCCCTATACCGCTGAAGGACTGCTGCAGTATAGGGCAGCGGTCAGCAGTGGTGCACGTCAACCCTATCTATTGTGGACCGATAGCGGTCCTTACAGAACAGCAGACTGTACCGCACTCAAGCCTATGTACCGTAGCACCCTATACCAAGTTACCAGTCCTTATAAGAACTTTTGTGGACCAAGCAGGTTGTGTATTAGTGTTTAGCAGACTGTACGTCAGTCCCTATACCGCTGAAGGACTGCTGCAGTATAGGGCAGCGGTCAGCAGTGGTGCACGTCAACCCTATCTATTGTGGACCGATAGCGGTCCTTACAGAACAGCAGACTGTACCGCACTCAAGCCTATGTACCGTAGCACCCTATACCAAGTTACCAGTCCTTATAAGAACTTTTGTGGAACAAGCAGGTTGTGTGTTAGTGATTAGCAGACTGTACGTCAGTCCCTATACCGCTGAAGGACTGCTGCAGTATAGGGCAGCGGTCAGCAGTGGTGCACGTCAACCCTATCTATTGTGGACCGATAGCGGTCCTTACAGAACAGCAGACTGTACCGCACTCAAGCCTATGTACCGTAGCACCCTATACCAAGTTACCAGTCCTTATAAGAACTTTTGTGGAACAAGCAGGTTGTGTGTTAGTGATTAGCAGACTGTACGTCAGTCCCTATACCGCTGAAGGACTGCTGCAGTATAGGTGAGCGGTCAGCAGTGGTGCACGTCAACCCTATCTATTGTGGACCGATAGCGGTCCTTACAGAACAGCAGACTGTACCGCACTCAAGCCTATGTACCGTAGCACCCTATACCAAGTTACCAGTCCTTATAAGAACTTTTGTGGACCAAGCAGGTTGTGTATTAGTGTTTAGCAGACTGTACGTCAGTCCCTATACCGCTGAAGGACTGCTGCAGTATAGGGCAGCGGTCAGCAGTGGTGCACGTCAACCCTATCTATTGTGGACCGATAGCGGTCCTTACAGAACAGCAGACTGTACCGCACTCAAGCCTATGTACCGTAGCACCCTATACCAAGTTACCAGTCCTTATAAGAACTTTTGTGGACCAAGCAGGTTGTGTATTAGTGTTTAGCAGACTGTACGTCAGTCCCTATACCGCTGAAGGACTGCTGCAGTATAGGGCAGCGGTCAGCAGTGGTGCACGTCAACCCTATCTATTGTGGACCGATAGCGGTCCTTACAGAACAGCAGACTGTACCGCACTCAAGCCTATGTACCGTAGCACCCTATACCAAGTTACCAGTCCTTATAAGAACTTTTGTGGAACAAGCAGGTTGTGTGTTAGTGATTAGCAGACTGTACGTCAGTCCCTATACCGCTGAAGGACTGCTGCAGTATAGGGCAGCGGTCAGCAGTGGTGCACGTCAACCCTATCTATTGTGGACCGATAGCGGTCCTTACAGAACAGCAGACTGTACCGCACTCAAGCCTATGTACCGTAGCACCCTATACCAAGTTACCAGTCCTTATAAGAACTTTTGTGGAACAAGTGAGTTGTGAATGTTTAGCAGACTGCAGCAGAAGGGCAGCAGTCAAGTATAATATCCTTTCTATATTTGGAAGAAAGAATATTATACATGTACAAGCCTATTACTGTACCACTGATACCAGTCCTGAAAAGAACCTTTGTGGAACTAATAATAACAGCAAGTCTTTAAAATTACCCTCACTGCCTGACAACACTGCTTCCTTCCTGTCCCTATACAAATTGGCAAAAAAAGAGAACGATTAGTGGTTACTGGAACAGCTCTTTTGTGGACCTTGATAGTAACAGCTAATGATGATGATGATGATGATGATGATGAAAGACTAATCTGGCTGTCCCTGTAGCATACACCGTCCTTTCCCTTTCTCTAAACTAACAAAAGACACTCAGGCTGCTGCAAGAATCAGCAGCACAGCAAACCTATCAACACCTAACACCTATACCAGTCCTGAAAAGAACTTTTGTGTACCAAATAGCTAGTGGTTTATCTCTCCCTACTCCACACAGGAACCTGTCCCTATCGTAACAGAAGAAAGAATGTAAAATGGCCACCGGATCGGGTGTATTTATAGGTTAGGGGGAATGTACAAGTGTCCATGTGCTGTCATGTCTCAATTGGCTGTCCTGTATCACATGATAAACGTGTCACCAAAGGTTAAAGTTCTTGTATACATTAAACACGTAAGTCCGCCGCGGCGAACGACGGAAAAAGGCGTTCGAACGTGCGGACCGCGAATGTCGGAAATTCGCCGCGAAACGACCGCCGGGCGAACCGTTCGGCCATCACTAGTTACCAAGAATATGACATGGGAACGAAGCTTGTGCTGTGATGTGTTGGGAAGAGACAGTACATTGAGGATATGCATATTGCGTGGCTGTGCCTCCCTACATTGATCTAATCTTTTGTAATTTCCCATTGTGCAGAGACAAGGTCGTATGGCATCAATTAGAATGCGAGGAACTGGAGAACATGCAGGCGGCATATTTCGCAATGAAAGGGGGAAATAACAACAACAACAAGCCAGCGAGGCGGCCGAGAATCGACGAATGGCTTAATATGGTTTATGAGAACCAAGGGTTTTGTAGGTGAGCTTTAAATAAAACCGTCTATTGTTGTGCAGCTCTTTGTATATTTCCAATGATTTATACACACAAGTCCTTCCTTTTACTAGAAAAGAGGCATATTTAATATGTTGGCGCATAGAATAATTAAAAATTAGAAGTCTAAAGAGCTGTTAGTATATATTAAGAAATATGAAAAACTGCAATCAGAACTGAAGATATTTCAGACAGATAGGATATTAGCACTGTGGGGGTGGGGGGGAACCTCTACATACAGCTGAATTACTTTCTGGTAAGTGAAGTGTGGGCAATATCAAGTATTTCTGGGCATTTTTTACCACTTCAGCCCTGGAAGGATTTACCCCCTTAATGACCAGGCCATTTTTGGCAAAACAGCGCTGCGTCGCTTTAACTGACAATTGCGTGGTTGTGCAACATTGTTTCCAAACAAAATTGATGTCATTTTTTCCCCCCAAAAAATAGAGCTCTCTTTCGGTGGTATTTGATCACCTCAGCGTTTTTTATTTTTTGCGCTATAAACAAAGAGCAACAATTTTGAAAAAAAAAAATTGCATTGCAAGATCCTTCCTTGCCTCTCATCATTCACGTCATTTAATATCTAGTAGACTTGTGCACAACGGAAAATTTTGTTTAGTTTCGGTTCGTTGTCATTCGTAAAATACATCATTTCGTTCTGTTATATTCGTTATGTTACATTAATACGTTTTCGTATTAATAAGTGTCGAATTCATTCATTCGTATTCGTTGAAATTCGCTATTTATGTATGTATAGACATTCGTCATAATGATTCGTAGTTTATTGAATCTTTTAACACACACAATGACAACGTCTCTTTTCCTCGGCTCAAATACAATACAACACCCTTCTCACTCAAAATCAAACTTCGCACAAAATTAATTAGCTGATTGGACTATAAGATTTACTTTGAGCTGACCTTTTGTTTCATTAGATCTTTAAAGAATTACCGAATCATGTTGAATTCATTCGAATTCATTTGTTATATTTCTTTCGTATTCGTTGTTATTCGTTATTTTTTTATTCGGACATTCGGATGCATCCGAATGTCCGAAAGATGCAAGATTCGGGCGAATTTCGATTCGTTACGAAACTAATTGCACAAGCCTAACATCTAGTATGCTGTGACTCCCATCTTGGTACACCTTACACCCAGCCCGAACTATATGGGCTGGGTGTAACAAGATGTCCGCTGCTGGCTTGCAGCAGCCAAGTGCAAGGTGTACCAAGATGGGCGTCGTGACCTTTACCCTCTGACGGAGACACTTTCTGTACCGAATGTAACAGCTCCGGTAAACGCTTTGGACAGAATATGCGGCGGCACCCTGCATCCCTGCCCAGCCAGTTTAGCCCCCTGTTTCACTGCTGCCAGATCGATCTCTGCTCTGCCTTCTCCGCACGTCCACTTCCGGATAGGCATTGGGAACATTTGTACGCGCAAATGCTCGGTACTAGTATCGGTATCGGGACAACCCTATATATATATATATATATATATATATATATATATACACCCATACACCTGCCACTTTATAAGGTACAACTGTTCATTTTCTTGGTAACACAAATTGCTAATCAGCCAATCACATCGCAGCAACTCAATGCATTAAGGCATCTAGACATGGTGAAGATGACTTGCTGAAATTCAAACTTAGCATGAATGAGGAAGAAAGGGGATTTAAGTTACTTTCAACGTGGCTTGGTTGTTGGTGCCAGATGGGCTCCTCTGAGTATTTCAAAAACTGCTCATCTAATGGGATTGTCACGCACAACCATCTCTAAGGTCTACAGAGAACGGTCCGAAAAAAAGAAAATATCCAGTGAACGGCAGTTGTGTGGATGAAAATGCCTTGATGTCGGAAGTCAGAGGAGAATGGGCAGACTGGTTCAAGATAGAAAGGCATCAGTAACTCAAATAACCACTCATTACAGCCAAGGTGTGCAGATATCATCTCTGAATGCACAACACTTCGAACCTTGAAGCAGATGGGCTACAGCAGCATAATATCACACCAGGTGCTGCTCTGTCAGCTAAGAATAGGAAACTGAAGCTACAGTTTGCACAGGCTCACCAAAATTGGACAACAGAAGATTGGAAAAAACGTTGCCTAGTTTGATGATGAGTCTCGATTTCAGCTGTGACATTCAGATGGTAGGGTCAGAATTTGGTGTAAACAACATGAATGGATGGATCCGTCCTGCCTTGTATGAAAGGTTCAGGCTGGTGGTGGTGTAATGGTGTGGGGGATATTTTTTTGGCACACTTTGGGCTACTTAGTACCAATTGAGCATTGTTTAAACGCCACGGCCTACCTGAGTACTGTTTTTGACCATGTCCATCCCTTTAGGACTACAGTGTACCCATCTTCTATATGGCTACTTCCAGCAGGATAATGCACCATGTCACAAAGCTCAGATCATCTCACCACTGGTTTCTTGAACATGACAATGAGTTTACTGTACTCCAATGGCCTTCACAGTCACCAGATCTCAATCCAATAGAGCACCTTTGGGATGTGGTGGAATGGGAGATTCACATCACGGATGTGCAGCCGACAAATCTGCAGCAACTGCGTGAAGCTATCATGTCAATATGGGCCATAATCTCTGAGGAATGTTTCCAACACCTTGTTGAATCTATGCCACGAAGAATTAAGGCAGTTCTTAAGGCAAAAGGGGGTCCAACCCCTTAGGTAGCAGCAAGGTACACCAAATTAGACTATTGTGTTCTGATCCATCACATATAATTCAGATTAAAAAACATTGAACTAAAGGCTGTAATGTAACAAAATAGGTACAAAGCCAAGGGGGTGAATAATTTTGCAAGGCACTGCACAGTATATATACAGGCAATTTTAGTTTTTGTTCAGGTATTTACCAAAACATATTCAAGCTATAGTTATATAATGGATATGGGATGAAAGTGGGATTACAGCTCTTAGCCCCTGTACACACGGTCGGAGATTTCCACAACCAAATCCGTCGGATTTTGCCCGTTGGATTTTGTCCGACGGATCTTGTCTGAAACTGTTGCATACACACGATCGGACAAAGTTGGCGAAAAAATCCGATCTTTCAGAACGTGATGACATAATTTCGTTACGATGGGACTACGTTCAGGCTAGTAGCCAATAGCTTTGATGTAGGAATTTGATCTGAGCATGTGTGGCACTTGGTCCGATCAAAATTCTCTACACATGATCGGAGTATGTCCGACCAGCCGAGTTGGTCGGGAAATATTTCCAACATGTTGAAAAATTGGGTCCGACGGATATTCAGACGGAATCAGTCCGATGCATACCACACACAGTCGGATTATCCGACAACACGGTCCGACAGGACACATTCCGACGGATTCTCCGACCGTGTGTACAAGGGCTAAGGAATAGCCAACCCCCCTTTTTCAAGGGACCAAACGTCCTCCCAGAGTCTTGATCCCGAGCGCCCCCCCCCGGCGCGCACCCGGGAACATCCGTGACCGGACCCAGTGCATCACGGATCATGGCCGCTGATAGCGGCTGTTTACCACGTGATCGCTGCGTCAAATGACGGAGCAGTCACTTATAAACAAACCAGCGTCACGTCATGGTGCCAGTTCCTCCCTCCCCTCTCTGTACTGATCGGTACAGTGAGAGGGGAGAGGGAGAGAGTTGGCAGCAGTGCTGTGGGCTGGATGTGTAGTGCCCACAGCGCTGCTCAGTGACAATAATCTGCAGTACTCTACCCATACTCTGCAACACTGTGCAATACTCTGCAACACTGCAATAATCTGCCAATACTCGCCAATACTCTGCAATAAATTTTAAAAGAAACAAAGAATAGTTTTCTACTGAATTTTTCATCTTTTTTGATTAATAGCGCAAAAAACAAATAAACTGAGCAGTAATTAAATACCATCAAAAGAAAGCTGTGAAAAAAAAAAGAACAAACACGTCATTTGGGTACAGTGTTGCATGACTGAGTAATTGTCATTCAAAGTGTGAGAGCACCGAAAGCTGAAAATTGTTCTGGTTAGGAAGGGGGTTTAAGTGCCCAGTGGTCAAGTGGGTAAGGCTTCAAAAACTAAACAAATCTATTAGAGAGATAGCAGCAACATTAGGAGTGGCCAAAAATCAACAGTTTGGTACATTCTGAGGGAAGAAGAGACAAATAAAGAGACAAAATAAAAAACAGGGGTGAGGGAAAAGAAAATGAAGTCAAGGGTAAGGGAAGGGGGAAATTTAAATGGTGGTGGGGGAAAGAATGAGAAGGAGAAAAGGAGAAGGGTAAAGGAGGGATCGGAAAGGAACTGTGAGGTTCAGTTCCTAAGGGAGTTGGAAATCTTCACTCAATAAATTGTAGCTGTGTTTACATTAAATACTTAATCATGCACAAATGAAATAAACAGGAATTGGCTCTGTACATGATTGAGCATAATGAATGACGATTTTCAGCTCCTTTAGTCAATCAGCCTCACTGTCTGATAGGGGTAGTTAAGGACAGGCGTTGAAAATTACTGGTTTATTAGGGTTTCACTGCACCATTGTGATTAAAGGAACAAGCTTTACTGTTTGCAAATTAGTGGAACACAGATGTGAATGAGTTGACATTTTGGACCTGGCCTAAAGTGATTGTAAACCCTTATTTTAAAAAGAACAAAAAAAAAAACATGTTGTACTTACCTGCTCTATGCAATGGTTTTGCACAGAGCAGCCCTGATCCTCCACTTTTTGGATCCCCTGCTGGCCCTCCTGCCCCCCCCCCCCCCATTAAAGCAAGATGTTTACTATGTGGTCACCTGTGCAGGCTTGCTTATAAGCTGGCTCTGTGCTCCCTCCTCAATGGCTGTAATTGACAGGAGCCAATTGAGAGTAGCTGCTCTCATGCATATCGCTGGATCAGGCTCAGGTAAAGATAAGAGTGGCTGGCAGTGAGAGCTGCACTTAGAATGCAGACGATGCATTAAAGTAAACACCTTCAGCCTTTAGAACTGCTTTGAGTGTTTTTTTTTTTTTTCATTAAGCCAGCAGGACAAATTCCTGCAACTACAGCTGATTGGCTGCAAGCAGTCCAATTCAACAGGAGCCGATCTAACAATCGGCTTCTGTCTAACAGGGAAGGCTACATGCAGATTTCTTGCTGAACCACAAACTTTAATAGACGTATGGAGCAGGGAGAATCACTATGGACATAAATAGCCTGCTTCTCTTACCAGTTCACATGAGTGTGTGTTCTCTTTGAAAGTGATCCCTTAAAGTGGTTGTAAACCATTACAACCAACTTTGACCTACAAGTAAGCCTAGATTAAGGCTTACCTGTAGGTCCAAGAAATATCTTTGCCGAAAGACAGGCACTGCTATCTAGGGTGCATGCGCCGCAGACAGCGGCGCGCAGGCGCACTGAGCGCTCCGCGATAAACGGCGATATGCCGCGAGTGGCGGCTCCCGTGCGCATTCGCCGAATGACAGCGGCGGAGCAGGAGATCCTCCAAGAAGATGGATGCTCCGGACTACAGGGGACAGCGGTGACTTCGCTGGCTCCTGTGTCAGGTAAGTGACACATAATGGACTACTATGCGATGCATAGTAGTCCATTATGCTTTACCTTTGCAGGGAATCAAAGAGGAAGTAAACTCATCAGGGTTTACTTCCTCTTTAAATCAGTGGTTATCAACTCCTGTCCTCAGAACCCACTAACAGGCCAGGTTTGCAAGATAACTGAAATACATCACAGGTGATATCATTTTCTGCTCAGTGATTGCAGTATTCTAGTCTGCATCTCCCCAAGGTAATACATAAAACCTGGCCTGTTAGTGGACCCTGAGGACAGGGTTGATAACCACTGCTTTAAATGATCAGCTAAACGTACACTCCATTTCAGCATGCTGCTTTTGTGCCTTATACAACGTATGTCAAAAATGTGAAATAAGTAACTTGTGTTTTACAATTCCACAAATAAATCAGTTCACTAAAGCATGAAAAGTACTATGCATAGCCCTAAAAACATCTGAGAAAATAACATTTTCATTTTAGGTATGTCACCACTTAGTTGGCAAACATTTAGACACTGGAGCACAAACCACATTTGTAATCGGAGTCTTCAAGTGGGAAATGCAATATTACTTAAGAAACAAGGCCTGAGGTGTGCCATGGCCTGGATGGTCAGTATGCCTGAAAAGAGGGCATACCCTGAATGTAAGAATAAGAAAAATACTATGAGTATGAGTGAATAACCTGGGGGAAACGGGTGGGTGGGCACCTAGAAAACCCCAACCCTGGCCCTGACAGAGGAGGAGGGTTATATAGTCTCCGACTCCTCCCACAAATACAGGCTGGCCTACAGCCAGCCTTCTAACTTTTAATCGGAGTCTTCAAGTGGGAAATGCAATATTACTTAAGAAACAAGGCCTGAGGTGTGCCATGGCCTGGATGGTCAGTATGCCTGAAAAGAGGGCAAAAAGACACCAGTTTAGGTGGGAGAGAGAAGGTAGAGATCCCATCCCTAAAATGACGTATGCCCAAACGCCAACCGTAAGTAACCGGTAAGTATCCGCTGTGAGAGTAGAACCCACCGACTCCAGACCTGGAGATGAGAAGGAACCTCCTTAGAGCCTGCAAGCTACGCAAACCCAATTGAACGTCCCGTGAAGGATAGGATGAGCCTGATGCCCAAGGTGACCCGGACATGAGAATGAACTGCTATGAATGAGAGGATACGTGGGGAAAAGAGAGCAAGGGCTGACCCGAAGAACCCCTACAACACACACCAGAAGAAGCACCGTGAAAACACCCCTTCCCATACCTGGTAGGAGGATGTGAGAGGGTGAGTGGCAAAAATACCAGTGATAGGAGAGGAAACCTGGCTGCCTGATGGATGTGATGGAGTAGATGCCATGGCAAGCATCATCAACATGGCGACACCAAGACAAACTGGTCCCACCGGATGTGAGCAGGTCATGCTACTGCCCGAGACCTCCCAACCGAGACCGAATCCTGAACCGAGGAAGGAGAAACAGACTCCAACCCAGGGGAATAAGTCCCATAGCATGAACCAGCCATGCCCAAAGTGACTAAAGCACCCCCCTCCCCACCTGGAACAAACCGGGGAGGAGCAAAGATGACTGGACCGACGTCCCTGAGCAGTACTCCAGGCAACCTCCTAGACAAGAGATCGGAGCTGAGAGTGGAATCCAGAATGGTGACGACGTCGCCCAACCTACCACCTAAGGACCGTGGCTTGGACACACCCTTAGAGTATGAATCCCAGGGCGGTAACCAGGGCCTCTATGCAACAGGATGTCCACTAAAGAAAATTGTTGTCTGCTTCCAACCTGAGGGTGCGCCCAGTGGCGAAAAGACATCTGTACGTGAGTGCAGGCATGGTTGATATTGGTATGGATGCCAAGACGGCCCAACCTGAAAACGTAACTAGAAGGAAAGACAGACAACCAGACATGAGAACAACAACAACGCCCCTCTGCCGACCTAAGAATGAGAACATGGCAGAAAAGTCAAGACCACAGCGCATGAATGAACCTAATGATGAACCCCCCCCCCCCGTGTGTGAGTTGAGAAATAGTGAGTTAACCCGAGTAACCTGCAGCGCAGAGACAGGTAATTAACAGAAACTCAGGCCTAGAGTACCCACAGACCGTGGTGGGTAGACGTACAGGTGTGGTGAATGAACATGCATCGTATGACGTATGGTATACAGGCGAGAAGATTGTGGTCAACAATCATTAATAACGAAACCTCAGCCCGTATGGATCTGTAGACGTGACAGATCCCGATGTGCGAGCCCTAGCTAACTGACCCCGGTACAAACATGAACACAGATACGATAAGACATGACAATGAATGCAGACAAACCTAACCAGAATATGTCATAAGTGAACGCCCTTCTGCGAACTCTGAAGCCAAACACAGAGGTTGAAACACCATGACAGAACCACTGAACAGAAACACTCTGACAGAAATACTGACAGAAAAATGTCACGACAATGCCATGACAGAAATGCTAAAAGTTAACCTAGGTAGAACAATGACTGAAATCCTGGGGCAGAACGCTATGACAGACATGCTGGCAGGACGCTATGACAGAACTCCAGGGGCAGAACACTGACAGATAACCTGGGGCGGAACACTATGACAGACATGCCGGGCAGAATGATATGACAGGAACCCAGGGGCAAACCACTATGACCGCCATGCTGGACAGAGCGCTATGACGGAAATACTGGACCGAACGCTATGACGGAAATACTGGACCGAACGCTATGACGGAAATACTGGACTAAATGCTGTGACCGAACCTGGACAGAACGCTATGACAGGAAAGCTAGAAAGAATGCTATGACCGAGAATGCTGGACCAATCGCTATGACAGAATTGCTGGGCCGAACATTATGACAGAAAATGCTGGGCCGAACGTATGACAGAAAATGCTGGGCTGAACGTATGACAGAAAATGCTGGGCCGAACGTAATGACAGAAAATGCTGGGCCGAACGTAATGACAGAAAATGCTGGGCCGAACGTAATGACAGAAAATGCTGGGCCGAACGTAATGACAGAAAATGCTGGGCCGAACGTAATGACAGAAAATGCTGAACAGAACGCTGTGACAGAAAACTGGACTAATGCTATAACCAAAACCTGGACAGAACGCTATGACAGGAAAGCTAGATCGAATGCTATGACAGAAATGCTGGACCGAACGCTGTGACAGAAATGCTGGACCGAACGCTGTGACAGAAATGCTGGACCGAACGCTGTGACAGAAATGCTGGACCGAACGCTGTGACAGAAATGCTGGACCGAACGCTGTGACAGAAATGCTGGACCGAACGCTGTGACAGAAATGCTGGACCGAACGCTGTGACAGAAATGCTGGACCGAACACTATGACAGAAAATGCTGAACAGAACGCTGTGACAGAAAAACTGGACTGAATGCTGACCGAAACCTGGACAGAACGCTGTGACAGGAAAGCTAGATGGAACGCTTATGACAGAAATGCTGGGCCGAACGCTATGACAGAAAATGCTGAACAGAACGCTGTGACAAAAACTGGACTGAATGCTATGACCGAAACCTGGACAGAACGCTGTGACAGAAATGCTGGACAGAACGCTATGACAGGAAAGCTAGACGGAACGCTATGACAGAAATGCTGGGCCGAACGCTATGACAGAAAATGCTGAACAGAATGCTGTGACAAAACCTGGACTGAATGCTATGACCGAAACCTGGACAGAACGCTGTGACCGAAATGCTTGACAGAACGCTATGACAGGAAAGCTGGGTCGAATGTTATGACAGAAAATGCTGGGCAGAACGCTGTGACAGAAAATGCTGGGCAGAACGCTGTGACAGAAAATGCTGGGCAGAACGCTGTGACAGAAAATGCTGGGCAGAACGCTGTGACAGAAAATGCTGGGCAGAACGCTGTGACAGAAAATGCTGGGCAGAACGCTGTGACAGAAAATGCTGGGCAGAACGCTGTGACAGAAAATGCTGGGCAGAACGTTGTGACAGAAAATGCTGGGCAGAACGCTGTGACAGAAAATGCTGGGCAGAACGCTGTGACAGAAAATGCTGGGCAGAACGCTGTGACAGAAAATGCTGGGCAGAACGCTGTGACAGAAAATGCTGGGCAGAACGCTGTGACAGAAAAATGCTGGGCAGAACGCTGTGACAGAAAAATGCTGGGCAGAACGCTGTGACAGAAAAATGCTGGGCAGAACGCTGTGACAGAAAAATGCTGGGCAGAACGCTGTGACAGAAAATGCTGGGCAGAAAATGCAGGGCAGAACGCTGTGACAGAACGTTGTGACAGAAATGCTGGATAGCCCGCTGTGACAGAAAATCGCAGGCAGAACGCTGTGACAGAAAATCGCAGGCAGAACGCTGTGACAGAAAATCGCAGGCAGAACGCTGTGACAGAAAATCGCAGGCAGAACGCTGTGACAGAAAATCGCTGGCAGAACGCTGTGACAGAAAAACGCTGGCAGAACGCTGTGACAGAAAAACGCTGGCAGAACGCTGTGACAGAAAAACGCTGGCAGAACGCTGTGACAGAAAAAACGCTGGCAGAACGCTGTGACAGAAAAAACGCTGGCAGAACGCTGTGACAGAAAAAACGCTGGCAGAACGCTATGACAGAAAACGCTGGCAGAACGCTATGACAGAAAACGCTGGCAGAACGCTATGACAGAAAACGCTGGCAGAACGCTATGACAGAAAACGCTGGAAAAAACGCTATAACAGAAAACGCTGGCAAAACACTATAACAGAATGCTATGACAGAAAATTGCTGATGGAAGCTACAATTACCTCCCCCCCCCCCCCCACGGGAAAAACCGGTGGGAAGGGCGGACTGCACGCAGGAGAGCTGAGGGAGGGGAGAATGTGGGCGAAGGACGGCCGATCAACCCCCTCCCCCCGGCATATGTGAGGGGCCGAATACCCCCCCCCCCCCGAGAATCGGCCGATCATCATCATCATTGTCATTTTTTACGTGAGGGGGGAGAGAGCCGGCGCGGCCGATGGCTGGACGCATGGGGAGTGGGCGGGCAGGGAGAGTGCAGCCATTCACCAGGAAGGAAGGACGCATCCCGCTGCCTCCGGCATGAGCGCGCCCAGGTGGAGCTGGGAACTGACTGGGGACATGGCAAGGTGGAAGGATGGCCGAACGTCCCCCGCTCCCCCGGCCTGAGCGCCGGGAAGAGCGGGCGGGCCGCATGCCAGCCCCACGGAGCTATGGGGATATGATAGCAGGCGGATGGATGGCCGGATGAAACCCCCGTTCCCCCGGCATGAGCGCCGGGAACAACGGGCGGGCTGCGCGCCAGCCCCACGGAGCTGTGGGGAGATTTGGAAAGGAGGACGGATGGCCAGATGAACGCCCACTCCCCCCGGCATGAGAGCCGGGAAAAGCGTGCTGGGCGCACGCTGGCCACACGGCACTGAGGGGAGACTGAGAAAAGCAAGCGGGCCCCCCCTTCCCTCCCTAGCATGAGTGCCACGGGAACCGGGTGGGCTGCACGCTAGCCTGATGTAGCAGAGACCGACGGGGCGGGCGGGTGGACGGAGCAACATGTGGGGAGAGAGGAGCTGGGGCGGCCGATCGTCGATCACCCCCCCCCTCGCCCCACACTGGAAGAAACAGGCGGCTGGACATGGCAAATGTGGGGAGAGAGAGGAGCCGACCGATAACACCCCCCCCCTCTCCCCACACTGGAAGAAACAGGCGGCTTGACATGGCAAACGTGGGGAGAGAGAGGAGCCGGGCCGATCGAGCCCCCCCCCCTCCCCACACTGGCAGAAACGGCGGGTGGACAGAGCAAACATGTGGGGAGAGAGGAGCTGGGGCGGCCGAACGCCGCTCACCCCCCCTCTCCCCACACTGGAACAGGACAGGGGAACGCACCCCCTCTCCACCAGCATGAATGTAGCGAAGCGAGTGGTGGGGGATAGATGGACAGCCCTTCCCCCATGAGCTGCCTCCACCTAGAAAACCCCAACCCTGGCCCTGACAGAGGAGGAGGGTTATATAGTCTCCGACTCCTCCCACAAATACAGGCTGGCCTACAGCCAGCCTTCTAACTTGTTAAAGAGGAACTGCGGTCTGCTCACATAATTTGTAAAAAAACAAACATCTTTGACATTCTGAAACTTCCCTCCAACCACTTTGCATATTATTTTATATATACTGTGAATCTGTACTTGCCAAATATACTGCAAATATCTCCCTCCACTGTGTCCGGCTGCAACCATTTTAAAGGTGGGCAACTGAAGCTGCTGCCTGTTCACTTCCTGAATTTACACAGACACACACCTCCAGCTCTGTAGCTCTCATTGGCCCTCTTATGGCAAACTCTCACCAGAGTAAGAGCTGTGCATGATGTCATAAGCCTAGGCTTATTACTAGACAAGAAACAGGAAGTGGGCTGTATAAGGTATTTACTGGCAGAAAAAAAAAATTGTTTTACTATCCAAAGTTAAAACAGGGGCAGAAGATTTAATAGATGGAAAGTTGAAAAAATTACTGAAGTTCCGCTTTAAAGAATAAGCCATATGTACACTATCATTGTTAGACCAATCTCAACCAGCATTACAGAAAATGCTGTAGATGATGCCTTGGTAGTGCGTAAATGGAACAGGTAATGTTAATTTTCCTTAGTAAATTAGACTTTTTATGTAATTCCATAGATGGAAATGCCATTTATACTAGAAGTTTGGTTACAAGGGGACTAATGTGACCAAAAGAACGAGTAATATTTCTGGACAAAGATTGATAGCTATCACGTATTAGTAGGGCTACCACAAACATCTATTCCCTATCTAGGCTTTGGAAAACCCAATCTAAAATCAGTTCATTAGTGTAAGCCACCTACTCTGCTATGTGGTTGGCTCCAGAACTATGAAGATAGTGATACCATCAAATGGGAGGTCAATCAGTTTATAGGAACCCCTAGCAACCTCTGGAGGAATCCTAGTGTTCCCCCGGACCCTGCTTGAGAATGGCTGATCTAAACCAACCAATCAGGTATTGGTAATCTGTTTATCAGTTATAAATTTGGCTCCTGTAGCCAATTTAGACAATATGACTTGCAGCGAGTTTTGTAAACAAGACTTTCTAAATGGCAATGTATTATATATTTAGCGGTGTACTGTAGGTGTGTGACACCTCAAGCTGTCATCTCCTTTGTGAAGTACGACACAAGAAAATGTTGTCTTTAATCTTTGTGCTGAACGCTGACAGTTGTTTCTTTTCGGTTTATTATTTATGTTCCATCCACTGACATACAGTAAGTGCGATTAAATATATAGATTTATTATTCATGCACTGGATTGTGGCAGTTTAACAATTTTCAATGATGTTGCTTTCCTATTAGCAACAAACAAAGTAGTTAACCACTTCAATACCGGGCACTTAAACACCTTCCTGCCCAGACCAATTTTGAGCTTTCAGCGCTGTCGCATTTTGAATGACAATTGCGCAGTCATGCTACACGGTACCCAAATGAAATTTTTATCATTTTTTTCCCATAAATAGAGCTTTCTTTTGGTGGTATTTGATCACCTCTACGGTTTTTATTTTTTGCGCTACAAATAAAAAAATAGGGATAATTTTGAAAAAAAATATGTTTTTTTTGTTTCAGTTTCAAAACTTTGTAAATAAGTACGTTTTCTCCTTCACTAATGGACACTGATAAGGCGGCACTGATGGGCACCAATGATGTGACACCAATGATGTGGCACCAATGAAGTGACACTGATGGACACTGATATGTGGCACTGATAGGTGGCACTGATGGGCACTGATAGGCGGCACTGATGGGCACTGATAGGTGGCACAAATTGGCGCTGATAGCTGGCACAGATTGGCATGGATGGGCGGCACAGATGGGCATGGATAGGCGGCACAGATGGGCATGGGTGGGCACTGATAGGTGGCACGGATGGGCACTGATAGGCGGCACAGGTGGGCACTGATAGGCGGCACAGGTGGGCACTCATAGGCAGCATTGTATTATGTTATACTGTACTAATGGATGCCAATCAGTGCCAAACAATAATGCATGCCAATCAGTGATGCCCATTGTGGGCACTGATTGGCATCCATTATGGGCACTGATTGGCATCCATTGTGGCACTGACTGGCATCCCTGGTGGTCTAGGGAGGATTACCTTTTGCTGGGCATCCCTGGTGGTCTGGTGGCGTCCCTGGTGGTCCAGTGTCGGCATCCTCGGGGGGGCTGTGCTGATAATCGATCAGCACAGACCCCCCCCTTGTCAGAGGAGCAGCCAATCGGCTCTCCTCTACTCGCGTCTGACAGACGCGAATGAGGAAAAGCCGATCACCGGCTCTTCCTATTTACACTGTGATCAGCCGTGATTGGACACGGCTGATCACGTGGTAAAGAGTCTCCGTCGGAGACTCTTTACCGAGATCGTAGTTGCCGGGTGTCAGACTGACACCCCGCAACAACGATCGCCGCGATGCGCGCCCCCCGGGGGCGAGCAGCGGCTCATAATCCTGATCACATCATATGATGTCCCATCGGGATTATGCAACCACTTTGCCACCGTCAATTGGCTATAGGGCGGGCGGCAAGTGGTTAAAGAGGAACTTCAGTCCCCTTTATCTCTGGCCCTGTTCCCCCTCCAGCGCCCGCCATCTTTGCTAGTCTAGCATGTGCACCAATGTACCAAATGGCTCTGCCAGGACCTGCAACCCCATGCACATCTGTGTACACATGAGGTTTGTAGACATGTGCAGACATGCTGAGTGTTGGGATGCACAGAATCTGGGAGGCAAATGTCAAGAAAGAAGTGCTGCTTTGGAAATTTAAGAAAGGAAGATTGGGGGTGGGGCGAAAATTTGGGGTGAAGGTTCCTTTTAAAGATGAACTCCAGGATAAGTAAATGTTGTCAAAATATAAATATATTCTTCCTTAAATCTTGGTGTGCTTTGTGTATTTCTTCCAGATCTGTGCAGTAATCCAGTGTGAAGCTTTGCTTTAAGGTTTAATAACCTTCCCCTCATGTTTAGAGAGATCCTCCCCAATGAGTTTAAAGCGGTGTTGCCACCAAAAAATAAAAAATAGTTTAAAATTCTTAAAAAAATAAATAAATAAATTGGAAATTTTTTTTTTTACTTCACTCTAAATGCCTGTTGCTAGGGTGTCCCTCGTAGTCTGCCTTCTTCAATGCCCGGGCTGGTGACATCACTTCCCCTCGTGCCGCACAGTCACCTGGGACCTGTCATGTGTCTCAGATGAATATGTAGCATATCACGGTGCCCTGCGCCGCTCACACATGCACAGTGGGTGCCCGGCTGTGAAGCCACAGCCGGGGTGTCCGCAGTAAGAATGACGGTGCCGCGAGCGGAGCGGGAAACGAGGGGGGGGGGGCTTTGTTCCCTGATCCTCCAAGTGTTTCCCATTCCTCCTTTTCTGTTAACATTCAAATGATCCTGACAAAGAAGGCTCAGGAGACCACTGTACCTAAATCAGAAGAATGAAGCAGTGAGGAGCAGCACTGACTGATTATTACAATATTGTCCCAGTCATGCTTGCATTTTTCTTGCTTAGTGTATAGCAGTGACATCAGACTGCTGATTCGGCATCTCTTGTCAGAGGCTTTGGTATGTGTTAAAAGCAATGATGAAACAGAGAACACTTGGGGCCTCCGGAGGCATTGAGGAGAGCATTGGGAGATCATAGGGATAAAGTGGAATTTTATTAGGATATACAGGTAAGCTGGCCATACACACATAGATTTCTTTCCTTCAGGCTGCACAAAAGAAATCTAACTCCCTGTACATACGACCGGTTTTTTCCATCGGAATAAACTCTGAAGGTTTTTCCGACGGAGTTACGACAGAATTCCGCTAAAACTGTCTTGCGTACACATGATCACACCAAAGTCCGATTGTCAAGAACGCTGTGACATACAACACGTACGATGGGACTAGAAAAAGGAAGTTCAATAGCCAGTAGCCAATAGCTTCCGTCTCCTACTTGCTTCAGAGCATGCGTCGTTTTTGGTCCGTCGGAACAGCTTACAGACGAGCGGTTTTCCCGATAGGAATTGGTCCCGTCGGAAATATTTAGAACATGTTCTATTTCTAGGTCCATCAGAATTTTCGAAAAAAAAAAAGTCAGATGATACACACGATCGGAATATACGATGAAAAGCTTCCGTTTCCAGACTTTTTCTGTCGGACATTCCGCTCGTGTGTATGCGGCATAACAGATTCTCCCAAACATACTAAAGAACACTGATGGACGAATCTTCCCTACCAGCTATTGTATTGTGACAGCCAGCTCCCAGTGTGCATTAGCTGCGGCCATATGCATTTCTCCATGCACACTACAAATCCCCTAGTCCATAATCTACAGCAGTGGTCATCAACCCTGTCCTCAGGGCCCACTAACAGGCCAGGTTTGGGGAGATGCAGACTAGAATACTGCAATCACTGAGAAGCAATTGCTATCACCTGTGATGTATTTCAGTTATCTTGCAAACCTGGCCTGTTGGTGGGCCCTGAGGACAGGGTTGATGACAACTGATCTATAGTACAGAAGTGAGCAAAAGAGGGTGGCTACTTTCCTACTGTATATACAATGGGACCATGGAGAACAAACGTAGCCACCCTCTAATAGGACTTCAGGTCACAGCAGCTGAAAAAAAATATAGAGATTTGGAGGGGGCTGAGAGAAAAAGAAGGTATTTCATGGGTTAAGTATACATACTTGAACATACTTTTTTTAACCACTTCAGCCCCGAAAGGATTTACCCCCTTCCTGACCAGAGCACTTTTTGCGATTTGGCACTGTGTCGCTTTAACTGACAATTGAGCGGTCATGCGACGTTGCACCCAAACAAAATTGATGTCCCTTTTTCCCCACAACTAGAGATTTCTTTTGGTGGTAATTGATCACCTCTGCGGGTTTTATTTTTTGCGCTATAAACAAAAAAAGAGTGAACATTTTTTTTTATATTTTTTACTTTTTAAAATAGTGAATCTCTAGCGCTTGCCTGGTGTCAATGGTGCATAACTATAGTGGGAACTGTATGTCAAAAACTAGAGCACAAAATATAAATATATATAAAAGCTGAAATTGCAGCTCAATCTATAAAGTGTACAAGTGCACTAAACATGGACAAACAAAATGATGATAAGCACAACCTCTAAAAGTGATAATACAAGTAGCAAGTAAAACACGTGATACGCTAAAAAGATGATGAACAAATAATAACTAATAATGATCCAAAATACAATAAAGCAATAAAATAAAGTGAAAAGTGCTGGATGTTCAAAAATTAAAGTCCAAACACATCAAGCCAGAATGAATCCTGGATAAACAAAAACTTCTTGGAAAACTAATAAAGTGCTTCTTGGAAAGTGCTTCTTAAAGGATCCTCCTTAAACAATGAGCTCACAGAGCGCTTACCTTATCGGTAGCTGAAATGGGCATATAGAACTCCCGGGAGTCCAGATGGCTCAAAGACAATCGTCCAGCCAGCCCTCAATCCGTGGCTCAAACGATGATCCATGGGATAAGTGGCAGTGTCAACAATAGCTCATACACACACAGATTGCACATGTATTAAGGAGAAAAGGAGAAGCCTCTCATAGTCTAACTAGTATAATAATGGATTTATTAAATTAAAAGCCAAATGGGCGCTTACATGCAACGAAAAAATCATGGGGAAATATCAAAACTTATGTTTGTAGGCTTCAGCGTCACTTCCGGTCACACGCAATCGTCCTGCATGTAAAGGCTAACCTTAAAGGCTAACCTTTAAGAAAATAATAATAAATGAACATATTTTTGCTGGAAAGAATTTGCATTTTTTTTCTTTCTGATGAGCTTGCAGAACATTGTACTTCAAGTAGGTGCACGGGTGCAATGTTAGATGCTTGCAGACACTGCATCTAGCTTTCCTGCTTGTACATCCATACACAAGTTACAAAGCTGGAGGGAGCGTCAATGAATTACAAGTGCACTCATCAGCACCCTCGCAGTTCATTGAGAACTACAAGCCATCTGCAATGGTGGTAGATGGGACTTGCAGTTGATTCATTCACAGATCCCTCTGAATGATTGACTCGGCTGTGTGAGCAGAGGCCCGCACAGCCATGCTATTTTTGAAAAGTGACAGCGGGTGCAGAAAGAAGATCCACCACCCACTGTCAATGGGACGAATCAAGGTGGCGCAGGGGCAGACCTGGAGCATGTTATACATTACCTAAATATTGGTGTAATGTGTAACAAGCTTCAAAAGGTGAACCAACCAATCCTTTAAACCAGACTTTAGTGTCACAGTTTGTAAATTGCAAACAATGCATTCTTTTTTGTGCAGTTAATGAACCCAGTTTTCTAAAGGCCAATATGTGTTAGCACAGTTTGTCTACTGCCTATGCCTTCTGAGACTGACAAGGCGTCTAGTCTCCAATTGGGCAGTCAAGCCAAAATGTTTTTCTCTGTTGGCATCCAGTTTCTACAACCAATCCCCATATTATAGAAGAGGTGTAGTTGCAGCGAGGTGGATGCTCATAGTTAATATTATCTTGCTGGATGCAGGGGTGGCTGTTTGAATCTGGAGACCGTGGAGCATCATCAAGGGCTTTAGTCAGTAAATAAATATCAGGACGTATAAAGGCCAGCATTGCTGGCTGTAAAACAAAACCAAGGAAAGTTCCCAGCTCAACTTGCCAGCCAGCCTGCAACAAACTGAATGAACCTGTTCAACAGGGGTTTAGTTAGCACACATTTGTAAATACATGCATAAGCTGTGGAGGCCGTGACAATGCACCCTGTTATTATCCACAGTCCTAACGCTATACATTTTTAGAGCCTCCATAGTAGGCAGAGGGTGGGTGAGCCTGGAAGTAACCCACCCCTCCTTAAAGGCACAGGGGCGCACTGGACACCCAGCATATAGCACAATGGCAGCAAAGGTGTCCAGTGCGTCCCCTCACCCATACTCCAACAGTACAAACAAATGGCCACTGCCCCCACCTATAACTGACCTTAGCAGCAAGGAACACATGGAAGGGCAACGCATGTAAAACAAAACCAAGGAAACTTCCCAGCTCAATTTACCAGCCAGCCTATGATTTTTTTTTGCTTTTGTTTTTAAAAGTGTTGCCCTTCCATGTGTTCCTTGTTGTGAAGGCCAGTTATAGGTGCGGCAGGGGCCATTTGTTTGTACTGTCAGCACTGCTGGCTCATCAAGATCAAGGGTAATAAATTATAATTAGAGTTTTGCAGAAGTCTCCTAATTTCACAGCATGCTTCTTTTTTTTTTTTTCATCTAACTGTACTTAACCTTTGGTCTTGGCTGCTGACAATGACTCTGACATCAGATAAAAGATTTTTGAAACTTAGCAATAGATTGTGCTTGATAATGAGAGGTGGCATTTATGAAACTACTCCACCTTTTCCTGTATCTCAGACACAGACAGATGTAGAGCTTTATGCATCATAAAATTTAGTTTTGAGCTGATATGTTTATAATCATTGAGGAACCACTAACGCAGATGTGCGGATATAATACATATTGCAAATGATACTCTTTATATGATAACAGCAAACATCCTTCATAGCATTTTTTTTTACTTGACACAGTTTGCAATGCTTTTAATCAGAAATGCAGATGAAATCCTGAAAATTCTTAATAGCATACTAGAGGCAGATTTAGAGCGGAAACCAAACAAACAGCAAAATACACCATTGGGATATATACGTGGAAGATTTTACCTGCTAAAGACTTGTAATGCCGTGTACACATGGTCGGACTTTCCGGCAGAAAAAGTCTGACGGAATCTTTTCATCGGATATTCCAATTGTGTGTGGGCCTCATTTAAAAAATTCTGATGGACCTAGAAATAGAACATGTTTTAAATCTTTCCGATGGAACCAATTCCTATCGGGAAAACCGTTCGTCTGTATGCTGTTCCGACGGACCAAAAAACGCATGGGCAGCTATTGGCTACTGGCTATTGAACTTCCTTTTTCTAGTCCCATCGTACGTGTTGTATGTCACTGTGTTCTAGAAAATCGGACTTTGGTGTGATCATGTGTAGGCAAGACCGTTTCAGCGGAACTCCGTCGGAAAAAAACCGAGTTTATTCTGAAGGAAAAACCGGTTGTGTGTATGCGGCATAACTCTAGTCAGCCAATCTTGTGGTTCATGCCCCCTGTCAGAAAATATGGCCTGGTCCCTTTTCTCTTCTGATATTGAAGCTTGATCCTTTTTTACAACCTCCTGATTGGACAATGATAGAGAATCACCACAATAGTTAGATCATCTCTGCTCAATTTGCTCTTTCTGGCTGTCCACAAGCTCCTAATTTAGGTTGCATTCACACCTCAGCAGAAAGATTTACCAGCATTTTTTTTGTATGCATATACAAGCGTTTTAGAAGCCTACTTAAAGCATTTTACTTGTGTGTTCAAGCTTCAAGTGTTTTTGTTTCAGCCAACTAAAAGCAGCTGCAGAAATGAGACCAGTTCACATAAGCTTAAAAATGCCTAAAGACGCTTGCATCTCAGGTTTTCAGGAGTTCCAGTTCAAGTCTATGGGGCAAAAAAAATGCCCAGTTTTGCCTCAAAAGTAGCTCATGTAGCTTTTGGAGGGTCAGTCTTTGAGAGGCAGACAACAGAGCATTCCGTTATGAACAGCCACCATAAAAAATTTTTTATGTGAAATGTTTTTGAGCTTTGAGCTACAAAAAACATAGGTATGAATAACTGTCATGAGCAGTGCAATAGAGGTAATCAGAACATGGCTGGTTCACCCTCTACAAGTCCAAACAAAGGGCCATTCCATGCAAAAGTGATTTTTCATTTATAGGTGGGATCGAATTGGCAGAGTCCCCTGTTGCATCCTATGCCCCATACACACGATCGGATTTTCCGACAACAAATGTTGGATGTGAGCTTGTTGGCTGAAAGTCCGACCATGTGTATGCTCCATCGAACATTTGTTGTCAGACTTTCCGCCACAAAATGTTGGCTAGCAGGTTCTCAAATTTTCCTGCAAAAAAACTTTGTTGTCTGATTTTTTGATCGTGTGTACACAAGTCCGTCGTACAAAAGTTCACGCATGCTCGGAATCAAGTACGAGCTGGAATCGCCCGGTCTTGTAAAACTAGCATTCATAATGGAGATGTCACATACGTCTTGTACATCACTATGTTCGTAATTGTTGGCCAACATTTGTGTGACCGTGTGTATGCAAGACAAGTTGGAGCAAACATCCTTTGAACAAAAATCCACAGTTTTGTTGTCGGAAAATCCGATTGTGTGTACGGGACATTTATTTGGAAATAAAGTATCTAGGTTTCACTCCAAGTCATGAAAAACGAACAACAGTTAGCATTTTATTTTATTTACTTGAACAGAAAGCATCACAAAACAAGTGAAAACCACAATATAACTTTATATACAAATTGAGTGCATAGCCATTCAGCGAGTAAGATATTAGGATACTAGCATATATACAGGGGAATTCCATAAAGCTTTATCAACACTTTCCAGTTATAGTTGCCATTAGCACTACCTGACGCTAATTCAGTCAAGCTCTTGACCAGTTTCTGTAGTGATATCAATGCTAGCACCAAATTCCGGTAGTTCTAACTACTGGCACTTTAAGTACCTGTCCAATATCAGTGACACATTTATACAGAATTACCGCCAGTTTTCAGAGTAATTAATGGAGAAGTACAGCCAAAGCTCATTTGACTGTACCCTTCCTATGGATCACAGGAGTGCAGTTCGTTCTCACTGAAGCTCGCTCTCGACTGATGCCACAGAGCTGGTCCAGACTTGGGAAAGATCGCAACAATGAAGTCGGAAACCGCCCACATATGTGGACCGGTACCCGGCTCAGCCTCTCAGCAATTCACTTAGAGCCTGAGCCAGCTGTTCCCACTCCCTCCACAGCCAGGACAGTAAAAAAATGTCCTGCTAGCAGCATCTTTGGAGCGGTGAAGGAGCGGTGTGTATATCGCTCCCTCACCACTCCTGCCCATTGAAATCAATGGGGCAGTGCGACTATACCGCCGGCAAAGCCCTGCTGCAGCAGCGCTTTTCAGTGGTTTTAACCCTTTCTCATCCACTAGCAGGGGGGTAAAACCGCCCCCACTAGTGGCCGAATACCACCGCTAAAACAACGGTGAATCAGCGCAGTTTTACCACCGCACCACTCCCGCCCTAGTGTGAAAAGGGCCTTAGTTGTATCTGTCTATTTGCAGTCTTCTCTTTTCTACATCCATTTAAAGTTCTGAATTTATAGGCATGTCTGAGAATTCTGAAAAAAAACGGGGCAGAGAGCTGAAGTTACATTCTGCAGAGCTCAGGAAAGAGAGCTCTGAGAGCTGATTGGGGAAAAGAGACACCCTCCCACGCACACACACACAGCTCATAGGAACAGAGCTGAGTCTGTCAATCAGTTGCAGGTTCCTCCCGTCACCATTTTTCTCTTGGTGTCTCTTGCAAAACTTGTCAAAAGTGATTAATGTTCCTTCAAGAATGCAGAACAATTGTAATGCACACACTGTTTGCAGCAAGATTACTTATCATGCGCAAATGGAAAGTCCCAAACATTGCAGATTCAAAATTCAACTTGCTTTAGTCAAAGACTAGCAATATAGTTCCACTCTGAAGAATAATACCGTAACAAACTTCAATACTGCATGGAAACCCTGGCTACAAATTCAAAATTAGAATAAACAACCTGCCCCAAAAGGACAATATTGACTCGATGGATTGTATTCCACTGTTTACTCTTGAATCTACCTTAAGGCAAAAATTTTACTCTGCTGAAGGTCCCCCATCACCATTTTTATTTTGGCATCAGGAGAAATTGTCAGAAGTAATTCATGTGGATAGCAGAAGAATAAAGCAGCAGACAGAAAATGCACTTAGTGCTTTCACTTTCTAATTGTTAAGTTAACACTATTAAGAGATATGCTTTGCTTATATTTCATGTCTGAGGTGTACAACCACTTTACCAATGTTAAATGTGTATTAGTTTCCATTAAACCGCTTCTATTTGTCCTGTTTTTTCTTCACTGCAGGTGCCAAGATGTATGGCGAAAGGACCGCACGCCACACAGTTCTAGAGAAGGGCATTGTGGGTTTTGTGCCAGTAAAGAACGATCCGGCAGACATTTTGTTCCAGGCTGCAGTGTTGCCATACAAACTGTAAGCGGAGTGCATGTTGTAGAAGTTTATGGACATGAAAAAGACCCTCAGAGGAGACTTGAGCCACATGTACCCGAGTAAGGATTATTGAGACTGCCAGCCTATTGGGACTTCTATTTAATGTTACAAGTCTGTGCCTTATTTACAAATGGAATATGGACCTGACAGTGTTTCCTGTAAAATTTCAGCAAGTTTCATCTGATTCATCATAAGGAATATTCTACTCGGGGACACCACCTTCAGCTGCCACAGCCAATGAATGATAACATTTTTATTTTACACTGGCTGGTTACCTGCAATTTAAAATTTTACATTGACATGACTAAAATAGACTTTTACCATTTACAGTTGAGAGGTAAAAGACTACATGGACTTGTTTCTTGCAATGAAGGATTGAAGGCATTAAAAACAGCTCCAACAATGGCGGATACTTCAGTTTTGGGTTATTAGCAGTATGTTGAATCACCCTCTGGCTTCTAGTATCAGAGACTCCAGTGGCCTGCCAAGATTTCTTTGCTATGGTTGTGTGCCTGTCCCTTCTTTCTGATATTAATAAGCCATTATTAGTTTGCCTCTGTGGTCACCATTTTTTTAATTATGGCAAATCCATCACAGAAGTTGGCACAGTTATTTGGCTTTGTATTTCCCAAAACAGTTGGATGTACAGTAACTGAGAATTGTCCACTAGATTCCCTCTTATAAATTGGAAGCCAGTATGTGTTCAAACTTCACAGCAACCTCACCAAAAGGAAGTAAAGTTCAGGCAAATGTTGGCATTTCTTTTTATTATTTTTAGTTTTTCTTGTTATCTTTTTCTAATTATTCTGTGTTAGTTGTCTATATATGTAATGCTGGGCTGTCACAAGGTGCCTCGTGTATGAATGAACTTGAAGGAACAAACGTCAGTTCTCCGCAGCTACATTTTCTCATCTACTACTCTCACAATGTGAATAATTATTTGCAACTAAAAAACTAATTTTTTTATTTGTTTTCATACATGAGGTACAAAAGTATATCTAAAGCCAAAACTTTTATCCTTCACATTCAGTCACAGTGATCGTGGTCACCAGGGCAGCTAGAGAGGGTAAATCTCCCTAATAAGACCACAGACATACAAAAAAAAAAAAAAAAACACAGGAGGTTGACCATTCCATACTTCATCCACAACTAAAGTAAAAGCTTTGGCCTTAGATACACTTTAATAATGTAGTGAAAAGAGCAGTGACTATGTGCAAAGTGCTTTAACCCATAACAGCCAACCAAGATCTTGTTTTCGGAGATTAGCAAAAGATTCTGATTGGCTGCTACAGGCTTAAGCACAGCACTCTGGGCTTGGCTGTATCCCATGTTTGCCAGCTCAGACTCTAGAGTGGTTCCAGCAATTGATCTCCGAATCCAAGAATGCTCCAAAGCCTAAACAGACCTTCAGCTCTTCTGAAACCCCTGCCCTGGCACCAGAGATGTTGAAAAAATTATTATGCCAGCTCTAAACTTCCAAAACAGCAGCTTTGCTACAGCTAAATATTAGTTCTGGAGCTGCTAAAGAAATACAAAAGGAAAGAGATGAATTACTTTCTTCATATTTTTATTTTTAAATAAATTGCTAGTTACGGCATTTGAAAACCATTTCATAAATGTTAATTGTTTTCTTTATGAAAGATGTACATCATTTTTAGATACAAATTTAAAAGTTAAACAAAAAAAAATAAAAAAATTACTATGTTAATAAATCCAGACAGAAAGGTCAAAATTCTAAGTTGTATGAATTATTTTAACTGTGATAGTTATTTTATCTCATGAATTTTTTTCATCAAAATACTCAATTCACATATATATCACATTATAGTGGAATCGTGATTTTTGTCACATGGAATATTTATTTAACCATTTTTAGCCTTTATTTCTCATTAACTTATTTCTTATCTTATGAAGTATCGTTTGTTTTCTTTTATCTCCAGACAGTTAAAATTACCGAATTTCAAGTTGTCCTCAAAGACACATCACAGAACCTCCCAATTAACATCAGTCAGAAGTTATTGTTTTTTTTTTAAAGTGTATGTCCAGGGCAAAAAAAACTTTTTCACCCGATTCATCATAGGGAGCTTTTACTTGGGGGTGCCACCTACCAATCATAAAAATGAACATGCATTAGTGATTTGACCCAATAATCTTTTTTCAGTGATCTGGGTATACATTTGCTTACCAGGGATAATAAATCCTTGTTAATAAATTATAATATATTAATTATTTTCAGATATCGTGCACATAAAATTTGGATAAGTAACTTCTAAAAATTGCAGATGTCTTCATATGGAGATGTTTTGGGAGAATCTTTGCACTAAGATTATAAAGTCAACTATCAAATAAACAAGAGAATACATGCAAGTCTTACAGTTATTTAGAACTTTTAATTTAAATACACAATTTCCCATAAAATAAATTGCTTAGTGGTATATGTTATTTTGAATATATGACAGCCATGTAAGTTGCATTGACAAGAACAGCAGCAGATAGTCTGTTCCAGATTTAATATCCAAAATCAACTCAATTTTTTCATTCCCACTCAAGCTATGGCAATTCTGATTCAGCTCTTGAAGCTCAAATTCAGCTCTGGAGCTAATCTAAATAAAGATGAGCTCTACTTTGGCAGAGTGTATGGGAAGGTTGCTGCCTGTCATTACTTGACATCAGAGCACAGGAGACAGTTTTCAAAGTCAAGCAGCTAACAAATGAGTAACTATAAGACTTCAGGTGAACTCTGACTCTATGAATGCCTTACCGAAGTTTCCACCCTAACAGGTTTAATTTAAAGAGTAACTGCACTGTTACAAATGTGAACAGTATTTACAAAATAATATCAAAAAGAAAATGTTTTACGTGGACTTTTTAGGTGTCCAAAAGAGTAATGCAAAAATACGTAAATATAAAATGTTAGCGGAAACGTTAACGCCCATCTAAAACTAGACAGAGGCCAGCTAAAAAGTGTACAATACACATACCTGTACATCAAGAGTTTTTTTTTTAAATATACTGTAGAGCAGGGGTCTCAAACTGGCAGCCCTCCAGCTGTTGCGAAACTACAAGTCCCATCGTGCCTCTGCCTATGGAAGTCATGGTTGTAACTGTCAGCCCTGCAATGCCTCATGGGACTTGTAGTTTTGCAGCAGCTGGAGGGCCGCCAGTTTGAGACCCCTGCTGTAGAGACTACTATATATCAGAATAGAGTTGAACATTACAACATTATAAAAGTGTAGATAGGAGGGCATGAGCTCTTAACACACTACAATGTTCATTGGGCTCATGACTGTGGTTCCTCAACATGTTTTGCAGGATAAAATACCTGCTTCTTCAGGAGGATAGGTAGTCTCTAAATCAAATAAGTGTAGTTCAAGACTGCTCCCAAATAAAGTACTCCTGTATGATGGCCAGACCTCACACACGGGGAAGGCCTAATGAATTATTTGGGATGGCTAGACACAAGTGCCTAGCATGTACGGATGCCTGGGACACAAGAGATTCCCACCAATCTCACAGCATCAAAGCATAAAGCCAACCTTGAAGGGGCTAGCCAAATATATGGCGAGGCCAAAGGAGCTGAGAAAACCTAGCACAAAAGGATACATTAGTCTAAAACCAATATATGATCTTCCCAAATAATTAGAAGGGCCCCATAAGGGGTAAGTGCTTCCTATATAAATTTGATCAAACAGGGGAGGGGGTGACCAAAGATGATCCTGCCGTGACATCAAATTGGGCAAAATAAGGATGGCCTCCTCTGTGCAGTGTAAACAAAAACCGCTGCTTTACAAAATTATAAAAATTATAATTATTCTAAAAAATGTAAAGCTTAACTCTTTGCGAAAAATGTGTGCCCCAGCAGTTTATGAAAACAAAAATGCAGTTCTGGCAACTCACCTCCTTTCCAGCACTTTGTCCAGAGCCATCCAACCAAAAAGACTGAGCAGATCCCTTAAGTGCAGTATGTAATGGATCAACCTCTGAGAGGGATTCACCCAGCACCCTGTACTTACATACAATGCAATTATGTAGCGTGTGGCACTGATGCCCACCTTGGGCAGGGTCCAAACAGGAAGAGAACCCTCCTGCATGTCACACAACAAGCCTGAAGACATCTAATGATGGTAAGTATAAAAAAAGACATAAAATAGCTGGGATGGCCTTCCGGGGAAGGTCGAAATACTGGGTGTCGGGAAGGGGGAGCGCCGAGTAGGGCTTATCCCAAGTCTCTGTTGTAATCAGTCACCTTTTCTACAGCAGTTCTCTACTGTGCTTTTCGGAGACACAGAGGTGGACTCTGTATTGGTTTCCTAATTTTTCATTGTAAGCCAATAAAACAACATAGTATCTCTCTGAACAGCTCTAGAGGTGAGATAGAGTGTCTCTGCAAAATAGGGAGCTAATGTAAAAACAAATATGACAGTACAAGCTGCAAGGTCTGACAGCATTGGTTGCACTAATTAATGGTATGCATTTCTGTTGACTTTTAAGAGATAATGCATTAACCATTTAAAGTACATTGAAAGCCCAAAACAAACATGTTATATATTGCAGTTTAACAGGCCCTAGATGAGGTGCCTGTATTAGTTTGCTTTTGGTCAGGGTTTTCCCACTTATATATCTAGATAATACTGCAATTCCTGTCCTTGGACTTCAAACTTGTTTTCCTTGGTTAATTTTCGTTACACAGGATTATTGGTTTAGACAAGAAAGATGGCATTGTTTTTACTTCTAGTTCACCTCACAGGAAGTGAAATGGACAGTGCATTCACGGACAGAGCGACAGAAAATTTCTGTACTTTAAAAAAATAATAATAACAATAATAAAAAAAAGGCTGAAAAATGGAAAAAAAAAAAAAAACTATTGTAGCCAACAAATCTAAGGACTGGTAAGCTGTACGCAATATTGCAATTTTAAAAGGTGCAGTTCTTTAAAAAAAAAAAACAGCCTTCATAATTTACAAAACTTTTTCTATCTTCCATGGAAAATTAATAGAATAAAAATAATAATAAAAGTGACTAATTGTTTTACCACAATTGTACCAGCAAACAAGACCATGGCCTGTGCAATAGAGAGGTCGCCAGTAAATACTGCTTAGGGTGTCAAAGCCTGCAAAAATGTAAATCCGGCACCATTCAAGGTATTTCCCCTTTGTGCATTGTTTTTCATTATTGGTACAGGTTTAATACAGTATAATTGTATAAAGTATCCTTCTGCTCTTACAGTTCATTATTGCAGTGGATGCAAAGGGAAATGTTTAATCATTACAAATTTCAACCTAAACTGGTTGCTATGACATGTTACAAACAGTTCTTATTTTTAGATATTTCACAGTTCAGGAGGAAAAAAATGAGTAATTCATGGTCAAGGGAAGAAAGAAGGAATCTTTATGTGCAAATCACTGCACCATTCTAAATTCTGGATATGTAGAAACTTCTAACATTTTTTTTGTTCTTTTGAATACTGGACTTATTTAACAAGAGAAGTGATGATGTGCGAATGACAGTAGCCCACAGCAATCAGATTTTGTCTTTCATCAGATTACCACAGAACAATGAAATATGATTGCCTTCTGATGATTAGCAATTGATTGACTGCTTGTAAAAGGCATCTCCAAGTTAGATGATCAAGTAAGGATCAGTGGAGCGAGGTGGGGAGTAGGGAGGTTGGCATGGTAGTTACACTCAACTTTGTGTCTCATATCCTTGATAGTTTTAACATCTTGCACTTCCAGAGTGTTCCACATTTTACTTGTAAGGGTCTGGTTTCTAAAAAAAAAAGACACAAAGCACAAGCCCCAAAAATGTTTCTGACACTTCTACCAAGTGGATTTTGGTACTGAGTACAGGGCAAGTCCTATCATAAGGCCCTTGAATGCATTTCTCATGTTTGCCTCTGGCCCCTGGATAAGATTTTTTACTTTCCTTTCTGGTCCCTAATGAGGTTCTCACTTTCTGTTTAGGCCCCTGAAAGAATGTTTCTGGCCATTGGATGACATTTTTACCTTATCTTCTAGCCCTGGATAAGGTTTTCCCCTTCACTTGCTCCCAGTGAGGTTTTTACCATGTCACCGACCCTTAGCTGATGTCCTCACCTTCCCTGCTGGTCCCTGGATAAGGTTTTTACCTTCTATTCTGGCCCCTGGCTGAGCTCTTCACCTTCCCTTCTATACCAAGCATGAAGTTCTCATCTTGCCTTCCAGCCCCTGAATGAGGTTCTCGAATTCCCCTGTGACCTCTAGATGAGTGGTCCCTGCATGAGACCTTGTCCTCTGGGCCCTGGATATTATTTCCTCCTTGCCCTCTGGCTTCACCTTCTGCCTGCTAGTATCAAATAAAATCAGTTTGCACCCTACCACCATTTCTTCAATACACACGTAGCAAAAAACAGCTTCAATTCTGAGGGGCAAAGCCTAGCATAATTCTACATGCCATGGTTGGGTTTGTCATTTCAGTGCTGCCATTTGTGGCACAAAGTGGAAAATTCTAATTACAGGTATTATTTGCTCTTGGATGGCTTTGGAAATTAAAGTACCGTATAAAGTTACTGGTATTTGATGAAAACTGCCATGTTCTATAAATATACATTTTCAAAGGTCTTCTCTCTGGACCTCCAGAGAATCATGATCAAAGCTTCACATGAAAGCCACTCAGTATAAATTAATTGCATTTTCTTCATGTGACATGTATGTATTGTATATTATGATAAAGTTAATTCACTGGGACATTGTTTTTCTAAATTGTTAAAAGCATATTTTTGCACATGTTCATTGGGCAGTCTTAATAAAAATACATTTTTAAGAAAACAATGCTACATTTCAGCTGTCTCTTTTATATTTTGCATTTGCCTTAACAGTGTACTGTACATATATTTTTTAAGGGCATTTTTTTTTTTTAGAATTGATGACTTCAAATTAAGAGATGCATATACTGTATGTTATTATTGACCATACAAGCAGGATAGTGGTGATTAAAATGGGTTATGATGCTTTTTTGCTTTGTATTGCCTTTTTTCCTTGATGTATATGTATTTATTTGACAGCTCAGTAGCTACTTTTATAAAATCAGCATTGATTACATCATTCTATCTTTAGGGCTAATTCTCACTAGTCTGGATGGTAAAATGCAGTGTGGGAATTTGTCAGTTTGAGGTCCAGCAGGGAGTGGTGCAATACATGTTTTAGCGCATTGCACTGCTTACCTTTTTCTTTTTTTAATTTTATTTGCAGTGTCACATTGGGGTTTATTTACGAAAGTCTGGAGGGTGAAAAATCTGATGCAGCTCTGCATAAAAACCAATCAGCTTCCAGGTTTTATTGTCAAACTTTAATTGGACAGCTTGAAATTAGCAGCTGATTGGCTACTATGCACAGCTGCACCACTCTTTAGTTTTAGTAAATCAACCCCAAAGTGACACTTCATTCATGTCTCCACATTGTGCTGTGCATCCTGCTGCAGTGTGGTGTCTTTTAGTGCGCTGTGAAGAAATGCAGACATCCTGCATTTTTCCCCACTGCACTACACCTCACATTACATCACACTAGCATTGTGGTGTAAACAGGGCACATAGAAAAGTGCCCTTACAGAGACTGGCGTTTATCCATTGTGAAAATGGCAGCCCCTGCACATAGCGCGCGCAAGCCCTAAAGAGGTATTAAATCTGCGTGCATTCCAGGCATTTGTCCCTGAGCACATACTGCCATAAACATAAGTACCACTTGGTGCACTGTCCAGCCATGCAGAGTTTTACAAGTTGCCAGCAGTGGGGCTGGACAGTGCACCTGGGCCTCCTAGCTGCACCAAAACACCAGGATCTCATGTATCAGGGCTAAATGTCTGATATGCATTGGGCCTTATCTAGAACCAAAATATCATTCTTGTTTTGAACAGAATAGGGAAACCCCTGTATCTGTGTCCCACTGGGTAGATTTCTCTTTGCTTCCTGTCCTATAGACACATTAGAAAGTGAGAGGGAATGTATCCAAAGTAAAGGAAATCCTTTCTTAGAAAGTTGTCACTAGGGATGAGCCGAACACTCCCCCCTCCCCGGTTCGCAGCAGAACATGCAAACAGAAAAAAATGTGTTCGAACACCGTTAAAGTCTATGGGACACGAAAAAAAAAGTACTAATTTTAAAGGCTTATATGTAATTTATTGTCATAAAAAGTGTTTGGGGACCTGGGTCCTGCCCTAGGGGACATGTATCAATGCAAAAAAAAAAGTTTTAAAAATGGCTGTTTTTTGGGAGCATTGATTTTAATAATGCTTAAAGTGGAAAAATAAAAATATAATATTCCTTTAAACATCGTGCCTGGGGGGTGTCTATAGTATGCCTGTAAAGTGGCGCAGTTTTCCGTGTTTAGAACAATACCACACCAAAATGACATTTCTAAAGGAAAAAAAGTCATTTAAAACTGCTTGCGGCTTTAATGTATTGTCGGGTCCCAGCAATATAGATGAAAATCATTGAAAAAAACGGCATGTGCCCCCCCCCCCCCAGTCCATTACCAGGCCCTTTGGGTCTGGTATGGATATTATGGGGAACCCTGCACCCAAATAAAAAAAATGGTATGGGGGTCCCCCACACCCTATATACTCAGCAGTATATATATTTTAATACGGCCTGCCCTATATACAGTACTCTGCAGAAAATTGGGCCTTAGGTGTTGGTGGTACCAGAACACTGTAAGCTCTCACATTTACTCTTGGTGAGCACAGGAACAAGCCCTGCTTTGAAATACGATATCAAAAATTTTAATTAAATGCCCCTGTTAAACAGGGGCAGAAAAATTGGGCCTTTGGTAGTGGTGGTGATGGTACCAGAACACTGTAAGCCCTCATAGTCAATCTTGTTGGGCGCAGGAACGGGCCCTGCTGTGAAATATTATATCAAGATTTGGAATTACATGCCCCTGTTAAACAGGGGCAGAAAAATTGGGCCTTGGGTGGTGGTGGTGCCACAACACTGTAACCCTTCACAGATACTCTTGTTAGGCTCAGGATTGGACCCTGCTGTGAAATATTATATAAAAAATTGTAATTACTTGCCTCTGTTAAACATTGAGGAGGAATAGGACAGTCAGCATAGGCAGTCTTCAAGGGATCCCACATTCATAGAAAATTCAATCAGTTACATCAGCATCAGGTGCTTGATAGCTGCTGTTTCAAGACAGACTCACATTCATAAAAATGAATCAATCAACAGAGTCTGTGGACAGGCACATTCTATGATCTGTTACAAATCCTCCAGCAGCACTGAATGTACATTCAGTAAGAACGCTGGATGCAGGACAGGCCAGTAGCTTAATTACATATTGAGCAAGTTCTGGCCAGTGGTCCATCTACAAGACCCAGTAACCCAGTGGATGTTCTGTTGGAAAGGTCTCCAAGTTTGCTCTTGCCCCTAGATATTCCTGCACCACAAAATGCAGATGCTGGCGATGGTTGCTTGAACCAATCAGAGCTTGGCGCTGAGAACTGAAAAATTGTTTAAAGGCATTAGTCAGCCGGCCACCTTCTCCACCGCTCTTCTTCAGACTGAACGAAGCCTCAGCAACACATTGTCCAGCACCAGGAAATTGTAACCTCCCAGGGTCTGGAAATGCATTGCACAAACCTTTCTTCAAGACCTCCTGAAGATGTTTCATCCTCTGCTCCCTCTGCAAAGGCAGGATGAGTTCTGCAACCTTACCCTTGTAACATGGCTCAAGAAGGGTTGCCAGCCAGTAATGATCCCTCTCCTTGATATCACAAATCCTAGGTTCCTTTTGCATGCTTTCCAGAATCAGGGAGGCCATGCAGCGTAAGTTTGCAGAGGCATTCGATTATGAGTCCTCTGGGCCAGTAAGGATCACGTGATCCATAACAACCTCCTCCCAGCCACGTACAACTCCTTGGGTTTCTGGGGACTGAAAACCATTCCTTGAAGACTGCTGCTGAGTGTTATCCTCCACGTCCATGCTGACACAATCCTCCTCCTCCTCCCCTTCTTCCTGTGTGTTTGTCAGGCCTACCTGAATACTATCTGGATAAAGAGGTCCTTGAGAGGTAAGGAAGTCCTCCTCTTCCTCCCACTGTTCTGCCTCAAGTGCCCTGTCCATTATTCTGCAAAGCGTGTGCTCCAACAGGAAGAGAAGATGGACAGTGTCACTGATGCATGCATTGTCACTGCTCACCATCCTCGTGGCCTTCTCAAATGGTGACAGGACAGCGCATGCGTTCTTGATCAATAGCCACTGGCATAGCAAAAAGAAGCAAAGCTCCCCTGACTCTGTCCTGGTGCCAAACTCACACAGGTACTCATTGATGGCCCTCTGCTGCAGCCACTGCAGCATTGCCAACATTGAGTTGGTGGACATGTTACAAATGAGGCGGTTGGTGGGGAGGTTTTATACCCTTTGAATGTCGGCCAGACGAGCACTGGCATTGTATGACCAGTAGAAATGGGCACAGACTTTTCTGGCCTGCCTCAAGATCTCAGTCTTGTAAGCCTGGGTACCTGCTCAAGAACCGCTGCACCACCAATTTCAGGACATGTGCCAAACATGGAACATGGGTCAAGTGTCCCTGTCAGAAGACGGAGAGAAGGTTGGTGCCATTGTCGCATACAACCATTCCTGGCTGAAGCTGGCTTTTTTTTTGCCTGAGTACTTGCGTAGCCCCTTGAATGCTTACGGAGCACCGCTGGTTCAGGGGACAAATCTGCAGAAGAGGCCACAGAGAAGAAGAAAAGGACGGGGTGGAGGAGAGAGCTGTGGCAGAATCACCACTAGCATTTTGGAGGCGTGGTGGCGGAACAAGCTCCAACAATACTGAACCCTGTCCTGCATCCTTCCCAGCTGCCAGCAGAGTTACCTAGTGCGCCGTGAAGGAAAGGTAATGTCCCTGTCCATGTCCAGGTAATATGCACCTTACTGCTGACCGCCCTGTCCAACAAGGCCAAAACATTGCCTTCCACATGCCGTTAGAGAGACTGGAATGGCCTTCCATAAAAAGAAATGGCATTTTGGAACCTGCCACTGAGGTACAGCACATTCCACAAATTCACAAAAGAGGGCAGAGTCTACCAGCTGAAAAGGCAGCAGTTGCAGTGCTAGCTATTTGGCCAAGCTAGCATTCAGACGTTGAGCATGTGGATGACTGGCACCGAATTTCTTTTTACGGTTCAGCTACTGGGGTAGGGAAATTTGCCTGCTAATCAGATGGTGGTGTACTGCTAGCAGATTGGCTGCAAGTACTTGGGACACCTATTGCTATACCTTCATTCCTCTCACTGCAGGTTTTTGAGAGGACTGGAGGTATAGTGGGGTTGGAGATCCCAGGTGAGGAGCAAGGAGAGGTCCGCCTTTTTCTTTGATGTGGGTCTTTCAAGTGCTGTTGCCAACGGATTGCATGGCAGGTCATCATATGTCTGGTAAAGCATTTGGTGCCCAAGGTAGCTGCTGTCCTGGCCACGCTTGATCCGCTTCAGACATAGGTTGCAAACAGCAAATGTGCGATCTGTTGCACACGTGTCCAAAAAGGCCCACAGGAACTTTTTAAAGTAAGCAGGGAGTCGGCAGCAGGGCTGCCATTAAGCTCCCCCCTAGAGGACATCCTGCCTCATTGGAGTTGTGCCCCTCCTCCTCTCAGGCACCCAAGTACAATCAGTGGCCTCATCATCCCCTCCCTCCTTGTCACTGGAGCAAACTAGGCAGTATGCTGCAGCTAGGGGAACATGACTTCCAGTTTCTTGTCCTTCCTGGGCACTCTCTCTCTCTAGGCTCATGTTACTCCCTTCCTCAACCTGGGAACCAACATTGGTGCCTTCAAATCGCTGTGTATCCCCCAGCAGCATGTACCCAACACTGTGGTCGAATAGTTCTGGGGACGCCTCCATGCATGATGGTGGGGCTACAGAAGATGTGACTGTTGACAAGGAGCAGGTGGAATAGGCTGCTTTGGCAGCTGCTTTGGAAGGCAAACTAGTCTGCCTGGGTGACAAAGGATGAGGACGGCTTTGTTATCCACTACACCAACTCTTCTGCATGTTTTGGCGTCATAACATGGCCAGTAGCAAAAAAATTTAAAAAAGGACAAGCGTGCCCTGCGGCCACCTGCAGAGAATGCACCATGTCCATGACTAGCACTGTTGACTGTAGACACAGAGGCTGCTTACCCTCTTTTAGTGGCCTGTGAGTGTCTGCCTCTTCTTGGTGGCATTCCGCACATGATGTATATTTTATTTTGCAACACCACACTACACTGTATTAGATACTGTGTACACCACAAGTGTAGTAGAAAATGTACACGCTATATTAGATACTGTGTACACCGCCTGCACTGTATTAACAACTGTACTATGGCTGCACTATATTGTGTACTGTGTAGACCACTAGAAGTGTAGTAGAAAATGTACACACTGTATTAGATACTGTGTACACCACCAGAAATGTAGTAGAAACTGTACTATGGCTGCACTGTATTGTGTACTGTGTACACCACCAGAAGTGTAGTAGAAACTGTACACACTGTATTAGATACTGTGTACACCGCCTGCACTGTATTAACAACTGTACTACGGCTAGCCGGCTGCATTGTATTGTGTACTGTGTACACCACCAGAAGTGTAGTAGAAACTGCATACAGTGTATTAGATACTGTGTACACTACCTGCACTGTATTAGCAACTGTACTACAGCTGCACTGTATTTTATACTGTGTACACCACCAGAAGTGTAGTAGAAACTGTACACGCTGTATTAGATACTGTGTACAGCGCCTGAAGTGTATTCGAAACAGTACACCACAGAATGCACTGTAGATATAGGCTACAATGGATGCAGAGTATATATATATATATATATATATATATATATATATATATATACTCTGCATCCATATATATATATATATATATGCAGTATCTCACAAAAGTGAGTACACCCTTTTATTTTGTTATGTCTTTGTGACAACACTGAAAAAATGACACTTTGCTGCAATGAAAAGTAGTGAGTGTACAGTTTGTATAACAGTGTAAATGTGCTGTTCCTTCAAAATAACGTAACATACAGCCATTAATGTCTAAACTGCTGGTAACAAAAGTGAGTACGCCCCTAAGTGAAAATGTCCAAATTGGGTCCAAAGTGTCAATGTTTTGTGTGGCCGCCGTTATTTTCCAGCGCTGCCTCAGCCTTCTTGGGCATGGAGTTATGGAGTCTAATGGACACAGAGAGGGCCTCTGTTAGAATGTTAGAAAGAGCCCCCTGACATACTACAGGAGACGATCAGACTGCAGACATGATACAAGAGATGGTCAGAGACTGCAGAAATAATACAAGAGATCAATGCAGCCTCATCAGTGCCCATAGAATGCAGCCTACTAGTTCACACCAAATGCAGCCTTACCAGTGCCCATCAATTGCAGCCTTATCAGTACCCACCAATTTCAGCATTATCAGTGCCCACCAATTGCAGCCTGCCAGTGCCCACCAATTGCGGCCTACCAGTGCCCACCAATTGCAGCCTATCAGTGCCACCAATTGTAGCCTACCAGTGCCCAAAAATTGTAGCCTACCAGTGCCCACCAACTGCAGCCTACCATTGTCCATAGATGGATCACACAGATCAGTGATCTCCTGCTGTCACCGAGCTTGGATTCAAACTCGCGGGCTCCTATGATACACGTCACACTGATTCAATTTCATGCATTGGATCAGTGTGCCGTCTATTACAAGAGCTCGGTCTAGGAGGCGGGACTTTGTTACAGGCATTTCAGAAGCTCAGTGTGGTATGTGTGACCAGGGCTGATGCAAGGATTTTTGTCTACACAGGAAAAGGTATATTTTGGTGCACCCCATTGTACTCCCACCACTCCCTCCCTTCCACAATGAAATTTCCCTGAAATTTCCCTTTACATAAAAGTCCCCTACATTTCCACCTCACAATCAAGGTTCTCAGTGCCCCTCTTACATCAGAGTCAGCAAAGTTCACAAATCACAGCAGCCCTTTCCCGTGTGATCAGCTGTGTTCAATCACCCCATCAGTACCCATCAATGCTGTCTCATCAATGCCACCTATCAGTGCAGTCTATCAGTGGCCATCAGTGCAGCCTATCAGTGCCCATCAATGCAGCCACATCGGTGCAGCCACATCAGTGCCCATCAGTGCAGCCAGTGAAGGAGAAAAATTACTTATTTGCAAAATGTTATAATAGAAACTAAGAAACTTTTTTTTTTTAAACATTCTTTTTTCATTTGTTTTTCAAATAAAATAAAAAAAACAGGAGGTGGTCAAATACCACCAAAAGAAAGCTCTATTTGTGTGAAAAAAAGATAACTTCATATGGGTACAGTGTTGCAATTGTCAGTCAAAGTGTGATAGTGCTGAAATCTAAAAATTGGCCTGGGCAGTAAGGGGGTGTAAGTGCCCGGTATTGAAGTGTTTAATACATGTACCTTCCACAGTCCTAGCACAATAAATAATATGAATAAAACATACACTTCATCTGCTTACCACAAAACATGACCTCCTTAACTTATGAGGTGACATGCGTTTGTCATCTGCTGGATATTTGCAGCCACTTTGCTCAAAGATCAACACTGCAGGTAGCAACACTTTCTTCCAAGAGTGTCCTTTCACCACTCCGTCTGCTCCGGTACTAGGTATAGGTACTCCGCAAGCAGCTCCACCTGGTCTGGTACCAGGTAATCTGCTTGCCCAGTTTGGTATAGTTTGTTATCAGGACAAATTTTTTTTTAACAAATATTACCAGGACAATTAAACAATTTGTTGCTTTATCCTAGTAAAATTTGATGTCAGTACATTACTTTTAATGAAGCAGCGCAGAATATCCTGGTAATGCACTATACAGGGAGTCCCCGAGTTACGAACAGGTTAGGGAATGCCTGTTTGTTTTTAAGTCGATTTTGTTCGTAATTCGGACGTGCATGCGCAGAATGGCGTTTTCTGATGCCGCCTGCCGTTCGTAAGTAGGAGTTGTTCGCAAGTCGGAGATTCGTAACTCTGGGACTCCCTGTAGTGTGCTTTATCAGATTCAGTGTGAGCGGGGGGGGGGGGGGGGGGGCTAAGAGGAAACATTTTTTTTGGTAAACAGATGGTATGTCTTGGTACTACGCTGATCCCACTCCTGTACCTGCTGGTACCTCCTCCTGGTATTACTCAGCTCCTCCCCCTCATTTCACATGCCACCAGTTCAGCGGCAATTGTCATCTTTGTGCTGGACTGGTGGGCTGGAGCCTACTGTCTGGAGGGAGCTGTTTACTCTTTCCTGTGAAGACCAAAAGTTTAGGAAAGCAGCACTGAGAGCACAGGAGCGAACAGCACTGAAAGTTGTAAAGGCCAGTGTTGTGGTAAAAATGTTAACAAATAGTTTGCTAGTGAATGTTTATTTTAGATTTCTCAATCTGTTAGGCCAGACATATACGGAGCAAATTTCTTTCCTGCAAGCACTGAGGCGGGGGTTTGGGAATGGGCAATAGAAGCTGTCCCTGCTGGGACAACACAGTGATTATTGTGATACAGTGATACAGTGATAAGAGCCAATAACACTAATTGCATGTAAAATCTGGCAGGCTGGTTGTATCCAAGTTGATCAATCGATTAACTTGGGTACATTCAGGCTTCCCATACATGGTTCATGGTTCAAACTGTCTATGGCCAGCTTTAACCACTTAAGGACCACCCCACGTACATACACTGCAGCGGAGTAGCCCTTTAGCATGAAATTATGTACCTGGACACAGCAGGAGCCAATCAGCAGGTCCGTCAAACATGATGTCTGCCGGGACTCGCCAATCATTCCCGAGGCAGACAGAACTGCAGTCTGCCTATGTAAACAAGGCAGAAAGAGGTGTAAGGGAATTGAGTGTGAGGTAATGCCAACATCCTTGAATACAGAAAGAGAGAATATGCAACTGGTACAATAGGAACCGCCCCCTTTGACTTTAAAAGCAGAAAAGGAGTAATGAAGTATATAAAAGGCAACCAAGTACCATTTTTTGAAATACAAAAAATACATTTTATCGTCAAAGAACAGTCATTTTTAAAAATATGCAAAGTACACCAATTGAATTCATTGTGTACTCCCTTGGGAGCTGCTAGTATAGTTCATTACAGTACTGCTGGTTTAACCCCTGCTTCTTCTACCCCACTCGAGTAACAACAGACACAGTTCAACAGTTGAACAAGGAGCATTTATTTCGTTTGCTGAAGCATGTTGTATATCGGTGATGCAAGGAAGTATAGGCTGCCTCTCCTTCTTGTTCCATATGAGTAGATAGAAACCTTTCCCTTGGCGAACTGGCCAATGCCCCTCTGAAAGACATTTTGGTACTACTGAAATGCTGGAAGTCCCAGGCCTCCCCTGCCTCTCTTGCCTCCTGCCATTCCTTCCCAGGCCAGTTCAGGAAAGTCTAGGCACCCCCCCCCCGTCTACTCCGTCTGCTTGGCAGCTACTTCCCGGTTCCTGTGCAATGATCCATCCCAGCCGGGATGCCTGGTTTCTTTTCCCAGGGTTTCTGGTGTAGCTTGTAGAGTTGAACCATCCAGCTCGGAGGTCTCTGAACCCACAAGCCTTTACGGTTAGGTTCCTGCTCTCCAGCTCTGGGGCCTTGGACACCCCAGGCCTTTGAGCCTGCTCCTGATGGTCACATTGTGCAGCCTCTCTCGACTTAGTCCCTTCCCATCTCCCCCAGGAAGCATGTGACCTCAGTATATATGTCTGTCCTGCCCCTGCCCATACAAATTAATGATTGGGCCAGAGCCATATACACTGCCTGCTCTTCAGTTCCTGCCCCGCCTTCCTTCCAGAACATTTTCCTGGAGAAGCAAGGGAGGTCTTCCAGGTTGAAGAACAGGTGGTCACACCCCCCTCTATACTACTGCTCCTCCCAAACCCAGATCAAACCCATCAGGCCTAAACAAGAAACAGTAAGGCACTGGCAATTTCTCCTGACATTAACCTGTTAGCACCCACCTAAAGGTGGTGGGCGCTACATATATATATATATATATATATATATATATATATATATATATATCTCAAACCCAAGGCTAATAATCTAGGCGCTGCCAGAGTCAAGCGGAGGTCAGTCTATAAAGATTTGTAGCATACATCCTGACATGTTTCGGAAATTTTTATTGGTACATATTTTCCTTCATCGGGGAGATTTACTTTGGGTGACTTTATATTTACCTGCAACATACATATAATGCATAATATGTGTGCAGTAATATAAAAACAAGTAGTATTATATAATAAATTTGTACAATATTTTGGGATAGAAGGTACTTACATACAGATTCATTGGAATAACAAGGAAAAAATATAAAAACAGTAACGTATAGTCCACGTTGGCTGGGAGAGCTCAGAAAGACCAGCAGGTGTGCAGCTGCGCAATCCAGTACCGGCCAATGCTTCATACACACAAGAGACTCCCTGGGATATGACCAGCAAGAAGCACTATCTGAAAAACCCTAGGTAAATAAACAGGAAGGTTTTATTAACTTCTAGAGTTTTTAATATAAGAGCACAGAAACTGTGCTAACATAGCAAATATAGCCTCGAATTGCCTAGAAAATATTGAAGTAATATAAAAAAATAAATAAAAAGTATTGAAGTATTAAAGTGGATTGCACTATAAGTAGAATTTTGGGACTGCATATTCAGCATCATCAATCAATTATTTGATGTTCACATTATTGATTTGTGAATTAGTGTGATACACGGACACTTTTTGATAATATTGATTATTTTTTCAGCATATTGCACTTTATTGGTATTTATTTGCACAATATTCATTGTGTGTGTGCACATTTATTTCAGCTGCTTTGCAAGTGTTTGCACTTTATATCACTATTTGCACTTTATTACATAAGCTATGAATTATTGATTTTCACTATCGATTTTTATTGTATTTAGAAATATTAGAAGTAAGGTAGCGCCACATAATATTATTTATTAATAGGAAGGTTTTATTAACTTCTAGATAGAGTTTTTAATATAAGAGCACAGAAACTGTGTTAACTTAGCAAATATAGCCCCGAATTGCCTAGAAAATATTGAAGTAAATTTTACCTTTCACTGTGTTGGTAAGTATGCTGTGTAGACAGCAGAGCGGCAGTCCTCAGACTGAGAGAACGCCAACTGTGGATAAGCACTTTAAATAGTGAATGAGTATGTGGGAAACCCAATCAGCACAAGCTGATTGCATAATGCTGGTTGCTCCGCCCCATCAGCTGTAAAACAAAACAACTGGGGCAGGAACTCAAAGTGTCTCTCTGACACAGAGGTGCATGGTGTAGCCCCGTCCCAAGGGATGTGATGATGCAACGCGCTACCACGTCACCAGCGTGAAGTCTCCACTCGTGTAATGGGGATACAGGCAGCAGGGACACGTAGGGGCTCCCCTCTGTGCAAAGGCCCAAGTAGGGATCCGGAAGGACCTCTGTCATCCGCCAGCCATGCACAGTAGGAGCCCACCCGCCAGGCATGTGCCATACATAGCACAGCCCCAGAAACTCGCCACCCACTATCTAGTGACCAAATAGAGCAATAGCAGCCAACATGTTTACAAAGAAAATTAAACAAGGACAAAAACAAATGGGGAAAAAAGGGGAACATATAACAAAAATAAAACAAACTTGAAACCATAACCAAAACAACAAAGAAAAATAAAGAATAAATTCAATACACATACATGGCAGTTAAATATTAGGTGGACATGATTAACAAAGGACTAGATCATCCATATTACAATAAAGATAATGATCATGACCGTATACTAATAAAGTTGTATTCACAGACAATTGATAGGGGGATATGTATATTGAATACAATCCTAACAAAAAGAAAAAAAGCTCTATGGAAGAGAATTTATAATCCAGTGACTTATTGGGACCTGATCATGTAATGGCCCAAGAGATTAAATCTGCATGAAATGAAGAGTGAAAATGTGGCCAAGGATGGTACATTAAAAACTTGTCAAAAAAGGAAAGAGACAAGGGAAAAGAGAGGGACTATAGATTAAATTCACAACCCCCTGAGACAAAGCCTGGAAGAAAAGACTTAAAGTTAAATTGAGGCCAGGTGGTGAAGTGGCCTGTAAATTGAATATCCACCTCAATTCGCACTGGAGGAGGAGCTTATTGTAAACAAGGCAGATCGCTGTTCTGTGACAGGAGAAAACAGAGATCTTGTGTTTCTGCTAAACAGGAACACAGATCTCTGTCTTCTTATGCCCTGTACACACGGTCGGACTTTTGTCGGAAAATCCGATCGTGTGTGGGCTCCGTCAGACCTTTTCTGTTGGAATTTCCGACACACAAAGTTTGAGAGCTGGATCTAAAATTTTCCAACAACAAAATCCGATTGTTTAAATTCTGATCATGTATAGACAATTCCGACGGAGAAAGTGCCACGCATGTCCAGAATAAATTACGAAACGAAAGCTATTGGCTACTGGCCTCTTTATAGTCCCGATGTATGTGGTTTAGGTCACCTTGTTCTGAACGATCGGATTTTCTGACAACTTTGTGCGACCGTGTGTATGCAAGACAAGTTTGGGCCAAAATCCGTCGGAAAAAATCCAACAGATTTTGTCATCGGAATGTCCGACCGTGTGTACAAGGCATTACAGTTAAAGCATCCCCCACAAATAGAAAGTGCCCCCTAGGGACATATTTAACCCTTTGATTGCCCCTGATGTTAATCCCTTCCCTGCCAGTGTCATTAGTACAGTAACAGTGAATATGTTTTTAGCACTGATCACTGTATTAGTGTCACTGGTCCCCAAAAAGTGTCAAAAGTGTCACTTAGTGTCTAATATGTCCGCCACAGTGTTGCAGTGCCGCTATAAGTCGCTGATCGCCACCTTTACCAGTTAAAAAAATAAAATTATAAAAATTTCATAAAAATATCAAATGGTTTGTAGATGATATAACTTTTGCGCAAACCAATCAATATACGCTTATTGAGATTTTTATTATGAAAAATATGTAGCAGAATCCATATTGGCCTAATATGATTTTTTTATTTTAAAATTGTCTGTCTTTTTTTGTTAATAGCGCAAAAAATAAAAACCGCAGAGGTGATTAAATACCACTAAAAGAAAGCTATATTTGTGGGGGAAAAAATGGCATACATTTTCTTTGGCTACAGTGTTGCACGACCACGCAATTGTCAGTTAAAATAATGCAGTGACGCAAGAAATAGCATGGTCATGAAGGGGGTAAAACCTTCTGGGGCTGAAGTGGTTAAGCTGAAAAAAACTTTGAGGGTTTAATACTTCACTAATTCTTTGCCATAGGCCTAAATGATTTAGATTTTTTTTTTTTCATAACAATGCACGCAAAATCAAACAGGAGACACACGTTAAGTAGTTTTTCCTTCACTATATATTTACAACAACAATTTTGTTTGTGTTTCAATTGGAGTTCTTTTTGAATGTACCTTCACACATTCATCATATTTGATGTTGTAAATGCTCATTTAATTGTTTTCATTTAAACCTATTAAATAGATTTCCATTTTTATCTGTAAGACCAAAGTCATTTTTAAGCAGACCACAGAATCTATAAGCATCTTCCATCTTGGCAGGAAATATAAGTTAGCGGCTCTGTCCCTTGTTCTTCTCTGTCTTGTTTCTGGCAAATCATCAAATTTTTCTGAATGCAAACTTTAAACAGATTAGAAATAATCCTTCGGTATCGCTGGGGTGTCTGCCAAAAGCATATGAAATTCCACATATCTAATTAATAAAAAAAAAAAACCTATGATACCATGTCATTATAAAGAACCTTCTACCAAAGTGTGCAAGGCTGGTATTTATCTAACAAATATATAGCAAATTTCTTTAGCCGCAATCATTAAAGCAGGCCTGTACAATATATAACAAAATTCAGCTTTGTGTTACATTCTTTCTTTTTTTTCTATAAATAAATGCTAACTATAGCTTGAAACAAAGCAGAATTGTATGCTCCTTCTGGTGACTGGTCATGTGACCAATGCCAAGGCATTATGTGGTCTTATCTGAATGGGAGAAGCACTGTTCAGGTAGATCATCTGTAGCTTATTCTGTGTAAGCTACATGTTCCAACACAAAGGTCTCATGACTATGGCTAGTTTGAGGCTTAAAGTAGAAGTCCACCCTAATACTAAAATCCCTGTATCTACAGACATCCACAATCGAACGCTAACCTATCTAGCCCTATAAAGAAGAAATCAGTATACATACCTTTTTTTAATTCTGATCCGACCCGATCCCACGCTGAGCTGTCAGCAGTGGCTTTGCTGTGGAGTCGGGCGCAGAGGACACATCCGACAAAGGAAGCCCCATAGTAAGTATATTGGTGATATCACTCCCCATTCATTTCACAGCCGTTGTTCGCTGTGTCCTCTGCAGAGCTTCCACCATTGGAGAATGTATGTATACTGATTTCTTCTTTACAAGGCTAGATAGGTTAGTGTTGGATTGTGGATGTCTGTAGATGCTGGGATTTTAGTGTTAGGGTGGACTTACACTTTAAAATGTCCTAGCGTAGAGTTCCTCACACAGGAAGCCACGGGTGGGACGTACAGAAGGCCATGGAAGTGAATGTCTGTATGTTGCTGCATTTGGCGTAGACATGACCGCTGATTGCTCTGCTCTTGGTCTGCTCGTCACCCATGCTCCGCCCTATTTTTAGGCTTCATTCTCACAAGGCGGATCCGCTGCCTCGGAGTCCGCCTCTGTCCGCCAGCTCAGCGGGAGATCTCTCCATTGATCCCCGCTGAGCCGGCGGATGGCAGGTCCCTCTCTGCTCACTGAGCGGGGAGGGGCTTGTCGAGCGCTGCTAGTTACTATGGAGAGATTGGATGAAAACGGACAGCATGTCCATTTTCATCAGATCTCACCCGATCCGATCCGCCAGGGATGAATGTGAACGTAGGGGCATCCGTCTGATTTTTGCGGATCGGATGTCAGCTGACATGTCACCACTGACATACGTCGCTCCATAGACTAGCTTGGAGCGCCCGTTCTGGTCCGCCATCAAAACTGACAGGCGGACCTGAATGGTCTGACAGTGTGAAAGGGGTCTTAGAGAGTGGAGAAGAGTAGAACAGCAGACGCTGTCTGATATCTCTGAATCCCTGAAAAGGAAAAAGACTTGATTTGACCTCTGTAATATGTAGCTCTTATCAATAAGGTGAGCACAAATCTGGAGTGGAGCACAGGGTGGAAGGGTATTTATGTTTTGCGGTGGAGTGAACTGCAGATTGATGAGGATTGATGTATTGGTACACAGAAGAATTGTTTTCACATACATTTTTCAGCATGTGGGTCTCAAAAATGTATTGGTTTATACACGTTCAGACACTTGATTGATTGTTTTACAGAAAATTGCTTTATACACCAAAATGGTTACACGCTAACACGGATTATTATTTGTCTATTTACGTGTTCATTTAGTTACAAATAGCACTGCACTTATATATATATATATATATACATCTCACAAAACTGAGCACACCCCTCACATTTTTGTAAATATTTTATTATATCTTTTCATGTGACAACACTGAAGAAATGACACTTTGCTACAATGTAAAGTAGTGAGTGTACAGCTTGCATAACAGTGTCAATTTGATGTCACCTCAAAATAACTCAACAAACAGCCATTAATGTCTAAACCACTGGAAACAAAAGTGAGTACACCCCTAAGTGAAAATATCCAAATTGGGCCCAATTTGCCATTTTGCCTCCCCGATGTCATGTAACTCATTAGTGTTACAAGGTCTCAGGTGTGACTGGAGAGCAGGTGTGTTAAATTTGGTTTTATCGCTCTCACTTTATCATACAGGTTACTGGAAGTTCAACATGGCACCTCATGGCAAAGAACTCTCTGAATATCTGAAAAAAATAATTGTTGCTCCACATAAAGATAGCCTAGGCTATAAGAAGATTGCCAAGACCCTGAAACTGAGCTGCAGCACAGTGGCCAAGACCATACAGTGGTTTAACAGGACAGGTTCAGCTCAAAACAGGCCTCGACCAAAGAAGTTGAGTGCACGTGCTAAGCGTCATATGCAGAGTTGTCTTTGTGAAATAGACATATGAGTGCTGCCAGGTTGAAGGGGTGGGGGGGGGGGTCAGCCTGTCAGTGTTCAGACCATATGCTGCACTCTGCATCAAATTGGTCTGCATAGCTGTCATCCCAGAAGATGATGCACAAGAAAGCCCACAAACAGTTTACTAAAGGCAAGCAGACTAAGGACATGGATTACTGGAACCATGTCCTGTGGTCTGATGAGACCAAGATAAACTTATTTGGTTCAGATGGTGTCAAGCGTGTGTGGCGGCAACCAGGTGAGGAGTTCAAAGACAAGTGTGCCTGCAGTCAAGCATGGTGATGGGAGTGTCATGGTCTGGGGCAGCATGAGTGCTGCCAGCACTGGAGAGCTACAGTTCATTGAGGGAACCATGAATGCCAACATGTACTGTGACATACTGAAGCAGAGCATGATCCCTTCCCTTCAGAGACTGGGCCGTAGGGCAGTATTCCAACATAGTAACGACCCCAAACACACCTATAGAGAAAACCAATGCCTTGCTAAAGAAGCTGAGGGTAAAGGTGATGAACTGGCCAAGCATGTCTCCAGACCTAAACCCTAAAGAGCATCTGTGGAGCATCTTCAAACAAAGGTGGAAGAGCGCAAGGTCTCTAACATCCACCAGCTCTGTGATGTCATTATGGAGGAGTGGAAGAAAGCTTCAGTGGCAACCTATGAAGCTCTGGTGAACTCCATGCCCAAGAGGGTTAGGGCAGTGCTGGAAAAATAATGGTGGTCACACAAAATATTGACACTCTGGACCCAATTTGGACATTTTCACTTAGGGGTGTACTTACTTTACTTTTGTTGCCAGTGGTTTAGACATTAATGGTTGTGTGTTGAGCTATTTTGAGGGGATAGCAAATTTACACTGTTATACAAGCTGTACACTCACTACTTTACATTGTAGCAAAGTGTCATTTGTTTTATGTTAATGTATGAAGCACACATTACTGTGAGCAAGCTACCGCATAATTAGCTGAGGTAGTTAGGAATAGATGTGCAAAATAAGTATTTTCACACGTCAACGTTTGACATGGAGGCAGGAGCATATGCATGGATCCAAATGCAAATCCTGTGCGATATGATCCATTCACTCACTCCTGCCCACATGTCAAACTTTGACATGCAACAGGGCGTGTGGCAGTGCTGCGTGTGCATTCACATCTATGTGCTGCCTGCACGCAGCTCCGAGGTTGATATAAATGCATCTGCCAGTGGCTCTGCACAGAGGACGGCAATAATCTACCATCTGAATGAGCACTAAAAGTCTCTAACTTTTGCCAATGTACAGTAGCTGCCTCCTTGTGACCAAGGAAACCATATAGGAACTGCGTTCCTCTCGACCTTTCTCTTGACCATTGCTGCTGCGGACGAGCGCCGCCTGCAGTGAAGAAAGATAGATAGACTGCACCTGCCTAAAAGCCCTTTGTTGGTGACAGGGAAAAGGGGAAGGTACTGAATATGTAAACTAAAAACTCATATAAGCTTTAATATTGTAAAGTATTTAAAAAAATTATAATTTCCAATATTTATAAACCTGCAGCTTTCATTAAATAATACCTGATGATCATGCCATGGTAGTTCTTGTTTAGGCACCTCGTGTTCTGTCCTTGTCTCCCAAAAGTGTTGTCACCCTTGTCTCCCAAAAGTGCTCCTGTGTTGTCACCCTGTCGCATTAGCTTTTGATGGAGACTACAAGTGAGTACTTAAAAACATTATACTTGCACAGTCCTCTCTTGTCATAATCAGGAAACCCTGAGAAATACCATGTAGCCATGGTGGAAGTGCACAAAGGTAGACAGAAAGTGGCAGCAAAGAGGCTGCAAGAGATCAGCAGCACTGAAAGGCAACAAAGGCTAAAAAACTTTTTTTGATAGGCTCTATTTTATTTTAAAATTGCCAGTTGTTTATGATCCACAGTGATTTAGCTACCTTTGTTTTGTGTTTTCGTGTATAGAAATGTATATATATATTATATATATATATATATATATATATATATATATATATATATATATATATATATATATATATATATATATATTTTTTTTTTTTTTTTTTTTTTTTACTTTACGGCAGGCTCATGAACATCAGTGTATCTGAATTGCTGTATGCTACCTACCTTACCATAATTTTCAACTCCCACCCAAGGATGCAGCAGTTATAGTAGTGTAGTATTCTTATTACTAATGGAAGTAAATAGAACCCATTCATGTCTTTCTACACTAAACATACGTCATAAAAATAATTATTTTGACTCTAAATGTCCAGAAATAAAACCAATTAATTACCATCCCCAAAGGCGTTATTTCCATGTTTTGCTAAGAAACCTATAGTGGTTTTGTGATAATTTTGTAAAAAAAAACATGTATTACATGGTACACCCATGACACTGGCTTTGCACTACATTATGTTTTGTTTAACCACCTGACATCCGCGATATGGCCGAATGATGGCCACAGTGCAGATGTGAATTCCCGGGAGGCCGTCATATGACGGCCTCCCCTGTGCACGCTCCCTGCGATCAGAGACTCGGGTGATCACGGATCTGAGTAAGGGGCCGACCCCGGCCCCTTACCATGTGATCAGCTGTCAGCCAATGACAGCTGATCACATGATCAAAACAAAAGCTCGGTGATCGCTTTTATTTTCTCCCCACGCTGACAGTGGAGGAAAAAAAAAAGCTGATCACCGGCTCACCTTAAAGAGACATTGGTCCCAAAACGGAAGAGGCAATTATGCCTCATAATTGGAACCTAAAAGTGCCCACAAGTGCCACCTATCAATACCCACCAGTGGTGCCAATCAGTGCCACATAGAAGTGCTGCCTATCGGTGTAACCAATCAGTGTCCATCACTGCCACCAATCAGTGCCCATCACTGCCATCTATCGGTGCCCATCACTGCTGCCTCATCAGCATACATCAATGGCGGACAAAAATTACCCGTTTTAAAATTTTATAATAAAATAAAATAAAAACTATTTTTTTTTATTTGGTCTTTTTACATTTTTTTTAACAAAAAATAAAAAACGCAGAGGTGATCAAATACCACCAAACGAAAGCTCTATCTGGGGGAAAAAAATTATAAAAATGTAATTTTGGTAAAGTGTTGCGCAATTGTCATTCAAAGTGAATCAGCACTGAAAGCTGAAAATTATTCTGGAAAGGAGGGGGGTTTAAGCGGTTAAAAGAGAGAGCACGGTGGTGGCTCCTTCCTTTTGGGCTGTCTCACTAAATTAAATAAGTCACTGATTCAGCTGTGTGTGTAATCTGACACTGCACTATGCCTGCCCGTTCTACCCCCTCCTCCATTCACAGAAGCTGTGTTATAGCTTTCATAATTGAAAAGCCTATGAATGGAGGACAGGCAAATTAATGAAAGGTCCTCCTCCATTCATGGATGACTTTTCATTGATGGAAGTTATAGTGTCTATGGATGGAGGAGGAAGGCGGAGAAGGCGAGCATGAATGGCACTGTTGACGAATACCTATGGCAGGTCCAGCACTCAACCCCCGCAGCACCTGCACTCCAAGGACTGCATTTAAATGGCAAAAAGATTGTTTTTTAAAAATGATAATGATCCTGATGCAATTTATTCCTGCATACTTGTAAAGTTACTGAAAGGTCTACATTAAAATTGAACGAGGGCTCATTTAGACTTGAGGTTGGAGAGATGTTAAAAACATGTGGTTGAGCCCCCTTTAAGCTGCAATGGCAGTGGTTGGGGGTGTTCACATGCCGCAGTCATGATTCTTCCCCTTACACCTGTGGCAAAAACTATCCCCCACTGTGTCTGGTGGGTAGTACTGCGGCCGGAAAATGACCCTTTAAAACTAATGGGGAAGCGCCAATGTCAGGATCTAGGCTTGAACCTGGGATCTCTTCTGTGTCTGGCAGTGAATCTTCCAATTGAGCTATCTGGGATAGTTACATAGTTAGTAAGGTTGAATAAAGACACCAGTCCATCCAGTTCAACCTGAGTGAGTGTCTACAATTGTCCCTATCCCTGTACATTGCACACTCACATCAGTCCCTACCCTCAAGGAGCCCACAATCCAAGGTCCCCATTCATATACTAGGGCCAATTTTGGACAGAAGCCAATTAACCTACCTGCATGTCTTTGGAGTGTGGGAGGAAACTGGAGTGCCCAGAGGAAACCCATGCAGGCACAGGGAGACCATGCAAACTCCAGAAAGGGAGTGTCGTGGTTGGGATTTGAACCAGTGACCATATTTATTGCTAGGTGAGAGTGCTAACCACTACACCACTGTGTCACCCCATTCTGGATGCTGGACAACTCCCTGCCTGATCTATTGGACAATCCTATCTGATCCATTGGACAACCCTACCTTGAGTCTTGATTACTGTTGAACTTTGAACTCCTTGCTCCTCCCATGGACTTCCTATATAAGCCTTGTCTCAGCGCTTCCTCTTTGCCAAGTTATTGTTCCTTCTCAGCCAGTGCCTTGCTCTTGTCTTCCCTGCTGCCGTCCGTATTTGCTACCACTCGTGATTGACCCTTGGCTTGTTCCTCGACTACTCTATTGCCTGATCCCAACCAACAACTACTCGTTACCGACCTTTTGGCTTGTTTACTGACCATGCTGCTGTTTAATAGACATGTGCATTCGTTTTCCTCTGAATGCATTTTCGTCCGAATTTCAGGTATTTTCGTTTTCGTTTTGACAAACGATAACGAAAGCACAGAATCCGAAAAATGAAAGATCCGACATAAATAAATGCTTTATTTTCGTTTTCGTTGTTACAACAGTTTGATATAGAATAGGAGATTCAACGTGACTCTGACAATAACAATCTGTGTCTATAGAACCTGTGATCGAATGTGCCTAACCTTACCTCTATTAGTCCAAGATTATATAGAGAAAATATTCGACAGAGAAAAAAGATTTGACAGAGAGAAAAGATTCTGCAAGTTACTGTCCTAAAAAGTGTTTGGGGACCCGGGTCCTGCCCCAGGGGACATGTATCAATGCAAAAAAAAGTTTTAAAAACTGCAGTTTTTTCGGGAGCAGTGATTTTAATAATGATTAAAGTGAAAAAATAAAGTGTAATATTCCTTTAAATTTCGTACCTGGGGGGTGTCTATAGTATGCCTGTGAAGGGGCGCACGTTTCTGGTGCTTAGAACTGTCCCTGCACAAAGTGTCATTTATGCAGGAAAAAAAGTCCTTTAAAATCACCCGCAGCTATTATGAATTGTCGGCTCCGTAATACAGAGAACACATTGAAAGTCATTGATAAAAAAAAAAAAAATAAAAAAAAAAAAGCGTGGAGGTCCCCCAAATTCAATTACCAGGCCCTTCAGGTCTGGTATGGATATTAAGGGGAACCCTGTGTCAAATGTAAAAAAAAAATTGACGCGGGGTTCCCCCTAAATAACCATACCAGACCCTTCAGGTCTGGTATGGATATTAAGGGGAACCCCGCGTCAAATTTTAAAAAAAATTGACGTGGGGGTCCCCCTAAAAATCCATCTGAGCATGCAACCTGGCAGGCCGCAGGAAAAGAGGGCGGGACGAGAGAGCGCCCCCCCTCCTGAACAGTACCAGGCCACATGCCCTCAACATTGGGAGGATGCTTTGGGGGTCTGTGACCCCTCAAAGCACCATGTCCCCATGTTGATGGGGACAAGGGCCTCATCCCCACAACCCTGGCCGGTGGTTGTGGGGGTCTGCGGGTGGGGGGCTTATCAGAATCTGGAAGCCCCCTTTAACAAGGGGACACCCAGATCCCGGCCCCCCCTGTTTGGAATGGTAAGGGGGTAAAAAAGTACCCCTACCATTTCACAAAGAAAGTGTAAAAAATAGTTAAATAAGACAAACACAGGCAGGTTTCCGTTACATCAGAGGGGGGCGGGGTCACCCATACGTCACTGGGGAAGCCCGGGTTTCCCCTTGTGTCAGAGGGGCCGGGGTCAGGTGACGGGTGGCCCCGCCCTCCGCATATAACAAACGTCAGGCCGCCGGGATCCCTGCAGTGTCTCCTCTGTGGAGACAGAAGATGGATGGATTCGCTGCGCTGGATCAGATCAGCCATCGCTGGACCCCGGAGAGATGATCATCCGTCGCTGGATAGCAAGAGTGGATTACCACCGCTGGAATCTTTTTTTTAATTTTTTGTTATTTTTAATAAAGGAATTTTTCAAAAGTGTGTTTGTCTTATTTAACTATTTTTTGCACTTTCTTTGTGAAATTGTAGGGGTACTTTTGTACCCCCTTACCATTTCAAACAGGGGGGGCCGGGATCTGGGGGTCCCCTTGTTAAAGGGGGCTTACAGATTCTGATAAGCCCCCCACCCGCAGACCCCCACAACCACTGGCCAGAGTTGTGGGGATGAGGCCCTTGTCCCCATCAACATGGGGACATGGTGCTTTGAGGGGTCACAGACCCCCAAAGCATCCTCCCAATTTTGAGGGCATGTGGCCTGGTACGGTTCAGGAGGGAGGGGGGGCGCTCTCTCGTCCCCCCCTCTTTTCCTGCGGCCTGCCAGGTTGCGTGCTAGGATAAAGGGTCTGGTATAGATTTTTAGGGGGACCCCCACGTCAATTTTTTTTTAAATTTGACGCAAGGTTTCCCCTTAATATCCATACCAGACCTGAAGGGTCTGGTATGGATATTTAGGGGGAACCCCACATAAAAAAAAATTATTTGACGCAGGGTTCCCCTTAATATCCATAGCAGACCTGAAGGGCCTGGTAATTGAATTTGGGGGACCCCCACGCTTTTTTATTTATTTATTTTTTTAATCAATGACTTTCAATGAGTGTTCTCTGTATTACGGAACTGACAATTCATAATAGCTGCGAGTGATTTAAAAGGACTTTTTTTCCTGCATAAATGACACTTTGTGCAGGGACAGTTCTAAGCACCAGAAACATGCGCCCCTTCACAGGCATACTATAGACACCCCCCAGGTACGAAATTTAAAGGAATATTACACTTTTATTGCTTCACTTTAACCGGCTAGTACTTAGATTCCGCACCTCAGGTGAGCCTGTGTCATCTGCCAGAGTGACTGCCTGTGTACCTATCCTGCTGTTCGGTGGTAGTCCTGCAATTGCTATAACGGTTGGTCTTCAAGCCCAACACCTGATCGTGACAGCCACAAACACTTGCAACTACATGCAATGTGGCATTTACAGGATTAATGCAGACAGTGTGGAGGCATTATTACCACCATGTCAAATGTCTCTGACCACAGCTCACTTTTCAGAAGTAAAGCAATTAAACATAGCCTAAAGGAGTCCAGAGCTTTACCTGTTAGCTGCTAATTGTCAAGTATTCATATGCAAAATTTCAGCTTTACCTAACAAAATATTTTCAATCTAAATATAATTAAATAAACCAAAAAATACACAAAATAAAATGACTTTCCCTTTCATCACAGAAAAGCAGAATATAGTACCAATAATGAGGATTCATTAAAAACCCCAATACAATGGATTGCGGGCATACGAGGAATGCTCCTACTGAGAGAAGTGTGAGTTACTGTGAGACCATACAATAATGTCCTATTGTCCAGCACTATGATTGCTCTTACGTAAGGAGCAAATTGTGTGGAATAGATTAAAAAGTACTGACCCCTTGAGTATCACTGCATTTTGGCACAATTACCGCTACAATAATGGACAAGTGAATATGAACAGAGCGTACTCATTATAGGTGCATGAATAGCAAGCAATAAAAGGAATAAATGGCTTATTTTAGTGCCTATTTTCTGACAATTACATGTATGATTCCATGTGGATATTAATTCTAGGCTTTATTGAGTTTTAATGTGTCTGTGCTGATATAGACTAGGAAAATGCTCATGTAACCTTGCAGTGTAATTTCACTTTTGAGTAAGTTTTCGGTGATAAGCTAGCAAATATCAAACTGTTCATTGAACAGAAATTAATTTGAATAGTTCGCTGCTTGCGCAACAAAACATCCATCAGTGGGCTTCTGTATTTTTCACCTTCAATCTAATTAGTTTCCTTTTTTGTTCTTTTTTTTTTCTTTGATAATGTGTGACCACTTAAGTTTGTTGAAAATTATTATTGTCAGTTGTAATAATTTTTTTAAATTAAGTTATTTAAAAAAATGCAACTATGTTGTTAACTTGTCTCTTGATGTTGGGCTTCCACAGGCCTGTTCTGGTTGTAAACCCTTACAGACCACTATGACCTACAGGTAAGCCTAGATTAAGGCTTACCTGTAGGTCCAAGAAATATCTCCTAAACCTACACGGTTTAGGAGATATTTGCAAAAAGACAGGCACCGCTGTCTACAGTGCATGCACCGGAGACAGCGGTGTGCAGGCGCACTGAGCATGCCGCTGCTAACGGCGATATGCCGTTAGTGGCGGCTCCTATGCGTATGCGGCTCTGGCCAATCACAGCACTGGAGCCATGATACCCGGAAAAAAGATGGAGGCTCCGTGGAAGAGGAGACAGCGTTGACATTGCAGGCTCCTGTGTCAGGTAAGTGACACATAATGGGCTACTATGCGATGCATAGTAGACCATTATGCTTTACCTTTGCAGGGAAACAAAGAAGAAGTGAAGCCATCAGGGTTTACTTCTTTTTTAATACTCGGTTCATACTTATGCGATGCAAACTGATGCGATTTCACAGTGCAATTTGTGTTTTGATAGGTGCAAACTTAATTCAATTACTGAGAGGTATGGGTATAGCTGGAGATTAAATTTGCACCATACCTGCACTAAACTCGCACAGGACCCTTTTTTTAAGTGTTTCAAAATCATACCGCATCAATGTGAACTGCCTTCGTACAAAACAACGTTTTTTCAGATAACATCTAATAATTTCAGAGCACATCAGATTTGCATCACTGTGAACCAACCCGGAGAATGGAGACTTGAACTATAGAATGCATACATGGGATATAGCTTACTGGCCCTTGGTTTCAGATTGACATCCAGGGAGTATTGTAGTGTCCCAGGCAATTTCACTGTAAAAAAAAAGCCTTGTTGGTATTCTGGTGGGCTAGACCAAGGGTCTCCAAACTTTCTAAACAAAGAGACAGTTTACTGTCCTTTAGAGTTTAGGGGGCCAGTCTGAGTAGATCATGTCCTAGTGTAGAAGCAAACCCTACCTCACTGGTGTCAGTGGGAGGAAATGTACCCCATCGGTGTCAGTGGATGGAATAGTGAATGGTATAATGTCAGTTTCAGTAATTATGTACCATTTAATATAGTGCTTATGCAATCAGTGCTGCCCTAATACAAATAAAATATAATACTGTGTACATGTAATACTGTGGACCCACTGAAGAAGCCTGTCAGTGAAATGGCCAAAGAAGGACTGGCAATTCCGCCCAAGACAATCATGGCCACCATGGTGTACAGTGTGACTAATGTGGGCAGTACTTCCTACTTGTAACCTGAACAGATCACATGACTTACTTCCTGGTCTATTTAAGCCTGCTGCTGAAGTTGCTCATTGCTGGATTATCTTCAGCTTCTCCGTCACAGCATAATCCAGCCAACATGTCAGAGGCCAACGGAGGTGGTCACACTCAAGCAGTACAAAGATTGCAGGAAGGCTACTTCCAGCTGGAAGGATGTCTACAGCATTTGACTGGGCCACCTGCCCAGGTGGATCAAGCTCTACCCTCCACCAGTTCTGCAACTGCTGCACCAGCTCAAGAACGCCCCACCACTACCCATACAGTGGTGGTCCCTCCACCTGAATCATGGGTACCAACTCCCGAACGATTCTCAGGGGAAACGGTTTAGATCATTCAAGAATGCTTGCCTGTTGTACTTGGCCCTAAAACAAAGGATTTTATCTCTTGAGACTATTAAAGTAAGGTTCATTGTCTCATTGCTAACAGGTAAAACCCCAGGCTTGCACTCACAGCTTATTGAAACAAAAGAACCCAGTCATCAATTCTGTGGACTTGTTTTTTGATTCTATGGCCCAATTATATGGTGACCCATAGTGGGTAGCCACTGCTGAAGCTGCCCTACATACTCTGCAATAAGGAAGGTGCCCTGTGGAGGACTATACAGTAGACTTACGTAATTGGTCCGCTGACACGGAAAGGAAGGAGGCATCCTTAAAATATCAGTATCGTCAGGGCCTGTTAGAATCCCTCAAGGATGAATTGGCTAGAATAGAGTCTCCTGCCACCCTGGAAGGCCTTATTCAGATTGCTGATAAACTTGACAGGCACCTGCGGGAGCATCGTTCCAAAACAGCCCAAGCCTTAAGACCCACTTGGATGTTACCCAAGGTTCCTTCATCTCTAGCAACCATGCCTCCCTCTGCATCCACTTAGGAAGTTGAACCTATGCAGATAGGCCTAGTCCACTCAGCTCTGACCCCTGAAGAGAAACTTCCTGGCCGGCAAGCTAATCTTTGCCTTTACTGTGGCGGAACTGGACATTTCTTACGCAACTGCCCCATAAGACCCTGTAAGTCTCTTCCACGTATGCCTTTATATTCTCAGATGGCAGGATCTTCCTCCTCTCATCTTGTCCTTCCTGTCTCCCTGCAGGTAGCAGAAGAAAAGTTTCAGCTTCTGGCAATAATTGATTCAGAAACCTGCAGCTGTTTTCTGGACTTGACTTTGGCAATGAAACTTGGCATTCCCCTACAGAACAAAACAACAACTGACAGTTCATCTAGCTGATGGCTCCCTGCCCAGCTCTAGGCTTGTCACCCAAGAGACTACATCTCTTTTCTCCTTGACGGAATCCGATCACCAAGAATTTCTTTGCTTTGATGTTCTGAGCTCACCTATGTTATCGGTCATTCTAGGTATCCCATAGCTACAGACGTACCATCCACAGAACGACTGGTCTAAAGGAGAAGTTCTATTTCCCTCTTCACAATGTCATCAGCACTGTCTCACGCCCATGCATAATAAGTCTGCTAACTGCTTGACTGTCCAGCACCCATAAGGATATTGTCAGGAACGGTGTTGTTGCTGGGATCGCCTGCTGGTGTCACTGTTGCTTTTGCCATCAAAGGTTGCAGTTCTGGTGGTCACCAGCGGGTGTCTCCCAGCAAACAGACATTCTAATAATCCAGCTGCACCTGAAGTGGTATGGCTTGGAAGTATATAAGCCCGCCCTTCACTGAGGCTCATTGCTTCAGAATCCTTCCTGCTAGCCTTGTCCCTGCCTGACCTGTTGCCTGAGACCTGTTCCTGATTTGCTTCCTATCCTGGACTCTGTTCCCTATACCTGTGACTTGTCCCCTGTTCCCTGCCTTGGCTCCCCTTCCTCTTCCTCCACCTGGCCTCCTGTTCCCCTTGTCTCTCATCCCTGCCTTGTTATATATGTGTTCCCTTTCCATGTATATAGTTAGTTAGTTAGTTAGTTTAGGGTTTTGGGGTTTGCTGTGTATTATTTGTGTTCTTGCTTGTTTATGGTTTGCTGTGTATTATTCGTGTTCTTGCTTGTTTATGGTTTGCTGTGTTTGTTTGGTTTGCACGTGTGTCTTTTTCCTTAATAAATATTTATATTTTCACTTACCTTTCGAGCCTCATTCCTTAGTGCAGCCCATTGATCTGTTTACTTTGTGCTGGATGCCTGTGTTAGGCATCCCTTCCATGACAGAATTCTGAAGCCATACTAACAGATCGGCTGCACTTGGGAATAGGATCTGGACACTTGCTATTGCCAAGAAAAAATGCATCTGGAAGATATCCTGTATCTTTCGCTTCTGGCAACAGATGACAGAGATTTTTGTCATCAGACATTAGGTGAATACACTAGAGAGCAACTGCTGGAATGTATCCGTATAGCCCATGTTTTTGTTGATCAGGGCAGTTTTCTGTTTGAGGACGTACAGCCATTGATTCGGATCTGTACAGAGTTGGCCCTGTCTGATGTCCCTAGTGGAGGTGATGACTATACACCCCCTTTTAGTGCAGCTCAGGTAGAGTCTTTGGTGTGGCTGTTGGAAGATGACTCGGCCTTTTTCTTTGAGCAATACTCAGCTTGTCCTCAACAGGTGCTTGCAGCATGTATTGATTCAGTGCAGTCTCTGGTCAGACAAACCATGTCCAAACCAGATTTTGTGCAACCATTATTACAGGCCTGGTCTAGCTTGTTGTACTCAGCTTCTGTCCGCTCCCAACCACCCATTTCTGTGTCCAGATACCAGCCTGCTGGGATATCTTCCTCTCTATTACCCCCAACAACCACAATTTCTGACCAATACACCCTGCTACCAATGAAGTACCAGTACCCTGTTTCCTCCTGCTGTACCTACCCAGCCTTTAACCCCTCTGCTACTTCTCAGCTGCCTTCATCAGTTCCATTGAATCTCCCCTCAAGATCTGCTCCCTCTGTTTTACCATCCTTCCACTCTTCGCTCTTACCAGCTGCATCCACTACCTACAGCCCTGTACCCACATACAAATCTTCAGTTGCTAAAACCAAAAAGAAACGGAAGTTTTTCCCAACCCATACCATTCTGTCATCACCCACTTCTGCCTCCACGCCTGATGTTCCAATGCCTGCTGTTCAGCCTGTTGTGCCAGTGTCTCTGCCTGTTGTCCAGCCTGCTGCCCCGGCCTTCCAGCCTGACGCCTTCCAGCCTGATGCCCCGGCCTTGCAGTCTGATGCCTTGCAGTCTGATGCCCCGGCCTTGCAGTCTGATGCCTTGCAGTCTGATGCCCCGGCCTTGCAGTCTGATGCCTTGCAGTCTGATGTCCCGGCCTTGCAGTCTGATGTCCCGGCCTTGCAGCCTGATGTCCCGGCCTTGCAGCCTGATGTCCCGGCCTTGCAGTCTGATGTCCCGGCCTTGCAGTCTGATGTCCCGGCCTTGCAGTCTGATGTCCCGGCCTTGCAGTCTGATATCCCGACCTTCCAGCCTGATGCCTTGCAGTCTGATGTCCCGGCCTTGCAGTCTGATGTCCCGGCCTTGCAGTCTGATGTCCCGGCCTTGCAGTCTGGTGCCTTGCAGTCTGATGTCCCGGCCTTCCAGCCTGATGCCTTGCAGTCTGATGTCCCGGCCTTCCAGTCTGATGCCTTCCAGTCTGATGTCCCGGCCTTCCAGTCTGGTGCCTTGCAGTCTGATGTCCCGGCCTTCCAGTCTGGTGCCTTGCAGTCTGATGTCCCGGCCTTCCAGTCTGGTGCCTTGCAGTCTGATGTCCCGGCCTTCCAGTCTGATGCCTTCCAGTCTGATGTCCCGGCCTTCCAGTCTGATGCCTTCCAGTCTGATGTCCCGGCCTTCCAGTCTGATGCCTTCCAGTCTGATGTCCCGGCCTTCCAGTCTGATGCCTTCCAGTCTGATGTCCCGGCCTTCCAGTCTGATGCCTTGCAGTCTGCTGTCCCGGCCTTCCAGTCTGATGCCTTGCAGTCTGCTGTCCCGGCCTTCCAGTCTGATGCCTTGCAGTCTGCTGTCCCGGCCTTCCAGTCTGATGCCTTGCAGTCTGCTGTCCCGGCCTTCCAGTCTGATGCCTTGCAGTCTGCTGTCCCGGCCTTCCAGTCTGATGCCTTGCAGTCTGCTGTCCCGGCCTTCCAGTCTGATGCCTTGCAGTCTGCTGTCCCGGCCTTCCAGTCTGATGCCTTGCAGTCTGATGTCCCGGCCTTCCAGTCTGATGCCTTGCAGTCTGATGTCCCGGCCTTCCAGTCCGATGCCTTGCAGTCTGATGTCCCGGCCTTCCAGTCCGATGCCTTGCAGTCTGATGTCCCGGCCTTCCAGTCCGATGCCTTGCAGTCTGATGTCCCGGCCTTCCAGTCCGATGCCTTGCAGTCTGATGTCCCGGCCTTCCAGTCCGATGCCTTGCAGTCTGATGTCCTGGCCTTCCAGTCCAATGCCTTGAAGTCTGATGTCCCGGCCTTCCAGTCCGATGCCTTGCAGTCTGATGTCCCGGCCTTCCAGTCCGATGCCTTGCAGTCTGATGTCCCGGCCTTCCAGTCCGATGCCTTGCAGTCTGATGTCCCGGCCTTCCAGCCTGATGACCCGGAGCTCGCTGCCCAGCCTGATGACCCGGAGCTCGCTGCCCAGCCTGATGACCCGGAGCTCGCTGCCCAGCCTGATGACCCGGAGCTCGCTGCCAAGCCTTCTGCCCAGGCTGATGACCCGATGCTTGCTGCCCAGCCTGATGACCTGGAGCCTGCTGCCCGGCCCGATGACCCGAAGCAAGTTGCCCAGCCTGTTTTTATTTCCAGATCTAAACTTCCAGACCCTGGTGGTGGGATACATGTTCCATTGTCGGACTTGGGTGGCATGCCTCCCAGTAGGTTAAGAGACTCTGGCCGGAGAGAGCAAAGAAGTCAGCAATCACAGGGGATACTTTTCTGGACTTTTCCCCATTTACATGCACTGACAGGTCAAGGGCAGAATGGAGTGTCCGGAGGCCACTCCTTAGGGGGGGGAACTGTCAGGAACGGTGTTGTTGCTGGGATCGCCTGCTGGTGTCACTGTTGCTTTTGCCATCAAAGGTTGCAGTTCTGGTGGTCACCAGCGGGTGTCTCCCAGCAAACAGACATTCTAATAATCCAGCTGCACCTGAAGTGGTATGGCTTGGAAGTATATAAGCCCGCCCTTCACTGAGGCTCATTGCTTCAGAATCCTTCCTGCTAGCCTTGTCCCTGCCTGACCTGTTGCCTGAGACCTGTTCCTGATTTGCTTCCTATCCTGGACTCTGTTCCCTATACCTGTGACTTGTCCCCTGATCCCTGCCTTGGCTCCCCTTCCGCTTCCTCCACCTGGCCTCCTGTTCCCCTTGTCTCTCATCCCTGCCTTGTTATATATGTGTTCCCTTTCCATGTATATAGTTAGTTAGTTAGTTAGTTTAGGGTTTTGGGGTTTGCTGTGTATTATTTGTGTTCTTGCTTGTTTATGGTTTGCTGTGTATTATTCGTGTTCTTGCTTGTTTATGGTTTGCTGTGTTTGTTTGGTTTGCACGTGTGTCTTTTTCCTTAATAAATATTTATATTTTCACTTACCTTTCGAGCCTCATTCCTTAGTGCAGCCCATTGATCTGTTTACTTTGTGCTGGATGCCTGTGTTAGGCATCCCTTCCATGACAGATATACCATTAGTCTATCGAGGATTCTTGGATGTCTTCGACAAGAAGAATGCCAATGCCCTTCCACCTTATCGGCCATATGATTGCCCAATCGAGCGCCTTCCATGTTCTGAAATACCCTTTGACTGCATATTTACTCTCTCTGAAAGGGACTTGAAACACTACGGGAGTACCTTGATGAGAACTTGGAAAATTGATTCATCCGGCCATCTTCCTCTCCTGCCTGGGCCGGCATATTTTTTGTGGAAAAAAAAAGATAAAACCGTCAGACCATGTGTGGATTACAGGAAGCTGAATAAAATCACTATTAAAAAACGTTACCCGTCCCTCTTATTCCAGAGCTTTTTCAGAGGTTCCGTAATGCCTGTGTCTTCACGAAGACAATCTTCAAGGTGCCTACAACCTGATCCGCATTTGCGAAGGTGACGAATGGAAGATGGCATTCAGAACACAATTCAGAACTTGTTTAATAATAATGAAAAAAGGTAAACAGAGTAAACGTAGTCAAAACAAAGCCAGAGTTCAGGACTCGGAACGAATAGTCAGACAAGCCAAAACGTCAGGGAGCCAGAGATGAGCGTATTAGAATAGCAAGCAGGATCTGGAGCCAGAAGTCAGCCAAGCAAGTCTAACAGGAACACAGGAGAGCGTCTTCAGAGATGTGACCAAGGTGAAGGCAGAGATCATCTGGGCTGGATGGCTTAAGTAGGCAGGACTGACGAGCAGGGTATCATCAATAAGTGAGTCACTGTGGAGAGATAAGAGCTGGCAATTAGCTGACAGCTGAGCGGCCAGCTTAGAGAAGGAAGGGCTGAGCCCAGCCCTGACATATATGTGCTCTCGCACTCACCAGTTATTATGCCCAAGCTATTATTCCAAAAGTTACATTCTTGATTTATAAGATTCATCTCACTTAAGGGTAGATGTAAACTGAAATTAACAACATTGAAAAGTCCAAAAACAGATGCTAGATTGGCACTCCCGGATATTTGTTTATACTGCCTAACAAGCCAGCTGAAGAATTTAAGGACATGGGTGACACAAGAACAAAGAGATGGAGTGGAAAGACACTTATTAAAAATATTACAGACTGAGAATCTAATGATAGGACTAGAAGCTAAAACTACTTGTCTACCCAGAGTGAACATACCTATGGTGACCCTGGCTAGGGCAGTGTGGAGAGAGGTTAAAAAGCTAACAGGGTTTAGGGATACTCACTTAGAGGTCCCTATGTGGAATAATCCATCTTTAGAACGCTTAAAGGCTATTTTCCGGTAGTACGTTTTGGAGACAGAGGGGAATAGTCACACTGAAACGGATACATGATCATAGAACACTGTATTCATTTGAATATTTAAGTCAGGAATGATATCCCTCATAAGTTTTTTAAAAAAATATCTGCAGTTAGGACATATGGTCCAGGCCCAATTTGGTCGACACAAACCTAAAGTATCAAAATATCCATTAATAGGGATGTTATGATTGTAGGGACCAAAAGGTTTAATATCAGTATTGTATTCTGGATTGTTGAGGGCTAAGCTGTGTGGTACTCCACTTAAAATAAGAGATAGGTGGCAGGCTGTCCTCCCCAGTGTGACAGAGGAGAAATGGAGTAGGATCTGCTCCTCACATTTGTGAGTTTATTCCACTATTAATAATAATTTAATTCAGCTATATATAATACATCAAACATATCTTACGCATCAAAGATTGTATAGAATGGGACGAATTACCTCATCTGATTGTATAAGTATCAGGGCTGGGCTCAGTCCTTCCTTCTCTGAGCTGACCGCTCAGCTGTCAGCTAATTGCCAGCTCCTATCTCTCCAGTCACCTGTTTATGATATCCTGCTCGCCAGTCCTGCTCACCTAAGCTGTCCAGCCCAGTTGATCTCTGCCTTCACCTTGGTCAACATCACAGAGACTTTCTCCTGCACTCCTGTTAAAGACTTGCTTGGCTGACATGCCTTATGGCTCCAGATCCTGCTTGCAGTTCCACTACGCTGATTCCTGGCTTCCTGACTTTCTGGCTTGTCTGACTATCCCCTCCGGTTACCGAACTTTGGCTGTTTTGACTATGTTTGTTCTATTTACTTTTATTATTAAACAAGTGGGATCTAACTGTACTTCTGTCTCGGTCTGATTCATGGTTTCTGACAATAAGATGTCACCAGATAGAGGCAGATTTTGTACATGTGATGTGGGAAAGTCCTGAAATTGCTGAATGTTGAAAAGAGGTGACGGATAAACTATCTATTGTTACCCACAGGCTAGTGCCATATACTTTAGAAGTTGTTTATTAGGAATATTGGATGTGGAAGAATGGTCAGGGTAAAGCAGGATCATGCAACAAGAAACATTATCTACACCGCGTAAACAAATAGCTCTGGGATGGAAGCAATTATCAACCCCATTAATAAATCAATGGATTAGAGCAGTTAATCAGATATTACCGTATGAAAAAATTATGTATGAAGTATTATAAAATATGGGATAAGTGGTGCGATTCCCCTGTGACTCTGGATGTAAAGTAAATGTAAAGCACACTATTGGAAACAAATGGAAGATAAATGTTAATTTAGTTGTTTGGAGCGTGACATCAACCTGTGGGTGAATAAAGGTTATAGTGTTGAAATTGTATTAGGCTTGCAATGCATGATGTATGAAACAGCATGGAATGATATATACTGGAAATAATATGTATATATTTTATTGCAAATTTATGTAATAAAAAGTTTGGGGAAAAAAGTGGGAAGTTGACCTGGCTGATAATGGACTATCTTATTCTGCAGAGGACTGAGGACATCAATTATCATCATGTACCCTTCCAGCAGTATTGATAGACAGAACATTATGTACATGTTCAAATTGGACATTGCTCTTCTCCATTTTAGTTACTGTAAATATGACAACCCACACCCTGAGTAATTTATGAGAATTAATTAATGTTAAAAAGTGGTCATGCTGCAAATAACATAAATAATTAATTGTTCTTATTTTGCAACATATATTAGAGCCCAGCTGAAACCTCATACCTGTTTATCTCTTTATAAACATATACCACCATGTACTGAATTATGTGTTATCATTTTTGCTTTGGAATGTATTAAAATACCTTTCATGCACTTCTACTCCAATGTTACAGTATATGCTGGTATAGATGATTAATGGCCACACCCCACACCATCAGAAGTGTGGGTTCAGTCCCAACCCGCAGGCTAGTTGTCATTGCTTGGCCAATGAGCTGCGGGCAGGAGATTCCCCACCCTGTAGCTGACATACACAAATGGACAGGGATGCTCATGATATCATTGAACTAATATGTGCACATGGTCAAACTGGGTCAATGTCATTGACCTAATATGGCCATGTTAGGTCAGTGATGTCACAAGCATTCCCGCCCCTTTGTGTATGTCAGCTTCAAGGCAGGGAATCTCCTGCCCACAGCTCATTGGTCCAGCAAAGACAGTTAACTTCTGGGTTCAGACTGAACACAAGCTCACCCCTATTCTCCAGTACAGTTAATGTGCTGTAGAGCTGCACAATTCTGGCCAAAATGAGAATCACAATTTTTTTTGTTTAGAATAAAAAGATCACGATTCTCTCATGATTCTCACGGCGTAAAATTTTTTTAATTGATTAAAGTGTAATTTTTTCCCAAAAAAATGCATTTGAATGACTGCTGCGCAAATACAGTGCGACATAAAATATTGCAACAACCACCATTTTATTCTCTAGGGCAGTGATTCTCAACCAGGGTTCCTCCAGAGGTTGCTAGGGGTTCCTTCAGCATTGAGCAATTTCTGCCTCTCAGATAAGTTCCCACTGACACCATTGATCTTTTTAGCTATAAGGAGGTAATTCTTCCCAAATCCCACAAGTGTAAGTAAAATTCTTCTCACTGACCATCACACTAATTTATCATGAGTTGTAGATTTCTTATTTTTAGCAGGGGTTCCTCGAGACCGGAGAACTATTTCAAGGGTTCCTCTGTGTGGAAAGGTTGAGAAAGGCTGCTCTAGGGTCTCTACTAAAAAAAAAAAAAGCTGTCCAACTGATTTCAATGGGCAGGAGCGGTATACACACCGCTCCTTCACCGCTCCAAAGATGCTGCTAGCAGGACTTTTTTTACCGTCCTGCCAGCGCACCGCTCCAGTTTGAAAGCCCTTGTAGCACCTGCAAAGCGCCCCAGTGTGAAAGGGGTCTAAGATTAAACTTTAAGTTTCAGAGTGAGCTGAGCGGTGTGGTCAAACTCTACAGTCTATTGGACTTTTGCAGTCATATTTAAGTATTCGGTAGAACTGCTGTAACAAGAAAGAAAAGGAAGGACTATGATCACAGAGGTTGTTCATAAAACATTTATTTGGCTAAATATCTATTTCAGTGACTTCAGTTGGGCTTTAAATGAAGTCTTCTCTGGTTGATGTGGAGAACTGTGCTATTTTTCTGTACACAGTGTTTATGCACTTTAGTCCCTAGCCTGTGTCAACACCAAATTACCCTCCTGCTTTCCACCCATTTTAAATCTACTCTTTGTATATGTAACCTCTCTTTTAAACAGGTACCTGGAGTTTATAGATAAATTAATGGAAATGCCTAGTGTGCAAAATCCTATTTAAATGTATGAATGATTTTTTTATGCTGGCTGGTGGTCACATTTAAGTAGCTGCCATGCCCTGAAGAAATATATGAAAAATAAAAAATATTCCTATTTCCTCTGCTAATGCCTAGAGGGAAAACCTGAATAATCGTTGCATAGACCCAGCTAGTGACCAGAATGCTTGCTAATTTATAGCCTGCAATCTACAGTAAATGCAAATGTTTCTCAGTGCTGAAAGTGCATCTGTTGTGTGCAAGCCAGTTTGCTATTAAACAGTGGTTGAAGGTTAACACTTGGCATATTTAAAGAGTCAGTCTACCCAAAACTGACATTTGATTTGACATTTTTTTTAATATTTCTTGGGGACTCTATTTGTGAGATCTCTGCACTGAGTTCCTGGGTTTGCACCCCCACCTGCAGTGGCCAATATGAGTAGGTTCCTACCTTCTTTATTGCTAAAGTGAAGGTTAAAGTAGGTTCACACCACGTTTTTTTTTTACATGTTGTGCAGTCAGATTGTATACCAAGTAAAGAACATGGAATGTTTTTTTGGTTTATTTCCATAATGTGTGTGCTGCTTCAACTGCACATTGGCGAGCTGGAATGCTCTTCTCGCACAGGGAGCAGCAGGCGGGGGTCTCCAGCAGTCTAACACACTCCTGGAGAGTGCTTCAATCAACAATACCCTAACCCCCCTCAAACAGCGTTTTTAATTGGAGCACTTTGCAGAGGTAGTGTTGAATCAGTGGAAGCCTGGGGATTGAGAGCTATAAGCCACATACAGTGCATCCGGAAAGTATTCACAGTGCTTTACTTTTTCCACATTTTGTTATGTTACAGCCTTATTCTAAAATGAATTAAAGTCATTATTTTCCTCAAATTTCTACAAACACTACCCCATAATGAGAACGTGAAAGAAGTTTGTTTGAAATCTTTGCACATTTTTTAAAATGAAAAAAATCACATGTACATAAGTATTTACAGCCTTTGCCATGACGCTCAAAATTGAGCTCAGGTGCATCCTGTTTCCACTAACTATCCTTGAGATGTTTCTTCAATTTGATTGGTGTCCACCTTTGGTAAATTCAGTTGATTGGACATGATTTGGAAAGGCACACACCTGTCTATATAAGGTCCCACAGTTAACAGTTCATGTTAGAGCACAAACCAAGCCATGAAGTCCAAAGAATTGTCTGTAGATCTCTGAGACAGGATTGTATCACGGCACAGATCTAGGGAAGGGTAAAGAAAAAATTCTGCAGCATTGAAGGTCCCAATGAGCACAGTGGCCTCCATCACCTGTAAATGGAAGAAGTTTGGAACCACTAGGACTCTTCCTAGAGTGGGTCACCTGGCCAAACTGAGTGACCGGAGAGAGGGGCCTTAGTCAGTGAGGTGACCAAGAACCCGATGGTCACTCTGACAGAGCTCCAGCGTTTCTCTGCGGAGAGGAGAGAACCTTCCAGAAGAACAACCATTTCTGCAGCACTCCACCAATCAGACCTGTATGGTAGAGTGGCCAGATGGAATCCACTTCTCAGTAAAAAGCACATGATAGACTGCCTGGAGTTTGCCAAAAGGCATCTGAAGTACTCTCAGACCGTGAGCAACAAAATTCTCTGGTCTGATAAAAAAGATTGAACTCTTTGGCCTGAATGGCAAGTGTCATGTCTGGAGGAAACCAGGCATCGCTCATCACCTAGCCAATACTTTCTCTACAGTGAAGTATGGTGGTGGCAGCATCATGCTGTGTTTTTTTTTCAGCAGCAGGAACTGGGAGACTAGTCAGGATCGAAAACCTGCTTCAGAATGCTCTGGGGCAAAGGTTCATCTTCCAACAGGACAACGACCCCAAGTATATAGCCAAGATAACAAAGGAGTGGCTACGGGACAACTCTGTGAATGTCCTTGAGTGTCCCAGCCAGAGCCCAGATTTGAACCCGATTGCATATCTCTGGAGAGATCTAAAAATGGCTGTGTGCTGAAGCTTCCCAACCAACCTGATGAAGCTTGAGAGGTCCTTCAAAGAAAAATGGGAGAAGCTGTCCAAAAATAGGTGTGCCAAGCTTGTAGCATCATACTCAAAAAGACTCGAGGCTGTAATTGGTGCCAAAGGTGCTTCAACAAAGTATTGAGAAAAGGCTGTGAATACTTATGTACATGGGATTTTTTTTATTTATTTTTAATACATTTGCAAAGATTTCAAACAAACTTCTTTTAGGTTGTCATTATGGGGTATTGTTTGTAGAATGTTGAGGAAAATTAATAATTTAATCCATTATGGAATAAGGCTGTAACATAACAAAATGTGGAAAAAGTGAAGTGCTGTGAATACTTTCCCAAATGCACTGTAAAATGTTGGGGGATTGAGAGCTAGAAGCCATACAAAGTGTTGGCTTCTTGCTTTCATAGCTGAGAATGTTTCTTATCACATCATGGGGAATCATGGGGCGTGGCCTGGAGTGAAATGGAGTAGGACACATGTAGTGAGTGCTCCGCTTGTCCATACTCCTGTAACAGCCATCCTGCATAAATCCTGCCAATCCTGCCCAGTTTCTGTTCTCCAGAACATCTGCTTCACTCCCTGTACGATTTTTGGAGCCTTCCGCCTGATCAGGACGCTGCTTGGGGCCGCTCTAGTAAGATTTCCCCGCCCGGGGGCTGCCCTTGCAAGTTTCCCTGACCTGCCTGACCACCCGGAAACTGATTTTTACCTGCCATGGACACCGGATTGCCTGTGGCCGGCAGTGAGGTGCCCATTTGTCCTGTAGCAGTCGGTGGGACAGTTCGCGGTTCCAGTCTGGTCCCCGGAGTGTCGGCCATCTTGCTCCACCCTGCGGCGGCCCCTACAAGTCTTTCTAGCCTGCCTGACTGCCCCAAGACCAACATCTACTTGCCACTGCCATTAGGTCACCTACAAACACTTATACAGCACCTCTTTAACCTGCAGCAGCTAGTGGGACAGCCCGTGGATCTGGCCTGGGCCTTGGAACAGTGGCCATCTTGCTCCACTCACAGTGGATCTGTGCAGGTAATACCTGACCACCCTGAGCCCAGTTGTCTCCTGCTGCAGCCACTGTTTATAGCCCCATTTGCGACACTCTAAAACTGCCGCGGGAGGGGATATCGAAGGTCCGGCCCAGTAAACAGCGGCCATGTTGGTATACCCCGGAACACCCCAGACCATTTCTGGAACATGTCTCCACCTAAAAAAACTTCTGAGGCTGCTAAAAAGCTTGCCAAGTACTGCCGTCTTGAGGAGGACCACCAGGCCAAAGATGGCGCTGGTGCCCCCTTGGACACGGAACATTCTGTGACAGCCACTAACATCATGGGGAATCATGCTAATGGATATTGATATAAAGATTGCGTGTGGGAAGGGGTTAAAGGAAATGTATTATTTTATATTTCTATATTAGATATATTATATACACTCACCAGCCACTTTATTAGGTACACCTTACTAGTACCGGGTTGGATCCTCTTTTGTCTTCAGAATTTCCTTAATTCTTCATGGCATAGATTCAAGAAGGTGTTGGAAACATTATTCAGAGATTTTGGTCCATAGTGACATGATAACATCACGCAGTTGCTCCAGATTTGTTGGCTGCACATCCATGATGTGAATCTCCCTTTCCACCACACCACAAAGGTGTTCTATTGGATTGAGATCTGGTGACTGCGGAGGCCACTGGAGTACAGTAAACTCATTGTCATGTTCAAGAAACCAGTGGTGAGATGATTTGAGCTTTGTGACATGGTGCATTATCCTGCTGGAAATAGCCATCAGAAGCTCAGTACACTGTAGTCATAAAGGGATGGACATGGTCAGCAACAATACTCAGGTAGGCCATGGCATTTAAATGATGCTCAACTGGTACTAAGGGGCTCGAAAATATCCCCCACACCATTACTCCACCACGCAAACAAAAAAGATGAAAGGAGCCCAGAAGTGAAAAGGAGAACAGAGCAGAAAGAAAACAGAAGGAACAGGTTGGGGGGTCCTACAGGATACATCCACGTGTCCACAGCTAAAAGCTACATGGGTTTCTCCAGTTGAAGGTAAGTCCACCTAACTTCATCTCAAGTGTCTAATGCAGATTGATACAGACCGAGCCCCGTGCACCCCCCCCCCCCAGTTGGAGAGGGAGGGGGTGAGGAGCTCATAAATGCTCTGTCCGTTCCCCCCCCTTTATTCCCCCCACCCCACCTCTTCCACCTCACTTTTTTTTGGCCCTCTTCCACTCCCTACTGGTTCTTTTCCCTCCTCCTTCCCTCTTACAGACCTTTACGTGGCAATAACAAAGCTTCCTACTTTGACAAAGCCTACTCCTTGGATGCCTTCCACTTGTATCACTCTTGATCCACACTGCTCATCCAATACAGGCATACCCCACTTTTAAGCATGCAATGGGGTTTATTTACTAAATCAGGCTCACTTTTGCATATTAACCAATGAGCTTCTAACCCCAGCTTGTTCAATTATGCTTTGGTATTAAAACCTGGAAACTCATTGGTTTCTATGCAGAAATGAGCCTGATTTTGCGCTTTCCAGCTTTAGTAAATAAACCCCATTGTGTACTTAAAAGTGGGGTATGCCTGTATACCACATACAGATGCTCCTATTTAGGGAGCACATTCATTTGGCTTGCTATTATCTACTCATCTATAACACCTCAAATATCTCTCTGATGTTCTATTTTTTTAATCATCTTTATGCTACCAATTTATATAATATGGCTATTATATTTCTCAAACAATATAAATAAATCTCAAAAAAAGTCAAGAGAGATATTGCTTGTTGTTTGCAATGGGTCACTTTACTCTCCATAGTGCTTTGTTTTAAAGGACTTTATCTGCAACAAAAAGACAGGTACAGTTTAGGCTCAAAGACAGCTTTCGAGCAATTGTCCTTCTGAGCTCCACCCCAGCTGCCCTTATCCAACCATGACCCAGATTCTTCTCCTTAGAACTTGAAATAGCTTTTTCTTTCCATATTTCAGCTCTTTTTGGCAACAGCCTGAAGCCATCCAATCTCTGCCTGAGATTTAATTGAATGCAAAGAAGAGTATCTTCTGGTTTCTATCTGCATGTGACAGCACAGGTCACACAAAGGTTTCATGAGAATGTCTTGATCCAAGCATTGTCTGACCCTGCTCTCTGCCATTGTTAATGAGCTTGGACTATGCTGGCAATCTCAAAATGCAGAAAACTCAAGCGTGAGCTTTAAAAAATTAGTCACGGAAACAGCTTGAGGTACGTCCGAAGGTCCTAAATATTGCATTAAAAGTCAGTTTTTCTAAATGTCAGTTTACCCAGCAAGACCAGTTTCCTACATCTGAAGATGATAAAATATTCACAAGTTCAGATCTCTAAAATAAGTCAGCATGGGCCCAGGCTTTACACAGAACAGTCGGGAGCTTGAAGGTCAAAACTACCACCAAGAGGAGTCTGAAATGTGGTCTATTTATCTGTTGGTAACGTCTCAGCACACAGAATTCATACTAAATGATAATGTCACATAGCTTTGTGACGCTATGACTGTATTGTCACATTTATGAACATAATGATACATTTCCCAACCCTCTAGGTAGCTGATATGTACTTAAAAATCCTATTGAGTATGATATGGCTTTTTATTTTTTTCTTACAAAATTCGCCATGGTTTATGTGAGCAACAGAGTAAAAATGTATATTGTTATTTTAAGATAGCTGATTACATTGTTGCAATGCATAAAAACCAAATTGAATGCATTTCTTGTGTTGGAGAGATATACTAGCATGGTGCTTTATAGATATATTACAAGTGTAAGTACCAGGAACGTATTTGGATTTTCTTCTTTTTACTCCATAGTGCAACCAGAATGTATTCCAGCTCTAAAATTACCTGGGGGCCTGTGCTGCATCTTCAAGCCCATCCTAACTTTTAGCCCTTGTACACACGGTTGGACATTCCGACGGAAAAATGTCCGATCGGACCGTGTTGTCAGATAATCCGACTGTGTGTAGGCTCCATCGGACTGTTTCCGTCGGCATATCCGACGGACAAAGTTTTAAAGCTGGGCTATAAAACTTTGCGGCAACATGATCCGATTGGATTTTGTCCGATTGTGTGTAGAGAATTCCGATCGGACAAAGTGCCACGCATGCTCAGATCAAATTCCTCGACCAAAGCTATTGGCTACTAGCCTGAACGTAGTCCTGTCCTAACGAAATAACGTCATCATATTACTTACGATCGGATTTTCCGACAACTTTGTCCAACCGTGTATATGCAACACAAGTTTCGGACAAAATCCTGATGGATTTTGTTGTCGGAATGTCCGACCGTGTGTACAAGGGCAAAGAGGAACTGCAGTCTGCACACATAATTTGTAATAAAAACATCTTTGCCATTCTGAATCTTCCCTCCAACCACTTTGCATATTATTTTATATATATACTGCGATTCTGTACTTGCCAAAAAAAAAAGTGTAGCGCTATATTGCAATACATAAATACAAATATATGTGAAACATAAATGTATATAGAGTGCTAATTATCAACCATGTGTGATAAGTGAGTCCACCAAGGAAACAACAACAAGAAAAGTTCAATATCAGTATTCTTGTGACTATTTCACAAAGGTTCAATATCAGTATTCTAGTGACTATTCCACAAACACTCTCCAAAGTGGGAATTCAATTTCAGTCCAAGTGAAAATGTATTCCAATAGACAGGTGTAGAAATCCAGCTATTAAGTGAGACCCTTGAAGGATAGAGAAAACACCACCACCAACGTGATTATGAAGGAGGCTTACCGGTTGATGTTGACTTAGCGGGGCTTACGCCTCCCAAGTCACAATAGGCTTTATGAGATTAAACCAACCCAGTAAGGATAGCAGGTCCTCTGTCTCGTCTCCGGTATCAGACCGTCAGACCCTCAATGGCAAGTGATTAATGATTTCCAGAAACATCAAACAGAAGGCAGAAACTTGGTATCATACACAGGGACCATGCAAATAAAAAACTAGCATAGCATGATACCGTTTAAAAGGAAACATTTAATGTAAAAAATTGAACACTTACATTTCAGTAGACCATGATCAGCATATGAACATATAGAAAGCAATGTCTGCAAGAAAGTCCAACCGCCGCGAGTCGTCATCTGGGATGTGGGTGTGCCAAATATGCTGCAGAAATCTCCCTCCACTGAGTCTGCTGCAACCATTTTAACTGTGGGCAGCTGAAGCTGCTGCTTGTTCACTTCCTGGATTTACACAGACACACACCTCCAGCTCTGCATCTCTCATTGGCCCTCTTATGACTCGCCCTTCCTGGCAAACTGTCACAAGAGTGAGAGAGAGAGCTGTGCATGATGTCATAAGCCTAGGCTTTTTATCAGACATGAAACAGGAAGTGGGCTGTATAAGGTATTTACTAGCAGAAAAAAAATGTTTTACTATCCAAAATTAAAACAACAAGGGCAGAAGATTTAATAGATGGAAAGATGAAAAAATTACTGAAGTTCCGCTTTAACCACTTCAGCCTCGGAAGAATTGGCTGCTCACTGACCAGGCTATTTTTTGCGATACGGCACTACGTCACTTTAACTGACAATTGCGTGGTCTTGCGACGCTGTACCCAAAAATATTAACTTATTTTTTTCCCACAAATAGAGCTTTCGTTTGGTGGTATTTGATCACCGCTGTGGTTTTTATTTTTTGCACTATAAACAAAAAAATGCGTCAATTTTGAAAAAAAGTAATAGTGGTGAATATGTCGTGCTAAACCAAATATATAAACAGTGCAAACTTGTGAGTGAGATTAATCAGACAAAAAATAAGTGAGAAAAAGTCCACATAGAGGTAAATGAAACACCAAATGTCCATCTAGACACGTAGGTGAATACACAGGATGTCACACAGCCCCGAAAGTCATCAAACTGTAGGCGTCTTCAAAAAAAACATCAAGGTTCATATACGCTTACCAGAGATGTTGGACTCGGCTATCATAAGAGTGTGACATCCTGTGTATTCACCTACGTGTCTAGATGGACATTTGGTGTTTTATTTACCTCTATGTGGACTTTTTTTCACTTATTTTTTGTCTGATTAATCTCACTCACAAGTTTGCACTGTTTATATGTTTGGTTTAGCGCTACATATTCACCACTATTACTGATTTGAATTTTTGTCACATTCCGTGCAGCTGCTTTTTTCTTGATTCAGTTTTATTTTCTAGGAAAGGCGCAATAATTGTTTGTATTTCACAATTTTGAAAAAAACACAATATTTTGTGCTTTTTGCTGTAATAAATAGCCCCAATCTTTTTTTTTTTTAAAAAGCTAATTTTTTCCTCAGTTTAGGCCTGCAATTTTTATCGAGACTGCAACATTCTGACGGACACATCGGACAATTTTAACACATTTTTGGGACGATTGACAATTATACAGCGATCGGTGCTATAAAAATGCACTGATTACTGTATAAATGTCACTGGCAGGGAAGGAGTTAACACTAGGGGGCGATCAAGGGGTTAACTGTGTTCCCTATGTGTGTGTTCTAACTGTGGGGGATGGGACTGACTATAGGAGATGAGAGATCATGGTTCCCAGCTTGTAGGAACTCACAATCTCTCTCCTCTCCTCACAGAACTGGGATGTGTGTGTTTACACACGTCCATGTTCTTCCTTTTGTGCTCGCGATCGCTCGTGGCCGATAATCATCGCACCCCCACTGTGCAGCGGGCACACGCGCCCCTGCTATCCCGCTTAAAGGGACCAATGTATAACTACGACGGTTCACGGGATCGTGCCGACCTGCCGCAGTATAATGACGGTGGCTGGTCGGTAAGTGGTTAAACCTAAGCTAAAATTAAAATCAGCACAATGGACATACCTTACAGTCAGTAGGATGTGTCCCTTGTACTGATTATCCCCCCACCCAACTGGCCAGTGCAGCAGGGGTTAGCTATCACAGTTTTCATCAATAAAGCCTGACTATGCCTTTCATTTCCGCCCAGCTATGCCATTTATACATGTAGCTTACTACAGCTTCTACGAATAGAACTGGATCTATTAACAACTTCCAGATCACCCCATAGCAGATATAGTGCTACAGGGTGGCCCTCCTCTGCAGAATCACATATATATACTGTATATGTGATTCTGCACTTACGCCTAAGGGGAGCACGCACGGCGCTGGCGGGCCACTTCTGCTGTGATTACTCACAGCACAAGCTGATCTGTGGGCGCTGGGCACTGGATATCCCACCGGCACCCGCCGATCATTGGGCAGAGACACAGAACGGAGCTCTGCCTATGTAAACAAGGCAAATCTCCTTTCTGACACGGAAGAAGGGTTGGATTTTGTGTTCCTGCAAAGCAAGTAATAAATCCATCACTTCCCCTATTAAAAGCAGCAGATACAGTAAACAAAAACATTGGTTAGGCACACATTTAACCCTTTGATCACCCTAGATGTTTAACCCTTCCCCAGCCAGTGTCATTAGTACAGTGACAGTGCATATTTTAAGCACTGATCACTGTATCAGTGTCACTGGTTCCCACAAAGTGTCATTTAGTGTCCGATTGTCCACTGCAATATCACAGTCCCGCTATAAGTCGCTAAACAATGCCATTAGTAGTATAAAAAATAAATAAATACAAATTCCAGTATATATACTATAGTTTGTAGATGCTATAACTTTTGCGCAAACCAATCAATGTACACTTATTAGGATTTTTTACCAAAAATATGCAGCAGAATACATATTGGCCTAAATGTATGCATAAATTAGCTTTTTAAAATTGATTTTGTATTGGGTGTGTTTTATAGCAAAAAGTTAAAAATATTTTTTTTTCAAAATTTTATTTTTTGTTTATAGCGCATAACAATAAAAAAAGCAGTGGTGATCAAATACCACCAAAAAAAAAGCTCTATTTGTGGGGAAAAAAATTGACATACTTTTTTTTGGGTACAGTGTTGCACGACTGTACTATTGTCAGTCAAAGTAACAGTGCCGTATCACAAACAAATGGCCTGGTCATGAAAGGGGTAACTCTTCCGCTGGTCAAGTGGTTAATGGAGAGGGCAGAGATACCAGTCATATGCCCATCGACTTATCATATGCCCATCCTGTACATAAGGTATAAAAACTTTTTTTTAAAAAGGTAAAAGTATTATGCTATGGGGCTTTCATTGCAGTGTGTTCACAAATACAGGGTATATGCATCTAATGGATTTTATGCATGTTATTTACCTGCAAAAGCCCCTGCTATGTAGACATCTAAAAGCCCTAGGATTACTGCCATCTTGGATGTGATGCCAGCAGCTCCAGCAGGGAGAGGTGGGTGAGATGAGCCAGCACACACAGTAATAAGAAATGCCCAGAAGAGGGGAGGGCTCTGATGGGCAAGGAAGGAGGGTTGTGCCAGTTAATTAGCTCTACCTGGAGTAGTCAAATTCCCAAGCAACTTCAAAAGCACATTGCAGGCAAATAAAAAAATCTATTTATGGAAAAATACTGCAAGTAGGCATGTAAAATAAAAAAAAATGTTTGTAGGTTCATAAGTTGATAACAGAGTTAAGTTTATAAGTTGACAACAGAGTTTCTTTAGTCTTGGTTCACACTACTGCGATGCGACTTTGACACCATTTACAGTGCGAGTTTGTGATGCAGCTTTGCATATTCTATGGGGCCAAGTTGCACTGTAAATTGCGCCAAAGCAGTGAAGGAACCTTTTCCAAATTTGCACAGTTCTGAATCCCATTGATTAGAATGGGCACCATTGAAAACATTGATTTTCCTTGCCATGCGATTCTGTGTGACTCAAATTGCATCAGAAGTCGCACTAGTGTAACCAGTTCTAAGTGTATGTCTGCAACTACCCTGTCAACAGGGTGACAATACTGCTGCTTGATTTCACTGCAGAACACATAGCTCTGTTCCCTGGTTAAAGGAAGTGAAAAATATGGAGTTAAAGTGATACTAAATTTTTTAAATAACACAGGTTATACTTACCTGCTCTGTGCAGTGGTTTTGCACAGAGCATCCCAGATCCTTCACTTCTCGGGTCCCTCTTCAGCGCTCCTGGCCCCTCCTTCCTGTTAAGTGCCCCCACAGCAAGCAGCTTGCTATGAGGGTACCTGAGCCGAGCCACAGCTTGGTGTGCCCATTCAGACATGGAGCCTCAGCTTGGCCCCATCCCTTCTCTCTCCTCATTGGCTCTCTGACTTTAATTGACAGCAGCGGGGGGCCAATGGCGCTTCGCTGCTGTATCAGCCAATGAGAAGGGAGAGTCCTGGACAGCTGAGTCTCTTGAGCAACATCGCTGGATCGAGATTGGGGCTCAGGTAAGTATTAGGGGTGCTGCTGCACATTGAAGTCTTTCTAACTTAATACATAGAATGCATTAAGATAAAAAAAAAAATTCTCTCTTTATAACCACTAATTTATTAAAAGAAAATAGACTGTGCACTTTGCAAGTATAGTCACTTCAAATGAGATGAAGCTTCACTTTGCAAAGAATACGCAATCACATGCATGGATTAAAAAAAAAAAAAAAAAACAGCATTTTTCTCTGCACGTGATTGGATGGGGGAAGTCAGCAGTTTCCCCTCATTTACTAAGCTCTGGAGCAACTGCACTTGCAAAATGCACAGTCTACTAGTAAATCAACCCCAATGTATCTACTGGCAGGATAAACAGGTCATAATGCTAATAAGAGACTGCAGCATATATGTAATTTGGATTTTGCCAATAGTTTTACTTTTAATGGCTCCAATCCTGAGGCTCTTAGTTAGACCAAGGACATTTTACTCACTGTTAGAACACGGGCCTCTGTGAAAACTTTCTGATGCTTCAAATGAGATGAGAAGAGCGCACCAAACAGATGGAATGCAGATCTGTGTTGTGTGTATCTGAGACATTTCATTACCTGGATGACAGCTGGTGTGTACGTGAAAGAGCGTAACACGCAATTAGAACAGCATTTTAACAATCAGAATGCAGAGATGACAAGCGGCGTAAATCCAGAGGAGATAACTGGCTCTTGTTTTGCATCTCTCTACAAATTAATCATTTGCATTTCAATAGCATCATCCTCCATTAATCATAGATCACCGTGTACACAATACACACATCATATCTGATTGAATACAAACATTCTGCACTTCCAATTAGAACTTGACTGATGGAAATGACACATTATCAAAACCATGGCAAAGGAACTATTTAAATGGAAGCTTCATTGTTTTTTAGATCGTCTTAAAAGTATTGTTTAAGGTTATAATAAAAAGATGGAAAAGTTTGTTAAACTGTTCAGTCAGTCTTAAAAGTTTTGTGAATTGGAGAACAATGCCTAGCTCATGAGGGAATGATACATAGCGGCAGGCCTGTACATTTTACATACCGTATATACTCGAGTATAAGCCGAGATTTTCAGCCTCTTTTTTGAGGCTGAAAGTGCCCCCCTCGGCTTATACTCGAGTCATCGCTGTCTGCCCGCTCGATCAGCGTGTCGAGCAGACAGACATCGGCCATTCTATAGTTCAAAAGCCGCGCCTCCGGCTCCGCCTTCGCCTGTGATAGGCGGAACACTGAATTTCCCAGCAGCCTGTGTTCCGCCTATCACGGACATCGTATCATCCTCGTACTACGGACGAGGATGATACGATGTACGTGATAGGCGGAACACAGGCTGCTGGGAAATTCAGTGTTCCGCCTATCACAGGCGAAGGCGGCGGCGCAGCTTTTGAATTTTACAATGGCCGCCGAGGCGCCGACGAACGAAGAGGGCACGGGACGGAGGCAAGGCAAGGCACGGCACGGGACGGGACGGGACGGAGGCAAGGCACGGCGGCGAGGCACGGAGGCAAGGAGGCTCGGCACGGGACGGAGGCTCGGGACAAAGGCTCGGGACACAGGTAGGCTGGACACACACACACACACACACACACACACACACACACACACACACACACACACACACGGATGGATACACACACACACAGGGATGGATGGATGGATGGAGACACACACACACAGGGATGGATGGATGGATGGATGGAGACACACACACACAGGGATGGATGGATGGATGGACACACACACACACAGGGATGGATGGACGGACACACAGGGATGGACGGACACACAGGGAAGGACGGACACACAGGGATGGACGGACACACACACAGGGATGGACAGGCATGTCTTACCCTCGGCTTATACACGAGTCAATAAGTTTGCCAGTTTTTTTGGGGGTAAATTGGGGGCCTCGGCTTATATTCGGGTCGGCCTATACTCGAGTATATACGGTAGTTAGTAAGGTTGAATAAAGACACCAGTCCATCCTGAGCGAGTGTGGGGCATGTCTACAAGTGTCCCTATCCCTGTACATTGTGTCTCATTAAGATGCTCATCTATTATATTATTATTTATTTAAGGTACCCATGTAGCACAGTCAATTTACACAGCACTCCACACATACACATTGGTCCCTACCCTCAAGGAGCCCACAATCCAAGGTCCCCGACTCACATTCATATACTATGGCCAATTTTGGACAGAAGCCAATTAACCTAGCCGACCTGTGAGTATAGATCTCCTTTTTTTCCCTATGAGGTCTTTTCTCCCTTAAGGGCCGGTTCACACAGCGGGCGATGCGAGGCGACACGACTCGCCTCGCCTCGCTCCCGCAAGTCGCCCCCGTTCTGTACAATGGAACCGTTCTGAGAGGAGCGACTCGAGTCGCTCCGACTCAGAAAAAAGGTTCCTGTACTACTTCTGGACGACTTCGGGGGCGACTTGCATTGACTTCTATACAGAAGTCATCTGCAAGTCGCCGCTGAGGTCGCCGCAGGTCGCGGCCAGGCAAGTCGGAGACGCCTCGCCGCGCCTGCAGTGTGAACCGGCCCTTAAAAAGGGGTAGAACATATTTACTAAAATTTACATCTATTTATAGTTACAGTTTACTTCTGTACACAACTCCTGATGAATGGCATATAGCCATGAAACGCGTCGAGTTTCCATGGGGTGCTCAGTCAAGTCTGGCTCATTACTTATTCAGTGGCCCATATATATCTTTCATACATTCAAAATTTATTGAGTACTATGTAACTATTAATGTGTATGTGTACTTATCTTATAGAAGCTCTTTTGCATATGGTGTACCAATGCCTGCTAATATGAAAAACCTTGTATTACATTCATCAATGTTTACTATCTCTCATGTGCTGCCAAGCTGACATATATGTATCCATTATGTTTATACCATGTGTGCATGTATGTATATATGAAAAAACTTTTTTAATAGTGTTACAAATAAAAATGTTTACTAAATACTCTACCTCGACAAGTCAATTGCCTCATTTAAAGTCCCACATTCCCTTTTTATGTACATTAACCTACCAGCATGTCTTTGGACTGTGGGGGGAAACTGGAGAACCTGGCAGAAACCCACGCAGGAACAGGGAGGCTCCAGGTAGGTAGTGTCACTGTTGGGATTCAAACCAGCGACCCTTTTTACTGCTAGGTGAGAGTGCTACCCACTACGCCACTGTGCCACCAATTTTAGTGATCCTGTATGATAGGCCTGAAAATATCATATGCAAGTCAAGAAGACACAGTTAGATCAGGACATGGAACAACTGACTGGTTCAAAATTGAGAAAGGGGTGCTGCAAGGATGTACAGTGCCTTGAAAAAGTATTCGCACACCCTGAAATTTGACACATTTTGTCATGTTACAACTAAAATCATAAATGTTTTTTTTTATTGGGCTTTTATGTGATAGACCAACACAAAGTAGTACATAATTGTGAAGTTGAAGGAAAGTGATAAATGGTTTTTAATTTTTTTTACAAATAAATATCTGAAAAGTGTGACGTGCATTTGTATTCAGCCCTCTTCACTTTGCTACCCCTAACTAAAATCCAGTGGAACCAATTTCCTCCAGAAATCACCTAATTAGTAAATAGAGTCCACTTGGGTGTAATTTAATCTCATTATAAATACAGGTGTTCTTTAAAACCCGCAGAGGTTTGTTAGAGAACCGTAGTGAACAAAAAGCATCATGAAGGCCAAGGAACACAACAGACAGGTTAGGTAAAACGTTGTGGAGAAGTTTAATGCAGGGTTAGGTTATAAAAAAATATCCCAAGCTTTTAAACATCTCAGGGAGCACTGTTCAATCTATCATCTGAAAATGGAAATGGCACAACTGCAAACCTACGAAGACATGGCCATCAACCTAAACTAACAGGCAAGGAGAACATTAATCAGAGAAGCAGCCAAGAGGCCCAAGGAGGAGCTTCAGAGATTCACAGCTCAGGTGGAAGGATCTGTCCACAGGACAATTATTAGTCGTGCTCTCCACAAATCTGGCCTTTATGGAAGAGTGGCAAGAAGATAGCCTTTGTTGAAAGAAGCCATAAGAAGTCCTGTTTGCAGTTTGCGAGAAGCCATGTGGGGGACACAGCAAACATGTGGAAGAAGGTGCTCTGGTCAGATGAGACAAAAATTCAACTTTTTGGCCTAAAAGCAAAACACAGGGTATGGTGGAAAATTAACACTATACATCACCCTGAACACACCATCCCCGCTGTGAAACATAGTGGTGGCAACATCATGTTGTTTTTCTTCTGGCAGGGACAGGGAAGCTAGTCAGAGTTGATGGGAAGATGGATGGAGCCAAATACAGGTCAATCTTAGAAGAAAACGTGTTAGTCTGCAAAAGACTTGAGACTGGGGTGGAGGTTCACCTTCCAGCAGGACAACGACCTTAAACATACAGCCAGAGCTACAATGGAATGGTTTAGATCAGGGGTCACCAAACTTTTTCAATAAAAGGCCAGTTTACTGTCCTTCAGGCTTTAGGAGGGCTGTACTATGGTCAGTGTGAGTAAAAAATGTCCCGGCATCAGTGGGAGTAAACAATGCCCCATCGATGAGGTCAGTGGGAGGAACAGTGCCCCAATCGATGGGGTCAGTGGGAGGAATAGTGCCCCATCATTGGTCTTAGCAGGAGGAATAGTGCCCAATGGCCAGACAGAGGCAAGCAGAGGGCCACATCTGGCCCCCGGGCCGCAGTTTGGAGACCACTGGTTTAGATCAAAGCATAGCCATGTGTTAGAATGGCCCAGTCAGAGTCCACACCTAAATCCAATTGAGAATCTGTGGCAAGACCTGAAAATTGCTGTTCACAGATGCTCTACATCCAATCTGACAGAGCTTGAGCTATTTTCCAAAGAAGAACGGGCATATATTTTACTCTCTAGATGTGCAAAGCTGGAAGAGACATACCCAAAAAGACTTGCAGCTGTAATTGCAGCGAAAAGTGGTTCTACAAGTTATTGACTCAGGGGGGCTGAATACAAATGCACATATTTATTTGTAAAAAAAAAAATTGAAAACCATTTATCATTTTCCTTGCACTTCACAATTATGTGCCAGTTTGTTTTCATCTATCACATAAAATCCCAATAAATTACATTTAAGTTTTTGGTTGCAACGTAACAAAATGTGGAAAATTTCAAGGGGTATGAACAAGTTTTTTAAGGCACTGTATATTGTCACCCTACTTATATATAATAAACATATAATAGTTATATGCAGAGTACATCATGCGAAATGCCAGGATCGATGAATCTCAAGCTGGAATTAAAATCGTCGGGGTAAATATCAACAACCTGAGATATGTAGACGATACCACGCTAATGGCAGAAAGTGAAGAAAAATTAAAGAGTCTCTTAATGAAAGTAAAAGAGGAGAGCACAAAAGGGGTCCTGAAATTGAACATTAAGAAACAGATCATGGCAACCGGTCCCATCACCCCTTGGCAAATAGAAAGAGAAGAAATGGAAACAGTGATAGATTTTTCTTCCTAGGCTCCAAGATCATGGCAGACGGTGACTGTACAAAAACAGCAAATTCTCCTGCGCTCTGGTTTCTTGGTCTTTAAATGTGATATAAACAGTTTGAAATGGTGTAGTCACTACGTCTTGCAGCCCTCCTTTAGAACATTGGGTGTTCAAATACTAAAAAGAGAGAATACAAAGAAGGGGAAGGCACACTGACCTAGTGCATTACCATAAAACAGCTTTATTTAAAATTTAATCAAATAGCAAAATGGCTACTCACAAACGAGTATTGATCACAGGCAAAATCGATACAAATAAATCCATCGCACCAAGCGTTTGGCGACTCCAGACCAGATGTCCGAGGAATTTGATGAGTACCTCTACGGAAATGGCTAACGCGTTTCGGGAGTGACCCCCTTTCTTCAGAGCCAAAGAGGGCTATGGTCCATAGCCCTCTTTGGCTCTGAAGAAAGGGGGGTCACTCCCGAAACGCGTTAGCCATTTCCGTAGAGGTACTCATCAAATTCCTCGGACAACTGGTCTGGAGTTGCCAAACGTTTGGTGCGATGGATTTATTTGTATCGATTTTGCCTGTGATCAATACTCGTTTGTGAGTAGCCATTTTTCTATTTGATTCAATTTTAAATAAAGCTGTTTTATGGTAATGCACTAGGTTAGTGCGCCTTCCCCTTCTTTGTAGACAGTGACTGTAGCCATGAAATTGAGAGACGCTTGCTTCTTGGGAGGAAAGCAATGGCAATCCTAGACAACATTATAAAAAGTCATCACCCTACTGACAAAATGCCATATAGTCAAAGCTATGGTATTCCCAGTAGTAACCTATGGCTGTGAAAGTTGTACCATAAGGAAGGCTGAAAGTATTAATGCTTTTGAACTATGGTAATGAAGAAGACTCTTGAAAGTACCTTGGAAGGCATGAAGATCAAACCAGTCAATCTTGAAGGAAATCAACCCTGCATATTCACTGGAAGAACAGATCTTGAAGTTGAAACTCAAATACTTTGGCCACCTAATGCGAAGAGAGGACTCATTTTTAAAAGACCCTGATGCTGGGAAACATGGAAGGAAAAATGAGAAAAGGACGACAGAAAACAAGATGGATAGACAGCATCATCTAAACAATGAACATGAAATTAAGAAAGCTCATGGATGCAGTGGAGGAGAGAAAAGCCTGGTGTGCTATGGTACATGAGGTCACGAAGAGTCGGACATGACTAAGTGACTGAACAACAACAATGATAAGGCACTTAGGCACTTATGCTAACCTCTACCACAATGCTAACCCTGATCAACAAAAGAAAGTGAAGGAAGTTTCCTCAACCATCAGGAGACATTTGAAGCCCATAATAAGAATAATTATTTACATTGCTTTTCTCTGCTTTGTAACTTCACGAGGCACAATTTACTTTAAGGCCTAGTTTAAACTTGCGGTTGTGGGTGGTAAAACCAGGAGATTGAGCTGTGTTTTTACAGCTCCCTAAGATGCAAAGGCAGCCTTACGGTTGTATGCTGCAGTCACAATTGTTTGCATCGTGGCACAGCAAAAATGATCCACTTCATCACGTTTGATGGAAACTACCACCTGCTGAGCATGATCTATTCTTGTGAATGGAGCCAAAGTGTAACCACATGCAATGCACCTAGCTGCAACACGGTGGTGCAGACTTTTAAAGCCCATGTATGGCTGAGAGGCAGTAAAAGCAGGTTTAGCTAGGGTTTCCTCCCAAGCCACCCACCTAAACACAGAAATGCAGCCGCTCAGGTCTGTAACCATTCCACCCGCCTGATATTTTGATTTGTGACCCCAACAAAAATGAAATGGCATGTCATATTTAGCAGGTGGTACTGCTGCTGAACATGACTCGCTTTAAGTTCAATGTATGCAGCTGGGGAGAGCAGTGGGTCAGCATTTTTAGGGTTAAAGCTGGCGGTGAGGAGGTGGCATGTCTCCCCCTTATCACCTATCAAATGCACTCCATGAAGTGATCTACAGCAAATTGCTTTTCAGAGAGGCGGCAGTATAGTTACACATATGAACAAGCTCTTAGGGGTTAAAACAGGCCATGAGGCGGTGACATAACAGCTTCTCACTGCCTGTCAAATGCCCCCTGAAATCAATTCATTGCTAATCGCTCTTCAGAGGGTTACCACTAGTATAAATGAGCTCTAAATAATCCCATACCTAGAAAAGAACTACTGAGACTGTTCACTACCTCAATTTTCCCAGTGAATAAATAACTAAGTTTATCTTGTTAGTGTTTAGACAGTGCTTAGGACCCTCCTATGTGACAGTGCTCATGCATGGCAAATGAGGAAAGGGGCAAATAAGTGAACCCACTGCTTTGCCCTACATGGTCAAAGCACAAGTGCGTTTTAAATCTAGTCAATGCAGCAAATATATTTTACAGATTGGGCTAACAGACAGGTTTGCACTGCATATTTAAATAGGAAATAAAAATAAAGAAAGGATGATTACCACTCCATGTCACAATCTCTCTGATCTGCAGTTCTATTAAAGTATTTGTTAACCCCCCAAAAAATAGATCCTGTTCCCTTAAAGCATGTTATACAGCACAGTATTTGTGCTGTGTAATTTGGCCCCTTCTATCACCTTAAAGCATGGCTGCTCCTTCCTGGCTATACCCTCTGCCCTATAAACTGACCACAGTAAATCATGTCTGCTGAGCCCTGACACAGAGGTCAGTTTAAGTGCCTTTATCATCAGCAGCCCTGCTCTCTGCTCTTCCACAGTCCTGCTCTCTGTAGCACTTGTGTTGTGTAATTTGGCCCCTTCTATCACCTAAAAACCTGGCTGCTCCTTACTTTCTATACCCTCCGCCCTATAAACAGACCATGGTATAGCATGGCTGCTGAGCCCTGACACCGAGGCCAGTTTGAGTGCCTTCATCATCTGCAGAGATGCTCTCTGCTCTCCTGTATCCTCCTTCCCCTCCCTGCCTATCAGCTCTGTCCACGCCACGATCCTCCCCTCCTGCTGCTCTCATATCTGTACTATGATCATCCCATCCCCTATGTTATATAAAGCTATGCGCCCCTGTGCCTTTACTGTATAAAAAAAAGATGCTGATTATACTGTATATCAGAGCATTTCCCAGCACTCATGCAAAGCCTCGGCTCTCTCTCCTCCCCAAGGAGTCACTCTGATATATGGTATAATGGACCCAGGGGCACATAGCTTTATATAACAGAGGGGATGGGGTGATCATAGTGCAGTAAGTTAACAACCACCATGTTACATACACTGGTTTTCAGTGAAAAGGTGGTTTGGACAGCACAGAAATGTCCAAGGTTAGATCAGGCACTTGATTTGACAGAGTTGAGACAGTAATGGAGAACCCTCCAGTTGCCAACATCTGAACACAACTGCAGCAGTGGGACACATGCTGTTTGTCATACAGTGACATTCAGGCAAAGTAGGCCAATTAGCAGCTCTCATTATACAAATCCTGCACATTATATGAACACAAAACAAATATACAAACAGTAATATATTGCAGCTTACCATTTCTTAGATGTAGTGGCCGCATTAAATGGGTAGTAAACTAAAAAAAAGAAATATATTGCAGCTTACCAATCATTAGATGTGGTGGCTGCTTTAGTTTTCTTTTTAGTATATTCAGTAAACATATGTGCTGCTATTTTTGCACAAAAGCCAATAAATTATCTGCATAAATGTCTGCCTTCACCTTATAACTCTCATAAGTGCATAAGTGACTTAAATAAATATATATATGAGTGTAGCGGTATACATTAAATAACATCTCATCAGTGCCACAATAATTATAAATGGACACTAATATGGAATGCAAAAAAAAATGTCCCCAAGTGCATCAGTCTTTATGCCTCTTCCTTTATTTCACCCAATGTGCTCATAAACTCTTGCAAATGTGTTTACTCTTCCAACGCCTCCACCTTCAGTGCTCCACCAATACCATTTGCGCTCTCTCACCTGGTATATATGGCACACATAAAATGCAAGATCAAAAACAGCATAAGTCTCCTTTAAGTAGATCATCTATCCCCAGTGGATTATGTTACTTGTACTTGTACTCCTCTCCTCCAAATCACAGCATCAAGAGAAAAAAGAAACACTCCATAGTGCTTCACATCACCTTCTATATTGCACAAAAAATCCTGAAAAATCATGAATGAAGAAGTTGAAATCGAAATCTATGTTTAATCTGTTTAGGGTTAAGGTTCTCAACTCATATATCCACCAGGATTCTTTTCTATGAGCTCTCTGATATTATTACTTCTAATAATACTTATAATAATAATGGAGGCCACTCTTTATTATAAACAAATGAAAAATGTTCAGATATGATGTATTTTTAAAAACAATGCTAATAATATATACATGCTCTTTTATATGCCACTGCAGGATCCTATTTGTCCATCCCATATAGTGTAGTCCACAAGAGCACTGAAGTCCATAGACTACCCCTTCAGTAGAGCACAATATAAAATCATGTATCCTATATTTTTTGGTGGTAATATGTGACCTAAACAATTGCTTTTTCTTCTTTTTTTTCCCCTGACCCTTCAGCAACTGTAACAGCAGCCACATGCATAAAACCCTTTACCATGAAAAAATGTAAACTGCTTCTGAACTGGAGTGTCTATCACACTGCTGACCAGTTTATCTCTTAGGGTGGGGGCCCTTTCGGTTTGTCTGAAATAACAGACCTGAAATACTTATGCTTCTTTAGTATGGGCCAGTGCCTTCTGATTATAATTTTTTTATACTGAACACTATAACTCAATATTAGAGCTGTCTGAAAATCTTTCCCACTACAATTTCTATTTTAATCTTTAATAAGATCTTCCATATTAATTTCCTGTACCTTGCCAATTTCCATCAATTCACAAATTCTGCATCATATCCCTTGTCAATAAATATGCAGACCAATCTCTCAGTTTGATGATCAAAATCCTCTTCCTTGGTACAATTCTTAATTTGCATAAATTGCCCCCCTTGAGATGATGATCAACCATGGCCCAAAAAGACATCATATTGTATATAGGCATTACCATCTGCTTTGGAATAATGTCCTTGTTAAGACCTTCCCATCTTGCTTAATAACTTCCAGGTCCAAAAAATATATTTTATCTCTGCTGATCTCCCACATTCATTTTATATTTCTCTCATTAATCTATAAATGCCTGTAAACTGTTGTGGTCCCTTCATTTGATGTAATGTACCATGTCTGTTATTTAAATGACTGTATAACTTATGGAAATATTATTTCTTTTTTTTTTCCTTCAAGAAAGCACTCCTGATTGTTAAAAAAAATAAAAATGTCCCCTTCCCATAAAACAATCAAATCATCAATAAATATCCTCTATAATTTGTGCTGTGGAGGTCTATCTTTCAAGATTAATCCCCCTCCCAACTTTGCCATATATACATTAACAATGATGGGCACAAATCTGGCTCCCAAAGCAACTCTGTTACTTTGATTGTACAATTTACTTTCATACCAGATATAATTATAACACAATAAAAATTCCAAGAATTTCAAACTAAACCTCTTTTGCTTACTATCCAACCTTTCATATTTATCCAGGTCCATTGCACTGCCTGAATCTTCCCCTAATGATCAATATTTGTTTATAATGATGCTATATTAGCTGTAGCAAATATTGTATTTTCTTTATATTTACAGTGTTGTGCAAATGTTTTTGGCAGGTGTCAAGACATGCTGTAAGAATGCTTTTAAAAAATATACATTTTTAATTGTTTATTTTTATCAATTTACAAAATGTAAAGTGAGTGAACATAAGAAAAATCAAAATCAAATCAATATTTGGTGTGATTACCCTTTGGCTTCAAACCAACATCAATTCTTACACTTGCACAAAATTCAGGAATTCGGAAGATTAGAGGTGTAAGATTAACCAATTACCCCAAGCAGTTGCTAATGTCTATCAGCTTCATATGTAGGTGGAAACACGGTTATTAACTGAAACAGAAACAGCTTTGTAGGAGGCTTAAAACTGGGTGAAATAAAATGAATAAATTACAGCGCTCGCAGTAGTGCAAATAATGTATCAATAAATACAGTGAAACCAATTCATAAGTAGGTGCATGTCCATATATTGGTGAATCATGTGCTCCAATTTATAAAGTGCAATCTTGCTCCCAAACTTGAAGTGCGCCACACTCCCTCCTGTGTCCCCACTCACCAGATGGAATGGACCCCCAGCGTTTCAGTCTAGGGGTCGTTCAGGCTTAGAGTATTGGCCAGGGATGGCAAATTCACATTACGATACCAGGAAGATGTCCAGTGCTCAGGACAATCAAGTGTGGATCATAGTGCCCAAAATGACATAAAGGAAGGGGACTATAGTGAAGTACTGCTTGGTATTTATTGCACAGATAAAAAAAGGTACTTACAAAATGTAGGTTAAAACAAGCATGCGTTTAGCAAAGGATTGCAATGGGAAGCGCCACTACTGGCATGCGTTGCACCAAAAACCGGAAGTGACGTCATGCAGACTTGAAACATTGCATCAAAGCATTTCGCCCTCCCACAGGGAGTCAGCAAGGACCTCCTTTCCGGTTAGAAGAGCCGTCCTTATATACAAGAAAATGGTCACCTCCCCCTAGTCAGCCAATCAAATACCGCATGGCGGACATTTTGTTGGTTGGACATACATGTCTCCTCGACCATAGTTTGATTCCCATAAGGGAGACTGGTGGCCATTATATTGGTTTGATATCCATTCCTCACTTAGTGAAGCTGGTTCCCATGGTTATAATGATTGATCCGAAGGGTGTCACTCCAAATTAAACATGTCACTCCAAATGAAACAACAATACCCTTCTCTTTCTGATGATCTGTCCATTCTGGGTCTTCCCTGATTTGGACATCTCCTATTCCATAAAAAGGTCCCAAAGTTTCCATTTTAGCATAATCACCCTGCCAAGGTCCAAATCTATTCCTTGTAGGTAGAGGCTCATATTGTGTAGAAGCTCTCCTGTATCTAGGTCTTTGAGGTTTTGGTCTGTATTGGCTATGCCAGTCATAGCCATAATCCACCTTACCCATTACAGGGCCTCCTCGGTTCAAACCTCATCTAATTTTCCACCCTTCCCTTAGACCTAACTCCAAAATTTCTCTTGGCACCGTCCCAGTCCTATACATATCAGCTTCCTTAGGTGTTACCTGCACTGCATTTATATCCTTCTCTAGAGTGGCATTTACTGAAATAGGTTCATTACTTTTTAATTTACTTTGCCATTTCAATACCTGTTGGTTTTTATAGTCATTCATATACCTCTGGGATCTATGTTTCTTTATTATTCTATTCTCTTGATACTGACTTTCCATACTTTTATTTATCTCATTAGACTAATTAGTAAATTCTGATTAATCCTTGGAGGGTTCCATTTTTTTAAATTCTTGTATTTGTATTTCCTCCTTTTGTTTTCTTTTTATAAGGAATTGTAAAACTTCCCTTCCTTTGTTACTGAAGAAAGAGTACCAGCCCTTTGAGGGATTCCTCATCCACCAAACCATCAAATAGGTGTGAGAGAATAATGTGTAACCAATAAACCTATGTGCTGATATTTTTACACAAAACCCAATAAATTATCTGCGTAAACAGCTGCCCACACCTTATAACACTCACATATGTGCATGAAGACTTAAATAAAAATGTAAATTGGTACCACAATGAATATAAATGAAAACCAATGCATCATAAACAGTGGATTATGCCACGGTCGAGTATTCAGCATCTATATTGGTCTTCAGTAATCTGAGGGTCGAGGGAGAGCATTTGTAAAAGATCTAATAGTAAATGGCGATGCTAATAAACAGAATGGACAACTGTAAAATGGAGCTGGCTTCCAATGACATTCCCCCTGGGGAAGTCACGTGTCCTGGTAACAAAACACATAGGGGACAGGGCTCATTGGATGACGTCATCATGCACAGCAAAACCAGGAAGTGCGGTATCTTTATAGCTAGCCGGAGCTGAATACTGGAAATGTCTTTAATATTGTTGCTTTTACATGTGGGTGCACTGCATGCACTGGAAAAATGTGAGTAGTATTTTATGAGTGGCATGAATACGTTTTATTAAAAGGTGAAGCACTAGGGAGTGTTTGTTTTTCTCGTGATGCTGTGAGTCAGAGGAAAGGAGTACAATTTGCATAATCCACGGTGATAGAGGATTCCATTTAAAGGAAACTTATACTATTTTGAACTTACATTTTATATGGGTCATATACAGTATATCAGGTGAGAGCTCAACCATTGTTGGCGGAGGAGTGGAAGAATGAACACATTTGCAAGATGTTATGGGTACACTGCGTAGTATAAAGGAAGAAGCATAAAGACTAATGCACTTGGGACGTTTTTTTGCATGATATATTAGTGTTCATTTATAATTATTGTGGCACTGATAAGATGTTATTTAATATATGGCGCTATGCCAACTTACATTTTGTTTACATTTTTAGGATTTTTTTTCTCACTGTTTCCACCTGGTGATCTGGCCAGTAACACACCTTCTGTATTATGCCGCGTACACACGACCAGACTTAGGTCCGACAGACTTTCGACGGAGTAATGACGGAGTTCTGACAGAGTTCTGACGGACTTTCCGAATGAACGGACTTGGCCACACACAATCATGTCCATTTTGTTCCATTTCTAAAGTCTGTCAGACTTTTGCAAATCAAAAGTCCGCTGCAGCCCACACACGATCGAATAGTCTGCCGGAATCATTCCGTCTGACTTTTGATGTTGAAAAGTCTGGTCGTGTGTACGCGGCATTAGAGTACTCCCACTCTGGATGAATGAGCACGGGGGGCTATTTTTACAATTTACCAAAACAGATATAACAAAATGTGTTTCAGCTGTGTACTTCACAGACCAAAGGGGAGCAAAACATAAGAAAATAAGTTTATTGTCAGGACGTATATACCCTGCAACAGAGAATGTGTCTTGATTTGGGTACAGATGGAGCCATAGGCTTCTGGCAGGTAAGCATAACACATTTTTTTTTTTAAATAACAAAAGTTGCCGCACTAAGCATTCAAAATAAAGTAAAAGAATAAACATATGTCCATAAAGTGAAACAGTTCATGCTGTTCTCCATGATAAAAAAGAAACAGGTGGTTGCAAATAAAATTTCCTGATAAGTGTCCAATTTAGGTAAACGTAAGTGCCGATCACCCAGGAGCACCTCCACCGTAAATCACATAGAATGCCTCCTTACCGCAAACCTAGACTCCAAATTATAGGTCTAGACAAACTTAGTATGTAAGCACAGCTGATCTGATCAGCTCCCTCTGTTATGCTGAAGGGAATAGTGTCATGGCTAATGGTAAGGGCACTTTGTATCAAAGCCCAAAGCAAAGAGATAAAAACACCCACATAGTGTAAATCTGTATAACAATTTAGTAGAAGACTATAATGCTAAAAACTCACAGAAATCCAGGTAAAATCCAGCATGTAATGATCACAAGTTCCTGGGAACCGGTCCACATGTAAACAAGTTTGGCGTGCATGGTAACATCACAGACATGGACTCCGCCACGACTGTTACTGTTTAGACCAAACTTTTCTTTGCAGAACTTATCCTGGCTTAAATAAAGCCTTTTTTTGTAATGCTGCTACTGTGAAGGTGAGTGGCTGAGGCAAGTTCAGATCAACACTGAGAGTGGAAGAAGGACCCAACATCTCAGCAGCTACATAGCAGTCAGTGCATTATATTATGGCATTGTCCTGGATATTCTGGCCCTCTTTACAGAGTGATGACCACATCAAGAATTATAAGCCAAGTTAGTACAACGGACCCAGTCACTGCTGGGTCCCTCTTGCTAGCTTTTGCCCAACCCCCCCCCCCCCCCCCCCCCCCAGTTCTTATTATGAATTTTAACTTTGGAAAAGTTCATAGCCTTTTATTTATTAGCACAGGCAGTCCCTGGGTTACAAATAATATTATGTACCGTATTTGCCGGCGTATAAGATGACTGGGCGTATAAGACGACCCCCTATTTTTCAAGTGAAAACATAGGTTTTGGGCAATACTCGCAGTATAAGACTACCCCCCTTCTGAGGCAACACCATTTTAAAAAAACATTAGAACGATTAAAAAAAACAAAGCAAGAATGCCAACTACTCATCTGCCATGCTGTGTTATGTCATAAAGTAAATCAAACAATAATAACACAAACAGAGATCTATTGAATGCCACAACTCTGGAAAGTAGAATTTTTCACTAACCAAACCTATACCACTTTTGGGTTACACTCTATGGGAATTGTCCACCAAAATGCATTTAATAACCCCCCTGTCATATGTCCCAGATTTACCTGTCCCTCTTGGGTGTCTGGGACCTCAAAGGCAAATAGCAGGATGTATAGTAGTAGGAGATCAGTGAATGGATTTACCCAGGGAAGTATGGTGAGTGGTGTATTATTTTAATGAATACAACGCCTGCTTGGATTGGCAGAGGCTGTAGCATCATCAGCCCTTGCCTCTCTCTCTCTCTCTCAAAGCCAATCCGAGCAGGCTACTCTATGTAGCCTGTTCGGATTGGCAGAGGTTGTTACTCCAATCCAAGCAGGCTCTGTATTCATTAATAGAATACATCGCTCGCTGGGATTGAATGAATGAATGAATTAAATATTTGTATAGCGCACAATGCGAACTGAATCGCCTCTAGGCACTGTGGCGAGCTTTGATCATCTGCTAAAAGAGGAAGGTCTTGAGTTTTTTCCTAAAAGCCAGGCTCAACGACGTATACTGTTTGCAGCTGAAGCCACATACAGTATTAGCAGACATTTGGGGGCTGATATCCATCGGGCAGCATTGTATACCTGTATACCCGGCGTATAAGACGACCCCCGATTTTTGGGCATTTTTTTTAAGTGTAAAAGGTAGTCTTATACGCCAGCAAATACAGTAGGTTTGTTCTTAAGTTGAATTTGTATGTAAGTTGGAGTAGGTACAGTTTTAAGTGTAACTCCATTTTTTTGGATAGCATAGGGAAGGGTTAAAGTGATTGTAAATGACTACTTTGTAAAACAATCCATTCAATTAACCACTCCGTGCCCGCGCTATAGCCAAAAGACGGCTACAGCGCGGACGCTAACTGCCAGGAGAGGGCATCCCTGGACATCCTCCTGTTTACTTCCCCTCTGCGTGCCACCGCGGGCACCCATCAGGGATGTTCTGTGCTGGCCATGTCCCTTGGACACAGCCAGTCACAGATTGCTGTAAATGGCCAATCACAGTAGCCGTTTACAGCAAGATCGGCGTGTCCAATGAGAGGTGATCTCATGTGTAAACATATGAGATCATCTCTCATCGCCGGCTCCCCTCCTCACACAGACAGCGTGTGAGGAGGGAGAGGTGAACCGCTGCAGCGGTTGGTGTAAAAAAAATAAAAATAAAAAATAAAGTGCCCATCTGTCCCCACTGCCACCTGTCCCCACTGCCATCTGCCCCCACTGCCACCTCTCCCCACTGCCATCTGCCCTCACTGCCACATGTCAGTGCCATCTGCCCCCAGTCCCACCTGTCAGTGCCATCTGCCCCCAGTGCCACCTGTCATCAGTGCCATCTGTCCCCAGTGCCACCTATCAGTGTCACGTATAAGTGCCATCTGTCCCCAGTGCCACGTATAAGTGCCATCTGTCCCCAGTGCCACCTGTCGTCAGTGCCACGTATAAGTGCCATCTGTCCCCAGTGCCACGTATAAGTGCCATCTGTCATCAGTGCCACGTATTAGTGCCATCTGTCATCAGTGCCACATCATTGCCACGTGTCATCAGTGCCACATAGTGCCATCTGTCATCAGTGCCACGTGTCATCAGTGTCACATAGTGTCACCAGTGCCACATATTAGTGCCATCTGTCATCACTGCCACGTAGCAGTGCATCTGTCAGTGCCACGTAGCAGTGCCATCTGTCATCAGTGCCACGTGTCAGTGTCACGTGCCATCTGTTATCAGTGTCACATGTCATCAATGCCAGGTATCAGTGCCATCTGTCATCAGGGTCATGTGTCATCAGTGCCACGTATTAGTGCCATCTGTCATCAGTGCCATGTGTCATCAGTGCCACGTATTAGTGCCATGTGTCATCAGTGCCACGTATAAGTGCCATCTGTCATCAGTGCCACGTGTCATCAGTGCCACATATTAATGGCATCTGTCATCAGTGCCACGTATCAGTGCCATCTGTCATCAGTGCCACGTCGGTGTCACGTGTCATTGTCCTGGTGCTCCAAGGCCTTCAAAAGTGTAATAGGTAGTCAACAAGTTAGATGTGTAATTTATGCTCCTAGAACATGTGACAGCGCTCCCTGCATTTTTGGCCTCTCTATGTGGCCACGCCATGGAAAAGTCCCACACATGTGGTATCGTAATACTCAGGAGGAGTAGCAGAATTAATTTTGGGGCATTATTTGTGGTATACACATGCCAAGTGAGAGAAATAACCTATTACAATGACAATTTTGTGGAAAAAAACTAAAATAAAAAATCTTAATTTTGCAAAGAATTGTGGGAAAAAATTACAACTTCAAAAAGCTCACCATGCCTCTTACTAAATACCTTGGAATGTCTACTTTCAAAAAAGGGGTCATTTGGGGGGTATTTGTACTTTCCTGACTTGTTCGGGTCGCAAGAAATGAGATAGGCCACCAGTACATCAGATGTGATCAATTTTGTATGATTCGCACCACAGCTTGTAGACTCTCTAACTTTCACAAAGACCAAATAATATCCACTAATTTGGGTTATTTTTGCCAAAGATATGTAGCAGTATAAAGTGTGGCCAAAATTTCTGAAGAAAAACTAATAATGTTCAAAATTTTATCACAGAAACAAAGAAAAATTCGTTTTTTTCAAAATTTTCGGTCTTTTTTCATTTATAGAGCAAAAAATAAAAAAACAGAGGTGATCAAATACCACCAAAAGAAAGCTCTATTTGTGGGAAAAAAAGGACAAAAAATTCATTTGGGTACAGTGTTACATGACTGAGTAATTGTCATTCAAAGTGTGAGAGCACTGAAAGCTGAAAATTGGTCTGGGCAGGAGGGGGGTTTAAGTACCCAGTAGGCAAGTGATTAAAAATAGAAATGAAAGGCAAAACATTTGTGTATACATATAAAAAAAAAACATTATAAATACCTTTTTTCACCCCTTTTTTTTTATAAGTGATCACATTCCCTCTGTTCTCAGCCACATAAGAGCTGGAGGGAGCATCATTGGAGGAGAGCAGGTTAAGTTCCCGGCATAGCTAGAGAACTGACTATGATGTGCTCTCCTGCTTAGTGTGGTTGGTTTTTAATAGTAAAGCAGAGGGACTGGCAGGATCACCAGGGATTTCATACAAAGGAAGCAATACAAAGAGAACAAGATACTTTTTCATACAAGTACATGGTACAGAAGGCACATATCAGGACTATGAAATGTTGGGGTAAAGCTTTAACACCCCTGTAACATTTGTTTTGTTGTCTGTGTCCCTGTTCAGACGTTTCAGTTTACCTCACTTTCTGTCCCAGTGACAATTGGATTTTGAAAATTTTGAGTAGTCCTGGAAACAAGGATTGGTGATAAATCTTCAGTGGAGACACCTTTCTCCCATGATAACTCTTACAGGAGTTAATTTCCCTTCCTAGGGGTAGATTTCCTTTCGCTTCCTGTTGTCTCCCTCCGTTTGTAAGTATGGTATGTAAGTCAGATGTATGTAACTCAGGGGCTGCCTGTAATTGCCACATTTGATGTACAGGCAGTCCCCGAGTTACGAACAGGTTAGAGACTGCCTGTTTGTTCTTAAGTCGGAGTTGTTCATAATTTGGACACGCATGCACAGAACAGCATTTTCCGCTGTCTCTGATGTTTTCTGATGCCATTTTCTGATGTTTTCCGACGTGCTTGCTGGCGCCACCTGCCGTTCGTAAGTAGGAGTTGTTTGCAAGTCGGAGGTTCGTAACTGGGGGACCTCCTGTACTGATATTCAAGAATGTCTACAGGTTTAGTATTAAACTAGTTAGGATTTACCTCTAAAAACCTCTTGTTTTCCTTACACAAGCCAGCTCACACCATTAGTGCTTTCTCAGTGCTGCTAAAAGTAGCTGTTCAATGACAATAGGGTTGAGCTATTTAACCCACTGGGCAGCCAATGTTTCTGTGTTGTGAGCACTTTCACTGCATGCTCCCAGCAGAAAAACAAAGCTGTGGTCTGGTTTAAAAATCAATATCCAATTGCCAAATACATACATTTTTGCCTTTCACATAAGATCTACAGTAGCCGCAAACAGATGTCAGGTATATGAACAGATTCGTAATGTTGTACACATAAATCTTTCTGTAAAATATAACAGGACAGACATTTTCAGCCATAGTCCTGTAAATATGAGCATGTGTATTCCCTCTAACAGTGTTGTAAGTATGTGCACAATATGGCGGTCCTTTAACGTTTTGACTCTATACAATTCTTTTACATTTCTATTATACTTATACAGTTTTTACCTTATAGATATCAAGTTTGCTTCAACCCCTGAGAAAGTGAAAATGTGTTCACGAAACGCATCGGGTCAATAGGATGCATTCTTGTACTTATTTTGGACCTCTATCATGGAAAACCGTATTTTACTACAATATTATGTGTACAAGATTTCATTGGGTGGCACAGTGGTGTAGTGGGTCGCACTCTTGCCTAGCAGTAAAAAGGGTTGCTGGTTCGAATCCCAACCACAACACTACCTGCCTGGCGTTTGCATGTTCTCCCTGTGCCTGGGTTTCCTCCGGCTACTCCGGTTTCCTCCCAAACTCCAAAGACATGCTGGGAGGTTAACTGGCTTCTGTCTAAATTGGTCCTGGTATATGAATGTGAGTTAGGGACCTTAGATTGTAAGCTCCTTGAGGGTAGGGACTCATGTGAATATACAATGTATATGTAAAGTGCTGCGTAAATTGATGGCGATTGATAAGTACCTTAAATAATAATAATATACCTGACATCTGTTTGTGGCCACTGTAGGTCTGATGTGAACCAATAGATCTGTTATTTTTTATTTCATCAATACCAGTGTCACACCTTATTTAGAATCCCAAGGGCAAAAATGTCTGTATTCGATAGGGATGGAGGTGTGCCACGGGGTACACCAGGTCACACTTTATTATTTAAAATGTCCAATTGCCAATCCTTCCAGCCCCCTAGGCATTCAAAACTATTTAATGGGATGCCAGGGTGGGCGGTGATGAGTTAAGGTGTAGAAACTGTTCACTTTCTAGGTAAATTATAGTAAATAAAGTAGACCTGTATTCAGTTTGAATAACCAGTCATGTTAGAGGGAAAGTAAGATAATGTTGGCACTTAATTGGTTGAACACAACTACATCTTATTTACTACATTAAGTGAACATTCACTTAACTAAGTTAATAGTCTCTATTCCTTTAGTAAATCAACCCCATTATATGATTTCATGTGTATCTACTCTTATCCTTGCACAGATCAATACCATACTATATATCACATTATATAGAGCTTTCTCTTTTTGGGTTAGCCTAAACCCTTAGTGAATTATTACCCTATGTAAGTACATAAAGAGATGATAAGTCACTCTTATCTAGATAAATTACACAAGGCCCACAAAAAGGTCTAATTAGTAAGAAGTTATTACTAAAATCTTATAGCAATAAAGTATAAATTACAAGGCTGGGAATTAATATCCAAATGTGATAATAGGTGAGATTGCAGCCAATAAATCTAGCATTACTTTAAACAGTCTTACAAAATAATACAAGATATTTTGAATAGGCAAAAAAGGAATAAGAAGAATGTTAATGAAGTACTTTCAATTAAATTAGATATTATGAAGTATTATTTCACTGAAATAATATTGTAGTGGAGGAATGAATTAAGTAGTTTTAATTTCCATCTTTTCTGCACACAGGACGCTCATTAATAATAACAGCTCATAATGAAAACTCTGTGTATCTAGGATCGTACCCCACCCGTCTTCACTGGATCATAGCTGCAAGGAAACATCAAATCTGTTAGAGCCTAACTCTAGCCAAAACATCGGCCAAAACTTTTCTTCTTTGGGAAGCTTTTGATGATGTCCATGATCCTAGATTTCACTTCATCCCTTTGACTTGTAGATGTCACTATTTACAAATGTTATATGTATAATACTTTCTATACACTGTTCAAGTTTTTTCTTTGTTTCTATTCACTTTACGAGAGACACAGATACCTGACGTTACATGAACTGATACCTAAAAAAAGCACCTTATTACTACACTGCCTTCCAGACTATAGTGAACAATAAGATTGGTGATGAAGATGTCTCAGCAAACTGCACCGCTTCGTCCACACCGTGATGATCCTGCAGATCCTTTTACTGCTTGGATTTGTATGTTTGGGAATAACATATGTAGCACCCTCCTAGGTAGGTGCCAGCGAGTGTATATGGTTTTTGGGATTCTCTGCATAACAGGGAGACAGCTAGGTAGATGTATGTGCTGTCTGCTTAACAGAAAGCTGTGATTGTTTGCTAGAGTCTGCTCGGTGTGCTCTGGTGCTGCTCATGCTGTCTTGAGAGTTTCACACTGGTCCAATAGTAATGAGACATATTGGACAGTGGGTAAAAACCTGGTAGATGAGAGCATGGATGTTCATACAGCCTTGGCCAATTAGAAGGGGCTGTGCCCCAGGGAATGCTGGGTACCTGTATTTAAATCTGACGAGAGGTCCAGGTGTGGAGGAGGCTGCTGCCTCTCCCCAGCATAGTCTGCCATGTGGCCTTAGGTGGTCAACCTGAGGCCCTGAAACACTGAAGCTGCAACCCATGGTTCTTTCACAAGCTGACTGTGTGAGGATGTCCATGGATCCTGTCTGGTATCACGGAGGAAGGTGACCTGCGGCCAGGGCCTTGTGAGTACAGACCACCTAAAGGGATCGCTGAGACAGTGTGTTGCTGAAATCCCCCTCTTGGTCCTAGAAGTCAGCATGCTGGGTGTGTGAGCTAAAGGGGACACTGGCTAGTGTCTTGAAGAAGTGAAGTCTAGTAAATTCGTTCTGCTTCAAAGGGACTTGCTTCATTCTATACAGCCTGCTGCATAGTGCTACACAGCTACATAGTGTCTGCTACACAGGTCAATTGAGAAGTTGTCCTCGCTTGTGAATACTTAATTTGGAGTATCCTACTAATTCCCTTCTCCTATCCAAGTTCACAAAATAAAGCATAAAAACAAATCCCCTAGACTGGTTATTGGAGTTATTGTGTGCACTTGGGGGTGTGAAATACCATGTATCTGGCTGTTGATTAATCAGTGGGAGACCTGGGCGCAATAATCAAGTGGTTCCTTCAGGGGTAAGCGCTACACATACTTGCTGCTATTCATTCACTGCCTGGGATCAAGACAGCGTATTTTTAAAACTCTACCATCAACACATGACATTTAAACAGTAACACTACTTTTGATCTACATTTATCACCTCTAGTAGATCAATGTACATTGCAGGGATTTTAACAAGCTTTGTAGCAGATTTCTACCTTTTGTTACTCTGAAGAAATAGCTGTTTGTTTTACCATATATTATGCAGACTGAGACAATCACACAAGCAGGAAATTACATTTCTTGGGGTGGTCTTCCAGGTTGCAAGATTGCATTGAGTTTTACAGAAAATTTCAGCGTCTGTAGATTGAAAAGGAAAGGTAATTTATAATAAAACTAAATTACGTGGCTTGTGTAGAAATTGCATATGTTATTTTATTTTTTAGCCGCAATGGTTGTCTGTACTTGGAGTTTTCTCATTCGCAGAAAACTGAATGAGTGATGCAACAGTGTGAGCAGAGCCCTGCATGGCCATGCTGTTTTCAAAGCACCCAGACAATTGAGATAATGGAAGTTCACCTCTCCTAGTATCAGATGTCTCAACAACTAAATGGGTGCCGGTGTTCTGCCTAATAGAGTCCGGCCATCCATATGTGTCCGCTCCGTACTGCGCATGCGCAGTACGGAGCAGACGAAGCTTCGGAAAATCTCCGAAGCTGAACGGCGCCTGCGCCGTGAGTGGAGGAGGTAGCCCCACTATCCAAGCGGACATAGGGTTTAGAATTTTAGAGGGCCCCTCGCGGGCGAGCTTCTCTAGCCACGCTTCGGGCTCGGCCTCGCTGCGCTCGGCTCTTTTTTATTCTAACTCTATGTCCACTTGGATAGTGGGGATAGAACCTGGACTCAGTGCGCAGGCGCCGTTCGTCCTCGGCAATTTTCGGAATCTGTGCTCCTGTGTACTGCGCATGCGCAGTACGCAGAGGACAGCATCTGATGGAGGACCCTATTTGACAAGACACCGGCTCTGTTTGCAACAGGAACATGGAAACAAAAACTCTGGATAGCCGCACTGCAAATATTCACCTCTTATTGTGTAAAAACAAAATCCAAAAGCATCCATGGATAGGTAGAGTCCAACACACATAGCTAACACATTTCACACTGGTTATAGTGCTTACTCATAGCTAAAAATAAGCTATGAGTAAGCACTATAACCAGTGTGAAACATGTTAGCTGTGTGCGTTAGACTGTACCTATCCTTGGATGCTTTTGGATTTTGTTTTTACACAATAAAAGGTGAATATTTTGGGTGCGGCTATCCAGCATTTTTGTTTCCATGCTGTTTTCAAGTTGTGACAGATGGTGTGGGGAGAGGATTCCCCACCCACTGTCACTGGGGGGGGGGAGAAGGGGTGCATGCTGAACATGTTACACCCCAAATACAACTGTAACATGTAACATGATCAGAAAGGTGTACCTAGCCTTTAAGGATTTTAACAAAAAAGCTCAAGCTGTTCTCCAGTAGATGAGGGTTGCATTTTTGTGCATAATTGTGGGACGGGGTGGGGTGTTTGTTCATCGTCTACACAGTTTGTAATAAAGGGAGTCCCTCTTTTCCATCTCAAAAAGTTGAAAGATATGTTTTAGAAAACTTTTTTCAGCAAGCCTGCTGTTTAGCTTACAATGTCATCCTCTGGTTTCTGAAAAGGAGGATGGCCCCATTATCACTTTTTAAACAATTTCAGTATTGTATTAAAGTGGAACTCAATTGTATCTGAGCATCACAAATCAAAACCGCTATTTTATTCATTTTTGATATTTAAAGCAAGCCCACCCTTCCATCCATACATGTCTCCATGCTTTATTTTGTTGAGAAATCACTTTGAAAAACACCCCTCAGCATTACCATTTCAATCCTTTTTATTCGTTTTTCCACAAAAAGAAGAAAATATAAAAACCATGTCCAGTAGAATAGATACAAAGTTGTACAAAGAACATAGTAAGGTTAAGCTCATTACATTTTAAGAGAAGCTTATTGGCGCAATGAAACCCCCTAGCATTTCTAACCATGGTATTTCCTGGAATCCTTCAGCCCTTAGCACTTGCATGCAGGCAGGAAGGTGTGCTTAGCTAAGAAAGGCCCACCTCCTAAAAAAAATGCCATTAAAGACTCCTGGGATGTATAACATAATTTTGGCCTAAGCCAGAAAGCAAATGAAAGTGTAAGTTCACCTTTGCAGAAAATCTGTAGGGTGAACTTACATTAGAACCCCTTCCCCACCCCCCCACCCCCCCGGTCCCACTAACCTGGAGTCCGGCGATCCCCCACACTGACAGCTCGTTTGTCGCTGTACCGTTCCGGGGGATTCGAAATCCCCGCTGCTTTCTCTCCTCTTCACCCGTGGTGACAGGACCGCCCATGTGACAGAGCTCACCAATTAGAATGCTCCTAAACGTACCTCCTGACAAGGTACATTTTGGAGATTAAACTGTGGGGGATTTCTAAGCCCTCTGCCGGTGAGGCGGCGACCCCATGTGTCAGTGCGGGTGATCGCCATGCTCCAGGTCAGTGGCACTTGGTGGGGGGGGTGGTGAGGAGGGCATCCTGTGTAAGTTCACCTTACAGATTTTTCTGTAAAGGTGAACTTACCCCTCACATGTTACATAGTATAACTTTCTATCCATTTACTAATGCTAGCAGCATAAGCATTAAAAATAAGTCATGTTCATTTAGAGAGTTTAGTTTTGCTTTTAGAAAAGCTAGGAAATGTAATGATCCAAACATCCAAGCAGGAGATACGAGCTTTCTTTTGGTGGTATTTGATCACCCCTGAGGTTTTTATTTTTTGCGCTATAAACAAAAATAGAGTGACAATTTTGAAAAAAACACATTATTTTTTACTTTTTGTTATAATAAATATCCCTCAAAAATATATAAAAAAAAACATTTTTTCCCTCAGTTTAGGCTGATACATATTCTTCTACATATTTTTGGTAAAAAAAAAACGGAATAAGCGATTATTGATTGGTTTGTGCAAAAGTTATAGTGTTTACAAAATAGGGCATAGTTTTATGGCATTTTTATTAATAATTTTTTTTACTAGTAATGGCGGCGATCGGCGATTTTTATTGTGACTGTGACATTATGGTGGACACATCGGACATTTTTGACACATTTTTGGGACCATTGTCTTTTATACAGCAATCACTGCTATACAAATGCAGTGATTCCTGTGTAAATGACACTGGCAGTGAAGGGGTTAACCAGTGGGTGGCAGTTTAGGGGTTAAGTGTTCCTAGGAGTGCGTTACTAACTGTTGGGGGCTGGGCTTTAATTTAGTGAACACTGATCTCTGCTCCACTCACATGGAGCAGAGATCAGCGTCACTTGTTGCTAGGCAGAACGGGGAGATGCTGTATACAATGGCATCTCTCCGTTCAGCCGCCCCGTGAGACGATTGCGGGTATGCTCGCGACGATCGAGTTCGTGGGACCCGCGACTGGACTCACGGGGGTCCCGACCAGCACGCGAGCGCGCCGCCACCAGCGCGCTCACGATGGCAGGGTGGGATTAAAGATTGGACGTACCTGTACGCCAATATGCCTGCCTGTGCCATTCTGAAACTACATGAAATTACTAAATGAATGGTGTAGCAGTCACATGTTTACATTTTTATTAAAGACGTTGTTTTCCTTTGAAGCATAAATTCAGCTATCAGTTTCTTTAAAGCTGAACTCCAGGATAAAAAAATATTGTCCAAATACTAGAGGCATTTTTATTCTTATTTGAATCTTGATGGACTTTGTTTATATCTTCCAAATCTGTGCAGTAACCTAGCACGAAATGTTGCCTTTGTGTTGGAGCTTCCTGTAGTAAAGACTTGTCGCTGTTGCCCTGTCTCCTGTGTGCAGGGTGACTGGTCTTGTATCCACCCCCTCCTGTAGTTTTCTGCAGGCAACCTGTAGTGGGTGGGGTCTGCTGGGTCTCTCCTACAGCCCTGCTCTCTGCATAGGCTATCACAGCGATGAGTTCATTGTTACATTTGTATGGTAATAACTGTGTTGCAAAGGCATTTGGTGCACACAAAGTGGATTTATATCTCTTGTGGCTTTTAAAATAAAAAGTGCAGGTTGTTCCCCCCTTCTTTTTTCTCTCTCCCGCTTTTAACCATTTTTGTAGTTTTTCTTTGTGTTCTTTCTCTAAAGCCCCATACACACTATCAGATTTTCTTCAGATTTTTTCCTTCAGATTTACCAAAATTAATAATATGAGGTCAAACCTTAGGAATTTCAATTTGTATGCAATCAGGCAGGCCCTTGCACCAGAGGCGTACTAAGTAGGGGGCGGGGGGTGCGGGCCGCACCGGGTACTACACACTGGGGGGGTGTCAGGCCGGCACGCCCCTCCGCGATTATAGCAGTGCCAGCGTTGCGGGATTAGGCGGCAGCACACAGTGATAGCTCGCCTCTCCTCTCCCTGCCTGTGCCTATCGCTGTGATGCAACAAGGGGGAGGGGGTGTGCGGGGGTGCAGGGTGACACAGGTGCACCTTCCATCCCCTCCTCTCGCGGCCGCGGGCTGTCTGTCTGTGTGATCACTGATGTCACACAGGCAGGCACAGCCGAGCAGCCACCTCCCCCTCCTCTCTGTTTATGTGTAAACAGGGGGAGGGGATCTGCTGAGCATGTGCCACTGCGCCGCGCTGATCTGAGGTACTGAATGGGGGGGGGGGTCTGCACTGAATGGGGGCTATACTGAGGAAGGGGGGCTGCACTAAAGGGGGGCTGCACTGAATGGGGGCTGCACTGAATGGGGGGCTGCACTGAAGAGGGGGGCTGCACTGAAGAGGGGGGCTGCACTGAAGAGGGGGGCTGCAATGAACGCGGGGCTACACTGAAGAAGGGGGCTACAGTGAACAGGGGGCTACACTGAAGAAGGGGGCTGCACTGAAGAAGGGGGCTGCACTGAATAGGGGGCTACGGTGAAGAGGAGGGCTACACTGAACAGGGGGCTACACTGAAGAAGGGGGCTACACTGAAGAAGGGGGCTGCACTGAATGGGGGGCTACAGTGAAGAGGGGGCTGCACTGAATGGGGGGCTACAGTGAAGAGGGGGGCTGCACTGAATGGGGGCTACAGTGAAGAGGAGGGCTACACTGAACAGGGGGCTACACTGAAGAGGGGGGCTGCACTGAAGAGGGGGGCTGCACTGAAGAGGGGGGCTGCACTGAATGGGGAGCTGCACTGAATGGGGGGCTGCACTGAAGAGGGGGGCTGCATTGAAGAGGGGAGCTGCAATGAACGGGGGGCTACACTGAAGAAGGGGGCTGCACTGAAGAAGGGGGCTGCACTGAACGGGGGGCTACGGTGAAGAGGAGGGCTGCACTGAACAGGGGGCTACACTGAATGGGGGGCTACAGTGAAGAGGGGGGCTGCACTGAACGGGGGCTACACTGAAGAGGGGGGGCTACACTGAAGAGGGGGGGCTACACTGAAGAGGGGGGCTGCACTGAACGGGGGGCTACGGTGAAGAGGAGGGCTGCACTGAACAGGGGGCTACACTTAAGAAGGGGGCTACACTGAAGAAGGGGGCTGCACTGAAGAGGGGGGCTGCACTGAAGAGGGGGGCTGCACTGAATGGGGGCTACACTAAAGGGGGGGTTTGCACTGAAGGGGGGTCTGTGTAATGCAGGGGGTCCAGAGCTGCAGGGTGTTGTGTAATGTAAAGGGGTCCAGAGGATCAGGGTGTTGTGTAATGTAAAGGGGCCCAGAGGCGAAGGGGCTGTGTAATGTAAAGGGGCCCAGAGGTGCAGGGGGCTGTGTAATGTAAAGGGGCCAAGAGGCGAAGGGGGCTGTGTAATGTAAAGGGGCCCAGAGGTGCAGGGAGCTGTGTAATGTAAAGGGGCCCAGAGGTGCAGAGAGCTGTGTAATGTAAAGGGGCCCAGAGATACAGGGTGTTGTGTAATGTAAAGGGGTCCAGAGGTACAGGGTCTTGTGTAATGTACAGGGGTCCAGGGGGGTCCAGAGGTGCAGGGTGTTGTGTAATGTAAAGGGGTCCAGAGGTGCAGGATGTTGTGTAATGTAAAGGGATCCAGAGCTGCAGGTTGATGTGTAATGTAAAGGGGTCCAGAGATGCAGGGTGCTATGTAATGTAAAGGGGTCCAGAGGTTCAGGGTGCTATGCAATGTAAAGGGGTCCAGGAGGGCAGGGTGCTATATAATGTAAAGGGGTCCCCAGGTGCAGGATGCTGTGTAATATAAAGGGGTCCAGAGGTGCAGGGTGCTGTGTAATGTAAAGGGGTCTAGAGGTTCAGGGTGCTAAGTAATGTAAAGGGGTCCCAAGGTGCAGGGTGCTGTGTAATGTAAAGGGGTCCAGAGGTGCAGGGTGCTATGTAATGTAAAGAGGTCCAGAAGGGCAGGGTGCTATGTAATCTAAAGGGGCCCAGAGATGCAGGGTGCTGTGTAATGTAAAGGGGTCCAGAGGTGCAGTTGTGGAGAGGGGGTAGGCAGTAGTGACAAAGAGAAATTGAAGGATGCAGGGGGCACAGTGGGGTATTTTTTACATTTTAATGGGGGGGGGGGGGTGCCAAATGCTCTAGGTACGCCCCTGCCTTGCACTACATGGTTTTGGTAAATCTGAAAACAAAAATCAGCACAAAATCTGATAAGTGTGTATGGGGCTTAAGAGTTTCCTTGTACCCCTCTTTTGGGACCCCAGGAAGATTCACGTTCTTCTATTCGCAAATCTTAAAGCATCAACCCTTGAGATGTGTAACTGAACACAATTAACACAAGGAAAATCTCAATAAAACTTTATGGAATACAATAGATGCAGATTGCATTGCTCTACTCTACTGTTTGACTGTCCCCTGCAGATACACTGTTCCCACCAGGGCCAGGACAAGAGGTGGGCAAAAGGACAAGTTGCCCTGGGAATTGTGGCATAATGTAAGGTGTGGAGGGGGGAACAAGGAGATTGAGGGGGTTGTGTTAGAAGGGGGAATTTGGGAGGCTGCAGTGGGTAAGTATTCTCCTGGCAGATGACATTTGGGGGAGGTGCTAAGAGTGTTGATTTAGGGGGATTTGTGTTGAGAGGGGGAGAAAATTTGTGCTAGGAGGGGGGATTTGGGGTAACTTGTGCTGGGAGGGCAGGAGAAGATGTGTACTAGGAGGGCAAATATTAGAAGTAGATAATTTGTGCTAGGCAGTTATTTTTTTTTGGGGGGAGGGGGGTTGGGGATTTCAACAGGGGCAGTTTTGTACTGGGGGCAGGGAGAATTTATGCTTAGGGGGTAAGCATGCAGATTAGCGCTCAGTGTTTTTTGTGGGAAATTTTTGCTGACACATAATGCTCATACATCTTGGGGGGAGGCACAGTTTAGCAAGTTCACACTGTACTCTAGATGACCTTCTCCCAGCACTCATTCCCACCTGGTCATCTTCTAGGTTGAATGACAGCCAACATCATTCAACTCACTTTGAGTATGCCAAGGCTGTCAAGGACACACCCTCTGTGGGCACAGTCACACCAGGAGAACTGCAGAGAATGCTGCTGATATCATTAAGTGCGTTCCATTCTTTGTAGCTTTTAGGACCACCAGGTCTGATGCAGTAGGAGGAGGACCCCAGGACTTCGTATGACCGGCAATAAGAGAGCTGCGATAAAAGGCACACTGTGTGTGTATATATATATATATATATATATATATATATATATATATATATATACTGGTGGGAGTGTGGAGAAGGGGCTTGAAGGGTAAGCTAGAGACGTGTATAAACAATTTATATTAAACCTATCATTAATATTAAATTGATATAAAAAAAATACTAAGGATCAAAAAATGCTTCTTCAGAGCTCCTTCATGTGCAACGAGCCCAGACAAAAGATTGTATGGCCTCTTGCTACTAAAATAATTTTAAATGTTATACTTTATTAAGAATAAAAGTTTTTGCCTTTAGTTATGCTTTAAGTATAGTAAAAATATTACCCCTATTGCTATAAGACCAGCGTTTCCCTGTTTTTTTTTTGTTTGTTTTTTATATACATGTTAAAATTAACATTATTGACATTAAAATTTGCTTCCAAAATTATATATATTTTAAGCGGAGGTCCTTTAGATTAAAAAAATTGGAGTTCCAATTATTTATATTGCATGATATTTGTGCAAGCTGTGAAGCTCTGGTGAACTCCATGCCCAAGAGGGTTAAGGCAGTGCTGGAAAATAATGGTGCCCACACAAAATATTGACACTTTGGGCCCAATTTGGACATTTTCACTTAGGGATGTACTCATTTTTGTTGCCAGCAGTTTAGACATTAATGGCCGTGTGTTGCGTTATTTTGAGGGGACAGCAAATTTACACTGTTATATAAGCTGTACACTCACTACTTTACATTGTAGCAAAATAATTTCTTCAGTGTTGTCACATGAAAAGATATAATAAAATATTTACAAAAATGTGAGGGGTCTATTCACTTTTGTGTATACTGTACTGTATATAGGAAAACTACAAGGGTTGGACAAAAATATGGAAACACTACATTATTTGGAGGTGTGAAAGTGACAACATGTTTTGCGTTGAAAGCAGAAGTGATATAACATTCTTTAGCTTCCGCTGTGTGATGAGACACCTAGCTAAAGGTGGGAAAGCCTCACTTTTGTCATTCACTATGTGTGCGGCTGGTAATAAGGAGTCATGTCAGAGCTTACTGAGCTTCAAAGAGGGCAAATTGTTGGTGCCCGCTTAGCTGGTGCCTCTTTGACTAAAAGTTGCCAATTTATTTACGGTGTCGCGAAGTACAGCATCAAAGGTTATGACAGCATGTAGCTCCAGGAAACCGTCATCTGAGGTTTCCTGGAACGCAGTCTACATGGTCAACTGACCCAAAGAGACAAAAGGACATTGCACAGGATTGTGACTTGGATTTTTCCATGATGAGTGGTATCAGAGTCCATTATACACCATCCGAGACTTATATTTGTCGATTCCCAGGAGAATTCAGGCTGTCTTGGAGCCAAAGTCCAACACCATATTATTAGGTAACGATTTTGTTCTTTTACCATACTTATTTCCATAATTCTGTCCAACCCCTGTATGTTTTCAGTAAAAAATACACCACAATTAATTTTAGTGCACACAAATGCAATATTATTTTCATATTTTCCATTAAATACAATAGTGAAGACTATGCTGGGCTAATGAATACAAATACAGGGTATATCATTTTCTAAAAAATCATGTGCACTAGGAAACCACATAAATTATGGACAAAACTGTATGCATATTTGTGAACCATGCTGCTGACTAGGGATGAGCCGAACACCCCCCGGTTCGGTTTGCACCAGAACTTTCGAACGGACCCCAAATTCGAACGAACTTTAGAACCCCATTGAAGTCTATGGGACTCGAACGTTCAAAATGAAAAGTGCTAATTTTAACGGCTAATATGCAAGATACTATCCTAAAAAGGGTTTGGGGACCTGGCTCCTGCCCCAGGGGACATGGGTCAATGCCTAAAATATTTTTAAAAATGGCCGTTTTGGCGGGAGCACTGATTTTAATGACGATTAAAGTGAAAAAAAAAAAGTGAAATATTCCTTTAAATATGGTGCCTGGGGGGTGTCTGTAGTATGCCTGTGAAGTGCCACGTGTTTCTCGTGTTTAGAACAGTCCCTGCACAAAATGACATTAAACGGAAATAACACCATTTAAAACTGCTTGCGGTTTTAATGTTATATCTGGTTCCTGCAATATGGTTGAAAATCATTGAGAAAAATGGCATGGGTAGCCCTCCCTGCCCATTACCAGCCTATTTGGGTCTTGTACGCATATTAAGGGGAACCCTGTACCCATATTAAAAAAAGGAAATGCGTGTGGCCCCCAGGCCCTATATACTCAGAACAGCAGTATACAGGCGGTGCAAACAAGACAGGGACTGTGTAGGTTTGTTGTGTTAAGTTGAATCTGTTTGTAATTTTCAACTGGTACATTTTTAAAGTGTAGCTCCAGTCAAAAAAACTATTTTTAAGCTTTTTGGAAAACATAGGGAAGGGTTATCACCCCTGTATAATTTGTTTTGTCGCCCATCTTTTTTCATCTCACTTGCTGTTGTCTCCTTCCGTTTACAAGTAGGAGAAGTTTGTAAATTGGATGTTTGAAAGTAGGGGCCTGCCCTATATGCTCTGCAGAAATGGCGGAACAAGGTGTTGGTTTTGCCACAACATTCTAAGCCCTCAAAGTGACTCTTGGTGGGCGCTGCAGCGCCCTGCTGTGAACGATTATATCAAGAATTGTAATTACATGCCATTGTTGAACAGTGGTAGAAAAATTGACCTTTGGTGGTTGTGGTGCTGGTGCCACAACACTATAAGTCCTCACCGTTACTCTGGGTGGGCACAGGAAGGGGCCCTCCTGTGAAATATTATATCAAGAATTGTATTTACATGTCCCTGTTAAACAGGGGCAGAAAAATTTGGCCTTAGGCACTGCTGCTGGTGCCACCACACTGCAACCTCTGCCATATACTCTAGTTTTATTGCAGGAATTAGCCCTGCTGGAAAGGAATGCATCAAAAATTGTAATTAAACGCCCCTGTTAAACAGGGGCAGAAAAATTGGGCCTTAGGCACTGGTGCTGGTGCCACCACACTGCAACCTCTGCCATATACTCTAGTTTTATTGCAGGAATTAGCCCTGCTGCAAAGCATTGCATCAACAATTGTACTTAAACGCCCCTGTTAAACAGGGGCAGAAAAATTGGGCCTTAGGCACTGGTGCTGGTGCCACCACACTGCAACCTCTCCCATATACTCTTGTTTGATTGCAGGAATTAGCCCTGCTGCAAAGCATTGCATCAAAAATTGTACTTAAACGCCCCTGTTAAACAGGGGCAGAAAAATTGGGCTGATGGCATCAACCAGAACCAGAAATGTTCTTCCAACATATCAGCGGAGGAGGAAGAGGATAGACAATCAACATAACAGGACAGTCACTCAGCATCAGCATAGGCAGTCTTGAAGGGATGTGATATTTCAAAAAAAATTATTCTGTTACATCAGCTTCAGGTGCTTGGTAGCTGTGGGTGATCCAAGACTGATTCATCTTGATGAAGGTCAGTCGATCAACTGATTCGGTGGACAGGCGCACCCTGTGATCGGTAACAAAGCCACCAGCAGCACTGAAGGTGCGTTCCGAAAGAACGCTGGATGCAGGACAGGCCAGTAGCTCAATTGCATACTGTGCAAGCTCTGGCCAGTGATCCATCCTCAAGACCCAGTAAGCCAGAGGATTTTCGGTGGGAAAGGTGTCCAAGTCTGACCTTGCCCCTAGGTATTCCTGCACCATGTAAATCAGACGCTGGCGATGGGTGCTGGAACCGATCATACCTTGGGGCTGCGGACTAAAAAATTGTCTGAAAGCATCAGTCAGACGGCCACCTTCTCCACCGCTCCTTCTGACCGATGCCTCAGCAACACGTTGTCCAGGACCAGGAGTTTGTAACCTCCCAGTCTCTGGGAACGCGTTGCACAGACCTTTCTGCAAGGCCTCCCGGAGATGTCTCATCCTCTGCTCCCTCTGCGATGGCAAGATAAGGTCGGCAACCTTACCCTTGTACCGTGGATCAAGGAGAGTGGCCAGCCAGTAATGGTCCCTCTCCTTCCGCAGGCTTTGCAGGATCAGGGAGGCCATGCAGCGTAGGTTAGCTGAGGCATTCGGTCCGGAGTCCTCTGGGTCACTAAGGACAACATGATCCGCAGCTACCTCCTCCCAGCCACGTACAAGTCCACGTGTTTCTTGGGACTGTAAATCATCCCTACAAGACTGCTGCTGCTGCTGATGCTGAGTGCCAGCCTCCACCTCCATGCTGACACAATCATCCTCCTCCTCCTCTTCCTCCTCCTCATCCTCTTCCTGTGTGATGGGTGGCACAGCAGGAACACTGTTTGGATAAAGGGGGCCTTGAGAGGCAAGGAAGTCCTCCTCTTCTTGCCTCTGTTCTGCCTCAAGTGCCCTGTCCATTATTCCACGCAGCGTATGCTCCAAGAGGTGGACAAGAGGTACAGTGTCACTGATGCATGCACTGTCACTGCTCACCATCCTTGTGGCCTCCTCAAACGGTGACAGGACAGTGCATGCATCCCTGATCATGCCCCACTGACGTGGTGAGAAAAAACCGAGCTCCCCTGACCCTGTCCTGGTGCCGTAGTCGCACAGGTACTCATTGATGGCCCTCTGCTGCGTGTGCAGCCGCTGCAGCATGGCCAATGTTGAGTTCCATCTGGTGGGCATGTCACATATAAGGCGGTTCTTGGGCAGGTTCAACTCCTTTTGGAGCTCAGCCAGCCGAGCACAGGCATTAAATGATCGGCGGAAATGCACACAGACTTTCCTGGCCTGCTTCAGGACATCCTGTAAGCCGGGGTACCTGCCCAAGAACCACTGCACCACCAGGTTAAGGACGTGAGCTACACAGGGCACATGGGTCAGTTGTCCCTGTCGGAGGGCGGAGAGGAGGTTGGTGCCATTGTCGCAAACCACCATTCCTGGCTTAAGCTGGCGTGGCGTCAACCACCTCTCGGCCTGCCCCTGCAGAGCTGACAAAACATCCGCCCCAGTGTGGCTCCTGTCCCCCAAACAAACCAGCGCAAGCACGGCATGGCATCGTTTTGCCTGCGTATTTGCGTAGCCCCTGGAACGCCTACGGAGCACCGCTGGTTCTGAGGACAGAGCACTGGAAGAGGCCATGGAGGAGGAAGAAGAGGAGGGGGTGGAGGAGAGAGGTGTGTCACAACCAATAGTAGCATTTTGGAGGCGTGGTGGCGGAACAACCTCCAACACTACTGCACCTTGTCCTGCATCCTTCCCAGCTGCCAGAAGAGTGACCCAATGGGCCGTGAAAGACAGGTAACGTCCCTGTCCATGCCTGCTGGACCATGAGTCAGCGGTAATATGCACCTTACCGCTGACTGCCCTGTCCAGCGAGGCAAGGACATTGCCTTCCACATGCCGTTAGAGAGCCGGAATCGCCTTCCGTGAGAAAAAGTGGCGTTTGGGGACCTGCCACTGAGGAACCGCACATTATACAAACTCACGGAAGGGGGCCGAGTCTACCAACTGAAAAGGCAGCAGTTGAAGTGCTAGCAATTTAGCCAAGCTAGCATTCAACCGCTGGGCATGTGGATGGCTGGGAGTGAACTTCTTTCGCCGGTCCAGCAGCTGGGGCAGGGACATTTGCCTGCTATAATCGGACGTGGGTGTACCGCTAGCAGAGTTCCTGGAAGCACTTGGCTGTGACACACCTAATTCTACACCTTCATTCCTCTCAGAGCAGGTTTCAGAGAGGACTGAAGGTCTAGTGGGGTTGGAGATGCCAGCTGATGAGGAGCAAGTAGAGGTCCGCTTTGTTCTTTGGTGTGGGTCTTTGAGGTACGCTTGCCAACGAGCTGCATGGCAGGTCAACATATGTCTGGTCAAGCATGTGGTGCCCAAGCGGCTGATGTTTTGGCCACGTGAGATACGCTTGAGACATATGTTGCAAATAGCAGCGGTGCGATCTGATGCACTCGTCTCAAAAAAGGCCCACACCAAAGAACTTTTAGAATAACGCGCAGAGGCAGCGCTCTGCACAGGCGGAGCTCTGCGGTGTGATTCAGTCGGTGTGCTGCCCCTAAGCTGGCCCCTGGAGGGCATCCTGCCTCGTTGGACATGTGCCTCCTCCTCTCTCCTTCCAGGCACCCACGTGGAGTCAGTGCCCTCATCATCCCCTCCCTCTTCATCGCTGTAGCAAACCTGGCAGTAAGCTGCAGCTTGTGGAACATGACTGCCAGATTGCTGTCCTTCTTGAGCATCCCCTCTCTCTGCGCTCATGCTACTGCCTTCCTCTAGCTGAGTGTCATCATCAGAGCCCACAAAACACTGGGCATGTACCCAACACTGTGCTCAAAGAGTTCAGGAGACTCCTCAGGCGGACGTGGTGGGTCTAAGGAAGGAGTCACTGATGATGACATTGAGAGGAGGGAAGACGATGCGTTGGCAGCTGCTTTGCTAGTACCCTGAGACTGGGTGAGAGAGGATGAGGAGGATGAAGAGGGCTTGGTCATCCACTCTACCAAGTCGTTGGCATGTTGCGGTTCAACATGTCCAGCTGCCGAAAAGAAGGACAAGCGTGTCCCATGGCCACGTGCTGATGACAATGCACCGCGTCCACGACCAGCACTGTTGTCTCTAGACACAGAGCCTGCTTGCCCTCTTCTATTGGCTCGCGCCTGTCTGCCTCTCCTTGCTGGCCTTCCAGACATGGTAATGGCCTGAAGGGAGTTGGGTAAAAAAGCAGTTGGGTAGTGTATATTGTGCTAGAGGCACACAACACCCACTAACTCCTGCAGATGCCTTTATTATAGAACACCAGAGATAAAGGGGTATATACAGATGTATACTGTGCTGTGCTGGAGGCACAGCACAAATTCCAATAAATCCTGAAGATGGCAAGTGGTCTCAAATAGAGAAGAGCTATGTAGGTGGATATAGCGGTATGTACTGGGTACAGAGCACGCAGACAGCACGCACTATCTCCTAACACTACTGACTGCAAGCTCTATTATAAAAGATAGATCACTAGCTATATAGGTGAGGTGAATATAGCGGTGTATACTGCGGTCAGGGCACGCAGACAACAACCACTACACAACAGCAAGATCAAAAATCGTCCGAAAACGATCGGTGTGTACTGTGTTGAAGGTACATAGAACACCCACTAACTCCTGCAGGTGCCTTTATTATAGAACACCAGAGATAAAGGGGTATATACAGATGTATACTGTGCTGTGCTGGAAGCACACACAACTTCCAATAACTCCTGCAGATGGCAAGTGGGCTCAAATAGAGAACAGCTATGTAGGTGGATATAGCGGTATGTACTGGGTACAGAGCACGCAGACAGCACGCACTATCTCCTAACACTACTGACTGCAAGCTCTATTATAAAAGATAGATCACTAGCTATATAGGTGAGGTGAATATAGCGGTGTATACTGCGGTCAGGGCACGCAGACAATAACCACTACACAACAGCAAGATCGAAAATCGGCCGAAAACGATCGGTGTGTACTGTGTTGAAGGTACACAGAACACCCACTGCTTCAGACGCTAACACACTACACAAGGCCGCCGCGCTGGCGGCCTTATATAGTGTGGGGCGTGCACTACACAGCCTGAGCTATGATTGGCCACAGGCATCCTGCCTGTGGCCAATCATGGCTCTCCTCACTGCTGGCGCTGCGATTGGCCAAGCATGCGGGGTCACAGTGCATGCTTGGCCAATCATGAGCCAGCAATGCACTGCGCCATCGCAGTGCATTGTGGGCTGTGAGCACCACACGAATTTGACGTGAACGGACCAAAATGTTCGGACTTCGCCGAACGGACGAACAGCCAATGTTCGAGTCGAACGTATGTTCGACTCGAACACTAAGCTCATCCCTACTGCTGACCATGCTCTTGCAGCCACTTCCTATCTACATGCACTTCATGCCCAGTGGAACTATTTTAGTCCTGTGGGCAATGGGGCCCTTGGGTTGGAGAGCTCAACTGTATGAACAAAGTCGTGTCTAAAGGCCTCTCACCACTAACGTCATCAGTTCTTGTCCCGAACAATCCCTCCGTGTCCAGCCAATGGGTCTTTAAACTCAAGCCCTTTCCTAGGCAGCAGCCCATGCTCATCTGCAGGTTTTTTCTGTCATTACTAAAGCAGCCCAAATAGCAGTCCATGTGGTCTTGGTAGGCACAGCAGTAAACAGTCTCTCCTAGCCACAGCCTGCAGCAATCATCCTCCCCTCAGGAGAAGCCCCTAAGCCCTGTAAGGTTCATGGGCTCACTGTAACACACTCATGGCCCAGCTACCCCAACCCAGCTCTAGGCACCAAGTCTCTCTGGGCACACTCTCCAATTCAAAACGTTTTTTTAGTTTTTGATAGAGTGCGGAGGGATTAAAACACCTGTCTGTGTCCCTGATAAGTATATTCACCTTCTTGATTTGTCCTGTTTACCATTATCACTGACAGTGGAGATGTAAGAAAATCTCACATTTTGGGTTTTGGGTCACCAACAGGACAGGAACAGGAATAGTGGGGAAATCTTCCAATGGGGACACAAATTTTAAAGACCCTGGCGACAACCAGGGATTCCCTCTCTGAGGGAATTTCCTTTCACTTCCTGTTTTGGCTATAGGATGGGAAATTAAATCTCCCAAATAAGACATAGGTGACAAAAAACTGACATAGGTTATAACCCTGCCTTAGAGCCGGTTCACACAGCGGGCGATGCGAGGCGACACGACTCGCCTCGCCTCGCTCTCGCAAGTCGCCCCTGTTCTGTACAATGGAACCGTTCTGAGAGGAGCGACTCGAGTCGCTCCGACTCAGAAAAAAGGTTCCTGTACTACTTTTGGGCGACCTCGGGGCGACTTGCATTGACTTCTATACAGAAGTCATTTGCAAGTCGCCGCCGAGGCCGCTGCAGGTCGCGGCGAGGCAAGTCGGAGTCGCCTCGCCTCGCCTGCAGTGTGAACCGGCCCTTACTCAATGCAAAAAAAAAAGTGTTGCCGTTAGTTCTACTTTAACTTCCATTCATACTTGTGCTTCTGCATTTTCATGTGTTTTTTAGCACGTTTTTACATGTGTGGTATGCATTTGTGATGATATCATTTCCATTTTTTATTTGAATCCTAATTTATTGATTTTTCAAAGAAAGAAGGTACAATCCACAATATACTGATTATAAAACACTGGGGTATGACATTTAAGTTTCATAAAATATGTCAAAAACAGACAAACACATATCCCATGTAAGAGATAGTATATTATAGATGTATATTATGTAATTTTAAGAAAAGCAAATATATTATCAAAACCAGATACTTGTAGGGGTAGATTATAGTCAAGCAATATTTAATAAAACCTCAATTACCCCTTCTATACTAACTCTCAATAAATGTGTTAATAGCATGGGGCTTTGTATACAGTGCCTTGAATAAGTATTTATACCTGTTGAAATTTTTCACATTTTGTCACGTTACAACCAAAAACATAAATGTATTTTATAGGGATTTTATGTAGATTTTTTACAAATAAATATCTGAAAAGTGTGCTGTGCATTTGTATTCAGCCCCCTTCACTCTGATACCCCTAACTAAAAACTTTATAAATCACCTAATTAGTAAATAGAGTCCACCTGTGTGTAATTTAATCTCAGTATAAATACAGCTGTTCTGTGAAGCCCTCAGAGGCTTGTTAACCACTTCAATACCAGGCACTTAACCCCCTTCCTGCCCAAGCCAATTTTCAGCTTTCAGCGCTGTCACTTTTTAAACGACAATTGCACGGTCATGCTACACTGTACCCAACCAAAATTTTTATCATTTTGTTCCCACAAATAGAGCTTTCTTTTGGTGATATTTCATCACCTCTGCATTTTTTATTTTTTGCTAAACAAATAAAGAAACAGACAGAAAATTTTGAAAAAAAAAGTTTTTCTTTGTTTCTGTTAAAAATTTTTGTAAAAAAGTAAGGTTTCTCCTTCACTGATAAGCTGCACTGACGGGCACTGATAAGGTGCCACTAATGGGCACTGAAAGGTGGTGTCAGGAATCCGCCCGTTCTGTGCGAACGGGTCTCCGTACACGCACGCGCGTTCGTGCCGCGGGTCGTCGTGGGCACGGGCGTCTTCAGACGCGCGCGGGTGCACGTCGTTCGTATGCGCGCGCGGTACACGCACGCACGGGCGCGCGTTAGTACGATTGGCGCCAGTGGCCCTTTTTAAAGGCACAGCTGCGGGGGTTCTGTGCTGTTCGTCTGCAGCTTGTACCTGAAGTGACCTGCTATTCTGCCTGAACCCTATCTGATACCTGACCCGGCTCCGTTTGACTCCGCTGATCTCTCCTGCTCCGACCCCGGCTTGTTTGACCCTTCTTGGACTGATTCCTGTTGCCGAACCTCTGCTTGTTACCTGATTCTTCTGCTGGCTCCTGTTTGCTTCTGTGTCTGCTACCTCCTCACCCAGAGATCCACCCATCCTGGTTCCACGGTCCGTGGTCTTTCTCCGCCAGCTGCCTTCTTGCTACAGTGAGCTCCTGCACCTGAGGATCTTCACCTACCTTGCATCTGCTGCTGCACCTGGCTGGACCCTCCTACCCCGCTGCGCTCCGGTCTCCCTGTTTCCATTCCAGAGAGACTAGAACCAGAGCCGTAAGAGAGGTCCCCTTCCACCAAGTCAGACTCACTATCTGAAGATCCTAACAGTACGAACAGCCATGTCTGAGTCTGCGGAAGGGGCCTCCGCCATGAAGGAGATCTGCTCCCACCTTGCGGCTCTCACCCAGGCCGTGAAGTCCCTTCAGGATGGCTACACCAGGTTGGAGGAGCGTGTTCAGCATCTCTCTACCCCGGGTTCATCAGACACCGCACCTCAGCCTCCTCCTGTTCAGCCGGCCGCCCATTCAGCAATCATGATGCTTCCACCTGAACCTAGGGTTCCCATTCCGGAGAGGTTTGCAGGGGACCGCTCTAAATTCCGGGCTTTTCGCAACGCCTGCCAGCTATACTTTGCCCTCCAGCCCAGGACCTTCTCCCTGGAGGCAACTAAGGTGGGGTTTGTTATCTCTCTTCTGCAAGGAGAACCTCAGTCCTGGGCCCACCACCTTCTGGAGAATGACAGTCCCCTTACTCAGACTCTCTCTACCTTCTTCGAAGGGATGGCTCAACTTTACGACGATCCCCAGCGGGCTGCCACCGCAGAATCCGCATTAACTGCGCTCCAGCAGGGCCGTAGGACGGCTGAGGACTATGTCTCGGACTTTAGACGCTGGAGCGCAGATACCCAGTGGAACGAGTCGGCCCTAAGACATCAATTTCGCATGGGCCTGTCTGAGGGCCTCAAGGACGAATTAGCCCGTGTTGGTACCCCTGACGCCTTAGAGGACTTAATTGCCCTGGCCATTCAGATCGATCGAAGACTTCGCGAGCGTAGGGCCGAACGCTCCTCCCAACCTCAGAGACCTGCCTGGATGACCGCCAGAACCCCGTCTTCCACACCTTTCTTCTCTCCTCCCCCTCAAGGGGGGCCTGCCAGCGTTTCTTCCGCTCCTGAAGAACCCATGCAGCTTGGATTACTCCGGCCTACCTTGTCTCCTGAAGAGCGAGCCCGCCGCCGACAGATGAACTTGTGCCTATACTGTGGCGGTTCCGGACATTATGTGGCCAACTGCCCCGTTAAGACACGTAAGTGCCTCTCTTCAGTGTCTCACAGTTCCTTAAACCTGCCTTCCAACTCTTTCCATGTTGCCCTTCTGCTCTCATTTCAGCTACAGGGAAGAACGATCCACGCCAACACCATCCTTGACTCCGGGGCCTGCGGTTGCTTCATTGACGCTGCCTTCTCCAACCTACATTCCATTCCACTCCAGAAAAAGCCTCATGGACTCTCTATCTTCCTGGCCGATGGTTCCCAAATTAAATCTGGCCGAGTCACCCAGGAGACCCTTCCACTACCCACCTCCACCTCCTGCCGACATACGGAACTGTTAACTCTTGATGTCATTTCGTCCCCACTTTTTCCTGTGATCCTGGGCATACCATGGCTGCGGGCACACAATCCCTCCATTGACTGGTCTTCTGGGGAGGTGAGGTTCCTCTCCCCTTACTGCCAGGACCACTGTCTTCCTGGGGCTTCTGTACAGTCCGGAACGCTCCTCTGCCTAGACCCAGACCTGGACTTATGTCAATCAGTCCCCGAGCCTTACCACGAGTTTCTGGACGTCTTCAGTAAACGGGGGGCTGATTCCCTTCCCCCCGCATCGCCCCTACGATTGTCCCATTGAGCTCCTTCCTGGGGCAGAGATCCTGTTTGGACGTGTCTACCCTTTGTCCGAGAAGGAGCAAGAGGCCCTGAAGGCCTACATCTCCGAGAACCTCAAGAAGGGGTTCATCCGTCACTCCACGTCTCCTGCCGGTGCTGGGATATTTTTCGTTACTAAAAAAGACCAGACCCTTCGACCTTGTGTAGACTATCGAGAGCTGAACAGAATCACAATTAAAAATCGTTATCCCCTACCCCTGATTCCGGAACTCTTTCAAAAACTGAGGTCGGCTACTATCTTTACCAAATTGGATTTGAGGGGAGCCTATAACTTGGTCCGTATACGAGCAGGTGACGAGTGGAAGACTGCGTTCCGAACTCGCTTTGGGCACTACGAGTACCTGGTGATGCCTTTTCGGGTTGTGCAACGCCCCAGCCACCTTCCAGCACTTGATTAACGATGTTTTCCGGGACTTTTTGGATATTTTCGTTATCGTATATCTTGATGACATCCTGATCTTCTCCAGGTCCCTGGAACAGCACCGGGGACACGTCGGCAGAGTACTGCTTCGGCTCCGGCAACATGGGCTCTACGCTAAAGCCGAAAAATGTAAATTTAAGCAACAGGATATCCAATTTCTCGGCCTTGAAATCTCCCCAGCAGGCATCAGGATGGACCCGCAAAAAGTTGCTGCTGTCCTCGAATGGCCAGCCCCCACCGACAAGAAGGGCATCCAACGCTTTGTGGGCTTTGCCAATTTCTATAGAAAATTTATTAAGGGGTTCTCAGCCATTCTCTCCCCCATCACCCAGCTCACTAAGCAAAATATGCGTTTTCATTGGGGTCCTGAAGCCCAGGCCGCCTTCAAGAAACTCAAGGACTTGTTTACCTCTGCTCCCATCCTCAGTCACCCGGATCCGTCTAGACCCTATATTCTGGAAGTAGATGTCTCTGAGATAGCAGTAGGGGCGGTGGTCTCCCAGCGCCTAGGTAAAGATGACCTGATGCACCCCGTGGGGTTCTTTTCCCGAAAACTCTCTCTGGCGGAAAGGAATTATGATGTGGGTGACCGGGAATTACTTGCCATTAAGTCTGCTTTGGAGGAGTGGAGATACTTACTTGAGGGGGCGGTACACCCCGTGCTCATCTACACGGATCACAAGAATCTCGAGTACCTCCGTACCGCTAAACGTCTAAAACCTCGGCAGGCCCGCTGGGCCCTCTTCTTCTCTCGGTTCTGCTTTCACATAACCTATCGCCCTGGATCAAGAAATGTGAAGCCGGATGCACTCTCCCGCATGTTTGACAGCTCCAAGGATACCGCGCCCCCGGATACCATCCTCCCTGCTAACACCTTTCTACTCATCCAGCCAGACCTAGTGTCTCTGTTAAGAAGTGCTTCCTCCACATCCTCCTGTCCCCCGGGAATTTCATTAGCGTCCAGGGAGGGCCTGCTTTGGAAGGACAATCTGATCTTCGTCCCTGAAGACGTCAGAATAAAGGTCTTGGGTCTCCTCCATGACCATCTGCTCGCAGGGCACTTTGGTGTCCGCAAGACTTTGGAGCTTGTACAACGCTCCTTCTGGTGGCCAGGCATGAGGGAGTTCTGCAAGCAATACGTGAATTCTTGCCCAGTGTGTAGCCGGAATAAGGCCCCCAGAAATCGGGCCTGGGGGCTGCTTAAACCTCTTCCCGCACCCGACCGCCCCTGGCGGATGATTACTATGGATTTTATTGTGGAACTTCCCCCTTCTGAGAACTGTACTGCCATCTTTGTAGTTTGTGACCGTTTGTCTAAGATGGCCCACTTCCTACCCTTAAAGGGAACTCCCTCCGCGACCGAGACTGCCCACATTTTCATCAAGGAGATAATCAGGCTTCACGGGGTACCCACCAACATCGTATCTGATAGAGGGGTTCAGTTCACCTCCCGTTTCTGGAGAGCCCTATGTGAGGCTTTGAAAATAGAGTTGGCCCTGTCCTCCGCCTACCACCCACAGACCAATGGGCAAACGGAACGCACCAACCAAACCCTCGAGCAATACATCAGATGTTTTTCTTCCTTTGTTCAGGACGATTGGGTTTCCCTGTTACCTCTGACGGAATTCGCCTACAACAATGCCAGCCATGCTACCACAGGGCAGTCCCCGTTCTTTGCTAATTACGGTTTTAACCTGTCTTTTCTTCCCGATATCCTTACAGAATCCCATGTTCCAGCAGTACAGGACACAGTATCCTTTCTTCAGCGGAATAACCGGACCCTGCAGGAGGCCATAACCAAGGCTCAGGCTGACAGCAAGAGGAGCTTCGATCGAGGGAGAAGGGGAGAATTGATCCTTCAAGTCGAGGACCAGGTATGGCTGTCTTCTTCTAATTTAAAATTAGCCTGCCCCTCTAGGAAGTTGGCACCCAAATTTCTGGGTCCGTTTCCTGTTAAGAGGAGGATTAACGAGGTGTCATATGAATTGTCCTTACCTGATTCCATGAGAATACACCCAGTCTTCCATGTAGCTCTGCTTAAGCCTGCTGTACCTGATCCCTTCCCTGGTAGAGGAACAAGGCCACCTGACCCTGTGCTGATTGATGGCAGCGAGGAATTTGAAGTGGAGGCCATCCTGGATTTCAGAAGACGACGGGGACAAGGTCAGTTTCTGATTAAATGGAAGGGCTATGGCCCGGAGAATAATTCATGGGAACCTGCTGCTAACTTACATGCTAATAGACTAATCCAGGCCTTTTTTGCTGCACACCCGGAGAAAAGAGCCACTAGGGGCACCCGGAGGTTGCCCCTTGTGGGGGAGCAATGTCAGGAATCCGCCCGTTCTGTGCGATCGGGTCTCCGTACGTGCACGCGCGTTCGTGCCGCGGGTCGTCGTGGGCACGAGCGCCTTCAGACGCGCGCGGGTGCACGTCGTTCGTATGTGCGCGCGGTACACGCACGCACGGGCGCGCGTTAGTACGATTGGCGCCAGTGGCCCTTTTTAAAGGCACAGCTGCGGGGGTTCTGTGCTGTTCGTCTGCAGCTTGTACCCGAAGTGACCTGCTATTCTGCCTGAACCCTATCTGATACCTGACCCGGCTCCGTTTGACTCCGCTGATCTCTCCTGCTCCGACCCCGGCTTGTTTGACCCTTCTTGGACTGATTCCTGTTGCCGAACCTCTGCTTGTTACCTGATTCTTCTGCTGGCTCCTGCTTGCTTCTGTGTCTGCTACCTCCTCACCCAGAGATCCACCCATCCTGGTTCCACGGTCCGTGGCCTTTCTCCGCCAGCTGCCTTCTTGCTACAGTGAGCTCCTGCACTTGAGGATCTTCACCTACCTTGCATCTGCTGCTGCACCTGGCTGGACCCTCCTACCCCGCTGCGCTCCGGTCTCCCTGTTTCCATTCCAGAGAGACTAGAACCAGAGCCGTAAGAGAGGTCCCCTTCCACCAAGTCAGACTCACTATCTGAAGATCCTAACAGGTGGAACTGATAGGCGGCACTGATGGCTGGCCCTGATAGATTGCACTGATAGGCATCACTAATGGCACTGGCAAGCATTATTAATGGACACTGCCTGGGCACTGATTGGCATATCCCTGGTGGTCTAAGGTGGCATACTTGTTGGGGTTCCTTTGTGGGCATCCCTGGTAGTCCTGGCAGGATCCCTGGTGGTCCTGGATGGGCATCCACCGGGGGCCTGCACTAACAATCAGCACAGACCCCCCCCCCCCCTTGTCAGGAGAGCAGCCGGTCAGCTCTTCTTTACTCCAGTCTGTCAGACATGAGTGTGGAAAAGCAGATAAAAAGATCTTTCTGTTTACATTGTGATAAGCTGTGATTGGACATGGCTGATCACTTGGTAAAGAGCCTCCGTCAGAGACTCTTTACCGAGATCGGTGATTCAGTGTGTCAGACTGACACACCACACCAACGATCGCCGCCCGCAATCACGGCTCATCCTGCTGGACGTCATATGATGCCCAGTCAGGATAACTGAACCACTTCCCAGCCGTCATTTTGCTATTGGCCGGATGGGAAGTGGTTAAACAACCTTAGTGAAGAAACAGCATCATGAAGGCCAAGGAACATACCAGACAGGTCAGGGATAAAGTTGTGGAGAAGTTTAAAGCAGGGTTAGGTTATAAAGAAAATATCCCAAGCATTGAACATCTCACAGAGCACTGTTCAATCCATCATCCGAAAATGAAAAGAGTATGGCATAACTGCAAACCTACCGAGACATGGCCATCCACCTAAACTGACAGGCTAGGCAAGGAGAGCATTAATCAGAGAAGCAGCCCATGGTAGCAGAGATCCACAGCTCAGGTGGCAGAATCTATTCACAGGGCAACTATTAATTGTGCACGCCACAAATCTCGCCTTTATGGAAGAGTGGCAAGAAGGAAAATATTGTTGAAAGGCCATAAGAAGTCCCAATTAAAGTTTGTGAGACGCCACCCCCATATGGCAAATGTGGAAGAGGGTGCTCTGGTCAGATGAGACCAAAATTGAACTTTTTGGCTTAAAGAAAAACGCAAAAGGAAAACTAACACTGCACATCACCCTGAACACACCATCCCCACCGTGAAACATGGTGGTGGCAGCATCATGTTGTGGGGATGCTTTCCATCAGCAAGTACGGGAAAGCTGATCAGAGTTGATGGGAAGATGGATGGAGCCAAATACAGTGCAATCTTAGAAGGAAACCTGTTAGAGTCTGCAAAAGTCTTGAGACCGAGGCAGAGGTTCACCTTACAGCAGGACAAGGACCCTAAAAATACAGCCAGAGCTACAATGGAATGGTTTAGATCAAAGCATATTCATGTGTTAGAATGGCCAAGTCAAAGTCCAGACTTAAATCCGATTGAGAATCTGTGTCAAGACTTGAAAATTGCTGTTCACAGACGCTCTCCATCCAATCTGACAGAGCTTGAGCTATTTTGCAAAGAAGAATGGGCAGAAATTTCACTCTCTAGATGTACAAAGCTGGTAGAGACATCCCCAAAAAGACTTACAGCTATAAATGCAGGGAAAGGTGGTTCTACAGACTATGGACCCGGGGGGCTGAATACAAATGCACGCCATGCTTTTCATATATTTATTTGTAAACAATGTTGAAAATCATTTATCATTTTCCTTCCACTTCGCAATTATTTGCCACTTTGTGTTGGTCAATCACATAAATCCCAACAAAATACATTTATGTTTTTGGTTCTAACATTCAAGGGGTATGAATACTTTTTAAAGGCACTGTATGCTTAGGAGTGCAACGTAATAGACATAAAAAGGAAGTAAGATAGAGAAAGAAGAATAGGAAAAAAAGGGGGAATGAAAATTATATTAAAGGAACTGTGAAAGAGATCCTAGCACCACCTCTAAGTTTCCTATACAATTGGGGGAGATTTGACCATTTCAGGGCAGCTTTGTGTCATGTGTCACAAGTATAATACAAATTTTGACGACTGTCTGAAGTCCATACTGACCATATGGTCCTGTAAACATCCAATTTGCAATTTTTCAGGAGACAATCCACTCCGTATGACATATGGAATCCATTTCACATGCCCATTCTGCCAATAGTAGATAATAGCATGCATGCAAGTTAGAAATTGTCCTAGCAAACTCTTTTTGATTTGTATGTAGTAATTCGAGAGATATAAAAAGAGAAGTATGGACTTAAAAAAAAAAATACATGTATAATCCCCTAGGTGAATGCATCTGTCCGCCACTGGCTCTACAGTGGGAATTGAGTAATCAAACACCACTGATCGCTCAGTTCTCCCCCTCCACTCTGAGCAGAGAGCCATGACTGTCCCTCCAGCACTCACTGGAGGAGATCTGGGCTGTAGAGGGGGTGGGGGGGACTGGCTCAGGCTCTTGCTGAGAGGCTGAGCCAGGTGCTGGTCCAGGCCTCTGGGTGGATCTTGGCCATATGGTGGTGATGTCAGCCAACAGCAGACTTTAGCCTGTTGTTGGCTCAAAATGGGTCACAGCAGTGCAGAATGAACTGCACTCCTGTTACTTACAGGAGAAGTATAGCCAAAGTAGCGTTGGTGTATCAGGAATGGTAATGTCTTGCTCTCTCCATCTTACTATGAAGCCTGTTTAGAGTAGATGTTGTTAGGAGGAGGAAACTTGTTAGGCAAAAAAATGCACTAAAACACATATACATGCATATACACCATATGGTCCTGTAAACATCCAATTTGCAATTTTTCAGGAGACAATCCACTCCGTATGACATATGGAATCCATTTCACATGCCCATTCTGCCAATAGTAGATAATAGCATGCATGCAAGTTAGAAATTGTCCTAGCAAACTCTTTTTGATTTGTATGTAGTAATTCGAGAGATATAAAAAGAGAAGTATGGACTTAAAAAAAAAAATACATGTATAATCCCCTAGGTGAATGCATCTGTCCGCCACTGGCTCTACAGTGGGAATTGAGTAATCAAACACCACTGATCGCTCAGTTCTCCCCCTCCACTCTGAGCAGAGAGCCATGACTGTCCCTCCAGCACTCACTGGAGGAGATCTGGGCTGTAGAGGGGGTGGGGGGGACTGGCTCAGGCTCTTGCTGAGAGGCTGAGCCAGGTGCTGGTCCAGGCCTCTGGGTGGATCTTGGCCATATGGTGGTGATGTCAGCCAACAGCAGACTTTAGCCTGTTGTTGGCTCAAAATGGGTCACAGCAGTGCAGAATGAACTGCACTCCTGTTACTTACAGGAGAAGTATAGCCAAAGTAGCGTTGGTGTATCAGGAATGGTAATGTCTTGCTCTCTCCATCTTACTATGAAGCCTGTTTAGAGTAGATGTTGTTAGGAGGAGGAAACTTGTTAGGCAAAAAAATGCACTAAAACACATATACATGCATTTGACATGCTCTTAAATTGAATATTCAAAAGGGGAAATGGGACTTTAAATGAGGCGTGTTGCTGAATAGAAAAATATTTATTTATTAAGTACAAACTATATCACAAAAAGTGTCAAACTAAGATATAGGACACAATTTACTTTGGTACATTTCTTTAAATACATTTGTTTAGATATACAATCATTTTACAAAGTACAGTACAACATCATTAACAATACAGATGTGTAGACATACTCATCCATTCATAAAACCAATAAACTTTAGCAATTGCTCATAGTAAGTCGAAATGATCTGGGCATCAGTTGGATGTATACTCGACGCACGTTTCATGGCTCTTGCCAATCATCAGGAGTACAAATGCTCTGAAATTAGATCAAGAGTATCTATAAATATGGGATAACCTTTAAACGGAGAACCATCTCTCAAGAAAAGGGGGAGGGCTATAACTTACTGTCCAGCCCAAAGGTGATACCAAACATCTGTCCAGGAGATACAGAGGACAGGGATATCGATCTTCCCCGGGGCTGAGGTGAGGAATCGCACCCAAAACGAGGATAGCAGCTGTGTAAAGCCCAGGTGACCATGATAGTATATGATGTGTGCTTACCAGGCCATACTATTCTGCAGAGATATAGAGATAAAACCTTTTGAAATTATTTGCTATTAATGGGACAAATCCATACTTGTAGGTAAATAAAATAAATGAATATGCAATTAATGGAATCAATTTAAATGTAATAATTAAACTACAGTAAGAGAAAGTATGCAATATGTACCCACTGTGGGTAACCATAAATCAGACCCCCCATGCTCTTAAATTGAAGTTTAAGCCTATTGGGCTAAAAATGCACCTATAGAAGCACACTGAATAGGTATGAATGGGACCCATTGAGAATAATGTACTTCTTCTTGTCATGCATTGTTGTGTGACATCCAAAACATAACAAATTACACCGGTGTGAACGAGTACTTACTTCCAAGATGCAGCGTTTGGGGATAATGCTGTTAGCTCTGTGTAAGCTCCAACACAGATTGACTTTCAGCTTACACAGATAATAGACCTAAAGCTCCAACAAATTGAGCACAGCATATATCAGTGGGCAGTGGAGCTACATGCAAGAGAACCTGTCACTTTACCTTGAATGGTCAAAGGGACCTGTTCTCGTTAACCTCTATTGATGTGCATAGTCCATGGACAGGAAAATGGGCACATGAGCATCAGAACTGGACAATGGAGCAATGTAAGAAGGGGGCATGGTCTGATGAATCATGTTTTCTTTTACATCAGGTGGATGACTGGGTGCATCGCTTACTTAGGGAAGAAATGGCACCAGGATAGAGTATGGCAAGAAGGCAAGCCAGCAGAAGCAGTGTATTGCTTTGGGCAATGTTCTGCTGGGAAACCTTAGGTCCTGTCATTCTTGTGGATGTTACTTGACACATACCAACCAAACATTGTTGGTGAACAAGTACACCTCTTCATGGAAATTATATTATTTGATAATGGTCTCTTTCAGCAGGATAATGCACCCTTCCACACTGCAACAACATTTCAAAGAAGATTTGAGGAACACAACTGTAAATTTGACCTTTAAATTCCCCAGATCTCAATCCAATAGAGCATCTGTGGGTATGCTGAAAAAAACAAGCCCAATCCATGGAGGACCCACCTCACAACTTTCAGGACTTAAAAGGTCTGTTATGGACAGTTTGGTGCCAGACACGAAAGCATACCTTCAGAGGTCTAGTGGTGTCCATGCCTCGATGGGTCAGGGCTTTTTTTTGGCAACAAAAGGGAGGTCTACTCAATATAAAGTAGATGGTCAAACAATGACGGTTGATCTTTGTATACAAAGAAAAGTTCAGCTTTGGGAAAACTACAGGAGGAGATGAAAGTTCTCTTTAATCCTGCCTACAGAACTGTTCTTGGTTGTCCCATGCAGCCAGGAGAAATTCCAGTTTTAGATGAGTGTCTGCAGTGCAGTCATTTGTAATAGCATTAAATTAGAAAATGGATTGCATGTCAGTGATAAACATTATATCAATTTTTAACAAAACATTAATTACAGTTTAATTGTGTATACATTTCAGCAAGCCCTGCACAATGCTGCAATCAGATGATGGAACAGCACTTTTGCCCGAGGCATACACTGAGGCGTTTCATCCTCTCAGCTTACTCAAGCTGCCATAAATATTTGTATAAGTGAGAAGTACACTGCAACTGACAAATATTGTCACTATGATCATTAATAATTTTTCAGAGCAAAGGGGAGATGCCGTTCATTTTGATGTAGGCAGCAAAAAATTAACAATACATTCTTTAATTAGAGGGAATCTTTCCCCCTAGCATATAATCAAACATCCTGCCTCACCTTCACAAACATATACTTTTCCAATTATCTTTGTTAAAAATACCTTATAGCAGGAGCTGTCAATCTGTCATATGCTCATCTGCTCATCTGAGTGCTGTGCCTTGTGAGGAGCCTACAGCTATAATGGTTGGGAGATGGAACGTGTCTAGTAGGAAGGTGCTGGTGATAATTATCACTGGAAAGAAGAAAGTACATAGGGTATTATGAATAAAATATGGACTATACTTTAGACTTCTTTCCTTGTCCCTTTTGAACAGCTTTAACCACTTAAGTACTGGAGTCTTTGCCTTTTTGTTTGCTACCTCTTTATTTTTTTAGGTTTTATACAATACAGAATAAGCAGGAAAAAACAATAAACGCAATAGCTGAGATAATTCCATACTAATGCAAAAGAACAGGAAGTGGAAAAAGATTTCAACCGTCAGACTTTTAACAATTATTAAATCTTTGCCTTTTTAACCAGAGTGGTTGTGTATTTTGCGCAACATAATGCTTTGCCTTTGTAGTCTATGCTCGCAAATTATGGCATTTATTTCGCTTTTAGCTGATTTGAATACATACATTTTTAGAGGTTACAGTTTGGAATAAATACATTTAAAAAAAAACAATTAGCACAAGATACAATTAAAGCCCCAGTGTAGCTAAAATAATAAAAACAGAACAATCAGCACAAGGGACATAACTTACAGTCTTCTAGGACAGTGGTCATCAACCCTGTCCTCAGGGCCCACTAAGGCTGGGTTCACCTTGAAGGGATGCGGGAACGCCGCGAATCCGCGGCGGGTTCCCGCATTGCATGCCTCCTGGCGGCAGTTCACACCACCCTATGCGAACTGCTGGGAGTGTCAGTGAAACGTTAATGACACCCCCAGATCAGTTCGCATATCGCAGTGCGATCTGCAAACTCGGACAGGAATTGGATCGCATGGTGTGAACACCCATGCGATCCGATTCTGATGCGGACCAAAAAAAGGGTCCTGTGCGAGTTTGGAGCAGGTGCGATGCGAATTCAGCCATACTATCTGTATGGCTGAACTCGCATCGCACAGAGATCGGATGTGATTTGCACTGCAGTGCGGTGCGAATCACATCCGGGTCTCCTAGCCGCAGCAGTGTGAACCCAGCCTAACAGGCCAGGTTTGCAAGATAACTGAAATACATCACAGGTGATATCATTTGCTGCTCGGTGATTGCAGCATTCTAGTCTGCATCTCCCCAAGGTAATACATTAAAAACTGGCCCTGTTACTGGGCCCTGAGGACAGGGTTGATGACCACTGTTCTAGGAGGTGTCCTTTGTGTTGCTCACACCCTCATCGCCCTAATCTTCTGTGGGTTAATACAACTAAGGGGTTGTTACAGGCTCTCATCAAAAAGGCAATCTTTGCCCAGCTACTCCATTCATAGAAGCCATACTAAAGCTTCTATGAATGAAACAAAATCTGTGAATGGAGGGGACAGAGCTATCCATCATCCACCTGGATCATCCCATTCATGGATCCTGTTTCACGTTAGACTTGTCCATGCTATACGAACCTGATAAGTGCACTTTGTACAGTTGTGCTCTTAAGTTTACATACCCTGGCAGAATTTATGATTTCTTGGCCATTTTTCAGAGAATATGAATGATAACACAAAAACTTTTCCTTCACTCATTGTTAGTGTTTGGCTGAAGCCATTTATTATCAATCGATTGTGTTTACTGTTTTTAAAATCATAATGGCAACAGAAACTACCCAAATGACCCTGATCAAAAGTTTACATACCCTTGGTGATTTTGGCCTGATAACATGCACGCAAGTTGACACAAAGGGCTTTGAATGGCTATTAAAGGTAACCATCCTCACCTGTGATCTGTTTGCTTGTAATTAGCGTGTGTATAAAAGGTCAATGCGTTTCTGGACTCCTGAAAGACCCTTGCGTCTTTCATCCAGCGCTGCACTGACGTTTCTGGATTCTGAGTCATGGGGAAAGCAGAAGAATTGTCAAAGGATCTGCGGGAGAAAGGTAGTTGAACTGTATAAAACAGGAAAGGGATATAAAAAGATATCCAAGGAATTGAGAAGACCAATCAGCAGTGTTCAAACTCTATTTAAGAAATCATGAATTTTGCCAGGGTATGTAAACTTATGAGCACAACTGTATATTTTTGTATTCTGTATTCTTTGACTTATATACAAAACTTAATAAAAATCTTGATTATAAAAGATCCTGTTTCACTTGTAGAACGGTACAGCTAAGTGGAACTAGAGTCTGTGACAGCCCTGCCGCAAAGGAAGATTACGGCAGAGGAGCAGGAACAGAGTAAGATTTCAACTACAAAAAGAGGAATCAGAACAAGGGATACATCCTACTAGCTCGAAGTTATGTCCATTGTGCAAATATTTCTGTTTTTAATTTCAGCTACACTTAGGCCTTAAATTAGGATGGACCTGAAGGCATAACTCAGGCCCCCAGGGAATTAAGTTTGGATAGATTCTGGAAGCACTAGAAAAAGGGAAAAAGGAGAAAATCCAACTACTTTCTCCTAAGACTTTAGAAACAGAAATCCATTTTTGATAACCGCACCTTACCTAGAGGAATAAAAACGCTAACAGTGGGAGCTTATTCTCGCTCTTCATGGTCCCTAGATAAACACTTTATTCATCCTTATAAGGGCCAGCCCATACTTGCCCAAAGTTTATTACCTCGAACTGGCTTATGAACTAACAAATATCGTCCTTAAGCAAAAAACTTCCCTCCTCTGGTTTAATACGTAGTTCTCTTACTAAGTTTGAAAAGGAGTGCTCTTTCTTGGAAATATCCCATCTCAGACTTTCTGAAATGTACAAATTCAATAGATTTTTACCCAACTTTACAATGGCATGGTCTAGAGATCTTGGTGAGATCACTCCAGAGAAATGGCAGTCTTTTTTGTTTACACATAAATCTTTATTTTTTAGCCATGCGCAAAACCCCCCCCCCCCCCAAAATTCGAACTAGATGGTATAGAGATCCTGTTTCTGTTCACCAAATATTTCCTTCAGTGTAAGACAATTCCTGTAGATGCAAAAGGGCTAGAGGTACGTACATTCACAGGTAGTGGGATTGCTACACAAATCTCCTCTTTTGGCAGAGGATTTATAAAGTATACAGAGAAATATTTGGTGAGTCTATATCTTACTCCCCTAATATAGCTCTACTATCCATTCTCCCGTACTCTATAGTTTTCTGGAAAAAACAATTGTTAAGATACTTCATCACTGCTGCAAGACAAACAATACCCTCTTTTTGGAAAACCTGTCTACAGGGGCGGTCTGACATGGTCCGAGGGCCCGGCCGCTGAAAGGGGCCCACCAGCGCCACCTGCTGGAAACGGCTTGGGGTTCAGGGACAAAAAACTTGCGGTCGCGGGCCCCTGGGGACAAATCAAATTTTTGTGCTGCCTTGGAGGGTAAGGGGTGAGGGCGAGCGTCGCTGGATCACATAGAGCAAGGATTTCCCTTTTACCCAGAGACTGCTGTCATCAGATGTCCCGCCTCCTGCACTGGCTCTTTTGATAGACATCACACTGGAGGCGGGACATCTGATGACAGCGGACGCTGGGTAAAAGGGAGATTTCTGCTCTGTGTTTCCTGGTGGCTCTCCTCTCCAATCCCCATACGCTGATCAGGCTGCATGGAGGGGACACTGGTGAGGCTGCATGGAAAGGACACTGATGAGGCTGCATGGAGGGGACACTAATCAGGCTGCATGGAGGGGACACTGGTGAAGCTGCATGGAGGGGACACTGGTGAGGCTGCATGGAAGGGACACTGGTGAGGCTGCACGGAGGGGCTGCATGGAGGGGACACTGGCAAGGCTGCACGGAGGGGCTGCATGGAGGGAACACTGACGAGGTTGCATGGAGGGGACACTAGCGAGGCTGCACAGAGGGGCTACATGAAGGGAGACATTGGCGAGGCTGCATGGAGGGGACACTGGTGAGGCTGCATTGAGGGGACACTGGCTCTTTTGATAGACATCACACTGGAGGCGAGACATCTGATGACAGCGGACGCTGGGTAAAAGGGAGATTTCTGCTCTGTGTTAACTGGTGGCTCTCCTCTCTAACCCCCATACGCTGATCAGGCTGCATGGAGGGGGCACTGATCGCACAGCATGAAAAGGACACTGGTAAGGCTGCATGGAAAGGACACTGGCGAGGCTGCATGGAGGGGACACTGGTGAGGTTGCATGGAGGGGACACTGGTGAGGCTGCATGGAGGGGACACTGGTGAAGCTGCATGGAGGGGACACTGGCGAGGCTACATTGATGGGCGCTATTTCTAACATAGACTCTCAAATGGACACAGAGAGGACACGCACGCAATAGTGTCTATTGCATGGCTAAGGGCTCTACATTGGACTTGATGGCAAAGAAGGAAAGAAACAGGCTGAATTGAGGTTGGAGCATCTGAACTGTCGTTGTTTAGTTTATCGCATATATACAACGTAACAACTGCAGGGGGGAAAGTGTGAAAGCGCAAAATTTAACTCAAACTTCAGACTGTTCTTTTCATTTAACAATTCTTTATTTACACATAAATTGTTCCCAAACAGAGGGACAATCTGTTGTCAGAGTGTAAGGGAGTACAGGAGAGCTCAACTGCCAGGGGAGCAGAGGACTGTAAAAGTAAAAGCGCTTCTTGGACATAAAGGAGCATTCAACCCTTGCAATGCAGCCCCACTGCAAGAGATCATTGTTACTTTCCCCCCCGGGGATAGACTTTAAGGCTACTTTTATGTAATCCCAGAAATTTACAGTCATTGTCTATAAGAAAAAATTATATTATACGTCCCTTTTTGTGCAATATTGACAAGTTATGTGGCCCAAAGTCAAAACTTCCATACACTGTTCAAAGTTTGGGATTTTTTTTATAACCTAACCCTGCTTTAAACACCTCCACAACTTTATCCCTGACCTGTCTGGTGTGTTCATTGGACTTCATGATGCTGTTTGTTCACTAAAGTTCTCTAACAAACCTCTGAGGGCTTCACAGAATAGTTGTAGGTGGACTCTATTTACTAATTAGGTGACTTCTGAAGGCAATTGTTTCCACTAGATTTTAGTTAGGGGTATCAGAGTAAAGGGGGCTGAATACAAATGCACTCCACACTTTTCACATACTTATTTGTAAAAATATTTTGAAAACCATTTATCATTTTCCTTCCACCTAACAATTATGTACTACTTTGTGTTGGTCTATCACACAAAATTCCAATAAAATACATTTATGTTTTTGGTTGCAACATGACAAAATGTGGAAAATGTCAAGGGGTATAAATACTTTTTAAAGACACTGCATGTGATGAACAAATATGATTGCTCCTGGGTACTAAATTAAAATTAGACTATATATAAGCCTGATGTGCATCCAGATTAACCATTGCAAAATATTTTTCAAAAAATACTTGCACTGACATTTGCACTACTATCAGGCATTTATGTACAGTATGTCTAAGCAATGTGGCGAAACCCTGATGCCAGCTTATCTTCTGATTATTTTTGGGCAACAAAACGAATGAAAACAGAATTCACCAATCAATTTTTCAACCAAGCACCAGTGGTTGGAGCATCTTTTCTAGTTTGAGAGTGGTCACAGACTTGGCAGTCATCATAAGACCTATATCTGGGAAGAGAACCAAACAGTGAATTTAATATAGAGCTATAGCGTACCATAAGACCCTTTCACACTGAGGAGTTTTTATCTCTGAAAATAGCGCCTGGAAGAAGCCTCAACTGCAAACCCGGAGTGAAAGCCCGAGTGCTTTCACACTGGGGCACTGCGCTGGCAGGGCATCAGAAAAAGTCCTGCAAGCAGCTTCTTTGCAGCGCATTAGGAGCTGTGAACTCACGGCTGCTAAATCGCCCCTGCCCACTTAAAACACTGGGGCAGTGCTGCGATACCGTCAGCAAAACGCAGTTGCAGCAGAGTTTTGCGGGCGGATTTAACCCCTTTTCAGCCGCTAGCGGGGGTTAAAACAGCACCACTAGCGGCCAAATAGCGCCGCTAAAACGACAGTAAGGCTGCCCTAAAAATAGCTCCACTTTACCGCTGACGCCCAGGGCAGCACAGTGTAAAAGGGCTCTTAATAATAAATATACTCTATAGTACAATTGTAACTTATTGGAAGTTAACAGCTATACTAAACATGTAAATCAATAAGTAATATATACAAATTGTGAAAAGTGCAAAATCTGTGTTATCCAATAATGTAATGATGATCTTACAAACACCACAATCTGCACTCCACTATCAGGTAAAATCCAAATTATCCGAATCAGATAGACCTCTATTGCTGGATAGTCAAAATGCACTTTATGTCTCCCTCTATATATGATGTATGTAGCCAGCATGAGAAAACTTCCCTCCATTTTTCCATACAGATGAAAAGTATCCTTGATAAAAACAGAAGCTATACAATGTGTCACACTGACAAAAGTTAATTGTTAAAACTTCTAAAAACACTACCAGCATGAAACTCACATAGACTGGTGCTTATAGTCAGCGTGATGACGTCACTTGATCTGTTTTAACTACCAAGGACTCTGTCAAGAGCTCTTGATGAATTTATTGGTAGTTTGGTATAAATGTATTATATATTATACGATAGAACACTGTATTATTGTGTAAGGTATTTTGATTTTTTTCATTTGTCATTACAGCTGCTGGAGGGAAATAGGGAGGTTTAGAACATTGAAGATTACATGAGAAGAGAACCAGATGAGAACAATAGAAGTATGTATAAAAATAAAATTCCGCACCAGCCCATAACACAACAAAGCTGCATGTACCAATAAACGGTGCCACTGATGATGACATTCATGACGAAACGCATTACAGTGATCCTGGAACAAACACATGCCGGTGAGCTGGAGGGATCTGAGCTATACTACTGCAGCTTCTGGCTTTCTGATCCTGGACAGCATTATTTGCAAATACAGACTTTTATTGGATGGAGCGCTTTTGTTTGCCATATTCATGTGAGTCCAATTTAGCTTTTAAATAAAATAGTTTTTATCACAGTGAGCACTATGGTCAGTTTCTCTCTACTTTAAGTCTGAAAGGTATACCCTTCATCTTGACATGTTATCATCTGATACAAGAAAGTGGCTGGGCTTTGTGCTCCCACAAGGTTTCCACTCTGAGCTATATACAAGCTGATTTGGTGAAGACTCCTACTCTTGCTGTTCTTGTGGTAAAAGTTCCTCCTGGTGGAGATCAATATGTGGGTTTGAGCTTTGCAGTAGGGGGTCAAACAGTGGAAGTAAGTGCTTACCCTTTTTTGGGTCGGTGGAGGCATTTCTTCTGGCAGAGCACTTCACATCACAGAAAAAAAAAAATCTGCACATTTAGGATTGTTCACTTATTGCAGGGGTCAGCAGCCATTTTCCACTTAAAAGAGAAGTATGGGTTTTTTTTTGGGGTTTTTTTCATACTTACCTAGGTGGATGCAGCATCAGATCGATGCTGCATCTGTCCCCTGACGTCTCTGCACTGAGAACCCAGCTACCGAACACCGTCGATGGCTCGGTTCTCACAGATCCTGAGCGGAGAGATGCTGACTATTAGTCAGCATCTCTCCTGCTCTGCTCCTCCACGCTCATAAGCCCCCGTACACACGGTCGGAGATTCCGACAACCAAATCCGTCGGATTTTGTCCGTCGGATCTTGTCCGAAACTAATGCATACACACGGTCGGACAAAGTTGTCGAAAAATCCGATCTTTCAGAACGTGATGACGTAATTTCGTTACGATGGGACTACGTTCAGGCTAGTAGCCAATAGCTTTGATGTAGGAATTTGATCTGAGCATGCGTGGCACTTTGTCCGATCGAAATTCTCTACACATGATCGGAGTATGTCCTATCGGACCAGTTTGTCGGAAAATATTTCCAGCAAGTTGGAAAATTTGGTCCGACGGATACAGTCCGATGCATACCACACACAGTCTGATTATCCGACAACACGGTCCGATAGGACACATTCCGACGGCAGTGACGTCAGCGGAAAGCGGACTTCAGTCTGCTTTCCGCTGAAAACGGGTCACAGGAGTGCAAAACAAATTGCACTCCTGTGACCCTTAGGAGAAGCCCAGGCTAAAAAGCTCAGGCTGCACTTCTCTTATAAGGGCCGGATTCAATGTCTGTGAATGCATGGAGGGCCGCATTCACCTGCTAATAAATGAAGATAATAATAATAATAACATAGTAATAATAACTGTAGAGGTTTACCTCACTTTAAGGTGCTTCCCTAATAAAAAGACAGTTCAGCCTGCAGGCCCACTCCCTCTGGCATCACTGTAGGTCCCCTCCCCCCTCAGCGTTTAGTTTGTTAAATTTACTGTATACTCCCCTCTCCATTGCTCTCATGCAGCTCCAGCATGTCTCCGGACCCTTTCCTTGTGACACTCGGCTACAGATGCTGGGGTTAAAAAGTGAAAACTGCCTTGCTACACATTAAGATGATTTTCACTTTATAGTGGTGCCCTGATCCCTATCCCACTGTATGATAATAATCAACAAAATACAAGAAACTTTAAATAACATTTACTTTTAAACATTAATAACAGAAGAGTAATAATGAAAAAAACACAGGAAACTTTGAAAACACGGTGACACTGATGGCACTTATGACACAGTGACATTGATGACACTGTGGGCACTAAGCACACTGATGACACTGTGGGCACTGTTTGGGAACTGTATTGGCACTTGAACCAGTTGTAGAATACTCACATATCGCTCTCCCTCCTCACAGCGGACTCTGTGTGAGGAAGGAGAGCCATCAATGAGAGATGATCTCACATGTTCACATGTGAGATCATCTCTCATTGGACACGCCGATCACGTGGTAAATGGCCGTTGTGTCCATCTGTAATTGACTGTGTACAGGGGACATACCATCATAGACTTTCCCTGATGTGCGCCCGCGGGGCCGCACGTTTCCGGGAGGACGTACATGGACGCCCTTCCGGCAATTAAAGCCCACATCTTTCAGCTATAGCACGGGTGCGAGGTGGTTAAAATGTCCGCAGGCCAGGTGCACATGAATTCATTATGTACACTGACAAGCCGGACATTTAACGGTGGCGGGCCGGGTGCGGCCCGCAGGTTGCCGACCCCTGACTTACTGGGACTTTTTTACAATTTATTATCACATGATATTGCTTGCCCATATTATGGCTTTGTTTTGAATGCAATATGTTTGATTATGCCATCATTTTATTGACATTTTTTGACGCAATTTATCATATTTTTTTTATTTTTAAGTTTCAGTTAGCGCAGCATGATTTCTATATACAATAATAGCTAGGATTCACATTTATGTGCATGTGTTGTAAAGAATTTTTAAGTTTTTTTCTTTCTAATGAGCTTTATAATGCAATGACATGCATTGCCATTTCTATCCAAGGCCTTTAACATGGATCAGCAGGCGGTAACATGGAGATGACGTTTACTTACCGTATATACTCGAGTATAAGCCGAGATTTTCAGCCTCTTTTTTGAGGCTGAAAGTGCCCCCCTCGGCTTATACTCGAGTCATCGCTGTCTGCCCGCTCGATCAGCGTGTCGAGCAGACAGACAGCGGCCATTCTATAATTCAAAAGCCGCGCCTCCGGCTCCGCCTTCGCCTGTGATAGGCGGAACACTGAATTTCCCAGCAGCCTGTGTTCCGCCTATCACGGACATCGTATCATCCTCGTACTACGGACGAGGATGATACGATGTACGTGATAGGCGGAACACAGGCTGCTGGGAAATTCAGTGTTCCGCCTATCACAGGCGAAGGCGGCGGCGCAGCTTTTGAATTTTACAATGGCCGCCGAGGCGCCGACGAAGAGGGCACGGGACGGAGGCAAGGCACGGCACGGGACGGGACGGGACGGGACGGGACGGGACGGAGGCAAGGCACGGCGGCGAGGCACGGAGGCAAGGAGGCAAGGCACGGGACGGAGGCTCGGGACAAAGGCTCGGGACACAGGTAGGCTGGACACACACACACACACACACACACACACACACACGGATGGATACACACACACACAGGGATGGATGGATGGATGGAGACACACACACACAGGGATGGATGGATGGATGGATGGAGACACACACACACAGGGATGGATGGATGGATGGACACACACACACACAGGGATGGATGGACGGACACACAGGGATGGACGGACACACAGGGATGGACGGACACACAGGGATGGACGGACACACACACAGGGATGGACAGGCATGTCTTACCCTCGGCTTATACACGAGTCAATAAGTTTGCCAGTTTTTTTGGGGGTAAATTGGGGGCCTCGGCTTATATTCGGGTCGGCCTATACTCGAGTATATACGGTACTTACTTTACTTACTACCAATGCATGTAAACATCCTGCATATATATGAATCATTACTAAAAACATTGGCAAACCTCTGCACATGCTTGTTAAGCGCATGCATTAAAATGCATAGATATAAATGACCCCTCAAGGTCTAATTAAAAACACAATTTTGCCTGAACTGATATTTCTTTAAAACGTGGCCATCATGGGTTGAACCACATCCTAGAAGTTGAATAATCACATTAGTGTAATGTTGCGTCTTGTGCCACAGGGATACATCATTATTTAATATAATATTGATAGGTTGCCTTTCCGTAAATTTTTGTTGGGCTGTCAAGAGGTTTGCTGATAGCTCCAGTAGATGACTATTATACTTGGACGTTCTACAGCAGTGATTGGAATACTTAAAGCTTTATTTAAGAAGGCAGTTCAAGGGCGAATAATGATAAAGTTCAATCCAATGAAAGAATAAGGATGGAAAGTATAGGTTATGGAACTTTGCACATTGCTCACATATTCAGTCTAATGAAGCAATATCCTTTACTATCGGTTTTGAAACAGCTCTAATTGCAGACAGTTTTAAGTAGTTGTGCAGCATTAGAACTGGATGTTCTGTTCTGCCACCCAAACATCTAATTTGTTTCTAGGGAATATGTCCTAAATTCGATGATAATCAAGCATGATTGTGGACCAGTGATACATGCCCAATTATCCCTTTTCTTGAGTGTTCATGAAGCATTGTATTTATAAAAAAAAATCATTAACATAATTATTTGGGTAATTATGTTAATACAGAACAGATAGAACGGCACCTGTTGTTATGTCATATGATGAAATGACCATAATTAAGAAGATGTGTGATCAGCTTGTAAATAGAATTTTGCAAAACTAAAGCATGTGTTGTATATAGAAGACTCATGCAAAAATTAGATTAAAATAAATAAATAAATAAAAAAATGACAATAAATGTTCCATAGACCATGGGTGCCATCTAGTGTTGGAAATGATATAAAGCATTTTTAGAAATTATGCAGTCTGGACCACATTGGGCTGTATCTGTGCTTTAAACCAGCTGTTCTGGGTGTACATTTGGCCACAGGGGTATCCTAAAATGAGGAATAAACCCTTAATTTATGGATGTGTTATTGAAGTGAGACATGAAAATATCTTCTGTTTTAAGAAGGTGCCACTGTGTTTCTAATCAAGAAGAGGGGCTTTTTGGTTGTGCCTTGTCATTTATCTAAAATTCTATGTTCCTCTCTTTCAGTATGGAAGATTACATTGTGTTTTTAATTGTAAAGCTAGAAAGATTTTTTTAAGACTCTAACCCTTTAATACTGGACACTTTCACCTCATTCCTGCCCAGACCAATTTTCAGCTTTCAGTGATCTCACACTTTGAATGACAATTGCTCAGTCATGCAACACTGTACCCAAATGAAATTATTATTCTTTAGACAAATAGAGGTTTCTTTTATTGGTATTTATTTACAACTGGGTTTTTTGTAAACTAAAAAAACAAAAAAACTGATTATGATAAAAAAAACATAATTTTTGAAATAAATAATCCTTCATACATTTTATTTAAAATTTAATCTGCTACATTTCTTTAATAAAAGTAACCCAAATTGTATATTATTGTTATAGCTGTGTGACGGTTATCTGGAATGGTAACAAGGACTGGATGCCAGGCAGGCTGTGGGTGGCAGATAGCATGCCTGGCATCTACAACTTGTTACTTAACATTCCAGATATCGGTCCATGATCTTTGTTATATGCCATCCACATACACTATATTACCAAAAGTATTGGGACACCTGCCTTTACACGCAGGCAAACGTTAAAGTGATTGTTATTTAAGAAACAAAAAACAAAGCCTTACAAACATGTCATACTTACCCCCACTGTACAGTTTGTTTTGCACAGAGTGGCCCCGAACCTCAACTTCTGGGGTCTCCCGGTGGCGCTTGTAGCTCCTCCCTGCATCGTATAACCCCCAAGGAAAAGCGTTATCCCGGGGGGTTACCTTGCGGGCGCGCTCCCGAGTCCAGCATTTGCGTTCATAGTGTCAGGGCTGGGCTCAGCCCTTCCTTCTCTGAGCTGGCCGCTCAGCTGTCACTAATTGCCAGCTCCTATCACTCCACAGTGACTCACCTGTTGATGATATTCTGCTCATCAGTCCTGCTTACTTAAGCTATCCAGCCCAAATGATCTCTGACTTCACCTTGGGCAACATCACAGAGACTTTATCCTGTGCTCCTGTTAAAGACTTGCTTGGCTGATATTCCTTCTGGCTCCAGATCTTGCTTGCTGTTCCACTACGCCGATTCCTGACTTTCTGGCTTGTCTGACTATCTGTTCCGGTTACTGAACTTTGGCTATGTTCGACTACATTTGTTCTATTTACGTTTATTATTAACAAATATTGAATCCTATGATTCCATTAAAGTTCACGTGCGTGTAAAGGCAGGTGTCCCAATACTTTTGGTAATATAGTGTATTTGTTTCAAATCACCTGTAGATTTTGTGATTGACATCCAGGGGCCCCAGTGGTCGACATGCTCCCCTTGATGGGATCAAGGATCAGGGCAGCCCTCGGGCTGGTGGGCTCGATAGTGGCAATCACACGTTTTTAATCATTATGGCTTTCTCTTCATGATCATTATTGTTTACTTAATTAGATATGATATCCTTTACACCTCTGAAGAAGTTATATATCTCTGAAATGCGTTGGCTAAATGGGAATACATCATAAAAGTTTGCATCATCTATGATACTGTCTTTGGATTTTGTGACGCCTTTTTCCACAAGCTGTATTACATTTTTAATATATTTGTTTTTGTATTAGAATACAGATTGACAATATGTCTTTTAACTAATCTGTGTGACATAGTGTCTTTAAAGTCCCATCTGGGCGATTCCCTTCAACTAACACCCTTGCTGGTATCTTCTCCCAGGCTTCTTCCTGGTGCAGGGTCTTACTTTTTTACTTTAGTTCCGCTTTGCCTTTCCATAAAATTGATTGTGTTTGATTAAAGCAGAGTTACGCTTAAAAAAAAAAAAAAATAAGTCAGCAGCTACAAATACTGCAGCTGCTGACTTTTAATAATTGGACACTTACCTGTCCCAGGGTCCAGCGATGCGGGGGAGCGAAGCTTCGCTCCTCTCCCCCTCCTCTCTGCGGCGCCAGCATTGTCACTGTGGGCACCTGGCTGTGGCTTCAGGGTGCCCCTGCTAAAAATGACTACATCCACAACTCATGATAGATTAGTGTGATGGCCAGGGGGAAGAAGGCTCCTTACACTTGTGGTCATTGGGAAGAATTGCCCCCCTACAGATAACTAAAAAGTTCAATGGTGTCAGTGGGAACTTCTCTGAGAGACAGAAATTGCTCATGGAAGCCCATAGAGGCAGCAACATTTGCAATAAAAAAATCCAAGAATATTACAATACACTGACTTTTAAAAACAGGGTAACAATGCATATAGTTGTATATAGTTGTAAGGCTTCATTTAATGTAAATGACAAATATATTAGTATTGGAGAAGGAGGGTGCTCCTGACGACGTCCGTGAATGGGGAAATGCTTTGGGTGGGGTCTGGCCTGACATCAATTATGCCTGGTGGAACACGCGCTTGCGCCGTAACAACAGCAGGTGTGGAGCGGCATTCTGGACACTTTGCAAAGCAATCTATATTGGTTGCCAGGATAGGCAAGACACTTGTGAGTAGACTGATTTTATGTACTGTATACACTCGAGTATAAGCCAAGTTTTTCAGCACATTTTTTTAGGATGAAACCCCCCCTTGGCTTATATTCAAGTGAGGAACTCGAGTGAGGGTGCAGCCTCCCTGTGCCCTTCTGTAGCTGTAGTATTCGGAGGCCGTCCATTGTAACAAAGCCCCGTCTCCTCCTAGGCCATGATAGATGGAACACTGATACAGTTTCCCAGCATTATATCAGTGTTCCGTCTATCACAAACGAGGAGGAGGCAGGGTTTTGTTACAATGGTTGGCCGATAAACAGACTGCATGACACAGCGGGACACCCGCTGTTTTAGTTATCAAAGGAGCAGCTGCAGATAGGCACAGTGAGGCTGCAGATGGGCACAGTGAGGCTGCAGATGGGCACAGTGTCAGAAACCATGAAACAGACAGAGACAGAAGTACAATCAAATCACACTTGTTTATTAATAAAAATAAAAAGGCAAATAGAAAAAAGCGTAGTCAAGCATAGCCAGAGTCCAGTAGCCAGATCGGGTAGTCAGCCAGTCCAAAGTTCATTAACCAGATCGGGAAATCAGCCAGGCCAGAAGTCAGGGATCCAAGGAGAGCAACTGCAAGCAGGATAAAAAGCCAGGGGGGATGTCAGCAAGCAAGTCTTGAAAACAAACAGCAGGAGATGGTTCCTTGTGATGTGACCAACATGAAGGCAAAGCAAAAGTGAGATGGAAGGCTTTAAATAGGCAGGTCAGACGAGCATCATTAGGAACAGCTGGTAACTGTGGAAAGAGAAGAGAGCTGGCAATTAGCCGACAGCTGAGCGGCCAGCCCAGAGGAGGAAGGGCTAAGCCAGCCCTGACACACAGTGAGGCTGCAAATGGGCACAGTGAGGCTGCAGATGGGCATTGTTTACCCAGTAGCTGCTGCATTTGCCACCCTAGGCTTATACTCGAGTCAATACGTTTTCCCAGTTTTTTGTGGTAAAATTAGGTACCTCGGCTTATATTCGGGTCGGCCTATATTCAAGTATATATGGTACCTTAATTTTTAATAAATTATGATTTTATTCAAGGATTCCCATTGTCTTCCTTTCTTTATATGGATCCACTCAAACCTCTTGTGGAGATGATTTGATATAGGGAGACCCTTGGTGGACAAAGAGTATAAGCACTGGTGACTAACTTATTAAGTTAAAGCGGAGTTACACCCAAAAATGGAACTTCTGCTTTTCGGATTCCCCCCCCCCCCCCGGTGTCACATCTGGCACCTTTCAGGGGTTGGCTCCCCCACTTCTGGTGATCTACGTCATGTCTGGCCCCTCCTTTGGCCCTCCTCGCTGTCCTGAGGGACCACTCAGAATGCACAGCGCAACTCACGCATGCTCAGTAGGGAACCAGGCTGTGAAGCCGCAAAGCTTAATTTCCTGATTCCCTTACTGAAGATGTTGGCCTGTGCACTCAGTAGCCAAGGGACAGGTCGGCTTCAGGTGAGAACATCGCAGGTGCCCTGTCCAGGTAAGTGTCCTTATTTTAAAAGTCAGCAGCTCCAATATTTGTAGCTGCTGACTTCATTTTTTTTGGAAGAACTCCGCTTTAAGTGGTCAATTCATTTTGGTGAGTAAATTCACTTGAAGGGAAAGGGAAAGGAGTGCATCACCACTTGGAAAAACAGCAACGCAGTCTACTATTGATAAATCATGGACAATTTTTGTTCTCAGTAAGAAGTGATTCAGAATTTTGGAGTGGTTTAGCACTTTATTTGTGGACACTTGCTGTTGCGTTTTTTTGCACTTGCAACTGTATAGTTATTTGAGCTTTTTTAGAGGGCTTGCACAAAAACTACAAGAGATTACTTTATGATTTACTATGTACTTTGAAGGATATTGCAATTGTTACAAACTTTGATATAATATCACTGATATTGTTTTGTTTTTTTGCACTTTTGAAGGCAATCAATTCTTAAAGTTTAAAATAGAAATGAAAGGTTAAACATTTGTGTATAGATATATAAAAACATTAAAAACAATTTTTTTCCCCCTTTTTATAAGTGATCACATTAGCTCTCAGCGGCATAAGAGCTGGGGGAGGAGAAACAGCAGTGCACTGAATGTCTCATTGAATGACTTATGCCGTGTACACATGATCGGAATTTCAGCCAGCAAAAGACCAATGGGAGATTTTCATCGGAAAATGCGACCGTGTGTGGGCTCCATCGGAATTTAGCTGTCCGAATTTCCGCCAGCAAAAAATTGATAGCATGTTCTCAATTTTCCCAATGGAAAAACTTTCTATCGTAAATTCCGATCGTGTGTATGCAATTTCGTCACGCAAAAACTCACGCTTGCTCAGATTCAACTACGAGATGGAAGCTATTGGCTACTGGCTTTTGAACTTACTTTTTATAGTCCCCACGTACGTGTTGTACGTCACCGCGTTGTTGACGGTCGGAATTTGGTGTGACCGTGTGTATGCAAGACAGCTTGATCGAAATCCCATCGGAATTCCATCAGGAAAACCATTAGACCTTTTTCCGACAAGAATTCCGATCATGCGTGTTTGCGGCATTACAGGGGAGGAGTGTCAAGACAACTCTGATCATTGGAGGGTTGCAGGCTGAGTTCCCAGCACAGTTAGAGAACTGACCGCACTGTACTCTCATGGTTAGTGTGGTCAGTTTTTTGACAGGAAAGCAGAGGGACTGGCAGGATCACCAGGGATTTCACACAAAGGAAGCAATAGAAAGAGAACAGGATACTTTTTCACACAAGTACATGGTACAGCAGGCACATATCGGGAATATGAAGTGTTGGGTTTACATATTCTTTAACAAACATTCCGTTTGTCTAAGGCTACAATGGCTACCTGACATCAAGAAGATTGTTGGTTGGTTTCTTTGTTGAATGCACGCTGGAACACCTTGCTCCTCATGGTCCTCGTTCTCTTCTTGCTCTCAGGTGTTACCAGTGATACACGTGACCATTGACCATTGAAGCTCTAAAGGCTGGGGTATTGCCATATACCTGCGTTAAGGGTTATATGGATGCAAGAACCTTGATTGATGTTCTAACCACTCTGATTCGGATTAATACCATTAAGGCTGTTACTGTTTATATATCTGGTAAGCGCATCACTTATCCGGTGACGGGCACAGATTTTCAGTTGTGTGTGGATTCACGGTGGTGACATGCTAATCGCTGCGATATTGGAACATCTTATTGGACTTTAATTTTATAGTTTTTACGTTCATTTTCATATATAGTCTTCATTTCACATAGATTATATATTTTCTATTCATATATTTCTTTGTGATTATTACATGCACGTTAAGTGGTTGCTTTCGGCAATTAGACATTTATCCTGTATGAATGTCATATGTCCTTTATATGTTTTTATTTATACAGTTATTTTAAATATATAGTGCTACTGGCGCAGCTCTCCATATTTCTTCCACATATTCCTTAATGCTGCTACATTTATTTATAATAATGCTAGCCATACACGCACAGCTTTCACTCGACCAGTCCACAGGCTGAAGAAAATAAAACTAATAGATTCTGCCATCCAGTTGATGTTGGCAGTGCCTACTACAGTGATTTCCAACTTCCACAAGGATCAGCCAAGTATGGCACAAACACACTTACATTGGACAATGAAACTATGCAAAAAAGGTATATCCAAACTTCATCTGAAAAAACTACAGATATTAGATAAACGGGCAAAAATTAAGATTTATGTATTTATTTGTGAGAATCAGTGGAACTCCAGATAAAAACAGAGCATTTTGTTGCATGGTATTAGCATTTTTCCCTGAATGCATATGGTCCTACCCATTCCGATGTATTGCCAACTAGCAAAAAGATGGCATCTGCTCAGGACTGTTTAGAATCGGGATCAGCGGACAGCACAAGTCTGTTGCAATTTGCTTCTTCAACCACCACTGGAGAAGACCGGCTCAGGACATGCTGTTGGCTATTCAACATCTCCAGGAGGGAAGGACTGAGATGAACGAGGCACAAGAGTTTACTGACATTATATCAACTCTGTCCATGGTGCCCATTTATCACTACTGCATAGTTCCCAAAAGCATCCGGGAAAAAGAGGGCTGGAGACAAACTAGCCCATGAATGCTAAAAGGAACATTCCCAGACCCCATACATTAAAAGAATACACCAGCAGCAACCTCAGGAAATCTTCCAAAGCCAATAAAGGAGTCCTCTACAAGCAAAGAGTGTCTGACGGCTTATTGAAGTCACAGAACCTCAAGAAGCTTTCTATCCCCTCATTGGGGATAATACCAACACCCCTCCCACCCCCTTCAAATTGACCGCTGGCTTTAAAATACCATCTCAATGTCCTTTTACATACCTAAAGCAGCGGTCACATGACATTCCAGTCCCAAGAGTTTTCTCTTCTTCGATTTACATCCGGGGGTCTATGCAGGATGGGTTAGGTCTGTTGCACATGAGCGTCTAGCTGCTGTGCTGACATTTTTGTACTCCTGGAAGGCACAGGTACTGCATCCGACCCCACTGCCTGCACCCTGTCAAAGTCTATAATAGGCTGAAATATCTTGTGACTGGAAAGGGCCGAATGCTTGTGGAATGTGGTGTGGGGGGGCAGCCCATTTTGGCCCCCCTTGTCTCATGGGACCGTGTTGTTGGCTATTATAATAATAAAAAAAAAACAATTATATATATACAATTATATATATATATATATATATATATATATATATATATATATATATATATATATATATATATATATATATATATATATATTTACATAAAGGGGCTCATTCTATTGGCCACAGAGAGAGAAGCTACCAGGTGAGAGGGTGGAAGGTGATGGGGTCAGGTGTCCTTGGAACCTTCTGGAAGCTGTTTTGAGGGCTATTTATAGAACCCCTCTGACTAGAGTCGTCAGAAGAGCTCCCCCCCCCCCCCCCCCCGTCGCACCCGGTTTATGCGGTAGGGTCCCTTTGGTCAGAGAGTCAAAGGGGATATGTGAGAATATGTTTAAAGAAGAGATGATGGTCAACTCAAGTCTTAGTGGCTGGGTTGAGTTTTGGTGAATTCTGAAGATGCATTTTGTTTGAAAAAATTATGTAAGTAATAAAGTTCATGAGATGATATATAATTTTGTTGTAAACCAATAAACCAGGCCGTGGCCTAATTGTATCCAAGTTATCTTTGTGTGGTGTGGTTTTTATTTTATTATGCATGTTTGCAGATTGTGGATGTTAGCCTGATGTCTACGGTCCCATCAATGTAGACTATGTGAAATGACATGGGAGGCATTCCTCACTCTATTCTAACAGTTTGCAGTGTTATTCTCCAATGATTACATGGGTGCAGAGCAGTATGGAATCTGAATGTTTGGCTCATGTCATTGAAGACATGAAATTAAACAAGCTTGTAGAGCCGGTGCTCTCTTTTTTTTCAGGTTTTCTTGGTTACACTGCTCTCTACAGTGTATACACTGTGATTTTGCTGTGTTTGTCGTGTGAAAATGGCAACAAAACCCACGTCTACAAATACGTCTGGCTCGGTGTAAAAAATTTGTACATGAGTGCCTTTGGTGCGTTTGTCATGAAAAGGGCAGCCCATTCAAGTAAAAGGGCTGTCCTATGTACAACACACAAAAAAAAGATGGCTTCTGTAGACAAAAACAAACAAACTGTGCAGTTCTGACCAGAGTTAAATGCCATTGCTATAGGTGTAGGCCATTAACGTACCTCATGAAGCCTGACTGGAAAACTTCCAGGACGTTGCTAAGTACATTAACTAAGAGACACTTAGCTGTTACTGAACATCTTCATCATCAGGAGCAGCTCTCAATGCGGAGCTCAGAGCTACTGCATCAGGAGCAGGGCCGTCTTTAAGGCAGGGCAAAAGGGGCAGCTGCCCTGGGCCCTGTCATTGTTGTGGGGCACAAAGCAGCTGCTTTATACTTGCCAACCATTCCAGTTTAAATGTCCTTGTCCCTTGAAGTTTTAGACCTGTGCTGTGTCCCGATATCTGTGTAGGTGCTGCTACTAATGCTGCCCAGCTCTGCCCTATTGTTGCGTAAAGATGACTCCCCTGCAGACCCTGTGTATACGTGTAAATAACCGTCATTCGTATGTAAATAGCAGCAGCACTCATATGTAAATATCTGAGCCCAGGGGCATTGATAGGTAAATAAAGGTGGCATTCATATGCATATCATGCCCCCCTGCAGAGAGGAGAAGATGTGCTGTAAACTATAGCAACCAGTGAGCAGTATTACTGTACAGTAATCTCTAGCAACCAATCAACAAGCAGAAATCATGTGCTGTAACCTTTAGCAACTAATCAGTGAGCCTTAATGTGTGCTGTAACCTCTAGCAACCAGTCAATAAGTGGTAATGATATACTGTAACCTCTGGCAACCAATCCCAATCGCTACCTGATCTGATACAGTAAACTGATTTTAAGTCTAGCTGCTATTTATTGTACAACTCAGAGAACGTGGAGAGCGAAATTGCATGGGGGGAGGGGGGCCCCCCAAGAAAATTTTTGCCCAGGGCCCAATCAATATTAAAGACGGCCTTGATCAGGGGAGAGAAAGTGCATGTGAAGTGGGATTGAATCAGAAAAAAAATCTCCCTGTAACCTGTAATGGTGAAGGTGAACATTAATACTATGGAGTCTCTTAAATACAGCCTAGGAGTTTTCCAGTCAGGCTTCATGAGGTTCATGTGGGATCAAAATGGTCTACTCTACACCCATACGCCTACAAGCAATCAACTTTGGTCAGAGCTGCACAGTTTGTTTTCATCTACAGACACCCCTTATCTGCATAGGCCAGGGGTGTCCAAACTTTTTTCAAAGAGGGCCGGATTTGATGAAGTGAACATGCGCGAGGGCCGACCATTTTGCCTGACATTCTTTGAATCGTTAAAATTCGGTCTAAGTGTGTTCGTTCGAGCTCTAATACACTGCCCAACAAGAATTCTCTTGCCTTTGTGGCTGTGTGTGGGAAGAAATGAGCTTGGGCGTATTTGTACATACTGTATTAATTGGCGTATAACACACACCTTCACTTTAAGAGGGAAGTTTCAGGAAAAAAAAAAGTTTAAATAAAGAACTGTGAAGCAAAATAATGGTCAGTGCCCACCAATGCAGCCTAATCAGTGCACATCTGCAGACCCACCTTTGCCAGGAACACACCCACCACAGCCAGGAATGCACTCACCATAGCCAGGAATGCCCCCACCATAGCCAGGAATGCCCCCCCATAGCAAGGAATGCCCCCACCATAGCAAGGAATGCCCCCACCATAGCAAGGAATGCCCCCACCATAGCCAGGAATGCCCCCACCATAGCCAGGAATGCCCCCACCATAGCCAGGAATTCCCCCACCATAGCCAGGAATGCAGCACCATTGCCAGGGACGCAGCACCATTGCCAGGGACGCAGCACCATTGCCAGGGACGCAGCACCATTGCCAGGGACACAGCACCATTGCCTGGGACGCAGCACCATTGCCAGGAATGCCTCCCCAAATGCCTCACCATTGCCAGGAATGCCTCCCCAAATGCCTCACCATTGCCAGGAATGCAGCACCATTGCCAGGAATGCAGCACCATTGCCAGGAATGACTCACCATTGCCAGGAACGCAGCACCATTGCCAGGAACGCAGCACCATTGCCAGGAACGCAGCACCATTGCCAGGAATGCACTGACGAGCGCCAAAGGAGAATCTCCTGTTTACACGGCGGCTTCTTTAATAGAAAGTCCCGCCTCCTTTGATGGACAGAACAGTCGTCCAATGGCAGTGCAGGAGAAGGACTTCCTATTACAGAGGCCGCCCGTAAACAGGAAATTCTCCTGTGTACGGCGCTCGGTCCTGTCCTCCCTGTACCTTCCGAAGCATATATATCTTTTGTGGCCCCGGCGCTGGGAGATCGTCGGGGCCCACAAAAGATATGTATGTCCAAATAACCAGGCGGGCCGTTCAAACCCGGGCCGCGGGCCGCAATTGGCCCGCGGGCCGGACTTTGGACATGCCTGGCATAGGCAGTGTTTTGGTAAAGGTAAACTATGGCGTAACAGCGTGACGTGCCTGCGGGACCAGCGGACTCAATCTCCGCTGGTCTCCAAGCGATCGTGTCACAGAGCCGCAGAATGGGGAAGTGCCTATGTAAACAAGGCATTTCTCCGTTCTGCCGTGTAATATGACAGATATCACTGCTCCCTGTCATCGAGAGCAGTGATCGCTGTCATGTGATTTGAAGCCCATTCCCCCACAGTTAGAATCACTCCCTAGGACAAACTTAACCCCTTCATTGCCCCCTATTGTTTAACCCCTTCCCTACCAGTGTCATTTACACAGTAATCAGTGCATGTTTATAGCACTGATCGCTGTATAAATGACAATGGTCCCAAAATAGTGTCAAAAGTGTCCGATGTGTCCACCATAATGTCGCAGTCACGATAAAAATTGCAGATCGCCGCCATTACTAATAAAAAAAAAAAGAATAATAAATAAAAATGCCATAAAACTATCCCCTATTTTGTAGACGCTATAACTTTTGTGCAAACCAGTAAATATACGCTTATTTTGATTTTTTTTTTACCAAAAATATGTAGAATACATATCGGCCTAAACTGAGAAAAAAAATTTTTTTTTTATATATATTTTGGGGAGTATTTATTATAGCAAAAAGTACAAAATATTGTGTTTTTTTTGTTTATAGCGCAAAAAATAAAAACCACAGAGGTGATCAAATACCACCAAACGAAAGCTCTATTTGTGGGAAAAAAAGGCTGTCAAATTTGTTTGGGTGCAATGTTGCATGGCCGCGTAATTTTCAGTTAAAGCGATGCAGTGCCGAATCGCAAATAGTGCTGGAGGAGGACTCTGAAGAAACACACAAGTTGGAAAAAGTTTTACACTAGGACGGCCTTGCCATCGATCACATACACCAATCAGAACTCACTTTCCCTGGAGCAGTACATGTCACTGGGGCACACTGAAAACAGCCCTTTAATAGAATGCAGATTAAAAGAGGATTAAATCAAGATGTGGGGGCAATACCTTGTAGTGAAATGATGGGTTAAAAACTGGAGATTGTTTAAAAAAAATGCAAAAACGTTATTGCATAGTCGTAGGCTTTTGGGTTTAACAAAAATAAGCCATTAAAAGGGTCAGTTCATTCATAAGTGATACAGTACATCTGTTGTGGACAAGTGGTAAAAGGAAATGGCTTGTCTGCTTCATATATTTCTTGGGGAGTCAGAAAAACATATTTCAGTTCTCAGCTTCACTCACTGTATCTTATGCCCCGTACACACTATGAGAAAATCTTGGGTCTCACCTTGATTCAGCACTGTGCCCATCTGCAGCTCCGTCTCCTCAGAGGACACAGAGGCAGCAGTGGGAGTCGCTGCCTCCTGCTGCTGTCAATCGATTCCTGTGAGGAAGGAGCGTGGGGGTGGGGTAGAGCCACACTGGCTCTGGATTGATCCCGCAAGCCTGCCCTCATTGTAAGACGTTTCCTATGGGGGCAAACACAGAAGAGGAAGAGTGAATAGGGCTGGTGGTCGAGCCCAGAAGTGGAGGTTCAGGGACACTCTGTGCAATACCATTGCACAGAGCAGGTAAATAAAAAAGCCGAATTAGACTTACCGGTAACTCCTTTTCTGAGAGTCTTCCAGGAGAGCCCCTGAGACCTAGGGCTCCTCTTACCAGGACAGGAAACACATTACCCCCACCATATAAAAGGGTGGTCCTCCAGGCCCTGTGTCAGTCTACTCAAGAGCCGTAGGACGTCACTGCAAAACATATGCATAATACACATAACTTTAGACACAACCGAGTGGGAATCTGGCTGTCCTGGAAGACTCTTAGAAAAGGAGTTACCGGTAAGTCTAACTCAGCTTTTCTCAAAACGTCTTCCAGGACAGCCCATGAGATGATGAGCCAGAACTTACCAGACTAGGGAGGGACAACTGCTTGCAGGACCTTACGACCAACGCCTGCTCCTGAGCTGATAGGGGATCCAAGCGATAATGTTTAACCACTTGCTTACTGGGCACTTAAACCCCCCTCAGTCCCAGACCAATTTTCAGCTTTCAGCGCTGATGCACTTTGAATGACAATTGCGCGGTCATACAACACTGTACCCAAATGAAATTTTTATCATTTTTTTCCCACAAATAGAGCTTTCTTTTGGTGGTATTTAGTTACAGCTCGGAGTTTTATTTTTTGCTAAACAAACAAAAAAAGATGCAAAAAAAAAAATCATGTTTTAATAGTTTGTTATAAAATTTTGCAAACGGGTCATTTTTCTCCTTCATTGAAGTGCGCTGATTAGGCGGCACTGATAGGCTGCATTGGTGGGAACTGATGGGCTGCATTGGTGGGCACTGATAGGCTGCATTGGTGGGCACTGATAGGCTGCACTGGTGGGCACTGATAGGCACAGTTAAGGCGGCACCAATAGGCACAGATAAGGCGGCACCGATGGGCACAGATAAGGCGGCACTGATGGGCAAAGATGGGCACAGATAAGATGGCACGGATGGGTGGCATGGATGGGTGGCACGGATGGGCACTGATAGGTACCACTGATAGATGGGACTGATGGGCACTGATAGGTGGCACTGATAGGTGGCTCTGATAGGTGGCACTGCTGGGCACTGATGGGCGGCACTGCTGGGCACTGATGGGCGGCACTGCTGGGCACTGATGGGCGGCACTGGGGTGCAGCACCTTTGAGGCAGATTGTGGGCACTGTGGGTGGCACTGCTGGGTGGCACTGTGGGTGGCACTGTGGGCACTATGGGCACTGCTGGGTGGCACTGACGGGGGGCACTTACTTTTATTCAGGATGGCACTGCAGGGGGCAGGTGGGCACTGGCAGGGGGCAGGTGGTCGCTTGTATTGCTGGCCGTGATCGGGACTGATGTCCCGATCACGGCCGCCGGTGATCGGCTTTTTTTTTTCTCCTCGCGCTGTCAGCGTGAGGAGGAATAATAGCCGATTACCGGCTCCGTTCTATCACATGATCAGCTGTCATTGGCTGACAGCTGATCACGTGATAAGGGGTCGGGATCGACCCCTTGCACGGATCAGTGATCAGGCGAGTCTCATGGACTCGCCGATCACAGAGCGCGCCGCGCGCTCCCCTCAGGGGGCGCGCAGGCCGCTCGTACATGGGACGACGTCAATAGACGTAGTCCCGGAAAAGTAGGTCCGCGCTAATGCCGTCATTTGGCAATAGCGCGGATCCCAAATGGTTAATGACGGTCGAGAAACTGGACCATGTGGCAGCCCTGCAAATTTGTTCCGGTGAAGCACCAGCCCCCTCAGCCCAAGACGTAGATAAGGCTCTAGTTGAGTGTGCACTAACAAAAGGTGGAGGACCCTCTCTAATTTTGTAAGCTTCAGAGATTGCTTTATCCACCTGGCTAAAGTGGCTTTAGTTACCTTGTGCGTTCCCGAAAAGAGGACAAACAAGGCATCAGATTTCCTAAAGGTCTTGATGACGTCAAGATAGACAAGAAGAATCCTCCTTATGTCTAAGAAACTAAACGTTATTCCGGGTCACCCTGCGGCGAACTACAAAGGGATGGCAGTACAATATCCTGAGTTCTGTGGAATGTACTGGCCACCTTGGGCAAAAAACCTGGATCCATTTTTAAAACGACACGATCCTCAAAAATCGCGAGGAAAGGTTCCCAACTGACAGGAAAGAGCAAAGAAGAAAAAACTGCGCTACGGAGTGAAAATGATGCTGGTCGGAAGCTGCAATTCAGATGTACACCAAACATACACAAAACAGAAAAGAAAAAAAAGAAACTGATTTCTTCACTGGTGTTTATTTACCATATGGACACTTTACAGCAATAATTTGTCATATAATCATATGGACATTACATAGAGTTTTTCAAAATATTTTTCTTGGTAATTTATTTTATGCACTTTTTCAGTTTTAAGAAAACTTTCATTCTTTATTTTTAGGGGTATATATACAGAGATCTATACAATCTGTGCTGTGTTTGGGTGATTCACATCATTGACACGCACTTGTGTCTTATTTTTGTTTTTAATTTTATATATTTGTATATATAATAGTATGCACTATATATCTTTGAGGTGGCCTTATGCCGTGTACACACGGTCAAACAAGCGGGTGGAAAAGTCCGGCAAACTCAAGTCCGCCGGACAATCCCCCCGTGTGTAGCCTCCGGCATACTTTTTTGACCCGAAAGTACGGCAGACTTAGAATGCCGTGTTGCACTCCAATCTTCCCGCCGGACTCGCATTTCGGCGGACAATCCGGCCGTGTGTATGCCAGTTCACTTACTTGTCTTTCGTGTATACTAAGGCCGCGTACACACGCGGGGACTGTTCGCCCAACTTTGTCCGTCAAACAGTTTCGGCAAACAGTCCGCTCAAAATTAGCATGGACGGACATGGCCACACACGACGAACGAACAGTTTGCTGAAACCGTGCGCGATGACGTGAACGGCACGTACGACGGGACGAAAAATACGACGTCCTATACACTGCATTATAACTTTCGGCGTGTAAATCCTTTCTGAGCATGCGCGGAACTTAGTTTGACGAACAAGCCTACACACGGGCGGACTGTTCGCTCAAACAAGGTTTCAGCGGACAGTTTTACGGAATTTCCGAAAAACCTTGTTCGTCAAACCGTCCGCTGAAACTGTCCGCTGAAAGCCCACACACGAGCGGACTGTCCGCCCAAACACTGTTCAGTGGACAAAGTTGGGCGAACAGTCCGCGCGTGTGTACGCGGCCTAATTGTTTTATTAAATTTATTGCTAGTTGTGCACTTCCCCTGATGAAGCTAATTGCGAAACATGGGAACTAGTGCCGTCAGCCTGTCAATTTTTACCTCTGGGATTCCTCTTGCTGAGTAACTGCGTGTATATTGTTTTGTATTTTATTGCATACTATTTATGCTGTTTTAATGAATATCAATAAACTTTTATGAATTTTTATTTATACTCTGTTATATTTTTGGTATAATTAGCACCGCTTAAAAATCCCCCACTCCTTCTTTCCCTCCCCTTTCATGTATGTTCATAATTTGTAGGGGATGAGGTGCCTATTTTTATCGGGTGTCATTGGGTTGACTGGACCAAATTGTTACCTTCTTGAAAATGCGTGGGGCTGAGGTAAGACCGAAGGGGAGGGCTTGTAATTGAAAGTGTCGAGTCCCTGTACTCATTTTCACTGCTAATCTCAAAAATGTCTGGAAGGCTGGATGTATAGGGATGTGAAAATAGGCATCCCTTAAGTCCAACGTGGCCATGAAGCAGTTTGGGTAGAGCAGCTTCTTGATCATGAAGACTGTCTCCATACAGAAATGTTTGTATCTGATTGAATTGTTTAAAGTCCAGAGATTCAGCATAAGTCAAAACTTTCCTGACGGCTTTTTGACAACAAATACATGGGTATTGAACTCCTTGCCCTGATCTGACTGGGGAGCCGGAATCAGGCCCTTCTGATCCAATAAGTCTTCGATCTGAGACCCAGAGCCTTTGCTTTCTCTCGATCTTGGAGAGGAAAGGTGACCAAAAACCGCTCTGGTGGTCACAAGGTCCAGGATGAAGGGACTTGAAGTGACTGCTGCCCACTGTGGGAAGAAGGTCCTCAATCTTCCTCCCACCGGCAAACACAAGTCACTGCAGCTTGTCGGCCTGCTGTCCTTTTCTTTAGGACCCTGTTGCCTGCCTTGGCCACGAAAAAACTTCTTGGCTGTCGGGATTCTCTTTTTCTCTGGGAATGCCTTCTTCCTGTTGGCAGTGCGTTCCAGAGCAGTCCTGGGCCAAATATATGATCGCCTGTTAAGGGAAGCCCACAAAGGCGCAACTTGAAGGCTGAGTCCCCTGACCAGGTTTTAAGCCACAGGGTTCTCCTGGCCTGGCCTCCTGGTGGACATTCTCACCGACTCAGCAGAAGCATCTGTCAAAAAACCTACTGCCTGAAAGAGGAGAGAAAAATACTTTAGAATCTGCTCCCTGGAGGTACCTGCTGACGGATGTGTCTGAATCTGAGTCAACCAAACCTCCATATTTCTGGCCACATAAGTGGAGGCCAGAGTTGGTTTGAGGTTCCCAACCACAGAGTCCCAGGTTCTGTGGAGAAGGACATCCCCTCTTTTGTCCATCAGATCCTTAAGCGTGTCCATTTCATCGAAAGCTAGGTCCGAGTTTTTTGAAACCTTTGAAAGAGGTGCGTCCAACTTGGGATTCTTATTCCGCGGCTGCGCAGTGTCTTCATCAAAAGGAAATCTCCTTTTTAGGTTGCTAGAGCAGAATGGTTTTCTCTCAGGATTATCGCATTTTAGCTTGTGTGACAGAGCGAGGCTCTGTCCCTATGAAATTAGAGGTAAAGGAGACACAGAGTTTGCATATCTGCGGACTGCAGGACTACAGAGTGTAGAGTTTAAATGGAGAAAACTGCTCTGTCAGTTTTCTCCAGGTTTTGCTAGCTCCAGATGGGATTCTGTAGTTTGGAGATCCCTGAGAGTTATGGGTGGGACGGGATCTCCAACCCTGTGTCCGGGTCTTGAGGCTAGCGAGCAGGGTGTGTGCCCAGCTGCACACAGCCCATATAACGAGGGGATTTGTGTAGGATGGTGGTGTGTGAGCAGCTTGCTGCTTGAAGCTGTGCATGTCCAAAGCTGTGTGAAGGACTTGAAGCTGTGTGCGTCCAAGGAGCCGTGTGCTGTGTGTCGAAGGGTTGGAAGCTGTGTGCGTCCAAGCAGTTTGTTGGACGGGGCAAGTACCTATAGCAGCAGTACTGCTGAAGAGTAGCCAGGTGGGCTAGCATTTTCGTTCTGATTTTGCTGTATTTAATTTAAGCTTGGACCCCTGCGTGGGATTACTGGATGGACTAATATTTTGTTTTCTTCTAATAAACGTGGGCTACCAGGCCCTTAACCATACACGCCTGACTGATGTGGACTAAAAAATGCATCTACCAATTGAGCTAATCACCCCAATGTCACAAGTGGTGCTCGAATGCGGGCATGTAGACGGTGGAATCCGGGTCCTTGCTCCATGGTGAGTCGCATCAGGAACTACTGCTAGCTGTGTGTGGCAGCCAGGCGAACAGCATTGCGTATACGTTTATTTGATGGACTGTGTTGCATGCGGGTTGTGTACCTGTGAAGGAAGAATCAAACATCAGATTTTTTTTTTTTTCTTTCTCTGCTGAGAACTGTTACAAGCTGCTGTGTGCATGTGATTGCAAGGATGGGACGGTCAAAGCAAAAAAAGGAAGCAATCCTTGCTAAAGCCAGGGAGCGGCTATTGTGGCTAGAGGGTATTTCACCACATGCCCCAGCCACACCAGAGAATTTGTCTGAGTCTGACATCGCTGTGATCTGGGGTAAATTGATCATGTCACCCCGAGTTAAAGGAGAAGTGAAAGAGGATGTTGTTCCTGGCAGCCTGAGCCCAAAGGTGCCACAGCATGACGCAAGGAGGCCTCTGCGCTGCATTAGTTGTAGTGAGTGGGGACATGCTGTTGCCCATTGCCCCTTGTCACAGGAATGTTTGTGGAATAACCAAGCTGGATGGGAGGTTGATGAATTCTGGAGCTCATCTACTAATGATTGTGATCAGCTGTGTCCTCAGAAGTGGTATCCAATGGCAACGAGTGAGAGCCAGTCATGGAGGAGATGCCAAGAAGTGAGCTCAGCATGGCCTGAGAAGATGTCTCCACCTTGTAGGACCAGTAAAAAGGGGCCAGTGACATGTGAGACAGCGAATGAATGGTTCAAGCGGAATCGCAAAGAGTCGGGTGCACTGCAAGGGGCTGAGATCTTGGCCTCTGACTATGTGCAACCCATGCTGCCTACAGAGGAGGTGGGAGACTTCCTTGTAAGATTTGAAAAAGTTGCTGTAAAGAGAAAATGGCCTAGGGACCGGTGGCCAAAACTGCTGCAAACCTTATTGCGGATAGAGTTCCGGTCGGTTTACCATTTGATGGATGGGGACCAGGATGACTACAGCAAGTTTAAAGAGGAAATCCTTCTTAGAGGAGAGTTCCATCGTATCACGGGCCGCCAGCAATGCTCCAGGACGGGAGAAGTGTCGCCGGAAGACCTAGGATTTGGAAATCCAGAGAAACGTAAAGTTTTCTGTCATGGCCGCTTAGGCAAAGGGGTCAGTCCCGAAAGGAGAGTACATCAGCCTGAATCCTGCATGAGTTATAGCCAACCAGCTTTGGAGCGCAAGTCTGCAGTTACCCCTATCAACAAGGATCTTGTGTTACCTACAGGGGGCGTCAGTGGGTTCAGAAAGGCTGCAGTTTTGCTCCATGGCCACATGGGGGAGTCAGCCTATAGAGACACCACACCAGTGAGACAACGCACTCAAGTGAAGGCTATGACATCAGCTGTAGGAACTGGTAAGACTGTTTCAGTTTATGATGCTGAACCCAGTGAAGTGGGAGTATGTCCAGTGGGGAGATCCGCAGTACAAATGGACATAGACTTTCTGCATTGTGCTACCCAGAGCAGTGGGGAGGCGCAGCGTAAAGCCCGACTAGACGCAGGGCTAAAGACTGAAAAGGACATGGGGACTCTGCATATGCCTGCTATGATCCAGCAGATGGCTGGGAAAATTGAGCTAGGGGTGACCAAAACAGTGCTGGTACCATGTTCCCTAGTGACAGCTGCTGCAGGGTTGCCCAGGGAAACTTCCAAGGAGCTTGCAGTGTTGGAGCAGAGAGTTTCCCAGGTCAGCTATGGAGCTGCCCAAATAGGCAAAAGTGCCCCTTTACAGAGAGCGGGTGCTGTGAAGAGTTGCTCAGAGGTTATGGTGGCTCATAGACAACCCACAAAAGCAGTAGCTATGTCAACACATAATGAGAATATTGATGGTCATGCTGACAATAGTGTTGGCCAATGTGATGTGATTGGTGATTATAATGCTGAAAAATGTGTTTCCTGTAATGTTACGACTGAGCCACACAGTGAGAGAGTGTGGGCGCAGCCCCACAACCCTACGTGTAGCCCAGTAGGCAAGGGGTTAATTCAGCCTGCAAAAGTTGAGGGTACAAAGCTGAATGTGTCTGTAGTGCCACCAGAAAAAGGTGTTCAAAATGGTGTGCTGCACCAAGCTTTAGGTGAAGCATCACCCCAATGCAACGTTGATAAAAGTGTGGTGTTACAAAATGATGTATATAGAAGTGAGGAATGTGCAGTTAAAGCTAATGAATCCCAGGTTTCTGTGAGGCTTTCTACAGCAGGTGATGCAACGCTGTGGAACACCCATGGTGGAACCACAATGGACTGGGACAGCTGGGCCAAACAATTGCTAGCCATGCTGGGTAAGGCTAACTTAAGTAACAAGGGTGTGGACACAACTGCTATGCCAGACAGGGGGATCGCAGAGCCGCTGGTGGTTGAGGGCGTCTTGGTCCCTGCAAAGGTTGCTGCCCTCCCCTCTGAAGAAACAGTTCAGGGCACTGGCATCGCAGATGTGTTGTCCACAGCCCCACAGCTAAATGATATTGAGTATCAAAGTGATAGTGTGACTTGTAATGACCTGCAGAGGCTCACCAACACTGGTGCAGAATGGATAAGTGTGAGACATGTGTCTGACAGCTCTCCAGGGGAACAACAGGCCGTGATGATGAGTACCTCCAAGGAGGATGAGGTCTCTTCAAATGTCTCACCCTCTCAACCTGCAGTCGCTGAGCCCCTCCATGTCTTGGACAGGGTAGAAGACCCTAGAAAGTTCTGGTGTTTAGACATGGGATGTTTAGAGATGACCGAAACCTTACTGGAAATGCTAGAGTTGGTAAAAATGAACTCGCTGTATACTTGAGTATCTCCACCGCAGTTGGACCAGGTGGTGCTGCGTAGCACCAATGGGTGGAGCCAGGTGGTACAGGCAGTGCTGGGAAACCATGACCAACAGTGGAATTGGTGGGACCAATGGTTAACCATTTGGCACAGGATCTCCAGATTCTCTGTGAGCGTACTTCTAGTTATTGATTGGTATGGAAGGCACGCGAGAGAACTGCTTGAGATATCAGAGGTCTCTCCGTCTGGGGCGGTGACTAGAAAAATCTCTGCTGGTGTGGTCCGAGGTGCGGCGGAGCAGTGGTCAGTAGAGGGCGCAGATACTGCCTTACCCGCTAGGCCTCATGAGAAGGAAGGGCCCAGAATGGACTCAGCAGTAGCAGAGATGCTTTCTGTCACTGGCCCAGGGGTACAAGTTAAGGTGCCCGGAGACACTATGGGAGAAAGTGTTAATGTTGGTTGCCGTAACAATGTAATGTGTACACCTGGAAAAAATGGTTTATGCTTGGGTCAGGGTAGTTTGTTAGAACAGGTACCCATGGAGTGTTTGACAATGGGTGAGGTGGAGCTGTGCTATGGTCCCGTCGGACGTAGTCCCTCCTCAGGTCTTCTTCTAACAAACACTGAATTGGAAAGCACTGATGATATGGAAAGCTGTGATCTGTTAAGAGTTCGTTCTGTAAACAATGATTTGGTTGCATGGGTACCAAGAAAAACTGTTTTGAACCTGAAATACCGATGGTGAAGGGTAAAATGGGTATTTGTAAGTTGAAAGGAGGGCTCAAGGAAGGCAGAGTTCCCCCAAGAAAAGTGAATAAGCCCAGGGACCCCAAAAGAAGAGGAAGGCTGAGTATAGGACAATATAGGAACCTGTTAAGATCCAGGGGGGAATGTTTCTGGAAGCGCACCCGGAAAAAGGGTTGGGCCTACGTGGCTGACAGCCAGCACAGAGGTGTCCCAACCATCATGATGGGTGCTGGTGTTCCTCCCTCCGGATCGAAACAAAGGGGGGGGATATGTGACAGAGCGAGGCTCTGTCCCTATGAAATTAGAGGTAAAGGAGACACAGAGTTTGCATATCTGCGGACTGCAAGACTACAGAGTGTAGAGTTTAAATGGAGAAAACTGCTCTGTCAGTTTTCTCCAGGTTTTGCTAGCTCCAGATGGGATTCTGTAGTTTGGAGATCCCTGAGAGTTATGGGTGGGACGGGATCTCCAACCCTGTGTCCGGGTCTTGAGGCTAGCGAGCAGGGTGTGTGCCCAGCTGCACACAGCCCATATAACGAGGGGATTTGTGTAGGATGGTGGTGTGTGAGCAGCTTGCTGCTTGAAGCTGTGCATGTCCAAAGCTGTGTGAAGGACTTGAAGCTGTGTGCGTCCAAGGAGCCGTGTGCTGTGTGTCGAAGGGTTGGAAGCTGTGTGCGTCCAAGCAGTTTGTTGGACGGGGCAAGTACCTATAGCAGCAGTACTGCTGAAGAGTAGCCAGGTGGGCTAGCATTTTCGTTCTGATTTTGCTGTATTTAATTTAAGCTTGGACCCCTGCGTGGGATTACTGGATGGACTAATATTTTGTTTTCTTCTAATAAACGTGGGCTACCAGGCCCTTAACCATACACGCCTGACTGATGTGGACTAAAAAATGCATCTACCAATTGAGCTAATCACCCCAATGTCACACTTGATAGTATCAATCAATGAACTATGGACTGGAAAAACTCTAGATTTTTTCTTATGCAATCCTTTATACATGAGATCATGTTTGGATAACTGAACCTCCTCCTCTTTCAATTCAAGAGTAGTATAGATGGCCTGCAATAAGTCATCCACATCCTCTACAGATAACTTAAATCTCAAGAATGGATTCTCTATCTCTGGGCTCTATATCTAACCCTGATTCTTCAGGACAAGAACGGGTAGATCTGACCTCAGCCTCAGTGTCTTCACTGTCTGCCTGCTGCGGAGTGCTCTTCAAATGTCTCACCCTCTCAACCTGCAGTCGCTGAGCCCCTCCATGTCTTGGACAGGGTAGAAGACCCTAGAAAGTTCTGGTGTTTAGACATGGGATGTTTAGAGATGACCGAAACCTTACTGGAAATGCTAGAGTTGGTAAAAATGAACTCGCTGTATACTTGAGTATCTCCACCGCAGTTGGACCAGGTGGTGCTGCGTAGCACCAATGGGTGGAGCCAGGTGGTACAGGCAGTGCTGGGAAACCATGACCAACAGTGGAATTGGTGGGACCAATGGTTAACCATTTGGCACAGGATCTCCAGATTCTCTGTGAGCGTACTTCTAGTTATTGATTGGTATGGAAGGCACGCGAGAGAACTGCTTGAGATATCAGAGGTCTCTCCGTCTGGGGCGGTGACTAGAAAAATCTCTGCTGGTGTGGTCCGAGGTGCGGCGGAGCAGTGGTCAGTAGAGGGCGCAGATACTGCCTTACCCGCTAGGCCTCATGAGAAGGAAGGGCCCAGAATGGACTCAGCAGTAGCAGAGATGCTTTCTGTCACTGGCCCAGGGGTACAAGTTAAGGTGCCCGGAGACACTATGGGAGAAAGTGTTAATGTTGGTTGCCGTAACAATGTAATGTGTACACCTGGAAAAAATGGTTTATGCTTGGGTCAGGGTAGTTTGTTAGAACAGGTACCCATGGAGTGTTTGACAATGGGTGAGGTGGAGCTGTGCTATGGTCCCGTCGGACGTAGTCCCTCCTCAGGTCTTCTTCTAACAAACACTGAATTGGAAAGCACTGATGATATGGAAAGCTGTGATCTGTTAAGAGTTCGTTCTGTAAACAATGATTTGGTTGCATGGGTACCAAGAAAAACTGTTTTGAACCTGAAATACCGATGGTGAAGGGTAAAATGGGTATTTGTAAGTTGAAAGGAGGGCTCAAGGAAGGCAGAGTTCCCCCAAGAAAAGTGAATAAGCCCAGGGACCCCAAAAGAAGAGGAAGGCTGAGTATAGGACAATATAGGAACCTGTTAAGATCCAGGGGGGAATGTTTCTGGAAGCGCACCCGGAAAAAGGGTTGGGCCTACGTGGCTGACAGCCAGCACAGAGGTGTCCCAACCATCATGATGGGTGCTGGTGTTCCTCCCTCCGGATCGAAACAAAGGGGGGGGATATGTGACAGAGCGAGGCTCTGTCCCTATGAAATTAGAGGTAAAGGAGACACAGAGTTTGCATATCTGCGGACTGCAAGACTACAGAGTGTAGAGTTTAAATGGAGAAAACTGCTCTGTCAGTTTTCTCCAGGTTTTGCTAGCTCCAGATGGGATTCTGTAGTTTGGAGATCCCTGAGAGTTATGGGTGGGACGGGATCTCCAACCCTGTGTCCGGGTCTTGAGGCTAGCGAGCAGGGTGTGTGCCCAGCTGCACACAGCCCATATAACGAGGGGATTTGTGTAGGATGGTGGTGTGTGAGCAGCTTGCTGCTTGAAGCTGTGCATGTCCAAAGCTGTGTGAAGGACTTGAAGCTGTGTGCGTCCAAGGAGCCGTGTGCTGTGTGTCGAAGGGTTGGAAGCTGTGTGCGTCCAAGCAGTTTGTTGGACGGGGCAAGTACCTATAGCAGCAGTACTGCTGAAGAGTAGCCAGGTGGGCTAGCATTTTCGTTCTGATTTTGCTGTATTTAATTTAAGCTTGGACCCCTGCGTGGGATTACTGGATGGACTAATATTTTGTTTTCTTCTAATAAACGTGGGCTACCAGGCCCTTAACCATACACGCCTGACTGATGTGGACTAAAAAATGCATCTACCAATTGAGCTAATCACCCCAATGTCACACTTGATAGTATCAATCAATGAACTATGGACTGGAAAAACTCTAGATTTTTTCTTATGCAATCCTTTATACATGAGATCATGTTTGGATAACTGAACCTCCTCCTCTTTCAATTCAAGAGTAGTATAGATGGCCTGCAATAAGTCATCCACATCCTCTACAGATAACTTAAATCTCAAGAATGGATTCTCTATCTCTGGGCTCTATATCTAACCCTGATTCTTCAGGACAAGAACGGGTAGATCTGACCTCAGCCTCAGTGTCTTCACTGTCTGCCTGCTGCGGAGTGCTCTTCAAATGTCTCACCCTCTCAACCTGCAGTCGCTGAGCCCCTCCATGTCTTGGACAGGGTAGAAGACCCTAGAAAGTTCTGGTGTTTAGACATGGGATGTTTAGAGATGACCGAAACCTTACTGGAAATGCTAGAGTTGGTAAAAATGAACTCGCTGTATACTTGAGTATCTCCACCGCAGTTGGACCAGGTGGTGCTGCGTAGCACCAATGGGTGGAGCCAGGTGGTACAGGCAGTGCTGGGAAACCATGACCAACAGTGGAATTGGTGGGACCAATGGTTAACCATTTGGCACAGGATCTCCAGATTCTCTGTGAGCGTACTTCTAGTTATTGATTGGTATGGAAGGCACGCGAGAGAACTGCTTGAGATATCAGAGGTCTCTCCGTCTGGGGCGGTGACTAGAAAAATCTCTGCTGGTGTGGTCCGAGGTGCGGCGGAGCAGTGGTCAGTAGAGGGCGCAGATACTGCCTTACCCGCTAGGCCTCATGAGAAGGAAGGGCCCAGAATGGACTCAGCAGTAGCAGAGATGCTTTCTGTCACTGGCCCAGGGGTACAAGTTAAGGTGCCCGGAGACACTATGGGAGAAAGTGTTAATGTTGGTTGCCGTAACAATGTAATGTGTACACCTGGAAAAAATGGTTTATGCTTGGGTCAGGGTAGTTTGTTAGAACAGGTACCCATGGAGTGTTTGACAATGGGTGAGGTGGAGCTGTGCTATGGTCCCGTCGGACGTAGTCCCTCCTCAGGTCTTCTTCTAACAAACACTGAATTGGAAAGCACTGATGATATGGAAAGCTGTGATCTGTTAAGAGTTCGTTCTGTAAACAATGATTTGGTTGCATGGGTACCAAGAAAAACTGTTTTGAACCTGAAATACCGATGGTGAAGGGTAAAATGGGTATTTGTAAGTTGAAAGGAGGGCTCAAGGAAGGCAGAGTTCCCCCAAGAAAAGTGAATAAGCCCAGGGACCCCAAAAGAAGAGGAAGGCTGAGTATAGGACAATATAGGAACCTGTTAAGATCCAGGGGGGAATGTTTCTGGAAGCGCACCCGGAAAAAGGGTTGGGCCTACGTGGCTGACAGCCAGCACAGAGGTGTCCCAACCATCATGATGGGTGCTGGTGTTCCTCCCTCCGGATCGAAACAAAGGGGGGGGATATGTGACAGAGCGAGGCTCTGTCCCTATGAAATTAGAGGTAAAGGAGACACAGAGTTTGCATATCTGCGGACTGCAAGACTACAGAGTGTAGAGTTTAAATGGAGAAAACTGCTCTGTCAGTTTTCTCCAGGTTTTGCTAGCTCCAGATGGGATTCTGTAGTTTGGAGATCCCTGAGAGTTATGGGTGGGACGGGATCTCCAACCCTGTGTCCGGGTCTTGAGGCTAGCGAGCAGGGTGTGTGCCCAGCTGCACACAGCCCATATAACGAGGGGATTTGTGTAGGATGGTGGTGTGTGAGCAGCTTGCTGCTTGAAGCTGTGCATGTCCAAAGCTGTGTGAAGGACTTGAAGCTGTGTGCGTCCAAGGAGCCGTGTGCTGTGTGTCGAAGGGTTGGAAGCTGTGTGCGTCCAAGCAGTTTGTTGGACGGGGCAAGTACCTATAGCAGCAGTACTGCTGAAGAGTAGCCAGGTGGGCTAGCATTTTCGTTCTGATTTTGCTGTATTTAATTTAAGCTTGGACCCCTGCGTGGGATTACTGGATGGACTAATATTTTGTTTTCTTCTAATAAACGTGGGCTACCAGGCCCTTAACCATACACGCCTGACTGATGTGGACTAAAAAATGCATCTACCAATTGAGCTAATCACCCCAATGTCACACTTGATAGTATCAATCAATGAACTATGGACTGGAAAAACTCTAGATTTTTTCTTATGCAATCCTTTATACATGAGATCATGTTTGGATAACTGAACCTCCTCCTCTTTCAATTCAAGAGTAGTATAGATGGCCTGCAATAAGTCATCCACATCCTCTACAGATAACTTAAATCTCAAGAATGGATTCTCTATCTCTGGGCTCTATATCTAACCCTGATTCTTCAGGACAAGAACGGGTAGATCTGACCTCAGCCTCAGTGTCTTCACTGTCTGCCTGCTGCGGAGTGCTGATGGCCGTTTTCAGTGAAGACGGACCCTCAGCTGGAGTCTGGAGCTTGTCAATAAGCGTTCTAAAGGAACTGAAGGTGGATGCAAGCTCATCTCTGACAGAAGCAAGCATCTCCTGACAAGAGGCAACCGGGTCATGTTTTACATGGCCCTCTATACAGTTGCGACAAACTGCTTTGCTCCAAGAGGAGCTCAATTTGTTTGCACGCACCGCACATTTCCTTTTAGGTGGCACTGCCTGAGCCTTCTCCTGGGTCTTGATCTGTAAGACTAAAAATAAACTACCCCAAGGGAGACTCTCAGCCACCCGGACACTCTGAAACACTGCGTGCAGGAGGGAGGAAATGTGTCCCCATAACCCACTACTATAGAGAGGGGAGGGGAAGGGAACACAGGGACAGCAAAAAAGTGACACCACACTTCAGGCTTATCTGTGAGGTGCTGGTGTCGGCACTGCGTCGACTGGCTGTGCAGGAACTGCAGACTGATCCATGCTGCCCCTCTTTAGCTTTCCACAGCCTGGCTGCTTTCACACCAAAAAAAACTACCAGCGGCCAGCGTCTCCTGTTCGCGCCGCTTAAGGAGACTGGAACCGGCATCTCTGGCGATGATGTCATATGTCCCAGAAGTGCCTCCTGGGCACTTCCTGTGGGCCAGCTTGGAGCGCAGAGGCTCCGCCCCTTCGAGCGCTGCCACTTCCTGCTTCTCCTCACACCGACCAGCCACGCTGTGGGTGAGGAAAGGAAACCGCTGCTCTCATAGAACAAAAAGGTGCTTGGGAAGTGACATCATGTCGGTCATGGCCCTCTCCAGGCACAGAGCAACAGAAGCCAGCAGTACAACCAACCTCCCCAGCGGTGTGATGCTTCTGGCAGAAGAGAAGGTTAGTGACATGCCCCAAATAACCATGCAGAGCCCCTGCTCATGAGACCTAGGGGACTAGGTTCCAGGAACATGTTACCCCCCGTCTGGAGGAAACATTAATAACTGACGCAGGGCCTGGAGGACCGCCCTTTTATCGGCGGGGGGTAACGTGGTAGGAGGAACTCAAGGTCTCATGGGCTGTCCTGGAAGACGCTTTGAGAAAAATCAAGCCTTTACAATAACTTTATTAAAGCAAGTGATGTAGTCACCCTAACTGCTAACTGATGCATTTCACCCTATAGTGAGTCTCAATGGGATAATTATGTCATCTATAGTTAAACCTCAGTTGCGGTCGAAATGCATCAGCTGATGTTAGCAAAGGGATGTCTTCAATATTTACCTCTAGATGTCAAGAACAAAATGGATTGCCTACTGGCTTGTTATATGTTATTTTTTATAGCAATTCCAGTTTTCCTACTGGTTATTATAGCTATGCCACTCTTCTATCCACCCCTAGGATCTCAATCCTGTTGTTCTAACAAGAGGAATCTACAGGTCTCAGCACGACAGTGAAGACTGTGGGGGTGGGGGGACACAAGGCCTGATGTTGGCTGGAACCCATGGTTGGCAGTAAGAATGAGCTCAGGTGCATTTGCAACGAACCCGCCAGGAAGCTGGCACTGCACACAGCGTATCATAGGCAGCACGAGTATGTGCAGCTGCCGGTTGAGAAATGCCTCACTGCCTATGATTGGAAATGTGCGGTGATGGGTTCCTGGGTTCAAGCTGAACACATCCGAGCATCACTAGTTGGCAGTAAATGACAACAGAGCAAATTTAGGAGACTGCAACATGCATTAGTGCAGATGTCTTTTTGTGTGCTCAAATCCATTTCTTATGGGTTTGAAACACACATTCACACAACATTGCGTCAGAGAACAAGTGTGTATATATTGCTGTGGTGCTTTAGTGTCATGCATTTTTGATACATGGATGTGTGCTGCGGGCCCACTGGAAAAGAATGAGTACCCAAAACGCGTGCACAAGTGAGCAAAGCAAGGCCTTACATAGGTGTTAATGTGCTCTTAAAAGGGAAACGAGGGAAATAGGGAAGGGTTACCAAGGGACATAAAAGAAGAAGTCTAGAAGCAAGTCAAATGTGTCCTTTAGCCACATACCGGAAAGAACAAAGAAGCTCTGGCAACTTCCAGAAAATCTGGACAGAGAATTGCATTTTGTGCTTCCAATGGTCATTTCTGCTGAATACCCTGTAATACAATCAAACAAATCATGTTTACATCAATACATGAAGAAAAAGAAGCAACAACTGCAAGAGTCCATTCACACAGGGGCAACACGACTTCCAGTGAGACTTTGGGAGGCAACTTGGACACGACTTGAGTATGAATCACAGCACGACTTGAAGTTGCCTCCAGGACAGGGGACTTTGCCAGTGGCCAATCACATAATAATCAGCTCTGTGGGAGGGAGGGGTTTGCCTAGAAAACAATTTTTACTTCCTGGAAAATTACTTCAGTTAAGACAGGGGATCCGACTTGGAGGCAACTTCCATTGAAATCAATGGGTACAAATTGCCTAGAAGTCAGATTGAAGTAGTACAGGAACCTTTTCGGAAGTTGGAGCGACTTCAGTAGTGTACATTAAGATGGCTCTCATTCACTTACATTGATTTTATCATGTTACGTGACTTGAGGTAACTTGGGACGACTTCAAGTCGGATCCAAAGTTGCCCCTGTGTGAATGGACTCTGAGGAAGCAAAAAGTAATCAGGACTAGAGGTAGACCGATATATCGGCCAATATTTGGCATTTTTTTTTATTAATCTGCATCGGCCGATTGTGCTGATAAAAAAGCCGATTACATGTTCAGCGCGACTTGCAAAAGACTTCTGTAATAGAAGTCAATGTAAGTTGCCTGAAGACATCAATGAATGACTTTCATCCTCTCTGGGCAGTCTGCCAAAAAAAGATCAAAGAGATACAATGTTTCTTCTTCAATGGACTGAGCTCTGTGTGTAGAAGTTCTCAGTTTAACCATTTAACCACTTAAGGACTAGGCCTCTTTTTCAGATTTGGTGTTTACATGTTTAAAACAGTTTTTTTTGCTAGAAAATTACTTAGAACCCCCAAACATTTATATTGTTTTTTTTCTAACACCCTAGAGAATAAAATGGCGGTCATTGAAATACTTTTTTTCACACCGTATTTGCGCAGCGGTCTTACAAGCGCACTTTTTTTGGAAAAAATTCACTTTTTTGAATAAAAAAAAATAAGACAACAGTAAAATTAGACCAATTTTTTTTTATATTGTGAAAGATAATGTTACACCGAGTAAATTGATACCCAACATGTCATGCTTCAAAATTGCGCCCGCTCGTGGAATGGCGTCAAACTTTTAGCCTCAAAAATCTCCATAAGCGACATTTAAAAAAATCTACGGGTTGCATCTTTTGCGTTACAGAGGAGGTCTAGGGCTAGAATTATTGCTCTCGCTCTACTGATCGCGGCGATACCTCACATGTGTGGTTTGACCACCGTTTTCATATGCGGGCGCTACTCACGTACGCGCTCGCTTCTGTGCGCAAGCTCGTGGTGACGGGGTGTTTTTTTTTTTTTTTTAATTTCTTATTTATTTTAATTGATTTTGTTTATTTTTACACTGTTTTAAAAAATAAAAATAAACAATGGATCACTTTTATTCCTATTACAAGGAATGTAAACATCCCTTGTAATAGAAAAAAGCATGACAGGTCCTCTGAAATATGAGATCTGGGGCCAAAAAGTCCTCAGATCTCATATTTGGACTAAAATGCAACAAAAAAATAAAAAATAAAAATAAAAAATGACATTTAAAAAAAATATACCTTTAAGAGGTATGGGCGGAAGTGACGTTTTGACGTCGCTTCCGCCCTCCTATGGTATAGAGACGAGTGGGGGCCATCTTAGCCTCACTCGTCTCCATACCCAGCAGTGTGCAGGACCCGATCGCCTCCGCCGCTACCGACGGCTCCGGTAAGCGGCGGAAGGGCGGTGGGAGGGGGGGTGGCACCTCTCCCGCCGCCGATAGCGGTGATCTTGCAGCGAATCCACCGCGGAGACCACCGGCGCCTGAAGAGATGGATATCTCGGTTGTGGCAGCAGCTGCTGCCGTTACCAAGATATCCCTCTTCAAAAGTAGGACGTACATCGGCGTGCGCTGGTCGTTAAGTGGTTAAAGACTAAATCTTTTCTGACACTTGATGCTTAAAAGTAAAAATCCTGTATTTTCTGCTAGAAAATCACTCAGAAATCCCCCCTAAAAATTATATATTTTTAGCAGAGACCCTAGGGAATAAAATAGCGGTTGTTGCAATATTTTATGTGACGCGGTATTTGCTCAGAGGTCTTTCAAACGCAATTATTTTGGAAAAAATACAACAGTAAAGTTAGCCCTCGTTTTTTTCGTCCAAATTTTTGAGTACCTGTTTTTGTGTATTTAATACATAGTTTTGTTTTTTTTTTATCTAAATTATACATACAAGTGAACTGATTGGAGGTTTGTTTTGTTTAATAAATGTGTAAGAAATTTTCTGCATCACTTATTAAGGCTGCTTTCACACTGGAGCAGGCAGGCGTTGACGGTAAAACGCTGCTAGTTTTAGCAACGATTTACCGTTATTTTAGCCCCGCTATACAGTTGCTAGCGGGGCAGTGAAGCGCTGCTGCAGTGAATCGCATGCAAACGCTTCAGCAGTGGTGCCCATTCATTTCAATGGGCAGGAGTGGTGGAGGAGCGTTTTACACCGCTCCAAAGATGCGGCTTGCAGGATTTTTTTCTTTTTAACATCCTGCCAGCACATCTCCTCATTGTGAAAGCACTCGGGCTTTCACACAGACTGCAGGGGAGCCATTTTGAAGGCAATTTATAGGCACTATTTTTAGCCCAAAATCGCCTGAAAAATGCCCCAGTGTGAAAGGTGTCCAACTTAGATTTTATGAGATGAAGGGAAAAAATTTTTTAAAAAAGGGAAAAAATAAAATAAAAATCGGCCTAACATATCGGCCCATAAAAAACTCGACATCATATATCGGCCATCGGCCGCTGCAATTTCGAAATATCAGCATCGGCATCAGCCAGAGAAAAACCCATATCGGTCGACCTCTAATCAGGACCGTGACGACCATAACAGTCTCAATGATCAAAAATAAAAAAGTAGAAATACAGTACAAGAAAAAGGTCTACTACATTTTACGGTTCTTTTACACTGATCTGTTTTTGTTTGTTTTTTTGCAATCTTTGAGTCACATGTCAAAGTGTCACAGGTATATGATTGGAGTCAGGAGTCCAGAAAATCTGACAAAAATGCATATGCATTTTAACAATGGAATGGGGTGAAAGTGCCTTAATTCTATTTACAAAGTACCCTGGTGTTTTTAATCACTAATTTTTGCTATATTTTGACACTTTAAAAGACTTTTCCACCATTTTCCCAATACTTTTTTACAACATATTTGGCTACCTGACTTGGTAAATTCATTGGACGTAAATGTGGCAGCACGAAGGTGTGCATTAATATCGTGCTGCCCAGTGGCGGCTGGTGAAGTTTTAGGATGGGGGGCGCAAGACCATGCCCCTCAGATTTGGCCCCTCCCACTTCTCACAAGCCACACCCCTTAGCGAATCAACATCATATACCAGGCTGCACATTATACACTGGGCTCTGCTAAAGCAGATGAATCATGCCTATCTTGTGTATAACCATATCAGGCTCCTTTTCTGCAACCTGTAAATCGCACATATTTGAAATCTGAAACCTGTAAATCACACATGTCTGCATTCTGCAACCTGTAAATTGCACATATCTGCATTCTGTAAATCGCACATAACTACGTTCTGCAACCTGTAAATTGCCCATATCTGCATTCTGCAACATGTAAATCGCACACATCTGCATTCTGTAAATCGCACATATCTGCATTCTGTAAATGGCATTCTGTAAATCGCACATATCTGCATTCTGTAAATCACACATCTGTATTTTGTAAATCACATTCTGTGAATCACACATATCTGCATTCTGTGAATCGCACATATCTGCATTCTGTAAATTGCAAATATCTGCAACCTGTAAATAGCATATATCTGCATTCTTTAAATCGCATTCTGTAAATTGCACATATCTACAACCTGTAAAATCGCACATATCTACAACCTGTAAATTGCACATATATCTACAACCTGTAAATCGCACATATCTACAACCTGTAAATTGCACATATCTACAACATGCAAATCGCATATATATATACAACCTGTAAATAGCACATATCTGCATTCTGGAAATCGCATTCTGTAAATTGCACATATCTACAACCTGTAAATCGCACATATCTACAACATGCAAATCGCACATATCTACAACATGCAAATCGCACATACCTACAACCTGTAAATCGCACATATCTACAACCTGTGAATAGCACATATCTGCATTCTGTAAATCGCTCATATCTACAACCTGTAAATTGCACATATCTAACATGCAAATCGCACATATCTACAACCTGTAAATCTTGTTGGGGGGCAGGTATGGGGGTTAATGCTGCCGACCACGCAGCATTAACCCCCATACCTGCCCCCCCACCACACAAGATTTAAAAAAAGGGTTAATATCGGTGGTCGGCAGCATTAACCCCCCACCCCGCCCCCGCTAAACAAGATTTTAAAAATAAGGGTTATTATCGGTGGTCGGCAGCATACCCCCCCCCCCCCCCCGGCAAGATTTAAAAAAAAAAGGGGTTATTATTAATAACCCTTTTTTAAAAGCTTCTTTGGGGGGGGTATGCTGCCGGTCACTGATAACACTATTTCTTTAAATCTTGTTTAGCAGGGGGTGGGGGGGGGGGTTGGGGTATGCTGCCGAGTGCGACCACCATAAGATAGATCGATGTTTTTTTACTACATAGGAGGGGGGGGGGGCGGGCGCCCCCTATGGACGGGCCTCCACTGGTGCTGCCACACATATACATAAAGTGCATCCAGAAAGTATTCACAGCGCTTCACATTTTGCTATATTACAGCCTTATTCCAAAATGGATTAAATTCATTATTTTCCTCAAAATTCGACAAACAATAGACCATAATGAAAATGTGAAAGAAGTTTGTTTGAAATCTTTCCAAATGTATTAAAAATAGAAAACGAAAAAAAATCCCATGTACAGGACACACAAAATTCAGCTCAGGTGCATCCTGTTTCCACTGATCCTCCTTGGATGTTTCTTCAACTTGATTGGACTCCACCTGTGGTAAATTCAGGTGATTGGACATGATTAGGAAAGGCACACACCTGTCTATATATGGTCACACAGTTAAAGAGGAGGTAAACCCTGATGGGTTCACTTCCTCTTTCATTCCCTGCAAAGGCAAAGCATAATGGACTACTATGCATCGCATAGTAGCCCCTTATGTGTCACTTACCTGACACAGGAGCCAGCGATGTCACCGCTGTCCCCTGTAGTCCGGCGCATCCATCTTTTCGGTGGGGTCTTGCAGCTCCGCCGCTGTCATTCGGCGGAGCCGCGATGACGTCACTCCTGTGCAAGCGCACGGGAGCCAACACGCGCGGCAGCTCCATTGTTGGAAATGCCGCGCTCAGTGCGCCTGCACGCCGCTGTCTACGGCGCATGTGCCGTAGACAGCTGTGCCTGTCTTCGGGCAAATATCTCCTAAACCGTATAGGTTTAGGAGATATTTCTTGGACCTACAGGTAAGCCTTAATCTAGGCTTACCTGTAGGTCAAAGTGGTTTGTAAGGGTTTACAACCACTTTAACAGTGCATGTAAGGTCCGGTTCATACTGAGGCAGCACGACTGCCTCAGGCGACCTGGACACGACCGCTGCGGCAACTTGCAAAACTAATTCTGTATAGAAGTCAATGCAAGTTGCCCACAAAGTCGTACAGGACTTGTGACGCTCTGATTAGAACGGTTCCATTGTACAGAACTTGTCAGGCGGCTAAGTTGCCTGACAAGTCGTCCCAGTGTGAACCAACCCTCAGAGCGCAAAACATGCCATGAAGTCAAAGGAAATGTCTGTAAACCTCCAAGACAGGATTCTATTGAGGCACAGATCTGGGGAAGGGTACCGGAAAATTTCCCAATAAGCACAGTGGCCTCCATCATCCGTAAATGGAAGAAGTTTACTCTTACTCTTCGTAGAGCGGGCCATCTGGCCAAACTGAGCGATCGGGAGAGAAAGGCCTTAGTCAGGGAGGGTGATCAAGAACCCGATGGTCACTTTCAAACTTCCAGAAGAACAACCAGACAGAGGCCACTTCTCAGTAAAAGGCACATCAAAGCCCGCAGGGCATTTGTCAAAGGGCACCAGAAGGACTCTTAGACCATGAGAAACAAATTCTCTGGTCTGATGAAACAAAGACTGAACTCTCTGGCCTGAGTAACAAGCATCATGTCTGAAGGAAACCAGGCACCGCTCATCACCTGGCCAATACCATCCCTACAGTAGAGCATCATGGAGGCAGCATCATTTTGTGGAGATGTTTTGCAGCAGGAACTGGGAGACTAGTCAGGATTAAGGGAAAGATGAATGCAGCAATTACAGAGACATCCTTGATGAAAACCTGCTCCAGAGCGCTCTAGACCTCAGACTGGGGCAAAGGTTCATCCTCCAACAGGACAACGACCCTAAGCACACAGCATAGATAACAGAGGAGTGGTTATGAGACAACTCTGTGAATGTCCTTGAGTGGCCCAGCCAGAGCCAAGACATGAACCCGATTGAACATCTCTGGAGAGATCTGAAAATAGATGTGCACCGACACTCCCCATCTAACCTCATGGAGCTTGAGAGCTCCTGCAAACAAGAGTGGGAGAAACTGCCCAAAAATAGGTGTGCCAAGCTTGTAGCATCATACTGGGCAAAATTTTCTTTAGGCCCCCACTCCCAGCCTCCACTCAGACATAAGAAAAATAGCAGCTAGACTCAAAATCTGTTTACTGCAGGCAGCAATTGGTAGCTAAAGGTTACAGAGTACCATTATGGCTCACTGACTGATTGCTAGAGGTTACAGCACATTAACTGTGCTTGCTCACTGATCGGTTGCTAGACGTTACTGCACAAAATTACTGCTTACCCATTGGTTGCTAGATGTTACTGCACATCATTATTGCAATGATGGTTGGCTACAGATTACAGCAGATCATTATTGTTCAGTGCTTGGCTGCTGAAGGTTACTGCACATCATTACCACTCACTGGTTGCTAGAAGTCACTGCACATTATTAATGCTCCCTAATTGGTCACTAGAGGTTACAGCACATCATTACAGCTCACTGATTGCTGGAGGTTACAGCACGTGATTACAACCCGCTGATTGGTTGCTTAAGGTTATAGCACATCATCTCACTGCCTGTACACCACAGACTGCAGAGCTAACAGGATCCACCAATAAACCAAAAGTTCTAGAACTAGTTATTAGCAATGAGGGCTGAGGGATGTGCTGTGTATGGAGTGCAAGGTTGAGTGGTGCGCTTTGTACGGAATGCAGGGTTCAGAGGTGAGATATGTATGGAGTGCAAGGTTCAGAGGTGCGCTGTGTACGGAGTGCAAGGTTCAGAGGTGCGCTGTGTATGGAGTGCAAGGTTCAGAGGTGCGCTTTGTATGGAGGGCATGGTTGAAAGGTGCGTTAAATATGGCGTATAGAGTTGAAAGGTGTGCTGTGTATGGCGTGCAGACTTGAGGGGGTGCACTGTGTACAGATTGCAGGCTTGAGGGGGTGCGCTGTGTACGGAGTGCAGGCTTGAGGGGGTGCGCTGTGTACTGAGTGCAGGCTTGAGAGGGTGCGCTGTGTACTGAGTGCAGGCTTGAGAGGGTGCACTGTGTACTGAGTGCAGGCTTGAGAGGGTGCGCTGTGCACTGAGTGCAGGCTTGAGAGGGTGCGCTGTGCACTGAGTGCAGGCTTGAGAGGGTGTGCTGTGTAAGGAGTGCAGGCTTGAGGAGGTGCACTGTGTACGGAGTGCAGGCTTGAGGGGGTGCGCTGTGTACAGAGTGCAGGCTTGAGGGGGTGCGCTGTGTACAGTGTGCAGGCTTGAGGAGGTGCGCTGTGTACGGAGTGCAGGCTTGAGGGGGTGCGCTGTGAAGAGTGCAGGCTTGAGGGTTTACATCTGTCTACATCTCCCCATCTGTGTACTTAGTGTCCATGCAGGTTGCTAGTCAGGAGGGGCTTCTGCCTGTGTGGATGCCTCATCCTCTTCCCCCTGGCCCAGGTTTCCTCCAGTGTGCAGGATTAGAGTGCTGGGGTCCGCATTGCAGCACACTGACAGGCAGGAGAAGCGGCTGCAGAAGTCCAGGCTGTGGGCTAAAAGGACGGACAGAGCTGGGATCCTGGTGTTGGGAGTAATGGAGAGGATACCTCGCCTGCCCTCCTTTTCTCCCTCTCTGCACAGTCACTGGCTGTCCTCTCCAATCCCTGGGATGGATAGTGTTCACTTTAGTGCTCTCACCACTGGAGCCTAAGCTGGGACTTCGCTACAAAAGTTCTCCCCCTCTTTCTCCTAGACTGCACAGCACAGGAGATGAAACTGCGACCTTCTAAATGTTGCGCCCGGGGCAACGGTTCCCCTTGCCCCCACCTTACATCACTGCCTGCAGAGTATTCAGGACCTGGACCCACCAGAATGAAGCATCGGCTGTGAGAGGAATGTAAGAGGTGACCACACCACCAGCCCCGCCAACCATCCTGCTTGCCAAGCGAGAAGCTGCAGAGCGCCCCCTGTCTTCCAGATCCAGGAATGTGTGCACAGGAGAACCTGAAACTCAGGAAGAAGACCACACTACTGTCCTGGCCTCATGGGTACTGCTAGGCTGGCCTGATGGGCACTGCTGGGCTGGCCTGATGGGTACTGCTGGGCAGGATTGTTCTTTCTGTGCACAGACACCAACAGATTGATATACTTGACCTTGTCACCCCTCATAAATTCCCCCTGACCCTATTATGGAGGACTGACGTCATTTTCTAGTGATAATAAAGAATTTAAGCCACATAAAGTTATAATTTAGATCAAAAAGGTTTTCTCTCGGTGTATTACCAGTATACACACAGTACCAGTCTGGGGCACGTCATATTAACAGAATTAGCAGACAGCATAGACTGGAGGAGGCGCCGACTCCATAGACCGGCAGCCAATAGGAATCCAGGAACGTGTCTGCCCCACGTCTTGCAAGGAACAGCTCTGAGCGCAGACAGGAGCCAGTAGGGCGGGCTCTACCAGGAAGGCATTAGTGATGTCCAGTTCATGAACGAATCGTTCTTTTGAACCGGTTCTTTTTAGTGAACTGGATGAATCGATTCTTTTCAGTGAACTGATTCGTTTGAAACAGTTCACTCTGCACTCAGTACATAGCAGAGCAGCAGAGCTGGCAGTGGTAATATGATCCTAGAGTGAGAGAGCTCGGCCCCTCCCTGCAACCAATCAGCTGACTTCAAGCACAGTGACACTCAGGAACTGGATACAAACTTAAAACAAGAGCCAGGAGTACACAGTACACCGAGTTAAAGAATCGAACAGTACACCGAGTTAAAGAATCGTACAAGTTACCGAGTTAAAGAATCGTACAAGTTACCGAGTTAAAGAATCGTACAAGTTACCGAGTTAAAGAATCGTATCAGTTTTTAGAACCCAGTACACTGAAAGAACCACGAGTCACCACCAGTAAAACAATACACTAAACCAATGAAGTAGCAGCAGTGATCAGGTGGTACGGACAGCCTAAGGACCTTTCACACTCATGCGACTTGTCCTGCGACTTGAGACTGCAAAGTCACATGACAAGTCACACCCCATGATTTCCAACGAGTTCAGTTCATATCTGTGCGACTTCAAAGTAGTTTTTGTACTACTTTTGTCTGACTTTGATGCGACTTGTGGCAGAGACCTCAAGATTACACAAACATTGCTTCAAGTCGTGGCAAAAATCATGGCAAAAGCACTTGACTTTCAAGTCGCACAAGTGTGAAAATAGCCTTAACGATTGGATTTTACTACCAGGGGTACTTCGCCCATGGTAGTGGTAGTAAAATCTGATCATCATTCCTGCGCATGCGCTGTAAAGACTATGGGAAAATCTGATGGCTAGCAATGTTAACTGTGAAGTTGGCCCATCAGAATGCAGTTCACATGCACAAAAACCCGCTTTTCATTTAGGCTCCATTTCCACTTGTGTAACTTGTCCTGCGACTTTGTACTCTATGATTTCCAATGACTATTATTCGTATCTGTGCGACTTCAAAGTAGTCCCTGCACTACTTTGGTCCCACTTTGATGCAACTTGAGATCCATAGACCTCCGGAATACACAGGCATTGCTTTAAAGTCGCATCAAAATTGCGGCAGAATTGTGCAACTTTCAGGCTGCGTTAGCCTGAAAAGCCTGAAAGTTGCACGATTATGCCGCGACTTGAAGCCATGCCTGTGTATTCTGGAGGTTTATGGAACTCAAGTCACATTACAATGGGACCAAAGTAGTGCAGGGACTACTTTGAAGTCGCTGTGACTTGAAGTCGCACAGATATGAATGGTACTCATTGGAAATCGGGTACTTCTTGTCATGCAACTTTGCAGTCCCAAGTCGCAGGACAAGTTGCACAAGTGGAAACAGAGCCTAAATGAAAAGCGGGGTTTGTGTGCATGTGAACTGCATTCTGGGGCAACTTCACAGGTAACATTGCTATCCATCAAATTTGCGGAAACCTAGGCTCAGGGCCGGTTCGCACTGCAGCATAGTGCAAAATCGCATGCGATTTGCACTGCAGTGCAAATCACAGGCGATGTCCGTGCAATGCGATTTCAGCAATACAGATAGTATGGTTGAAATCGTATCGCATTCGGACTAAACTCGCACAGGACCCTTTTTTTGGTCCGCACCAGAATCGGATCGCATAGCACTCATGCGATCCGATTCATGTCCAAACTGACACTTCGCAGTGCGACATGCGAACTGAAATGGGGGTGCCATTAACATTGCATGACACTCCCCAGCAGTTCGCATATGTCGTTGTGAACTGTCGTGCGAGTTGGGTGCGATGCAGGAACCCGTCGTGGAATCGCAGGGTTCCCGCATCGCACAAGTGTGAACCCAGCCTAACACAGCTGTTTGTGTATCACCAAAATGCATGACACTGCGCTAATCTGACAACAATGGAATAATTGTCAATTGACAACAATTGTGCTCTGCGCCGATGAACTAAATCAAAGTAAACATTACCAGGACCTGCCAACCTTCTGTGTGAATCAGTCTTCTGATTCTACTCATTTAAGAAGGTTGAATCAGAGCTTCGGTTCACTTGCTTGTCAGTAGACTCAGCAAGTGAACCGAAGAATCGATTCATTGAATCGGTTCATTTCAGTGAGCAGTTCGAAATGAACCGATTCATTTTAAAGATCCGAACTTCCCATCACTAGAAGGCATTAGGAATCGATCACAGCACAATCGCTCTGCGCTGACTGCACCCACGTAGGTCAGTCGCTCGGTCGTCATAGCAACATTGCCTTCTACGGCTGTGCTGGGAAAATGCAGCCGCCTGATTGGCTGAGACATTGTGACGTCACAGCAAGGAGTAGCAGTCGGGAAGTATATCAGCTGCACTGTGTGCAGCCGCCTAGTGATGGGAAGTTCGGATCTTTAAAATGAATCGGTTCATTTCGAACTGCTCACTGAAATGAACCGATTCAATGAATCGATTCTTCGGTTCACTTGCTGAGTCTACTGACAAGCAAGTGAACCGAAGCTCTGATTCAACCTTCTTAAATGAGTAGAATCAGAAGACTGATTCACACAGAAGGTTGGCAGGTCCTGGTAATGTTTACTTTGATTTAGTTCATCGGCGCAGAGCACAATTGTTGTCAATTGACAATTATTCCATTGTTGTCAGATTAGCGCAGTGTCATGCATTTTGGTGATACACAAACAGCTGTGTTAGGCTGGGTTCACACTTGTGCGATGCGGGAACCCTGCGATTCCACGACGGGTTCCTGCATCGCACCCAACTCGCACGACAGTTCACAACGACATATGCGAACTGCTGGGGAGTGTCATGCAATGTTAATGGCACCCCCATTTCAGTTCGCATGTCGCACTGCGAAGTGTCAGTTTGGACATGAATCGGATCGCATGAGTGCTATGCGATCCGATTCTGGTGCGGACCAAAAAAAGGGTCCTGTGCGAGTTTAGTCCGAATGCGATACGATTTCAACCATACTATCTGTATTGCTGAAATCGCATTGCACGGACATCGCCTGTGATTTGCACTGCAGTGCAAATCGCATGCGATTTTGCACTATGCTGCAGTGCGAACCGGCCCTGAGCCTAGGTTTCCGCAAATTTGATGGATAGCAATGTTACCTGTGAAGTTGCCCCAGAATGCAGTTCACATGCACACAAACCCCGCTTTTCATTTAGGCTCTGTTTCCACTTGTGCAACTTGTCCTGCGACTTGGGACTGCAAAGTTGCATGACAAGAAGTACCCGATTTCCAATGAGTACCATTCATATCTGTGCGACTTCAAGTCACAGCGACTTCAAAGTAGTCCCTGCACTACTTTGGTCCCATTGTAATGTGACTTGAGTTCCATAAACCTCCAGAATACACAGGCATGGCTTCAAGTCGCGGCATAATCGTGCAACTTTCAGGCTTTTCAGGCTAACGCAGCCTGAAAGTTGCACAATTCTGCCGCAATTTTGATGCGACTTTAAAGCAATGCCTGTGTATTCCGGAGGTCTATGGATCTCAAGTTGCATCAAAGTGGGACCAAAGTAGTGCAGGGACTACTTTGAAGTCGCACAGATACGAATAATAGTCATTGGAAATCATAGAGTACAAAGTCGCAGGACAAGTTACACAAGTGGAAATGGAGCCTAAATGAAAAGCGGGTTTTTGTGCATGTGAACTGCATTCTGATGGGCCAACTTCACAGTTAACATTGCTAGCCATCAGATTTTCCCATAGTCTTTACAGCGCATGCGCAGGAATGATGATCAGATTTTACTACCACTACCATGGGCGAAGTACCCCTGGTAGTAAAATCCAATCGTTAAGGCTATTTTCACACTTGTGCGACTTGAAAGTCAAGTGCTTTTGCCATGATTTTTGCCACGACTTGAAGCAATGTTTGTGTAATCTTGAGGTCTCTGCCACAAGTCGCATCAAAGTCAGACAAAAGTAGTACAAAAACTACTTTGAAGTCGCACAGATATGAACTGAACTCGTTGGAAATCATGGGGTGTGACTTGTCATGTGACTTTGCAGTCTCAAGTCGCAGGACAAGTCGCATGAGTGTGAAAGGTCCTTAGGCTGTCCGTACCACCTGATCACTGCTGCTACTTCATTGGTTTAGTGTATTGTTTTACTGGTGGTGACTCGTGGTTCTTTCAGTGTACTGGGTTCTAAAAACTGATACGATTCTTTAACTCGGTAACTTGTACGATTCTTTAACTCGGTAACTTGTACGATTCTTTAACTCGGTAACTTGTACGATTCTTTAACTCGGTGTACTGTTCGATTCTTTAACTCGGTGTACTGTGTACTCCTGGCTCTTGTTTTAAGTTTGTATCCAGTTCCTGAGTGTCACTGTGCTTGAAGTCAGCTGATTGGTTGCAGGGAGGGGCCGAGCTCTCTCACTCTAGGATCATATTACCACTGCCAGCTCTGCTGCTCTGCTATGTACTGAGTGCAGAGTGAACTGTTTCAAACGAATCAGTTCACTGAAAAGAATCGATTCATCCAGTTCACTAAAAAGAACCGGTTCAAAAGAACGATTCGTTCATGAACTGGACATCACTACAGCCGCCGTCATTACGTATCTGGACTTTGTAGAGAGAGGGTGTTTATTACATTGGCTCTTCATAATATCGCAGATTGCTTATTAGTAGTTTATTCTAACGAGGAAAAACTAAACCTACGACTAAGAGAAAATATTCTCATTAAAGTTTTATTATAAAATCTGATCATTTTGCTTACAATTGCAAAAATGACATTTAGAAGAATGGAAAACATAGAATGCATGCAGTGCGTGAGGGAGGAGAGAGCAGAGCAATGCAGAAGGCAGCAATGGAGGGGAGAGGAGGATGCTGCCTTCATCAATTGTCAGAGGGGTCTGGCAGCAGAGAGGGAGAGGGACAGGCAAGGGAAGGAGCGACGGAGGAGAGAGAAGAACGATGCCTACCTCAGACATTTAAAGGAGATAGCAGAGGAGGGGGAGAGAGAAAGAGAAAAGGACAGAAAGAGGAAGGAGCAGAGGAGGAAAGAAGAAAATGCTGCCTTCTTGAATAATCTAAGGGAGCAGACAGCAAAGCGGGAGAGGGAAAGACAGATTCAGGAGGAAAAGAGAAGAGATGAGAATGCAGCATATCTCAAACATTTGAAGGAGATGGCAGAGGAGGAGGAGAGGAAAGGAGAAAAGGACAGAAAGATGAAGGAGCAGAGGAGGAAAGAAGAAAATGCTGCCTTCATGAATAATCTAAGGGAGCAGACAGCAAAGCGGGAGAGGGAAAGACAGATTCAGGAGGAAAAGAGAAGAGAGGAGAATGCAGCATATCTCAAATATTTGAAGGAGATGGCAGAGGAGGAGGAGAGAAAAATAGAAAAGGACAGAAAGATGAAGGAGCAGAGGAGGAAAGAGGATAATACTGCCTTCATGAATAAGCTGATGGAGCAGACAGCAAAGCGGGAGAGGGACAGAGAGATTCAGGAGCAAAGGACAAGAGAGGAGAATGCAGCATATCTTAAAAATTTGAAGGATATGGCTGAGAAGGAAGAGAGGAGAAAATATGAGGTGAGACAAATTCAGGAGCAAAGGAGAGGAGAGGAGAATGCAGCATTCATCAGTCATCTGAAGGATATGGCTGCGGAGGAGGAGAGGAGAAAAGAGGAGAGACAGATTCAGGAGCAAAGGAGAAGAGAGGAGAACACAGCATACCTCAGTCATCTGAAGGATATGGCTGCGAAGGAGGAGAGGAGAAAAGATGAGGAGAGTCAGGAAAGGGAGCCTGAGGATAGGAAGGAAGAGGAGAGAGGAGAAATGACAACAAAATTAAACACAAGGGAAGCAGATTGGGAGAGAAGTGTGGAGAAAGGGAAAAAAGGAGAGGAGAAGCAGAGGGAAAGTAAGAGGAAGATAGGATTTCTGGCCAAATTATGTGCAATGACAGCAGATTGCCTGAGGAAAAGAAAGCAGAAAGGGAAGGAAGATGAGGGAAAGAAAGGATTTCTAGCCAAATTACAGGCAATAAGAGCAGATTGGAAGAGGAAAAGAGAGGAGAAAAGGATTGAGAAGGATCGGAGGAAGAGAGAGGACCAGCTAAACACTTTGATAAGTAAAGTAAAGGTGCTGAAAGAAGAGAGGGAGAAGGAAAGTGAGGAGAAGAAGATAGCAGATGAGAGAAAAATGGAGGAGAGGAGTGCGTTTCAACTCAAATTAGATGCAATGAGAGCAGAGTGGGAGAGAAATATTGAAGAAGATAGAAGGATAGAAGAGGAGAAATGGAGAGATCAGGAGAAAAACAGAGAGGAGAGGAGAGCCATCATAACCAAATTCCAGTCAGATGTGGAGAGCAGAAGAGAGGAGGAGAGGCATAGATTGAGAGTAGCAGAGGAAGAGGCAAGCAAGAATTGGAGAAGCCTTAAAGAGAATGCAGGCGTGATCAAGGTACTGGAAGAAGAGAGGGAAAATGAGGACAGTAGCATAGAAGATGAGAGTAAAATGGCAGAGAGGAGTGCGTTTCAACTCAATTTAGAGGCAATGACAGCAGAGTGGGAGAAAAATATGGAAGAAGATAGAAGGCTAGAAGAGGAGAGATGGAGAGACCTTGAGAAAAACAGAGAGGAGAGGAGAGCAATGATAACCAAATTCCAGTCAGACGTGGAGCGCAGAAGACAAGAGGAGAGAGATAAATTGAGGGCAGCAGAGGAAGCTGCAAGCAAGAATTGGAGAAGCCTTAAAGAGAATGCAGGTGTGATCAAGGCACTGAAAGAAGAGAGGGTAGCAGAGGAGGAAGTGAGTGCAACAAAAGTGCATTGATAAGTAAAGTAAAGGCACTCAAAGAAGAGAGGGAAAACGAGGACCGTAGGATAGAAGATGAGACAAAAAGTACGTGTCAACTCAAATTAGAGGGAATGAGAGCAGAGTGGGAGAAAAATATGGAAGAGGAGAGATGGAGAGACCAGGAGAAAAACAGAGAGGAGAGCAATGATAACCAAATTCCAGTCTGATGTGGAGAGCAGAAGATAAGAGGAGAGGGATAGATTGAGGGTAGCAGAGGAGGGTGTGGTGGGAGGGGAGAGGGCCAATGCAGGTGGGGGTTGGATATGTGCTGGGGGGTGCATTGTGAGGGCAGAGGGCTAACGCAAGGGGGGGGGGGGTAGGAGGGTTAGATATATGCTGGGGGTGCATTGAGGGAACTAGTGCAAGGGGAGGGTAGGGGGGTTAGATATGTGCTGGGGGTGCTTTGGGAGAGGAGAGGGCTTGTGCTAGAAGGGGTTAAGTCAAGGCAGGAAGAGATCGTTACAGCCGGTGCTATGGCTCACCTTCTCAATGCAAATTCAGTGAGAGGTATTTTCCTTATGTCCTCCCTGGTACCCCTATCCAAAGAGCACCCCAAAGAAGATGTGGAGTATTAGCGTAGGGTACAGCACTACTAGTCCTAGGGCACACTAACACAGAGTATCGGGAGATGCGATGGCCATCACATTTTGAGAGACCCTAATCTGCAGCGTTCACTTTACAGTTTTTATAAAAATTAAAAAAGTGAAAAAAGGCAAAAAAAAAAAAACACCAACAAAAAAATAAAAAAAAATAAAAAAGAAAGTGACTCCATCGCTGTCGGAGGTGATTTCACCACCACAGTTAAAAAAAAGAGCATATATGTCAAAGCATGGGGGTAGGGGCGGAGGAGCGATTTGCTCCTAACATTAGGGGTGGATTGCCCCCATGCTTCGGCATATACTTTTTATGCACAGATTGTGTTAAAGGCCGGTGTAGAAGGCAGGAGACCGTTGGTAGTAGGGAGGTGTCCTGTAGTCCAACCGCAGGATGCAGATGATAGCAGGATGCAGCAGGTGGTTCCAACCGGAAGCAACGGACAGCAGGGATGTGCCTTGTAGCCCAGTGGCGGGATGCAGACCGCGGGCAGAATGCAGCTGACAACAGGGAGGAGTCATGTAGTCCAGCAGCGGGATGTAGGTGACAGCAGAATACAGCGGACAACGGGAAGGAGTCCTGTAGTCCAGCAGCAGGATGTAGGTGGTAACAGAACACAGCAGAAGGCACCAGCCAGATACAGTGGAGAACAGGGAGGTGTTCTGTAGTCCAGCAGCGGTAGGCAGGTAACTGGCAGGTAGCAGAGTAGTTAAACAGTCCGGGTCAAACACAGGTGAGCAGATCAGGTACCAAAACGAAGTCCAAGAGAATAGTCAGGTTCAGAAGCCAAGGTCGGGGGCAGGCAGCAAGCAGAGAAGTCAGAAACAGGCCAAGTTCAATACGGATCAGGTAGATTCAGATACAGGGTAGCAGAGTACACAGGAATGATGTTGATCGGGCAGCAAGACAGCAAGGCAAAGATCCCCTTTAAATAGCGTCATTGGCGCCAATTGCCGTCAAAACGGCCGCGCGCACGCCGGGGGTCCATGCAGGATGGGTTAGGTCTGTTGCACATGAGTGTCTAGCTGCTGTGCTGACATTTTTGTATGTCTGGAAGGCACAGGTGCTGCATTCAACCCCACTGCCATCACCCTGTCAAAGTCTATAATAGGCTGAATGTTAGGACCTGGGCTTGAACCTGGGACCTCTGGTGGGTCTGGCAGTGACTCTGCTTGCTGAGCCACCTGGAATGCTGGACAGCTCCTTGGACAATTCCTTGAATGATCTTGCCTTGAATCTTGTTTGCCTTGAACCTTGAACCCTTTGCTCCTCCCATGAACTTCCTGATTTAAGCCATGCCTCTGCACTTCCTGGTTGCCAGAATATTGTGCCTTCACCAGCCAATATCTTGCTCCTGTCTCTCCTGCTGCCGACCGTATCCTCGCTACCATTCGTTACCGACATTTGGCTTGTTCCTGGACTACGCTTCTGCTGAATCCCAACCTGCAACTATTTGTTACCGACTTTTGGCTTGTTTCTAAAGTACGCTTCTGCTTGATCCCTACCTGCTATATCTGCTACCAGACCCCGGCTTGCTCACCTCCTGGTGGGGCTATCCTGAGGAGCGCGACCTGGCACTAACACGCAGCAAAGCCCATCTCCACCTTCAGGAGCTCTGGTGAATACCGGTTAGTGCTTAGACCCCACACCTCAGGTGAACCCGTGTCATCAGCCAGGGTGACCTGTGTGAATACCTGCTCTACTGCTATAGCTACTAGCCTCTGAGCCTGACTCCAGACCGTGACACTGAAATATCTTGTGACTGGAAAGGGCCAAATGCTTGTCGGATGGGGGGAGGGTGGGGGGCGGGGGCAGACCATTTTGGCCCCCCCCTTGCCTCACGGGACCATGGTGTCGGCTATTATTATAAAAAATAAATATATATATTTAATTTTAATTTTTATCATAAAGGGGCTTATTCTATTGGTCACAGAGAGAGAAGCTACCGGAGGGTGAGAGGGCGGAAGGTGATGGGGTCAGGTGTCCTTGGAAGCTGTTTGGAGGGCTATTTATAGAACCCCTCTGACTGGAATTTAGCCAGTCGCCAGACAAGAGTCGTCAGAAGAGCTTCCTCCCAAATCACCCCCCCGTCGCGCCCGGTTTATGCGGTAGGATCCCTTTTGTCAGAGAGTCAAAGGGGATATGTGAGAATATGTTTAAAGAGATGATGGTCAACTCAAGTCTTAGTGGCTGGGTTGAGTTTTGGTGAATTCTGAAGATGAATTTTGTTTGAAGAAATGATTTAAGTAATAAAGTTCATGACATGATATATAATTTTGTTGTAAACCAATAAACCAGGCCGTGGCCTAATTGTATCCAAGTTATCTTTCTGTGGTGTGGTTTTTATTTTATTATGCATGTTTGCAGGTTGTGGATGTTAGCCTGATGTCTACGGTCCCATCAATGTAGACTATGTGAAATGACATGGGAGGCATTCCTCACTCTATTCTAACAGTTTGCAGTGTTATTCTCCAATGATTACATGGGTGCAGAGCAGTATGGAATCTGAATGTTTGGCTCATGTCATTGAAGACATGAAATTAATCTCTCAATACCTTCCATGTGATGTTGATCATTGCTTACTGGACTGTCATGGTTTCCATACACACCCACACACGCATAACTACGTGTTTCTGCCTGCATTTTCAGAAACAAGGCAAAATGTTCAACACACTTAAGTTGCTTTGATTTCTTACTGGAACCCTAAACGTGCTGTGATTTTGCAGTGTGTCATGCGAAAATGGCAGCAAAACCCACGTCTACAAGCATGCCTGGGTCGGTTTAAAAATATTTTACGTGAGTACCTTTGGCACGTTCGTCATAAAAAGGGCAGCCCATTCCAGTAAAAGGGCTGCCCTATGTGCAACACACAAAAAAAAGCTAAAAAAAAAAAACCTACAAGTGGGAACGCACATTCCCACTATCTTTTAAAGGGTTAATTTAACTTTACCAAAAACTGCCTAGGCAGATAAGGGACTTATGTAGACAAAAACAAACTGTGCAGTTCGGACCAGGGTTAAATGCCATTGCTATAGGTGTAGGCCATTAACGTACCTCATGAAGCCTGACTGGAAAACTCCCAGGACATTGCAAAGTACGTTAACTAAGAGACACTTAGCTGTTACTGAACATCTTCATCATCACAGGAGCAGCTCTCAGTGCGGAGCTCAAAGCTACTGCATCAGGGGAGAGAAAGTGCATGTGAAGTGGGATTGAATCCGAAAAAAAAAATCTCCCTCCTGTAATGGTGAAGGTGAACATTAATAGTCTGGAGTCTCTTAACTACAGTCTAGGAGTTTTCCATTCAGGCTTCATGAGGTATCAAAAAGGTCCATACACCTACAAGCAATCAACTTTGGTCAGAGCTGCACAGGTTTGTTTTCATCTACAGACACCCCTGTCATGTGAGTTGAAGCCCACCCCCTCACAGCTAGAATCACTCCCTAGGGCACACTTAACCCCTTCATTGCCCCCTAGTGTTTAATCCCTTCCCTGCCAGTGTCAATTACACAGTAATCAGTGCATTTTTATAGCACTGGTCGCTGTATAAATGACAATGGTTCCAAAATAGTGTCAAAAGAGTCCGATGTGTCCACCATAATGTCGCAGTCATGATAAAAATTGCAGATCGCCGCTATTACTAATAAAAACAATAATAAAAATGCCATAAAACTATGCCCTATTTTGTAGACGCTATAACTTTTGCTAAGAGAAATATAAATAAAGAAATCAATCAGCGCAAAAAATCGAACACATAACAGCAGCTGAACACTACACTGCGGCTCATGCATGCATTTGCAAATGCGTGCGGACTAAACCCCTGTTTTTAACGCATACTGTTAGACAAGTCTATTTGGTTATCTGCGAGATGGTGGTAAGTAGGCTTTGGTTTTTTCCTGGGCATTCCCCAGACATGGTTGTTACCTGTTTTTAGCCTTCCAGTGCCACTTACTGCGATAGCCAGCTATAGATGAGGGCGGTGGCAAGTTTTTGTTATCACGTGAGTGTTTGTATTGGTCCAGCAGTGCACCGACACCTTTGCTGCCATTGTGCTCTCGCTGGATGTTTGGTGTGCTCCTGTACCTTTAAGGAGGGGTGGGCTCCCCTTCAGTCCACCTGCTCTCATCTAATCATCAGAATGCATGTGCCTCCACTGCGGGGACACTTATATTTTAGTGTTAGGACCACAGATACCAGGGTGCCTTGACGTGGCTCTGTGGTTCACGCATGCGTTTGCAAATGCGTGCGGACTAAACCCCTGTTTTTAACGCAGGCTGTTAGACAGGTCAATTTGGTTGTCTGAGAGCTGGTGGTAAGTAGGCTTTGGTTTTTTCCTGGGCATTCCCCAGACATCGTTGTTAACTTTTGCTAAGAGAAATATAAATAAAGAAATCAATTAGCGCCAAAAAAATCTAACACATAACAGCAGCTGAACACTAAGGGCCAAAATATCAAATCCCTAAAAGGTAAATATAATAAAAAACAGTGCAGCACATTAACAAACAAAACAATAAAAGAAAACATATAAAAGTCCATAAGAGAGCACCATCAAGTGTTCATATACGGTGATCCTACAAATAACAGGCAAGGTGAACGCTCAAACCAGTGACAGCCTCCACCGATAGTTAAAGTGGTTGTATACTCGAATTTTTTACTTTTACCTACAGGAAAGCCTATGATAAGGCTTACCTGTAGGTAAAAAAAATATCTCCTAAACCTGTACGGTTTAGGAGATATTCCCCTCGGTATGCGCCGCTGACTATGCGCACAACGGGATTCTCGGCCTGAAAATCCGGCAATGTGGCCGGCGGCCGGAATGAAATCTCCCACGCGCATGCGCGGGAGTGACAATATCGCGGCTCCGGCCACTCACAGCGCCGGAGTCGCGATACCCGGAAGAAACGCTGAGGGAGCATGTCAGCTCCCTCGGCGTGGATCGGGCCAGATGTCGGGGCCTCGTTCTAAGGTAAGTATTTCATAATGAGCTAGTATGCGGTGCATACTAGCTCATTATGCCTTTTGCTTTGCAGGTTTAAAAAAAAAAATAATAATTTGCGGGTTTACTACCGCTTTAAAGCGACGCAGTGCCAAATCGTAAAAAGTGCTCAGTGTCCAGGAAGGGGGTAAAATCTTCCAGGGCTGAAGCGGTTAAGCTGTGGAGGACTCTGAAGAAACAACACACAAGTTGTAAAAAGTTTTACACTAGGACTGCCTTGCCTTCGATCACATACACCAATCAGAACTCACTTTCCCTGGAGCAGTACATGTCACTGGGGCACACTGAAAACAGCCCTTTAATAGAATGCAGATTAAAAGAGGATTAAATCAAGATGTGGGGGCAATACCTTGTAGTGAAATGATGGGTTAAAAACTGGAGGTTGTTTAAAAAAATGCAAAAACTCGGGGGGCGCATGCGCGAGGCTATGCATGGAGGACGTGTTCCACTAGAGCTCCGCACTCCCCGCCACAACATAGGGTATTTTCTCTGGGTTTGAGCCACCCTGCAACCCCAGCGTATCACCTCCGGAATGCACACGGATCACTCTGGTATAGTCCTGACGAATCACCGAGGCAAGAACAAGCCTAAACCGATAAAGGAGGCCCTAGCCCGCGCCTCGTCCAAAATGGCGGCGAAAGCTCTTGCTATACAGCGAGCCACCTCTCCAGACGGAGCAAGACATACCGACAGTGAAGAGGACGACCGCTCAGACGATCACGCTGATGGTCCCTCCACTATACCACCCTCAAGTATGTCTCAGGCGGATTTTCTGTCCCTGATGGAAAGCATGCTACATAAAGCCCTCAAATCTACCTCTGATCAGATAACAAACAAGCTAACCAGGGAGATAAGGGAACTAGGCCAACGCACATCAGATCTGGAGACTAGAGTAGATGATATTGAACTCACGCTCCAGGAGCAGGTCCAAGAACAGGTGGCCTTACGTGATGAGAATACCACCCTTCTCTCCCGCTTAGAGGATGCGGAAAATCGCTCCCGCAGATCCAATCTGCGCCTGCGAGGCATACCAGAAACGATCAATGATGTGCAATCCTTCACTACGGCCCTCTTCCAGGAACTGTCCCCCTCTATACCGATCGAACGCTTGGAATTCGATCGGATCCATAGGGCCCTTACCCGTCGACTACCCGATGGCCCTCCAAGGGATATTATTATTAAGCTCCACTTTTTCCGTACAAAGGAGCAATTGCTGGCTGCTGCACGCAACAAGGACGCTCTCCTGTTCCAAGGGCACACATACCAGCTCTTCTCTGACTTAGCCCTCCTAACGATTGCAAAACGCCGTGCGATGAAACCACAGTTGCAGATTCTTCAACAACATCAAGTGAAGTATACATGGCGCTTCCCTTTCGCCCTGCAGTTTTCTTACCAAGGGCAACAACATTCCTGCACTTCACCTGAAGCTCTCCAACATCTTCTGGAATCCCTACATCTGACGGCCCCAGCCCAACCTTCAGAGACGGCGCTACCTCGCACCCCAGCCCGGACCTCGGCCCATCCCTATACCATCACCCCGAGAAGACCTCCACCGGCCCCTTTCTCTATTTGTAAAGGGACTCCAGCCCTTCCTCCCCGAGACGTCGCAGCAGAATGCTCACTGCACTCTCCTCGCTGAACTATGCTACTTGCTCCTTTACCCTCTATTGAGTGCTACTGGAGGAACCTTGGTATGAGATCATGAGCCCATCATTCACTATTTTTGCCTGACCTCTTACCCAAGGCCCGAGGGGACTATCCTGTGATGGGTTTCCCCCCCCCCTTTTTTTTTTTTAGGGGGAACTTACGCAGTCCCCTATTACCCTCTGGGGTTGCACAGGCTCAGACCCTATGACTTCCTATTTGCCTTTCTTTTTGTGTTTTTTGTGTTTTTTTTTTTTATGTATACGGTTGTGTGGACTAACCACTTTGTTCCCCTAATTAGTACCTGGTTATGTTGCCTAAACACTGGGATTGCTTTATAGATATGTTTAACTAGTCCCACGACTGCTAATAGCCCATTACCAATGGCTTTACTATTATAGAGCTTTATTGTTATATTTTGACTCCAAAGTTTTGTATCTGAATATCCCGTTTGTGGCGGGAAGCTGTCATTGCTTTCCCCTAGTATGGTGTACACACCCTTCAGCCGGCTGGCCGACTGGGGAGTCTGTGCACTGTTTGGTCGGGCGGCAGATTTCTGTTCTCCCCTCCATTACGTGTCCATATCCTTCCCCTACAAACCCTACTTTTCCTCCCCTCCATCTCCGTTCTTCTCTTCTTTCTCCTCTCTCTCTTCTTCTGTCTTGTGTCGGCGGGGTCCTGGGGACATTTCTGCACATCTCCTCATTACTCTCCCGATGGCCCCCATAAAAATACTTTCACTTAATGTTAAGGGCCTGAATTCACCTAACAAGCGGGTCAAGGCGTTCCAGTCATTTGTATCGCTGAAGGCTGGCATTGTGGCTCTTCAGGAAGCTCACTTTTCCACTAGCGCAACCCCGAAATATTTTAGCTCCCGATACCCTCAAGTTTTCACCGCCTCCGCTCCCACGAAACAACGTGGTGTGCTGATTGCTATTCATCATACCCTTCCCTTTTCGGTGATCTCAGAAATTAAAGACCCGGAAGGGCGCTACGTTATCCTAGTGGGTCTACTTCAAGATGTAGAAACTACTTTGGTCTCCTATTATGCCCCTAATAACAACCCCACCCCTTTCTTCTCCCATCTACTCCAGGTCCTACGGACCCATTGTAAGGGCAACCTGATTTTATGTGGTGATTCAAATTTAGTGCTGCAACCTCATTTGGATAAATCTCCCTATGCCCCTGAACAGTACACTCCCTCTCTACGGTTTCGGAAGCTGCTACAGCAAGCCTCACTGATTGATACCTGGCGGGAATGCAACCCGGCTAAAAAGAACTACACTTTTTATTCATACCCCCATAAATCCTTCTCCAGAATCGATCATATCTTTCTTTCAGTTGCATCCTCCCCGATATTATATTGACTCTTTTATACAATCCATACCGTGGTCGGACCACTGCGCAGTAATAACCTCGATAACTTCCCTGATCCCCCAATCTAGAGATCGTTCATGGTGTTTTAATGAAGCCCACCTTACTAATCAATCTTATTTGCTAGATATCCAAGTGGCCCTTAAGGATTATGTGCAGAATAATTCCACCCCTGGTATCTCTCCTACCCTTCTCTGGGAAGCACATAAGCCGGTGATTAGGGGCACATGTATCTCAGTGTCCACGCACCTCAAAAGAGATAAGAAACTCCGACAGGCTAGGCTAGAACAGACGTTTCATCAGGCTTTCCTACAGTTTCAGTCCTCCTCAACAGAATCCAATAGGCTGGCGATGGAGAACGCTAGAGTTGAATTGGACCTGCTTCTGGCTGAGTCAGCTGACAAGGCTATCCGTAGGTCCAACCATACTTTTTATACGAAAGCAAACAAGCCAGATACGCTGCTGGCTATGCGCCTGCGGCGCCCTGATAGGAACCAGGTCCCCATTAGACTCAAAATAGATAGGCACACTCTTACCAGTAACCCCGTCAAGGTACTTCGTGAATTCCGTAACCGTCTGGAAGTCTTATATATGGCTAAACCTTCCTTCTCTCAACAAGCGGCTGACCGGCTGTTTCGAGACCTTTCCCTGCCCACAGTGACTGACTCCGATAGGGAATCCCTTGAGACACCTATTACGCCCGAAGAAATACTTGCGGCTATTAAGACTCTCAAACCACACAAGCGACCTGGCCCCGATGGACTTTCTGCCACTTATTATAAAAAATTTGCCCCCATCCTGACTCCTCTTCTCTGTAAATCCTTCAACGCCCTGCTGCAAAATCAGACATTTGGCCGTGACACTCTGACGGCTATAATAGCCATGATACCCAAACCCAATACCGATAACTCCCTGTGGTCTAACTTCAGACCCATCTCCCTACTAAAGCTGGACATTAAGCTTCTAGCCAAAGTTTTAGCCCTTCGTCTTAACCCTTTGATCGGCAGATTGATTAATAAGGATCAGGTAGGCTTCATGCCCCGGCGTCAAGCCAGTGACAACATTAGACGGGTTGTCTTGCTTCAACACATAGCCAGATCCCGCAAAATCCCTATGCACCTGCTTTCTCTTGATATAAAAAAGGCTTTCGACACGGTGTCTTGGCCATACCTGAATTATATCCTTAAACGTTGGGGTTTTGGCCCGCACTTTTTACAATGGGTGAATTCCCTCTACAACCAACCACAAGCCTATATAAAATACTCAGGTTTCCGCTCGGATGCTTTTTCTATAGAAAGAGGAACCAGGCAGGGCTGCCCCCTTTCTCCCCTTATCTTTGCTTTGACCATTGAGCCCCTCGCCGCTTTAATTAGAGCCTCCCCAGACATAAAAGGACTGGAAATAGCCTCTACTTCCCATGAGATATGCCTGTTTGCTGATGATGCACTCCTTTTTGTGACCTCGCCTCGAACAACGCTTCCGAACCTTATCCCCATTTTAGATAAATTCGCAACTATTTCGGGTCTGGAAGTTAATCAGCAGAAATCTAGAGCCCTGAATGTATCTCTCCCACCCCAAGAATTGGCCCACATACAAAGCAGCTTCCCCTTTCTCTGGTCCACTTCCGCACTTCCATACCTAGGTATAAAATTGACTGGTGATCCCACTACTCTCTTTCGGGCTAATTATCTTCCTATGCTTTCACACCTAACCTCCCTGTTATGCCCCGTACACACGAGCGGACTTTTCGACATCCAAACTCCGACGGACTGAGTCCGGCGGACTATCCGCTCGTGTGTGGGCTGCAACGGACTTTAGCTTCGCTAAAGTCTGACGGACTTTAGAAATGAAGCATGCTTTAAATTTTCCCGACGGAACTCCGCCGGACCCGGTCCCCTTTGAAAAATCCGCTCGTGTGTGTGCTACTCCGACGGACTAAAACCGACGCTAGGGCAGCTATTGGCTACTGTCTAGGAACTTCCTACGTCGAATCCAGTCGTACGTCATCACGTTCGACTCCGTCGGAAGTTTGGTGTGATGGTGTGTGGTCAAGTCCGTTCGGTCGAAAAGTCCGCCAGAACTCCGTCGGAACTCCGGCGGAACTCCGGCGGAACTCCTTTGGAGGTCTGTCAGACTTAATCCCTCTCGTGTGTACGGGGCATTAGAGTCCTGGAAATCCCTTTGTGTATCCTGGTTTGGTAGAATAGCGGCTGTCAAAATGACTCTTCTGCCTAAACTCCTCTACCTATACAGAGTTCTCCCAATCCCAGTCCCCTCCTACTTTCACCGTATTGTACACTCTCGGGTATTCAAATATATATGGGGTCCAAATAAGCCCAGGGTTCCGAGATCTATTCTTCTCCGGGACAGAAGCAGGGGGGGTCTTGGTGTACCAAACTTTATTCGCTGCCCAGTTGGCTCAGCTCACCCTATTCCACGCGACCAGCGAAGTCCCCATATGGGTCAGTCTGGAGGCGATCGAACTATATCCCCTACTAATATCTAACGTATTATGGATTCCGCCTTCAGCTCGTGGCCCCATAACTAATCCAATCACTAGTCACTCATTGAAGCTATGGGACAGATTGCGTGGCCCCTACAGGCTGGTCTCTCCACATTCCCCCTTTTTTTGGCCACCCCATATTCTACCCGGCTTTTACGGAACCTGGGTCTTTTTGCCATTGGTCCCAAGCTGGCCTTTACAGAATACTCGATCTCGTCTCTAATACCTCTCTTAAACCCTTCTCAGTTCTTCAAGCTCAGACTGGATTATCCCCAACTGAAACCTTCCGGTATCTCCAAATAGCCCACCTCGTCAGGGCAACGATTGGTTCTTGCTCCTCTCTTGTAAGTTTGTCTTTCTTTGAAAAGTTATGCTCCTCGGACCCCCATGCACCGGGTATCATTTCAACCATCTATACCCACCTAACCACTCTCCCGTCCACCCTTCCTCTCTATGCTGCGCAGTGGTCCAAGGACTTGCAACTGACTCTTGATGAGGAGGACTGGTCCCAAATATGGGCCAATACCAAATCATCCACCCAGAATATAGTGGCTCTGGAGGCTAATTATAAGGTGCTTATGCGATGGTATCTGGTCCCTGCTAGGATCTCCAAATTTTTGCCAACTTACTCACCGGCGTGCTTCCGAGGCTGTGGAGAGAGGGGTACACATGCCCACATATGGTGGACATGCCCGATAGTGAAACAATTCTGGCTAGCAGTGTTTCAAATAGCTTCCACATTACTTCACGATACCCTGGCTCCTGACCCAGTCCTTGCACTTTTAAACCATGTACAAGGAGACTATACCAAGGCCCAACTCCTCCTTCTTCTTCAGCTGACTACGGCTGCAAAGCAGACCATCGCCAAAGCCTGGAAAACCCCGAACCTACATATAACTGAAAATAAAAATAGGGTAACCCAAGCCATGATTCATAGCAAGATTGAGGCAACATTACTGGATCGTGTCCCCCACCATTCTCGAATTTGGACCCCTTGGGTAGATAACTTCTTCCCCCCAGATTTTGACACAAGCCTCCTTGTACCATAAATTCAGTCCACCCTGAACCTAAATGCTTAATGGTCCCCTGGGGCCCTGTGCGGTCCTGCCGACACTGACTCTGTCTCTCCCTCTCCGTCCCCTTCTCTCTAGCTCGCTCCTTTCTTCCTACTGTGCCTTCCCCTCCTTTACCTCTTCTTAGCTTATGGCTACAGTTTGTCTAACTGTATTCTCTGTGCCATGAACAAGGTCCTTCGGATGACTATCCCGTTTGCCCTGCATTCTCTTCTGTCCCTACCGCGTTGGTTTTATGTTTTGGGTTGATGATGGTTGGGGGGTTCTCCCCCTCTTAACTGGCTGTCCTCTTATCGAATGCACCGGTGTGTTCCCTTGTTCCAATGTAAAGTGCGCTAGTAATGTGCTTAGTGTTATTTAAAGAGGAAGTAAACCCTGATGGGTTTACTTCCTCTTTTTTTCCCTGCAAAGGTAAAGCATAATGGACTACTATGCATCGCATAGTAGCTCATTATGTGTCACTTACCTGACACAGGAGCCAGTGAAGTCGCCGCTGTCCCCTGTAGTCCGCCGCATCCATGTTGCTGGTGGCGTCTCGCAGCTCCGACGAATCACAGCGGCGCAGCCGCGATGACGTCACTCCCGCGCATGCGCACGGGAGTCGCGTCTCGCAGCTCCGCCGCTGCCATTCGGCGAAGCCGCGATGACGTCACTCCCGCGCATGCGCACGGGAGTCGACAAATTAGGCAAATCCATTCTTGGACTTGCCGCATTTAGTGCGCCTGCGCGCCGCTATCTACGGCGCATGCGCCGTAGACAGCGGTGCCCATTGTCGGGCAAATATCTCCTAAACCATATAGGTTTAGGAGATATTGCTTGGACCTACAGGTAAGCCTTAATCTAGGCTTACCTGTAGGTCCAAGTTGTTTGGAAGGGTTTACTTCCTCTTTAAACACAGTGATGTTCTTTCTTTTTGTAACCAACGTTATGTGCCGCGCTCGCGGTCTTGAAAACTTCTGTTTGTATTCCTTATTTTTGTGTTATTCACAATAAAAAATTTGAAACCAAAAAAAATGCAAAAACTCTATTGCATGGTCGTAGGCTTCTGGGTATAACAAAAATAAGCCAATAAAAGGGTCAGTCCATTCAAAGTGATACAGTACATCTGTTGTGGACAAGTGCTAAAAGACAATGATTTGTCTGCTTTATATATTTCTTGGGGAGTCTGAAAAACGTATTTGAGTTCTTAGCTTCACTCACTGTATCTTATGCCCCGTACACACTATGAGAAAATTGGGCGAACGATCGGCCAGTTTTCCTCACAGCAAGTCGGAACCAAGGATAGGAATAATGTATGAAAATTCTCATATGACAAAGGATTTATATTTTCCCAGTGATCTCTGTCATGTCAATGGTAGCCCATCCCACTACAGTTAGAACACACTGAGGGAACACAGTTAACCCCTTGATCTCCCCTAGTATTAACCCCTTCCTTGCCAATGACATTTATACAGTAATCAATGGCTATTTATGGCACTGATCGCTGTATAAATGACACTGGATCCAAAAAAATCTGTCAAAAGTATCCGATGTGCCCGCCTCAATGTCACCGTTCCGCTAAAAATCGCTGCACTGTTTACTCTATGTAGCTGAGGCTACATGCAGCCCATACAGTATTGAATAGCAATTCCAGTGATCCAGTCATTAGTGCAGATGTCTTTTTGTGTGCTCTACTAATCCATTTCTAAACAGACATTCACACAACATTGCATCAGAGAACAAGTGTGTATATATTGCTGTGGTGCTTTAGTGTCATGCATTTTTGAAAAGAATGAGTACCCAAAACGCGTGCACAAGTGAGCAAAGCAAGCCTTGCATAGGTGTAAATGTGCTCTTAAAAAGGAAAAGAGGGAAATAGGGAAGGGTTACCAAGGGGCATTAAAGTCTAGAAGCAAGTCAAATGTGTCCTTTAGCCACATACCAGAAGGAATGAAGAAGCTCTGGCAACCTCCAGAAAATGTGGACAGAGAATTGCATTTTGTGCTTCCAATGGTCATTTCTGCTGAATACCCTGTAATACAATCAAACAAATCATGTTTACATCAATACATGAAGAAAAAGAAGCAACAACTGCATAAGGAAGCGAAAAGTAATCAGGACCGTGACGACCATAACAGTCTCAATGATCAAAAATAAAAAGTAGAAATACAGTACAAGAAAAAGGTCTACTACATTTTACAGTTCTTTTACACTGATCTTTTTTTTGAGGGGTTTTGCAATCTTTGAGTCACATGTCAAAGTTTCACAGGTATATGATTGGAGTCAGGAGTCCAGAAAATCTGACAAAAACGCATATGCATTTTAACAATGGAATGGGGTGAAAGTGCCTTAAGTCTATTTACAAGGTACCCTGGTGTTTTTAACCACTTGACCACTGGGCACTTAAACACCCTTAATAACCAGACCAATTTTCAGCTTTTGGTGCTCTCACAAATTTTTGTCCTTTTTTTCACACAAATGGAGCTTTCTTTTGGTGGTATTTAATCACCGCTCGGTTTTTTATTTTTTGTGCTATAAAAGTAAAAATACAGAAAATTCTGTAATAAAATGAATTTTTCTTTGTTTCTGTTATAAAATTTAGCAGATTAGTAATTTTTTCTTCATAATTTTTATTTATTTTTTGGCCAAAATTTATACTACTACATATCTTTGGTAAAAATAAGTACAAATTGGTAGATATTATCTGGTCTTTCTGAAAGTTATAGAGTCCACAAGCTATGGTGCCAATATCTGAAAATTGATCACACCTGAAGCACTGATGGCCTATTTCAATTCTTGAGACCCTAACATGCCAGAAAAGTACAAATACCCCCCAAATGACCCCTTTTTGGAAAGAAGACATTCCAAGGTATTTAGTAAGAGGCATGATGAGTTTTTTGAAGTTGTAATTTTTTCCCACAATTCTTTGTAAAATCAAGATTTTTTTTTCACAAAATTGTCATATTATCAGTTTATTTCTCACACACAGCATATGCATACCACAAATTACACCCCAAAACACATTCTGCTATTACTCCCGAGTACGGCGATACCACATGTGTGAGACTTTTACACAGTGTGGCCACATACAGAGGCCCAACATGCAGGGAGCACCATCAGGCGTTCTGGAGCACCCAGGACAATTCTGACATTTCTCTCCTACATGTAAAAATCATCATTTATTTGCTAGAAAATTACATAGAATCCCAAAACATTATATATGTTTTTTTAGCAAACACCCTGGAGAATACATTGGTGGTCGTTGGAAAAAAAAGTTTTGTGCTTAGAAAAAAAAAAAACACAGTAAATTTAGCCCAATTTTTGAGTAAATAGATACCTAACATGTCACTCTTCAAAATTGCACACGCTCGTGGAATGGCGCCAAACGTCGCTACTTAAAAATCCCCATAGGCGACGATTTAAATTTTTTTTACTGGTTATATGTTTTGAGTTACAGAGGAGGTCTAGGGCTGGAATTATTGCTCTCGCTCTAACGTTTGCAGCGATACCTCACATGTGTGGTTTGGACACCGTTTTCATATGTGGGCGGGACTTACGTATGCGTTCGCTTCTGCATGCGAGCACATGGGGACAGGGGCGCTTTAAAAAAAAATTTTTTATTGTTCATTTTACTTTATTTATTTTAGTTTGACTTTTTTTTCCCCAAAAATACATTTTTTGATCACTTTTATTCCTATTACAAGGAATGTAAACATCCCTTGTAATAGGAATATGGCATGACAGGTCCTCTTTACAGTGAGATATGGGGTCAATAAGACCCCACATCTCACCTCTGAGCTGGGAAGCCTGAAAAAAAAAAAAAAAGATTCTGGCTTTGATCGTATTGGCGAGTTGGTAGAAGCACCGGAGGGCGGCGGGAGGGGGGGGGGGATGTCTATGGCTGGGTATTGCAGGGTATCACCGACTATGGCTGGGTATGGCTGGGTATCTCAGAGTATGGCTGGGTATCTCAGAGTATGGCGTTGCAGAGTATTGCGTTGCAGAGCATTGCAGGATATTGGCGGGTGTTGCAGAGCATTGCAGAGTGTTGCAGGGTATTGGCGGGTGTTGCAGAGCATTGCAGAGTGTTGCAGGGTATTGGCGGGTGTTGCAGAGTGTTGCAGGGTACTGGTGGGTGTTGCAGAGCATTGCAGAGTGTTGCAGGGTATTGGCGGGTGTTGCAGAGTTTTGCAGGGTATTGGCGGGTGTTGCACAGCATTGCAGAGTGTTGCAGGGTATTGGCGGGTGTTGCAGATTGTTGCAGGGTATTGGCGGGCGTTGCAGAGCTTGGCAGAGTGTTGCAGGGTATTGGCGGGTGTTGCAGAGCATTGCAGAGTGTTGCAGGGTATTGGCGGGTGTTGCAGATTGTTGCAGGGTATTGGCGGGCGTTGCAGAGCTTGGCAGAGTGTTGCAGGGTATTGGCGGGTGTTGCAGAGCATTGCAGAGTGTTGCAGGGTATTGCAGTGTTGCAGGGTATTGCAGAGTGTTGCAGAGTATTGCAGAGTATTGCACAGTAATGCAGAGTATTGCACAGCACAGTAATGCAGAGTATTGCACAGTAATGCAGAGTAATGCAGAGTATTGGCAGGGAATTGAGGGGTTAATTTTCGATGAGCAGCGATGTGGGCACTGCAGATGCAGCCCACATCGCTGCTGACACCGATCTCTTCCCCCTCCGCTGTTCCGATCGGTACAGAGAGGGGGAGGGAGGAACTGGCGTCATAACATGACGCCGGTTTGTTTACAAGTGATCAATCCGTCATTTGACGGAGCGATCACGTGGTAAACAACCGCCATGAGCGTCCGTTTACCGTGATCCGTGATGCCCACAGGACCCGGCGGTCACGGATGCTCTCGAGTGCGCGCCCCAGGGGTGCGCGAGAGCGGAATTCTGGGAGGACGTCATATGACGGCCTCCCAGAGTTAAACAACCGCCCTGTAGCCGTCATTTGGCTATGGGCCGGTTGTTAAGTGGTTAATCACAAATTTTTGCTATATTTTGACACTTTACAAGACTTTTCTACCATTTTCCAAATACTTTTCTACAACATAATTGGCTACCTGACTTGGTAAATTCATTGGACATAAATGTGGCAGCACAAAGGTGTGCATTAATATCGTGCTGCCACATATATACATACAGTGCATCCAGAAAGTATTCACAGCGCTTCACATTTTATGTTACAGCCTTATTCCAAAATGGATTAAATTCATTATTTTCCTCAAAATTCTACAAACAATAGACCATAATGACAACGTGAAAGAAGTTTGTTTGAAATATTTCCCAATGTATTAAAAATAAAAAATGAAAAAAAATCCAATGTACATGACACTCAAAATTCAGCTCAGGTGCATCCTGTTTCCACTGATCATCCTTGGATGTTTCTTCAACTTGATTGGACTCCACCTGTGGTAAATTCAGGTGATTGGACATGATTTGGAAAGGCACACACCTGTCTATATATGGTCCCACAGTTAACAGTGCATGTAAGGTCCGGTTAATACTGAGGCAGCACGACTGCCTCAGGTGACCTGGACACAACCGCTGCGTCAACTTGCAAAACTACTTCTGTATAGAAGTCAATGCAAGTCGCCTCAAGTTGCCCACAAAGTCGTACAGGAACCTTTTTCTAAGTTCAAGTTGCCCACAAGTCGCTCCGATTAGAACTGTTCCATTGTACAGAACAGGACGCTACTTGTCAGGCGGCTAAGTCGTCTGACAAGTCGTCCCAGTGTGAACCAACCCTCGGAGCACAAAACAGCTCAGTGATTGATAGAGGTTACAGCATGTGATTACAACCTGCTGATTGGTTGCTTAAGGTTATAGCACATCATCTCACTGCCTACACACCACAGACTGCAGAGCTAACAGGACCCACGAACAGACAAAAAATTCTAGAACTAGTTATTAGCAATGAGGGCTGAGGGATGTGCTGTGTATGGAATGCAAGGTTGAGCGGTGCGCTTTGTACGGAATGCAGGGTTCAGAGGTGAGCTGTGTATGGAGTGAAAGGTTCAGAGGTGCGCTGTGTATGGAGTGCATGGTTGAAAGGTGCGCTATAAACAGCGTACAGAGTTGAAAGGTGTGCTGTGTATGGTGTGCAGACTTGAGGGGGTGTGCTGTGTACGGATTGCAGGCTTGAGGGAGTGCGCTGTGTACGGAGTGCAGACTTGAAGGGTGTGCTGTGTACGGAGTGCAGACTTGAGAGGGTGCACTGTGTAAGGAGTGCAGGCTTGAAGAGGTGCGCTGTGTAAGGAGTGCAGGCTTAAGGAGGTGCGCTGTGTATGGAGTGCAGGCTTGAAGAGGTGCGCTGTGTAAGGAGTGCAGGCTTGAGGAGGTGCGCTGTGTACGGAGTGCAGGCTTGAGGGGGTGCGCTGTGTACGGAGTGCAGGCTTGAGGGGGTGCGCTGTGTAAGGAGTGCAGGCTTGATGAGGTGCGCTGTGTAAGGAGTGCAGGCTTGAGGAGGTGCGCTGTGCACGGAGTGCAGGCTTGAGGGGGTGCGCTGTGTACGGAGTGCAGGCTTGAGGGGGTGCACTGTGTAAGGAGTGCACGCTTGAAGAGGTGCACTGTGTAAGGAGTGTAGGCTTGAGGAGGTGCGCTGTGTACGGAGTGCAGGGTTGAGGGGTGCGCTGTGTAAGGAGTGCAGGCTTGAGGGGGTGCGCTGTGCAGAGTGCAGGCTTGAGGGGTTACATCTGTCTACATCTCCCCATCTGTGTACTTAGTGTCCATGCAGGCTGCCAGTCAGGAGGGGCTTCTGCCTGTGTGGATGCCTCATCCTCTTCCTCCTGGCCCAGGTTTCCTTTCCTCCAGTCCTGCGGTGGTGCAGGGTCAGAGTGCTAGGGTCCGCATTGCAGCACACTGACAGGCAGGAGAAGCGGCTGCAGAAGTCCAGGCTGTGGGCTAAAAGGACGGACAGAGCTGGGATCCTGGTGTTAGGAGTAATGGAGAGGATACCTCGCCTGCCCTCCTTTTCTCCCTCTCTGCACAGTCACTGGCTGTCCTCTCCAATCCCTGGGATGGATAGTGTTCACTTTAGTGCTCTCACCACTGGAGCCTAAGCTGGGACTCCGCTACAAATGTTCTCCCCCTCTTTCTCCTAGACTGCACAGCACAGGAGATGAAACTGCACCCTTCTAAATGTTGCGCAAGGTTCCCCTTGCCCCCACGTTACATCACTGCCTGCAGAGTATTCAGGACCTGGACCCACCAGAATGAAGCATCGGCTGTGAGAGGAATGGAAGAAGTGACCACACCACCAGCCCCGCCGACCATCTTGTTTGCTAAGCTGCAGAGCGCCCCCTGGCTTCCAGATCCAGGAATGTGTGCACAGGAGAACCTGAAACTCAGGAAGAAGACCACACTACTGTCCTGGCCTTATGGGTACTGCTAGGCTGGCCTGAGGGGCACTGCTGGGCTGGCTTGATGGGCACTGCTGGGCTGGTCTGACGGGTTCTCCTGGGCTGGCCTTATGGGTCATGCTTGGCTGGCCTGATGGGTTCTGTTGATTCTGGTCTGATGGGTACTGCTAGGCTGGCCTCATGGACACTGCTGGACTGGTCTGATAGGTTCTTCTGGGCTGGCCTAATGGATTCTGTAGATTCTGGTCTAATAGGAACTGCTGGGCTGGTCTGATGGGTTCTTCTGGGCTGGCCTAATGGGTTCTGTCGATTCTGGTCTGATGGGCACTGCTGGGCAGGCTTGTTCTTTCTGTCCACAGACACCCACAGATTGATATACTTGTCACCTCTCATAAATTTCCCCTGACCCTATTATGGAGGAGTGACGTCATTTTCTAGTGATAATAAAGAATTTAAGCCACATAGTTATAATTTAGAAAAAAAATAGTTGTCTCTCAGTGTATTACCAGTATACACACAGTACCAGTCTGTGGCACGTCATATTAACAGAATTAGCAGACCGGCAGCCAATAGGAATCCAGGAACGTGTCTCCCCCACGTCTTGCAAGGAAGAGCTCTGAGCGCAGACAGGAGCCAGTAGGGCGAACTCTACCAGGAAGGCATTAGGAATCGATCACAGCACAATCGCTCTGCGCTGACTGCACCCACGTAGGTAAGTCGCTCGGTCGTCATAGCAACATTGCCTTCTACGGCCGCGCTGGGAAATTGCAGCCGCCTGATTGGCTGAGACATTGTGACGTCACAGCAAGGAGTAGCAGTCGGAAGGTATATGAGCTGCACTGTGTGTAGCCGTCATTACGTATCTGGACTTTGTAGAGAGAGGGTGTTTATTACATTGGCTCTTCATAATATCGCAGATTGCTTATTAGTTTATTCTAACGAGGAAAAACAAAACCTACGACTAAGAGAAAATATTCTCAGTGAAGTTTTATTTTAAAATCTGATCATTTTGCTTACAATTGCAAAAATGACATTTAGAAGAATGGAAAACATAGAATGCATGCAGTGCGTGAGGGAGGAGAGAGCAGAGCAATGCAGAAGGCAGCAATGCAGGGGAGAGGAGGATGCTGCCTTCATCAATTGTCAGAGGGGTCTGGCAGCAGAGAGGGAGAGGGACAGGCAAGGGAAGGAGCGACGGAGGAGAGAGAAGAACGATGCCTACCTCAGACATTTAAAGGAGATAGCAGAGGAGGGGGAGAGAGAAAGAGAAAAGGACAGAAAGAGGAAGGAGCAGAGGAGGAAAGAAGAAAATGCTGCCTTCTTGAATAATCTAAGGGAGCAGACAGCAAAGCGGGAGAGGGAAAGACAGATTCAGGAGCAAAGGACAAGAGATGAGAATGCAGCATATCTCAAACATTTGAAGGAGATGGCAGAGGAGGAGGAGAGGACAGGAGAAAAGGACAGAAAGATGAAGGAGCAGAGGAGGAAAGAAGAAAATGCTGCCTTCATGAATAATCTAAGGGAGCAGACAGCAAAGCGGGAGAGGGAAAGACAGATTCAGGAGCAAAAGAGAAGAGAGGAGAATGCAGCATATCTCAAATATTTGAAGGAGATGGCAGAGGAGGAGGAGAGAAAAATAGAAAAGGACAGAAAGATGAAGGAGCAGAGGAGGAAAGAGGATAATACTGCCTTCATGAATAAGCTGATGGAGCAGACAGCAAAGCGGGAGAGGAACAGAGAGATTCAGGAGCAAAGGACAAGAGAGGAGAATGCAGCATATCTTAAAAATTTGAAGGATATGGCTGAGAAGGAAGAGAGGAGAAAATATGAGGTGAGACAAATTCAGGAGCAAAGGAGAGGAGAGGAGAATGCAGCATTCATCAGTCATCTGAAGGATATGGCTGCGGAGGAGGAGAGGAGAAAAGAGGAGAGACAGATTCAGGAGCAAAGGAGAAGAGAGGAGAACGCAGCATACCTCAGTCATCTGAAGGATATGGCTGCGAAGGAGGAGAGGAGAAAAGATGAGGAGAGTCAGGAAAGGGAGCCTGAGGATAGGAAGGAAGAGGAGAGAGGAGAAATGACAACAAAATTAAACACAAGGGAAGCAGATTGGGAGAGAAGTGTGGAGAAAGGGAAAAAAGGAGAGGAGAAGCAGAGGGAAAGTAAGAGGAAGATAGGATTTCTGGCCAAATTATGTGCAATGACAGCAGATTGCCTGAGGAAAAGAAAGCAGAAAGGGAAGGAAGATGAGGGAAAGAAAGGATTTCTAGCCAAATTACAGGCAATAAGAGCAGATTGGAAGAGGAAAAGAGAGGAGAAAAGGATTGAGAAGGATCGGAGGAAGAGAGAGGACCAGCTAAACACTTTGATAAGTAAAGTAAAGGTGCTGAAAGAAGAGAGGGAGAAGGAAAGTGAGGAGAAGAAGATAGCAGATGAGAGAAAAATGGAGGAGAGGAGTGCGTTTCAACTCAAATTAGATGCAATGAGAGCAGAGTGGGAGAGAAATATTGAAGAAGATAGAAGGATAGAAGAGGAGAAATGGAGAGATCAGGAGAAAAACAGAGAGGAGAGGAGAGCCATCATAACCAAATTCCAGTCAGATGTGGAGAGCAGAAGAGAGGAGGAGAGGCATAGATTGAGAGTAGCAGAGGAAGAGGCAAGCAAGAATTGGAGAAGCCTTAAAGAGAATGCAGGCGTGATCAAGGTACTGGAAGAAGAGAGGGAAAATGAGGACACTAGCATAGAAGATGAGAGTAAAATGGCAGAGAGGAGTGCGTTTCAACTCAATTTAGAGGCAATGAGAGCAGAGTGGGAGAAAAATATGGAAGAAGATAGAAGGCTAGAAGAGGAGAGATGGAGAGACCAGGAGAAAAACAGAGAGGAGAGGAGAGCAATGATAACCAAATTCCAGTCAGACGTGGAGCGCAGAAGACAAGAGGAGAGAGATAAATTGAGGGCAGCAGAGGAAGCTGCAAGCAAGAATTGGAGAAGCCTTAAAGAGAATGCAGGTGTGATCAAGGCACTGAAAGAAGAGAGGGTAGCAGAGGAGGAAGTGAGTGCAACAAAAGTGCATTGATAAGTAAAGTAAAGGCACTCAAAGAAGAGAGGGAAAACGAGGACTGTAGGATAGAAGATGAGACAAAAAGTACGTGTCAACTCAAATTAGAGGGAATGAGAGCAGAGTGGGAGAAAAATATGGAAGAGGAGAGATGGAGAGACCAGGAGAAAAATAGAGAGGAGAGCAATGATAACCAAATTCCAGTCTGATGTGGAGAGCAGAAGATAAGAGGAGAGGGATAGATTGAGGGTAGCAGAGGAGGGTGTGGTGGGAGGGGAGAGGGCCAATGCAGGTGGGGGTTGGATATGTGCTGGGGGGTGCATTGTGAGGGCAGAGGGCTAACGCAAGGGGGGGGGGGTAGGAGGGTTAGATATATGCTGGGGGTGCTTTGAGGGAACTAGTGCAAGGGGAGGGTAGGGGGGGTTAGATATGTGCTGGGGGTGCTTTGGGAGAGGAGAGGGCTTGTGCTAGAAGGGGTTAAGTCAAGGCAGGAAGAGATCGTTACAGCCGGTGCTATGGCTCACCTTCTCAATGCAAATTCAGTGAGAGGTATTTTCCTTATGTCCTCCCTGGTACCCCTATCCAAAGAGCACCCCAAAGAAGATGTGGAGTATTAGCGTAGGGTACAGCACTACTAGTCCTAGGGCACACTAACACAGAGTATCGGGAGATGTGATGGCCATCACATTTTGAGAGACCCTAATCTGCAGCGTTCACTTTACAGTTTTTATAAAAATTAAAAAAGTGAAAAAAGGCAAAAAAAAAAAAAAAACACCAACAAAAAAAAAATATAAAATAAAAAAGAAAGTGACTCCATCGCTGTCGGAGGTGATTTCACCACCACAGTTAAAAAAAAGAGCATATATGTCAAAGCATGGGGGCAGGGGCGGAGGAGCGATTTGCTCCTAACATTAGGGGTGGATTGCCCCCATGCTTCGGCATATACTTTTTATGCACAGATTGTGTTAAAGGCCGGTGTAGAAGGCAGGAGACCGTTGGTAGTAGGGAGGTGTCCTGTAGTCCAGCCGCAGGATGCAGATGATAGCAGGACGCAGCAGGCGGTTCCAACCGGAAGCAACGGACAGCAGGGATGTGCCTTGTAGCCCAGTGGCGGGATGCAGACCACGGGCAGAATGCAGCTGACAACAGGGAGGAGTCATGTAGTCCAGCAGCGGGATGTAGGTGACAGCAGAATACAGCGGACAACGGGAAGGAGTCCTGTAGTCCAGCAGCAGGATGTAGGTGGTAACAGAACACAGCAGAAGGCACCAGCCAGATACAGTGGAGAACAGGGAGGTGTTCTGTAGTCCAGCAGTGGTAGGCAGGTAACTGGCAGGTAGCAGAGTAGTTAAACAGTCCGGGTGAAACACAGGTGAGCAGATCAGGTACCAAAACGAAGTCCAAGAGAATAGTCAGGTTCAGAAGCCAAGGTCGGGGGCAGGCAGCAAGCAGAGAAGTCAGAAACAGGCCAAGTTCAATACGGATCAGGTAGATTCAGATACAGGGTAGCAGAGTACACAGGAACGATGTTGATCGGGCAGCAAGGCAAAGATCCCCTTTAAATAGCGTCATTGGCGCCAATTGCCGTCAAAACGGCCGCGTGCATGCCAGGGGTCCATGCAGGATGGGTTAGGTCTGTTGCACATGAGTGTCTAGCTGCTGTGCTGACATTTTTGTATGTCTGGAAGGCACAGGTGCTGCATTCAACCCCACTGCCATCACCCTGTCAAAGTCTATAATAGGCTGAATGTTAGGACCTGGGCTTGAACCTGGGACCTCTGGTGGGTCTGGCAGTGACTCTGCTTGCTGAGCCACCTGGAATGCTGGACAGCTCCTTGGACAATTCCTTGAATGATCTTGTCTTGAATCTTGTTTGCCTTGAACCTTGAACCCTTTGCTCCTCCCATGAACTTCCTGATTTAAGCCATGCCTCTGCACTTCCTGGTTGCCAGAATATTGTGCCTTCACCAGCCAATATCTTGCTCCTGTCTCTCCTGCTGCCGACCGTATCCTCGCTACCATTCGTTACCGACATTTGGCTTGTTCCTGGACTACACTTCTGCTGAATCCCAACCTGCAACTATTTGTTACCGACTTTTGGCTTGTTTCTCAAGTACGCTTCTGCTTGATCCCTACCTGCTATATCTGCTACCAGACCCCAGCTTGCTCACCTCCCTGGTGGGGCTATCCTGAGGACCGCGACCTGGCACTAACACGCAGCAAAGCCCATCTCCACCTTCAGGAGCTCTGGTGAATACTGGTTAGTGCTTAGACCCCACACCTCAGGTGAACCCGTGTCATCAGCCAGGGTGACCTGTGTGAATACCTGCTCTACTGCTATAGCTACTAGCCTCTGAGCCTGACTCCAGACCGTGACACTGAAATATCTTGTGACTGGAAGGGGCCAAATGCTTGTCGGATGGGGGGAGGGTGGGGGGCGGGGGGCAGACCATTTTGGCCCCCCCCTTGCCTCACGGGACCATGGTGTCGGCTATTATTATAAAAAATAAATATATATATATTTAATTTTTATTTTTATCATAAAGGGGCTCATTCTATTGGTCACAGAGAGAGAAGCTACCGGAGGGTGAGAGGGCGGAAGGTGATGGGGTCAGGTGTCCTTGGAAGCTGTTTGGAGGGCTATTTATAGAACCCCTCTGACTGGAATTTAGCCAGTCGCCAGACAAGAGTCGTCAGAAGAGCTTCCTCCCAAATCCCCCCCCCCCCCCGTCGCGCCCGGTTTATGCGGTAGGATCCCTTTTGTCAGAGAGTCAAAGGGGATATGTGAGAATATGTTTAAAGAAGAGATGATGGTCAACTCAAGTCTTAGTGGCTGGGTTGAGTTTTGGTGAATTCTGAAGATGAATTTTGTTTGAAAAAATGATTTAAGTAATAAAGTTCATGACATGATATATAATTTTGTTGTAAACCAATAAACCAGGCCGTGGCCTAATTGTATCCAAGTTATCTTTGTGTGGTGTGGTTTTTATTTTATTATGCATGTTTGCAGGTTGTGGATGTTAGCCTGATGTCTACGGTCCCATCAATGTAGACTATGTGAAATGACATGGGAGGCATTCCTCACTCTTTTCTAACAGTTTGCAGTGTTATTCTCCAATGATTAAATGGGTGCAGAGCAGTATGGAATCTGAATGTTTGGCTCATGTCATTGAAGACATGAAATTAATCTCTCAAAACCTTCCATGTGATGTTGATCATTGCTTACTGAACTGTCATGATTTCCATACACACCCACACACGCAGAACTACGCGTTTCTGCCTGCATTTTCAGAAACAAGGCAAAATGTTCAACACACTTAAGTTGCTTTGATTTCTTACTGGAACCCTAAACGTGCTGTGATTTTGCAGTGTGTCATGCAAAAACGGCAGCAAAACCCACGTCTACAAGCATGCCTGGGTCGGTTTAAAAATATTGTACGTGAGTACCTTTGGCACGTTCGTCATAAAAAGGGCAGCCCATTCCAGTAAAAGGGCTGTCCTATGTGCAACACACAAAAAAAAGCTAAAAAAAAAAAACCTACAAGTGGGAACGCACATTCCCACTATCTTTTAAAGGGTTAATTTAACTTTACCAAAAACTGCCTAGGCAGATAAGGGACTTATGTAGACAAAAACAAACTGTGCAGTTCGGACCAGGGTTAAATGCCATTGCTATAGGTGTAGGCCATTAACGTACCTCATGAAGCCTGACTGGAAAACTCCCAGGACATTGCAAAGTACGTTAACTAAGAGACACTTAGCTGTTACTGAACATCTTCATCATCACAGGAGCAGCTCTCAGTGCGGAGCTCAAAGCTACTGCATCAGGGGAGAGAAAGTGCATGTGAAGTGGGATTGAATCCGAAAAAAAAAATCTCCCTCCTGTAATGGTGAAGGTGAACATTAATAGTCTGGAGTCTCTTAACTACAGTCTAGGAGTTTTCCATTCAGGCTTCATGAGGTATCAAAAAGGTCCATACACCTACAAGCAATCAACTTTGGTCAGAGCTGCACAGGTTTGTTTTCATCTACAGACACCCCTGTCATGTGAGTTGAAGCCCACCCCCTCACAGCTAGAATCACTCCCTAGGGCACACTTAACCCCTTCATTGCCCCCTAGTGTTTAATCCCTTCCCTGCCAGTGTCAATTACACAGTAATCAGTGCATTTTTATAGCACTGGTCGCTGTATAAATGACAATGGTTCCAAAATAGTGTCAAAAGAGTCCGATGTGTCCACCATAATGTCGCAGTCATGATAAAAATTGCAGATCGCTGCTATTACTAATAAAAACAATAATAAAAATGCCATAAAACTATGCCCTATTTTGTAGACGCTATAACTTTTGCTAAGAGAAATATAAATAAAGAAATCAATCAGCGCAAAAAATCGAACACATAACAGCAGCTGAACACTACACTGCGGCTCATGCATGCATTTGCAAATGCGTGCGGACTAAACCCCTGTTTTTAACGCATACTGTTAGACAAGTCTATTTGGTTATCTGCGAGATGGTGGTAAGTAGGCTTTGGTTTTTTCCTGGGCATTCCCCAGACATGGTTGTTACCTGTTTTTAGCCTTCCAGTGCCACTTACTGCGATAGCCAGCTATAGATGAGGGCGGTGGCAAGTTTTTGTTATCACGTGAGTGTTTGTATTGGTCCAGCAGTGCACCGACACCTTTGCTGCCATTGTGCTCTCGCTGGATGTTTGGTGTGCTCCTGTACCTTTAAGGAGGGGTGGGCTCCCCTTCAGTCCACCTGCTCTCATCTAATCATCAGAATGCATGTGCCTCCACTGCGGGGACACTTATATTTTAGTGTTAGGACCACAGATACCAGGGTGCCTTGACGTGGCTCTGTGGATCACGCATGCGTTTGCAAATGCGTGCGGACTAAACCCCTGTTTTTAACGCAGACTGTTAGACAGGTCAATTTGGTTGTCTGAGAGCTGGTGGTAAGTAGGCTTTGGTTTTTTCCTGGGCATTCCCCAGACATTGTTGTTAACTTTTGCTAAGAGAAATCTAAATAAAGAAATCAATTAGCGCAAAAAAAATCTAACACATAACAGCAGCTGAAGGGCCAAAATATCAAATCCCTAAAAGGTAAATATAATAAAAAACAGTGCAGCACATTAACAAACAAAACAATAAAAGAAAACATATAAAAGTCCATAAGAGAGCACCATCAAGTGTTCATATACGGTGATCCTACAAATAACAGGCAAGGTGAACGCTCAAACCAGTGACAGCCTCCACTGATAGTTAAAGTGGTTGTATACTCGAATTTTTAATTTTTACCTACAGGAAAGCCTATGATAAGGCTTACCTGTAGGTAAAAAAAATATCTCCTAAACCTGTACGGTTTAGGAGATATTCCCATCGGTATGCGCCGCTGACTGCAGCGGCGTATGCGCACAAGGGGATTCTCGGCCTGAAAATCCGGCAGTGGCCGGCGGCCGGAATGAAATCTCCCGCGTGCATGCGCGGGAGTGACGATATCGCGGCTCCGGCCACTCACAGCGCCGGAGTCGCGATACCCGGAAGAAACGCTGAGGGAGCATGTCAGCTCCCTCGGCGTGGATCGGGCCAGATGTCGGGGCCTCGTTCTAAGGTAAGTATTTCATAATGAGCTAGTATGCGGTGCATACTAGCTCATTATGCCTTTTGCTTTGCAGGTTTAAAAAAGAAAATAAAAAATTTGCGGGTTTACTACCGCTTTAAAGCGACGCAGTGCCAAATCGTAAAAAGTGCTCAGTGTCCAGGAAGGGGGTAAAACCTTCCAGGGCTGAAGCGGTTAAGCTGTGGAGGACTCTGAAGAAACAACACACAAGTTGGAAAAAGTTTTACACTAGGACTGCCTTGCCATCGATCACATACACCAATCAGAACTCACTTTCCCTGGAGCAGTACATGTCACTGGGGCACACTGAAAACAGCCCTTTAATAGAATGCAGATTAAAAGAGGATTAAATCAAGACGTGGGGGCAATACCTTGTAGTGAAATGATGGGTTAAAAACTGGAGATTGTTTAAAAAAAAATGCAAAAACTCGGGGGGCGCATGCGCGAGGCTCTGCATGGAGGACGTGTTCCACTAGAGTTCCGCACTCCCCGCCACAACATAGGGTATTTTCTCTGGGTTTGAGCCACCCTGCAACCCTGCTGTTTCAGCGTATCACCTCCGGAACGCACACGGATCACTCCGGTATGGTCCTGACGAATCACCGAGGCAAGAACAAACCTAAACCGATAAAGGAGGCCCTAGCCCGCGCCTCGTCCAAAATGGCGGCGAAAGCTCTTGCTATACAGCGAGCCACCTCTCCAGACGGAGCAAGACATACCGACAGTGAAGAGGACGACCGCTCAGACGATCACGCTGATGGTCCCTCCACTATACCACCCTCAGGTAAGTCTCAGGCGGATTTTCTGTCCCTGATGGAAAGCCTGCTACATAAAGCCCTCAAATCTACCGCTGATCAGATAACAAACAAGCTAACCAGGGAGATAAGAAAACTAGGCCAACGCACATCAGATCTGGAGACTAGAGTAGATGATATTGAACTCACGCTCCAGGAGCAGGTCCAAGAACAGGTGGCCTTACGTGATGAGAATACCAGCCTTCTCTCCCGCTTAGAGGATGCAGAAAATCGCTCCCGCAGATCCAATCTGCGCCTGCGAGGCATACCAGAAACGATCAATGATGTACAGTCCTTCACTACGGCCCTCTTCCAGGAACTGTCCCCCTCTATACCGATCGAACGCTTGGAATTCGATCGGATCCATAGGGCCCTTACCCGTCGACTACCTGATGGCCCTCCAAGGGATATTATTATTAAGCTCCACTTTTTCCATACAAAGGAGCAATTGCTGGCTGCTGCACGCAACAAGGACGCTCTCCTGTTCCAAGGGCACACATACCAGCTCTTCTCTGACTTAGCCCCCCTAACGATTGCAAAACGCCGTGCGATGAAACCACAGTTGCAGATTCTTCAACAACATCAAGTGAAGTATACATGGTGCTTCCCTTTCGCCCTGCAGTTTTCTTACCAAGGGCAACAACATTCCTGCACTTCACCTGAAGCTCTCCAACGTCTTCTGGAATCCCTACATCTGACAGCCCCAACCCAACCTTCAGAGACGGCGCTACCTCGCACCCCAGCCCGGACCTCGGCCCATCCCTATACCATCACCCCAAGAAGACCTCCACCGGCCCCTTTCTCTATTCGTAAAGGGACTCCAGCCCTTCCTCCCCGAGACGTCGCAGCAGATCGCTCACTGCACTCTCCTCGCTGAACTATGCTACTTGCTCCTTTACCCTCTATTGAGTGCTACTGGAGGAACCTTGGTATGAGATCATGAGCCCATCATTCACTATTTTTGCCTGACCTCTTACCCAAGGCCCGAGGGGACTGTCCTGTGATGGGTTTCCCCCCCCTTTTCTTTTTTTAGGGGGAACTTACGCAGTCCCCTATTACCCTCTGGGGTTGCACAGGCTCAGACCCTATGAGTTCCTATTTGCCTTTCTTTTTGTGTTTTTTGTGTTTTTTTTTTTTATGTATACGGTTGTGTGGACTAACCACTTTGTTCCCCTAATTAGTACCTGGTTATGTTGCCTAAACACTGGGATTGCTTTATAGATATGTTTAACTAGTCCCACGACTGCTAATAGCCCATTACCAATGGCTTTACTATTATAGAGCTTTATTGTTATATTTTGACTCCAAAGTTTTGTATCTGAATATCCCGTTTGTGGCGGGAAGCTGTCATTGCTTTCCCCTAGTATGGTGTACACACCCTTCAGCCGGCTGGCCGACTGGGGAGTCTGTGCACTGTTTGGTCGGGCGGCAGATTTCTGTTCTCCGCTCCATTACGTGTCCATATCCTTGCCCTACAAACCCTACTTTTCCTCCCCTCCATCTCCGTTCTTCTCTTCTTTCTCCTCTCTCTCTTCTTCTGTCTTGTGTCGGTGGGACGGCGGGGTCCTGGGGACATGGGACATTTCTGCACATCTCCTCATTACTCTCCCGATGGCCCCCATAAAAATACTTTCACTTAATGTTAAGGGCCTGAATTCACCTAACAAGCGGGTCAAGGCGTTCCAGTCATTTGTATCGCTGAAGGCTGGCATTGTGGCTCTTCAGGAAGCTCACTTTTCCACTAGCGCAACCCCGAAATATTTTAGCTCCCGATACCCTCAAGTTTTCACCGCCTCCGCTCCCACGAAACAACGTGGTGTGCTGATTGCTATTCATCATACCCTTCCCTTTTCGGTGATCTCAGAAATTAAAGACCCGGAAGGGCGCTACGTTATCCTAGTGGGTCTACTTCAAGATGTAGAAACTACTTTGGTCTCCTATTATGCCCCTAATAACAACCCCACCCCTTTCTTCTCCCATCTACTCCAGGTCCTACGGACCCATTGTAAGGGCAACCTGATTTTATGTGGTGATTCAAATTTAGTGCTGCAACCTCATTTGGATAAATCTCCCTATGCCCCTGAACAGTACACTCCCTCTCTACGGTTTCGGAAGCTGCTACAGCAAGCCTCACTGATTGATACCTGGCGGGAATGCAACCCGGCTAAAAAGAACTACACTTTTTATTCATACCCCCATAAATCCTTCTCCAGAATCGATCATATCTTTCTTTCAGTTGCATCCTCCCCGATATTATATTGACTCTTTTATACAATCCATACCGTGGTCGGACCACTGCGCAGTAATAACCTCGATAACTTCCCTGATCCCCCAATCTAGAGATCGTTCATGGTGTTTTAATGAAGCCCACCTTACTAATCAATCTTATTTGCTAGATATCCAAGTGGCCCTTAAGGATTATGTGCAGAATAATTCCACCCCTGGTATCTCTCCTACCCTTCTCTGGGAAGCACATAAGCCGGTGATTAGGGGCACATGTATCTCAGTGTCCACGCACCTCAAAAGAGATAAGAAACTCCGACAGGCTAGGCTAGAACAGACGTTTCATCAGGCTTTCCTACAGTTTCAGTCCTCCTCAACAGAATCCAATAGGCTGGCGATGGAGAACGCTAGAGTTGAATTGGACCTGCTTCTGGCTGAGTCAGCTGACAAGGCTATCTGTAGGTCCAACCATACTTTTTATACGAAAGCAAACAAGCCAGATACGCTGCTGGCTATGCGCCTGTGGCGCCCTGATAGGAATCAGGTCCCCATTAGACTCAAAATAGATAGGCACACTCTTACCAGTAACCCCGTCAAGGTACTTCGTGAATTCCGTAACCGTCTGGAAGTCTTATATAAGGCTAAACCTTCCTTCTCTCAACAAGCGGCTGACCGGCTGTTTCGAGACCTTTCCCTGCCCACAGTGACTGACTCCGATAGGGAATCCCTTGAGACACCTATTACGCCCGAAGAAATACTTGCGGCTATTAAGACTCTCAAACCACACAAGCGACCTGGCCCCGATGGACTTTCTGCCACTTATTATAAAAAATTTGCCCCCATCCTGACTCCTCTTCTCTGTAAATCCTTCAACGCCCTGCTGCAAAATCAGACATTTGGCCGTGACACTCTGACGGCTATAATAGCCATGATACCCAAACCCAATACCGATAACTCCCTGTGGTCTAACTTCAGACCCATCTCCCTACTAAAGCTGGACATTAAGCTTCTAGCCAAAGTTTTAGCCCTTCGTCTTAACCCTTTGATCGGCAGATTGATTAATAAGGATCAGGTAGGCTTCATGCCCCGGCGTCAAGCCAGTGACAACATTAGACGGGTTGTCTTGCTTCAACACATAGCCAGATCCCGCAAAATCCCTATGCACCTGCTTTCTCTTGATATAAAAAAGGCTTTCGACACGGTGTCTTGGCCATACCTGAATTATATCCTTAAACGTTGGGGTTTTGGCCCGCACTTTTTACAATGGGTGAATTCCCTCTACAACCAACCACAAGCCTATATAAAATACTCAGGTTTCCGCTCGGATGCTTTTTCTATAGAAAGAGGAACCAGGCAGGGCTGCCCCCTTTCTCCCCTTATCTTTGCTTTGACCATTGAGCCCCTCGCCGCTTTAATTAGAGCCTCCCCAGACATAAAAGGACTGGAAATAGCCTCTACTTCCCATAAGATATGCCTGTTTGCTGATGATGCACTCCTTTTTGTGACCTCGCCTCGAACAACGCTTCCGAACCTTATCCCCATTTTAGATAAATTCGCAACTATTTCAGGTCTGGAAGTTAATCAGCAGAAATCTAGAGCCCTGAATGTATCTCTCCCACCCCAAGAATTGGCCCACATACAAAGCAGCTTCCCCTTTCTCTGGTCCACTTCCGCACTTCCATACCTAGGTATAAAATTGACTGGTGATCCCACTACTCTCTTTCGGGCTAATTATCTTCCTATGCTTTCACACCTAACCTCCCTGTTAGAGTCCTGGAAATCCCTTTGTGTATCCTGGTTTGGTAGAATAGCGGCTGTCAAAATGACTCTTCTGCCTAAACTCCTCTACCTATACAGAGTTCTCCCAATCCCAGTCCCCTCCTACTTTCACCGTATTGTACAGTCTCGGGTACTCAAATATATATGGGGTCCAATTAAGCCCAGGGTTCCGAGATCTATTCTTCTCCGGGACAGAAGCAGGGGTGGTCTTGGTGTACCAAACTTTATTCGCTACTATCAAGCTGCCCAGTTGGCTCAGCTCACCCTATTCCACGCGACCAGCGAAGTCCCCATATGGGTCAGTCTGGAGGCGATCGAACTATATCCCCTACTAATATCTAACGTATTATGGATTCCGCCTTCAGCTCGTGGCCCCATAACTAATCCAATCACTAGTCACTCATTGAAGCTATGGGACAGATTGCGTGGCCCCTACAGGCTGGTCTCTCCACATTCCCCTCTACTTTCTTTTTTTGGTCACCCCCTATTCTACCCGGCTTTTACTGAACCTGGGTCTTTTTGCCATTGGTCCCAAGCTGGCCTTTACAGAATACTCGATCTCGTCTCTAATACCTCTCTTAAACCCTTCTCAGTTCTTCAAGCTCAGACTGGATTATCCCCAACTGAAATGGTATCTGGTCCCTGCTAGGATCTCCAAATTTTTGCCAACTTACTCACCGGCGTGCTTCCGAGGCTGTGGAGAGAGGGGTACACATGCCCACATATGGTGGACATGCCCGATAGTGAAACAATTCTGGCTAGCAGTGTTTCAAATAGCTTCCACATTACTTCACGATACCCTGGCTCCTGACCCAGTCCTTGCACTTTTAAACCATGTACAAGGAGACTATACCAAGGCCCAACTCCTCCTTCTTCTTCAGCTGACTACGGCTGCAAAGCAGACCATCGCCAAAGCCTGGAAAACCCCGAACCTACATATAACTGAAACTAAAAATAGGGTAACCCAAGCCATGATTCATAGCAAGATTGAGGCAACATTACTGGATCATGTCCCCCACCATTCTCGAATTTGGACCCCTTGGGTAGATAACTTCTTCCCCCCAGATTTTGACACAAGCCTCCTTGTACCATAAATTCAGTCCACCCTGAACCTAAATGCTTAATGGTCCCCTGGGGCCCTGTGCGGTCCTGCCGACACTGACTCTGTCTCTCCCTCTCCGTCCCCTTCTCTCTAGCTCGCTCCTTTCTTCCTACTGTGCCTTCCCCTCCTTTACCTCTTCTTAGCTTATGGCTACAGTTTGTCTAACTGTATTCTCTGTGCCATGAACAAGGTCCTTCGGATGACTATCCCGTTTGCCCTGCATTCTCTTCTGTCCCTACCGCGTTGCTTTTATGTTTTGGGTTGATGATGGTTGGGGGGTTCTCCCCCTCTTAACTGGCTGTCCTCTTATCGAATGCACCGGTGTGTTCCCTTGTTCCAATGTAAAGTGCGCTAGTAATGTGCTTAGTGTTATTTAAACACAGTGATGTATGCACCATGTTCTTTCTTTTTGTAACCAACGTTATGTGCCGCGCTCGCGGTCTTGAATACTTCTGTTTGTATTCCTTATTTTTGTGTTATTCACAATAAAATATTTGAAACCAAAAAAAATGCAAAAACTCTATTGCATGGTCGTAGGCTTCTGGGTATAACAAAAATAAGCCAATAAAAGGGTCAGTCCATTCAAAGTGATACAGTACATCTGTTGTGGACAAGTGCTAAAAGACAATGATTTGTCTGCTTTATATATTTCTTGGGGAGTCTGAAAAACGTATTTGAGTTCTTAGCTTCACTCACTGTATCTTATGCCCCGTACACACTATGAGAAAATTGGGCGAACGATCGGCCAGTTTTCCTCACAGCAAGTCGGAACCAAGGATAGGAATAATGTATGAAAATTCTCATATGACAAAGGATTTATATTTTCCCAGTGATCTCTGTCATGTCAATGGTAGCCCATCCCACTACAGTTAGAACACAAGGAGGGAACACAGTTAACCCCTTGATCTCCCCTAGTATTAACCCCTTCCTTGCCAATGACATTTATACAGTAATCAATGGCTATTTATGGCACTGATCGCTGTATAAATGACACTGGATCCAAAAAAATCTGTCAAAAGTATCCGATGTGCCCGCCTCAATGTCACCGTTCCGCTAAAAATTGCTGCACTGTTTACTCTATGTAGCTGAGGCTACATGCAGCCCATGCAGTATTGAATAGCAATTCCAGTGATCCAGTCATTAGTGCAGATGTCTTTTTGTGTGCTCTACTAATCCATTTCTAAACAGACATTCACACAACATTGCATCAGAGAACAAGTGTGTATATATTGCTGTGGTGCTTTAGTGTCATGCATTTTTGAAAAGAATGAGTACCCAAAACGCGTGCACAAGTGAGCAAAGCAAGCCTTGCATAGGTGTAAATGTGCTCTTAAAAAGGAAAAGAGGGAAATAGGGAAGGGTTACCAAGGGGCATTAAAGTCTAGAAGCAAGTCAAATGTGTCCTTTAGCCACATACCAGAAGGAATGAAGAAGCTCTGGCAACCTCCAGAAAATGTGGACAGAGAATTGCATTTTGTGCTTCCAATGGTCATTTTTGCTGAATACCCTGTAATACAATCAAACAAATCATGTTTACATCAATACATGAAGAAAAAGAAGCAACAACTGCATAAGGAAGCGAAAAGTAATCAGGACCATGACGACCATAACAGTCTCAATGATCAAAAATAAAAAGTAGAAATACAGTACAAGAAAAAGGTCTACTACATTTTACAGTTCTTTTACACTGATCTTTTTTTTGAGGGGTTTTGCAATCTTTGAGTCACATGTCAAAGTTTCACAGGTATATGATTGGAGTCAGGAGTCCAGAAAATCTGACAAAAACGCATATGCATTTTAACAATGGAATGGGGTGAAAGTGCCTTAAGTCTATTTACAAAGTACCCTGGTGTTTTTAACCACTTGACCACTGGGAACTTAAACACCCTTAATAACCAGACCAATTTTCAGCTTTTGGTGCTCTCACAAATTTTTGTCCTTTTTTTCACACAAATGGAGCTTTCTTTTGGTGGTATTTAATCACTGATCGTTTTTTTATTTTTTGTGCTATAAAAGAAAAAATACAGAAAATTCTGTAATAAAATGAATTTTTCTTTGTTTCTGTTATAAAATTTAGCAGATTAGTAATTTTTTCTTCATAATTTTTATTTATTTTTTGGCCAAAATTTATACTACTACATATCTTTGGTAAAAATAAGTACAAATTGGTAGATATTATCTGGTCTTTCTGAAAGTTATAGAGTCCACAAGCTATGGTGCCAATATCTGAAAATTGATCACACCTGAAGCACTGACGGCCTATTTCAATTCTTGAGACCCTAACATGCCAGAAAAGTACAAATACCCCCCAAATGACCCCTTTTTAGAAAGAAGACATTCCAAGGTATTTAGTAAGAGGCATGATGAGTTTTTTGAAGTTGTGATTTTTTCCCACAATTCTTTGCAAAATCAAGATTTTTTTTCACAAAATTGTCATATTATCAGTTTAATATCAGTTTCTCACACACAGCATATGCATACCACAAATTACACCCCAAAACACATTCTGCTATTACTCCTGAGTACGGCGATACCACATGTGTGAGACTTTTACACAGTGTGGCCACATACAGAGGCCCAACATGCAGGGAGCACCATCAGGCGTTCTGGAGCACCCAGGACAATTCTGACATTTCTCTCCTACATGTAAAAATCATCATTTATTTGCTAGAAAATTACATAGAATCCCAAAACATTATATATGTTTTTTTAGCAAACACCCTGGAGAATACAATGGTGGTCGTTGGAAAAAAAAGTTTTGTGCTTAGAAAAAAAAAACACAGTAAAGTTAGCCCAATTTTTGAGTAAATAGATACCTAACATGTCACTCTTCAAAATTGCACACGCTCGTGGAATAGCGCCAAACGTCGCTACTTAAAAATCCCCATAGGCGACGATTTAATTTTTTTTTACTGGTTATATGTTTTGAGTTACAGAGGAGGTCTAGGGCTGGAATTATTGCTCTCGCTCTAACGTTTGCAGCGATACCTCACATGTGTGGTTTGGACACCGTTTTCATATGTGGGCGGGACTTACGTATGCGTTTGCTTCTGCATGCGAGCACATGGGGACAGGGGCGCTTTAAAAAAAAAAATGTTATTGTTCATTTTACTTTATTTATTTTAGTTTGACTTTTTTTTCCCCAAAAATACATTTTTTGATCACTTTTATTCCTATTACAAGGAATGTAAACATCCCTTGTAATAGGAATATGGCATGACAGGTCCTCTTTACAGTGAGATATGGGGTCAATAAGACCCCACATCTCACCTCTAAGCTGGGAAGCTTGAAAAAAAAAAAAAAAAAAGATTCTGGCTTTGATCGTATTGGCGAGTCGGTAGAAGCACCGGAGGGCGGCGGGAGGGGGGGGATGTCTATGGCTGGGTATTGCAGGGTATCACCGACTATGGCTGGGTATGGCTGGGTATCTCAGAGTATGGCTGGGTATCTCAGAGTATGGCGTTGCAGAGTATTGCGTTGCAGAGCATTGCAGGATATTGGCGGGTGTTGCAGAGCATTGCAGAGTGTTGCAGGGTATTGGCGGGTGTTGCAGAGCATTACAGAGTGTTGCAGGGTATTGGCGGGTGTTGCAGAGCATTGCAGAGTGTTGCAGGGTACTGGTGGGTGTTGCAGAGCATTGCAGAGTGTTGCAGGGTATTGGCGGGTGTTGCACAGCATTGCAGAGTGTTGCAGGGTATTGGCGGGTGTTACAGATTGTTGCAGGGTATTGGCGGGCGTTGCAGAGTGTTGCAGGGTATTGGTGGGTGTTGCAGAGCATTGCAGAGTGTTGCAGGGTATTGCAGTGTTGCAGGGTATTGCAGAGTATTGCAGAGTGTTGCAGAGTATTGCAGAGTATTGCACAGTAATGCAGAGAATTGCACAGCACAGTAATGCAGAGTATTGCACAGTAATGCAGAGAATTGCACAGCACAGTAATGCAGAGTATTGCACAGTAATGCAGAGTAATGCAGAGTATTGGCAGGGAATTGAGGGGTTAATTTTCGATGAGCAGCGATGTGGGCACTGCAGATGCAGCCCACATCGCTGCTGACACCGATCTCTTCCCCCTCCGCTGTTCCGATCGGTACAGAGAGGGGGAGGGAGGAACTGGCGTCATAACATGACGCTGGTTTGTTTACAAGTGATCAATCCGTCATTTGACGGAGCGATCACGTGGTAAACAACCGCCATGAGCGTCCGTTTACCGTGATCCGTGATGCCCACAGGATGTCCACAGGACCCGGCGGTCACGGATGCTCTCGAGTGCGCACCCCAGGGGGTGCGCGAGAGCGGAATTCTGGGAGGACGTCATATGACGGCCTCCCAGAGTTAAACAACCGCCCTGTAGCCGTCATTCGGCTATGGGCCGGTTGTTAAGTGGTTAATCACGAATTTTTGCTATATTTTGACACTTTGCAAGACTTTTCTACCATTTTCCCAATACTTTTCTACAACATAATTGGCTACCTGACTTGGTAAATTCATTGGACATAAATGTGGCAGCACAAAGGTGTGCATTAATACCGTGCTGCCACATATATACATACAGTGCATCCAGAAAGTATTCACAGCGCTTCACATTTTATGTTACAGCCTTATTCCAAAATGGATTAAATTCATTATTTTCCTCAAAATTCTACAAACAATAGACCATAATGACAACGTGAAAGAAGTTTGTTTGAAATATTTCCCAATGTATTAAAAATAAAAAATGAAAAAAAATCCCATGTACATGACACTCAAAATTCAGCTCAGGTGCATCCTGTTTCCACTGATCATCCTTGGATGTTTCTTCAACTTGATTGGACTCCACCTGTGGTAAATTCAGGTGATTGGACATGATTTGGAAAGGCACACACCTGTCTATATATGGTCCCACAGTTAACAGTGCATGTAAGGTCCGGTTAATACTGAGGCAGCACGACTGCCTCAGGTGACCTGGACACAACCGCTGCGTCAACTTGCAAAACTACTTCTGTATAGAAGTCAATGCAAGTCGCCTCAAGTTGCCCACAAAGTCGTACAGGAACCTTTTTCTAAGTTCAAGTTGCCCACAAGTCGCTCCGATTAGAACTGTTCCATTGTACAGAACAGGACGCTACTTGTCAGGCGGCTAAGTCGTCTGACAAGTCATCCCAGTGTGAACCAACCCTCGGAGCACAAAACAGCTCAGTGATTGATAGAGGTTACAGCATGTGATTACAACCTGCTGATTGGTTGCTTAAGGTTATAGCACATCATCTCACTGCCTACACACCACAGACTGCAGAGCTAACAGGAACAGACAAAAAATTCTAGAACTAGTTATTAGCAATGAGGGCTGAGGGATGTGCTGTGTATGGAATGCAAGGTTGAGCGGTGCGCTTTGTACGGAATGCAGGGTTCAGAGGTGAGCTGTGTATGGAGTGCAAGGTTCAGAGGTGCGCTGTGTATGGAGTGCATGGTTGAAAGGTGCGCTATAAACAGCGTACAGAGTTGAAAGGTGTGCTGTGTATGGTGTGCAGACTTGAGGGGGTGTGCTGTGTACGGATTGCAGGCTTGAGGGAGTGCGCTGTGTACGGAGTGCAGACTTGAAGGGTGTGCTGTGTACGGAGTGCAGACTTGAGAGGGTGCACTGTGTAAGGAGTGCAGGCTTGAAGAGGTGCGCTGTGTAAGGAGTGCAGGCTTAAGGAGGTGCGCTGTGTATGGAGTGCAGGCTTGAAGAGGTGCGCTGTGTAAGGAGTGCAGGCTTGAGGAGGTGCGCTGTGTACGGAGTGCAGGCTTGAGGGGGTGCGCTGTGTACGGAGTGCAGGCTTGAGGGGGTGCGCTGTGTAAGGAGTGCAGGCTTGATGAGGTGCGCTGTGTAAGGAGTGCAGGCTTGAAGAGGTGCGCTGTGTAAGGAGTGTAGGCTTGAGGAGGTGCGCTGTGTACGGAGTGCAGGGTTGAGGGGTGCGCTGTGTAAGGAGTGCAGGCTTGAGGGGGTGCGCTGTGCAGAGTGCAGGCTTGAGGGGTTACATCTGTCTACATCTCCCCATCTGTGTACTTAGTGTCCATGCAGGCTGCCAGTCCGGAGGGGCTTCTGCCTGTGTGGATGCCTCATCCTCTTTCTCCTGGCCCAGGGAGAAAAGGAGGGCAGGCGAGGTATCCTCTCCATTACTCCCAACACCAGGTTTCCTTTCCTCCAGTCCTGCGGTGGTGCAGGGTCAGAGTGCTGGGGTCCGCATTGCAGCACACTGACAGGCAGGAGAAGCGGCTGCAGAAGTCCAGGCTGTGGGCTAAAAGGACGGACAGAGCTGGGATCCTGGTGTTAGGAGTAATGGAGAGGATACCTCGCCTGCCCTCCTTTTCTCCCTCTCTGCACAGTCACTGGCTGTCCTCTCCAATCCCTGGGATGGATAGTGTTCACTTTAGTGCTCTCACCACTGGAGCCTAAGCTGGGACTCCGCTACAAATGTTCTCCCCCTCTTTCTCCTAGACTGCACAGCACAGGAGATGAAACTGCACCCTTCTAAATGTTGCGCAAGGTTCCCCTTGCCCCCACGTTACATCACTGCCTGCAGAGTATTCAGGACCTGGACCCACCAGAATGAAGCATCGGCTGTGAGAGGAATGGAAGAAGTGACCACACCACCAGCCCCGCCAACCATCTTGTTTGCTAAGCTGCAGAGCGCCCCCTGGCTTCCAGATCCAGGAATGTGTGCACAGGAGAACCTGAAACTCAGGAAGAAGACCACACTACTATCCTGGCCTTATGGGTACTGCTAGGCTGGCCTGAGGAGCACTGCTGGGCTGGCTTGATGGGCACTGCTGGGCTGGTCTGACGGGTTCTCCTGGGCTGGCCTTATGGGTCATGCTTGGCTGGCCTGATGGGTTCTGTTGATTCTGGTCTGATGGGTACTGCTAGGCTGGCCTCATGGACACTGCTGGACTGGTCTGATGGGTTCTTCTGGGCTGGCCTAATGGATTCTGTAGATTCTGGTCTAATAGGAACTGCTGGGCTGGTCTGATGGGTTCTTCTGGGCTGGCCTAATGGGTTCTGTCGATTCTGGTCTGATGGGCACTGCTGGGCAGGCTTGTTCTTTCTGTCCACAGACACCCACAGATTGATATACTTGTCCTTGTCACCCCTCATAAATTTCCCCTGACCCTATTATGGAGGAGTGACGTCATTTTCTAGTGATAATAGAGAATTTAAGCCACATAGTTATAATTTAGAAAAAAAATAGTTGTCTCTCAGTGTATTACCAGTATACACACAGTACCAGTCTGTGGCACGTCATATTAACAGAATTAGCAGACCGGCAGCCAATAAGAATCCAGGAACGTGTCTCCCCCCCACGTCTTGCAAGGAACAGCTCTGAGCGCAGACAGGAGCCAGTAGGGCGGGCTCTACCAGGAAGGCATTAGGAATCGATCACAGCACAATCGCTCTGCGCTGACTGCATCCACGTAGGTAAGTCGCTCGGTCGTCATAGCAACATTGCCTTCTACGGCCGCGCTGGGAAATTGCAGCCGCCTGATTGGCTGAGACATTGTGACGTCACAGCAAGGAGTAGCAGTCGGAAGGTATATGAGCTGCACTGTGTGTAGCCGTCATTACGTATCTGGACTTTGTAGAGAGAGGGTGTTTATTACATTGGCTCTTCATAATATCGCAGATTGCTTATTAGTTTATTCTAACGAGGAAAAACAAAACCTACGACTAAGAGAAAATATTCTCAGTGAAGTTTTATTTTAAAATCTGATCATTTTGCTTACAATTGCAAAAATGACATTTAGAAGAATGGAAAACATAGAATGCATGCAGTGCGTGAGGGAGGAGAGAGCAGAGCAATGCAGAAGGCAGCAATGCAGGGGAGAGGAGGATGCTGCCTTCATCAATTGTCAGAGGGGTCTGGCAGCAGAGAGGGAGAGGGACAGGCAAGGGAAGGAGCGACGGAGGAGAGAGAAGAACGATGCCTACCTCAGACATTTAAAGGAGATAGCAGAGGAGGGGGAGAGAGAAAGAGAAAAGGACAGAAAGAGGAAGGAGCAGAGGAGGAAAGAAGAAAATGCTGCCTTCTTGAATAATCTAAGGGAGCAGACAGCAAAGCGGGAGAGGGAAAGACAGATTCAGGAGCAAAGGACAAGAGATGAGAATGCAGCATATCTCAAACATTTGAAGGAGATGGCAGAGGAGGAGGAGAGGACAGGAGAAAAGGACAGAAAGATGAAGGAGCAGAGGAGGAAAGAAGAAAATGCTGCCTTCATGAATAATCTAAGGGAGCAGACAGCAAAGCGGGAGAGGGAAAGACAGATTCAGGAGCAAAAGAGAAGAGAGGAGAATGCAGCATATCTCAAATATTTGAAGGAGATGGCAGAGGAGGAGGAGAGAAAAATAGAAAAGGACAGAAAGATGAAGGAGCAGAAGAGGAAAGAGGATAATACTGCCTTCATGAATAAGCTGATGGAGCAGACAGCAAAGCGGGAGAGGGACAGAGAGATTCAGGAGCAAAGGACAAGAGAGGAGAATGCAGCATATCTTAAAAATTTGAAGGATATGGCTGAGAAGGAAGAGAGGAGAAAATATGAGGTGAGACAAATTCAGGAGCAAAGGAGAGGAGAGGAGAATGCAGCATTCATCAGTCATCTGAAGGATATGGCTGCGGAGGAGGAGAGGAGAAAAGAGGAGAGACAGATTCAGGAGCAAAGGAGAAGAGAGGAGAACGCAGCATACCTCAGTCATCTGAAGGATATGGCTGCGAAGGAGGAGAGCAGAAAAGATGAGGAGAGTCAGGAAAGGGAGCCTGAGGATAGGAAGGAAGAGGAGAGAGGAGAAATGACAACAAAATTAAACACAAGGGAAGCAGATTGGGAGAGAAGTGTGGAGAAAGGGAAAAAAGGAGAGGAGAAGCAGAGGGAAAGTAAGAGGAAGATAGGATTTCTGGCCAAATTATGTGCAATGACAGCAGATTGCCTGAGGAAAAGAAAGCAGAAAGGGAAGGAAGATGAGGGAAAGAAAGGATTTCTAGCCAAATTACAGGCGATAAGAGCAGATTGGAAGAGGAAAAGAGAGGAGAAAAGGATTGAGAAGGATCGGAGGAAGAGAGAGGACCAGCTAAACACTTTGATAAGTAAAGTAAAGGTGCTGAAAGAAGAGAGGGAGAAGGAAAGTGAGGAAAAGAAGATAGCAGATGAGAGAAAAATGGAGGAGAGGAGTGCGTTTCAACTCAAATTAGATGCAATGAGAGCAGAGTGGGAGAGAAATATTGAAGAAGATAGAAGGATAGAAGAGGAGAAATGGAGAGATCAGGAGAAAAACAGAGAGGAGAGGAGAGCCATCATAACCAAATTCCAGTCAGATGTGGAGAGCAGAAGAGAGGAGGAGAGGCATAGATTGAGAGTAGCAGAGGAAGAGGCAAGCAAGAATTGGAGAAGCCTTAAAGAGAATGCAGGCGTGATCAAGGTACTGGAAGAAGAGAGGGAAAATGAGGACCGTAGCATAGAAGATGAGAGTAAAATGGCAGAGAGGAGTGCGTTTCAACTCAATTTAGAGGCAATGAGAGCAGAGTGGGAGAAAAATATGGAAGAAGATAGAAGGCTAGAAGAGGAGAGATGGAGAGACCAGGAGAAAAACAGAGAGGAGAGGAGAGCAATGATAACCAAATTCCAGTCAGACGTGGAGCGCAGAAGACAAGAGGAGAGAGATAAATTGAGGGCAGCAGAGGAAGCTGCAAGCAAGAATTGGAGAAGCCTTAAAGAGAATGCAGGTGTGATCAAGGCACTGAAAGAAGAGAGGGTAGCAGAGGAGGAAGTGAGTGCAACAAAAGTGCATTGATAAGTAAAGTAAAGGCACTCAAAGAAGAGAGGGAAAACGAGGACCGTAGGATAGAAGATGAGACAAAAAGTATGTGTCAACTCAAATTAGAGGGAATGAGAGCAGAGTGGGAGAAAAATATGGAAGAGGAGAGATGGAGAGACCAGGAGAAAAACAGAGAGGAGAGCAATGATAACCAAATTCCAGTCTGATGTGGAGAGCAGAAGATAAGAGGAGAGGGATAGATTGAGGGTAGCAGAGGAGGGTGTGGTGGGAGGGGAGAGGGCCAATGCAGGTGGGGGTTGGATATGTGCTGGGGGGTGCATTGTGAGGGCAGAGGGCTAACGCAAGGGGGGGGGGGGGTAGGAGGGTTAGATATATGCTGGGGGTGCTTTGAGGGAACTAGTGCAAGGGGAGGGTAGGGGGGGTTAGATATGTGCTGGGGGTGCTTTGGGAGAGGAGAGGGCTTGTGCTAGAAGGGGTTAAGTCAAGGCAGGAAGAGATTGTTACAGCCGGTGCTATGGCTCACCTTCTCAATGCAAATTCAGTGAGAGGTATTTTCCTTATGTCCTCCCTGGTACCCCTATCCAAAGAGCACCCCAAAGAAGATGTGGAGTATTAGCGTAGGGTACAGCACTACTAGTCCTAGGGCACACTAACACAGAGTATCGGGAGATGTGATGGCCATCACATTTTGAGAGACCCTAATCTGCAGCGTTCACTTTACAGTTTTTATAAAAATTAAAAAAGTGAAAAAAGGCAAAAAAAAAAAAAAAACACCAACAAAAAAAAAATATAAAAGAAAAAAGAAAGTGACTCCATCGCTGTCGGAGGTGATTTCACCACCACAGTTAAAAAAAAGAGCATATATGTCAAAGCATGAGGGCAGGGGCGGAGGAGCGATTTGCTCCTAACATTAGGGGTGGATTGCCCCCATGCTTCGGCATATACTTTTTATGCACAGATTGTGTTAAAGGCCGGTGTAGAAGGCAGGAGACCGTTGGTAGTAGGGAGGTGTCCTGTAGTCCAGCCGCAGGATGCAGATGATAGCAGGACGCAGCAGGCGGTTCCAACCGGAAGCAACGGACAGCAGGGATGTGCCTTGTAGCCCAGTGGCGGGATGCAGACCACGGGCAGAATGCAGCTGACAACAGGGAGGAGTCATGTAGTCCAGCAGCGGGATGTAGGTGACAGCAGAATACAGCGGACAACGGGAAGGAGTCCTGTAGTCCAGCAGCAGGATGTAGGTGGTAACAGAACACAGCAGAAGGCACCAGCCAGATACAGTGGAGAACAGGGAGGTGTTCTGTAGTCCAGCAGTGGTAGGCAGGTAACTGGCAGGTAGCAGAGTAGTTAAACAGTCCGGGTCAAACACAGGTGAGCAGATCAGGTACCAAAACGAAGTCCAAGAGAATAGTCAGGTTCAGAAGCCAAGGTCGGGGGCAGGCAGCAAGCAGAGAAGTCAGAAACAGGCCAAGTTCAATACGGATCAGGTAGATTCAGATACAGGGTAGCAGAGTACACAGGAACGATGTTGATCGGGCAGCAAGACAGCAAGGCAAAGATCCCCTTTAAATAGCGTCATTGGCGCCAATTGCCATCAAAATGGCCGCGCGCATGCCGGGGGTTCATGCAGGATGGGTTAGGTCCGTTGCACATGAGTGTCTAGCTGCTGTGCTGACATTTTTGTATGTCTGGAAGGCACAGGTGCTGCATTCAACCCCACTGCCATCACCCTGTCAAAGTCTATAATAGGCTGAATGTTAGGACCTGGGCTTGAACCTGGGACCTCTGGTGGGTCTGGCAGTGACTCTGCTTGCTGAGCCACCTGGAATGCTGGACAGCTCCTTGGACAATTCCTTGAATGATCTTGTCTTGAATCTTGTTTGCCTTGAACCTTGAACCCTTTGCTCCTCCCATGAACTTCCTGATTTAAGCCATGCCTCTGCACTTCCTGGTTGCCAGAATATTGTGCCTTCACCAGCCAATATCTTGCTCCTGTCTCTCCTGCTGCCGACCGTATCCTCGCTACCATTCGTTACCGACATTTGGCTTGTTCCTGGACTACGCTTCTGCTGAATCCCAACCTGCAACTATTTGTTACCGACTTTTGGCTTGTTTCTCAAGTACGCTTCTGCTTGATCCCTACCTGCTATATCTGCTACCAGACCCCGGCTTGCTCACCTCCTGGTGGGGCTATCCTGAGGACCGCAACCTGGCACTAACACGCAGCAAAGCCCATCTCCACCTTCAGGAGCTCTGGTGAATACCGGTTAGTGCTTAGACCCCGCACCTCAGGTGAACCCGTGTCATCAGCCAGGGTGACCTGTGTGAATACCTGCTCTACTGCTATAGCTACTAGCCTCTGAGCCTGACTCCAGACCGTGACACTGAAATATCTTGTGACTGGAAAGGGCCAAATGCTTGTCGGATGGGGGGCGGGGGGCAGACCATTTTGGCCCCCCCCTTGCCTCACGGGACCATGGTGTCGGCTATTATTATAAAAAATAAATATATATATTTAATTTTTATTTTTATCATAAAAGGGCTCATTCTATTGGTCACAGACAGAGAAGCTACCGGAGGGTGAGAGGGCGGAAGGTGATGGGGTCAGGTGTCCTTGGAAGCTGTTTGGAGGGCTATTTATAGAACCCCTCTGACTGGAATTTAGCCAGTCGCCAGACAAGAGTGGTCAGAAGAGCTTCCTCCCAAATCACCCCCCCGTCGCGCCCGGTTTATGCGGTAGGATCCCTTTTGTCAGAGAGTCAAAGGGGATATGTGAGAATATGTTTAAAGAGATGATGGTCAACTCAAGTCTTAGTGGCTGGGTTGAGTTTTGGTGAATTCTGAAGATGAATTTTGTTTGAAAAAATGATTTAAGTAATAAAGTTCATGACATGATATATATTTTTGTTGTAAACCAATAAACCAGGCCGTGGCCTAATTGTATCCAAGTTATCTTTGTGTGGTGTGGTTTTTATTTTATTATGCATGTTTGCAGGTTGTGGATGTTAGCCTGATGTCTACGGTCCCATCAATGTAGACTATGTGAAATGACATGGGAGGCATTCCTCACTCTATTCTAACAGTTTGCAGTGTTATTCTCCAATGATTACATGGGTGCAGAGCAGTATGGAATCTGAATGTTTGGCTCATGTCATTGAAGACATGAAATTAATCTCTCAATACCTTCCATGTGATGTTGATCATTGCTTACTGAACTGTCATGATTTCCATACACACCCACACACGCAGAACTACGCGTTTCTGCCTGCATTTTCAGAAACAAGGCAAAATGTTCAACACACTTAAGTTGCTTTAATTTCTTACTGGAACCCTAAACGTGCTGTGATTTTTGCAGTGTGTCATGCAAAAATGGCAGCAAAACCCACGTCTACAAGCATGCCTGGGTCGGTTTAAAAATATTGTACGTGAGTACCTTTGGCGCGTTCGTCATAAAAAGGGCAGCCCATTCCAGTAAAAGGGCTGTCCTATGTGCAACACACAAAAAAAAAGCTAAAAAAAAAACCTACAAGTGGGAACGCACATTTCCCACTATCTTTTAAAGGGTTAATTTAACTTTACCAAAAACTGCCTAGGCAGATAAGCGACTTATGTAGACAAAAACAAACTGTGCAGTTCGGACCAGGGTTAAATGCCATTGCTATAGGTGTAGGCCATTAACGTACCTCATGAAGCCTGACTGGAAAACTCCCAGGACATTGCAAAGTACGTTAACTAAGAGACACTTAGCTGTTACTGAACATCTTCATCATCACAGGAGCAGCTCTCAATGCGGAGCTCAAAGCTACTGCATCAGGGGAGAGAAAGTGCATGTGAAGTGGGATTGAATCCGAAAAAAAAAATCTCCCTCCTGTAATGGTGAAGGTGAACATTAATAGTCTGGAGTCTCTTAACTACAGTCTAGGAGTTTTCCATTCAGGCTTCATGAGGTATCAAAAAGGTCCATACACCTACAAGCAATCAACTTTGGTCAGAGCTGCACAGGTTTGTTTTCATCTACAGACACCCCTGTCATGTGAGTTGAAGCCCACCCCCTCACAGTTAGAATCACTCCCTAGGGCACACTTAACCCCTTCATTGCCCCCTAGTGTTTAATCTCTTCCCTGCCAGTGTCAATTACACAGTAATCAGTGCATTTTTATAGCACTGGTCGCTGTATAAATGACAATGGTTCCAAAATAGTGTCAAAAGAGTCCGATGTGTCCACCATAATGTCGCAGTCACGATAAAAATTGCAGATCGCCACTATTACTAATAAAAACAATAATAAAAATGCCATAAAACTATCCCCTATTTTGTAGACGCTATAACTTTTGCTAAGAGAAATATAAATAAAGAAATCAATCAGCGCAAAAAATCGAACACATAACAGCAGCTGAACACTACACTGCGGCTCATGCATGCATTTGCAAATGCGTGCGGACTAAACCCCTGTTTTTAACGCATACTATTAGACAGGTCTATTTGGTTATCTGCGAGATGGTGGTAAGTAGGCTTTGTTTTTTTCCTGGGCATTCCCCAGACATTGTTGTTACCTGTTTTTAGACTTCCAGTGCCACTTACTGCGATAGCCAGCTATAGATGAGGGCGGTGGCAAGTTTTTGTTATCACGTGAGTGTTTGTATTGGTCCAGCAGTGCACCAACACCTTTGCTGCCATTGTGCTCTCGCTGGATGTTTGGTGTGCTCCTGTACCTTTAAGGAGGGGTGGGCTCCCCTTCAGTCCACCTGCTCTCATCTAATCATCAGAATGCATGTGCCTCCACTGCGGGGACACTTATATTTTAGTGTTAGGACCACAGATACCAGGGTGCCTTGACGTGGCTCTGTGGCTCACGCATGCGTTTGCAAATGCGTGCGGACTAAACCCCTGTTTTTAACGCAGACTGTTAGACAGGTCAATTTGGTTGTCTGAGAGCTGGTGGTAAGTAGGCTTTGGTTTTTTCCTGGGCATTCCCCAGACATCGTTGTTAACTTTTGCTAAGAGAAATATAAATAAAGAAATCAATTAGCGCAAAAAAAATCTAACACATAACAGCAGCTGAACACTAAGGGCCAAAATATCAAATCCCTAAAAGGTAAATATAATAAAAAACAGTGCAGCACATTAACAAACAAAACATAAAGAAAACACAAAAGAAAAACATATAAAAGTCCATAAGAGAGCACCATCAAGTGTTCATATACGGTGATCCTACAAATAACAGGCAAGGTGAACGCTCAAACCAGTGACAGCCTCCACCGATAGTTAAAGTGGTTGTATACTCGAATTTTTTACTTTTACCTACAGGAAAGCCTATGATAAGGCTTACCTGTAGGTAAAAAAAATATCTCCTAAACCTGTACGGTTTAGGAGATATTCCCCTCGGTATGCGCCGCTGACTGCAGCGGCGCATGCGCACAAGGGGATTCTCGGCCTGAAAATCCGGCAGTGGCCGGCGGCCGGAATGAAATCTCCCGCGCGCATGCGCGGTAGTGACGATATCGCGGCTCCGGCCACTCACAGCGCCGGAGTCGCGATACCCGGAAGAAACGCTGAGGGAGCATGTCAGCTCCCTCGGCGTGGATCGGGCCAGATGTCGGGGCCTCGTTCTAAGGTAAGTATTTCATAATGAGCTAGTATGCGGTGCATACTAGCTCATTATGCCTTTTGCTTTGCAGGTTAAAAAAAATAAAAATTGCGGGTTTACTACCGCTTTAAAGCGACGCAGTGCCAAATCGTAAAAAGTGCTCAGTGTCCAGGAAGGGGGTAAAATCTTCCAGGGCTGAAGCGGTTAAGCTGTGGAGGACTCTGAAGAAACAACACACAAGTTGGAAAAAGTTTTACACTAGGACTGCCTTGCCATCGATCACATACACCAATCAGAACTCACTTTCCCTGGAGCAGTACATGTCACTGGGGCACACTGAAAACAGCCCTTTAATAGAATGCAGATTAAAAGAGGATTAAATCAAGATGTGGGGGCAATACCTTGTAGTGAAATGATGGGTTAAAAACTGTTTGTTTAAAAAAAAAATGCAAAAACTCGGGGGGCGCATGTGCGAGGCTCTGCATGGAGGACGTGTTCCACTAGAGTTCCGCACTCCCCGCCACAACATAGGGTATTTTCTCTGGGTTTGAGCCACCCTGCAACCCCGCTGTTTCAGCGTATCACCTCCGGAACGCACACGGATCACTCCGGTATGGTCCTGACGAATCACCGAGGCAAGAACAAACCTAAACCGATAAAGGAGGCCCTAGCCCGCGCCTCGTCCAAAATGGCGGCGAAAGCTCTTGCTATACAGCGAGCCACCTCTCCAGACGGAGCAACACATACCGACAGTGAAGAGGACGACCGCTCAGACGATCACGCTGATGGTCCCTCCACTATACCACCCTCAGGTATGTCTCAGGCGGATTTTCTGTCCCTGATGGAAACCATGCTACATAAAGCCCTCAAATCTACCGCTGATCAGATAACAAACAAGCTAACCAGGGAGATAAGGGAAGTAGGCCAACGCACATCAGATCTGGAGACTAGAGTAGATGATATTGAACTCACGCTCCAGGAGCAGGTCCAAGAACAGGCGGCCTTACGTGATGAGAATACCACCCTTCTCTCCCGCTTAGAGGACGCAGAAAATCGCTCCCGCAGATCCAATCTGTGCCTGCGAGGCATACCAGAAACGATCAATGATGTACAGTCCCTTACTACGGCCCTCTTCCAGGAACTGTCCCCCTCTATACCGATCGAACGCTTGGAATTCGATCGGATCCATAGGGCCCTTACCCGTCGACTACCTGATGGCCCTCCAAGGGATATTATTATTAAGCTCCACTTTTTCCGTACAAAGGAGCAATTGCTGGCTGCTGCACGCAACAAGGACGCTCTCCTGTTCCAAGGGCACACATACCAGCTCTTCTCTGACTTAGCCCCCCTAACGATTGCAAAACGCCGTGCGATGAAACCACAGTTGCAGATTCTTCAACAACATCAAGTGAAGTATACATGGCGCTTCCCTTTCGCCCTGCAGTTTTCTTACCAAGGGCAACAACATTTTTGCACTTCACCTGAAGCTCTCCAACGTCTTCTGGAATCCCTACATCTGACGGCCCCAGCCCAACCTTCAGAGACGGCGCTACCTCGCACCCCAGCCCGGACCTCGGCCCATCCCTATACCATCACCCCAAGAAGACCTCCACCGGCCCCTTTCTCTATTCGTAAAGGGACTCCAGCCCTTCCTCCCCGAGACGTCGCAGCAGATCGCTCACTGCACTCTCCTCGCTGAACTATGCTACTTGCTCCTTTACCCTCTATTGAGTGCTACTGGAGGAACCTTGGTATGAGATCATGAGCCCATCATTCACTATTTTTGTCTGACCTCTTACCCAAGGCCCGAGGGGACTGTCCTGTGATGGGTTCCCCCCCCCCCTTTTTTTTTTTAGGGGGAACCTACGCAGTCCCCTATTACCCTCTGGGGTTGCACAGGCTCAGACCCTATGACTTCCTATTTGCCTTTCTTTTTGTGTTTTTTGTGTTTTTTTTTTTTTATGTATACGGTTGTGTGGACTAACCACTTTGTTCCCCTAATTAGTACCTGGTTATGTTGCCTAAACACTGGGATTGCTTTCTAGATATGTTTAACTAGTCCCACGACTGCTAATAGCCCATTACCAATGGCTTTACTATTATAGAGCTTTATCGTTATATTTTGACTCCAACGTTTTGTATCTGAATATCCCGTTTGTGGCGGGAAGCTGTCATTGCTTTCCCCTAGTATGGTGTGCACACCCTTCAGCCGGCTGGCCGACTGGGGAGTCTGTGCACTGTTTGGTCGGGCGGCAGATTTCTGTTCTCCCCTCCATTACGTGTCCATATCCTTGCCCTACAAACCCTACTTTTCCTCCCCTCCATCTCCGTTCTTCTCTTCTTTCTCCTCTCTCTCTTTTTCTGTCTTGTGTCGGTGGGACGGCGGGGTCCTGGGGACATTTCTGCACATCTCCTCATTACTCTCCCGATGGCCCCCATAAAAATACTTTCACTTAATGTTAAGGGCCTGAATTCACCTAACAAGGGGGTCAAGGCGTTCCAGTCATTTGTATTGCTGAAGGCTGGCATTGTGGCTCTTCAGGAAACTCACTTTTCCACTAGCGCAACCCCGAAATATTTTAGCTCCCGATACCCTCAAGTTTTCACCGCCTCCGCTCCCACGAAACAACGTGGTGTGCTGATTGCTATTCATCATACCCTTCCCTTTTTGGTGATCTCAGAAATTAAAGACCCGGAAGGGCGCTACGTTATCCTAGTGGGTCTACTTCAAGATGTAGAAACTACTTTGGTCTCCTATTATGCCCCTAATAACAACCCCACCCCTTTCTCCCATCTACTCCAGGTCCTACGGACCCATTGTAAGGGCACCCTGATTTTATGTGGTGATTCAAATTTAGTGCTGCAACCTCATTTGGATAAATATCCCTATGCCCCTGAACAGTACACTCCCTCTCTACGGTTTCGGAAGCTGCTACAGCAAGCCTCACTGATTGATACGTGGCGGGAATGCAACCTGGCTAAAAAGAACTACACTTTTTATTCATACCCCCATAAATCCTTCTCCAGAATCGATCATATCTTTCTTTCAGTTGCATTCTCCCCGATATTGATTGACTCTTTTATACAATCCATACCGTGGTCGGACCACTGCGCAGTAATAACCTCGATAACTTCCCTGATCCCCCAATCTAGAGATCGTTCATGGTGTATTAATGAAGCCCACCTTACTAATCAATCTTATTTGCTAGATATCCAAGTGGCCCTTAAGGATTATGTGCAGAATAATTCCACCCCTGGTATCTCTCCTACCCTTCTCTGGGAAGCACATAAGCCGGTGATTAGGGGCACATGTATTTCAGTGTCCACGCACCTCAAAAGAGATAAGAAACTCTGACAGGCTAGGCTAGAACAGACGTTTCATCAGGCTTTCCTACAGTTTCAGTCCTCCTCGACAGAATCCAATAGGCTAGCGATGGAGAACGCTAGAGTTGAATTGGACCTGCTTCTGGCTGAGTCAGCTGACAAGGCTATCCGTAGGTCCAACCATACTTTTTATACGAAAGCAAACAAGCCAGATACGCTGCTGGCTATGCGCCTGCGGCGCCCTGATAGGAACCAGGTCCCCATTAGACTCAAAATAGATAGGCACACTCTTACCAGTAACCCCGTCAAGGTACTTCGTGAATTCCGTAACCGTCTGGAAGTCTTATATAAGGCTAAACCTTGCTTCTCTCAACAAGCGGCTGACCGGCTGTTTCGAGACCTTTCCCTGCCCACAGTGACTGACTCCGATAGGGAATCCCTTGAGACACCTATTACGCCCGAAGAAATACTTGCGGCTATTAAGACTCTCAAACCACACAAGCCACCTGGCCCCGATGGACTTTCTGCCACTTATTATAAAAAATTTGCCCCCATCCTGACTCCTCTTCTCTGTAAATCCTTCAACGCCCTGCTGCAAAATCAGACATTTGGCCGTGACACTCTGACGGCTATAATAGCCATGATACCCAAACCCAATACCGATAACTCCCTGTGGTCTAACTTCAGACCCATCTCCCTACTAAACCTGGACATTAAGCTTCTAGCCAAAGTTTTAGCCCTTCGTCTTAACCCTTTGATCGGCAGATTGATTAATAAGGATCAGGTAGGCTTCATGCCCCGGCGTCAAGCCAGTGACAACATTAGACGGGTTGTCTTGCTTCAACACATAGCCAGATCCTGCAAAATCCCTATGCGCCTGCTTTCTCTTGATATAAAAAAGGCTTTCGACACGGTGTCTTGGCCATACCTGAATTATATCCTTAAACGTTGGGGTTTTGGCCCGCACTTTTTACAATGGGTGAATTCCCTCTACAACCAACCACAAGCCTATATAAAATACTCAGGTTTCCGCTCGGATGCTTTTTCTATAGAAAGAGGAACCAGGCAGGGCTGCCCCCTTTCTCCCCTTATCTTTGCTTTGACCATTGAGCCCCTCGCCGCTTTAATTAGAGCCTCCCCAGACATAAAAGGACTGGAAATAGCCTCTACTTCCCATAAGATATGCCTGTTTGCTGATAATGCACTCCTTTTTGTGACCTCTCCTCGAACAACGCTTCCGAACCTTATCCCCATTTTAGATAAATTCGCAACTATTTCGGGTCTGGAAGTTAATCAGCAGAAATCTAGAGCCCTGAATGTATCTCTCCCACCCCAAGAATTGGCCCACATACAAAGCAGCTTCCCCTTTCTCTGGTCCACTTCCGCACTTCCATACCTAGGTATAAAATTGACTGGTGATCCCACTACTCTCTTTCGGGCTAATTATCTTCCTATGCTTTCACACCTAACCTCCCTGTTAGAGTCCTGGAAATCCCTTTGTGTATCCTGGTTTGGTAGAATAGCGGCTGTCAAAATGACTCTTCTGCCTAAACTCCTCTACCTATACAGAGTTCTCCCAATCCCAGTCCCCTCCTACTTTCACCGTATTGTACACTCTCGGGTATTCAAATATATATGGGGTCCAAATAAGCCCAGGGTTCCGAGATCTATTCTTCTCCGGGACAGAAGCAGGGGTGGTCTTGGTGTACCAAACTTTATTCGCTACTATCAAGCTGCCCAGTTGGCTCAGCTCACCCTATTCCACGCGACCAGCGAAGTCCCCATATGGGTCAGTCTGGAGGCGATCGAACTATATCCCCTACTAATATCTAACGTATTATGGATTCCGCCTTCAGCTCGTGGCCCCATAACTAATCCAATCACTAGTCACTCATTGAAGCTATGGGACAGATTGCGTGGCCCCTACAGGCTGGTCTCTCCACATTCCCCTCTACTTTCTTTTTTTGGCCACCCCCTATTCTACCCGGCTTTCACGGAACCTGGGTCTTTTTGCCATTGGTCCCAAGCTGGCCTTTACAGAATACTCGATCTCGTCTCTAATACCTCTCTTAAACCCTTCTCAGTTCTTCAAGCTCAGACTGGATTACCCCCAACTGAAACCTTCCGGTATCTCCAAATAGCCCACCTCGTCAGGGCAATGATTGGTTCTTGCTCCTCTCTTGTAAGTTTGTCTTTCTTTGAAAAGTTATGCTCCTCGGACCCCCATGCACCGGGTATCATTTCAACCATCTATACCCACCTAACCACTCTCCCGTCCACCCTTCCTCTCTATGCTGCGCAGTGGTCCAAGGACTTGCAACTGACTCTTGATGAGGAGGACTGGTCCCAAGTATGGGCCAATACCAAATCATCCACCCAGAATATAGTGGCTCTGGAGGCTAATTATAAGGTGCTTATGCGATGGTATCTGGTCCCTGCTAGGATCTCCAAATTTTTGCCAACTTACTCACCGGCGTGCTTCCGAGGCTGTGGAGAGAGGGGTACACATGCCCACATATGGTTGACATGCCCGATAGTGAAACAATTCTGGCTAGCAGTGTTTCAAATAGCTTCCACATTACTTCACGATACCCTGGCTCCTGACCCAGTCCTTGCACTTTTAAACCATGTACAAGGAGACTATACCAAGGCCCAACTCCTCCTTTTTCTTCAGCTGACTACGGCTGCAAAGCAGACCATCGCCAAAGCCTGGAAAACCCCGAACCTACATATAACTGAAACTAAAAATAGGGTAACCCAAGCCATGATTCATAGCAAGATTGAGGCAACATTACTGGATCGTGTCCCCCACCATTCTCGAATTTGGACCCCTTGGGTAGATAACTTCCTCCCCCCAGATTTTGACACAAGCCTCCTTGTACCATAAATTCAGTCCACCCTGAACCTAAATGCTTAATGGTCCCCTGGGGCCCTGTGCGGTCCTGCCGACACTGACTCTGTCTCTCCCTCTCCGTCCCCTTCTCTCTAGCTCGCTCCTTTCTTCCTACTGTGCCTTCCCCTCCTTTACCTCTTCTTAGCTTATGGCTACAATTTGTCTAACTGTATTCTCTGTGCCATGAACAAGGTCCTTCGGATGACTATCCCGTTTGCCCTGCATTCTCTTCTGTCCCTACCGCGTTGGTTTTATGTTTTGGGTTGATGATGGTTGGGAGGGTTCTCCCCCTCTTAACTGGCTGTCCTCTTATCGAATGCACCGGTGTGTTCCCTTGTTCCAATGTAAAGTGCGCTAGTAATGTGCTTAGTGTTATTTAACCACTTCAGGACCGCCGTATTGCCAATGTACGTCAACACAATGGCACAGGCAGGCACAATCACGTAGATGTACGTGATTGCCTTCCAGCGGGTGGGGGGTCCGATCGGACCCCCTCCCGCTGGTTACGGCGGTCCGGTTCGCTCCAGGAGCGCTCCGTGATGAGGGGATGGCCGTTGGTTTTCGGCCACCCCCTCTGGATCGCTCCTGGCCAATGAGAAGCTTCCTCCCCTGTGTATTGTTTACACAGGAAGGAGGAAGTGATGTCATTCTCCTCGGGACGGTCTTTTTGACCGGACTACGAGGAGAAGACTAATAGTAAGTGTGCACCAACACTACACTGACATGTAGGTACACACAGGCACACAAACCCCCCCCCGATCCCCCCCCCCGATCGCCCCCCGATCCCCCTCCCCCCCCAGTCACAGTGTCACTGATTGCATTGATCATTTCTTTACTGATCAATGCATTCAGTGTCAGTTGTGACAGTAAAAACTGTCAGGACAGTTAGTGTTAGGTCCAGGGTAGCCCCCTATCACCCCCCAATAAAGATTTAACCCCCTGATTGCCCCTAGAGTTAACCCTTTCACCCCCTTTTGCCAGTGTCACTAAGCGATCATTTTTCTGATCGCTGCATGTGTCGCTAGGTAGCTAGTTATTTTTTTAGGTTCACCGCCAGGTTTTTATATCGCTAGGTACCCCGATATACTACCCAATAATGGTTTTAACCCCCTGATTGCCGCTAGTTAACCCTTTCACCCCCTTTTGCCAGTGTCACTAAGCGATCGTTTTTCTGATCGCTGCATTAGTGTCGCTACAGTCGCTAGGTAGCTAGTTATTTTTTTAGGTTCACCGCCAGGTTTTTATAGCGCTAGGTACCCCGATATACTACCCAATAATGGTTTTAACCCCCTGATTGCCGCTAGTTAACCCTTTCACCCCCTTTTGCCAGTGTCACTAAGCGATCATTTTTCTGATCGCTGCATGTGTCGCTAGGTAGCTAGTTATTTTTTTAGGTTCACCGCCAGGTTTTTATATCGCTAGGTACCCCGATATACTACCCAATAATGGTTTTAACCCCCTGATTGCCGCTAGTTAACCCTTTCACCCCCTTTTGCCAGTGTCACTAAGCGATCGTTTTTCTGATCGCTGCATTAGTGTCGCTACAGTCGCTAGGTAGCTAGTTATTTTTTTAGGTTCACCGCCAGGTTTTTATAGCGCTAGGTACCCCGATATACTACCCAATAATGGTTTTAACCCCCTGATTTCCGCTAGTTAACCCTTTCACCCCCTTTTGCCAGTGTCACTAAGCGATAATTTTTCTGAACGCTGCATCAGTGTCGCTAGGTAGCTAGTTATTTTTTTAGGTTCACCGCCAGGTTTTTATAGCGCTAGGTACCCCGATATACTACCCAATAATGGTTTTAACCCCCTGATTGCTGCTAGTTAACCCTTTCACCCCCTTTCACCAGCGATCACAGTATAAGTGTCACTGGTGACGCTGGTTAGCCAGTTAGTTATTTAGGTTCCCCGTCAGGTTTTTATATAGCGCCAGGGACCCCCATATACTACCTAATAAAAATTTGAACCCCCTGATTGCCCCTAGTTAACCCTTTCACCACTGATCACCGTATAAGTGTTACGGGTGGCTCTGGTTAGTTTGTTTTTTATAGCATCAGGGCACCCACCATTTATTACCCAATAAAGGTTTAACCCCCTGATCACCCGGCGGGTGATATCAATTAGGTTTTAGGGTCAGGGTCTGCGTCGCCCCAGGCAGCGCTAGGTTAGTGCCAGTACCGCTAACACCCACACGCAAAGCATACACCTCCCGTAGTGGTATAGAATCTGAAAAGATCAATATCTGATCTGATCTGATCAGATCTATACTAGCGTCCCCAGCAGTTTAGGGTTCCAAAAAAACGCATTGTTAGCGGGATCAGCCCAGATACCTGCTGGCACCTGCGTTTTGCCCCTCTGCCCAGCCCACCCAAGTGCAGTATCGATCGATCACTGTCACTTACAAAACACTAAACACATAACTGCAGCGATCGCAGAGTCAGGCCTGATCCCTGCGATTGCTAACAGTTTTTTTGGTAGCATTTTATATTCAAATCCGGAAGGCAGTGCTTGGTTTTCGGGGTCCCGTACGTGGCTAGGCTCCCAAAAAGTCCCCCACATGTGGTATCCCCGTACTCGGGAGTAGCAGCAGAATTTATTTTGGGGTGTAATTTGACTTCTGCCCATAGCATGTGTGAGCAATATATCATTTAGTGACAACTTTGTGCAAAAAAAAAAAAAAGTTTGTAATATTCCCGCAACTTTTGGCAAAATATAAAATATTCCATGGACTCAACATGCCTCTCAGTAAATAGCTTGGAGTGTCTACTTTCCAAAATGGGGTCATTTGGGGGGGTTTTGTGCTATTTTGGCATTTTATGGCCTTCGAAACTGTGATAGGTAGTGAGGAGTTAAATGAAAAATTTGCACCCTTAGAAATCCTGAAGGTGGTGATTGGTTTTCGGGGTGCCGTGCGCGACTAGACTCCCAAAAAGTCCCACACATGTGGTATCCCCGTACTCAGGAGAAGCAGCAGAATGTATTTTGGGGTGTCATTTCACATATGCCCATAGCATGTGTGAGCAATATATCATTTAGTGACAACTTGGTGCAAAAAAAAAAAAAAGTTTGTAATATTCCCGCAACTTGTGGCAAAATATAAAATATTCCATGGACTCAACATGCCTCTCAGTAAATAGCTTGGGGTGTCTACTTTCCAAAATGGGGTCATTTTGGGGGGTTTTGTGCTATTTTGGCATTTTATGGCCTTCGAAACTGTGATAGGTAGTGAGGAGTTAAATCAAAAATTTGCACCCTTATGCCCCGTACACACGAGAGGGATTAAGTCTGACAGACCTCCAAAGGAGTTCCGCCGGAGTTCCGACGGAGTTCTGGCGGACTTTTCGACCGAACGGACTTGACCACACACCATCACACCAAACTCCGACGGAGTCGAACGTGATGACGTACGACTGGATTCGACGTAGGAAGTTCCTAGACAGTAGCCAATAGCTGCCCTAGCGTCGGTTTTAGTCCGTCGGAGTAGCACACACACGAGCGGATTTTTCAAAGGGGACCGGGTCCGGCGGAGTTCCGTCGGGAAAATTTAAAGCATGCTTCATTTCTAAAGTCCGTCAGACTTTAGCTTCGCTAAAGTCCGTTGCAGCCCACACACGATCGGATAGTCCGCCGGACTCAGTCCGTCGGAGTTTGGATGTCGAAAAGTCCGCTCGTGTGTACGGGGCATTAGAAATCCTGAAGGTGGTGATTGGTTTTCGGGGTGCCGTGCGCGACTAGACTCCCAAAAAGTCCCACACATGTGGTATCCCCATACTCGGGAGAAGTAGCGGAATATATTTTGGGGTGCAATTCCACATATAACCATGGCATGTGTGAGCAATATATCATTTAGTGACAACTTTTTGTAAAAAAAAATTTTTTTTTTTTTTTGTCATTATTCAATCCCTTAGGACAAAAAAAATAAATATTCAATGGGCTCAACATACCCATCAGCAATTTCCTTGGGGTGTCTACTTTCCAAAATGGGGTCATTTGGGGGGGATTTGTACTGCCCTGCCATTTTAGCACCTCAAGAAATGAGATCGGCAGTCATAAATTAAAAGCTGTGTAAATTCCAGAAAATGTACTCTAGTTTGTAGACGCTATAACTTTTGCGCAAACCAAAAAATATACGCTTATTGACATTTTTTTTTACTAAAGACATGTGGCTGAATAAATTTTGCCCTCAATGTATGACTAAAATTTAGTTTATTCGATTTTTCTTATAACAAAAAGAAGAAAATATATTTTTTTTTCAAAATTTTCGCTCTTTTTCCATTTATATCGCAAAAAAAAAAAATCGCAGAGGCAATCAAATACCATCAAAAGAAAGCTCTATTTGTGGGAAGAAAAGGACACAAATTTCGTTTGGGTGCAATATTGCATGACCGCACAATTACCAGTTAAAGCAGCGCAGTGCGAAATTGCAAAAAGACCTCTGGTCCTTAAGGTGTTTATTGGTCCGGAGCTGAAGTGGTTAAACACAGTGATGTATGCACCATGTTCTTTCTTTTTGTAACCAATGTTATGTGCCGTGCTCGCGGTCTTGAATACTTCTGTTTGTATTCCTTATTTTTGTGTTATTCACAATAAAATATTTGAAACCAAAAAAAATGCAAAAACTCTATTGCATGGTCGTAGGCTTCTGGGTATAACAAAAATAAGCCAATAAAAGGGTCAGTCCATTCAAAGTGATACAGTACATCTGTTGTGGACAAGTGCTAAAAGACAATGATTTGTCTGCTTTATATATTTCTTGGGGAGTCTGAAAACGTATTTGAGTTCTTAGCTTCACTCACTGTATCTTATGCCCTATACACACTATGAGAAAATCGGCCAGTTTTCCTCACAGCAAGTCGGAACCAAGGATGGGAATAATGTATGAAAATTCTCATATGACAAAGGATTTATATTTTCCCAGTGATCTCTGTCATGTCATTGGTAGCCCATCCCCCTACAGTTAGAACACACTGAGGGAACACAGTTAACCCCTTGATCTCCCCTAGTATTAACCCCTTCCTTGCCAATGACATTTATACAGTAATCAATGGCTATTTATGGCACTAATCGCTGTATAAATGACACTGGATCCCAAAAAAATGTGTCAAAAGTATCCGATGTGCCCGCCTCAATGTCACTGTTCCGCTAAAAATCGCTGCACTGTTTACTCTATGTAGCTGAGGCTACATGCAGCCCATACAGTATTGAATAGTAATTCCAGTGATCCAGTCATTAGTGCAGATGTCTTTTTGTGTGCTCTACTAATCCATTTCTAAACACACATTCACACAACATTGCATCAGAGAACAAGTGTGTATATATTGCTGTGGTGCTTTAGTGTCATGCATTTTTGATACATGGATGTGTACTGTGGGCCCACTGGAAAAGAATGAGTACCCAAAACGCGTGCACAAGTGAGCAAAGCAAGCCTTGCATAGGTGTAAATGTGCTCTTAAAAAGGAAAAGAGGGAAATAGGGAAGGGTTACCAAGGGGCATTAAAGTCTAGAAGCAAGTCAAATGTGTCCTTTAGCCACATACCAGAAGGAATGAAGAAGCTCTGGCAACCTCCAGAAAATGTATACAGAGAATTGCATTTTGTGCTTCCAATGGTCATTTCTGCTGAATACCCTGTAATACAATCAAACAAATCATGTTTACATCAATACATGAAGAAAAAGAAGCAACAACTGCATAAGGAAGCGAAAAGTAATCAGGACCGTGACGACCATAACAGTCTCAATGATCAAAAATAAAAATTAGAAATACAGTACAAGAAAAAGGTCTACTACATTTTACGGTTCTTTTGCACTGATCTTTTTTTTGGGAGGTTTTGCAATCTTTGAGTCACATGTCAAAGTTTCACAGGTATATGATTGGAGTCAGGAGTCCAGAAAATCTGACAAAAACACATATGCATTTTAACAATGGAATGGGGTGAAAGTGCCTTAAGTCTATTTACAAGGTACCCTGGTGTTTTTAACCACTTGACCACTGGGCACTTAAACACCCTTAATAACCAGACCAATTTTCAGCTTTTGGTGCTCTCACAAATTTTTGTCCTTTTTTTCACACAAATGGAGCTTTCTTTTGGTGGTATTTAATCACCGCTCAGTGTTTTATTTTTTGTGCTATAAAAGAAAAAATACAGAAAATTCTGTAAAAAAAATGAATTTTTCTTTGTTTCTGTTATAAAATTTAGAAGATTAGTAATTTTTTCTTCATAATTTTTTATTTGTTTTGGCCAAAATTTATACTACTACATATCTTTGGTAAAAATAAGTACAAATTGGTAGATATTATCTGGTCTTTTTGAAAGTTATAGAGTCCACAAGCTATGGTGCCAATATCTGAAAATTGATCACACCTGAAGCACTGACGGCCTATTTCAATTCTTGAGACCCTAACATGCCATAAAATTACAAATACCCCCCAAATTACCCCTTTTTGGAAAGAAGACATTCCAAGGTATTTAGTAAGAGGCATGATGAGATTTTTGAAGTTGTAATTTTTTCCCACAATTCTTTGCAAAATCAAGATTTTTTTTTCACAAAATTGTCATATTATCAGTTTATTTCTCACACACAGCATATGCATACCACAAATTACACCCCAAAACACATTCTGCTATTACTCCCGAGTACGGCGATACCACATGTGTGAGACTTTTACACAGTGTGGCCACATACAGAGGCCCAACATGCAGGGAGCACCATCAGGCGTTCTGGAGCACCCAGGACAATTCTGACATTTCTCTCCTACATGTAAAAATCATCATTTATTTGCTAGAAAATTACATAGAATCCCAAAACATTATATATGTTTTTTTAGCAAACACCCTGGAGAATACAATGGTGGTCGTTGCAACTTTTTATCTCGCACGGTATTTGCGCAGCAATTTTTCTAATGCTTTTTTTTGGAAAAAAAAGTTTTGTGCTTAGAAAAAAAAAAAACACAGTAAAGTTAGCCCAATTTTTGCATAATGTGAAAGATGAAGTTACGCTGAGTAAATAGATACCTAACATGTCACTCTGCAAAATGGCACACGCTCGTGGAATGGCGCCAAACGTCGCTACTTAAAAATCCCCATAGGCGACGATTTAATTTTTTTTTACTGGTTATATGTTTTGAGTTACAGAGGAGGTCTAGGGCTAGAATTATTGCTCTCGCTCTAACGTTCATAGCGATACCTCACATGTGTGGTTTGGACACCGTTTTCATATGTGGGCGGGACTTACGTATGCGTTCGCTTCTGCATGCGAGCACATGGGGACAGGGGCGCTTTAAAAAAATAATAATTTATTGTTCATTTTACTTTATTTATTTTAGTTTGACTTTTTTTTCCCCAAAAATAAATTTTTTGATCACTTTTATTCCTATTACAAGGAATGTAAACATCCCTTGTAATAGGAATATGGCATGACAGATCCTCTTTACAGTGAGATATGGGGTCAATAAGACCCCACATCTCACCTCTAAGCTGGGAAGCCTGAAAAAAAAAAAAAAAAAAAAAAGATTCTGGCTTTGATCGTATTGGCGAGTCGGTAGAAGCACCGGAGGGCGGCGGGAGGGGGGGGATGTCTATGGCTGGGTATTGCAGGGTATCACCGACTATAGCTGGGTATGGCTGGGTATCTCAGAGTATTGCTGGGTATCTCAGAGTATGGCGTTGCAGAGTATTGCGTTGCAGAGCATTGCAGGATATTGGCGGGTGTTGCAGAGCATTGCAGAGTGTTGCAGGGTATTGGCGGGTGTTGCAGAGCATTGCAGAGTGTTGCAGGGTATTGGTGGGTGTTGCAGAGCATTGCAGAGTGTTGCAGGGTATTGGCGGGTGTTGCAGAGTGTTGCAGGGTATTGGCGGGTGTTGCACAGCATTGCAGAGTGTTGCAGGGTATTGGCGAGTGTTGCAGAGTGTTGCAGGGTATTGGCGGGTGTTGCAGAGTGTTGCGGGGTATTGGTGGGTGTTGCAGAGCGTTGCAGGGTATTGGCGGGTGTTGCAGAGCATTGCAGAGTGTTGCAGGGTATTGCAGTGTTGCAGGGTATTGCAGAGTGTTGCAGGGTATTGCAGAGTATTGCACAGCACAGTAATGCAGAGTATTGCACAGTAATGCAGAGTAATGCAGAGTATTGGCAGGGAATTGAGGGGTTAAATTTCGGTGAGAAGCGATGTGGGCACTGCAGATGCAGCCCACATCGCTGCTGACACCGATCTCTTCCCCCTCCGCTGTTCCGATCGGTACGGAGCGATCACGTGGTAAACGACCGCCATGAGTGGCCGTTTACCGTGATCCGTGATGCCCACAGGATGTCCACAGGACTCGGCGGTCACGGATGCTCTCGAGAGCGCGCCCCAGGGGGTGCGCGAGAGCGGAATTCTGGGAGGACGTCATATGGCGGCCTCCCAGAGTTAAACAACTGCCCTGTAGCCGTCATTCGGCTATGGGCCGGTTGTTAAGTGGTTAATCACTAATTTTTGCTATATTTTGACACTTTACAAGACTTTTCTACCATTTTCCCAATACTTTTCTACAACATATTTGGCTACCTGACTTGGTAAATTCATTGGACGTAAATGTGGCAGCACAAAGGTGTGCATTAATACCGTGCTGCCACATATATACATACAGTGCATCCAGAAAGTATTCACAGCGCTTCACATTTTATGTTACAGCCTTATTCCAAAATGGATTAAATTCATTATTTTCCTCAAAATTCTACAAACAATAGACCATAATGACAACGTGAGAGAAGTTTGTTTGAAATATTTCCAAATGTATTAAAAATAAAAAATGAAAAAAAATCCCATGTACATGACACTCAAAATTCAGCTCAGGTGCATCCTGTTTCCACTGATCATCCTTGGATGTTTCTTCAACTTGATTGGACTCCACCTGTGGTAAATTCAGGTGACTGGACATGATTTGGAAAGGCACACACCTGTCTATATATGGTCCCACAGTTAACAGTGCATGTAAGGTCCGGTTAATACTGAGGCAGCCCAACTGCCTCAGGTGACCTGGACACAACCGCTGCGTCAACTTGCAAAACTACTTCTGTATAGAAGTCAATGCAAGTCGCCTCAAGTTGCCCACAAAGTCGTACAGGAACCTTTTTCTAAGTTCAAGTTGCCCACAAGTCGCTCCGATTAGAACTGTTCCATTGTACAGAACAGGACGCTACTTGTCAGGCGGCTAAGTCGTTTGACAAGTCGTCCCAGTGTGAACCAACCCTCGGAGCACAAAACAAGCCATGAAGTCAAAGGGAATGTCTGTAAACCTCCAAGACAGGATTCTATTGAGGCACAGATCTGTGGAAGGGTACAGAAAAATTCCCAGATGAGCACAGTGGCCTCCATCATCCGTAAATGGAAGAAGTTTGGAACCCCCAGGACTCTTCGTAGAGTGGGCCGCCTGACCAAACTGAGCAATCGGGGAAGAAAGGCCTTAGTCAGGGAGGTGATCAAGAACCCGATGGGCACTTTCAAACTTCCAGAAGAACAACCAGACGGAGGCCACTCCTCAGTAAAAGGCACGTCACAGACCGCCTGGCGTTTGCCAAAGGGCACCAGAAGGATTCTCAGACCATGAGAAACAAATTCTCTGGTCTGATGAAACAAAGATTGAACTTTTTGGCCTGAGTAATGCTGGTCATACATTATACAATTTTCTTCTATAGTTTTCCTTTAGATTTACCAAAACCATATAATATGAGGTCAAATCTAAACACTTTCAATTTGTGTGCAATCAGGCAGGCCCTTGTACTACACAGTTGAAGGTAAATCTAAAGGAAATTGAATAAGAAAATGGTATGGTGTATGGCCAGGTTAACAAGCATCATGTCTGAAGGAAACCAGGCACCGCAGGAGGCAGCATCATTTTGTGGAGATGTTTTGCAGCAGGAACTGGGAGACTAGTCAGGGTTAAGGGAAAGATGAATGCAGCAATGTACAGAGACATCCTTGATGAAAACCTGCTCCAGAGCGCTATAGACCTCAGACTGGGGCAAAGGTTCATCCTCCAACAGGACAATGACCCTAAGCACACAGCATAGATAACAGAGGAGTGGCTATGAGACAACTCTGTGAATGTCCTTGAGTGGCCCAGCCAGAGCCAAGACATGAACCCGATTGAACATCTCTGGAGAGATCTGAAAATGGATGTGTACCGACACTCCCCATCTAACCTCATGGAGCTTGAGAGCTCCTGCAAACAAGAGTGGGAGAAACTGCCCAAAAATAGGTGTGCCAAGCTTGTAGTATCATAATGGGCAAACATTTTTTTTAGGCCCCCACTCCCAGACATACAAAAAATAGCAGCTAGACTCAAAATCTGTTTACTGCAGGCAGCAATTGGTAGCTAGAGGTTACAGAGTACCATTATGGCTCACTGACTGATCGCTAGAGGTAACAGCACATTAATTGTGCTTGCTCACTGATCGGTTGTTATACATTACTGCACATAATTACTGCTTACTCATTGGTTGCTAGAGATTACTGCACATCATTATTGCACATTGATGGCTTGCTAGAGATTACAGCAGATCATTATTGTTCAGTGCTTGGCTGCTGAAGATTACTGCACATCATTACCACTCACTGGTTGCTAGAAGTCACTGCACATTATTAATGCTCCCTAATTGGTCACTAGAGGTTACAGCACATTACAGCTCAGTGATTGATAGAGGTTACAGCATGTGATTACAACCTGCTGATTGGTTGCTTAAGGTTATAGCACATCATCTCACTGCCTACACACCACAGACTGCAGAGCTAACAGGACCCACGAACAGACAAAAAATTCTAGAACTAGTTATTAGCAATGAGGGCTGAGGGATGTGCTGTGTATGGAATGCAAGGTTGAGCGGTGTGCTTTGTACGGAATGCAGGGTTCAGAGGTGAGCTGTGTATGGAGTGCAAGGTTCAGAGGTGCGCTGTGTATGGAGTGCATGGTTGAAAGGTGCGCTATAAACAGCGTACAGAGTTGAAAGGTGTGCTGTGTATGGTGTGCAGACTTGAGGGGGTGTGCTGTGTATGGATTGCAGGCTTGAGGGAGTGTGCTGTGTACGGAGTGCAGACTTGAGGGGTGTGCTGTGTACGGAGTGCAGATTGAGAGGGTGCACTGTGTAAGGAGTGCAGGCTTGAAGAGGTGCGCTGTGTAAGGAATGCAGGCTTAAGGAGGTGCGCTGTGTATGGAGTGCAGGCTTGAAGAGGTGCGCTGTGTAAGGAGTGCAGGCTTGAGGAGGTGCGCTGTGCACGGAGTGCAGGCTTGAGGGGGTGCGCTGTGTACGGAGTGCAGGCTTGAGGGGGTGCACTGTGTAAGGAGTGCACGCTTGAAGAGGTGCGCTGTGTAAGGAGTGTAGGCTTGAGGAGGTGCGCTGTGTACGGAGTGCAGGGTTGAGGGGTGCGCTGTGTAAGGAGTGCAGGCTTGAGGGGGTGCGCTGTGCAGACTGCAGGCTTGAGGGGTTACATCTGTCTACATCTCCCCATCTGTGTACTTAGTATCCATGCAGGCGGCCAGTCAGGAGGGGCTTCTGCCTGTGTGGATGCCTCATCCTCTTCCTCCTGGCCCAGGTTTCCTTTCCTCCAGTCCTGCGGTGGTGCAGGGTCAGAGTGCTGGGGTCCGCATTGCAGCACACTGACAGGCAGGAGAAGCGGCTGCAGAAGTCCAGGCTGTGGGCTAAAAGGACGGACAGAGCTGGGATCCTGGTGTTGGGAGTAATGGAGAGGATACCTCGCCTGCCCTCCTTTTCACCCTCTCTGTACAGGCACTGGCTGTCCTCTCCAATCCCTGGGATGGATAGTGTTCACTTTAGTGCTCTCACCACTGGAGCTTAAGCTGGGACTCCGCTACAAATGTTCTCCCCCTCTTTCTCCTAGACTGCACAGCACAGGAGATGAAACTGCACCCTTCTAAATGTTGCGCAAGGTTCCCCTTGCCCCCACGTTACATCACTGCCTGCAGAGTATTCAGGACCTGGACCCACCAGAATGAAGCATCGGCTGTGAGAGGAATGGAAGAAGTGACCACACCACCAGCCCCGCCAACCATCTTGTTTGCTAAGCTGCAGAGCGCCCCCTGGCTTCCAGATCCAGGAATGTGTGCACAGGAGAACCTGAAACTCAGGAAGAAGACCACACTACTGTCCTGGCCTTATGGGTACTGCTAGGCTGGCCTGAGGGGCACTGCTGGGCTGGCTTGATGGGCACTGCTGGGCTGGTCTGACGGGTTCTCCTGGGCTGGCCTTATGGGTCATGCTTGGCTGGCCTGATGGGTTCTGTTGATTCTGGTCTGATGGGTTCTTCTGGGCTGACCTAATGGATTCTGTAGATTCTGATCTAATAGGAACTGCTGGGCTGGTCTGATGGGTTCTGTCGATTCTGGTCTGATGGGCACTGCTGGGCAGGCTTGTTCTTTCTGTCCACAGACACCCACAGATTGATATACTTGTCCTTGTCACCTCTCATAAATTTCCCCTGACCCTATTATGGAGGAGTGACGTCATTTTCTAGTGATAATAAAGAATTTAAGCCACATAGTTATAATTTAGAAAAAAAATAGTTGTCTCTCAGTGTATTACCAGTATACACACAGTACCAGTCTGTGGCACGTCTTATTAACAGAATTAGCAGACCGGCAGCCAATAGGAATCCAGGAACGTGTCTCCCCCACGTCTTGCAAGGAACAGCTCTGAGCGCAGACAGGAGCCAGTAGGGCGGGCTCTACCAGGAAGGCATTAGGAATCGATCACAGCACAATCGCTCTGCGCTGACTGCACCCACGTAGGTAAGTCGCTCGGTCGTCATAGCAACATTGCCTTCTACGGCCGCGCTGGGAAATTGCAGCCGCCTGATTGGCTGAGACATTGTGACGTCACAGCAAGGAGTAGCAGTCGGAAGGTATATAAGCTGCACTTTGTGTAGCCGCCGTCATTACGTATCTGGACTTTGTAGAGAGAGGGTGTTTATTACATTGGCTCTTCATAATATCGCAGATTGCTTATTAGTTTATTCTAACGAGGAAAAACAAAACCTACGACTAAGAGAAAATATTCTCAGTGAAGTTTTATTTTAAAATCTGATCATTTTGCTTACAATTGCAAAAATGACATTTAGAAGAATGGAAAACATAGAATGCATGCAGTGCGTGAGGGAGGAGAGAGCAGAGCAATGCAGAAGGCAGCAATGGAGGGGAGAGGAGGATGCTGCCTTCATCAATTGTCAGAGGGGTCTGGCAGCAGAGAGGGAGAGGGACAGGCAAGGGAAGGAGCGACGGAGGAGAGAGAAGAACGATGCCTACCTCAGACATTTAAAGGAGATAGCAGAGGAGGGGGAGAGAGAAAGAGAAAAGGACAGAAAGAGGAAGGAGCAGAGGAGGAAAGAAGAAAATGCTGCCTTCTTGAATAATCTAAGGGAGCAGACAGCAAAGCGGGAGAGGGAAAGACAGATTCAGGAGCAAAGGACAAGAGATGAGAATGCAGCATATCTCAAACATTTGAGGGAAATGGCTGAGAAGCAGGAGAGAAGAAAAGATGAGGAGAGACAGATTCAGGAGCAAAGGGGAAGAGAGGAGAATGCAGCATTCATCAGTCATCTGAAGGATATGGCTGCGAAGGAGGAGAGGAGAAAAGAGGAGAGGCAGATTCAGGAGCAAAGGAGAAGAGAGGAGAACGCAGCATACCTCAGTCATCTGAAGGATATGGCTGCGAACGAGGAGAGGAGAAAAGATGAGGAGAGACAGATTCAGGCGCAAAGAAGAAGAGAGGAGAACGCAGCATACCTCAGTCATCTGAAGGATATGGCTGCGAAGGAGGAGAGGAGAAAAAATGAGGAGAGACAGATTCAGGCGCAAAGAAGAAGAGAGGAGAACGCAGCATACCTCAGTCATCTGAAGGATATGGCTGCGAACGAGGAGAGGAGAAAAGATGAGGAGAGACAGATTCAGGAGCAAAGGAGAAGAGAGGAGAGCGCAGCATACCACAGTTATCTGAAGGATATGGCTGCGAAGGAGGAGAGGAGAAAAGATGAGGAGAGACAGATTCAGGAGCAAAGAGAGGAGAATGCAGCATACACCAGTCATCTGAAGAATATGGCTGCGAAGGAGGAGAGGAGAAAAAATGAGGAGAGACATATTCAGGCGCAAAGAAGAAGAGAGGAGAACGCAGCATACCTCAGTCATCTGAAGGATATGGCTGCGAACGAGGAGAGGAGAAAAGATGAGGAGAGACAGATTCAGGAGCAAAGGAGAAGAGAGGAGAGCGCAGCATACCACAGTTATCTGAAGGATATGGCTGCGAAGGAGGAGAGGAGAAAAGATGAGAAGAGACAGATTCAGGAGCAAAGAGAGGAGAATGCAGCATACACCAGTCATCTGAAGGATATGGCTGCGAAGGAGGAGAGGAGAAAAGATGAGGAGAGTCAGGAAAGGGAGCCTGAGGATAGGAAGGAAGAGGAGAGAGAAGAAATGACAACAAAATTAAACACAAGGGAAGCAGATTGGGAGAGAAGTGTGGAGAAAGGGAAAAAAAGGGAGGAGGAGCAGAGGGAAGGTAAGAGGAAGATAGGATTTCTGGCCAAATTATGTGCAATGACAGCAGATTGCATGAGGAAAAGAAAGCAGAAAGGGAAGGAAGATGAGGGAAAGAAAGGATTTCTAGCCAAATTACAGGCGATAAGAGCAGATTGGAAGAGGAAAAGAGAGGAGAAAAGGATTGAGAAGGATCGGAGGAAGAGAGAGGACCAGCTAAACACTTTGATAAGTAAAGTAAAGGTGCTGAAAGAAGAGAGGGAGAAGGAAAGTGAGGAGAATAAGATAGCAGATGAGAGAAAAATGGAGGAGAGGAGTGCGTTTCAACTCAAATTAGATGCAATGAGAGCAGAGTGGGAGAGAAATATTGAAGAAGATAGAAGGATAGAAGAGGAGAAATGGAGAGATCAGGAGAAAAACAGAGAGGAGAGGAGAGCCATCATAACCAAATTCCAGTCAGATGTGGAGAGCAGAAGAGAGGAGGAGAGGCATAGATTGAGAGTAGCAGAGGAAGAGGCAAGCAAAAATTGGAGAAGGCTTAAAGAGAATGCAGGCGTGATCAAGGTACTGGAAGAGAGGGAAAATGAGGACAGTAGCATAGAAGATGAGAGTAAAATGGCAGAGAGGAGTGCGTTTCAATTCAATTTAGAGGCAATGAGAGCAGAGTGGGAGAAAAATATGGAAGAAGATAGAAGGCTAGAAGAGGAGAGATGGAGAGACCAGGAGAAAAACAGAGAGGAGAGGAGAGCAATGATAACCAAATTCCAGTCAGACATGGAGCGCAGAAGACAAGAGGAGAGAGATAAATTGAGGGCAGCAGAGGAAGCTGCAAGCAAGAATTGGAGAAGCCTTAAAGAGAATGCAGGTGTGATCAAGGCACTGAAAGAAGAGAGGGTAGCAGAGGAGGAAGTGAGTGCAACAAAAGTGCATTGATAAGTAAAGTAAAGGCACTCAAAGAAGAGAGGGAAAACGAGGACTGTAGGATAGAAGATGAGACAAAAAGTACGTGTCAACTCAAATTAGAGGGAATGAGAGCAGAGTGGGAGAAAAATATGGAAGAGGAGAGATGGAGAGACCAGAAGAAAAACAGAGAGGAGAGCAATGATAACCAAATTCCAGTCTGATGTGGAGAGCAGAAGATAAGAGGAGAGGGATAGATTGAGGGTAGCAGAGGAGGGTGTGGTGGGAGGGGAGAGGGCCAATGCAGGTGGGGGTTGGATATGTGCTGGGGGGGTGCATTGTGAGGGCAGAGGGCTAATGCAAGGGGGGGGGGGGGTAGGAGGGTTAGATATATGCTGGGGGTGCTTTGAGGGGACTAGTGCAAGGGGAGGGGTAGGGGGTTTAGATATGTGCTGGGGGTGCTTTGGGAGAGGAGAGGGCTTGTGCTAGAAAGGGTTAAGTCAAGGCAGGAAGAGATCGTTACAGCCGGTGCTATGGCTCACCTTCTCAATGCAAATTCAGTGAGAGGTATTTTCCTTATGTCCTCCCTGGTACCCCTATCCAAAGAGCACCCCAAAGAAGATGTGGAGTATTAGCGTAGGGTACAGCACTACTAGTCCTAGGGCACACTAACACAGAGTATCGGGAGATGTGATGGCCATCACATTTTGAGGGACCCTAATCTGCAGCGTTCACTTTACAGTTTTTATAAAAAAAAAAAAAAGTGAAAAAAGGCAAAAAAAAAACACCAACAAAAAAAAAAAGAAAAAGAAAGTGACTCCATCGCTGTCGGAGGTGATTTCACCACCACAGTTAAAAAAAAGAGCATATATGTAGAAGCATGGGGGCAGGGGCGGAGGAGCGATTTGCTCCTAACATTAGGGGTGGATTGCCCCCATGCTTCGGCATATACTTTTTATGCACAGATTGTGTTAAAGGTCGGTGTAGAAGGCAGGAGACCGTTGGTAGTAGGGAGGTATCCTGTAGTCCAGCCGCAGGATGCAGATGATAGCAGGACGCAGCAGGCGGTTCCAACCGGAAGCAACGGACAGCAGGGATATGCCTTGTAGCCCAGTGGTGGGATGCAGACTGCGGGCAGAATGCAGCTGACAACAGGGAGGAGTCCTGTAGTCCAGCAGCGGGATGTAGGTGACAGCAGAATACAGCGGACAACGGGAAGGAGTCCTGTAGTCCAGCAGCAGGATGTAGGTGGTAACAGAACACAGCAGAAGGCACGAGCCAGATACAGTGGAGAACAGGGAGGTGTTCTGTAGTCCAGCAGCGGTAGGCGGGTAACTGGCAGGTAGCAGAGTAGTTAAACAGTCCGGGTCAAACACAGACGAGCAGATCAGGTACCAAAACGAAGTCCAAGAGAATAGTCAGGTTCAGAGTAGTCAGAAACAGGCCAAGTTCAATACGGATCAGGTAGATTCAGATACAGGGTAGCAGAGTACACAGGAACAATGTTGATCGGGCAGCAAGGCAAAGATCCCCTTTAAATAACGTCATTGGCGCCAATTGCCATCAAAACGGCCGCGCGCACGCCGGGGGTCCATGCAGGATGGGTTAGGTCTGTTGCACATGAGTGTCTAGCTGCTGTGCTGACATTTTTGTATGTCTGGAAGGCACAGGTGCTGCATTTGACCCCACTGCCTGCACCCTGTCAAAGTCTATAATAGGCTGAATGTTTGGACCTGGGCTTGAACCTGGGACCTCTGGTGGGTCTGGCAGTGACTCTGCTTGCTGAGCCACCTGGAATGCTGGACAGCTCCTTGGACAATTCCTTGAATGATCTTGTCTTGAATCTTGTTTGCCTTGAACCTTGAACCCTTTGCTCCTCCCATGAATTTCCTGATTTAAGCCATGCCTCTGCACTTCCTGGTTGCCAGAATATTGTGCCTTCACCAGCCAATATCTTGCTCCTGTCTCTCCTGCTGCCGACCGTATCCTCGCTACCATTCGTTACCGACATTTGGCTTGTTCCTGGACTACGCTTCTGCTGAATCCCAACCTGCAACTATTTGTTACCGACTTTTGGCTTGTTTCTCAAGTACGCTTCTGCTTGATCCCTACCTGCTATATCTGCTACCAGACCCCGGCTTGCTCACCTCCCTGGTGGGGCTATCCTGAGGACCGCGACCTGGCACTAACACGCAGCAAAGCCCATCTCCACCTTCAGGAGCTCTGGTGAATACCGGTTAGTGCTTAGACCCCGCACCTCAGGTGAACCCGTGTCATCAGCCAGGGTGACCTGTGTGAATACCTGCTCTACTGCTATAGCTACTAGCCTCTGAGCCTGACTCCAGACCGTGACACTGAAATATCTTGTGACTGGAAAGGGCCAAATGCTTGTCGGATGGGGGGAGGGTGGGGGGCGGGGGGGGGAGGCAGACCATTTTGGCCCCCCCCTTGCCTCACGGGACCATGGTGTCGGCTATTATTATATATATATATATATAATTTTTTTTACATAAAGGGGCTCATTCTATTGGTCACAGAGAGAGAGAAGCTACCGGAGGGTGAGAGGGTGGAAGGTGATGGGGTCAGGTGTCCTTGGAAGCTGTTTGGAGGGCTATTTATAGAACCCCTCTGACTGGAATTTAGCCAGTCGCCAGACAAGAGTCGTCAGAAGAGCTTCCTCCCAAATCACCCCCCCCGTCGCGCCCGGTTTATGCGGTAGGGTCCCTTTTGTCAGAGAGTCAAAGGGGATATGTGAGAATATGTTTATATTGTAATATATAATATTATATTATAGAGATGATGGTCAACTCAAGTCTTAGTGGCTGGGTTGAGTTTTGGTGAATTCTGAAGACAAATTTTGTTTGAAGAAATTATTTAAGTAATAAAGTTCATGACATGATATATAATTTTGTTGTAAACCAATAAACCAGGCCGTGGCCTAATTGTATCCAAGTTATCTTTGTGTGGTGTGGTTTTTATTTTATTATGCATGTTTGCAGGTTGTGGATGTTAGCCTGATGTCTACGGTCCCATCAATGTAAACTATGTGAAATGACATGGGAGGCATTCCTCACTCTATTCTAACAGTTTGCAGTGTTATTCTCCAATGATTACATGGGTGCAGAGCAGTATAGAATCTGAATGTTTGGCTCATGTCATTGAAGACATGAAATTAATCTCGCAATACCTTCCATGTGATGTTGATCATTGCTTACTGAACTGTCATGATTTCCATACACACACACACACACACCCACACACGCAGAACTACGCGTTTCTGCCTGCATTTTCAGAAACAAGGCAAAATGTTCAACACACTTAAGTTGCCATAATTTCTTACTGGAACCCTAAACGTGCTGTGATTTTGCAGTGTGTCATGCGAAAATGGCAGCAAAACCCACGTCTACAAGCATGCCTGGCTCGGTTTAAAAATATTGTACGCGAGTACCTTTGGCGCGTTCGTCATAAAAAGGGCAGCCCATTCCAGTAAAAGGGCTGTCCTATGTGCACCACACTAAAAAAAAAAACCTACAAGTGGGAACGCACATTCCCACTATCTTTTAAAGGGTTAATTTAACTTTACCAAAAACTGCCTAGGCAGATAAGGGACTTATGTAGACAAAAACAAACTGTGCAGTTCGGACCAGGGTTAAATGCCATTGCTATAGGTGTAGGCCATTAACGTACCTCATGAAGCCTGACTGGAAAACTCCCAGGACATTGCAAAGTACGTTAACTAAGAGACACTTAGCTGTTACTGAACATCTTCATCATCACAGGAGCAGCTCTCAGTGCGGAGCTCAAAGCTACTGCATCAGGGGAGAGAAAGTGCATGTGAAGTGGGATTGAATCCGAAAAAAAAATTTCCCTCCTGTAATGGTGAAGGTGAACATTAATAGTCTGGAGTCTCTTAACTACAGCCTAGGAGTTTTCCATTCAGGCTTCATGAGGTATCAAAAAGGTCCATACACCTACAAGCAATCAACTTTGGTCAGAGCTGCACAGGTTTGTTTTCATCTACAGACACCCCTTATCTGCATAGGCAGTGTTTTGGTAAAGGCAAACTATGGCGTAAAAAACTAAAAACAAAAGATGCACGCCAATATACATCAGCACAATGGCAGCGGTGGGCAAATGGGCGTACCTGTACGTCCCCTTTAACTGGCGGGGCTAGCAGGAGCGTGTGCGCGTCTGCCATGTACAGCGTGACCATGCCGGCGGGATCCGATGTCCACCAGTCTCCCAGAGATCGTGTCATGGAGCCGCAGAGTGGGGAAGTGCCAATGTAAACAAGGCATTTCCCCGTTCTGCCTTGTGACATGACAGAGATCACTGCTCCCTGTCACCCTGAGCAGTGATCGCTGTCATGTGAGTTGAAGCCCACCCCCCCACAGTTAGAATCACTCCCTAGGGCACACTTAACCCCTTCATTGCCCCCTAGTGTTTAATCCCTTCCCTGCCAGTGTCAATTACACAGTAATCAGTGTATTTTTATAGCACTGGTCGCTGTATAAATGACAATGGTTCCAAAATAGTGTCAAAAGAGTCCGATGTGTCCACCATAATGTCGCAGTCACGATAAAAATTGCAGATCGCCGCTATTACTAATAAAAACAATAATAAAAATGCCATAAAACTATCCCCTATTTTGTAGACGCTATTACTTTTGCTAAGAGAAATATAAATAAAGAAATCAATCAGCGCAAAAAATCGAACACATAACAGCAGCTGAACACTACACTGCGGCTCATGCATGCATTTGCAAATGCATGCGCACTAAATCCCTGTTTTTAACGCAGACTGTTAGACAGGTCAATTTGGTTATCTGCGAGATGGTGGTAAGTAGGCTTTGGTTTTTTCCTGGGCATTCCCCAGACATTGTTGTTACCTGTTTTTAGCCTTCCAGTGCCACTTACTGCGATAGCCAGCTATAGATGAGGGCGATGGCAAGTTTTTGTTATCCCGTGGCACAGTGGTGTAGTGGTTAGCATTCTCACCTAGCAGTAAGAAGGGTCGCTGGTTCAAATCCCAACCACGACACTACCTGCCTGGAGTTTGCATGTTCTCCCTGTGCCTGCGTGGGTTTCCTCCGGGTACTCCGGTTTCCTCCCACAATCCAAAGACATGCAGGTAGGTTAATTGGCTTCTGTCCAAAATTGGCCCTGGTATATGAATGGGGACCTTGGATTGTGGGTGCCTTGAGGGTAGGGACCAATGTGAGTGTGCAATGTACAGGGATGGGGTCTATTGTAGACACTCACTCAGGTTGAACTGGATGGACCGGTGTCTTTATTCAACCTTACTAACTATGAAACTATGAAACTATGAAACGTGAGTGTTTGTATTGGTCCAGCAGTGCACCAACACCTTTGCTGCCATTGTGCTCTCGCTGGATGTTTGGTGTGCTCCTGTACCTTTAAGGAGGGGTGGGCTCCCCTTCAGTCCACCTGCTCTCATCTAATCATCAGAATGCATGTGCCTCCACTGCGGGGACACTTATATTTTAGTGTTAGGACCACAGATACCAGGGTGCCTTGACGTGGCTCTGTGGCTTAAGCATGCGTTTGCAAATGCGTGCGGACTAAACCCCTGTTTTTAACGCAGACTGTTAGACAGGTCAATTTGGTTGTCTGAGAGCTGGTGGTAAGTAGGCTTTGGTTTTTTCCTGGGTATTCCCCAGACATCGTTGTTAACTTTTGCTAAGAGAAATATAAATAAAGAAATCAATCAGCGCAAAAAATCTAACACATAACAGCAGCTGAACACTAAGGGCCAAAATATCAAATCCCTAAAAGGTAAATATAATAAAAAACAGTGCAGCACATTAACAAACAAAACAAAAACATATAAAAGTCCATAAGAGAGCACCATCAAGTGTTCATATACGGTGATCCTACAAATAACCGGCAAGGTGAACGCTCAAACCAGTGACAGCCTCCACCGATAGTTAAAGCTACGCAGTGCCGAATCGTAAAAAGTCCTCAGTGTCCAGGAAGGGGATAAAATCTTCCAGGGCTGAAGCGGTTAAGCTGTGGAGGACTCTGAAGAAACAACACACAAGTTGGAAAAAGTTTTACACTAGGACTGCCTTGCCATCGATCACATACACCAATCAGAACTCACTTTCCCTGGAGCAGTACATGTCACTGGGGCACACTGAAAACAGCCCTTTAATAGAATGCAGATTAAAAGAGGGTTAAATCAAGATGTGGGGGCAATACCTTGTAGTGAAATGATGGGTTAAAAACTGGAGATTGTTTAAAAAAATGCAAAAAATCTATTGCATGGGCGTAGGCTTCTGGGTATAACAAAAATAAGCCATTAAAAGGGTCAGTCCATTCATAAGTGATACAGTACATCTGTTGTGGACAAGTGCTAAAAGACAATGATTTGTCTGCTTTATATATTTCTTGGGGAGTCTGAAAAACGTAGAGTTCTTAGCTTCACTCACTGTATCTTATGCCCCGTACACACTATGAGAAAATTGGGCGAACAATCGGCCAGTTTTCCTCATAGCAAGTCGAAACCAAGGATAGGAATAATGTATGAAAATTCTCATATGACAAAGGATTTATATTTTCCCAGTGATCTCTGTCATGTCATTGGTAGCCCATCCCCCTACAGTTAGAACACACTGAGGGAACACAGTTAACCCCTTGATCGCCCCTAAAATTAAACCCTTCCTTGCCAGTGACATTTATAGAGTAATCATTGGCTATTTATGGCACTGATCGCTGTATAGATGACACTGGATCCAAAAAAATGTGTCAAAAGTATCCGATGTGCCCGCCTCAATGTCACCGTTCTGCTAAAAATCGCTGCACTGTTTACTCTATGTAGCTGAGGCTACATGCAGCCCATACAGTATTGAATAGAAATTCCAGTGATGAGAATTTTCTACTGGTTATTCCAGCTATGCCACTCTTCTATCCATCTCTAGGATCTCAATCCTGTTGTTCTAACAAGAGGAAGCTACAGGTCTCAGCAGGACAGTGAAGACTGTGGGCATGGGGGGACACAAGGCCTGAAGTGTCTTTGCATCGAACCCGCCAGGAAGCTGGCACTGCACACAGCGTATCATAGGCAGTGTGAGTATGTGCAGCTGCCGGTTGGGAAATGCCTCACTGCCTATGATTGGAAATGTGCGGTGACGGCTTCCTGGGTTCAATCTGAACACACCCGAGCCCATCACTAGTTGGCAGTAAATGACAACAGAGCAAAGTCAGGAGACTGCAACATGCAGTAGTGCAGATGTCTTTTTATGTGCTCTATTAATCCATTTCTAAACACACATTCACACAACATTGCATCAGAGAACATGTGTGTATATATTGCTGTGGTGCTTTAGTGTCATGAATTTTTGATACATGGATGTGTACTGTGGGCCCACTGGAAAAGAATGAGCACCCAAAACGCGTGCACAAGTGAGCAAAGCAAGCCTTGCATAGGTGTTAATGTGCTCTTAAAAAGGAAAAGAGGGAAATAGGGAAGGGTTACCAAGGGACATAAAAGTCTAGAAGCAAGTCAAATGTGTCCTTTAGCCACATACCAGAAGGAATGAAGAAGCTCTGGCAACCTCCAGAAAATGTGGACAGAGAATTGCATTTTGTGCTTCCAATGGTCATTTCTGCTGAATACCCTGTAATACAATCAAACAAATCATGTTTACATCAATACATGAAGAAAAAGAAGCAACAACTGCATAAGGAAGCGAAAAGTAATCAGGACCGTGACGACCATAACAGTCTCAATGATCAAAAATAAAAAGTAGAAATACAGTACAAGAAAAAGGTCTACTACATTTTACGGTTCTTTTGCACTGATCTTTTTTTTGGGAGGTTTTGCAATCTTTGAGTCACATGTCAAAGTTTCACAGGTATATGATTGGAGTCAGGAGTCCAGAAAATCTGACAAAAAGGCATATGCATTGTAACAATGGAATGGGGTGAAAGTGCCTTAAGTCTATTTACAAAGTACCCTGGTGTTTTTAATCACTAATTTTTGCTATATTTTGACACTTTACAAGACTTTTCTACCATTTTCCCAATACTTTTCTACAACATATTTGGCTACCTGACTTGGTAAATTCATTGGACGTAAATGTGGCAGCACGAAGGTGTGCATTAATACCGTGCTGCCACATATATACATACAGTGCATCCAGAAAGTATTCACAGCGCTTCACATTTTATGTTACAGCCTTATTCCAAAATGGATTAAATTCATTATTTTCCTCAAAATTCTACAAACAATAGACCATAATTTGTCAAAATAGAAAGGAGATTGGGACTTTAAAATGAAGCGGCTGGAGTGTGGAGGTCAAGGTAAAAATAATTTAATTGGATTTATAATAATGTATAATACAGAGTAAATTCATATATATACATACATACATGTACAATTATTGGGCACAAAATATGTTTATGAAAACATCAAGGTGTATGTAAAGACACACTCAAGTCAAAAAGCATATGTAAACAGTAAATAGTATGTAGGGCAACAGCATAGCCTAAAAGTGCCTCAAGGCGACATATCCAGTACCTATGTTTATAATCGCATAGTGTAAACATAAATGTACTGAATTAATATTGGTAACAACGTCAGAACGTAGTAAATTTCACTGTAGCATCCAATGTAGCTCGACGCGTTTCGTGGATGTATCTCCACTCATCAGGAGCAGATGCGACAGATTCCTGTAAAATGTATAGATAAAGTAAACCACACTCTGTATAAAGGGGAATAGATACAGTACATAAGGTGCTTGCAAAAGAGATTAGCCAAGCATATCTTCCATCCCCGGCAGCGAACGCAGCAAACAGCAACTGGCCCATGGTGAGTCGGAGGCACAGATCGCCCCCTCGGGAGCTGAGGCGGCATATTTGGGCAACGGATGTAGTGAAAAATTGCCTGGGTGTGAAGATTCCATGTACTGACAGTGCTGGAATATGGGTCATCAAATAGACATATCTAAAACCAAATGTGTAAATGAGCGTTAAGTGAACAAGTAATAGGGAAATATTAATAAACTAAAAGTGGTTGTAAATGTGTGGGGTGAATATAATAGATCTTGTGAGCATGTGAGCAGGGAATCAACCTGCATAAGCCTATTTGACTATCTTTTTAAATAAAGTAGTCAACAGCATCTGGTAAGAAGACATCTTTATCTTCACAAGTGTGGTGTTTTTTTCTATGTCCATAAGTTTTTTGGTGAAGGGACGTGTCACTACGATATAGAAGATTCCAGTTTTTTTCTGATTTATGGATTCAGAAGGAGTTTTTCACTGAAAAAATCACTGTTTTGGACTTTGAATTTATATCTATATAAGTTTTTCTCTTTTTGGTGTCACTACCCAATTGGGACTTTATTTATTATTGTTCTCATTATATATTTTGGTTGTAATTTTTTGTTTATTGTATTTTTGTGATATGGTGTTTATCACTTTAGATGCTATATGATTATCAAACTCTCACATTTTGTGATTGATACTTATATTTGCTTAAGCGCCCCTACCATCAGTATATTTTTAGCACGACAAGTTGTTTTTCTTGTTTTTGTAGGGAGCAGCTATCAGTGTTTTATTTAGTATATTTGATCCACTGAGTATTGGTTAATTTTTTATTTTTAGTGGCGCGGAGTTTACTAGTCGCTGTTTTTTTCAGCTTCCTTACATCTATTCTAGTATCAAGTTTTTCTTGTTCACTTTATAAAACTCACGCAGACATGGATGTGTTTAATTTCATGAAAGAAAGGCACATTAATTTAGAGGAGGTCTTTCAACAGACTCCCAGTCTTAATTTAGATCTAGAAAAAGGCTTTAAACAATTACAAACAGACATGGAAAAGCAAATAAGGCTGTGGTGGGATGTAGCTTCATTTGATATGTATATGGAAAAGAGCTTGACTCCAAGGAGACTCAGGTGGGATATCAGTCCTAACGAGGGAACTGAGGATCTCCAAATGTTGGATGAATGGTACCAATTTTTCAATGCCTGTGAGCAAAAATTGATGCAACTCATGGTCAGGAAAAGGAAAGCCAAATCTGCGATTTTGGATGCCAAAATCGCAGACCTTAAAGAAAGAATGGTGCCATTCAGTACCACTGATGAGTATTCAGAAAGAGCTAAAACTTTACAGAGTCATTTAGCTAAATATGATAGTGAAATTAAAAACAAAAAAAATTAAAAAATATCAGAGGGACATTAAAGACTTTGAACAAAAATAAAGTATACAAATGGCAGGAAATTCTTTTGGCCACATCTGGCAACGAGACTTCAGGTGAAAGGGAACCCACTTCAGACTCATTGACCAAAGCCAAACCAGTTTCCAGCACCCCCAAAAAAACAAATATTAAACAAGGGGGAAATCCTAAAACCCACTACTATCCACCATCTAATTCTTACCCCCATTCCTCTCCCCGTCCGAAACATACTTACAATAGGTATGGCCCTTTGGACAATAGATATCCCGATTATAATTATTATGAACCATCAAGAAATCATTTTCCACCGAGACCTCCTAGAGGTGCTTTTAGAGGTAATTTTAGAGGGAGACTAGGGCCTCACCAAAACCATCACCAGGGGGGGAAGGGAGAGGATGGAAAGGGCCTTATCGTATCCCTCCTACCCCCTACCCCCCACAAGAATCTATAGAAAACGAGGAAAGAGAGGAGGCAGGAGAAAGAAAAAGAAAGAGAGACAAGTAAATGAGGGTATTTTTAACTTAGCAGGTGTCAAGCTTTCTGAGAAAGAATTAGAAGTATTAAATCAGGGTTTAAAATTTGCACATAATAAAGATGCGGACAAGTTTGAATTATTTGTCGACATCGAGAAATATGTGAGGAAACTTAATATTAAAAAATATTTTGCTAACCCCAATATAAAAACCAGTATTCCTAATACTGAGTCATTATATAGACATAGTGGGTTAAAAAACAATTCTGTGTTCAATCCCAATAAAGGAACGCATCATCACATAGAAGTTTTAAAAATATGGTACAACATGATGTGAGGAATTTAGAAATCAAAAGACAGGCTAAAAATAAAACTATATGGGAAGGTATAAAAATGATAGAGGAAAACAAACAGATAGTGATACGAGCGGCAGATAAGGGGGGAGGTCTCGTGATATTATCCCGAGACTACTACTACCATGAGATGGGACGATTGCTAAATGACACCAATACTTATAAAAAATTAAATAGTGATCCGACGTTAAAAATAAAAACATTACTTATAGATTGGGTAACAGAGGGCCTACACAAAGACATTTTAAATCAAAAGGAAGCTGATTACTTTATACCACACGCTCCTAAAATTCCAGTTATGTACATTTTACCAAAAATACACAAAAATAACGAGAGACCACCAGGCCGACCTATAATAAGCGGGATGGAGTCCTTGTTTGCAAGGTTGGGAGAATATCTAGATGGTTTTTTTAAACCACTAGTGATAAACAGTCCCTCGTATTTAAAAGACAGCAGAGATCTGCTAGTACTTTTACAGGATTTGGTGGCATCAGAAGATATCATCATGATTACGGTAGACATTGAGTCACTCTATACTAACATCCAACATAAGGATGCACTTACAGCAATAAAGTGGGCACTAACAAAAGAATCCAAACTGAAGAAGGCTCAGATAAATTATTTGATTAGAGGCCTGGATCTTGCTATGAGTAATAACTTTTTTTGGGCCAATAATGAGTACTACAACCAAATAGCAGGAGTGGCCATGGGAGCACGTTATGCTCCCAGTGTAGCCAATATTGTTCTTAATAGATGGGAATCAGAAACCATCTATAAAAACATGCACAAATCTCTTATTTTCTATAAAAGATATATAGATGATGTAATTCTTTTTTGGAAAGGTACGTTAGAGAGTTTCAAAGACTTCTTGAGCAATATGAATGCTAACCAATATTGCTTGAAGTTCACAGCTGAATTTAGTAAGGTGGAAGTGAACTACTTGGACCTTACTATTATGAAAAGCATAATAAGTTTGTTACTAAAACCTATTTTAAAGTCACAGACAGAAATGGGTACGTGCCCACACATAGTTGCCATCACCCACAGTGGATAGGAGCTGTTCCGAAAGGACAATATATGCGATTAAAACGGAACTGTGAGGAAGAGTCTGACTTCCATTCACAAGCTAAGGTTCTAACCAGTAGGTTCTTAGAAAAAGGCTATTCACAAAAAACTCTAGAGAAAGTTGTAACACAGGTGTCACAGATGGACAGACAAACTTTACTGGTATCAAAAGCCAAACCAGAACACCAAGGAGCTATAGCCTTTGTGACAGGGTTCAATAGGCAGTATAGACAAGTAGAAACCATTTTTAAAAAATATTGGCCTATCTTACAACAAGATAAAGATTTGGCCTCTATCATTCCACAGAATCCCAAATTTATCTACAGAAGGGCACCGGGTCTGAGAAATCAACTAGCCCGCATTGTCCCCGACCCCCCAAAAAAACTTGTAACCTTCCTTGATGGTTCCGGCTTCCATTATTGCACGAGATGCAAAGCCTGCAAGACCACCAGAGGACCCGGTTCATCAAGGAAGATTACTCAGTTTCAATCCCAAGTCACTAAACTGGAGTATAAAATTAAACCACTAATCACGTGTAATTCAGATCATGTAACCTATGTGCTGGAATGCCCTTGTTCCATGCAGTATGTAGGTCGAACTACTAGACAGTTAAGATGTTAGGATTTCAGATAGTGAGTCTGACTTGGTGGAAGGAGACCTCTCTTACGGCTCTGGTTCGAGTCTCTCTGGAATGGGAACAGGGAGACAGGAGCGCAGCGGGGTAGGAGAGTCCAGCCAGGTGCAGCGGCAGATGCTAGGTAGATAGAGATCTTCAGGTGCAGGAGCTCCCTGTAGCAAGAAGGCAGCTGGTGGAGAAAGGCCACGGGCCGTGAAACCAGGATGGATGGATCTCTGGATGAGGAGGTAGCAGACACAGAAGCAAGCAGGAGCCAGCAGAAGAATCAGGTAACAAGCAGAGGTTCGGCAACAGGTATCAGTCCAAGAAGGGTCAAACAAGCCGGGGTCGGAGCAGGAGAGATCAGCGGAGTCAAACGGAGCCGGGTCAGGTATCAGATAGGGTTCAGGCAGAATAACAGATCACTTCAGGTACTAGCTGCAGACGAACAGCACAGAACCTCCGCAGCTGTGCCTTTAAAAAGGGCCACTGGCGCCAATCGTGCTAACGCGCACACGTGCGTGCGTGTACCGCGCGCACATACGAACGGCGTGCACCCGCGCGCGTCTGAAGACGCTCGTGCCCACGACGACCCGCGGCACGAACGCGCGTACGGAGACCCGATCGCACAGAACGGACGGATTCCTGACATTGCCCCCCCACAAGGGGCAACCTCCGGGTGCCCCTAGCGACTCTTTTCTCCGGATGTGCAGCAAAAAAGGCCTGGATTAATCTATTAGCATGTAAATTAGCAGCAGGTTCCCATGAATTATTCTCCGGGCCATAGCCCTTCCATTTAATCAGAAACTGACCTTGTCCCCGTCGTCTTCTGAAGTCCAAGATGGCTTCCACTTCATATTCCTCGCTGCCATCAATCAGCACAGGGTCAGGTGGCCTTGTTCCTCTACCAGGGAAGGGATCAGGTACAGCAGGCTTAAGCAGAGCTACATGGAAGACTGGATGTATTCTCATGGAATCAGGTAAGGACAATTCATATGACACCTCGTTAATCTTCCTCTTAACAGGAAATGGACCCAGAAATTTGGGTGCCAACTTCCTAGAGGGGCAGGCTAATTTTAAGTTAGAAGAAGACAGCCATACCTGGTCCCCGACTTGAAGGATCAATTCTCCCCTTCTCCCTCGATTGAAGCTCCTCTTGCTGTCAGCCTGAGCCTTGGTTATGGCCTCCTGCAGGGTCCGGTTATTCCGCTGAAGAAAAGATACTGTGTCCTGTACCTCTGGAACATGGGATTCTGTAAGCATATCGGGAAGAAAAGACAGGTTAAAACCGTAATTAGCAAAGAACGGGGACTGCCCTGTGGTAGCATGGCTGGCATTGTTGTAGGCGAATTCCGCCAGAGGTAACAGGGAAACCCAATCATCCTGAACAAAGGAAGAAAAACATCTGATGTATTGCTCGAGGGTTTGGTTGGTGCGTTCCGTTTGCCCATTGGTCTGCGGGTGGTAGACGGAGGACAAGGCCAACTCTATTTTCAAAGCTTCACATAGGGCTCTCCAGAAACGGGAGGTGAACTGGACCCCTCTATCAGATATGATGTTGGTGGGTACCCCGTGAAGCCTGATTATCTCCTTGATGAAAATGTGGGCCGTCTCAGTCGCGGAGGGGGTTCCCTTTAAGGGTAGGAAGTGGGCCATCTTAGACAAACGGTCACAAACCACAAAGATGGCAGTACAGTTCTCAGAAGGGGGAAGTTCCACAATAAAATCCATAGTCATCCGCCAGGGGCGGTCGGGTGCGGGAAGTGGTTTAAGCAGCCCCCAGGCCCGGTTTCTGGGGACCTTATTCCGGCTACACACGGGGCAAGAATTCACGTATTGCTTGCAGAACTCCTTCATGCCTGGCCACCAGAAGGAGCGTTGTACAAGCTCCAAAGTCTTGCGGACACCAAAGTGCCCTGCGAGCGGATGGTCATGGAGGAGACCCAAGATCTTTATTCTGACGTCTTCAGGGACGAAGATCAGATTGTCCTTCCAAAGCAGACCCTCTCTGGATGCTAATGAAATTCCTGGGGGACAGGAGGATGTGGAGGAAGCTCTTTTTAACAGAGACACTAGGTCTGGCTGAATGAGTAGAAAGGTGTTAGCAGGGAGGATGGTATCCAGGGGCGCGGTGTCCTTGGAGCTGTCAAACATGCGGGAGAGCGCATCCGGCTTCACATTTCTTGACCCAGGGCGATAGGTTATGTGAAAGCAGAACTGAGAGAAGAAGAGGGCCCAGCGGGCCTGCCGAGGTTTTAGACGTTTAGCGGTACGGAGGTACTCGAGATTCTTGTGATCCGTGTAGATGAGTACCGCCCCCTCAAGTAAGTATCTCCACTCCTCCAAAGCAGACTTAATGGCAAGTAATTCTCGGTCCCCCACATCATAATTCCTCTCTGCCAGAGAGAGTTTTCGAGAAAAGAACCCCACGGGGTGCATCAGGTCATCTTTACCTAGACGCTGGGAAACCACCGCCCCTACTGCTATCTCAGAGGCATCTACCTCCAGAATATAGGGTCTAGACGGATCCGGGTGGCTGAGGATGGGAGCAGAGGTAAACAAGTCCTTGAGTTTCTTGAAGGCGGCCTGGGCCTCAGGACCCCAATGAAAACGCATATTTTGTTTAGTGAGCTGGGTGATGGGAGAGATAATGGCTGAGAACCCCTTAATAAATGTTCTATAAAAATTGGCGAAGCCCACAAAGCGTTGGATGCCCTTTTTGTCGGTGGGGGCTGGGGCGTTGCACAACCCGAAAGGCATCACTAGGTACTCGTAGTGCCCAAAGCGAGTTTGGAACGCAGTCTTCCACTCGTCACCTGCTCGTATACGGACCAAGTTATAGGCTCCCCTCAAATCCAATTTGGTGAAGATAGTAGCCGACCTCAGTTTTTGAAAAAGTTCCGGAATCAGGGGTAGGGGATAGCGATTTTTAATCGTGATTCTGTTCAGCTCCCGATAGTTCACACAAGGTCGAAGGGTCTGGTCTTTTTTAGTAACGAAAAATATTCCAGCACCGGCAGGAGACGTGGAGTGACGGATGAACCCCTTCTTGAGGTTCTCGGAGATATAGGCCTTCAGGGCCTCTTGCTCCTTCTCGGACAAAGGGTAGACACGTCCAAACGGAATCTCTGCCCCAGGAAGGAGCTCAATGGGACAATCGTAAGGGCGATGCGGGGGAAGGGAATCAGCCCCCCGTTTACTGAAGACGTCCAGAAACTCGTGGTAAGGCTCGGGGACTGACTGACATAAGTCCAGGTCTGGGTCCAGGTAGAGAAGCGTTCTGGGCTGTACAGAAGCCCCAGGAAGACAGTGGTCCTGGCAGTAAGGGGAGAGGAACCTCACCTCCCAGGAAGACCAGTCAATGGAGGGATTATGTGCCTGCAGCCATGGTATGCCCAGGATCACAGGGAAGAGTGGTGACGAAATGACGTCAAGAGTTAATAGTTCCGTATGTTGGCAGGAGGTGGTGGTGGGTAGTGGAAGGGTCTCCTGGGTGACTCGGCCGGATTTAATTTGGGAACCATCGGCCAGGAAGATAGAGAGTCCATGAGGTTTTTTCTGGAGAGGAATGGAATGTAAGTTGGTGAAGGCAGCGTCAATGAAGCAACCGCAGGCCCCGGAGTCAAGGATGGCGTTGACGTGGATCGTTCTTTCCTGTAGCTGAAATGAGAGCAGAAGGGCAACATGGAAAGTGTTGGAAGGCAGGGTTATGGAACTGTGAGACACAGAAGAGAGGCACTTACGTGTCTTAACAGGGCAGTTGGCCACGTAATGTCCGGGACCGCCACAATATAGGCACAAGTTCATCTGTCGGCGGCGGGCTCGCTCTTCAGGAGACAGAGTAGGCCGGAGTAATCCAAGCTGCATGGGTTCCTCAGGAGCAAGAGCAACACTGGCAGGCCCCCCTTGAGGGGGAGGAGAGAAGAAAGGTGTGGAAGATGGGGTTCTGGCGGTCATCCAGGCTGGTCTTTGGGGTTGGGAGGAGCGTTCGGCCCTACGCTCGCGAAGTCTCCGATCGCTCCGAATGGCCAGGGCAATTAAGTCCTCCAAGGCGTCAGGGGTACCAACACGGGCTAATTCATCCTTAAGGCCCTCAGACAGGCCCATGCGAAATTGATGTCTTAGGGCCGACTCGTTCCACTGGGTATCTGCGCTCCAGCGTCTAAAGTCCGAGACATAGTCCTCAGCCGTCCTACGGCCCTGCTGGAGCGCAGTTAAAGCGGATTCCGCAGTGGCAGCCCGCTGAGGATCATCGTAAAGTTGAGCCATCCCCTCGAAGAAGGTAGAGAGAGTCTGAGTAAGGGGATTGTCATTCTCCAGAAGGTGGTGGGCCCAGGACTGAGGTTCTCCTTGCAGAAGGGAGATAACAAACCCCACTTTAGTTGCCTCCAGGGAGAAGGTCCTGGGCTGGAGGGCAAAATATAACTGGCAGGCGTTGCGAAAGGCCCGGAATTTAGAGCGGTCCCCTGCAAACCTCTCCGGAATGGGAACCCTAGGTTCAGGTGGAAGCATCATGACGGCCGAATGGGTGGCTGGCTGAACAGGAGGAGGCTGAGGTGCGGTGACTGATGAACCGGGGGTAGAGAGATGCTGAACACGCTCCTCCAACCTGGTGTAGCCATCCTGAAGGGACTTCACGGCCTGGGTGAGAGCCGCAAGGTGCGAGCAGATCTCCTTCATGGCGGAGGCCCCTTCCGCAGACTCAGTCATGGCTGTTCGTACTGTTAGGATTTCAGATAGTGAGTCTGACTTGGTGGAAGGAGACCTCTCTTACGGCTCTGGTTCGAGTCTCTCTGGAATGGGAACAGGGAGACACAAGCGCAGCGGGGTAGGAGAGTCCAGCCAGGTGCAGCGGCAGATGCTAGGTAGATAGAGATCTTCAGGTGCAGGAGCTCCCTGTAGCAAGAAGGCAGCTGGTGGAGAAAGGCCACGGGCCGTGGAACCAGGATGGATGGATCTCTGGATGAGGAGGTAGCAGACACAGAAGCAAGCAGGAGCCAGCAGAAGAATCAGGTAACAAGCAGAGGTTCGGCAACAGGTATCAGTTTAAGAAGGGTCAAACAAGCCGGGGTCGGAGAAGGAGAGATCAGCGGAGTCAAACGGAGCCGGGTAAGGTATCAGATAGGGTTCAGGCAGAATAACAGATCACTTCAGGTACTAGCTGCAGACGAACAGCACAGAACCTCCGCAGCTGTGCCTTTAAAAAGGGCCACTGGCGCCAATCGTGCTAACATGCACACGTGCGTGCGTGTACCGCGCGCAGATACGAACGGCGTGCACCCGCGCGCGGCTGAAGACGCTCGTGCCCACGACGACCCGCGGCACGAACGCGCGTGCGCGTACGGAGACCCGATCGCACAGAACGGACGGATTCCTGACATAAGAATTAGAATTAATGAACATCTTACAAATATTAGGAAAGGTTTTCCCAATCATAGCGTGTCAAGACATTTCAAAGCACATCACGATAGCGATCCTTCACTCTGTAAATTTTATGGGATCGATAAGATCTCAAAACATTGGAGAGGAACCCACATGAAAAGGGAAATATCAAAGAATGAAACGAAGTGGATATATAATTTAAAAACGATGCAGCCTCTAGGAATGAACATAGAGCTCGATTTAAATTGTTTCTTGTCCAACGATTGAAAAGTTCCCCATATTTCTTGATTTAGGCATTTTTCTGCCATTCCTCTATTTTTTAATTTATTCTGCGTTTTTTTTCTGGCCTATGAGGTGGGGTTTTGTTTATTTTTTGTTGTTTTTCCTCACATCTTGAGCCAGAGATAAATGCTGGACTTTTTCTGGTAATGGCATCAATATATTAAAGGGATTATATATATATTTTCTTATATAAGAAAACTATACCTAACCCAGTGTTTCTCAAATCCAGTCCTCAGGCCCCCCCCAACAGGTCATGTTTTCAGGTTTTCCATTATTTTTCACAGGTGATTTGATCAGTTTCACTGCCTTAGCAATTACCACAGCAGTTTCATCTGAGGGAAATCCTGAAAACATGACCTGTTGGGGGGGGCCTGAGGACTGGATTTGAGAAACACTGAACTAACCAGTCAGGTGAAAAATCCCTCCTTTTTTTCGTCTAATCAGTGGTAGGAAAATTCTTATACTACAGACTGACATCTAGAGGTTATTTTGCAAATTACAAGTAACTCATTCCCTCTTGTTTTTTATAATGGATAAACCCATCGGATTATTATATGTGTATTTTTTTAATTTTTCCTTTTACTATTAAAATTCTGGTATGTACAATTCATCCCTTCGTTTTTGGGATAATTATGTTTTAATGTTCATTTGCCAGTTATGTTTTAATGAACCATGTATTGTTGTTAGCCTTAAGTGGGACTGAGGCTGCGCATTAAATTAAGGGTCTCTCGATTGGTCTATGGATTGATCGAGACACCATAAAGAACGATGACTTTGTGACTGGGTACGCTTCCTGATGACGTGTCAAACGAAACGTACGTCGAGGCGGTATCCAGTCACGTTCGTACACGCACAGTTCCGGTCGTCTTTGGTCATCGGCTGCTCCTTGGTGGAACGCACGCCCTACACCACGAGGAACTACGTATCCATTACGAAACGTTTGTTTTAAGCAAGCAGCCCCAGTGCCAGGTCGGGCACCGGCATATGTAAGCAGCCATTTGGCCTTATGTTTTTTTTTTTTATTTACTTTTATTATTAAACGGTGTTACGCTATGGATTTTTGTTTGGCTTTTTTTTGTATGACCTATCTGAGTCTATGAGGAGAACCTTCTGTCCATACGAGGTCCACCTTATTCCATGTGAGCAGGGAATCAACCTGCATAAGCCTATTTGACTATCTTTTTAAATAAAGTAGTCAACAGCATCTGGTAAGAAGACATCTTTATCTTCACAAGTGTGGTGTTTTTTTCTATGTCCATAAGTTTTTGGGTGAAGGAACGTGTCACTACGGTATAGAAGATTCCATTTTTTTTCTGATTTATGGATTCAGAAGGAGTTTTTCACTGAAAAAATCACTGTTTTGGACTTTGAATTTATATCTATATAAGTTTTTTTCTTTTTGGTGTCACTACCCAATTGGGACTTTATTTATTATTGTTCTCATTATATATTTTGGTTGTAATTTTTTGTTTATTGTATTTTTGTGATATGGTGTTTATCACTTTAGATGCTATATGATTATCAAACTCTCACATTTTGTGATTGATACTTATATTTGCTTAAGCGCCCCTACCATCAGTATATTTTTAGGGGTTAGATATGTGCTGGGGGTGCTTTAGGACAGGAGAGGGCTTGTGCTAGAAGGGGTTAAGTCAAGGTAAGAAGATGGCAGGATAGGGGGAGTAGAGGTGTGAGGACCTCTGGGGTGCTTTGAGAGAGGAGAGGGCTTGTGCTAAAAGGGCTTAAGTCAAGACAGGAAGAGATCGTCACACCTGGTGCTATGGCTCAAATTCTCAACGCAAATGCAGTGAGCCGGCTGCATGAGAGTTATTTTCCGTATGTCCTCCCTGGTACCCCTACCCAAAGAAGATGTCGTGCCAGCAGAAAATGCGGATTTAGGCATGACGCCTGCTTTTATTGTTCCTCCTGTCCTGACCAACTTGGTCTTTGCATCAGTGACTGTTTCAAACGCTACCACACACTGGATTAGCGTAGGGTACAGCACATATGGTGGCCATCACATTTTGAGAGACCCTAATCTGCAACGTTCAGTTTACAGTTTTTTTCAGTTTTTATAAAAGTGAAAAAAAAAGCACAAAAACATAAAAAAAATATATAAAATAAAAAAGTGACTCCATCGCTGTCGGAGGTGATTTCACCACCACAGTTAAAAAAAAAGAGCATACAGTATATGTAGAAGCATGGGGGCAGGGGCGGAGGAGCGATTTGCTCCTAACATTAGGGGTGGATTGCCCCCATGCTTCGGCATACAATTTTTATGCACAGATTATGTTAAAAAATGTTTTATTTTTACTATTTTTTTTTTGTATTTGCTTTGCAGGTATGGTATGTCTTACCAGGTGTACTGCCCTGCCATTTTATCACCACAAGAAATGAGATAGGCAGTCATAAACTAAAAGCTGTGTAAATTCCAGAAAATGTACCATAGTTTGTAGACGCTATAACTTTTGCTCAAAGTAAAAAATATACACTTATTGACATTTTTTTTTACCAAAGACATGTGGGTGAATGCATTTTGGCCTACATGTACGACGAAAATTGAGTTTATTGGATTTTTCTTATAACAAAAAGTAGAAAATATAATTATTTTTAAAAATGTTCGGTCTTTTCCGTTTAAACAGCAAAAAAATTAAATATCGCAATCAAATACCATCAAAAGAAAGCTCTATCCGTGGGGAAAAAAATGGATACAAATTTTGTTTGGGCACAACATTGTATGACCGCGCAATTACCAGTTAAAGCAGTGCAGTGTCAAATTGTAAAAAGTGCTCTGGTCATTGAGTAGCCTAATCTTCCAGGGCTGAAGTGGTTAAGAAGTTAATCAATCTATTTATTATTGGGAAATAACGTGACCGGTGCTATATTTTTGTGCGTGTCACAAATTCATGCTTGTGCTGGTGCTTCACTTTGTGTTCCCCTTATGTTATTGCACTCACGAGAGAGCTGTCCTCTCAAGGGGGATATCTTGCAATCATAGTTACACTGCTGCATTGGCACGACACACATCCACGCTTGTATATATTTTTTCCTTTCTGTTCTTCTTTAGAAAGTTAGCCCCTTCGTCTCATCCATATGTAGAGAAAAATTAAATCCCAAAGCACAATTTTATTTTGTACAAACAGTCAGAATTGCACTTACAATTTGTTAGCATTCAATGGGCATAGAAATTAGGAAGTCCGGGATGCTATGCGCTCCTTGGAGCCGCCAGGAAGTGACGCAGTGATGCTGGAAGCTCTGTCCTACACATTTCGTCAGCACAACAAAAAAAAAACATATATGCTGAAGCATGGGGCAGGGATGGAGGAGCAATTTGCTCTTAACATTAGGGGCGGATTGCCCCCATGCTTCTGCATATATTTTTTGGGCATAGATTGCGTTAAAAAATGTTTTATTTTTAATGTTTTATTGTATTTTCTTTGCAGGTATGGTATGTCTTACTGTTATACTGTAATGTTTCTTTGTTTTATTGTTAACCATCATTTGCTTAGCAGGTACGCCATTCAGCTGCAGCACTGATTTATTTAACTTGACAGCAACAGCGTTTGCTCCCATGATACTTAACCACTTCCCGACCAGCGCACGACGATGTACGTCGACAGAATGGCACGGGCAGGCATATTGGCGTACAGGTACGTCCAATATTCAATGCCGCCCTCCCATCGGGAGCGCGCCGCAGGCGGCGCGCTCCCGCGCTGGTCGGGACCCCCGTGAGTCCGTTCGCGGGACCTGCATACTCGATCACCACGGGAATCCCGGCGATCCTCTCACGGAGCGGCCGAATGGAGGAAATGCAGAGTAAATAGCATTTCTCCATTCTGCCTAGCAACTAGTGACGCTGATCTCTGCTCCATGTGATTGGAGCAGAGATCAGTGTTCACTAAATGAAAGCCCAACCCCCCCACAGTTAGTAACACACCCCTAGGAACACTTAACCCCTACACTGCCACCCACTGGTTAACCCCTTCACTGCCAGTGTCATTTACACAGGAAGCACTGCATTTATATAGCAGTGATTACTGTATATATGACAATGGTCCCAAAAATGTGTCAAAAATGTCCGATGGGTCCCCCACAATGTCGCAGTCACAATAAAAATCGCTGATCGCCGCCATTACTAGTAAAAAAAAAAATATTAAATAAAAAATAATAAAAAATTATTAATAAAAATGCTATAAAACTATCCCTATTTTGTAAACGCTATAACTTTTGCGCAAACCAATCAATAATCGCTTATTGCGATTTTTTTTACCAAAAATATGTAGAATACGTATCGACCTAAACTGAGGGAAAAAAATGTTTTTTTCTATTTTTGTTTATAGCGCAAAAAATAAAAACCGCAGGGGTGATCAAATACCACCAAAAGAAAGCTCTATTTGTGGGAAAAAAAGGACATCAATTTTGTTTGGGAGCCACGTCGCATGACCGCGCAATTGTCAGTTAAAGCGACGCAGTGCCGAATCGCAAAAAGTGGTCTGGTCTTTGACCAGCAAAATGGTCCGGTCTGCAAGTGGTTAAATCAGCAACTCCAGCACTGTAGGAGGTGATATCACCAACACAGTTAAAAAAAAAAATTATGCATGTATGCCCATCATTAGAAGTGGGTGGATGAAGGGCGGTATTTTAATAGTGGGCATACCCACTGATCAATTTCTTTTTTTCGTTCAGCCCACAGGCTGCATGAAAAAAAGAACATTACAATGTGTGCCCAACAAGGACCAGCGACGTACTAGTATGTTGCTGGATTTTAAATGGTTAAACCACAATGATGCCTGCAGGTTTAGGTATCATCTTGGTATCATTCTTTTCAGCCAGCAGTCAGCTTTCATGTAAAAGCAATCCAAGCGGCTAGTTAGCCTCTAGACTGCTTTTACAAACAGTGGGAGGAAACGTACCCCCACCGTCTTCCATGGTTTTCTAGGGCTCTCCTATCCCAACAGGGAACCCAAGAATGCAGCCAGTGGTTCTGCCCACTGACCATAGAGCTGATCAGAGACCAGAATGGCTCCAATCATCTCTATGGCCTAAGAAACCAGAAGCTATTAGCATTTCATGACTATCGATTGCTATCATTGGGGATATTTACATTCCCTGAGATAACAATAAAAATAAAAAAATAAAAATGAAAGGAACAGTTTAAAAATAAAATAAAAAAGCAAAATAAATAATTTTTAAAAACGCAAGTGTCGGTCTGGCATCATATGTAAACAGCAATTGCACCATGCATGTGAGGTATCACCAGGAAGGTCAGATCAAGGTCAATAATTTTAGCAGTAGACCCCCTCTGTATATCAAAAGTGGTAACCTGTAAAGGCTTTTAAAGGCTTTTAAAAATGTATGTAGTTTGTTGCCGCTGCACGTTTGTGCGCAATTTTAAAGCACGTCGTGTTTGGTATCCATTTACTCGACCTAAGATCGTCTTTTTTATTTCATCAAACATTTGGGCAATATAGTGTGTTTTAGTGCATTCAAATTAAAAAAAGTGTGTTTTTTCCCAAAAAAATGCGTTTGAAAAAATCGCTGCGCAAATACTGTGTGAAAAAAAAAATTAAACACCCACCATTTTAATGTGTAGGACCTTTGCTTTAAAAAGATATATAATATTTGGGGGTTCAAAGTAATTTTCTTGCAAATTTTTTTAATGTAAACAAAAAGTGTCAGAAAGGGCTTTGTCTTCAAGTAGTTAGAAGAGTGGGTGATGTGTGACATAAGCTTCTAAATGTTGTTTATAAAATGCCAGGACAGTTCAGAACCCCCCCCCCCCCCCAAATGACCCCATTTTGGAAATTAGACACCCCAAGCTTTTTGCTGAGAGGCATGTCGAGTCCATGGAATATTTTATATTTTTACAGAAGTTGCGGGAAAAATATATATATATTTTTTTTTTGCGCAAAGTTGTCACTAAATGATATATTGCTCACACATGCCATGGGCATATGTGACATTACAGCCCAAAATACATTCTGTTGCTTCTCCTGAGTACGGGAATACCACATTTGTGATACTTTTTGGGAGCCTAGCCGTGTACGGTACCCCGAAAACTAAGGCACTCCTTCAGGCTAAGGGTGTAAATTTTTTATTTCCCTCCTCACTGCCTATAAGTTTCGGAGGCCATGGAATTCCCGGATGGCACAACCCCCCCCCCCCCCAAATGACCCCATTGTGGAATGTAGACACCCCAAGCTGTATGGTCAGTATTTTGCAGACCTCGCTTTTTGTCACAAAGTTTTGAAAAAAGAAAAAAAAATGTTTTCTTAATTTTCAAAAACAAATGAGAGCTGCAAAATACTCACCATGCCTCTCAGCAAATATGTTGGGGTGTCTACTTTCCAAAACGGGGTCATTTGGGCAGGTTTTGTGCTGTCTTGGCATTTTATGGCCTTCAAAACTGTGATAGATAGTGAGGAGTGAAATCAAAACTTTACGCCCTTAGAAATCCTGAAGATGGTTATTGGTTTTCGGGGCTCCCGTAAGTGGCTAGGCTCCCAAAAAGTCCCACAAATGTGGTATCCTCATACTCAGGATAAGCAGCAGAATGTATTTTGGGGTGTAATTCCACATTTGCCCATGGCATGCGTGAGCAATATATCATTTAGTGACAACTTTGTGCAAAATAACAAAGTTTGTCATTTTGCCGCAACTTGTGGCAAAATATAAAATGTTCCATGGACTCAACATGCCTCTCAGCAAATAGCTTGGGGTGTCTACTTTCCAAAATGGGGTCATTTGTTTTTTTTTTGCCATCTTGGCATTTACGGCTTTCATAACTGTGATAGGTAGTGAGGGGTGAAATAAAAAATCTATTCCCCCCTGGCTAGGCTCCTATAGAGTCCCACACATGTGGTATCCCCGTACTCAGGAGAAGCAGCAAAATGTATTTTGGGGTGCAATTCCACATATAACCATGGCATTGTGTGAGCAATATATCATTTAGTGACAACTTTTTGTAAATTTATTCTTTTTTTGTCATTATTCAATGGGCTCAAGATGCCTCTCAGTAATTTCCTTGGGGTGTCTACTTTCCAAAATGGGGTCATGGGGGGGGTGTTTGTACTGCCCTACAATTTTAGCACCTCATAAATGAGATAGGCAGTCATAAACTAAAAGCTATGTAAATTCCAGAAAATGTACCCTAGTTTGTAGACGCTATAACTTTTGCCAAACCAATAAATATACGCTTATTGACATTTTTTTTTACCAAAGACATGTGGCTGAATACATTTTGGCCTAAATGTATGACTAAAATTTAGTTTATTGGATTTTTCTTATAACAAAAAGTAGAAAATATAATTTTTTTTCAAAATGTTCGGTCTTTTTTCGGTTATATCGCAAAAAATAAAAATCGCAGAGGCAATAAAATATCATCAAAAGAAAGCTCTATTTGTGTGAACAAAAGGACGCAAATTTAGGTTGGGTACAGCATTGCATGACCGTGCAATTACCAGTTAAAGCAGCGCAATGCCAAATTGTAAAAAGTCCTCTGGTCTTTAGGCAGCCAAATGGTCTGGGGTTTAAGTGGTTAAAGCTTGTAGGAGACTACAAAGTCCCTGACCCTCTGCCTGGACAGTGCTAATTGGCCTTGTGCTGATCACATGCACTCTCCCAAGAAAAAAAACCTCTCTAGCAAAACACACCAAACTGAGCATGTGCAGCCTGACTCTATATTCTATGAATGCATATAGTTGGTCCCAACATTGACTGTCAATTATCTGGGCATCCCATAATTTCCCTATCCCTATCCAAGTTAAATAATAAAATACTAAAAAAACAAATGCAATGACTGTTTCATGTCTCTGGATGCTTAAAATTGTGTGCCTGGCTGGGCAGGCTGACAGACGGACCACTACACTCAGCAGCCCCTACGGGGGTACCACTACACATATATCAGATTCAACAGGCAGCTGGCTAAAAATGTGGTTCTTACCACCCCTTGATAAAGATATGCGGCAGGTTGGTGTTTGTCACAAGGCTGGAAAGAGGCCTACATGGTGCCTAACTAATACATATCCTTGATGAGTTTCACCGCATTAAGCAGCTTTTGCTAGTTTTGTATTTTGTACCGTAGGCAATGGCCAGAGAGGGATTACTTTTGATGCAGTTGGCCAGCCTAAACGTGTATTGCAATGTATGTGAACCAAAAATCCCTGTTTTTATGTAAACTTTGATAAAAATGTGTAATGCCCTGTACTCACGATCGGAAATTCAGATGGAAAAGGTCCAATTGGATTATATTGTCGGAAAATCCGATCGTGTGTGGGCTCTATCGCGCTCTATCAGACTTTTTTTTTTTTTTATCCGATCAGACTTTTTCTGATCGTTTGTAGAGATTTCCGATGGACAAAGTGCCACGCATGCTCAAATCAAATTACGAGACCAAAGCTATTGGCTACTAGCCTCTACATAGTCCCATAGTACGCAACGAACGTCACCACATTCCGAACGATCAGATTTTCCGAAAACTTTGTTTGACCGTGTGTATGCAACACCAGTTTCGGACAAAATCCATTGCAAAAATCCAACGGATTTTGTGGTCGGAATGTCCGACCGTGTGTACAAGGCATTAAGGTGAATAAGTGTGGATTCAGATTTTTGGTATTCACACCCCACATGTGGTCAAACCCCTTTAGCACTTGATAGGTTATATTTATGTGTAAAGCTATTTGGATTTGAGCACAGACATATCTTATTTCTGTTTTATGCAGGTCTGTGACCAGACCTGAACCTATGGCTCACCAACTTGTGTCTATTTGCCCCATATTGGCACTATAATGGCTGAAGCAGTGACAGCTGGTGCTCCATCGGTCAGGGGGGAGGCAGACGGTCCTGACCACGGACCACCCCTCCCCTCGCTCCAGCCCTCCACCGCGCACCATACCCCCCCCCCCCCCAGTTGCCGGCTCTCTTACCCTGTCTGATAATAGTGCAGGCTCCAGTTTCGCAGGGTGATGAAGGCAAACAGGAGATTGCCAAGCAGGCTGAAGCAGGGGATCATGCCCAGGTATGCCAGTTTGATGAGGTCGGCGGGGAGAAGGCTCTGCACCCGGAGCTCACCCTTTTTTTGAAGTCTATTAGAGCCTCTGATGCTAATCACGTGTGCTTAAAAAAAAACAATTGGAATCCATGGGCTGAAGTATGCTATAAGCAAGTCAGTCATTTGCATTTTGCAGTGTAGAGTAGGCCAGAGAGGGATTACTTTGACGCAGTTGGTCAGCTTGAACATGTATTGCAATATATGTGAACCAAAAATCCCTGTTTTTATGCAGTTTCTTAGAAATGGGTAATGGTGTCTAGGGTAAGGCTGTTTAGCAGGGTGCAGAGAGGTGATTCAGATTTTGAGACTGGAAAGAGGGCCATATGCTGCCTAAGATGCAAATCCTTGACACATTTCACTGCATAAAGTTTATTTCTCGTTAGGAGATGTACTATTCTAACAATAGACTGTAACACAGCAAATCCCTATAACAGTGATTTCCAACTTCTACGAGACTCTGTCCCTATGAAATTGGAGGTAAAAGAGACACAGAGTTTGGATATCTGCGGACTGCAAGACTACAGAGTGTAGAGTTTAAATGGAGAAAAGTGCTCTGTCGGTTTTCTCCAGGTTTTGCTAGTTCCAGATGGGATTCTGTAGTTTGGAGAACCCTGAGAGTCATGGGTGGGACGGGATCTCCAACCCTGTGTCCGGGTCTTGAGGATAGCAAGCAGGGTGTGTGCCCAGCTGCACACAGCCCATATAACGAGGGGCTGGTGAGAGTAGAGTGGAGGATGGGGGAGTGTGAGCAGCTTGCTGCTGTGTAAAGACAGACCTGTGTATGTAGAGTGGTCATCCGTGTGAGAGATTGTAACCTGTGTAAGGGGGATTCTTTGCCCAGGGACTGGGAAAGGCTGGCCAGCTTTGAGCGCCAGGAAGACTACGGAAGCCAGTGAGTCCAGGGGGTTGGAAAGAATCGATAAGTCTGTTGGGAGCAAGCAGAGGAACTGCTGACAAAAGAGAGCCAGGTGGCTTGATATGTTTTCATTTATGTGTGCTGAATGAAGTTAAACCCCTGCGTGAGATTCCTGGATGGACTTTTGTTTTGTTTTTCCCTTTAATAAATGTGGGCTACTAGGCCCTTGACTATAAATGCCTGTCTGATGTGGACTCACTGCACAAAAAATGCATCTAACCACTTGAGCTAAACACCCCAATGTCGCTATATATATATATATATATATATATATATATATATATATATATATATTATACACACACGCGTCCCCTACTTGCAAACATCCAACTTACAAACGGAGGGAGATAACAGGAAGTAAGAGGAAATCTACCTCTAGGAAGGGAAATTCTCTTAATATAGGAAAAAGGTGTCTCGCTCCCCACTGATGCTTTATCACCAATCCTTGTTTCCCTAACAGCCCAACATTTTCAAAATCCAATTATCATTGGGATAGAAAGTGGAGGTAAAATCTTCTGTACAGACAGCTAAACAAATGTTACAGGGGTGATGATAACCCTTCCCTATGTTATCCAAAAAGCTTAAAAATAGATTTTTTGGCTGGAGCTACACTTAAAAATGTACCTGTTCCGACTCACAAACAGATTCAACTTAAGAACAAACCTACAGTCCCTATCTTGTTTGTAACCCAGGGACCATATATATATATATATATTATATATATTATTAGGGCTGTCACTGATTAAAATTTTCGTGTTTTGATTAATGGATTTTTTTTTTGGACTCATTTCGATTAATTATAACGCACATACAGATCCAACTACTTTTAGCTGATTTAGCACCGTTGCTATGGCAACGGCTAACGCCGGACATACCGGGGCATGGCTAGGACATCACACGTCATAAACTCAGGCTCAGCCTCGCTGTGCCCATAATGGCAGCCTCGCCATGCCCATAATTGCAGCCTCACTGTGCCCATAATGTAATCTCAACTTGCCCATAATCGCAGCCTCACTGTAGTCAGTGCCTGTGCCTGGGTTACACAGTCTGTGGACATCTCCCACTGTGTGCCTCTGAGCTGAGTGTGAAAACTTTGAAATGCGCTGTGAGAAAAGTCCTGTCCTCCTCCTAGATCAGCTCGTGTGATAGACAGAACACTGCGTCTATCACACGAGCTGATCCAGGAGGAGGGCAGGACTTTTCTCACAGCGCGGCCAAAGTTTTCACACTCAGCTCGGAGACACACAGCGGGAGATGCCCACAGACTGTGTATGACATATAGTGGAGCCACAGCTTGGCCCAAAGGGCAGGCAGCCTACCTATCAAAAGAATTTTGATAGATGAAAACAGTTAGCGATTAATTGAGGAATTAATTGTTAATTTCCGCAGCCCTAAAATATATATATCTCTCTATATCTATATCTAGATTTCTCGATATATCAGTCAGGTCCATAAATATTGGAACATTGACACAATTCTAATCTTTTTGGCTCTTTACACCACCACAATGGGTTTGAAATGAAACAAACACAATGTGCTTTAACTGCAGACTTCCAGCTTTAATTTGAGGGTATTTACATCAAAATCAGGTGAACAGTGTAGAATTTACAACAGTTTGTATATGTGCCTCCCACTTTTTAAGGGACCAAAAGTAATGGAACAGATTAACAATCATCCATCAAACTTTCACTTTTTAATACTTGTTTGCAAATCCTTTGCAGTCAATTACAGCCTGAAGTCTGGAATGCATGGACATCACCAGACACTGGGTTTCATCTGTGGTGATGCTCTGCCAGGCCTCTGCTGCAACTGTCTTCAGTTCCTGCTTGTTCTTGGGGCATTTTCCCTTCAGTTTTGTCTTCAGCAAGTGAAATGCATGCTCAATTGGATTCAGGTCAGGTGATTAACTTGACCATTGCATAACATTCCACTTCTTTCCCTTAAAAAACCCTGGTTGTTTTCGCAGTATGCTTCGGGTCATTGTCCATCTGCGCTGTGAAGCGCCATCCAATGAGTTCTGAAGCATTTTGCTGAATATGAGCAAATAATATTGCCTGAAACACTTCAGAATTCATCCTGCTGCTTTTGTCAGCAATTACATTATCAATAAATACAAGAGAATCAGTTCCATTGACAGCCATACATGCACACGCCATGACACTACCACCGCCATACTTCACAGATGAGATGGTATGCTTTGATCATGAGCAGCACCTTTCCTTCTCCATACTTTTCTCTTCCCATCACTCTGGTACAAGTTGATCTTGGTCTCCTCTGTCCATAGGATGTTGTTCCAGAAATGTGAAGGCTTTTTTAGATGTTGTTTGGCAAACTCTAATCTGGCCTTCCTGTTTTTGAGGCTCACCAATGGTTTACATCTTGTGGTAAACCCTCTGTATTCACTCTGGTGAAGTCTTCTCTTGATTGTTGACTTTGACACACATACACCTACCTCCTGGAGAGCATTCTTGATCTGGCCAACTGTTGTAAAGGGTGTTTTCTTCACCAGGGAAAGAATTCTTCGGTCATCCACCACAGCTGTTTTCTGTGGTCTTACGGGACTTTTGGTGTTGCTGAGCTCATCGGTGCATTCTTTCTTTTTAAGGATGTTCCAAACAGTTGATTTGGCCACACCTAATGTTTTTGCTATCTCTCTGATGGGTTTGTTTTGTTTTTTCAGCCTAATGATGGCTTGCTTCACTGATAGTGACAGCTGTTTGGATCTCATATTGAGAGTTGACAGCAACAGATTCCAAATAGCACACTTGAAATTAACTCTGGACCTTTTTATCTGCTCCTTGTAAATGGGATAATGAGAGAGCAGCCAATTGTTCCATTACTTTTGGTCCCTTAAATTGTGAGGCACATATACAAACTGTTGTAATTCCTACACTATTCACCTGATTTGGATGTAAATGCCCTCAAATTAAAGCTGAAAGTCTGCAGTTAAGCACGCCTTGTTCGTTTTATTTCAAATCCATTGTGGTGGTGTATAGAGCCAAAAAGATTAGTATTGATGTTCCAATATTTATTGATCTGACTGTACAATTGGCTAACAGGAATGTTTTTAGCTAAAGAAAGCAACCAGACAGCTTTCACCTGTCACTACTGCAGGTCAGAACTGAAGCTGTTACAAGGCCTTTGATTGGCTGTTGTAAGCATGACACTGAGACTGCAGGTGGATCTCATACCAAAACAGCAGTTGGTCTGTGGCAGTCAGAGGATCACAGTGTCATTTGTTCTGGGATTACAGTTATTTTATTGCTCAAAAAACAAAAATATGGCATCGGTTCAGGACTGTTTCGACTGGGGATCAGCGGACAGCATTCAGCTTCTGCAGTGTGCCTCTTCAACCACCACTGGAGAGGAGCAGGCTCAGGAGATCCTGTCTGCTGTTCAACATCTCCAAGGAGGGAGGACTGAGGCGAATGAGGCGCTAAAGCAATTTATTGACATTACATCAACCTTGTCTATGGCGCCCATTTACTACTACCCATGAGAGTTCCCAAAAGCCTCTGAGGAGAACAGGGCCAGAGATGGACTAGTCAAGGATGCTACAAGAAGGGATATTCACAGGCCCCTTCAAACGGAAGAACCCACCCGTATAAAATGTCCTACAGTAAACAAAATCAAATTTTGCAGCATGCAAGTAATAATAATCGGAAACCACAACTACTTACTTTTTCTAAGCACTCTCTTGATCCTTCTATACTGATCCAGCTCCCTCAGTTTCAGGTCTGACCAGCATTTCCTTATTTGCTCCTTTGTTCGTCGTACCCCAAAATTTGTGTGCAGGCTCTTCACAACTTTAGTCATAATTTTGGCCTTTCTCACATTTGGGTTGGTGTACGGTCCATTGTTGCCATCATAGTCGTTCCTCCTCAAGATGTCCACCATCTCAAGAAAGGTCATATTTGTAGCATTAAATCATCACCTCCTGGATCGGGGCGTTTCAGCCTCCGGGCTTTCCTCCTCCTCGTTACTCCAATTACACACCTGCTGTGTCTCCGCCATGTCGCTCCTACTACGTGCCGAAGAGAAGGGGCGGGTAATACACTAGAAAGAACGTCAGGGCCGGACGACGCGGGCGATGAATGCGCAGTGTATATAAAGAAGCCGTAAAGCGCCCCCTGGCCTCCAGCTCCAGGAATGTGTGCACAGGATACACAGGAGAACCGGAAACTCAGGAAGAAGGCCACACTACTGTCCTGGCCTGATCCTTCTGTCCACAGACACCCACAGATTCATATACCCTTTTCCCCTGAAAACAAGCCCTACCCCGAAAATAAGCCCTAGTTAAACTCCTTGTAAAACCATGTAATCTGTTCTGTAAAAAGATTATATAATGTGCAGTGTGTCTCTTTGTGTATAATACCTTATTAACAGCGCCTCTGGTCGCTCATGTGACCCATTGGAGATTTTCTCCTCTCCTGCCGACTGACGTCTGGGGCCCCTCCCTCTGCAGCACCGGGAGCGGGGAAGAAGAGCTCTGGCGTGTCACATGAACACCCAGCAGCGCTGTAAATAAGGTATTTTACACAATAAAATTACACAAGGAGACACACTGCACATTATATAATTTTTTTTACAGAACGGATTACTTGATTTTACAAGGTCTTTAACTGAGGTTTATTTTTGGGATTACAGAATTTCACAGTACTGACTCCTGCGCTGACAGAGGAGGAACTTTTTTGTACATAACGTAAATCAGCCTTTTTCAACACAGAGGAACCATTGAAATAGTCCTGCAGCCTTGGGAAACCCCTGCTAAAAATTAGAAATCTACAACTCATGATACATTAGTGTGATGGTCAGTGGGAAGAAAGATCCTTACACTTGTAGTCATTGGGAAGAATTACCTCCTTACAGATAGCGAAAAAGATCAATGGTGTCAGTGGGAACTTATCCGAGAGGCAGAAATGGCCCAATACTGAAGGAACCCCTACCAACCTCTGGAGGAAGCCTAGGGTTCCACAGAACCCTGGTTGAGAATCGCTGTTGTAAATAAATAAGACATCTCCTGAAAATAAGCCCTAGTATGTTTTTTTGTAGCCAAAATGAACCACTTGCCGCCCGCCTTATAGCAATATTACGTTGGCAAAGTGGTTGCGATATCCTGATCGGACGTCATATGACGTCGCCAGGATATCAAGCCAATGCACGCCCCCGGGGGCACGCACCGCGGCGATCATTGTTGCGGTGTGTCAGTCTGACAGACACGAGTAGAGGAGAGCCGATTGGCTGCTCTCCTGACGGGGAGGTCTGTGCCCCCCCCATGCCCGTCCAGGACCACCGGGATGCCGCCACTACCACCAGGGATGGCCACCACACTGGACCACCAGCACAGCTCCCAAATGTTCCTGTTTTCGATTGACTGTCCCTGATTTGGAGGAATGTCCCTCTGTCCCTCATTCCTCCTCATTTGTCCCTCATTTTTGTCTGTCTATATATCGTATGATTTGTTCTATTCTATATAGATGTATATAAAAAGCACGTTTTATCTATCAAAAAGTGTTTTCCAGCGCTAAAACTTTCATCTGATTTCTAAATTGCTGTATTTGTAAATTCCAGAAGCCAATATAAAGGAATAGTATTGGTAAAAAAAAGCGGGGTTAACCAGTATTGTTTTTTTGTACAATCCTCCTTTAAGGGGGCGTGGCAAGGGGTGTGCCCTATGCCTGCATACTTTTGCTGATAGGTGTCCCTTATTCCCATTTCAAACAGTTGGGAGCCCCCCTAGACCACCAGGGAAATGCCAATCAGTAGTGATGGACGAACTTCCGACGGGACGTTTCACGAACGCGATCCGCGAACGTGCCCAAATGTGACCCTTGCGGTTCGTGACAGACTCCATTCACTTTAATGGCAGGCGAACCTTAAAAACCTCCAGGTCATATTTTCAGCCACAAAATAATTACTAGCTGTGCACACATAGTCCCACAACATGGACACTGTCATAACAGAAGTATTAAGTGAATCTGGGATCGACAACGACAAGCATTCTTTTTTTATCTGTGAAATTTTGTCAATTCAGGAGCGCATGAAGGCCATGGAGGAGAGCCAAGGTCAGGCCAGGCTATGAAGGGGGTGCAGGAGATGATCAGTGCCACAGTCAGGGCAGCGCAGTCCTGTGCCAGTGTCCCAGTGTGCCAACCTGTGCTTGAGCCCCTGAGCCCTCCCTCTGCCCGGCCCTTACCCCCACTTTTGCAGGGCTCCACTGCGGTGGTCCGGAGGTGCCAGTCCAGTGCTGATCCTCAGCCATGGTGCTGGCACTGCCTGCTGATTGGCTTCCCATAGAGCCTGCAAAACGCCCTGGTGTGAAAGGGGTCTAATAGTATCTAGCTAGTAGCTAGTGAATTGCAGACTGTCCGTGCTCCAAACACCAAACTGTCCCTACACTGAGAAACGACAGCTGTAGAATTGGTCAGCAGCACTGCAGTACACTATAATATGCTTTCTATATTTGAAAGAAAGTATATTATACGTGTATTACAACCCTATATACTGTACACCTATAGCAGTCCTTAAAAGGAGCTTCATGGACCTAATAGTAGCTAGCTAGTAGCTAGTGAATTGCAGACTGTCCCTGCTCCAAACACCAAACTGTCCCTACACTTAGAAAAGACAGCTGCAGAATCGGTTAGCAGCACTGTAGTGCAATATAATATGCTTTCTATATTTGAAAGAAAGTATATTATACATGTATTACAACCCTATATACAGTACACCTATATCAGTCCTTAAAAGGAGCTTTGTGGACCTAATAGTAGCTAGCTAGTAGCTAGTGAATTGCAGACTGTCCCTGCTCCAAACACCAAACTGTCCCTCCCTACACTTAGAAAAGACAGCTGCAGAATCGGTCAGCAGCACTGTAGTGCACTATAATATGCTTTCTATATTTGAAAGAAAGTATAAGTGTATTACAACCCTATATACTGTACACCTATACCAGTTCTTAAAAGGACTTTTGTGGACCTAATAGTAACAGACTGACTGTCCCTGCTCCACACAGCGTCCTTTCCCTACACTGACAAAAGACAGAATGTAAAATGGCCGCCAGATCAGGTCTATTTAAAAGGTAGGGGGTATGTCCATGTGCTGAAATGTCTCAATTGGCTGTCCTGTACCCCATGATGGATGTGTCATGGGTCAAAGTTCTTCACAATGTAAATTAATATGTCCGTCGTGAACAGCGCCAGAAGTCCGCCGTTTTGGCGAATTGTGAACGAGCAAAGTTTGCCGCGAACCAACTGCCGGGCGAACCGCAAGGCCATCTCTACCAATCAGTGCCCAAGCAGCTGCAAATCCATGCCAGTGTAAAATGCCTACCAGTGCCACCAGTGATGCCTAAATCTATCAGTGCCAGCCATTAGTGCTGTCTATCAGTGCCACCCATAAGTACCCATCAGTGCAGCCTTTCAGTGCCCATCAGTGCCACCTATCAGTGCCCATCGTCAGTGCCACCTCATCGATGCTGCCTCAACGGTGCCCATCAGTGCAGCTTATCAGTGAAGGAGAAAACGTACTTATTTACAAAATTTTAGAACAAAAAGAAAGAAAAAAAAAATTTTTGGACATCGCTGAAAGCTGAAAATTGGCTTGGGCGGGAAGGTGCAAAAGGGTCCTGTATTGGAGTGGTTAATATAAGACCCGATCTTATTTTCGGGGAAACACGGTACTTGTCGATGACACCCCTCATGAATTCCCCTGACAGTGTTTTGGGGTTTTGACATCATCCAGCGATAATAAAGAATGTAAAGCGCATAAAGTTACATTTTACAAATAAAACTCTGACTCTTGGGGTATAAACATTCATTTCTGCTCCCCAGCACCACAATGTGAGGGGAGAGAATACTAAGAACTCTCTGCTGTAGACATTGGGGTTTATTTACAAAAGCTGGCGAGTGCAAAATCAGACTCCCTTCTAACCTCAGCCTGTTCAATTAACTTTGGCACGAAAATCTGGAGACTGATTGCTTTCTGTGCAGAAGTGAGCCTTATTTTGCCCTCCCCAGATTAGTAAATAAACCCCATTGCCACCGATGAAGAAGCTTTGTTGCCATGACAACATTTACACGATGCCAGTGAGAACACCGGGCCTATGGTGAGCAGCGCTCCGGTCACGTGGTGTGCAGTAGTACAGTGTGACAGGAAATCCAGCATTCCATGCATGCCAACAGCGATCCCTCCTAAGCGCCCCCTGCTGGAAGCCGCTGTTCTTACACATCTAGTGGTCCTGGCAGGATCGTTTCACTTTCTTTCCTGGTTGGGATCGAACTTTTCCTCTGTGTACAGAATGAGCTGATAGTTCCAGCAATGAGCCATGCTTCCCAGATACCGAGCGTGTGAGTATATGAGGAGGTAGAGCAATGATATGAGTGGAGGGGGAGGGAGCTCCATGCAATCTTCTGGGTGCAACAAGTGACACGTTGAAGGTTCTTCATAGAGATGGCTGAGGGCTGTCAGATGTCAGTGTCTTGTGTTCTATCAGCTTTAGCATTGTACATTATATTCCTGGACAAGATGGGAGGGCACTTCACTATGGAGAGGCAAATGTGAGGGGTCAGGACATGGAGAGTGTAGGGAGATGAGGGGTCAGGACATGGAGGGAGGTGAGGGGTCAGGACATGGAGGGAGGTGAGAGGTCAGGACATGGAGGGAGGTGAGAGGTCAGGACGGTTAGGGAGGGGAGAGGTCGGGACGTGGAGGGGGGTGCGGGGTCAGGACATTGGGGGGGGGGGGTGAGGGGTCAGGACATGGAGAGAGGTGAGGGGTTAGGACATGGGGAATGGAGGGAGGTGAGGGGTCAGGGCATGGAGAATGGAGGGAGGTGAGGGGTCAGGACATGGAGGGAGGTGAGGGGTCAGGACGTGGAGAATGGAGGAGGTGAGGGGCCAGGATATGAAGAATGGAGGAGGTGAGGGGTCAGGACATGGAGGTGAGAGGTCAGGACATGGAGAATGGAGGAGGTGAGGGGCCAGGATATGAAGAATGGAGGAGGTGAGGGGTCAGGACATGGAGAATGGAGGTGAGAGGTCAGGACATGGAGAATGGAGGGAGGTGAGGAGTCAGGACATGGAGAATGGAGGGAGGTGAGAGGTCAGGACATGGAGGGAGGTAAGGGGTCAGGACATGGAGGGAGGTGAGAGGTCAGGACATGGAGAATGGAGGGAGGTGAGAGGTCAGGACATGGAGGGAGGTGAGAGGTCAGGACAGGCAGGGAGCGGAGAGGTCAGAATGTGGAGGGGGGTGCGGGGTCAGGACATGGAGGGGGGTGAGGGCTCAGGACATGGAGAGAGGTGAGGGGTAAGGACATGGGGAATGGAGGGAGGTGAGGGGTCAGGGCATGGAGAATGTAGGGAGGTGAGGGGTCAGAACATGGAGGGAGGTGAGGGGTCAGGACGTGGAGAATGGAGGAAGGTGAGGGGTCAGGACATGTAGAATGGAGGGAGGTGAGGGGTCAGGACATGGAGGGAGGTGAGGGGTCAGGACATGGAGAATGGAGGGAGGTGAGGGGTCAGGACATGGAGGGAGGTGAGGGGTCAGGACATGGAGAGAGGTGAGGGGTCAGGGCATGGAGAATGGAGGGAGGTGAGGGGTCAAGACATGGAGGGGGGGTGAGGGGTCAGGACGTGGAGAATGGAGGGAGGTGAGGGGTCAGGGCATGGAGAATGGAGGGAGGTGAGGGGTCAGGACATGGAGGGAGGTGAGGGGTCAGGACGTGGAGAATGGAGGGAGGTGAGGGGTCAGGACATGGAGGGAGGTGAGGGGTCAGGACGTGGAGAATGGAGGGAGGTGAGGGGTCAGGACATGGAGGGAGGTGAGGGGTCAGGACATGGAGAATGAAGGGAGGTGAGGGGTCAGGACATGGAGGGAGGTGAGGGGTCAGGACGTGGAGGGAGGTGAGGGGTCAGGACATGGACAATGAAGGGAGGTGAGGGGTCAGGACATGGAGGGAGGTGAGGGGTCAGGACATGGAGGGAGGTGAGGGGTCAGGACATGGAGAATGGAGGGAGGTGGGTGGTCAGGACATGGAGGGAGGTGAGGGGTCAGAACGTGGAGGGAAGTGAGGGGTCAGGACATGGAGAATGGAGGGAGGTGGGGGGTTAGGACATGGAGGAAGGTGAGGGGTCAGGACGTGGAGGGAGGTGAGGGGTCAGGACATGGAGAATGAAGGGAGGTGAGGGGTCAGGACATGTAGGGAGGTGAGGGGTCAGGACGTGGAGGGAGGTGAGGGGTCAGGACATGGAGAATGGAGGGAGGTGAGGGGTCAGGACGTGGAGGGAGGTGAGGGGTTAGGACATGGATGGAGGTGAGGGGTCAGGACGTGGAGGGAGGTGAGGGGTCAGGACGTGGAGGGAGGTGAGGGGTCAGGACATGGAGAATGGAGGGAGGTGGGGGGTCAGGACATGGAGGGAGGTGAGGGGTCAGGACGTGGAGGGAGGTGAGGGGTCAGGACATGGAGAATGGAGGGAGGTGGGGGGTCAGGACATGGAGGGAGGTGAGGGGTCAGGACATGGAGAATGGAGGGGGGTGAGGGGTCAGGACATGGAGGGGGGGTGAGGGGGTCAGGACATGGAGGGAGGTGAGGTCCTGATCTCTCGTGTCCCTGTGGTCAGGGACAGTGATGCCTTGCTCCGGTGGCACACAATGCCATTTTCGCTTTCACAAAAAATTGCCCTGCCAGCTTTCCCAGGAATATCATGTGCAATGCTGCGATAGAAGAGGTGTGGCAGAGGTGAGCACACACAGGACACTCTGACATCGGACAATCCTCAGACATCCCTGTGCAGAACTTTCAACGTGTCACTCGTTTAACTTTTCAAACACTTCTCCACTAATGTTAGAGGACACCACAGTTATCATTGCCTGCTCTAACTTTCTTTGGTTATATATTTTCCCGAAGAGTATTTCTGAAATTTTGTATGGGATTGGTGACTAAATTATCTGCACTGGGTATCAAATGTGCTACACCACATTACTTTTGTTTTTTTGTCATCTTATTGATCACACTAATGTACTATGAGTTAAAGTTATGACGCTTTTTACTAGGGACTACCCCGTGAACCTGAAAATTATTTCAAAGGTTCCTGTGGGGTAAAAAGTTTGAGAAAAGCTGGTTGTGGGTATTGGGTAATTGCTCCTTATAACGATGGTCATTGGGTAGAATTACCTCCTTGTAGACCTCTGGAGGAACCTTATGGTTCCAAGGAACCATGGTATAAACAGACCCCTGAGGTCTCTCTTTCCCCAGGTCCTTTCTCTGCAGGCTCAGCTGCACTGGACAGTGAAGGGATGGAAATTGCTCTGGGCTGAGCGGATTGTTTATTATGCTTCAGTTAAGAATGAACACAGGAGCGATTGTTAGGGATCACTCACTGTGTTCATTCATAAAAGGAAGGGGCCGGTAAGTTTAATATTTACTGCCCCCTTCCCCCAGCTCTTAATCCTGACAAAACCCCCGCAGCAGGCGAGTGGGAGCTGGCAGCACTGCGGGGGGAGACAGGGGGTGCCAGGAAACAGAGGGGAGACGGGGTGCCAGGAAGCAGGGGGATTCAGTTCTGTACGGGGTGATTAGGCACACCTATGGTGGAAATGTACCTGGTTTTCTGGTTTAATTCATAGAAATTACTTTGGATTTCAGTTACTATTCCTAGAAATGGCCCTGGTCTTTAGTTTTTCGTAAAACCATTTCCAGTTGGTATATAATATCTTAGCTATTACGATTATTATTCACTTAAAAATGCATTGGAAACACAAGTTTAGGGGCTCTTGCACATATGCTGGCTGGGTGTGTTCAGCATAAATGCCAGTGTATTTCCTCCATGCGGGCATGGATGGCTGTACGCTGCTGTACTTCTATATACAGAAGTGCTGTTATAAACACAAGTCCAGCATATGGGCATATGCAAAATTTAGAACATTTTCATATTTTTTTTGCATACACTGTACTCGTGTTCGCAATACATGATTACAACAGTGCGCAGCTATTCAATCTGCTATTCCCCACCAATCCCGATAATATGGATCTGCAGGAAAATTCGGACGCAATGTATGGTACATGTCACACTGTATTTGTGTGGTGGATAGCTATGCCCCGTACACACGAGCGGATTTTCCGTTGGAAGAAACTTGGGTGGTTTTTCCGATGGAATTCCGCTCAAGCTTGGCTTGCATACACACGGTCACACAAAAGTTCCTCCACCCCAAACTCGCTCATCCAGGTCTTTATTGATCTTCCTTTGTGCACTGGTGGGCAGTCATGTTGGAACAGGAAGGGGCAATCCCCAAACTGTCCCCACAAAGTTGGGAGCATGAAATTGTCCAAAATGTCTTGGTTTGCTGACACCTTAATGCTGGGTTTGAGAGCTGGTTCAAAAATTGTTGTCTGAAATTTCCGATCATGTGTACACAATTCCGATGCACAAAATTCCACGCATGCTCGGAATTAAGCAGAAGAGCCGCACTGGCTATTGAACTTCATTTTTCTGAGCTCGTCGTACGTCTTGTGCGTCACCACGTTCTTTATGTTCGGAATTTCCGACAGCATAATGCCCTGTACACACGGCCGCACTTTCCAACTGAAAATGTGCAATCGGACTGTGTTGTCGGAAATTCCGATCGTGTGTGGGCTCCATCTGACTTTTTCAGTCGAAGGTTCAGACACAAAAAGTTTGAGATCTGGAGCTAAAATCTGGATCTGGAGCTAAAATTTTCCGACAACAAAATCCGATCGTTTAAATTCCGATCGTGTGTAGACAATTGCGATGCACAAAGTGCCATGCATGCTCAGAATAAATTACGAGATGAAAGCTATTGGCTACTGGCCTCTTTATAGTCCTGTCGTATGTGTTGTACGTCACCTCGTTCTGAACGATCAGATTTTCTGACAACTTTGTGCGACCGTGTGTGTGCAAGACAAAAAATCCGTTGGAAAAAATCTGACGGAATGTCCGACTGTGTGTACAGGGCATAAGAGTTCCCTTCACTGGAAATAAGGGGCCAAGCCCAACCCCTGAAAAACAACCCCACACCATAATCCCCCCTCCACCAAATGATTTGGACTAGTGCACAAAGCAAGGTCCATAAAGACATGGATGAGTGCGCTTGGGGTGGAGGAACTTGACTGGCCTGCACAGAGTCCTGATCTCAACCCGATAGAACACCTCTGGGATGAGACTATAGACTGCGAGCCAGGCTTTCTCGTCTAACATCAGTGTCTGACCTCACAAATGTGCTTCTGGAAGAATGGTCAAACATTTCCATAGACACACTCCTAAATCTTGTGGACAGCCTTCCCAGAAAAATTGAAGTTGTTATAGCTGCAAATGGTGGGTCGACTCAATATTGAACCCTACAGACTAAAGCCTTGTACACATGGTACGATTGTTGGGCAACCGAGCGTCTGATTTTTGTCTTAAGGGCGTGTGCCTGGATCTTGTCTTGCATACTAACGATACACAATTGTTGTGCCACAAACACAAATGTAGTGATGTACTACAAGGAATTTCAGCTCGTGAGCGCCACCCTTTGGGCCCCTTCTGCTAATTTCGTGTTTAGTGAGCATTGATTCCGAGTATGCGTGTTTGTACTTTCGAGTTTGTGTGATGGATTTGTGTACTGACTATACGAAAATCTGAACCAAACCGTTGTCCGCCAACAAATTTTTTATTTTTTTAATTTTTTATTTATATCAGGAAATGGGTCCACACAGACCAACAGAATACAAACTATCCACATAATTCACAGTTAGCGAGGCAATACATGAAATACAATATCAATACCCTGCTAGCATTATCTCCAAGAAGAATAAACAGCAGTATGTGGAGTTGGGGCTTCACATCATCTTGTGGTCTCACTTCCCAGTTTCTTTTTAACTAACTAGGTATCACTATCGATACCACTTCCAGTGTACAGGGGGGGATAGGGAAGCAATGGAGAAGGAAAAAACAGAGGGGAGAAGAGAAGAAAGGGGGGTAAATCAAGTATGGGGTATAAAGGGGGGAGGGAATGAAAGAAAGGGGGAAGCAAGGTATGCTACCCAATCATGGAGTGCGCATATGACCATTCTGAATTACATATGTGGGGTCCATCTCTGCGGTCCCCAGGCTCGTCCGCCAACAAATTTACTAGCCTGTCATCCAACATTTGTTGGCCTAAAGTTGGACAACAATTGTCAAAAGGAGAGTACTAACGGTAAGATTTTAGGACAAGTCTGTCAACAGACAATCCCCTGCCAACAATAGTACCATGTGTACGCGGCTCAAGACTGGGATACCATTACATTCCATGCACATGTAAAGACAGGCGTCCCAATACTTTTGTACTTTTGGTAATATAGTGTGTGTGTGTGTATATGTGTGTGTGTATATATATATATATATATATATATATATATATATATATATATATATATATATATATATATATTGTATCTACAGTACACACATTTATATGATTTAGGTCTAGGCTATGACCTGTAAAGGTTAAAAATGAAACTCAGTCTTTTGATTGCTTATGCTATGCTGGAGACATTACCATGGGGCTGTATAGTTTTATGTACTACTACTACTATAGTACTATCTCTACTTGCAATCATATACAGAAGACATTTCATAGTGGAGTCTGTCTCGTGAATGTGCACGCCTCCCTGTCTGAGAATTACAGAAGGCGTTGGCACCTGGAGCCATAAAGCTGGTAGTTTCTCAAGCTTTGTTAGGTCAGTTTGGCTAGTAGGACTTAGTTGATGGTTAGGCAGAAAAGGCAGGTGAATTGGGTGTTTCAACAGGAGGGGGTATGAAAGGGGCAGGACCTGCAACCTATGTCACAGAAGTAGTTTGAAGCTTATGGAAGGGGTTGGGGGGCACACTTTGGCTTTTTCACCTTGTGTGTCAAAGGACCTTGTCCCAGAACTGTTGCCTAAAGTGTAGCTTTGACCATCTTTAAAGCGGAGTTCCACCCATTTAAAAATCAGCAGCTACAAAAAGTGTAGCTGCTGACTTTTAATAATCAGACACTCACCTTTCCTATGATCCAGCTATGAGGGCACACGAAGCCTTGGTCCTCTCCCCCTCCTCTCCGCGGCGCCAGCATTGTAACTGTGGGAGTAACTGTGGGAATCCGGCTGTGGCTTTACAGCCAGGCACGCACTGCGCATCCCGTGATTGGCCGGGCAATCTTCTGGGACCTGTGACGTGCCCCAGAAGATTGCAGGTCGAGAGGGGGAGAGGTGATCTTCCTTCCGGCGCCAGGGAGGAAGTGGGAGCTGGGCGCCTGTAAAAACGTACCCGCTCCTCCCCCAAAAAAAGGACATGTCAAATGTGGCATGCCAGGGGGTCACCTACACTTAAAGCGGAAGTTCCATTTTTGGGTGGAACTCCGCTTTAAGTGGCATCCCAACCTAAGAACATTACATGGTGGGAGGTAACTTTAACGCTGCATCTACACCTTAACTTATCAATTTGCTGCCGTTTTTCAGGCTTTTTACAAGCTTTTTAGGCTGCATTCACACCTGAGTGTATTGTTTTCAGGTAGAAAGTCGTGCGATTTTGCAAAGGTCAAAACTTATTTTTTTATTTTAACTCTTGCATACCCCCTAGTGAGCACAACAGCAAAGTCTGGTACCATTGGACAGTGCAGACCAGAAAAAAAAAAAATTGGCACAGAGCCAATAAGAGTGGCTCTGTACCATGTGATCTCTGTAACAAATCACATCTTCACTTGTAAACAATGGCTGCAGCTTGTTGATCAATGCATGAGAGGATAAAAGCTTCAGCCAGTAGCAAAGCAATCCACTACAGGTGCCACCAGTACCAGAAACAGTGTTGGTACTGTCATCCACCCATCTGCAGTATATGTCAGCTCCATCCTCTGATCTGGCATGAATATGAAACCCTCCCTTATACTGCACATATGTCCATTAACCCCATTATCTCCACATTCTCACTATATGTGACTAGTACATTAACCCCTTCACCTCCTCCTCCCTCTGGGTAAGACCTTTTTGCACTATATCTAGTGGACCATTACCTACCTCCATATTTAACCCCCTCAATGCCAGCATGTTTCTTCATTTGCAAAAAGCTGTGGCAAAAAAAATCTGATCACTTTGGAGTGTTTGCGTCCCAAAAAGGGGTCATTTAGGGTTATTCTGTCCTGTCATTGGATTTATAACAGTTTTTTGTTTTATAACAGATTTTTCCCAATGTGTTTTCCCTTTATTTAGAGGTAAAGAAAAATAGAAAACAAAAAAAGGTGGCTGGTAAATGTGTGCAAAAGGGAGCACTATCTGTCTCAAAGAATAATATAAAATTATTTTGGCTACACTATTGTAAGGCTAAAAGGGGTTGTAAAGTTAAATTTTTTTTTTTTTTTTAAATAACAAACATGTTATACTTACCTCCACTGTGCAGCTCGTTTTGCACAGAGTGGCCCCGAACCTGCTCTTCTGGGGCCCCTCGGCGGCTGTCTCGGCTTCCTCCAGCAGGTACTTCTCACATTCATGCGAGCTCCCTCGCATGGTGAGAAGCATCTGCGGGCGCGCTCCCGTGATACAGCTGGCGGCTATAGGCGTTCGCTGTATCACACGGCCCCGCCCCGTCGCTCCGCGTCAGTGGATCTGATTGACGGCAGTGCGAGCCAATGGCTGCGCTGCTTTCCATCCATCCGCTCCAGCCAATCAGCAGCCAGGCTGAGTGGTGAAAAGGAAGTCGGGGACGAGCGCTGGACTTTCAAGGGGTGAGGTAAGTAAAACGGGGGGGGGGGGGCTGGGGGCGCAGGCACTGTCAGATGTTTTTTCACCTTAATGTATAGAATGCATTAAGGTGAAAAAACATTTACCTTTACAACCCCTTAAAGCCTCGTACACACGATCGGATTTTCTGACGGAAAATGTGTGATGACAGGCTGTTGGTGGAAAATCCAACCGTGTGTACGCTCCATCGGACAATTGTTGGCCAACTTTCCGTGGACATATGTCGGATGGCAGGTTTATAAATTTTCCACGGACAAATGTCTGTTGTCAGATTTTACGATCGTGTGTACACGAGTCCATCGGACAAAAGTCCAAAGTACAAACACGCATGCTCGGAAGCAAGGATGAGCTGGAAGCGGTCGGTCTTGTAAACTAGAGTTCATAAAGGACAATTAACATTTGTGACGTGGCAAATTATGAAGTCTCGAAATGCAGCGCACAATTCTCTTCTTTAATGGGATAATAATGAAGCTGCTTTTCTCATGATACTGATGGAGTTATTGCAAACGAATTTTCAAAGGCTTTTTTTTTTCTAATGATATCAAGAATTATATTATTATGCTTTTTTTATTTGGGCAAGTTACCACAACACCATTACCCCGTAATTTTTATGATCAAAGAAACAACTATGTTGGTGCCTCTTGTTAATTTGACATTGTATTTTTTTTAAATATAACTGCCTTTATCGGAGGAAAATATGAGGGATGGGCTGAGTACAAATGCACGCCGCACTTTTTTTAGATATTTATTTGTAAAAAATTTGGAAAACCATTTATCATTTTCCTTCCACTTCACAATTATGTGCCACTTTGTGTTGGTCTATCACATAAAATCCCAATAAAATGCATTTATGTTTTTAGTTGTAACATGGCAAAATGTGGAAAATGTCAAGGCACTGTAGTACTTGGTGGAGAAACCCTTGTTGGCAAGCACAGAGGTCAGACGTTTTGTGTGGATGGTGACCAGGTTTGCACACATCTCAGGAGGGATTTTGGTCCACTCTTCTTTACAGATCTTCTCTAAATCCTTAAAGTGGTTGCAAACCACTTTGACCTACAGGTAAGCCTAGGTTAAGGCTTACCTGTAGGTCCAAGCAATATCTCCTAAACCTATATGGTTTAGGAGATATTTGCCCGAAAACGGGCACCGCTGTCTACGGCGCATGCGCCGTAGACAGCGGCGCGCAGGCGCACTGAGCGCGGCATTCTCAGCGACGGAGCTGCCGCGCATGTCGGCTCCCGTGCGCATGCGCAGGAGTGACGTCATCGCGGCTTCGCCGAATGACAGCGGCGGAGCTGCGAGACCCCACCAACAAGATGGATGCGCCGGACTACAGGGGACAGCGGCGACTTCGCTGGCTCCTGTGTCAGGTAAGTGACACATAATGGGCTACTATGCGATGCATAGTAGTCCATTATGCTTTACCTTTGCAGGGAATGAAAGAGGAAGTAAACTCATCAGGGTTTACTTCCTCTTTAAGGTTTCTTGGCTGTCTCTTGGCAACTTGAAGTTTCAGCTCCCTCCATAAATTTTCTATGGGATTAAGGTCTGGAGATTGACTAGGCCACTCCTTGACCGAGTCGAGTTTAATGCCAAAGAGCTCAATTTTGCTCTTATCTGATCGCAGCACGTTCTCCCAATCCTTCTCTGAATCATTTAGATGTGCCTTCTTGAGGAGGGGGACTTACCGTGCTTGGAGGAAGAAAAATGGTGACGATGGCCCTCAGAACACCGTCCCTAACAGCCAAAAATCTTAAGGATTTAGAGAAGATCTGTAAAGAAGAGTGGACCAAAATCCCTCCTGAGATGAGTGCAAACCTGGTCACCAACTACAAGAAATGTCTGCCTCTGTGCTTGCCAACAAGGGTTTCTCCACCAAGTACTAAGTCATGTTATTCTTTGGGATCAAATAATTATTTTACTCACTGAACTGCAACTTAATTTATAACATTTGTATTGTGTGTTTTTTCTGGATTTTTGGTTGATATTCTGTCTCTATCAGTTAACCACTTGCCGACCACTGCACACCGATATACGTTGGCACAATGGCAGCGGTGGGCAAATGGGTGTACTTGTACATTGCCTTTAATTGGAGGGGCTAGCAGCCGCGTGGCGTACAGCGTGACCGGACCGATGTCTGCTGGTCTCCCCGGCCATCATGTCACGGAGCCGCAGAACGGGGAGATGTAAACAAGGCATTTACCCGTTCTGCCTTGTGACATGACAGGGATCTACTACTCGCTGTCATTGGGAGCAGTGATCGCTGTCGTGTGAGTTGTAGCCCCCCCCCCCCCCAGTTAGAATCACTCCCTAGGACACACTTAACCCCCTTCATTGCCCCCTAGTGTTTAACCCCTTCCCTGCCCCTAGTGTTTAACCCCTTCCCTGCCAGTGTCATTTACACAGTAATCAGTGCATTTTTATAGCACTGATCGCTGTTTAAATGACAATGGTCCCAAAATAGTGTCCGATGTGTCCGCCATAATGTCACAGTCATGATAAAAATTGCAGATCGTCACCATTCCTGATAGAAAAAATAAAAATGCCATAAAGCTATCCTCTATTTTGTAGACACTATAACTTTTGCCGCAAACCAATCAATGTGCTTATTGCGATTTTTTTTTTCCCAAAAATATGTAGAATACATATTGGCCTAAACTGAGGAGAAAATTTATTTTTTTTATATATTTTTGGGGGATATTTATTATAGTAAAAAGTTAAAAATATTTTTCAAAATCAAATCTTTTTTTGTTTATAGCACAAAAAATAAAAACCACAGAGGTGATCAAATACCACCAAAAGAAAGCTCTATTTGTGGGGAAAAAAGGACGTTGATTTTGTTTGGGTGTAACGTCGCACGACCTTGCAATTGTCAGTTAAAGTGACGCAGTGCCGAATCGCAAAAAGTGCTCTGGTCAGGAAGGGGGTAAAATCTTCCGGGGGTGAAATGGTTAAAATACACCTATGATAAAAATGATACACCCTTCATTTCTTTGAAAGTGGGAAAACGTACAAAATCTGCAGGAGATCAATAAATGATTTTCCCCACTGTATGTACAATGCAGCATCTGGTGTGCAGCAGGGAGCGGTGGAATCACAGCGGTGCCAATGTGTCGACTGCAGCGCATCACACAGTTAACTTTTTTTAACATTTATATTAATGTACTTTTTTGAAATGTTACATGGTGCCATTTCATGAAGTTCTATTGGCTGCTGTTTGGTGCAAGGTGGTGTATTGCCTCACAATGTGCTACACAGGAAAAAATAAGGCCTGCCATACTATTCTTAGTGCACACCACCCCGTTGTGGTCAGGTAGGTGACAAGTCATTTCACCTTGTCTTGCTGTGGGACTGTGCTATAATATCCGTCCAACACAGTCCCACCGCACTTGGTGTAAACATACTTTAATGGCGCGTACACATGATCAGATTTCTCGTTGAAAAAAGATATGACGGCTTTTCTGGCGGGATTCTGCTCAAGTTTGCCCTGCATACACGCGGTCACGCAAAATTTCGCTGAAATTACAACCGTCAAGAACACGGTGATGTACAACGAGCTGAGAAAATAAAGTTCAATGCTTCCGAGCATTCGTCAAATTGTTTCCGAGCATGTGCAGGAATTTTGCACGTTGGAATTGCCACAGATGATCGCATTTTCGGGGAGGAACTTTTCCCGACCGAAAAATTGAGAGCATGCTCTCAATCTATTGCTGGCAGGAATTACGCCAGCAAAAGACCGATGGAGCATACACACGGTCGCATTTTCCGACGAAAAACTCTCATCTCGTCTTGCAGCAGACCGAAATTCCGATCGTGTTTTATAAGGCCCAGTTCCCACCACAATTTCTGTTTTCTAGATGCATTTCTGCATGCACATTTTTTATGCATTCTAGTGTGTTTTACCTTATTTTTTTCTTCATCTCAATTGTGGATATGTGCGTTCCACTGCACTTTTGCTGCGTTTTGCCGCATTCCAGATGCATTCCATACAGAAAGAATGCAACATGTTTTTTCTATTTTAAACTAAATGGGTTGTTTTACAAGTTGAGGTTTCACAACATTTATATTCTCTTCTTCATGTCATTATTATAAAGAATACAATCTCTGGCACAATAGTTTCTTCAGACAACGAAGGAGTTAAAGTGTGCTGGGTTTTGGAGGCTGTGGAAGGAAGAGGCTGCAGCAGCCATTGCCAGCAATGATCCGGTTCCACCTTAAGGGGAGGAAGCTCTGGGTGTAACCTGAAGCTGGGTTTGGTTCCTTGCTTCTGTCACTGAGGCTCATCAGAGCTATGGGAGGGACAGACAGACAGACAAACAAGGAAGTCCTCCCCTATAGATTGCCTTATCACCCATAGGAGGCTGCAGCAATCCTTCCAGCATGACAGGTCAGTGAGCACAGACCCTCTGTCTATCATGTATTGCAGTGTGCGCAGGGCATGTGACTTGGTGACACTGGCTTGTCACTGCAGACAGGAGAAAGTGACTTTGGATAACTTTGTGCAGGCTGCTGAATGTCGGAGGCACAGAGTCCTGTACATGTGTCCTATTCTCTGATATTACACACCATGCTTGCTATGAAAATAGTATTAGCCCCTTCTTTATAAGTGGGGTGATTTGAGGACTCAAGCCTCTTCATTTATGACTTGGAAACATTTCCTGATCTCTTCGGAGGCAAGGTAGAAAGTAGTAAGGATGTGTAGATCTCATTAACGCTTAGTAACCAATCAGATTTCACCTTTTATAAGGTAAGTGCAGTCAGAGCAATGACAAATACATTCTGATTGGTGGTTTTGTACATTGCTTTGTGTCTGCACTTATAAACCTGTTAGGGCTCATTCATACAGGTGTGGACACCCGTCCTCTGTACTGGGGCGCTGTCTGCTGCGTGTGCGTTCAATTCAGAGAGAAGGCCGCCCATAGAAGTGAATGCAGATGAAGCACATCCTCCGAGCTGAGACAAAGTGTCTCAGCACCCATCTGATTGAGCCCTTACTTTTCATGGGAGAAGACTGAAACATTCCCAGTAAATTTTTTGGGGGTTACATGTTTTTTAAATTTCAACTTCTGTTTTTTTTAAGTCGCTCATACATAGATCGAAATTTGGCCAGTTCATCAGGGACCAGTCGAATTTCAGTCTATGTATGGGCTAGAGTTGCCACCTCATCCCTTTAAACCCGAACACATATTAATTACACAGGTTCTGTGGCTGATTAAAGTGGTTGTAAACCCTTACAAACCACTTTGACCTACAGGTAAGCCTAGATTAAGGCTTACCTGTAGGTCCAAGCAATATTTCCTAAACCTATATGGTTTAGGAGATATTTGCCCGAAAACGGGCACCGCTGTCTACGGCGCATGCGCCGTAGACAGCGGCGCGCAGGCGCACTGAACGCGGCAGTTCCAAAAATGGAGCTGCCGCATTTGTCGACTCCCGTGCGCGGGAGTGACGTCATCGCGGCTTCGCCGAATGACAGCGGCGGAGCTGCGAGACGCCACCAGCAAGATGGATGCGGCGGACTACAGGGGACAGCGCGACTTCGCTGGCTCCTGTGTCAGGTAAGTGACACATAATGGGCTACTATGCGATGCATAGTAGTCCATTATGCTTTACCTTTGCAGGGAAAAAAAGAGGAAGTAAACTCATCAGGGTTTACTTACTCTTTAAAGTTGAAATGAAACTCACTTGGTGTCTTATCTGCACTAAATTAGTCTCAGAACCTGTGTAATTCATATGTGTTCCGGTTTAACCACTTGAGGTCCGGGTCATAGCTGAATGACGGCTACAGCGCTGACCTCAATTTCCGGGAGGCCATCATAGGACGTCCTCCCCTTTGCACGCTCCGGTGCGCGCTGAGACTCAGGTGATCACCGATCCGAGTAAGGGGCCGGTCCCAGCCCCTTGCCATGTGATCAGATGGCAGCCAGTGACAGCTGATCACATGATGTAAACAAAAGCTCGGTAATCATTTTTATTTTTTTTTCTTCTCACGCTGTCCGCGATCACCGGCTTATGTTGCAGGGACATAGGTCCCAAAGAGGAAGGAGGCACATCAGCCTCCTCTGGGCCAACAGTACCCCCCGTCAGTGCCACCTGCCACTTCCACCTGCCAGTGCCCATGAGTGCCACCTATCAGTGCCACCCATCTGTGCCCATCACTGCTGCCTCATCAGCGTACATCAATGAAGGAGAAGAATTACCTGTTTGGAAAATTTTATAACAATATATATATAAAAAAAAAACGCAGAGGTGATCAAATAGCACCAAAAGAAAGCTCTTTTTGTGGGAAAAAAAATGATAAAAATTTAATTTTGAGTACACTGTTATATGACCGCGCAATTGTCATTCAAAGTGCATCAGCGCTGAAAATTGGTCTGGACAGGAGGGGGGTTTAAGTGCCCAGTAAGCAAGTGGTTAAAGGGATGAGGTGGCAACCCTAGTATGGGCTAGCTGGTTGTACACAAATCAATCCATCAATTAACTTGTGTACAACTAGCCTGTAAGGCCAGCTATACACTGAGTGAGTGAATATTTTTCCTGCAACCACAGGAAGCTTTATTGCTTTCCTTTTAACCGCTTCCCGTCCGCCCTATAGCCGAATGACGGCTATAGAGCGGACGCTCTCATCCGGGAGGCCGTCCCTGGACGTCCTCGTGTTTACTTCCGCAATGCGCGCCGCGGGCGCGCATCGGGGAAGTTTTGTGTTTGCCGTGTCCCCCGGAGACAGGCAAACAGATCGCTGTAAACGGCCAATCACAGCAGCCGTTTACAGTGCGATTGGCGTGTCCAATGTGAGATGATCTCATATGTAAACATATGAGATCATCTCTCAGCGCCGCTCTCCCTCCTCACACAGACAGCGTGTGAGAGGGGAGAGATGAACGGCTGCAGCGGCTGTAAGTGGAAAAAAAAAAAACGTAAAAAAAGTCCCATCCTCCCCCAGTGCTATCTGTCATCAGTGCCACATAGTGCCATCTGTCATCAGTGCCACAAATTAGTGCCATTTGTCATCAGTGCCACCTGTCAGTGTCACGTGTCATCAATGGCACTTATCAGTGCCATCTGTCATCAGTGTGACACGTCATCGGTGCCACGTATAAGTGCCATCTGTCATCAGTGCCACATATTAGTGCCATCTGTCATCAGTGCCATGTGTCATCAGTGCCACGTATAAGTGTCATCATTGCCGCGTATCAGTGCCATCTGTCATCAGTGTCACGTGTCATTGTCCTGGTGCTCCAGGGGCTTCAAAAGTGTAATAGGTAGTCAACAAGTTAGATGTGTAATTTATGCTCCTAGAACACCTGATGGCGCTCCCTGCATGTTGGGTCTCTCTATGTGGCCAGGCTGTGAAAAAGTCCCACACATGTGGTGTTGTAATACTCAGGAGGAGTAGCAGATTTTTTTGGGGGGTGTCATTTGTGATATACACATGCCATGTGAGAGAAATAACATATTACAATGACAATTTTGTGGAAAAAATAAAAAAAATGAAAAATCTTAATTTTGCAAAGAATTGTGGGAAAAAATTGACAACATCAAAAAGCTCACTATGCCTCTTACTAAATACCTTGGAATGTCTACTTTCCAAAAAGGGGTCATTTGGGGGGTATTTGTACTTTCCTGACTTGTTCGGGTCACAAGAAGTGAGATCGGCCACCAGTACATCAGATGTGATCAATTTTGTATGATTCGCACCACAGCTTGTAGACTCTCTGAGGCTGCGTACACACGGGCGGACTGTTCGCCCAACTTTGTTCATCAAACAGTTTGACAAACAGTCCGCTCAAAATTAGCATGAGCGGACTTGACCACACACGACGAACGAACAGTCCGCTGAAAACTTGCGCGATGACGTGAACGGCACGTACGACGGGACGAGAGATTCGGCGTCCGATACACTACAATGCAACCTTCGCCGTGTAAATTCTTTCTGAGCATGCGCGAGACTTAGTTTGCCGAACAAGCCTACACACGAGCGGACTGTTCGCTCAAACCAAGTTTCAGCGGACAGTCTTACGGAAATTCCGAAAAACTTTGTTCGTCAGACTGTCCGCTGAAACTGTCCGCTGAAGCCCACACACGAGCGGACTGTCCACTAAAACACTGTTCAGCAGACAAAGTTGGACGAACAGTCCGCCCGTGTGTACGCGGCCTAACTTTCACAAAGACCAAATAATATCCACTAATTTGGGTTATTTTTACCAAAGATATGTAGCAGTATAAATTGTGGCCAAAATGTATGAAGAAACATTAATAATTTTGCATAATTTTGTCACAGAAACAAAGAAATATGCGTTTTTTTTTTTCAAAATTTTCGGTCTTTTTTTCATTTATAGCGCAAAAAAATAAAAATCCCAGAGGTGATCAAATACCACCAAAAGAAAGCTCTATTTGTGGGAAAAAAATTCATTTGGGTACAGTGTTGCATGACTGAGTAATTGTCATTCAAAGTGTGAGAGCACCGAAAGCTGAAAATTGGTCTGGGCAGGAAGGGTGTTTAAGTGCCCAGTAAGCAAGTGGTTAAATGACAGGTATGCCTAAACGTGGTAGTCTCTGACGTGTGTAGCGTCGCCCCATTACAATTGGACCCTTTCATGTTCTATTCTACTTCACAGTAGAGAAACAAAAGGGAGAAGCAGGCTTTCCGAGTTCTTGAGGACTTTAATTGTAGCTTGTACCTGCTGAGCAAGACTGCATCTCAATGGGCAGAAATCTGGTTATGTGCTGTATTACATCCAAAGTTTATATTAAAGTCGTACTAAAGACAAAGAATTTTTACCTTTTTATACATTCACAGCATTAGGGTAAAAGAACGCCTCAGTACACTTACAACCACTCTACCCCCCCCCCCCCCCATTCCAATCCTCGGGCATCGGTGTGAAAAGTGAAAGGAGTTGTACGGCTATTTTCACACTTTTTAACTGCTAGCGGCGGAAAAGTGCTTTGCAGGCGCTTCGGCAGTGCTGGCCGTTGATTTCAATGGCAGGGGCGGTGGAGGAGCTGTGCATACAACGCCCCAAAGATGCGGCTTGCAGGATTTTTTCATCCCATCCTGCAAGCGCACTGCTCCAGTGTAAAACCACTCGGGCTCTCCCACTAGGGCTGCAGGGGAGCTGTTTTTTAGGAGCTTTACAGGCGCTATTTTTATCCCAAATGCGCCGGAAAAACGCCTCAGTGTGAAAGGGGTCTAGGCAGTAGGTTTCTTTTTATCTTAATGCATCCTATGCATTAAGATACAAAAGCCTGTGTGCAGCAGCCCCCCCCCCCCCCCCCCCCAATACTTGCCTGAGGTCCATCTAGTTCCAGACTTCCATGAATGTCTCAGCCGTCTGAGAGTCTCCTTCTTGGTTGGCTGAGACACAGCAGTGACGCCATTGGCTCCTGCTGCTGTCAGTCAATGAGGGGATGGGGCCGAGTCGGGGCTCTGTGTCTAAAGGACACAGGGGGCTGTGACTGAACTCGGGTGCCCCCATAGCAAGTTGCTTGCTGTGGGGGCACTGAACAGGAAGGAGGGGGTCAGGATCACAGAAAAGGGACCCAAGAAGAGGAGGATCCAGGCTGCTTGGTGCAAATCCGCTGCAACAGGGCAAGTAAGTATAACATGTTTGTTATTGTTATAGGGAAAAAAACGAGACTTTACAATCACTTGATTTCTCCCATACCCTTAACACTAAGGGTATGGGAGCAATTGGCTCCTGCAGTGATTTGGGAAGAGGGAACAGGGGCGTTACTTGATGGGCGCTGCTGTGTATATGAATGGATGCACACAGCCCTGGGAGCATGCACGGGAGTCTCCTTAGCAGCCAAAGTATGCATGTGGAGTGGGACACAGAGGGATGGTCATTTTGGGAGTTATTTAAAGCGGAGGTCCACCCTAAAGTGGACCTTCCGCTCATCGGAACCCTCCCCCCCTCCGGTGCCACAATCGGCACCTTTCAGGGGGGAGGGGGGTGCAGTTACCTGGATAATCCAGGTAACTGCACCCACTTCCGGGACAGCTCTCTGCGGAAAGGGGCGTAACTTACGCCCCTTTCCGCAAGTGCCCCGCTGCCTGCTGGGAAACACACAGATCCCAGAGGCAGCGGGGAGCGTCCTTATTGCGCAGCGCAATTCGCGCATGCGCAGTAGGGAACCGGGAAATGAAGCCGAAAGGCTCCATTTCCTGATTCCCATACCCAAGATGGCGGCGGCAGGGCCCGACAGACGACCTAGCGATCGGCTTCGGGTGCCGACATCGCGGGCGCGCTGGACAGGTAAGTGTCACTATTTTAAAAGTCAGCAGCTGCAGTATTTGTAGCTGCTGGCTTTTAAAAAAAAAAAAAACGCGGAGTCCCGGTGGACTCCCGCTTTAATCCAGCAAACGATGCTGACAATGCTGGTCAGGATTTCAATACAGAAGAGGCATTGTGTAGTTGTGTGTAGTCGGCTCATACAGGAGCACAATAAAGATCTAGCAGATCACTGGGTATTTTTCATCTTTTTGTAATAAAACATGGGGAGATGTACTGAACTTCTTCTTCTTTTTTTTTTTTTCCCCTGAAAGGTTCTTTTGGTTACCACCTCCAGCTGCCCACCTGAACATTAACAATACAGTCAGGACAGTGCCATACACATGCCGCTGCCGTAATGCTTTGCGACCGTGCAGTTTTAAGTCCGGGTGCAGAGTCTGACAGGCGATAACACCTGTCAAACTTGCCCATTGAGTTCAATGGGGCCACACCAAAACAGAGAGCCAAATGCTTGGGTCACAGTTGCGACACAGTCCTGCATTGTATCATTACCATCCAGTAATATTAAAAATAAAAAAAGCCATCCAGGAGGTGGCAGTAGTGTTTCCTAAACACTTGTCAGATGCTGCTACTATACTGCCCTCTGAAAAGTAATTCCAAACAGGTAACTTTTCAGAGGGTGGCACACTTACTGCAGAAGTTAAAGAATCCTTCAGGGAAGGAATGGGCAATGTACCAGCAACAGAGGCTCTGAGGTGGGGAATTGTTCTGTTCATCTCGTTTCTCTGCGTGAAGGAAGGTTTAGGGAAAACAAGACCGCACCATTAGCAGTTCAGACTAGAAAAAGCAGAGGACTTGTCTATTGTTTGATTTCAAAATACATGTTAATTATGTATATAGAAAGACACCATTATTCTTAGATAAAACCCCACAGGCTATGACACCATCTCACATGTGTGGAAATGTGAAAAGATGTCTTGTGATTGCACTTTGAAGTGCCATATGGGATAAACCTGATTGATCTTTAATTGAAAACGTAATATTCATTTCATTTGCTTTGTTGTCAGATGTACACTACTGGTAGGAAAAATCACATCTGTGTTATCTATAAAGTATGAATACAGCATCACCTGGAGGAAAAGCAATGGTGCCGCAATCTTAAACTGCATTTAGCAGTCTGATGAAGCTTTTTCAATGAGGGATATATAACACTGCACAGGGGATAAACACCCCCCCCCCCTCCGGTGTAGCTCAAAACTGCCCCCCCCCCCCCCCCCCAAACCACTTGCCGTCCACCCGTCACACTTGCACAGTGGCAGAATGGCATGGCTGGGCGAAACAACGTAATGCAACGTCACTTCACCCTGTGGCCACTAGGGGCGCGTGAGCGCCGCTGCAGGCACGTGCGCCCCTCTGCTCGCCTACGGAGCCGAAGCGAGTGCCCGGTGCTCGCGATCACCGCCAGGCTCCTGCGATCACTTGGGGCACAACTTCCAGTTCTCCGAGTGGAGAACAGACAGCTCGCCTGTTCATACAGAGTATAAACAGCAATCTGTCATCTCCCCTACACAGTTCCCTCCCCCCTCTTCAGTTAGAACACAGCACTAGGAAACACAATTAACCCCTCGATCGCCCCCTAGTGTTAACCCCTTCGCTGCCAGTGGCAATTTTACAGTAATCAATGCATTTTTATAGCACCGATCGCTGTATAAATACCAATGGTCCCAAAAATGTGTCAAAATTGTCTGATGTGTCCACCATAATGTCACAGTCCTGATAAAAATCGCAGATCGCCGCCTTTACTAGTAAAAAGAAAAATAATAATAATAAAAAAAAAGCCATAAAACTATCCCCTATTTTGTAGACGCTATGGGGTTTATTTACTAAAGGCAAATCCACTTTGCACTGCAAGTGCACTTGGAAGTGCAGTCGCTGTAGATCTGAGGGGAACATGCAAGGAAAATAAAAAACAGCATTTTTGCTTGTACATGATTGGATGATAAAATGAGCAGAGCTTCCCCTTGTTTCAGATCTTCCCCTCAGATCTACAGCGACTGCACGTCCAAGTGCACTTGTAGTGCAAAGTGGATTTGCCTTTAGAAAATAACACCCTATAACTTCTACGCAAACCAATCAATATATGCTTATTACGATTTTTTTTTTTTTCCCCAAAAATATATAGAAGAATACATATCAGCCTAAACTGAGGAAATTTATATATATATATATATATATAATTAGACATGTGCAGAGTAAAATATTTCGTTTCGGAATTTCGTTTTCGTCCGAAAACTTTTAATTTATTTAGTTACTCCCGAAATTCGTTTTTATTTATTACGTTTTTCGTTCAAAAATTGCATTCGTCCGAAAATCCACATGAATTACGATCGAATCTGTCTTTGAAGGCTTATGGTGTCTGTCGAATGTATAAAGAAGATTCGACAGAGCTAGTATATAGCATACTTTAGAACCCTATTAAAGTCTATGGAACTCCAACGTTCAAAATCTAAAGTGCTAATTGTAAAGACTAATTTGCAAGTTACTGTCCTAAAAAGTGTTTGGGGACCCGGGTCCTGCCCCAGGGGACATGTATCAATGCAAAAAAAAGTTTTAAAAACGGCCGTTTTTTCAGGGGGAGGTGATTTTAATAATGATTAAAGTGGAACAATAAAAGTGTAATATTCCTTTAAATTTCGTAGGGGGGGGGGGGGTTGTCTATAGTATGTCTGTGAAGGGGCTCATGTTTCTGGTGCTTAGAACTGTCCCTGCACAAAGTGTCATTTATGCAGGAAAAAAAGTCCTTTAAAATCACTCGCAGCTATTATGAATTGTCGGCTCCGTAATACAGAGAACACTCATTGAAAGTCATTGATAAAAAAAAATTAAAAAAAAATAAAAAAGCGTGGGGGTCCCCCAAATTCAATTACCAGGCCCTTCAGGTCTGGTATGGATATTAAGGGGAACCCTGCTTCAAATTTAAGAAAAAATTTGACGTGGGGTTCCCCCTAAATATCCATAACCAGACCCTTCAGGTCTGGTATGGATATTAAGGGGAACTCCGCGTCAAATTTAAAAAAAAATTGACGTGGGGGTCCCCTTTAAAAATCCATACCAGACCCTTTATCCGAGCACGCAACCTGGCAGGCCGCAGGAAAAGAGGGGGAGACGAGAGAGAGCGGCCCCCCCCTCCCTCCTGAACCGTACCAGGCTACATGCCCTCAACATTGGGAGGATGCTTTGGGGGTCTGTGACCCCTCAAAGCACCTTGTCCCCATGTTGATGAGGACAAGGGCCTCATCCTCACAACCCTGGCCGGTGGTTGTGAGGGTCTGCAGGCGGGGGGCTTATCAGAATCTGGAAGCCCCCTTTAACAAGGGGACCCCCAGATCCCGGCCCCCCCCTGTTTGAAATGGTAAGGGGGTATAAAAGTACCCCTACCATTTCACAAAGAAAGTGTAAAAAATAGTTAAATAAGACAAACACACTTTTGAAAAATTCCTTTATTAAAAATAAAAAAAAGATTCCAGCGGTGCTAATCCACTCTTGCTATCCAGCGACGGACGGTCATCTCTCCAGCGATGGCTCATCTCATCCAGCGCAGCGAATCCATCCTTCTTCTGTCTCCGTGGAGGAGACACTGCAGGGTTTCCGGCGGCCTGACGTTTCTTATATATGGAGGGCGGGGCCACCCGTCACCTGACCCCGCCCCCCTCTGACGCAAGGGGAAACCCAGGGTTCCCTGTGACGTATGGGTGACCCCGCACTCCTCTGATGTAACACAGGCAGGTTTCCGTTACAATTTTGTTTGGGTGCAATGTAGCACAACCGCGGAATTGTCAGTTAAAGCGACGCAGTGCCGAATCTATAAAAGTGCTCTGGTCAGGAAGGGGGTAAAATCTTCTGGGCTGAAGTGGTTAAGTAAGGATGACGCTGCTTGCCCTGCCTTCTTCCGCAGCCTCTTGGGACAGACAGACATTCCAGGAGGTTGCAGGACCATTCGTAGAAAGCTTGCGTGTTTACTGAAGGACAATGACCCCTCAAAGCACCTTGTCCCCATGTTGATGAGGACAAGGGCCTCATCCTCACAACCCTGGCCGGTGGTTGTGAGGGTCTGCAGGCGGGGGGCTTATCAGAATCTGGAAGCCCCCTTTAACAAGGGGACCCCCAGATCCCGGCCCCCCCCCTGTTTGAAATGGTAAGGGGGTATAAAAGTACCCCTACCATTTCACAAAGAAAGTGTAAAAAATAGTTAAATAAGACAAACACACTTTTGAAAAATTCCTTTATTAAAAATAAAAAAAAGATTCCAGCGGTGCTAATCCACTCTTGCTATCCAGCGACGGACGGTCATCTCTCCAGCGATGGCTCATCTCATCCAGCGCAGCGAATCCATCCTTCTTCTGTCTCCGTGGAGGAGACACTGCAGGGTTTCCGGCGGCCTGACGTTTCTTATATATGGAGGGCGGGGCCACCCGTCACCTGACCCCGCCCCCCTCTGACGCAAGGGGAAACCCAGGGTTCCCTGTGACGTATGGGTGACCCCGCACTCCTCTGATGTAACACAGGCAGGTTTCCGTTACAATTTTGTTTGGGTGCAATGTAGCACAACCGCGGAATTGTCAGTTAAAGCGACGCAGTGCCGAATCTATAAAAGTGCTCTGGTCAGGAAGGGGGTAAAATCTTCTGGGCTGAAGTGGTTAAGTAAGGATGACGCTGCTTGCCCTGCCTTCTTCCGCAGCCTCTTGGGACAGACAGACATTCCAGGAGGTTGCAGGACCGTTCGTAGAAAGCTTGCGTGTTTACTGAAGGACAATGAATGGTCTTCTGTGCTGCACAAACACGAACCACGGCAAATGCATAGGTGTGAACTTATATATAATAAGCTGCATTCGTTTGAACTTGTTGAAAGCTTTCTAGCCGCTTGTTTAGTGACAGCCAGTATTCCCATGTGATCTGCGTTCAAAACTCCACCCTGCAACTGAAGATTGATAAAGAAAGCTGCTTGGAAAATGCTGAAAGTACCCATGTCCAGCTACACCACTGGGCACAGATTATGCTCTGTATAATGTTGGTTAAACAAAAAAAATGAATCGAATATGACCCGCCGTAACCATTTAACAGGTTTTTCCTGCCACTTTTAGTTTACAACTTTAAATCAGTATTTTTTGCTAAAAAATTACTTTAACCCCCAAACATTATACATTTTTTCTTAATTTTTTTAAGGATCAAAAATTATGATTGTTGCAATTTTTTATATCGCACGGTATTTGCGTAGCGGTGCAAGAGCAATTTTTTGGGGGGAAAAAATACACTTTAATGAATTTAAAAAACAAAACATCATATTTACATTTATTTTTAGTCAAATGTGAAAGATGATGTTATGCTGAGTAAATAGATATCTAACATGTCACGCTTTAAAATTAAAAAAACGCTTGTGGAATGGCGACAAACTACGGTACTTGAAAATCTCCATAGGCAACGCTTTAAATACCTTTTACAGGTTACCTGTTTAGAGTTACGTAGGAGGTCTAGTGCTTGAATTATTGCATAATTATATAATTATATATAATGTAATAATATATTATGTAATATAAGGATTGCGGTGATATCGCACATGTGTGGTGCGCATATGATTTACAAATGCAACTTATGTATGCGTTCGCTTCTTTGCGTGAGCATGGAGGAATGGGGTGCTTTAATTACATTTTTTTAATGTTTATTTTACTCTTTATTGTGTGTGTGTGTGTGTGTGTGTGTGTTATAGATATATATCTAATTATTATTATTATTATTATTATTATTATTATTATTATTATTATTATTATTATTATTATTTTGTTTTGTTTTACACTGACCCTTTTTTTTTTTTTTTTTTTTATCACTTTTATTCCTATTACAAGGAATGTAAACATCCTTTGTAATACAAATAAGAATGACAGGTCCTCTTTATTGAGAGATCTGGGGCCAAAAAGACCCCACTGGCTGAAAATCAGCTGGTTCAGCAGGAACTGGGCGAATATCAGTCAGCAGGTGCATCTGTCTCTCTGCCTTTTTTTGTAGGGACATTCTGAAATAACAGCATCCGATGGGCACTTGCAGCCAATGGCTATAAGCGTTGATCTGTGAATTCTCTCAGAATTTAATAGAACTGCAGGGGAGATCGCCGCACCGACATCACTTGTATTGGTACGGTGATCTGTCAGGTTTATTCGTTCAACCATCAGTGTGTACTTAGCTTTACTGAAACCATTGTCCTCCTTGTATAGCGGATATCATAAATCAACTGTTGATAAGAAGGGAGGCAGAGTAATAGCGCAGTGTGTGTTCGCTTTTTCTGGTGGCTAATCATCCAGAAGTCTCTATTACAATAAAAATCTTGCAAAGAAAAAATCACGGCAAACATTGACATAACTGAACCACTTCCATACTGGGGACTTTCCCCCCTTCCTGCCCAGGACAATTTTCAGATTTCAGCGCTGTCACATTTTGAATGACAATTGCGCAGTCATGCCACACTGTACTGAAACTACATTTTTATCATTTTCTTCCCACAAATAGAGATTTCTTTTGGTGGTATTTGATCACTTCTGCGTTTTATTTTTTGCTAAACAAACTAAAACCGAAATTTTTGAAAAAAAAAACGTTTTTCTTTGTTTCTGTTTATAAAATGTTTTCTCCTTCACTGACAGGCACTGATGGACACTGAGGTGATGGCACTGATAAGGAGGCACTGATGGGGCACTAATAGATGGCACTGATAGGCAGCAGTGATGATGAGGTACCGACAACCTTTACTGAAGGGATTGGCACTTTGGGCACTGACTGGCAGCTGATGGGCAGTGATTGGCAGATGTGGTGGGCACCTCCTGGTGTTGCGATGTGTCAGAGTGACACACTACCATTTGCCGTGGGCGGTGATTAAGTTATCCTGACTGGATGTTATATAATGTCCAGCAGGATAAGCTGCGATCACGCCCACGGGGGTGCGCAGCGATCGGTGGTGTGTCATTCTGATACACGGCAACTACGATTTAGGTAAAGAGCCTCTGATGGAGGCTCTTTACCATGTAATCGGCTGTGACCAATCACAGCTGATCACAGTGTGTAACCAGGAAGTGCCGGTAAACGGCTTTCCTCGGTACGCGCTGACAGGGAGAGCCAATCGGCGGCTCTCCTATCAGAGGTGGGGTCTGCGCTGATAATCAGAGCATTGGTTCTCAGCTCAGCTCCCATCAGAGGTGCCCCCCACATATGCCCGTCAGCGGCCAATCTTTGTTCTTTGGATGCTTGTCACCAGAACAGTAATAGATGGGGCATCTTCCAATGGGGACACTAGTTCTGGCGACAGCAAGAGATTTCCTCACTTTGGAGGGATTTTCTCTTGCTTCCTATTTGGCTATGGGACAGGAATTGAAGGGAAATCTCCCCAGTGGGACACAGATGGCAAAAAAATAAATACTGACAGGGCTTATAACCCTCCCTTACTGTAAATAAAAATTAAAAACTTTTTGTCTATAATGATACTTTAGAGTTCATCTCCAAATGAGATTTGTCTCCCACCCAACTCCTTTCATCCATTCTGAACCTTTCTTCATAAAAAACAAAAACAAAAACAAACTTTTGATAGCAGTTTTTCATCCATCCAGTCAGATGTCTGTGTCCCTCACTGGCGCCTCCTCCAGGAGGTGGAAGGCACTTCAGCACTGTGGTCAGGGCCTGTTTGTTTAAACGCTGCGTATTGTAAATAATTACGTGAAATGCTGTTATTTTTTTACCATTTTTTTTTTATGCATCTCAGTGTTGCTGATCTCCTCCCGCCTGTTAAGCTTCTCTTGTCTACAGCTTGTTTCAGCATTGGCTACATATCACTGCTTAGGTGTCAGAAACCATGAAACAGACAGAGATAGAAGTACATTTAAATCACACTTGTTTATTAATAAAAATAAAAGGGTAAATAGAAAAAAGCGTAGTCAAGCATAGCCAGAGTCCAGTAGCCAGATCGGGTAGTCAGCCAGTCCAGATGTCAGGGATCCAAGGAGAGCAACTGCAAGCAGGATAGAAGCCAGGAGGGATGTCAGCAAGCCAGTCTTGAAACAAACAGCAGGAGATGGTTCCTAGTGATGTGACCAATGCAAAGGCAAATGAAAGAGTGAGCTGGAAGGCTTTAAATAGGCAGGTCAGACCAGCATCATCAGGAACAGCTGGTAATTGTGGAAAGAGAAGAGAGCTGGCAATTAGCCGACAGCTGAACGGCCAGCCCAGAGGAGGAAGGGCTAAGCCAGCCCTGACATTAGGGCTAGGAATGAGCTTGTGTTCTGATCCCAGTCTGAACCCACCTGAGATATCTGCCAGGAAACGGTCACTGTACAAAGCCAATCATATATGGCCAAGGCATTCCCTGCCCCTCATTCACATGTATACAAGGGGTTTGTATATGTGCAAGGCTCCAATTATCCAATCACATGACAAGTCACACCAGTGTGACCAGGGACTTAAAGTGACGTTTTAACACTCCATACCTAGATGCTTCTTATCACATATTAATTATGTATCAAGCTTATTTTAATTTTAAAATAAGTATATGATAAGTTCTTCAATATCAGGAGCAGGTTGAGTTCTTTGATTAGTCCTTGAAAATGATTTTTTTAATTGTTGGCACCTGCACACCAGCTTGTGCCTAGAACATTTCTCCTGTAATAATACCAGCACATGCCCACAAGGACATACACAGTAACAAGGGCATTCCACTGCAGGAGCAATCTAAGTACAATAAGTGAAAACATGTTAGAGGCCTATAATTCTATAGAAGGAATGTAATGTAAGGAATGTGGTGTCCCCTGTTCTTCTGTGTGGTTCTCTGGGCAATAGGGCACAAACATAGTGCATAGGAAATATTTTGTATGTATGCATACACCGGTCAACCAAAACTTTATGACCACTTATAGGTTAAGTGAAAAAACGTTAATTATCTTGTTATAATTACATCTGAATTTTTATAATGGCATCGGAAAATTGGGGGGTATATTCGGCAGCAAGTGAACACGTCCCTGAAGTTGATGTGGTGAAAAAAGGGCGTGACAGTCTGTATATGAGGCCACGTAGCCCCAGACCGGTCGGGGTGACCTTGTCGACCCGTGTCCACAGACAAAAGTCTCTACGGTGGGCACAGGGGCAGACTGACAACTCATGGGGCCCCTGGGCAATAGGATGTCGGTAAAGGACATTTCAGTGACAAATGTAAAAAAAAGCTGATTTTTACATACCGTCCCTGGCTTTACTGAGGCTGACAAACCTGATGGGGCCCCCTAGTGGCCTGGAGCCCTCGGGCAGTGCCCGAGTGGCTAAATGGTCAGTCCACCCCTGGGTGGGCATGTGATCATCAGAACTTGACCATAGAGCAATTGAAGAAGGTGGCCTGGTCTGATGAATCACGTTTTCATTTACATCAAGTGGATGGTCAGACGTGTGTGTGTGTGCGTCGCTCACCTGGGAAAGAGATGGCACAGGATGCAGTATGAGAAGAAGGCAAGCTGGCGGAGGCAGTGTGATGATTTGGGCAATGTTCTGTTGGGAAACCTGGATCCTGCCGTTTATGTGGAGGCTACTTGACACCACCTACTTAAACATTGTTGGTGAGCAAGTACAACTCATTCATGAAAACAATATTCCCTGATAGCAGTGGCCTCTTTTAGCAGGATAATGCACCCTGCCACACTGCAAACATAGTTGAAGAATGGTTTGAGAAGAACGACAATGGTCTTCACGAGGGAATTGGGGGGGGGGGGGGGGGGGCTTCAGTAACCAAAACTGCAATGTTTATCCTCATAACATGTTACATGGCTAACAGAGGGCAGAATTAGAAATAGACTTGAAAATATTAACCTAAAAGTGGTTGTAAACCCTTACAACCAACTTTGACCTACAGGTAAGCCTAGAATAAGGCTTACCTGTAGGTCCAAGAAATATCTCCTAAACCTATACGGTTTAGGAGATATTTACCCGAAGACAGCCACCGCGATGTGCCGGGAGTGCCGTCATCGCAGCTCCGGCGAATCACAGCACCAGAGCCGCGAGAACCGGAAGTCGCTCCGGGATCCATGGCAGCGGCGAAGAGGAAGACGGAGCACCGCTTCGGGGGCTTTGTTCTCAGGTAAGTTATTCATAATGAGCTAGTATGCTATGCATACTAGCTCATTATGCCTTTGCCTTACAGGGTGTGCTTTTAAAAAAATAAAATAAAATTGCCTTTACTTCCTCTTTAAAGAAGTATGTTGTGTGTTTTTTTTTTTTTTATGGGGAATTCATACTTACCTAGGTGGATGCAGCATCGGTCCGATACTCCAGCGGTCCCCCAGCATCTCTGCACTGAGAACCGAGCCGCCGAACACAGCCAATGGCTTGGTTCTCACTCCTCCCTGAGCGAAGAGATGCTACCTGTCAGTATCTCTCCTGCTCTGATCCTCCATGCTCATTGGAGCGCTGAGCTGTGGAGGGGCGGGGATCGGCTGTCTCAGCGGCTCGCTAAGACATGAGACTGGCATCAGTTAAGACAGCTGGCGGATCCAGACTTGGGAAGTTGGGATGACGCGCTGCCTCGACTGATTGCAGTGACGTGAGCGGAGAGTGGACTTCAGACCAATTGGCGCTAAAAACGGGTCACAGGAGTGCAAAACTAATTGCACTTCTGTTACCCAGAGGAAACCTCAGGCTGGAATTCTTCCTTAATAAGTCACCGGGACCAGATGGCTTGCACCCAAGGGGCCTTAAGGAACCCAGTCAAGTAATTGCCAGACCATTGTTCCTAATTTTACGAACAGTCTACTGACTGGAATGGTACCAGCTGATTGGAGAAAAGCCAATGTAGCACCAATATTTATAAAAGGGCCAAAATACATACCTGGGAATTACAGACCAGTTAGCCTAACATCAATAGTATGCAAGCCCTTGGAGGGGATAAGGGACTACATACAAGATTTTAGTAATGACATCGGTATAGCAGTAATCAGTGTGGATTCATGAAGAATCATTCTCGCCAAACCTCACTAAATCTATTAACCTACTATGAGCAGGTGAGTTGCCATCTAGATAAAGGAAGACCCGAAGATGTGGTGTATCTGGATTTTGCAAAAGCATTTGATACAGTTCCCCCATAAACGTTTACTGTACGTTGGTAAGGTTCGTTGGCATGAACCATAGGGTGAGTACACGGATTGAAAACTAGCTACAGGGGCGAGATCAGAGGGTGGTGATAAATAGGGAGTACTCTGAATGGTCCGGAGTGGGTAGTGGGGTCCGCCAGCAAACAGAATATTGGCATGCATTAAAAAGGGTATTAACTCCAGAGATAAAACAATAATTCTCCCACTCTACAAGACTCTGGTCCAGCCGCACCTAGAGTATGTCGTCCAGTTCTGGGCACCAGTCCTCAGAAAGGATGTGCTGGAACTGGAAAGAGTCCACAGAACAACAACAGAGGGCAACAAAACTAATAAAGGGACTGGAGGACATTTAGTTGTGAGTACTGAACTTATTCTCTCTGGAGAAGAGACGCTTGAGAGGGGATATGATTTCAATGTACAAATGCCTTACTGGTGACCCCACAATAGGGATAAAACTGTTGCATGAAAGGGAATTTAATAAGACACGTGGCCATTCACTAAAATTAGAAGAAAAGTGGTTTAACCACTTCAGCCCCAGAAGAATTTACCCCCTTCCTGACAAGAGCATTTTTGCGATTCGGCACTGCGTTGCTTTAACTGACAATTGCGCGGTCGTGCGACGTGGCTCTCAAACAAAACTGACATCCTTTTTTTTTTCCCACAAATGGAGCTTTCTTTTGGTATTTTATCACCCCTGCAGGTTTTTATTTTTTGCACTATAAACAAAAAAAGAGCTACAATTAAAAAAAAAAAAAAAAACGCAATATTTTTTACATTTTTCTATAATAAATATCCCCCAAAAATATATAAAAAAACCATATTTTTTCCTCAGTTTAGGCCGATACGTATTCTTCTACATGTTTTTGGTAAAAAAAAATGCAATACGCATTTATTGATTGGTTTGCGCAAAAGTTATAGCATTTACAAAATAGGGGATAGTTTTATGACCTTTTTTATTAATAACTTTTTTTTTTTTTTTTACTAGTAATGACGGTGATGGGCTATTTTTATCATGACTGCGACGTTATGGTGGACTCATCTGACGTTTTTGACACATTTTTGGGACTATTGTCATTTATACAGAAATCAGTGCTATACAAATGCACTGATTCCTGTGTAAATGACGCTGGCAGTGAAGGGGTTAAGTGTGTCCTGGGGAGTGTTTCTAACTGTGGGGGGCGTGGCTTCATGTAACATGTCACTGATCTCTGCTCCCAATCACAGGGAGCAGAGATCAGTGACACTGTCACTAGGCAGAACGGGGAGATGCTTGTTTTACATTAGCATTTCCCCGTTCTTCCTCCCCGTGAGACGATCGCGGGTATCCCCGCGGTGAACAAGTCCGCATGACCCGACTCATGGAGCTTTCTGCAGGTCGCCTCTTAAAGGGCAACGTACAGGTACGTTTGTTTGCCTGTACGAGCCCTTCTGCCGACATATATTGTCGTGAGGTGCTCGGCAAGCGGTTAACCTTTAAACTGCGTAGAGGGTTCTTTACTGTAAGAGTGGTAAGGTTGTTGAATTCCCTTCCCATGGGCAGTGAGCGGGGGGCATCGATAATGTCAAACCTATTAGATAAGTACCTGAATGACCACAACATACAGGAATATACAATGTAATACCGACATAAAATCACACACATAGGTTGGACTTGATGGTCTTTTTTTTTCAACCTCGCCTGCTATGTAACGGCGAGTTCAAGGTGTTGATTTGACCTCCCAATTCTCCAGCTCTCAATCCAGTGGAGCATCTGTGGGATGTGCTGAATTAAAACACGTCCAATCCATTAAAGGATCTGTTACTGATGGCTTGGAGGAGATGCCACAGTATAACTTCATAGGTCTAGGCTCAATATTTTTTTTTTTAGATTCTGTGCTCAACTGTTCGATCTATTTTTTAGATTCTAGGCTGAACCGTTTGATCCCATTTTAGATTCTAGGCTGAACTGTTTGATCCATTTTTAGATTCTAGGCTGAACCGTTTGATCCATTTTTAGATTCTAGGCTAAACTGTTTGATCCATTTTTAGATTCTAGGCTGAACTGTTTGATCCATTTTTAGATTCTAGGCTGAACTTTTTGATCCATTTTTTAGATTCTAGGCTGAACCGTTTGATCCATTTTTTAGATTCTAGGCTGAACTGTTTGATCCATTTTTAGATTCTAGGCTGAACCGTTTTGATCCATTTTTAGATTCTAGGCTGAACCGTTCGTTCAACCTATTTTTAAATTCTCGGTTCAACAGTTCATTATTTATTTTTTATAACATCCTTGGCTCAGCAGTTCAATCTATCTTTAGATGCTGGGCTGAACTGTTCAAGAAAAATAAAAATTAGATGTCATGGTTGCATCAAGGACTAATAAACTGCAAAACAGTATATCTTTTTTTTTCCTTGGGATTGGATATCTTTTACAGTCAAAGTAAAAGCTCCTCCATTATCCATAGGAGGGGCACGACATAGAAGTATTATGTGCTGTGCTTGCCTGGCTCCTGGGATTGCACAAACTCTTGATTTACGGTTATCAAAAAATGACAGTTAAAATTCTGTTATTTCTGCAAATTCATAATTTGGCATCTTCTACTATACTATAGAAGGTGTATGTGTAGACTTTGTGTGAAAATAAGCGAATATGGAAAGTGTGACTAGTCATATGACCACAATGGGCTTTTCCCTACCGTGATGTTCCAAACTTGGTCCATATATGAAAAGTACGGCCAGTGCTATTCACTATGTCACAAAAGCAGCAGGAGAGCCCGTAGGGCGAGCTTTTAAAAGCAGCGGCTCCTAAACCACCTTGGTACGAGTCTGACACAAAATGAAGAGTTAGGCTGGCCATACACTATACGATTTTCCTGTTCAACTTGCCTTTAGATTTAACAAAACCATATAACATCAAGTCACACCTAAGCCCTTTCAGTTTGTATGCAATCAGGCAGGCCCTTGTACTACATAGCTGAAGGTAAATCTAAAGGAAATTGAATAAGAAAATTGTATAGTGTATGGCCAGCCTTAGTTACAGTATGTGCTTATTGAAAATATACTTACCTTTTTAGATTGTTGAAAATGGGTTATATAAAAGGCCCTTTAGATAAGGTTATACATGCTTTAAAGGGGGAGTCCACCTAAAAAAATATATATATAATATATATATATATATATATATATATATATATATATATATATATATATATATATATATATATTTTTTTTAAAGCCAGTAGCTACAAATACTGCAGTTGCTGACTTTTAATAAATGGGCATTTACCTTTCCTGGAGTCCAGCGATGTCGGCAGCCGAAGTCGATCAATCGCTCAGCTCTCGGCTGCTGCCGGCGCCATTTTCGATGAGGGAATCGGGAAGTGAAGCGTTGCGGCTTCACTTCCCAGTTCCCTACTGCACATACGTGAGTCGCGCAGCACAATGAGAATGGTCCGCGCTGTCTCTGGGACCCGTGTGTGACATTTTTGCCCATTCTTTGCAAAATAGCTCAAGCTCTGTCAGATTGAATGGAGATTGTCTGTGAACAGCAATTTTCAAGTCTTGCCACAGATTCCCAATTGGATTCAGGTCTGGACTTTGACTGGGCCATTCTAACACATGAACATGCTTTGATCTAAACCATTCCATTGTAGCTCTGGCTGTATGTTTAGGGTCATTGTCCTGCTGGAAGGTAAACCTCCGCCCCGGTCTCAAGTCTTTTGCAGACTCTTAACAGGTTTTCTTCTAAGATTGCCCTGTATTTGGCTCCATCCATCTTCCCATCAACTCTGACCAGATTCTCTGTCCCTGCTGAACAAAAGCATCCCCACAACATGATGCGGCCACCACCGTGTTTCACGGTGGGGACAGTGTGCTCAGGGTGTAGCTTTTAAGCCAAAAAGTTACATTTTGGCCTCACCTGTCCATAGCACCTTCTTCCACATGTTTTTCTTTGTCCCCTACATGAGTTCTCACAAACTATGAACAGGACTTCTTATGGCTTTCTTTCAACAATGGCTTTTTTCTTGCCACTCGTCCATAAAGGCCAGGTTTGTGGAGTGCACCACTAATAATTGTCCTGTGGACAGATTCTCCCACTTGAGCCCTGCAGCTTCTCCTCAGTTACCATGGGCCTCTTGGCTGCTTCTCTGATTAATGCTCTCCTTGCCCGGCCTGCCAGTTTAGGTGGACGGCCATGTCTTGGTAGGTTTGTAGTTGTGCCATACTCTTTCCATTTTCAGATGATGGATTAAACAGTTTTCCGTGAGAGGTTCAGAGCTTAGGATATTTTTTCTAACCTAACCCTGCTTTAAACTTCTCCACATCTTTATCCCTGACCTGTCTGGTGTGTTCCTTGGCCTTCATGATGCTGTTTGTTCACTAAGATTCTCTAACAAACCTCTGAGGGCTTCACAGAACAGCTGTATTTATATTGAGTTTAAATTACACGCAGGTGGACTCTATTTACTAATTAGGTGACTTCTGAAGGCAAATTGGTTCCACTAGATTTTAGTTAAGGGTATCAGTGTAAAGGGGGGCTGAATACAAATGCACCCCACACTTCAGATATTTATTTGTAAAAAAAATTGAAAACCATTTATCATTTTCCTTCCACTTCACAATTATGAGCCACTTTGTGTTGGTCTATCACAAAAAATTCCAATAAAATACATTTACATTTTTTGGTTGTAACATGACAAAATGTGGAAAACATTAAGTGGTTATGAATACTTTTTTCAAGGCACTGTAAGAATGCTCTGTATATACAGCATGTCATGTTTCCAGACCAGAAGGGAGAGAAGAGAAAATTGTTGATTGAAAGGCCCCTTTCACACGGGGCAGACTCCGTAAAGCGCATCCACCTGCTCAGCGGGGGATCTCTCCACTGATCCCTACTGAGCAGGCGGATGACAGGCCCATGTCCACCGCTATGCAGAGCGGACACAGCCCCGCTGTTCTCTATGGGGCCATCGGATGGAAATGGACCGTCTTTCCGTTTTTCGATCGGTCTGTCATCTGATCCACCAGACGGATGGGGAATGGATCCCCCATCCGTCTGTTCTTGGTGGAAAGGATCAGATTGGATGGCGGTGTGTGTCAGCGGACACGTGTTCACCGACATCCGCTGTTCCATAGAGAACAATGGATGGTCCCATCAGGTCCGTCTGAAAAACTGGCAGACTGACATGATCGGATCACCTATTTTTAAACTTAATTTTGTAAAGTATTTATAAGTTTCAAATACACTCTGCAGAAAGATCAGTGCGTTCACATAGAGAACAGAGGCACATCTTTGCAGAATGCTGGCAGGCATAGGCTTTTCTACTCAGTCTGTCACTGCAGAGTCAAAAACTGACGTTGACAAAACAGAATTCTTTGCTTTTATGGCATTTTTAGTAGCAGGCTTTTATATCGGGTTTTTTATAGTCAAGGTTATTGTTTTATGGGTGGATTATTACTGTGGCAGTGTGAAAATGAAATATGATGAAAGATATAGCCCTGTAGATAACTAGTGTAGGAGCCTGACGGGGATTTACAGGTTTGTCTGTCAGATTTAGTTTCTGGTATAACGCTTTGGTTTACAGGGGTGATGATATGTATAATTTAATCTTTTTCTGCATGCATTTTATCACAGTGCTCCTCCTCGTCCAGTGCACCCAATAGACATACAATTGGTTCTCGTGGAATAGATATCATATAAACCTGTGATATTACATATAGAACCTTCAATAATGGCAAAGTTTGGGGCACTTTCACATCATGTGGATTAGGTCCCCATGATCACCTTCACATTTCAAACAAAGTGGGGTATCCCTAATGCCCTATTTATGTAGCCGTACACATATACTCTGTGTAGCAAATTTTTTTTTTACCTTGTCAGAAATCCCTGTTGCTAGGCAGTCTTCCTAATCTGCCTTCTTCCTGCTCCTCGGTGATCTTCGTCTTCTCTCCTCATCGCGTTGTCTTCTGGGTAATGGGGCGTGATGTGTTCTGGGAACTGTGTGTTCCCTAACACAGCGCGTCCCATTCATAAAGTGCCGTGCGCATGCGCAGTAGGAAACGGGCAGTGAAGGCTCCACTGCCTGTTTCCCTTAGTGAGGATGGCAGCGCTGGGACCCGACACCCAAGGGACATGTCGGCCTCGGCGGCCGACATCGCGGGCGCCTTGGAAAAGTAAGTCTCCTTATTAAAAGTCAGCAGCTACTTTTTTTTTTTTTTTTTTAACTGCTGACCTTAAAAAATAAAATAAAAATTCAGCTGAAACGCCGCTTTAAGTATCATAGGCTCTAGAGATCATTCCATTTTTATTGTCTTCCATAAAGATCCCCCTGTATCAATGTGTGGTCAGTCAGCTGGAGGGGAGCGTGTTGTGATTGTGTTTGTAGTGCGTGACCTAGCTGTAAGTATTTGAAAAAGTTGGTGCGTGGAATATCAAATTCCGCTTGGATTTCCACCTAACTAATATTAAAAAAGCTCACCCCCCCTCCCCCTCTAAGCCCTTGTACACACGGTCGGACCGTTTTGTCGGATAATCCGACTGTGTGTGGTCTGCATCGGACTGTTTCCGTCGGAATATCCGTCGGACCATATTTTCCAACTTGTTGGAAATATTTTCCGACAAACTGGTCCGATCGGACATACTCCCATCATGTGTAGAGTATTTTGATCGGACAAAGTGCCACGCATGCTCAGATCAAATTCCTACACCAAAGCTATTGGCTACTAGCCTGAACGTAGTCCCGTCGTAACGAAATAACGTCATCATGTTCTGAACGATCGGATTTTCCGACAACTTGGTCCGACCGTGTGTATGCAACACTTTCGGACACAATCCGTCGGACAAAATCCGTCTGACAAAATCCAACGGATTTGGTTGGCAGAATGTCCGACCGTGTGTACAAGGGCTAACACTTTTGGCTAACCTGTATAAGAAAGATCTATATACTTACCTATTTTCAGATTGCTACGGTGTCCTCATGAGATCCATCTGCCCCCCAGTGTCAGCCAATGGCGGCCGCAGAGGAGAGCAGGGAGCCCTTATACCAGATGGGTCATAGGAGCCTATGGGTGATATCACTACTCTCCCAGTCATTCCAGCCTGATCTCTCTTGTCCTCTCCCCTGCATCCGTTTCTGGCTTACATAGGGAAAGCAGGTAAGTATATACTGTATAGCTTTCTTGCATAGGTTTTATAAGGGGGAGGGAGCATTTTTGCGATTATTATTATTATACAGGATTTAGTATGTTTTATCCTGGAACTCCACTTTAAATCGATCCTGTTACTTTACATGGGCAACCATTGGTTTGCGTTGAAAATCCCTGGTAGATACTTATCTAAAAAAAAAAAAAAAAAAAAAAAAAGACCAGTTGCTTTAATAAAACACATGAAGACAAATGAAATTATGGTGAAAGAACCGAGTAATTGATTTCTGTCATCTCTCAGGAGCACTTGGAATGGATTTTCAATGACAGGAAAATATTCCCTTCTGGGAATGTTGAAAGAGAATGGAAGATAATAATGGATCAAATGCATCTCCAAGCTGATAATTTATATATCTCTGCTGCTTTTTATAAATATTCATTCTCTATTTTTGCATTCTTCTAGTACAGAATAAGCTTAGTTCTAGTATCATGGCCCATTCTCGCTTTACTTCTGAAAGCCATGAATCGTAAGACAAATAATTTTCAAGTAAAGTTTTTTGATCGCACCTTCGTGTCGGAAAACCCGGGCTATAGAAGTTCCATGTTTTTCTACAACTCTGGCAGAGCAAGCACAGAATGTCTTCTCTACATCATAGCGAAGCTTATGTCAATGCAGCACTTAAAGCCCAACTCCGGGCAGATAAAAAAATGATCCCCTACCCACATTGAAAGGGTTAATTTCTCATTTATGTCTAGGGGAACAATAAAGAGAAATTTGCTAACCCAATTCTCCAGCTCCTCCCCATAGCTAGACCAGTGTCTGCACTCGCTCGCTCCACTGTCTGGGGTCCCAACATTATCATGATGAGAGCATCGTCCACGTCCCTGCACTGGACGTGATGACGCAGAAGGATCATGAGGGAGCGTTGCCTGCTGGAGGAGCGGAGGATCAGGTAAATAAAACTTGTTTCTCCTCTCCCCTAGACAAATTGGCTATTAACCCTTGCACCGAGGCCACAGCCCCACATCTAGGGATCATTTTTTTTATGATGGGGCCCCGTGACAACATCCTGTTGATGATAAAACGCGTAGGGAGGAGGAGCGACGTACTGACGTGACCGCTATATGCCTAGTCTCGGAAGCTATGGGCTGTTTACGAGGCCAGCCGGCTTGTGTTATGCTGACTGTTTTTTCTTCTTTTGTAAGTGTTGATTTGGCTAATTTTACTCAATAAATGTTTAAAGGTTTTACGCTATGTGAGTCTACTTGCTTTTTGGGTTACCTGCCATACATTTGATCCTGTGGATTACCCTTTGAATTGTGGATATTTCCTGGTATCAGGTATCCATTGAAGCTAAGGAGGTTCCTGTGTGCCATTATTATCCCAGGCTGGGGTTATAGCCATCCGTGCAGTGTGGTCCCCTGTAATAAGGGAACACGGGGTTCCGGTAAGCGACAGTGTGTTCATGTGGTGGAGGCTTTTTCTTTTTCACATATCAGTTTGTGTGGAAGTCACTTTTTAACCACTTTCAGACCGGACCATTTTGCTGGCTTAAGACCAGACCACTTTTTGCGATTCGGCACTGCGTCGCTTTAACTGACAATTGCGCGGTTGTGCGATGTGGCTCCCAAACAAAATTGACGTTCTTTTTTTCCCCACAAATAGAGCTTTCTTTTGGTGGTATTTGATCACCCCTGCGGTTTTTATTTTTTGTGCTATAAACAAAAATAGATCGACAATTTTGAAATAAACGCATCATTTTTTACTTTTTGTTATAATAAATATCCCCCAAAAATATAAAACTTTTTTTTTCCCTCAGTTTAGGCCGATACGTATTCTTCTACATATTTTTGGTAAAAAAAAATCGCAATAAGCGATTATTGATTGGTTTGCGCAAAATTTATAACGTTTACAAAATAGTGGATAGTTTTATGGCATTTTTATTAATATTTTTTTTTTACTAGTAATGGCGGCGATCAGCTTTTCTTCTTCTTCCTTTTTTTTTATTTTTTTTTTTATTGTGACTGCGACATTCTGGCGGACACATCAGACATTTTTGGGACCATTGTCATTTATACAGCAATCAATGCTATACAAATGCATTGATTCCTGTGTAATGTAAATGACACTGGCAGTGAAGAGGTTAACCAGGGGGTGGCAGTGTAGGGGTTAAGTGTTCCTAGGGGCCTGTTACTAACTGTGGGAGGCTGGGCTTTGTGTTAGTGAACACTGATCTCTGCTCCAATCACATGGATCAGAGATCAGCGTAATTTGTTGCTAGGCCTAACGGGGAGATACTGTTTACAATGGCATCTCCTCATTCAGCCACCCCATGAGACGATCGCGGGTATCCCTGTGGTGATCGAGTCCGCGGGACCCGCGAAGGCGGTGCGCACGCGATGGCAGGGCGGCATTTTAAAATGGACGTACCTGTATGCCAATATGCCTGCCTGTGCCATTCTGCCGACGTACATCGGCGTGCGCTGGTCAGGAAGTGGTTAAATAATCACGGATATATAAAGCCTTTTTTCTGATATTTATAACTTTTGGAACTATCATTCATTTGGACTGTTTATAAATATGTCACTTTATTTAATTTATGATACAATTCTTTTTTTGGTACGTTTTGTATTAGTATGCAGTACTAATTTTGTATGCAGTACTAATTCACAATTAATATTTTTGGATCAATTTTGGTAACCAGTTTTGGGTATAATATTGTGTGGTCACATTTTTCAACGCAGCATATTTATGTTGGTGTAGTATAACATCTTGTGCAGCAGCTTTTTGTTCTTTTGAGATCGCAGTATATTTTTTTTACACTATAGTCATTCAACAGGAGCAGTAGACAATAGATATCATAGGTTGACTCCGAATCTATAGAAAACGTGTAACTGAAAAACAACGGATTCGGAGTAGGAAACGGTAAAAATTAAATGAAATGTCTGAGAGGCTACTACGTACAGTATATACTTCTTGCAGGTGAGTGGCGGAATGAAAGACTAAGGGCTAGTTTACACTTGCTTCAAAACATGGCTTCGGACACGCTTTGTTAAAGCTCTCTGAACGCCAGTCAAAGCTCTTGTCGCTAAATAAAATGGTTGGCTTACAGTCCTCTTTACACTTTGCTTTTGCTTGGTGCTTTGGTGGGGCTTAAATGAGGCTTTGGTGGAGCTGCGATGAGCCGATGAGGCTTTGGTGGGGCTTCAAGCGAGCTTTACCATAGACTTCTATGGATGCTTTGTAGATGCTTTGAAGCACAACTAAAACAACATATAATAAATTGAAGCAAAGCAAAAGCAAGGTGTAAACGGGACTGTAAGCTTACCATTTTATTTAGTTACAGGGGCTTTGACTGGTATTCAGAGAGCTTTAACAAAGCATGTCCAAAGCCATGTTTTGAAGCAAGTGTAAACTAGCCCTTACTGTGTGTTGAAGCCAAAGCAAGTGTAAAAAAGCCAGAAAAGGTAAAAGAATGTAGGTCAGAGGTACAGGAATAAGCAAAATGTAGGGGGGTAGAGGAGGGGCAAGAGGGAGGAATATTGGGCGTCTGGTCTCGGCTCCAATCAAAAAGAAGAGAAGAAAAAGAGTCAAGTTTGGGAAGTTTCAGAAGGCATGATTTCTAGGTAGGAGAGAGTGGTTTTAGAAACCAACCAACATGCCTATATTTTATTGAAGGTGGAAGAAGATTGGCATTGGTCATAGGTTCTTCCATTAAACATATCTGATCTATATTTGAACAGTGAAATAGAACAGCCCAGGGGTCACTGGGTAGCGGGCTTGGCCTCAGGATGTTCCTGTGCCTGTACTGGCCAGTCATAGTTTCGAGCAGTCCTTGACCAAGCTTTATCTTTTTATTTGCAGTAGAGAAATTGAGGATGGAACCTGAATTTGCTCTCTGGCAGGGATGTCTGGATTAATACACTAGCAGCATTGCACGTTTTTTGGCCATTGAGACCATTCACACACCCTCGTATTTCAACTGTGTGCCAACGCTTACATTTTAAAATGTCTACTTATGAAGGATATGCTGGGAAATTTAGTCAGTACATCTTTTACTGCTATTGGCCAAGGTGACCCTGACATTCCATAGTCATATGTGCATCAGGTAACGAGCAGCCAATGAACAGCTGTCAAATCGCACTTGTACAGTAAATGTAAACAGAGACATTTAACCTTCCCATGGTGAAAAATTGCTTTTACCTCTAACAAGTTCGCCATGCATGAGGGCAAGAATTGTAAAGTCAATAAAACTTTTTTTTAAATGGTTTCATATTTTTGTACACATTTTTACCTTCCAGTTTCCATTATTGATCAAAGGTGTACAACAAGGGGTCTCATCCGGCATCAAGAGCCCAGAGGAAGGACCACATGTCCCCTTACTTACTGCCTAACCTGTGCTCGAAGTGAAATTGTTCTCAGAATATTTAAAGATTCTTCATGATTATTAAAGGCACCTAAAACAAGCCCTCAGATGTTTCTAAGCTGGTTTGAACAGACTGAAACCTGACTTTGTCTTTGTTGCAATCTTTGTGGGCCTTTAGGAAGGAATTGCTGAACATTTCAATCACCTAGAGAGCACACTGGGCAAACTGAAGCAATGGCACCTATGTGCCGTTGCTTCAGTTTGCATGCCATTACCGGCAGCTCCCATGTGCATGCGTGGGAGTGACGTCACCGTGGCTCTGGCCAATCACATCGCCGGAGCCACGATACCCAGATGTAACTCCAGGATGACATGTCGGCGCCTATAGGGGGAGACTTTGACCGTTGCGGGAGCTTCGATCTGAGGTATGTAATACATAATCAGCTAGTATGCCATGCATACTAGCTCGTTATGCGTTTTGGTTTTTTTTTTTTGTTTTTTTATGAGGGTTTACTTCCTCTTTAACAGCACTGGAGACCAAAGATTGGACTATGCCATGTGGCAGTGCAATGCCCCACAAGGGTGATGTTGGCCCAGGATTCTCAACCAGGGGGGTTGAGGGGCTCCAGTGGGTTTGCTCAATTAGGAGGAAACTGGCTTTTCAGTTTCCTCATTGTTTAGAAAAATTTGCTTAGTCCCCAGTCCTGGGTCCAGATTTTGTGATGGTCTTTTTGTAGAGACCTGATCATGGTTCTGGGCTCCACCTCAGCAGACAGAGAAGGTCTTTTCCCAGGAGTCAGATGGGCTCCACCTAGGAGAGAGGTAGGAGCCAGAACAGCAAGGGGCTGTCAAGTTTATGGATCAAGGTACTGAGTGTTACTGTGTAATGATCTGTAGAAAAAAATTAAAAGAGGGCGCACCAACCTTGCGCAATACCCAAGTAATGCTTAGATTGTATAAAAAGTAAAGAGATCTACTCAAATCAATCATAAAAACATTTCTGACTCCACAATGGACACAAAGCAACCAAGTCACTAAGATTGTGTCCAGCATGCCGAAGGACCTTCCAGATGGCTGACTCATTTAGAGGGGAGATGCCCTCTTCTTCAGAGCCAATCCTTGGAGTCCATTGTGGACTCAAATGTTTTTTCATGATTGATTTGTTTGTTAGTATATTTCTTTTTTTCTTTTTATACAAACATATATTATTTGGGTAATGCGCAAGGTTGGTGCGCCTTTTTTTTTTTCTTTTTTTTTTTTTTCTACAGTGTTTCCATTGGGTTCCCCCAACCCTTGGGGCAGCAGGGCCTGTGCAGTTACCTGGAGCCATAGACATCATGGGCACCATTACATCACCTTTGAGCACAGGAGATTTTGTTTTTTAATGGTCTGTAGGACCAGAGTTAAGGCCAGGAAGCTGAATGTTCGTTTGTTTTGATGGAAATGCTGCGAGAGAAAATCATGTTCTGATATTTTTCTGAACTTAAATCGTCCTTAAAGCTTTTGATGCTAGTTCTCACAGTCATCTGAATGGGGGTGCCTGGATCACAAACCTGTATGAACAGAATAAAAACTGATTTTGGTAGGAAAGACATTTGAAATATATACATTTCATATACAATTCCTATTTCGGAATCCCAGCTCATTCACATTTCGGAAGAAACTGAAGACTGGACTGCTAATTCAAAATATAATGTTTATTTTCAGACATCTTATATTCTGACCGGCTACATCAGGACACGCCTTTTCTGACGAGCAACAGGCAACTGACTGAGCGGATTGTGGACAAGATTATTTTGCAGCTTAATCGTGTCTATCCTCAGGTTCTGTCAAACAAGGAAGCTGAAAAGGTACTATTACTATCTCACACAGAAATATTATCCTCTAAATTAAGGGCAAACCTTTTAAATTATCAAAATACATTCTAAACCTCAAAAAAAAACCTGTGCAAACTTTTTCTTTAGAAAGCACTCACAGCTTGAATAGAAAAGCCTATTCCTGCCAGCATGCTGCAGAGATGGACATGTGTTCTCTATGTGAAAGCATTGATCTCTCTACAGAGGTGTGACATAGCCACTGCTAAGACAGAGTTAGAGCTCTCTAACTGGCAGGGAGCATAAGCTTTTCTCCCTATCAGTTTCTCAGGCGGACCCAATTGGAAGGTCTAGTCATCCCTATGGAGAGGCTTATGTCAGTTTACTCTAGCCTACCTCTGGGTCTGATCCGGTCCGCTTAAAAATCTGGAAGGGGATCCATCCTCTTCTGTTAAGGGAAAGCGGAGTGGAGTGGAGTGTAGACTGGTTTAAACAGACAGAGAAATCCGTTGATTCCCAGCCACCCATAGAGTAGAGCGAGCTCTGTCCATGTCCACTCTGCAGAAACTGAGCGCTCGTGCACGTGTCGTCTGCCCAATCAGCAGGGGGACTGTGAGCTGATCCTCTGCTGATCATAACGGAATTTGCCCACTGTGAAAGGGGCTTTAGACTTTGTACCGATTTTAGTCGTTGATTTAAAAGAAAACTTTACTTATTCCTGTATGAATATTATATATAATATTCAATTACACCGGTCCAGCTTGTACACTATATATCACACCTGACTGATGCCCCTGTAAGCTGGAAATGACTGAAGTAGACACTACTCCAGGGATCTCCACTTGCTTCCGGGTCCCACGCCAAGCAGCTGCCCCATATGCATTCTGAATACAGGCGGTCGGGTGCTTGGCATGGACACCATTCAGAGAATGCTTTTCACTTTCTGAATGAATGCAAAACATTCTCTGATTCAATGAGGTGGAGAGGCAGGATGGTGACATCACTATCTCCACCTCAGCCAATCAGAGAGTGGGTCTACTTCAGTAATTTCCAGCTTCCAGGGGCATTGGTCAGCTATGTTATATACATTGTTACATTGGTCCAAGCTGGATATCCATACCTGGAATTCTTCTTTAAAGGCACTGTCAGTTAAAAAAAAAAAAAAAAAAAAGGTTGCTGTGTGGGCACTCAGACACACAGGGCGTTATTTACTAAAACTGGAGCATGGAAGATCTGGAGCAGCTTTGCATAGCAGCCAATCAGCTTTCAAGTTTTATTGTTATAGTTCAAATGAACAAGCTGAAGTTGGAAGCTTATTGGCTACCATGCCCGGCTGCACCAGATTCGGAGTGCACCAGTTTTAATAAATCCACCCCCCATACTGTACCCGCAGCAGTTTTCAGTCAATCTCAGATCAGTATGGAGGAGCTGCATTTGTGGTAACTGTTAATAATGAAAGGTTGACACTTTTGAGGCTTCTCTCTCCTCCTTGAGCTGTAAGGAGCTTCACTAAGATATGGGCACATGACATTATAATAGATTAGTAGGTGGAGAGGTGTAATCCTTAAAGCTGTAAAGCAGGACAATACACTTGGCAGTCTTGCAATTCCTTTTCTTGCTATCCAGTAAACAACTGAAATTTTTTTTTTGGATGTAAATTGATTTAAAAAGGAGTAGAACTGAGGTGATTTCTGCATTTTTCCACTATTTATGGCCTTTAAGGCTAGGTTCACACTAGCCTGTGTGGTTAATACTCAGTGCTTTACGGCGCAGGCTGTCAGTGTTGGATCAGGCACAGGAACCCCTATGATTTTATATATATATATATATATATATATATATATATATATATATATATATATATATATATATATATATATATATATATATATATATATATATATATATGATTTTTTTTTTTTTTTTACTTCTTTTAATATGAACACTCATTTCAGACAGGTAATGTATGACACATTTTACATATCCACATCATGGTGTACAATAATCACATGTCATAAACTTGTTAGTATATCTCACTATTTTTTTATTTGAAGTGTCAAATCTTGACACTTCATGTCACTGCACAGTGCGGTACGGAAAAATGCAGACTCACAGCACATATCCCACCAGTGTTGTGGCAGGAGTGGGGTGCATAGAAAACAATTGTTTTCTATGTGCTCTAGCGGTCCTATAGTGGTGACTTGCCCACATTTATTTGCAGGTCACTGAATATAGTATGAACATGCCGTTTGGTGTTATAAAACAGGAAGCAGTTGTGGTTGCAAGCTTCACTACTATCACAGATTTGTAAAGTGTATGACCAGCTTTACAGTCAAGGGGTGCCCTCAATCCCCTGCCCCGGCTCAACCAGTAACATAACATATTAGCACACAGGCCACCATGCCAGGTTTGAAGAAAGCTTTAGTCCTACATGAGCTTTGAGGTCTGTCTGCAAGTAAAGCTGGGCATACACGGTTAGTTTTGTCTTGCTCCGCCAAAGGGCTGAACAACAAATATACTAACGCATTCTTCAATTTACACAAATTAAGTGAATGGTCCAGCCAAACTTTGGTCGGTATAAGGCAAATTTTATGAATTACAAAATTGCCTGCTTACTTCTTCTACTTAGGCACTCATATATTCTCACTTATGCCCCGTACGCACAATCAGACTTTCCAACAACAAAACCGTGGATTTTTTGTTCGAAGGGTGTTGGCTCCAACATCTTGCATACACACGGTCACACAAATGTTGCCAACAATTACGAATGTAGTGACGTACGTGATATCTCCATTACGAACGCTAGTTTTGCAAGACTGACCACTTCCAGCTCGTACTTGATTCTGAGCATGCGTGGACTTTTTTCCGACAGACTTGTGTACACACGATCGGAAAGTCCGACAACAAACATTTGTTAGCGGAAAATTTGGGAACCTGCTAGCCAACATTTGGTGGAAAGTCCGACAACAAATTTCCGATAGAATATACACATACTATAATGAGCTATGATTAAGCACTGTTTGATCGTGTGAAGCGCGTCAGCTCTTCTGTCCGTTCTGCTGTGGAAGGTATTTTTGATCATATTTTCTACGAATAAAGGCTAATTTTTGGAGTGCGGCTATCCAAAATTGTTCTCATCCTCATTGCTATACACATTGCCAACACCTGTGGCTTCTAATCCAGAGGAGAGGTCCATTCCAATTTGATCTACCTGGAGCGGCGATATCCCTTTCCCCAGAGCATACACATGGTCGGACTTTCCACCAACAAGCTCACATCCAACATTTGTTGTTGGAAAATCCGATCGTGTGTACGGGGCATTAGAGTGATAATATACCCCGATGTGATCAGTGCAATACTGCTAAGTTTTAAAAAACATCTTTTCAAATCTTAGAAAACTATAACGTGTTATCATTGCCAGACGGAAAGGGTTAGTATGTCTATGAATAACTGTGTGGCAAGCCTAATTTTTCTTATTTACAGTTTAGAAGTCTGAAAATTCCTGTGCGTACCCGGCTGGTTGACCTGCTGAAGCACCTCCAGAAAAAAGGGGAACGAGAATGTCAGGAGTTCTACAGGGCTGTAAGGAACAATGCAGACAAGGTTTATGCCTCGTTGCCAAGTAGAAGCATCCTGAGTAAGTTTCAGAGGATTTCTCTGTGTAGCTGAACTATGTTAAGTTGTTCTGTGTCTTTGTAAATAAGAAGAGAAGGAAGAGTGAAAGAAGAGTTAAACTAAAGCTGAGTTTACATGCTTATGTGGATTTTTGGTTCAGCTAGTAGGTCAAATGTAAAATGAACAAATTCCCCCATCTACACAAGCAAGGTGGAAGAAAGAATCCTTCCCACTGTGCTTTTGCATTCTGACTACTCTTCTGTCAGAATATACTGATTAGCACTGCAGCCGCTGATTGAATGAAAGTTTTCCAACAGTCCTATTCTACAGAAGTCAATGCGATCGACTTCCGTCAAACATGGAGGATCACGCACAGATAACAATTCCACCAGTGCCCGCTGAACTGGTCAAATTTTTTAAGTGGTTGTAAAGGCTCAAGGTTATTTACCTTCATGCATTCTATGCATGGAGGTAAAAAAAAAAAAACCTTCTGTGTGCAGAAGCCCCCCTAATGCTTACTTGAGCCTCATCTCAATCCAGCGATGTGCAGGAAAGCAGCTCGTCTCCCAGATCTCTTCCTCATTAGCTGAGACTGTCAATCACAGCCAGTGAATTGTGAAATAAAAACAATCAGCGCCAAAATAAATTGCTTCCTCCTATAACAAGGTAAATGTGTGAAATCACCAATATATGTGACTGCACAGCTGCTGAACACAGTGATACACCACACCAAATTCAATATTGTTTTCTAAATAGTTCAGAGCTGTGTCTCGATAAATAATGTGCATACAATATTTATATTAAACGTTTCATGATAAAAAAAAATGAAAATGTAAAAAAATTTGAAAAAAACTGTTCATCTGTGTCAATGCTTCCAAAACAATCACCGCTGTGTGTTCGTCCTCAAAAGGACCAATATCCAGTACACACCTCCACCAGCTAAAGTGCCTGCTCACCTCCCAAGACCAATGTAAAAGCATAGACAAATCACTCCTGTGTAGAGTATAAGATTTCCTATCATTTGAGCCCAGTCTTGCCACGAAGAGTTAATCCAGCTCTGAGCAATCCTCTTTTTTTTATTGTTCAGTGAGATAAATCTTGACAAACAGAGAAAAACTTTGTCAAATCCTCCCCCTTGCTGTGAGTGACAGGTGATTTACATATCTCATGCACTAGCCTAAGAGGCATGCATTATGTTTTAATTCCCTCCCACTCCTTTCTTCTGCTGCTCTGCCAGGATTGGATGTTCCCCACCTCAGCATGATTGGGCATGCTGAAGTCATGTGGGGACTTTCCTGTCTTTTCACTGAATGTTAGAGATCATAACAGAAGTTCAGTGTAAGAAATACACAGGAGAAAATGCATATTGACAAGGGAAATGTAGAGGTGGGCGGGGAGTCTACTGACATCACAACTCCACCCACTGAGCTCCAGACAACAGACCCACCCACAGAATATGCAGTTTTTTGGGTCTCATAGCAGACAGAGGGGAGACATTTGACAGGTAAAGATACATGCAGGAGGCATGTATATCCTTCTAGATAACCCCTATGGCAGTAGTTTAGAAAGGATGACATTGGGTTTGCATCCACTTTAACTTTCACACTCCAATGGTAATCCTACAGTCTCCAGACTGCTCCTCTGTGTGGGTAATCGGAGTTTGTATTGCCGTCATACAAACCTTCCTTCACTTTCTCTTAAGTGCTCAATTGCGCTATTCCTTCTGTAAGTTATAGACATGAAACAACAAACACAAGTTCCATAGTGTACTCTGTTTTCATGTTTATTAAAAGCCCCAAAACAAATCCACTTACAAGATAAAAACTTTAAAACAGCATGTCTCATCATCACTTCATTCACTGCAAATCTACACTCCCGAAGCTTCACAGATTCGGCTCCTCCCCTCTAAACACATGTCGGCATCTCATTGGCCTTCATCAGTAGATCTACTGATGAAGGCCAATGAGACATGCGTTTAGAGGGGATATTAGTCCCTTTGAGGACAAGCACACACAGAGGTGATTGTTTTGGAAGCATTGACACAGATGAAGTGTTTTTATTTTTTTCAAATTTTTTGACATTTTCATTTTTTTTGATCATGAATATAAATTTTGTATGCACATTATTTAATGAGACACAGCTCTGCACTATTTAGAAAACAATTACAGCCAGTGATCCAATAAGGAGAGAGCAGGACGGGGTGCGAGCCACAAGGAGCGAGCCTGCTCAGGTGCCCCCATCACAAGCTGCTTGCTATGAGGGCAGGGGCCTAGGAGCGCCTTGGGGGGGGGGGGGGGGCAGAGTAGAGGATTGGGGCTGCTCTTTGCAAAACCATTGCACAGAGCAGATACGTTGTTACTTAAAAAAAAAAAAAAAAAAAAAGTCTGCCTTTTAATATCACTTTAAGCTGTAGGTTTGTGTGTATTTGTTAAAACTAAGAACCGGTCATAAAAATAGCTTCCCCTTATGTGTAGTACAGATACTCTTTCATCCTTCACTTGCTTTAACTCACTGTTATCACTCATGCCCACAGCCCCAATTTCTAAGAAACTCAGAATTGTTTTTTATCCTCTTAAACGCTGTTACACAAGTCTCTTGCCTGCATGTGACATAACAAGCCTGGTGATTGGCCACTGGAGCAATACATTAGAGAATGGCAAGGGGAGTTGATAAATGTGTTCAACATACCTGGAAGCCCTGTGATTTTTAGATAATTATGGCAAGAGGGACATAGACAGTTTATATAAAGACAGTGCTGGGGCTTACCTGACACTTTGAGGTCTGCAGACTTCTGGAACATGTAAGTCAGTTGCATTAGACAGGAACATAATCATTCTTTAAATTTTCATATACTATTACTGGCAGCAAAATTAACTGGGAAGGTAATTTTAGTTAAATTACATTACAATGTGCTTTGTTGTAAAATATCTGCTGTTGAAGGAATTGGAGTTTTCCATTAGACTGCCTGACTTTCCCCCACCCGCTTCCCTGATGCTACCACTGACATTTTGACATGCCAGTGTAAAAAATATTCTCAGATTATCACCCCCCCCTCCCCCCCTCAACAAAGCTATTGCTGCCCTCCTCCTACTAAACAGAGCTATTATCGCCTTCCTCCCACTGAACAGAGCTATCGCTGCCCTCCTCCTACTGATCAGAGCTATCGCTGCCCTCCTCTTATTGATCAGAGCTATCGCTGCCCTCCTCTTGATCAGAGCTATCGCTGCCCTCCTCCTACCGATCAGAGCTATCGCTGCCCTCCTCCTACCGATCAGAGCTATCGCTGCCCTCCTCCTACCGATCAGAGCTATCGCTGCCCTCCTCCTACCGATCAGAGCTATCGCTGCCCTCCTCCTACCGATCAGAGCTATCGCTTCCCTCCTACCGATCAGAGCTATCGCTTCCCTCCTACCGATCAGAGCTATCGCTGCCCTCCTACTGATCAGAGCTATCGCTGCCCTCCTCCTACCGATCAGAGCTATCGCTGCCGCCCTCCTACCGATCAGAGCTATCACTGCCCTCCTCCTACTGATCAGAGCTATTGCTGCCCTCCTCTTATTGATCAGAGCTATCGCTGCCGCCCTCCTACTGATCAGAGCTATCGCTGCCCTCCTCCTGCTTGCAGCACATGGACAGTATCATTGTTCAAGGATGCTCCTCTCGGGCACAGCTTAAGCCTGTGTTCCTAGTCACTATCCCTTCGGTGGGGCTATACTACTGCTTTTTAGCCATAAAAATGTACTGCTTGTAGCATGTCAGGAAGTTTAATAGATGCATAAAGTTTCTGATGGTTCTGCTTTCATAAGTACTTTTTACATTTTACAGATACCTCCGATCCTGTAGAAATCTCTCCAGACCAGGAGAAAATTCTCCTCAATGACAGAGGTTAGTAATTAGAAAAACTCATTTTATGGTGGTATGAATGTGGCTAGTAGCTTTACAACACAATCTCCTTGAAGGATTACTTGTTCCATTTACTTTGCTGAACCAAATTAACAAAAACTGCTTCACTTCAACAATAAACCAGAGTCTATATAGTAGACTTTTTTGCTCAGACCAAACAACTTACAGAGTGATAGGTGGATCCTCCAAGACCTCTCGCCCAGAAAAAGTCTGTTAATTCAGCATCCACAGAGTTTTAAAATCCATTGCAGCACCTGTTCTTGTGAGGCTTCCCAGTCCTCCTACAATAAGGCAGGTATCCTAGTAAGTAGACCCACCAAATCTGTTCCACAACCCGAACCCCAGACTCAACAGAGGAACTATTCTTAAAAATGTTCCTTCTTTCCTCTTCCTACTTATCCTACCTTTTTAAGAATACTTACAGTTAGGGTTTTCTTCCACTTAAAAGGGATACTGTCTGCTTTTCTTTACCAGGCTTCCCTGGAGCCTTTACCCCAATCCAAATTCTGAGTGATAAATATCTCTCTTCCACCACCTAACCTACAATGTCCTAAATGTCTTTTCATTCCCCATGAGCTGGTCCAGGCTCAGGCAAGATCGCGATAATGAAGTCACCGATGCTGATGGTGATGCTTCTTAAAAAAAAAAAAACGAAAAAAAAAAACGCATCTCTTTTAAAGTAAAACTTCTAACAAATAGAAAAAAACATAATCAAATATGCCCCCACATTTGCTTTATAGAGATAAACCTACTTTTATAACATTTTTGAATGATTATTGATTAAAGAGGTTGTAACCCTAAGAAAAGGATTCTGTTCATTTATAGCAGATTAAACAGCATTGTGCTTGTGCTGTCTAATCTGTCCCTTTCTATGCTGTAAAAAAAAACAAAAAAACAACTGGTTGATCCTGTCTGTTCCTGTGTCCCCCCTATGTAAATTGATCATAGTAATCATGCCTGCTGATCCATTATACCGTGGTCTGTTTACGTGCCTCTGTCATCCCATTGCTCTGCTCTCTCTCCCCCCCTCCCTCCCTGCCTGTCAGATCCTGTGTGTGAGCGATCTCTTCCCCATCCTCCCCTCCTGCCACTATTAGTAGCTGGCAGTTAAGTCAGAGAAGGATTACTGCCAGCCCCTCTGTTCTACCAAGCTATACTACACAGTGTAAATGTTTGTATAAAATTAAAAATGTTTGTATAAAATTATGCCACTAAATGCCTTATTTTGGGTCATTTCTGTTCAGTCACATGATCTCCGGCCGCTCTCTTCCCCCTATCAAAGGACTACAGCAGGAGGGGACGAGGAGACGGCACAGTGGTCACATGACCCCCCGGCTGATGCCAGATCTGAATCTCAGCCCCTCCCGCTGTAGCCTTTGATCAGGGGGAGGAGAGCAGCTGGAGGTTACGTGAACAAAAAACAGAAACAATCTGAAATAAGGTATTTAGCGGCATCATTTTCTACAAACCTTTACACTGTGTAGTATAGCTTGGTAGAACAGAGGGTCTGGCAGTAATCCTTCTTTGACTTTACAACCACTTTAAAGTGATTGTAAATGATCAGGTTGCAAAGCAACCCATTCAGTTTAAAATAAAAATGAAAGGCAAAACATTTTTGTATAGACATAAAAAAAAAAATCAGTACTCCCCCCCCCCCTCCCCCCCTTGTTTATAAATGATCACATTCCCTTTTGTTCTTAGTTGCATAGGAGCTGGGAGAGGAGAAGCAGCAGCACACTGAGCTTGCCAGTGAATGACTGTGCAGTGGGGGGGGTTTCAGGACAGGTCTAATCATTGCGGGAGAGTACCCAGCCCAGCTAGAGAACTGACCACGATGTGTTCTATTGCTTAGTGTGGGCAGTTTTTTAAAAATAAGAAAGTAAGGGGACTAGCAGGAACACCAGGGATTTTGCATAAATGAAGCAATACAAAGAGGACAGGAGAGTTTGCCAGTCAAGAACATGGTACAGCAGACACATATCAGGAATATGAAGTGTTGGGATAACAAACGCTTTAAGTACAATCAAAATAAATAATACCCAATAAATCTAAGACCATTTGCACTATTTCTAAAGTGGAGGCCGATTGCTAATGCTGCATCTAGACCGGTGCGCAGCCTTCTCTTTAGAGTTTATCATTCTCCTTTGGCACTTATTAAAAGCGATTTCGAAATTGCCAGAGCAAAAGGTGAAGGTAAATCGTCCAATAAGGACAAGAATTCTAGTGAATTCCCATTACCTTAGTGAGATTTCCTGTTTGGTATCCAGGGCAGGAAGTAAAGGGAAATCTTCCCGGCTGCACACAGGCCACAAAAATAGCCTAATGGGGGTTTTAACCATAGCAAAAAAAAAGTGTTAGCTATACATACACTGAGAGGTTAATTGAACTTATAGCTTAAATAATCAATCATTTATTGTGTTTCCTCCCACACCCCAAAAACATGCTGGTAGGCTAATTTGTTCCTGTATAAATTGGCAATAGCAATGTGTATGTATGAATGTGATTTAGGGACCTTAGATTGTAAACTCATTGACATACCTGTAATAAATATAATAAAAACATGTTATGTGCTTTCTTCAATAGGGCCTGTCTTCTTCCTGGCATGCTTCAGTGTTGCCGCAGGATTGGCCTTCTTAATGTATTACAATGACTCGGGTAGGTGCCCATTGCTGGCAATTTATAAATGTATTTTCTGTCTCATTCACTGAAAACTCTACTATCAATTATACAGAAAGAAAGAAGGAGCTGCTAAATTCTTAAAATAGAATTATGTATAAATTCTTGTTGGATTCCTTTCTTCCTTTAGGCCCCTTTCACACGAGTGATCCAATCAAGTCCACCTGTGGGTTTTCTGCATAAACTGAGCCGTTTCAGGCCTGTTATTCACCCGCTCTGCTCTGGTCAGCAGGGGATCAGCAGGCAGATCCCTTGCTGATCAAATCCGATTCCACCCCGTGTGAAGGGAGTCTTATGCCCTGTGCACACGGTCGGACTTTCCAATGGAAAATGTGCGATCGGATCGTGTTGTCGGAAAATCCGATCGTGTGTGGGCTCCATCTGACTTTTTCTGTCGGAATTTCCGACACACAAAGTTTGAGAGCTGAATCTAAAATTTTGTAGACCATTCCGGCGGACAAAGTGCCGTGCATGCTCGGAATAAATTAAGAGACCACAGCTATTGGCTACTGGCCCGTTTATAGTCCCAACGTATATGTGGTACGCACCTGGTTAAGAACGATCAGATTTTCCGACAACTTTGTCTGACCGTGTGTATGCAAGACAAGTTTGGCACAAAATCCATCAGAAAAAATCCGATGGATTTTGTTGTCGGAAAATCCAAACGTGTGTGTACAAGGCATTAAGGTTTTAGTACCTGTCTCTTTGTCGGGATGACTATCAGCAGGTCAGTTCAGCAGGAAAGCTTGTGATTTTGTGAAATTTAGCATCCCCTATATTCCTCCTTTCCCATAACATGTCTACAAATATCTATGGAAAGCAGAGCTGTAAAATACAGTTACACTTTTGTTGTGTATATTAAGCAGGAGGTACAATATATTTTATTTTATATGTTCGCAGCTATGCTCAATGCACATCTAAGAGAGGCTGTTGTGGATATCATTTGTAAAATGCTAGGGATGTAAGAACTATTACACTTTACTATCTATTGGGCACCAAAGTAAGAAGGAAAGTACTTGCATTGCCACATCCATAATTAAATGGGAAACAAATAAAGAAAGGGATACTTGCTGAGTATCCCTAGGTCGGACTTTAGAGGCATACAAAACAAATCGTGAAGTATAGAAAAATAACAATGTTTATTATGAAAATACAATACATGAATAGAACATTCAAAGGTTAAAAATCATGTATAATAATACAGAGTATACAGTGAGTCCTTGTGTATGAATGCGTTTTACCGTTAGGCTTCTTCAGGATACAAACAAGGTATTCAAAGATAGCAGAGGAGAGAACGAATCTCACTGTCTAGAATAGAACATACTCATTTAAAAAAAACAAAAAAAAAAAAAAAAGAAATTCTGGTAACTATAACATACATATTACACATTAGAAATAAAAAGCGGTTGTCTGTTCAAAAGGAAAAATTGGGGCACAGGTGGACAAAGAAAACCAGTGGAAAAAAATAAAATAAAAAAAATCACACACCAACATAGAACAAAGACAACGCAGGCAAAAAAAATATATTAGTAAAAATAAGTATACCTTGCAGGAAAATGAACCTCGTATATAAATATCCAGAAAGTGTGGATGTGATATACTCAGAAAAGGGGAATACATTTCTGTGGTTAGCATATAGGTGACTGAAAACAGTCAAATCTTGCAATAAACAGGGAATCATATAATCAAAAACAGTGTCCTAGTAATCCCTTAAAACAGCAAAAATAAGTAAAAAATAATAGTACCCCAAAACATAAAGGAAAAAAAAGCAGAGAAATACCTTCTGATATAGGTAGATCAGGAGTGGTAAGCAAATGGTTGCCAAACAGGGGTGAAGCACTGACGAAAAGAGTAATCCAGGACCGATAGCCACATTTAAGGGTGCTGGAGCAACAAAGACAAGCTGCCTTAATGGCTAACCCATACAGAATCCTGTACCTAGACAGGTAGTTTGGTCCCTATAGAGTGATCTATAGTAAAGATAACAAAACAGGGACAGGGCAGGTACTTGGTGGTAAAATATACCGACTATGAACAAATATGTATAAAATTGGGGAGGTAAAAAGAAAAACAGTTACTTACTTTTAACATAGACAGATACTGGATAGCCCCTTGGGAGACAGCCCTCCGCTAGTCACAAAAATTTGTGTGTAAATGGAGTATTTATATACATCCTGGTGCGTTCATGTCAAACAGCAACGAGGCATGGGGACACAAAGAACGAGCCAAGGGTGACATCTTACAGCGGCGCGGACTAGAAAATGGTGGCAAAAAGGGAAAGCACGTGCCGTCGTGGCCATGATGTCATCCGCACGTGCCGACGCAGGAAACGCCGGTCAAGCTCAGCATAAGCCGCACATAGCAGCCACGCCCCCTCCGCAAAGCGAAAGACGTCAGCAAGATGGCCTAGCGAAGGAAGGGAAAGAAGATCATCCACTACCCACTGCGGACAAGTGTCAGCAGGGCAGAGTAACGAAACACAACAGCACAGGGCCAAAGGTCATACAGGCACGAATGCACAGACAAAAAATAAACAAACAACAGAAAACAAACAAGGATGTCAAACATAAATAAAAACGCAACAAACAAAAACTGAATAAAGAACATAGAAATGAAAAACAGACAAAGAAAACATAAAGGCAAATTGCAACTGCAAACAAAAGAGATATGCAGCGAATCCAAAAAGGGAGAAAAAAAACACACACACACAAAACACAGCAAATCGTACTCATGGTTAAAAGATATCCATAGTGTCAAGACAGGTCCCCCGAACAGGCAACGATAATTGAAATAAAATGAACGCTCATGTACCGTAATACAATCAAAAGAACAATCAATTACACTAAATGATTCAGAAGTATATAATTCATCATTACTAAATAACATTTATTGAGTTATAATCAAAAGATAATGACATACATTACTCAGATTCATGAAATGTCTTATTTACCCTAAGTAGCATTTGTACCAAACAAAAGCACTGTAAGAAAGACAAACAATAAGATTATGCTACATAACAAAAAAGGCAGAGATCGAGATACTGAAAGGTCCAAAAATATAAATGATAATTATGAAAAATTCATTCTAAAAAAGGTTTAAAGCTTAGTATGTCATTCAAACCTGGGTAGGTAGTGGCCCTCAAGTTGTATACCCACTGAGTCTCCCTTTGAAGGACCCTTTGGTCAAAATTACCCCCTTGAGTGTCCTGATAGACACAATCGGGTGGGGGGAGGGGGGCAAACTTGAAGACCTGAGGTTCATACTTGTGTATAAAAGCCACATGGTAGCCAATGGTAGTGGTCAATCCATTGGTGGCATAATAGACATGGTCTTTAATCCTCCTCCAAAATGGCCTTATTGTTTTGTCAATGTAGAATGCTCCACATTGGCAAAAGATGCTGTAAATCGGTCCTCTAGTCTGGCATGAGATGTGATGCCGTATGGGTTGAGTATGGCCGTTGGGGAGAGAGATTGAGGATCCCTCTATTAGCAAATGACAAAAATCAGCGGAACACTCCTGGATGACCCCGTTGTTTGTCCTCAGATTTATGGTATTGACTGTATACTAAGCGATCTCTAATGGATCCTGAACGTCGAAATGTTATTTCCAGGTTCGGTCCCAGATATTTGGTAAGGATAAGATCTGCCACTAAAATGTGCCAGTGTTTTTGGATAATGGATCGTATTCTTTGATGTTGCTCCGAATAAGTTGTAATAAATCTGACAGTATTCGAATCAGTCTTTTTGGGTCCTGAGAACAGGGCTATATTCCTTGGCCTGCCTTGTGCTTTTTTAAAGGCTCTTTTTTAAGCAAGTGCTAGTATATCCCCTAGCTCTCAACTGTTCATACAAAAGGTCAGCTTCATGTTTGAAGGAAATATCATTAGAGCAGTTCCACCGCAACCGTAGGTTTTGGCCAAAGGGGATCCTTTGAACCAAAGAGCGTGTTTGTGCGCTCAACGAGTGCAATATCGTATTTCCAGCAGGGGGTTTACGATATAATGATGTATTGATAATGCCATCAGTAACAATACTAATGGTAATATTGAGATATGCAATTGTGTTCAAACTGGACTGCATTGTAAACTAGAGATTGTAGCTGGTCAATACTAAGCATTTCCATAAACTGATCCAATGCCTCTACTGGTCCTGCCCATAGCATCAAAACATCGTCTATGTAGCGAAACCAATGTAGGATATTTGAAAGGAGATCCACATGTTCATCATTAGAGAACAGATCGTGTTCCCACCCACCCAGGTACAAATTCACATAGAAGGGTGCACAACATGTGCCCATAGTGACACCTTGTACCTGGAGGAAGTGGGACCCATCAAATATAAAAAAATGTTGGTAAGAATAGGAGACAAAAGTTGTAGCACAAAGGCATTGAGGCCGAAAAATGTGGGACCTCTTTCCCTTAAAAATCTGGAGATGACCTCCATCCCATGATCATGTGGGATGGATGAATAGAAGGCCTCAATATCGATGGCCACAAGTAAACAGCCTGGAGGCACACTTAGGCCATCCAGCTTCTTAAGGAGGTCTGAAGTGTCCTTAATATATGAGGGTAAGGTCGTTACATGCGGGCGAAGGTATGCGTCCACAAATTTGCTCGCTCTATAAGTTTTAGAGCCCACTCCTGAGATGATGGGACATCCAGGGGGACATCTTAGATTTTTGTGTGTTTTTTGGAGCGAGTAAAAAGTAGTTTTAGGGCAAGGAACTTGTATACCCTCAAAAATTTCCTTAGTGATCAAGTCATCAGCACGGGCAGAAAAAATGGTGTCGTCATACTGTTGATTAAACCCTACAATCATATTTTCAGGTATTGGTTTGTACCAAGATCTATTTTTCAATATATCCCAACACATGTTTCTGTATTGTAGTTCATCCATTATGACCACATTTCCACCCTTGTCCGAGGGCTTGATCACCAAGTGAGAATTCTTACTAAGGTTATTGAGAGCATTCTACGTTGGCAAAATAATAAGGCCATTTTGGAGGAGGATGAAAGACCATGTCTATTATGCCACCAATAGACATTTGACCACTACCATTGGCTACCATGTGGCTTTTAGACATAAGTATGACCTCAGGTCTTCAAGTTTGCTGCCCTCGATCGTGTCTATCGGAACCCTCGAGGGGGTAATTTTGACCAAAGGGTCCTTTAAAGGGAGACTCAGTGGGTATACGACTTGAGGGCCACTACCTACCCAGGTCTGAATGACATGCTAAGCTTTAAACCTTTTTTATAATACATTTTTCATAATTATTTTTTATAATTATTTATATTTTTTGACCTTTTATTTTATTATTGTTATATAGCATAATCTTATTGTTCGTCTTTCTTACAGTGCTTTTGTTTGGTACAAATCCAACTTAGGGTAAATAAGGCATTTCATGAATATGAGTAATATATGTCATTAATCTTTTGATTATAGCTCAATAAATGTTATTTAGTAACAATGAATTATATACCTCTGAATCATTTAGTGTAATTGATTGTTCTTTTGATTGTATTATCATTGTAGTTGTTTTGTTTTTTTCCTTTTTGTATTTGCTGCATATCTCTCTTGTTTTCAGTTGTAATTTGCCTTTGTTTTCTTTGTCTGTTTTTCATTGCTATGTTCTATATTCAGTTTTTTGTTTGTTGTGTTTTTATTTATGTTTGGCATCCTTGTTTTTGTCTGTTTTCTGTTGTTTTATTTTTTTGACCGTGCATTTGTGCCTGTATGACCTTTTGGAGCTGTGTTGTTGTGTTTTGTTACTGTTGCCCACAGTGGGTTGTGGATGTTTTTTCTTCCCCTTCCTTCACTGGGCCATTTTGCTGAAGTTTTCCGCTTTACGGGGGGGCGGATACTATGTGCGTCTTATTCTGGGCTTGACCGCCGCCTTCTGCGTCGGCGTGTGTGGATGACATCACGGACGCGACAGCACATGCTTTCCCTTTTTGGTGCAGTTTTTCTAGTCTGCGCCACTGTATGACATCACCCTTGCCTCGTTGCTGTTTGGCACGAATGCACCAGAGTGTATATAAATACTCCATTTACACACACATTTTTGTGACTTGTGGAGGGATGTCTCCCAGGGGCTATCCAGTATCTGTCTATGTTGAAAGTAAGTAACTGTTTTTCTTTTTCCCTCCCCAATTTTATACATATTTGTTCATAATCTGTATATTTTACCACTAAGTACCCGCCCTGTCCCTGTTTTGTTATCTTTATTATAGATCACTCTATAGGGACCACACTACCTGTCTAGGTACAGGATTCTGCATGGGTTAGCCATTAAGGCAGCTTGGCTTTGTTGCTCCAGCACCCTTAAATATGGTTACCGGTCCTGGATTACTCCTTTTGGCAGTGCTTCACTCTTGTTTGGGAACCATTTGCTTACCACTCCTGATCTTCTTTTTTTTTTTCTTCTTCTTCTTCTTCTTCTTTTTCTTTTTATGTTTTGGGGTACTATTATTTTTTACTTATTTTTGCTGTCTCGGGGATTACTAGGACATTGTTTTTTGATTATATGATTCCCTGTTTATTGCCAGATTGACTGTTTTCAGTCACCTGTATGCTAACGACAGAAATTGATCTCCCTTTGGGAGCATATCACATCCACGCTTTCTGGATATTTATATACAAGATTTATTTTCCTGCAAGGTATACTTATTTTTTTATATATATAATGTGCGTATGTGTATATATGTGTGTGTGTGTGTGTGTATGTATATGTGTGTGTGTATATGTGTGTGTGTGTGTGTGTGTATATATATATATATATATATATATATATATATATATATATATATATATATATATATATATATATATATATATATATATATATATATATATATATATATATATATATATATATGGTACAGACCAAAAGTTTGGACACACCTTCTCATTCAAAGAGTTTTCTTTATTTTTATGACTATGAAAATTGTAGATTCACACTGAAGGCATCAAAACTATGAATTCACACATGTGGAATTATATACTGAACAAAAAAGTGTGAAACACCTGAAAATATGTCTTATATTCTCGGTTCTTCAAAGTAGCCACCTTTTTGCTTTGATTACTTCTCCGCACACTCTTGGCATTCTGTTGATGAGCTTTAAGAGGTAGTCGCCTGAAATGGTTTTCACTTCATAGGTGTGCCCTGTCAGGTATAATAAGTGGGATTTCAAGCCTTATAAATGGGGTTGGGACCATCAGTTGCGTTGTGCAGGAGGTGGATACAGTACACAGCTGATAGTCCTACTGAATAGACTGTTAGCTGCTTTTTTCTTGCCATAATACAAATTCTAAGTAAAGAAAAACGAGTGTCCATCATTACTTTAAGAAATGAAGGTCAGTCAGTCCGAACAATTGGGAAAACTTTGAAAGTGTCCCCAAGTGCAGTCGCAAAAACCATCAAGCACTACAAAGAAACTGGCTCACATGAGGACCTCCCCAGGAAAGGAAGACCAAGAGTCACCTTTGCTGCGGACGATAAGTTCATCCGAGTCACCAGGCTCAGAAATCACAGGTTAACAGCAGCTCAGATTAGAGAACAGGTCAATGCCACACAGAGTTCTAGCAGCAGACACATCTCTAGAACAACTGTTAAGAGGAGACTGTGTGAATCAGGCCTTCATGGTAAAATAGCTGCTAGGAAACCACCGCTGAGGACAGGCAACAAGCAGAAGAGACTTGTTTGGGCTAAAGAACACAAGGAATGGACATTAGACCAGTGGAAATCTGTGCTTTGGTCTGATGAGTCCAAGTTTGAGATCTTTGGTTCCAACCACCGTGTCTTTGTGCGACGCAGAAGAGGTGAACGGATGGACTCTGCATGCCTGATTCCTACCGTGAAGCATGGAGGAGGAGGTGTGATGGTGTGGGGGTGCTTTGCTGGTGACACTGTTGGGGATTTATTCAAAATTGAAGGCATACTGAACCAGCATGGCTACCACAGCATCTTGCAGTGGCATGCTATTCCATCCGGTTTGTGTTTAGTTGGACCATCATTTATTTTTCAACAGAACAATGACCCCAAACACACCTCCAGGCTGTGTAAGGGCTATTTAACCAAGAAGCAGAGTGATGGGGTGCTGCGCCAGATGACCTGGCCTCCAGTCACCGGACCTGAACCCAATCGAGATGGTTTGGGGTGAGCTGGACCGCAGAGTGAAGGTAAAAGTGCCAACAGGTGCTAAGAATCTCTGGGAACTCCTTCAAGACTGTTGGAAAGCCATTTCAGGCGACTACCTCTTGAAGATCATTAACAGAATGCCAAGAGTGTGCGGAGCAGTAATCAAAGCAAAAGGTGGCTACTTTGAAGAACCTAAAATATAAGACATATTTTCAGTTGTTTCACACTTTTTTGTTCAGTATATAATTCCACATGTGTTAATTCATAGTTTTGATGCCTTCAGTGTGAATCTACAATTTTCATAGTCATGAAAATAAAGAAAACTCTTTGAATGAGAAGGTGTGTCCAAACTTTTGGTCTGTACTGTATATATGTATATATATATATTGCCTGTGTTGGTGTGTGATTTATTTTTTTCCCCCACTAGTTTTCTGTGTCCACCTGTGCCCCGACTTTTCCTTTTGAACAGACAAGCGCTTTTTAATTCTAACGTGTAATATGTATGTTATGGTTACCAGAATTTTTTTTTTTGGTGTTGAACATTCACACTTTAAACCATGGCTGTGGTGGTCTTATGCAGTCAATTTAGACACAATTTGTTTATTGCAAAGTTCACATGACCTCACAAAGCAAAATAAACTGAATATCAGGTACCCCCAAGCTCCACATATTTAGTATTTATTTAGCATGCTTGCCTTCAATTTTGATTTACTGTAGTAGGCTCCGGAAGAACACAAGCTTTTGAATAGGGACAATTGTACATACTCCTTCCCACAATGCATTGCTCAATACGTGACTAACAGACTGGTTGGCCAGGGCATTTTCGCATGTGGGTGAAATAATGCTTTGTTTTTGAGCCATTACCGACTTTCTGAAAAATCGGTAATTGAATATTATATGTATTATATGCAGATCCAGGGCAACCGTGCATTGAGTGATCTCATGACAGGTGTAGTTAATGGATCGTGTGCATTGATGAGCAAACCGTACCTTTTTTATAGCCCTGGGTTCAGCCATACATAACTAAATAAAAACTCAGTTTGTCACATCAGGAGTCAGGCTTGAACACCAGTAGCTATAGCAGTAGAGACTCCCACCGACCAGCAGGATAGGTATACAAGCTGGTCACCCTCGTGGGTGGTATGTGCTCACCCTAGGTGAAAAGTTAAAGTACTAACCAGTATTCACTAGGGCTCCTGATGGTGGAGATGGGTTTAGCTGCGTGTTAGTCCTGGGTCCCAGTCCTCTGGTTTGCGCCAGCAGGAGATGAGCAAGCCAGAGTCCAAGAAGGTAGGGAGCAAAGAGAAGCATAGTCAGTAAGCAAGCCAAAGGTCAGTAATGTGGTTGCAGGTGGTAGGTATCAAGCAGAATGGTAGTCGAGGAACAAGCCAAGGGTCAGTAGCAAGAATACGGATGGCAGGAGTGAGAAGCAAGATATTGGCTGGAGAAAGCACAAAAATCTGGCAAACGGGAAGTGCAAAAAACATTTTCTTCAATAGGAAGTTTATGAGAGGTGCAAAGAGTTCAACGTTTTTAAGAAAAAAGGTGGAAGCCAAGATTATCCGAGGGATTGTCCATGGAGCTGTCCAGCATCCCAGGTGGCTCAGCAAGAAAAGACACTGCAGAGGTTGCAGGTTCAGACCAGGGTCCTGATACAATTATACAGTTTGTATGTTCAGCCATTTCAAATGTGTTTGCTGCTATCAGTGTAATACAGGTGTCTCCAAACTTTCTAAACGAAGGGCTAGGACTTTAGACCTTAGAGTGTCTGGCCATTGGGAGTAGAAAATGTCCCAACCTCATAGGGAGTAGACAAGGCCTCAGGCTTCGTGTTCAGTGGATGTAAAAAAAAGACACAGCGCCTGTGGTCAATAGGAGGAGGAATAGTGTTCTGTCATTTGGTATTAGTAAAAGGAATAGTGCCCCATTGTTGGTTTCAGTGAAAGGAACAGTGCCCTTTTGTTGGTTTTGGTGGGTGAAATAGTGCCCTGTTGTTGATGTCATTGAAAGGAATGGTGCCTGATTGTTGATGTCATTGGAAGGAATGGTGCCTGATTGTTGATGTCATTGGAATGAATGGTGCCTGATTGTTGATGTCATTGGAAGGAATGGTGCCTGATTGTTGATGTCATTGGAAGGAATGGTGCCTTGTATTAGTAGGAGGAATAGTGCCTCATATCAGTGGGAAGAGTAGTGCCCCAAGGGCCAGATAAAGGCAAGCAAATGCCTGCAGTTTGGAGACCATTTGTGTAATCTATAGAAATTATGGATACTGAAGTGTTGGTTTAAAGGGGTAAAAAAAAAGAAACAAATCAGCACACTGCTAAAGGTACGAGTATGTATTTCACGTTAAAGAAAACGTGTTATGAAGGAATTACGATATCACTTCTCAAAGTTACTAGGTCGTCAAGCTAACCCTGCGTCCTCTAGAGTGTCGGCCTCTATTTTTCTTTCATGACAGGTCTCCTATAAAACAGAAGTCATTCAGATACCATTATATTCTTAGTAATGTAAAAAAACAGGTTTTGTTGGTTGGTACTGAATGGTCGTTGTCTTGCCTACCAATGTGGCTTTAATTGGAACTATATTTCTTTACAGCGGTCAACCACGTTCAGTCTTTTTTTTTTCCCAGCAGTCTTAAAATCCTTATGTTATTGTCTATTGGGGAATACAATAATTGTGAAGTCTGAAATGAATGGTATGCTTCACCAACTTTGCCCGCTAGACATAAAATATAACCTTTTCCTTTCTTTTAAAATATTCCTTTTAGAAATCAATTTATTAGCTTATTATCTATTTTTCTTTTCCACTTTACATTTCCCCATAGTCGGCAGAGCTCTGTTTTATTTCTAGCCATGTTTTATTCAATGTTCTTTGTCTCACAACAATGATCTATGCTCTACCTCTTCTCCCCATTAACAAGATGAGAGGCAGCGGTGCGCAGACTCTGGCTTCTGCAGGCCAATCCATAAGAGAACTCCCGAAGATGAATGGTCAACAACTCGGCAAAGTTCATTTTCAGAAGTTCTTTGTCTTTTAGTTGTTGCCCAATATATTAATTTCTTTTCTCTATGGTCTCTATGGTCTAGCCCAAGTATTGTTGCAGAACATGATTATAACCATAATTGTTTGCATTTAGGATCTTTGTTAATAATTGGACTTATTTATGTTTTATTTCAGAGATAAAGTCTGCTGGTACTACTAGAAGGGTATTTGGATATTCTGCCCTTGGGTTTGGACGGCACATCAGAAATATCTTAATATCATACTTGGAGGATGCAGCAATCAGCTACTAAAAGCAGGGATGTCTGTGTTACATACTTGAAATGCACTACGTATTATACCAAAAATAAGGCCTTATTTAAGTGGATGAAGCTACAGTATGTGCAGTAACCCATAGCAATAACTTGGTCTATTCTTCAATGGACTGATCGATTGCTATGAATGACTGCACATCAATGTTCTGTGTGCACTATTTGTTTTTAAGTGCTGAAACGTTACATATCCAGGGTGTTTAGATGAAACATTAGGCCTTGTACCCTTCCAAGGGAAGGGTGTTAATGTGTGCTAAGAGTATATATTCTGTGTGTTATTCTGCAAAGAGACTGTCTTGCAGGACATAAAATTAAATTTAGTCACTTTAACAACCCAAAAAAAAAACAACCAAAGAAAAAATAAATGCTGCCTACTGGTGAAAAGTGCAGGCACTTAGATGTCCATGCACATACACACTGTCATTTTCAGTGCCCCTGAGCCCCTGGAATTTCTGATTGGTCAGATTCTGACACTTGCCGGTAGTGATAAGCTTGTCCACTGTCGCTCCTGCTCCACACACTTTCCTATTAGCCAGTGAGGCAGCCCTTCATATTGATGGACCAATAGGAATGTATGTGGCAGGAGGGGAGTAGGCAAGCTCTGACAGTAGACAGTAAGTGTCGGACCTTTACCTGATCAGAGCGATCTAGCATTGGGGCAGAATGGGGGCACTGAAAGCTGTGGCACCTATAGGTGTTTGCACTTTATACACGTCAGCAGGTTCTTCTACATTTTGTTAAACCAAAGGTGCTCAACCTGTGGCCCTCCAGCTGTTTGCGAAACTACAAGTCCCATGAGGCATTGCAAGCCGCTGACAGTTACACACATGACTCTCAAAGGCAGAGGAATGATGGGCATTGTAGTTCCACAACACCTGGAGAGCCACAGGTTTAGCACCTTTGTGTTAAACTGACAAGGTCAGTTTAAAGGAATCATTTATTAAAGCAAATACATGGGCTGCCATTGCTGATTTTTTTCCTTGTGTAAATGCTGTTGACTTTTTGATCCATTGGCTCGGGTATTTTTTGTGTTGCTGACTCAGCACAGGCTGGATTCACACCTATGCATTTTTAGTGCTTTTTGCAGATTTGTACTACAGAACGTGTTCCATGGGAAACCATGTTAAATGGACTGTAGTGCAAATCTGCAAAATGCAAAAAGCAGTAAAAACGCGCAGGTGTGAATCCAGCCTTATGCAGATCAGGTACTCTGAGGTCACTTGCTACATTATACTAGTTCAGGTTCAGTGACCCAGAAAGCATCAAAGCCAAATGTGCAGTATGAATGGCATTTTCAGAAATGGTATCTTTTCTCTCTATACAGCTTTCTTTTAAAGCCCAACTCCAATGCAATTGTTTTTTTTTTTTTTCATTTGTTTCCTTCCCTACTCCTTTTTACTTTAAAGGGATTAGAAAAGGGTTAGAATTACTACTGCCATTTTTTTTAATTGCATTCTGTGGGTCTACTTGTCACAGGAACAGGAAGTGCGGGGGAGTCTATGCAAGGCTACAGATAGTAATAAAAACCTGGCAGAGATACTGACTCCCCCCCCCCCCCCCCTCAATCTATACAAAACAAAGAAGAAGAAAAAAGTTGTGTCCGGACTTGGGCTTTAAAGTGTATGTCCAGCCAAAACCTTTTTTTCTTTTGATGGATAGAGGAACCCCACTTGGGTTTTAACTCCAATTAGGGGCTGCGTTCGCTTTTTCCTCCCCTTCTGTCCTGGAGCCAAGTGAAGAAAAATCTGCAGTAGGGGCACAGACAGCAATAAATAGCTGATGGGAATCTAGCCCTCCCCAGCTCTACTAAAAGGTGTTTTTTTTTTCTGTCTGTGTTCCTATTGCAGATCTTTCCTCATTACCTATCTGGTCAAACTGGACAAGAAGTCAGGGGAAATCTCTCTAACAGAGTCCCAGTTAGTAAAAAACAGACAGGGATTCTAGTCCTTCCCCATTCCTTCAAAAGCAACATTTTGGCTGGACGTTTAAGAACTGTTTGTTTATGGACCAAAAAACCAAAGTTGACTGTTGAGCCACATTCACATTCTACAGTGTGCACCCATGCAAGAGCTGTGTTTGCCCGCATGGGGATGTACATGTGTTCCATGCATCCCTGTGCAGGCAGTCCCCTTCCTATGATTTGGGGTGCACAGACACAGCCACTGCTCTCAATTTGACAGCCATGTGGGTGCATGGGCCCGAACACAGGCAGTGTGGGGTAGATTAGGGCTCCATTCACATATGATGCGGCTCACAACATTGGGGTCTGGTGCGCCCATTCGGGTGCAAATCAGTTTAGAATTTTTGCCTGAATTTGCACCTGAATGAGACCAGAAGATGCACAGGACCCCTTTTCAATGCGGACCAGGACCGCCCCGGAGGTGTTTGTTTGATCCAGCTCCATTGAGGGCCAGTCACACTCTCCTATCGTGCGGATTGGATGCCGTGAAACCCACATCCAGGGCTGGTGCAAGGATTTCTGACACCCTAGGCAAAACCTCATTTTGCCGCCCCCACTGGCTCCACTCCTGACTCCATCCCCTTTGCCTTGTCCATGTGACAGGAGGCGCCGCTATACAGGAAGCATTGGATCTTCTTCCGCTAGCGCTGCACCTCTAATTACACTACCGGTCGGACAGAGCAGCTGTTTGAGACTGAGTTACATGCTGAAGCTTGCAGAGCATGCAGACATGGAGGGAAACCTGCCAAGTTTGCCTAATGGTAGCACCGACCCTGCCCACATCCAATTTGCATATGTGTGAGCGAATTGGGCCGGGTTATGCTGTGCTGCAGCCACAGCATATGTGAATGAAGCCTTACTGAAGGCAAACAGACTCTCAGCCTCAAGTGCAGTTGCTCCAGAGCTTAGTAAATGATGCAAATCTTCAAAGAATAACCAATCACATGCAAGACAAATAAAAAAAAATGCATTTTTGCTAGCACACGACTGAATAATGGAAGTCAGCAGAGCTTCCCCTCATTTACTAACTAGCTCTGGAGAAACTGCACTTGTAAAGTGCACAGTCTATTTGCCTTTAGTAAATCAAGCCTTGTGTGTTCAGGTTGTGCAAACACAACCACACAGCTGTGAAATTGGGAGTAGCAGCTATGTCCCAATCGAAGAGAATGGGACTGTCTGCACAGTGATGCACAGAACACCTGTCCATCCCCATGTGTGTAGACACGGCTTTCACAGCCACTGTAGTACACACATGTGAATAAGGCTTTAAGCACAGTTCACATGGTGCATTATTTTGATGTTTTAATATTATATTTGTGGGATTTTTGATGCAGCTTCCAGCAAGTTCATCTTTCATAGGGATGAATGTAAATGCATGTATGATGCAATATATGCCACAACAAATGAAAAAAAATTGCAAAGGTGTAAATAGACCCTTTGCAAAAACGTACTTAAAATAAGATTATATGTGCAAATGAAGCTTTACTGAACAAATCGGAAAATCTCTAAAAATGGGTCAAGAAACTTTAAAACAAGGAAGAATAGAGATGTGTGCAGTGTCATAGCAGGAATGTAAAGATACCGTATTTATCGGCGTATAACACGCGCTGCCGTATAACACACACCCCAAGTTTAAGGAAAAAACTTACATTTAATTGACCATCAATGCAGCCTTATCAGTGTCCATCTGCAGCCTTGAAGGCAAACAGACTCTGCAAAGCCTTGTCATGCAGCCTTGTCAGTGTCATTTTCGGCTTTGGCATTTAAAAATGGCGCCACTGAGATGCAGAGCCGGATGTCCTGTGTATCTCGGCGGTGATCGGTAGCTCTTGGCCATTCTCAGTGGCTCTCAGCCGTTCTTGGCCTCTTTCGGCCTTTCTCGGCAGCTTTTGGCCACTGAGAATGGGTGAAAGCCACCGAGAGCGGCCGAAAAGGTGCCCAGAGGCTCACATTCGGTGGTGGATTGGCGTATAACACGCACCCATGATTTTTCCCTGATTTTAAGGGGAAAAAATGCGTGTTATACGCCGATAAATACGGTATTGCACAAGTGCCTTGTTAAAAAGCAAATAGATACCCTGTCATGGAAGAAACACAGGGGCTACAATCGCTTACTTGCTTCAGGAAATGCTAGTTCCCCAGTTGTCATATTCATCCTCTGGCTGCAGCTTTTTCTGGTCACGCCATCTATAAAAGCGTATGAGGCTAAAGAGGTTTGATTTCACTCGCAGAATACTTGTTTGGCGCAAATTACTTAGACAGCCAGGCAACTAGCATTTTTAAAAGAACAGCAATTTTTTATTTAACTATTCTAATGAAAAGCTGTATACAGTCATAAGGGGTTATTTACTAAAACTGGAGAGTGCAAAATCTGGTGCAGCTGTGTATGGTAGCCAATCCGCTTCCAGGTTTTATTGTCAGAGCCTAATGGAACAAGCTGAACAAGTGAGAAGCTGATTGGTTACCATGCCCAGCTGCACCAGATTTTGCACTCTCCAGTTTTTAGTAAATCAACCCCATGGCAGAATTTGTAACTTCAGAAGAGAGGACTGTCCTGCACCTTGTATGGTCTCCCTGTCACTTGTGTGTCTGCAGCGCACTCCCTCCTGATCTGCCGACTTACCTTTCGTGTTCCCTGCATGAATTTCTATGTACCGTCAGCAGGACAGACAGAAATAAGGAGGCATGTTCAGTATGCCCCATAGGAAGCCTTACCAGTCCATTGACAGTGTTTTTTTGTTTTGTTTTTTGTCTTTTTTTTGTTGTCTTTTACAAGTGCTTTGCTTTTTTAAAATTGTATGTTAAAAGCCTATGAGCTTTTCTGTTGGGTGTCACGTTGAACATTTAAGTTGTCTGACGGTTTTGTCTGGAATATTTTAATTACTGTAGATGACATTAACGGGTTTGATATCATTTTAATTCAGGGCATTGCACTCCTTTTTGTGTATTGGAATAATTTAATCCAAATTATTGTATATGACTTTGGGTGTTTTGTATACTCACCTTTTGATGTTTTCATGCCAGATTTGTGTTTGCTGTGTTACACAATATGTTCCATTTTCTTAATACAACTAGTTTTTACCAAAAGTAGTAGGTTTGTGTGTAAAATTTAATTTTTAAATACCAAATAACCTGACCACTATCAGCTAATCGATCAAATCAACAGAAACCAATCAAATGATCTCTTTCTATTGGAATAAAAGCAAATTCCTGATTGATTGGCTGCTATTGGTCACTGTACTTTTTACATATCATTGCACTGCCTTCCATTTTATGTATTATGCAACTTAGAAAAACAGTATTGGGGATTGATGATGGAATATATAAAAGGAACTATAGCAACCAGTGAAATGACTTTACAAAGACTGCCATTAAATACCAAATACCAGAAAGATACAAGCTTTAAGCTGTAATAACTTGATTACCGCACGGATGAATTTGCATTGACGTGCTTTGTTATTCCTTTTAAAAGGCATTGCAATGCACATAAAATCCTGCACTATAGTGCACCACAACACACAGATGTAAATACTAAAGTCCCGATTCACACTGGTCCGATGTGGGAAACCCTGCAATTCAGTGCCGGTTCCTGCATCGCACCCGAATCGCACACTGGTTGACATTGACATCTGTGAACAGCTGGGGTTGTCAATGTAAAGTTAATGACACCCCCAGATTGCAGTGCGAACTGTGAAATGGTGCAGGCATCAGATCGCATTGATGTGAACATGGCTGAATTTGAATTTGCATTTGTACAGACCTTGCATGTGATCTGCACAGCAATGCGGTGCAAATCACATGCAATGTAAATCGCATGTGATGTCTGTGAGCTCACAAGTATGAACCCAGCCTTAAAAAGGGGAAATGTATCAGAACTGGAGCAGACTGAATCTGGAACAGCTGTGCATGGCAACCATTCAACTGCTAGCTGCAGCTTTTTCAGTTTGGCTTTGAAAATGAAAGAAGCTGATTGGCTGCTATGCGGACCTGTTTCAGATTCTGTCTGCTCCAGTTTTGTTAAATTTCCCCCAAACTATTCACATCTACGTTGTAGTGCAGGTGACTTTTCATGCACTGGGATGCATTGATAACCCATTCAAAATGAACAGGCTGCCTCAATGCATGTAATTGCGCTCGTTAACACAGGAGTGTCAATACACCTTAATAACTTGAAATGGCCCTTAACGCGAGATTGGAACTGGAATCTAAACATATTTGCAGTAAATTGTCAAGCGTTAACATAAGAGATGTGTATCGCTAATTTTTGCACATTTTATTGTACTGATATTTACAGCTGTTAATCACTAGGCAATTGTACACGGCACATGTTCGGATTTTCAGACGGGAAATGTTCGATGGGAGCTTGTTGACGGACATTTTTTGTTGGAATTTCCAACAAACAAAATTTGAGATCTTGATCTCAAATTTTCTGACAACAAAATCCGTAAATTCCGACTGTGTGTACACAATTCCGATGCACAAAGTTCCACGCATGCTCGGAATCAAGCAGAACAGCCACACTATTTTTCTCGGCTCGTCATATGTGTTGTACATCACTGCATTCTTGGGGATCGGAATTTCCGACAAGATTTGTGTGACTGTGTGTATGCAAGACAAGTTTTGAGCCAACATCCGTCGGGGGAAAAAAAAACATGGCTTTTGTTGTCGGAATGTGCGATCGCGTGTATGCGGCATAAGACCTGAGGGGGAGAAGAGGGGCCCTTTCACACTGATCAGTTTTTCTTCTGTTGTTGCCTTAGTAAAAGCAGAACAAAAATGCATGACCATTAAATCCTATGGAACAACTATGGAACACACCAATCAGTTGCGGATCAGTTGCATTTTTAAAGGTCCTGCATGCTGCATTTTTGGTGCATGTTTGGTGCGGTAAAAAAAAAAAAACACACCAAAAACGTACCTCCCTATTGAAATGAATAGAAAACGGGGCAAAACGCATACAAAAATGCACCCATGGTTTTGTTTTTAATGTGTTTTTTTGAGTCGCATGTTCTTCCTTCTTTTTTTTTTTTTTTTTTTTTTTTTTTTTACAGGTGCAAAATGCACTGGAAACTAGTGTTGCACCAACACCAGTGTCTGTGCTGATACTAAGCATTTGCACGAGTACTTACACTTGTGCAAATGCTCCGATACTTAAACCCCATACCTTTTTAGTGCGGTGTGATTCAAACGCATACAAAATTAATAGGCTTAAATCGCACTGCAAAGAATCACATGTGAATTTAAACAGAAATGCGCTGTGATTCCTGTCTGAATCATGTGCGTTTTCCCCCACTGATCCTGTGTGAACGCAGGCTTGTCATAGTGACCTCAGCCTGGGTGCACACAGGAGTGGTGTAGGAAACTGCATATGATTTGGACAAGAATCGCACCAAATTACTGTTCAAATCACATGCAATTCTTTGCAATGTGATTTGAGCTCATTCATTTACTATGGGCTCAAATCGCACCACAATAGGTACTGGCAAGTACTAAAAATAATGGTACTCGCACTGGTATCGGTGCATTGCTACTGGAAACGCATATGCATTTTTACCGCATTTTTGCAAAGGAGCAGTGTGAAAGCAGCTATTCTCTAGCGTTAAAATTTAAGCTATTTTTCAGATCAGATCACTAGTTAAAATTATATATTCAGCCTGTCATGCCCTGCAAGAAAAGGAACTACTGTTTACGCGCTCTGTTCAGTAAACATTCTGATCTCCCTGAGGCTGACACAGACACCAGTCAAGTGTTAACGTTCATTCTTACCATGTTCTAAAATGACAAGCAAAAAAGAGACCTGATGCCACGGTGGCATCAGAAAGCTGTTCACTCATCCAAATCTCCGCTCCAGTGGCAAACGGCGCCTCCCCATGATCCAGCGGTGGACCATTCCTGACGTCTTTGTGTCCAGAGCAAGTCTATTGTCATGATGACATCAGGAACAGTCCACTGTACAAGACCGCTAGACCATGGGTGGCAGGAGCCTCCGGGACCAGTCTTGGGAGGATCAGAGGATTGGATAAAGTCACCTTTTTACAAAAAATATAAATGCACTTTTTTTTGCAGCTAAAAAAATGTGCATTTATTATTTTTTGTTGTAGGAGCCTGTAAAGCATTAGGAGATTGATAATGCCAGGCAGGACTCCTGCAGACCTGTCAGTTTATTGCCCTGTACAACACGGTTGGACATTCCGATGGCAAAATCCGTCTGATTTATTTATTTATTTTTCAGATGGATTTTGGCCCAAACTTGTCTTGCATACACACGGTCGCACAAAGTTGTCGGAAAAGCAAATCGTTCAGAACACGGTGACGTACAACACATATGACGGCACTATAAAGAAGGCAGTAGCCAATAGCTTGTGTCTCATAATTTATTCTGAGCGTGCGTGCCACTTTGTCCGTCGAAATTGTCTACACACGATCGGAATTTAACCAATCGGATTTTGTTGTCGGAAAATTTTAGATCCAGCTGTCAAACTTTGTGTGTCGGAAATTCCAACGGAAAAGGTCAGATGGAGCCCACACACGATCGGATTTTCCGACAACAAGATCCGATTGCACATTTTCTGTTGGAAAGTCTGACCGCGTGTAGAGGGCATACTGTTTGCTCATACCTCATTCAGGAAGAATCGGTGAACTACCACAGCACTCACAGCACTGTGGTAGTTCATTGAGAACTACAAGCTGACAGCAGCTAGTGATATATTTTTTACGTTTTGACAGCTTGCGGGTGAAAAAGAACCCTGCTAGCTGTCAGAGCAGGGGATCGGGGCGAGGAGAGGGGCTGGTCCTTTCATTACATACCACCCTTAATATGGCTGTAACATATTACGAAAGGTGAACGTATCCTTTAATCCAATTGGTTTATCAATTACAATTCATCTCTGCACATAGGTGTATTTGCTCATTACAAGGATAGTCTGTGTCTATAATGTTGTAGTGCAGTACAGGTTGTACCCTTTACTGTAATTCATCCCAGCACATGTCTACCAGTCAAGTCTGACTGGCTGAAAACAATGCAGTCTGTGTACGACTGTTTATCTCAGCAGTTGTAGTTGTTGACCGGGATATTGGCAGATAATAAACTACAGATAGACAGTAGAGGGAAATATACACCTCTGTATGCACAACACAGTTAAGCAAAAACCTAAAACCAATTAATGTCACTCAAATTTTTTTTTAACCACTTGCCAACCAGCCGCTGTCATTATACTGCAGCAGGTTGGCACGATCCCACGAGCTGTCATAGCTGTACGTCGGTTCCTTTAAGCAGGATAGCAGGCGTGCGTGCGCCTGCCCGCTGCACTGCAGGGTAGCCGATGGTGGCAGGCACGAGAGGCAGAACAGGAACGTGTGTAAACACACAAATCCCTTTTCTGTTAGGAGAGGCTGATCGTGAGTTCCTAATAGCTAGCAATCATGATCTGTCATTTCCTATAGTCAGTCCCCTCCCCCTACAGTTAGAACACACACTAGGAAACACAGTTAACCCCTTGATCGCCTCCAAGTGTTAACCCCTTACCTGCCAGTGACATTTACACAGTAATCAGTGCATATTTATAGCACTGATCGCTGTATAATTGTAGATCGTCCCAAAAATGTGTCAAAAGTGTCCGATGTGTCTGCCATAATGTCTCAGTACCGATAAAAATCGCAGATCGCCGCCATTACTAGTAAAATAAAATATTAAAAATGTCATAAATCTATCCCCTATTTTATAGATGCTATAACTTTTGCACAAACCAATCAATATACGCTTATTGCGATTTTTATTACCAGAAATATGTAGAAGAATACGTATCTGCCTAAAGTGAGGAAAAAATTAGCTTTTCTTAAAAAAAAATTAAAAAAAATAAATTGGGGATATTTATTATAGCAAAAAGTACAAAATATATATATTTTTTTTTTTCAAAATTGTCGCTCCTTTTTTTTTTTTTTTTGTTTATAGCGCAAAAAAAAAACGCAGAGATCATCAAATGCCACCAAAAGAAAGCTCTATTTGTGGGAAAATAAGGAAGTCAACTTTGGGTACAGCGTCACATGACCGCGCAATTGTCAGTTAAAGCAACGCAGTGACGAATCGCAAAAAATGGCCTTGTCATTGAGCAGCCAAATCTTCCGGGGCTGAAGTGGTTAAAGGACCACTATAGCAATAAATATTGTATTCTACTAATGGTTAGTGATATCAGTAATTATTGTAGTCAGTATTTTAATTTTTTTTCACATGCCTTTTTATATTTTTCTCCATTTACCTGCAGACTAAGCCGTCCAGCAAAATTGACAGTTACAAGGGTTTGGGACAAACCACCGCCGAGGGTGCCTATGGTCACCTTTTTATTTCCGCCGAAAAAGTATTTTTATAACTGCTTAAATTTTTTTATCTTGAGTCAGGCTTTCATTTGTTTCTCGCCTACATAAGTCCTTATCAAGGTACTTACCGCTCCAGGTGGTATCGCTTGTGATCACACCGTCCAAGTATGTAGGAGATGAAGGGTGCCGGCTCAGCTAAGTCAAATGGCAGAAAATTGGAAAAAAGACGGCCGCACTCCAAAATAATGCCTTTTATTGAATAAAGCTTGATCGATACATCAATCAGAGACACAGGTCCAGATGATATAACGTTTTGCACCGTTAATGCCGCTTAATCATAGGTATGACAGCTATGATTAAGCGTCATTAACTGTGCGAAACGCATCATATCATCTGGACCTGTGTCTCTGATTGATGTATCGATCAAGCTTTATTCAATAAAGGCATTATTTTGGAGTGCGGCTGTCCTTTTTCCATTTTTCTGCCATCATACATAAAGTCCACCCGAGACTCCCCTTTCCACAGGGTGACAACGCTACTGTGAGATTTCACTGAAGAATGGTTAGCGTTGTCACCCTGTTAAAGCAAGTGTAAAATAACAGATCTGCTGGCAGGATCAACAAGTAATAAAAATATGTTACAGGGGACTAAGAAAAGCAAACACTGTTAGTGGTCAGACATAATCATACATGTATATTTTTATTTTGCCATCAGTTACACATTAAAGAAAATAGGGCAATAATAATAATAAGAGGTCACAAAGTAACTTATTTTCACTTCTGAAAATCCCCTGACATTTAAAGAGACTTTAACTCCTTAGGACAAAGTGAGTTTCATACTAGTCCATCCTCCGCCCACTTATACTGACCTCCTTTGCTGTACTCCCCTGTTGCTGTTGGAGCCATTTCATCTACATGGAAATAATGTGGCGGAGCATGTGACCTCCTCCGGGCATCTGCTGCTCAGGTCTGTGCAGCCAATCACCAGCCCCAACACCTGATCAGTTGGAATGAGTCTTACTAGAATTGAAGTGCCACACCATGATCTTAAAGTTAAAACATAAGACTCTTCTTAGTGTTTAAAATTGCATAATCCAATGCATTTCAGGGGCTGAGCCTTGCACATCAGGGCTTGTAAAAGGGCAACACAGTATATTGACTTTAGAGTAGTGGATGAGTTTTTTGATATAGCGTTTGTATTATCCATTGACACAAAGCTTGTCCCTTCTTACAAGCCCAAGGCTGAGCTCCCAAAATGCGTTAAACTGTGTGTATGTGTGTATATATATATATATATATATATATATATATATATATATATATATATATATATAAGGGCTGGGAAAATTAAAAATTAATTCCTGGATTAATCGATAAATTTTTTTGATCGATCAAAACTCTTTTGATCAGTACTCACCTCTCCACCGGCGTCCAGGTCTTCAGGGAGTATCCGTTGGAGATCGACGTCACCGTCCACCCCTTTCCCCATGTGCCTCCATCTGCTAATGAAGGGAAGGGGGGAGGAGTCCAGTGACGTCTGTGTCCGTGATGTCACTGGACAGTGATGGTAAATACGGATGTGGTTGACTGGGATCATTCAGTGAGCTAAGTGCAGGCAAATTTGATAACCCTCCGTTATTAACAGTGTTGTAAAAAAAAAAACAGCAAAATGTAAACACTCTGGTATATCTGCGTGACTGGCTAAAGTGATACCTACTTGCCTGCTATAAAGTGACTGACACTCAATATACTAGACAAGTTTTATAATTAAAGTTAAAACTAACTTTCTACGTTTTTCTTAAAGTTTAATAAAAAATAAAAAAAATTACTTATGTCAGTGCTACAGTTTGAATTTAAAACCATATTTGTGTGAACTGTGAAGTTAAGTCATGGATTGTGGAAACAAACTAGTGTCGGGTGATTGTATATAGTGTATACCACATTTACCACTGACTAATGCAGAGTTGCAATGCAAGGAGATCAGCTAAAAGTAGTTGGATCTGTATGTGCCTTATAATTAATCGAAATTAATCGATTAAAAAAAAAATCGATTAATCGAACGCAAACATTTGAATCAGTAACAGCCCTAATAAATATACACAGTTTATGTACAGTTTTTCCATTGGAATCTGGATTTTAAGATCGCAGTGAGGTGTAACCATTTGATGTGCAGAGGTCAGCAGCTCAGTCTCTATACACCATAGGCTCCCATTATAAGGTGGTAGAAATTAAATTTCCAGGGACCCAGCAGAGGTTATTTACTAAAACTGAAGTGTGCTGATTGGTTACCATGCACAGTTGCACCAGTTTTAGTAAATCCCCCCCCCCCCCCGTCATCTATTATTTCTCCTAAGCACCTGACAAGTTTACGTCATCAACTCAGTGTAAGCTCTGACACGGAGCTTACACAGGGTTTGACTCCGAAGGAAAGGGAGAAGGGAAAAAGTGGGTCATTGGGGTGGGCTTGTAGGAGATTGTCACGTTGACTTTAATACAGTGACAACCAGGGGTGGACTGACAACTTTCTCTGGGGCCACAAGTTTCAAGTTTCTGGGGCCACACAGTATATATACACACACACACACACACACACACACACACACACTCACTGTATACAATCACACAGTATACACATACATGTATACACAGACATGTTTCTATTGGCTGAGAAGGTACTGGAGAGGTGGGGAAGTTATAATCTCAGGATTTTTAGACCAAAAGGATGTCGGTAAGAGACATTTCAGAAACAGATGTAAAAATAAACACAGATTTTTACATACTGTCCCTGGTTTTACTGAGGCCGGCAACCCTGATGGGGCCCTAGTGGCTCGGGACCCTCGGGCAGTGCCCGAGTGGCCCAATGGTCAGTCCGCCCCTGGCGACAACGTCTCTTCAAGGAAAATCATTAAATATTGTTGGCCGAGCCCAAGCTATGTCATCAGAATACTGGAAGGATGTTTTCTGTATCCTATGGAATGGGTCCTGTGTAGCAACATCTGCAGGTTTGCTATAACTTTGCACTGGATTATCTGGATCTATAGATGAACTCAGTGTAGCACCTCAGGGTCTCAGAAATAAAAATGTCAACTTGAAGATGTACACTGCTAACCAAACCAAAAAATACATAATACACCAATTTATTAGAGTATTGTAAAAGTTCCTGCAGAACTTGTAAAATGCAATATAACATTTAATATAACATATCATTTATGAGCAGAGCTAAGAACGCAGTCTGCCGGAGAGGGGAAGTTAGCAGTCATTTCCTGCAGTGTTTTTATAAGCCAAAGCCTTCTCAGATGAGAAATGTCCATTTCATATGTCTGTAAATTGCTGTGTATTGATTTTTCATGAAATGCAGTTATACCCAACGTCCTGTAAAGTGGTTCATGTATCTTTTTTTATATATTAAACCTTTTGCCTGTTAGTGTCTGTGTGTTGTATTGCTTTGCTTTTCAGTCAAGTGTTAAATATCAATTTATATTTAAATTAGGATAATTGTCTGCTTTAGCCCTGGTTCGCATTGATGCAATTTGGCATGTGATTTGACATGTCAAATCGCATGCCAAACTGTCGGCAATTGCCGACAACGGCAGCATCCGCAAATGTGGCGTCGCACAGATTCCTAAAAGTAGTTTCTGGTACTACTTTTGGCGATTTGGGGGTTTGATTTCCATTCACATTTGTGAAGAAACCTGCACAGATGTCTCTGACATCGCCCCCGAAGTCGGGACTGATATGCGGGAATGAAATTGTGCGAGTTCCCTTGACGGCTCCCGCAGTCAGTGTGAACCAGGGCTCAATCTGATTACATCAGCTTCACTTCCCGATTCCCTACTGCGCAAGTCGCGCTGCGCAATAAGGACGATCCCTGCTGTCTCTGGGATCCGCGTGTTTCCCAGCAGACAGCGGGGGCCCCCACAGGAAGTGGTGTAAATACCCGCAGGTACAGGTATCTGCACCCCTTCCCCCCCTGAAAGGTGCCAATTGTGGCACCGGAGGGGGGGGTTCCGATAAACGGAAGTTCCACTTTAGGGTGGAACTCCGCTTTAAGCCGCTTCCTATGGGGGCGCACTTGTGAGCTCTCTCTTGAGCTGGGCTGTGACTACAGATCCGGCCACGTTCTCAGCACACAAGATTTGACTGACAGCGAAAGGAGCCAATGGCTCCCACTGCTGCCTCTGTTCTGTGAATGCAAAGAGAGAGCCGCTAGAGACGGGTACATCGCTGGATGGAGTGAGGATGCAGGTAAGCCTAAGGGGGGTGAGGGAGCGATGCCAATACTGGGACTTTTTTTACCTTAATACAGGGAATGCATTAAAGTAGAAAATGTCCTGGCTTTAGAACCACATAAAGGGGTTGTAAAGTTAAAAAAAAAAATGTTGGCAATATCTGATCTATATACTATATAGATCATGGATCTAGCTGTTATTTCTGCCGAAATTTTTGTGTTATCAGCACTTCCTCCTTTCCTCTCTGTATGTCCTCAATTTCCAGGTTTTTGAGTGTGCTCCCTGCAGCAATGTCGCGGTTTCAAAGGAACTACAATTCCCTTGATGCTTAGTGGCATCACGCATGCGCAGTGTCGCTTTTTCGCTGTGTGACGCCAAACCTGAGCCACACTTCCACTTCAGCAATAAAGGTGGGGCTGTGCTGAGATGGTCATTCAGATTACAATAGCAAGGCACAGGAGGTGGAGCTACAGCGTCTTACAGCCCGCGGCTCCCCTGCCTCCCGTGTCTGTGAACGCACACAGCATCTCCCTGCAGCGATGTAGTCCCAAGGGAGAGGGCGAGCACGCTGACTAACCCCCAGCCAGAATGGCTCGGATGATGGGGGCAAGCTTCTAGAGGAGGAACAGGAAGTTGAAAATTCACACACAGGAAAAAAGCATTTACAACGGAAAACAAAGGAAAAGGTAAGTGAACCAACAGTACACTACTTTAAAGGAAAATATTTAGAAAATAAAAAACAAACCTTTACAACCCCCTTTAAACTCTGGAAGCTGTGCACAAAAAAAGAACTAGTCCCTAGTATTGCTTGTGATCTTAATGCAGCTGATCTTTCCCCATTACTGACTTGCCTTGTTCTGCACTGTGTCTCTGTCTGAAGGCAGACATCTTGGTAGAGGAAAGGGATTTGCTTCCTTATATCAGCCTCCAGAAGAGAGAACAGTATGCAGAACAGCAGTGAAATCACCAAATCTAAAAATAGTCTTCAGAGGAAGCAGTGCTTTACATCTCACACTGCAGATATACCACTTTAAAGCTGTTGGCACAGGGATGCCCAGGCACACTCACATGCTAGGAAGTTTAACAAGGGGCCCCCTGCCTGCAGACCCCCACAACCACTGGCCAGGGTAGTGGGGAAAAGGCCCCAAAGCACTCCCCCCCCATGTTGAGGAGGGCATGTGGCCTTGTATGGTCCAGGAGTGGGGGGGGGTGCTTACCCCCCCCCCTTTCCTGGCCTGCAAGGTTGCATGCTCGGATAAGGATTTAGTATGGATTTTTGGTGGGGTCCCATGCCATTTTTATTTTTGGCCTGGGGGTTCCCCTTAAAATCTATACCTGACCCAAGGTCTATTTGTATTAACTTTTTTTTTTATTACTGGACATGGCTTTTTTTTTTTTTTTACATTGACTCATCCGTTATTAAAGATGCGGCACCAGATTCCCAGCTCCCATGTCGTCACTCCCGCCCATGTGCACAGGAGCTTTCTTCCTGGCAAAGTCTGGCATCTGCCGGACTTTCAGAGGAGAATACCCTGTGCGCATGCGCTGCTGAAGTCAGCGGCTCATTGCGAGGTTTGTACGGTTTAGGAGATATTCTTTTTACCTTCAGGTAAGTGTTATTATAGGCTTACCTGTAGGTTAAAGTAAAAAATTTGACTATACGACTGCTTTAATCTTTCTAATGTACATGAAGCCTTAGGCTGGGTTCATGCTATTGTGAATTGGATGCGGAATATTTCCTGCATCCAATTCGCATTTAGGAGATTGTGACCGGCTCTCTATGGAGCCAGTTCACATATCCCCGGAGCAAATTGCACAGAAGTCCTGTGCGTCTTCTGGTCCATTTCAGCTATGAATTCAGATGAAAATTCAGACTGACATTATACCTAAAACGGTGAATGGAGACGCACCGGACTCTGTGCTGAAGTGTAAATCAGCCTTAAACTGATATACAACCTCTTGTTACATTCCCAATCAGGGAAGAGGTTGTTGAAGTCTGGCTGTCATGTGTAAAGCTTTTCTCACCTGATACAGGAAGTTTTCAAATTAAAGGGTAAGTCCACCCAAGAGTTATATTTTAGGGATAGGTAGACCTAATTGCCAGAGGCTGCTCCTGGCTTGCATTCTCCCTCAGCAAGATCTTTACTGCAATATTTCCTGAGTGTGGATTTGGAATGTTCAACAGTTCCTTGTGTGCTTCAGCACCTCTTGTATTTATACTATAAAAAGGTCAAATCCAACAGGGAGGGTGAGAATCGCACACGACCGGACTTTCCGGTAGAAAAGGTCTGACGGTCTTCCTGACGGACTTTTGACTGAGTTACGACAGACTTCCGAATTAACCAACTTGCCCACACATGAACGGACTAAGTCCGTTCGTTTTGAACGTGATGACGTATGAAGGGACTAGAAAAGGAAGTTCAATAGCCAGTAGCCAATAGCTGCCCTTGCGTTGTATTTGGTCCAACGGACCAGCATACAGACGAATGGTTTTCCTGATAGGAATTGAGTCAGTCGGACAGATTTGAAACATGTTCTATTTCTAGGTCCGTCTGAATTTTTTTTAGAGAAAAACGATCAGACTATCTGACGGAATGATTCCGTCGGACCTATTCTGACGGAAAGTCCGGTTGTGTGTATGCGGCATTAGGCTTCATGTAGACTAGCAATGTACACATAGGCTTTTAGCTGCGTTTAGGAGCTGCCGCAGTTAGGTGAGCTTCAACCTCCCTCTACTGGACTCTGTAAAATCCTGACTGGGATACAAACATTTGTGTGCGAAAACGCAAAACCACAACGTGATTTTGCTGCATTTTTCCATGGCTGTGGTAAATGTAGGCAGGGTGTACGTGAAGCATAAAGCAGGTGTAAAGACTTAAAGTCATACTAAACACACACTGTTTTTATTCACATTAACCATTCACTTTCTGTATGTGGATGATGGCACTGTAATTATTTTAATTAAAAAAATAAATCAATATACAGCTGTCACATGACCCAGCTCTTTCCCAGCCTATCTGCAGGGAAGCAGTGTCAGGAGGAGCTTTTAGTCCTCTGCTGCTGGTCACATGTTCAAAAAAAAAGCCTTTGGCATACAGAGTCAAAATAAATAATAATAAACTATTTTAAATCGTCATACAAATATATATTAGAAATTACATTTTTATTATTTTTGATAATAGCATGGTGTGGACGGATGTCACAGGCTGTGTCACGCCCCTCCAGCCTGTGTCTTAGAATAGGAGGGAGGTGAAGCCCCCAACAATCAAGATGTAATATGCCACCCTCACTGTTTTAGCTGGGTAGTGGGCATGGAGGAGGAGGGAGGGAGTGAGCTGTAATTTATCACTATGTGTACGCCCACATGTGTGACAGATGTGATAGGGAAGAAATGCTCAGCATAGAAACTTGCTAAAGAAATGAGCATGTGCAGAAGCTGCCAACACTGCTCTGCAAAATCCCCAACTGCAGTGTGGACATGGACAGGAGGGAGGGAGGGATAGAGAACAGCTGGATCAACCAAGTTTTTTTGCAGAATACATAAAACAAATCTCAGTGACTGAGTGGGGTATGAACAACATGTAATACACCATTTTCTGATAGTTTTTATTGATGTGGGTTTAATGACAATTTAGGCAGCCCATACAGTAGATGATTCGATTTTGGAAGGAAAGAAAATCACTTGTATCCCCCATCAACACAGTCAGTGTTGGTACAGGAATGCCTCCTGCAGCACTCTTGCTTTCCCTGGCCAGCAGAACACAATGATTACTTGCATAATTGCGTGAATTTTTTTTTTACAGACTGGTGTACCCAAGTTAATTGATGGATGGATGGATTGATGGAGCCTGTCCATAGATGGATCGAATATTTTCAGGTCCCAACTGAACCAGTCAAATTTCAATCCATGTATGGCTGACTTTAGAAACTCAAGCACAATGATAAGAGTTCCTGAGAGAGAACAGAACCCGTCAGGTTACTGGACTCCCCAGTATCTACCACAAACTGGAATAATCAATCAAATATTAATTTAGGGTGCGCTGACGCTTTAAAATATGTATAAGAAGATATCACACATTCTGTTCCTAAAAGCTGGAGTCAGAAGCAGAGGGCACCCCAGGGTCCATAACAAGCATGAACTTTTATGTGATCAGAGATATAGTGTTTCTATGTAAAAAAAATTATATGCATATTTCTATATAAATTCCAATATATTTATTTCTATATCAAGTACACTGTATATTTCTATTTAAATATTTATTCCTGTATACATTTCTATATAAATATTCATTATCATACATACCTGCTGTCTTACATTTCTGCCAACACTAGAGGGCGAACACAGCATAGCAAATAGTCACCAAAAATGGGATTGCCGGTGTTTCGTCAGATTAGGCGTCCCGTTTCGTCTCTGCCATCTTGCTACACCCCGCACTCCTCCATAGTAAGGATACATTGAGAAGGGGGAAAGCGGACATCTTGTTACACCCACCTGAGTTTTGCATTTTACACTTATTTTTAAAAGTAAACTGAGGTTATATAGTGAAATACAGTACTTAGAACGCCGTATGAATGTTTAGATGTTGAATTTTAAAAGCAGCGAACGTCTGTTAGATTAGCAAACCTATGAGATCAGCAGGCTGGCCGCTGCTTTTAAAATTTAACATCTAACCAGTCAGATGGAGTTTTAAGTCCTGTATTTCACTATATACCATCAGTTTACTGTTAAAAATAAGTGTAAAATGCAAAACTCCGGTGGGTGTAACAAGATGTCCGCTTTCCCCCTTCTCAGGGTATCCTTACTATGGAGGAGCGCAGGGTGTAGCAAGATGGCGGTGAAGAAAAAGTCACTTCCGTTACACATTCTGGTGGGTTGCCTAATCTGACGAAACACCGCCCATCAGACCAATAACAAATCGCTGGGTTTTAAATAACCACATACAACAAATTTTGACAAAAAAAACTTTAATAAACAATATATTTCAAACAGCTTACAAAATGGCAAAATATAAGTGGTTTTTAAAATAACTTTGGTCATATAAAGTAATCTATCACTTGATGTATCTACAAATACAGAATGTCTTGTATACTTTATCCATCTATTTACAGTGATCTGTGGTATTCAAAGAACCTGATTGATTATATACAGCCAGATAATTACCTAAAAAACTATTTTACCTAGAAACATTATGATATCCGCTCCCACATCCCCTTCCCCGGTACCCACTGGGTAAAACCATTGGCAGTTTGATATGAAATCAGGCACAGAGAATTTTTCTGTATTCTCTAAAGGTGATCATATATGGATCGAAATTTATCTAGTTCAGCAAGGACTGAGCAAATTTCGATATATATATATATATGATGGGCAGGCTGGTTATACAAAAGTCGATAAGCTTCTGTACAACCAGCTTGTTGGGTTTTTCCTGAATGATCAGAGCCGCAGGCTATAGCCGGCAACACTGATCAGTGTGTTCTGACTGCAGGGAAGGCTCCAGGTGACCAATGGTGGGGCATTGTTTACTCAAACTGGCCACAGGCCAGCCCCCCATCCCAACTCAGGACGACAGGAAGCTGGCCCTTTGAAAAGTTTAGAAACCCCTGCCCTAGACAAGACAAGAACTTTACCCGTGCAGCACAGGCCAGAGTTGGGCTTTAAAGTATATTGAAAGCCAAAACTGGGGAACTGGTTTAAACTCCTGTTCATTTTTCTCGTCATCTGCCTTTGGTGCACCAAAATCACAACCAGCGTTGTCACCCCTGCTTGATTTCGCCCCTGTTGGACTACACAACACCCCCCACCTTATGGTATGGAGATTAGGAAGGGGTGTTCTGTAGTGCAGTCCTATTTTGGAGATTTCTATTCATGTTTTGTTTGTTTTGTCCTGAAGATATGACGGGGATCTCTTCAGTGAGGGAACTCCCTTCCTAGACAGTTGTCACTGGAACAATTTTCACCATACTGGAAGACTTCTGCTCCATTTCTGTACTGGTGACAACCAAAAATGTAGATTTTCTTTTCCCCCTTACTTTCAGTCCCAGTATGGTAGAGCTGCACGATTAATCGGTAAAGCAGAGTTCCACCCTAAAATGGAACTTCCGCTCATCGGAACCCCCCCCCCTCCGGTGTCACAGTTGGCACCTTTCAGGGGGGAGGGGGGTGCAGATACCTGTCTAAGACAGGTATTTGCACCCACTTCCGGGCATAGACTCCCATGGGAGTCTATGCTTCTTCCTGTACCGCCGTGCTGTCTGCTGGGACACACACGGGTCCCAGAGACAGTGCGGACCATTCCCATCGCCATGCACGACTCGTGCATGCGCAGTAAGGAACCGGGAAGTGAAGCCACAACGCTTCACTTCCTGATTCCCTCACCGAGAATGGCGGCGCCAGCAGCCGAGAGCCGAGCGAACGATCGGCCTCGGCTGCCGACACCTGGGTGAGTGTCCATTTTATTAAAAGTCAGCAGCTGTAGTATTTATAGCTGCTGGCTTTTAATATTTTTTTCCAGTGGACTCCCTCTTTAAAAGATCGTGATCTCGATTCAAACCCCCCCACACGATCTTAATCCAGCATTTCCACGATTCATGTAACAAGTGCAGAGAAGTTCCCTGCTCACAGCTGTCAAAAAAAAAGCAGTTGGAAATGTTTATCAACAACATAAAGATAAAGAGATAAAAAGAAACAGTATCTTTCTGTTCATTTACAGATCAAAGGAATGGACTTAATTTAATTTAATTTAAGGCCTATTGTGATCATTAAAATGTGAAACAGTGCATTTTTGAATTTACAAACAGGATACAAATAGGGTAAAGGCACATGGGTTAAAGAAATGTCATTTTACAGTGATTTGATTTTCTGCTATACAGCATGCAGTTGAAATGCAGGATTTGAAATTTTCCTTTCAAAGAGATTCTCTGGCTCCCTCCTCTCCTATCAATCTGGTTGAGGTGCAACAATTACTCCTAAGCGTGACGGATGGCACAGTTTGTACAGAAAAGTCAGGAGTGATATTTTGAACCAAGTGATTATGCTAGATCTATTGCAATAACAATTCGCTTGAGACATTTACACAGCCATCAAGAATAATCTCATAATTAGTATATTTGCTTGCTGTGATCTTCAGCTCTATCTAGTGGCCATAATGCGGTATTTTCCTGAAATACTTTAATCAGGAAAATATTGGATTATGGCCACTAGATGGCTCCAAAGATCATGAAAAAAATCATATTACACAAATTACAAGGATTATTGTTGATGCCTGTGCAAATGCTTGAGAAATTTGTATAACATTTTATATATATATATAGACCCCATAATGTTTGTAGCTAATTTAACCAAAAATCTTAAATGTAATCTAAAAACTAACACATGGTCAGTCAAATGCAGTTATTACTAATCGCCTAGTATTTGTTGCATCACTTGATAATCTTTTAATAGCTTATCCATTAAAACAGCAGTAGGATAATTGTCCCCTTATGGCAGTGTTTGTCATTCCAATACACTGCTGTTTATTGAACACAACCATATCTGCATGCATGTGATGAAATACCAGACTTCCCCTCTCACATACAAAACAGAAAATGTCAGGAACTCCCCCTGCCTACATTGGAAGATTTCCTTGCACCTCCTGTAACTAACTTTTTGGATCCCCCACAATTTTCTGTCCCAGGGAAGATTGCCACCAGGACACACAGAGAGGGTACATCGCCAGCAGGGTCATAGTAGGGATTGGGGAAGGGTCAAATTTTATTAAAGCAGATCTTCACCAATAAATCGAAAGTGCCGCCTGTTCACCCCTCCTCAGATCTGCCACCTGTATAGAGGCTTTTTTCTCTTTTTTTTTTTTTTTTTTTTTTTTTAAAGAGTCCCGCCTCCAAATACACAACATTCACCTAGCCCAGTGATGGCGAACCTTGGCACTCCAGATGTTTTGGAACTACATTTCCCATGATGCTCAACTACACTGCAGAGTGCACGAGCATCATGGGAAATGTGGTTCCAAAACATCTGGGGTGCCAAGGTTCGCCATCACTGACCTAGCCGAATGATGTGTACTATCAAAGGGTATATATGGCGCTTAAATGGGTTAAAACCAAAGGGCTAAGTCTTTGTACAAAACAACTAAAAGTCGAATTAAAGTGTGGAGTCTAAAGCCTCGTACACAGATCGGATTTTCGCCAGGGAATTGTGTAATGACAGACTGTTTGCCTAAAATCCAACGCTCCTATAGACAATTGTTGTCCAACTTTCGGCCAACAAATGTTGGATGGCAGGCTAGTAAATTTTCGGCAGACAACGGTCTGTTGTCAGATTTTCGTATGGTCAGTACACAAGTCCGTCACACAAAAGTCCAAAGTACAAACACGCATGATCAGAATCAATACTTACCAAACACGACATTAGCAGAAGGTGCCCAAAGGGTGGAGCCCAAGAGCTGAAATCCCACGTAGTACGTCACAATGTTCATGTTTGTTGGCCGACAATTGTGTGCCGTTAGTATGCAAGACAAGTTCCTGGGACACGCCCTTCGGACAAAAGTCTGATGCTCTGTTGGCCAACAATCCGATCGTGTGTACGAGGCTTAAGGGAAACATTCTTAGGAACACACTGAAAAAAAAACCACCAGGGGGGTGCAACCACCTTGTGCATTTCCATTAATAATTTTTATTGAATCCACATAAGAAATTGGATACTCACATACCAACAAAAGTTAGTAAGCCAAACAGATCTACTCCAGGGAAGGCCTGGAGACAAATGGTTGGACCACTGACATGTTTGGGGGGGCTTGTTCGTATGTGAGTATATATTTGCTTATATAGATTCAATAAAAATTATTAATGGTAATGCACGAGGTGGTTGCCTCCAGTGTGTTTTTTGCAGTGTGTTCAAAGGACTGCCTGATCGGAGGAGGGCTGCACCCTTGATGGGCAGAAAGAAGTTGGATGGAAGATTTCCCCTGGGTCTAGCGCTAACAGTGTTTTTTGGACTTGGAAACATTCTTAGGGTCTGCTTTAAACTTATGTCTGTTATCCAAGAGTAGAAGTGAACTTTAGAAACAGGAGGCATGCAGAAAGATGGAAGCGCCATCTAAAGCTCCTTTCACACGGACGATCCGTTCGGGTCCGCCTGTCAGTTTTTCAGGCGGACCTGAACGGATGCTCCATAGAGGTCTATGGAGCGTCGGATGTCAGCGGTGACATGTTCGCTGACATCCGACCTGCTCTGATCCGAAAAAGTGTAACGGAGGAAAAAGCTATTTTTCCATCCGTCATCGGATCGGATCGGGTGATGACGGATACTGCTGTCCGTCGTCACCCGATCTCCCATAGGGGAGAGCGGCGCTGTGACAGGTCCGTCCCTGCGCAGTGTGCAGAGACAGACCTGTCATCTTCCTGCTCAGCGGAGATCACTCCGGCGATCCCCGCTGAGCAAGCGGATATCCACGGGGCGGATCAGCACTGATCCACCCCGTGTGAAAGGACCCTAAGTGCAGCAGACCAACAATTTTTATTAAAGTAGTTCTAAAGGCAGAAGATTTTTTATCTTAATGTATTCTATGGATTAAGATGAAAAAAACTTCTGTGTGCAGCAGCCAACTTCAGCCCCCCTAATACTTACCCGAGCCCCATCTTGATCCAACGATGTTGCACGAGAGACTCGGCTGTCTGGGACTCTCCCTACTGATGGCTATAGGGGCATTCGGCAGAAAGGAGGGGCCAGGAGCGCCGGTGAGGGACCAGAGAAGAGGAGGATCTGAGCTGCTCTGTGCAAAACCATTACACAGAGCAGTTAAGTATAACATATTTGTTATTTTGAAAAAAACAAGACTTTTATATCACTTTAAGCTCATAAATTGGCAACTCACATGTTGAGAACAACAACTCGCTTATCAAAAACAGGTAAACACAGCTATCGTCGAGCTCACAGGTTCCCGCGGTGTACCAGGCAGTCTCCGCTGTGTCTGTGTGGGGATACTGTAGCAGCCAGAGCTGACAAACCAGGGCCAGGAAACAGAAGAATAATGCAATCCAGCTTGGTGCACACCACCAGTGCAGGGGTGGAAGTGACGTCAATCCTGGGGCACAGAGCGGTGTATGAGCGTGGCTATTTATTACGGAGCATGTGCTCCTTCATTGCTAAGCAAGCTGCTGTTTTTAACATGTGAGCTACCAATGTATGAGCTTAATACAGATTGTTGGTCTGCTGGCTCTTCCCTCTTTCTGTTTGAATGACATGTACTGCGCCTCCTAGGATATGTATGTCACCTATCCCAGAAGTATCAGAAAATTGCAGGTAAGCAGGGGTAAAAAACAAAAAAGCAGTGGGGTGTTGGGTGCAGATCCGCTTTAATAATAACTCTACTGTTCCTTCAGATATGGCGACCCATCAGGATTGGTAACGAAACTGAAGTTCAGTCGCCACCATCTTGCTACACCCCTCACTCCTCCACAGTAAGGATACACTGAGAAGGGGGCAAGCAGACATCTTGTTACACCCACCGGAGTTTTGCATTTCACAGTTATTTTTAACAGTAAACGCAGCTTATAAGGTCAAATACATTATGTAGAAATCCGATGGACTGTTTAGATGTTGAACTTTAAAAGCAGCTGCAAACCTGCTGATCTCTAAGGCTTGGTAATCTGACAGAACACATCTGCTTTTATAATTCAACAGCTAAACAGTCCAATGGATTTCCAAATACTTTATTTCACCATATATGCTTTGTTTACTGTTATAAATAACTGTGAAATGCAAAACTCAGGTGGGTGTAACAAGATGTCCGCTTGCCCTCTTCTCTGTCTTCTTATGCCTTGTACACATGGTCGGACATTCCGACCACAAAATCCGTCGGATTTTTTCAACGGATTTTGTCCTTAACTGCTGTTGCATACACACGGTCGGACAAAGTAGTTGGAAAATCCGATAGTTCGGGGCGCGATGGTGTTCGTTACGACGGGACCACGTAAAGGCCAGTAGCCAATAGCTTTGGTCTCGTAATTTGATCTGAGCCTGGGTGGCACTTTGTCCAATTGGAATTCTCTACAAACGATTGGAAAAAGTCTGATCGGATTTTTTTGTCTGAAAATTTGAGATTCTGCTCTCAAATTTTTTCCGTCTGAATTTCCAACGGAAAAAGTCCAATAGAGCCCACACATGATCAGATTTTCTGACAATATAATCCGATCGGACCTTTTCCGTTGGAATTTCCGACCGTGTGTACAAGGCATTACTGTGGAGGCGTGCGGGGTGTTGCAAGATGGCGGCGACAGAACGTCACTTCTGTTACCAATTCTGACGGGTCGCCATATCTGATGGAACACCACCATTGGGTTTGCTTTCCACCCCAGTGACAGGCCGAAACAACAGCAGGTTGTAAACCTCCTCTACTCTATCCTTTTGGATAAAGTGTTAGCTTTAGATATGCTTTATGGTGGACATCGCCTTCCGTTACAGGTATACAGCCCTTAGTCTAGTTTATTAATTGAAGTTCTTTACTGTGACACAATTTCACAGTAACTTTGCATAAAATGATTTCCATACTGGATCAGTATGTCAATATTTGAAAATGATTGGGACCTTTAGAGCAGTGGTCATCAACCCTGTCCTCAGGGCCCTCTAACAGGCCAGGTTTGCAAGATAACTGAAATACATCACAGGTGATATCATTTGCTGCTCAGTGATTCTAGTCTGCGTAATACATAAAACCTGGCCTGTTATTGGGCCCTGAGGACAGGGTTGATGACCTCTGCTTTAGATCATCAACCTCCTGAAATCTTAAAAATGTTTTTCAAGAACCAAAAGCAGTTAAACATTCGTAGATGATACATTTACATCATGCTTACAAATAGTGAGACTATCAGAAAACATAATATGATGATATATTGCAGATTTCATTGTTCTCCCATCAGGACCATAGGATGGGATACATACAGGGTCCATGCAGCATGTAATACGGTGATCATGTTCCAAGTTTGACAATTAAAATGCCCAGTGATGGTGGAACACGTTTGCTTATAAATTGACAAAAATGATTGCTACATAAGTAATGTTCCATTTGGTTCCATGGACGGTATCCAGCATTAGGTTCTTCTGAGTAATGGAAAGTCAAGATACTGGTTGACAACCTTAGGAAAAAGTAGATCTATTTCAATAAAAAACTTACTCCAGCTGTGTGTTTCTGGGAATTTAGATCTGTCTTCTGTCTGCATGCCAGATCCAAAAGAACCTGAAAAATCCAGTTGGGCAGTATATTTGACGAAATGGTCCATATATAAATTCCATACAAATTGAATTGTGGCCTCCCTCTGAGGACAGTGCGTACTTTGTGATAATGCCTTGGCTTTAGCTGTCAAACAACTGAAAACAAAAAAAGAAAACAAGATGTATCCAGTCTGAACAAATCCTTGCTTATCATCTGAAAAGAGCAAAATAAAGGTTTCTCTGTGGTTATAGCGCCTCCAAATGGACATTAGGGGTTCATATAGCCAGTACTGGGTGAGACTAAACTTTCAGCATAGAAAATGTGTTGAATGGCACATAGGCACCAACTATAGTACCTAAACTGTGTTGGTAGCATAGGGGGGAGGACTCTTGGCACTGAAAATGGTGCTTGAACGCTCCGAGAAGGGAAGGCATTTTTATCTGGAAAAATACCAACCTTCATATCAGTTTTTTAACCACTTCCAGTCCAGGAAAATTCTGGATTTCAGGCAAAATCTCCCTCTCCTACATGTTAAAAAACACATTTTTTTTTTTTTTGCTAGAAAATGACTAAGAACCCCCAAATATGATTTGTTTAAGCAGATGCCCTATGCCTTGTACACACAGTCGTAAATTCCGACGGAAAAGGTCCGATTGGATTATATTGTCAGAAAATCCAATCGTGTGTGGGCTCCATTGGACATTTTCCATCGGAAATTCCAATGGAAAAAATTTGAGAGCAGGATCTCAAATATTCAGACAAAAAAATCTGATCGGACTTTTTCCGATCTTTTGTAGAGAATTCCGATCGGACAAAGTGCCACGCATGCTCAGATCAAATTACGAGACCAAAGCTATTGGCTACTATCCTCAAAGTAGTCCCGTCGTAACGAACGTCATCACGTTCCGAAAGATCGGATTTTCCAACAACTTTGTCCGACCATGTGTATGCAACACCAGTTTAGGACAAAATCCGTCTGAAAAAATGCGACGGATTTTGTGGTCGGAATGTCCGACCGTGTGTACAGGGCATTAGAGGAAATTTTCATAGTGGCTTTTGACATACAATTTTATTTTTAAAAATACACTTTAATTAACTTGTATTTAGTAAACTACTACCCCCCCCATCTTCCACATAATGGAGATAAGTAAGAGACCAGCAAATTATATATTTCTACTACTGTATACTGTGGGTGGGGAGCCATCATGGGGGGAAGCCCGAGCAACAGGGGGAATTGGCAACGCATGTAGCGAATTGAGTGTGCGCTGGTACATCTAGCACACCCCCTGCGCACGCCTATGATAAAAACTTCTTTTATGTGGCCCTTTTGGGTCTGTTTGATAAGTTCAAAAAATACCTGTCGATCCTGCCAGAAATATCTCTCTGCCTATGCTGACTGTTACTAATTACATAGGTTTCAGCTATCTCTGAGGACTACAGACACAAGTCCCTTAATGTTATGGAGAATAGGAGAGGGGCGCTATTCCTATCTGGTTTCTGTTGACCTGATAAAGAAGAGTGAGAATTGTCATCCTAAGATGGGAAGTGTGTTACTGACAGAATCACCAGCTGAAAATAAAAGGAAAGAAAAAAGAATACAGCCACCACTCTGATGGACTGGTAAGTGGCCATATATTACATTTTTGTGTTAGGCTTTAGATGCACTTTCATATTCATAAAGTTTAGCCTCTATCTGATACAATTGATTGCACTCAGGCCTCATCCACACTGGACGTTAATGCTGCTGTAAGGGGCATCTGGCATTTCTTTTTTCTGCCTCTTAATGCCCCTGAATGCTAGCCTATACATCCGTGCACATAGGCGTTTAGAGGCAGAAAAAAAAAACACTGCATCCATGAGCAGCATCGTTTTGGCAAAAAAAAAATGCCTGATGTGCCTAAACTTATTCATGTGACTAAATGCGCTTGAACGCTACCCACGTTTAGCTCTTGAGCAATAATTTATTCCAAGGCCTAGAATACATTATTATTCTGGCCAACGAAACACATTAATGACCAAGCGTTTGACGTGTCTAAACGCGTTTACAAGCAAGTGCCAAGTGTTTTTTTTTCTGCCAAAACGCCGCTACCAGGAGGAAAACTGTCTAGGAGAGATGGGCAAACGTCCAGTGTGCATCAGGCCATATGTTTTTGTCTGGAAACACCAATTGGTGACATTTTTTGAACAGTATTTTACCTTCCAAACTGTAACATATGTGCAAGGTACGGCCAAGAAGGAGTGGGATATTGTCCTTCAAAGATATTTCCAAGGAGTCATAGCAGAAAAAAGCCAGCCACTATCCTCAGATACTATCCACCCCAGTCACTATTCACCCCAGCCACTATCCTCAGATACTATCCACCCCAGTCACTATTCACCCCAGCCACTATACTCCACAGCCACAGCCACTATCTGCCCCAGCCACTATCAACCCCAGCCACTATCCTCCACAGCCCCTATCCTCCACAGCCACTATCCACCCCAGCCACTATTCACTCCAGCCACTATCCACCCCAGCCACTATCCACCCCAGCCACTATCCTCCACAGCCACTATCCTCCCCAGCCACTATCCTCCCCAGCCACTATCCTCCACAGCCACTATCCTCCCCAGCCACTATCCTCCCCAGCCACTATCCTCCCCAGCCACTATCCTCCCCAGCCACTATCCTCCCCAGCCACTATCCTCCCCAGCCACTATCCTCCCCAGCCACTCTCCTCCACAGCCACTATCCTCCCCAGCCACTATTGTCCCCAGAACACTTTTCTCATGCAGTTTCCTATGACTCAACAAAAAAAGGCATTTACCTCTCATCATGTTGGACTCTATACTTTTGCAGGAGCTGCAGAGTTCTGTACACCAAACGCTGTGATCAATATGTTGACGATAACAATAACGAACACAAGTACAGTAGCAGCATTTTCCAGCTTATCCAACAAGGCGTGTCTGGCAGGATTATTGAGATCGTACTTTACTGCAAAGATAAAATAAACACACAGTCATAAATAACAGATCTTTAAGGAATTTAACATCATACATACTCAAAGATCATAGCATCTCAATATGAATCTAATTGACCACAGCATACAAATGAATCTCATGTTCTCAAGTCCGCCTATCCCAAATATGCATTGAAAAGAGTATAACAAACTTCTTACCTGCTACTATTCCATAGATACTGAGATATGCCATGTCGGTGCAAATGCTGCTATCTTTTAAACATTTGTGCTAAGTGGGTGTGTTGTTGTAATAAGAAAAGCCGCACATTTGTCACACCTATATATGTGTAGCTGCCTCATCATACATAGAGAGGTTATCATCCGGGTTACCATATGTCATGGAACAAGCTGCTTGCAATTTGCTCTCCTACATGTAAAAATCATAAATCATAATTTTTTTGCTAGAAAAATACTCAATACCCCCAAACATGAAAGTAAAGAGTAAAGTTAGCCCGATTTTTTGTATAACGTGAAAGATGATGTTATGCTGAATAAATAGATACCTAACATGTCACACTTTAAAACTGCGCACACGTGAAATGGTGCCACACTTTGCTACTTAAAAATCTCCATAGGCTAGCCTTTACATTTTTTTAAAAATTACCAGTTTAGAGTTACAGAGGGGGTCCTGCACTAGAAGTATTGCTCTTGCTCGAATGTTCACGATGATACCTTAAGCCCCATACACACTATTCGATTTTCTGCAGATTTTTTGTCTTCAGATTTACCAAAACCATATAATATGAGGTCAAACCTTAAAGCGGGAGTAAACCCAGTTTAAAAAAAAAACACTTACATTCCCGGCATGCCGGAAATGCTAACTTTCACATTGGTTGTGCTCTCAACCAAACTTTCAAACCATCCAATGGCTGGTGTCATAATTGATCACATGTACAGCATTATGGCAGCTGAAGAATTATGTGGCCAAGATGGCAGCTTCCTTGACTGAAACCGATAGGAGGGTTTACTTCCACTTTAAGAGCTTCAATTTGTATGCAATCAGGCAGGCCCTTGCACTACATAGTTTTGATAAATCTGAAGACAAAAATCTGCAGAAAATCTAATAGTGTGTATGGGGGCTTTACATGTGTGGTTTGAACGCTGTCCAATATGGCTGATGGGTTTCAAGGGGTGACCACTCTTCATCAGAGCCAAAAATGTGGTATCTGATTTTGGCTCTGACGAAGAGGGGTTACTCAATGAAACACCATTCAGGTATAATATAGCTGCTGTATCTTCCCATGCCGGTCAATGGATAATAAATTAATTAATACTGTGGATCGAGCATCTAAGTCTTGAATACATTGATGAACTTACCAAACTGACAGTGTCTCTGGGATACTACCCTGCTGCCACACTGCTTAGGCCTAGCAACAAATGACTAGGCCCAAGTACTGTCATATGACCATGGGAGTGGCTTCTCCCTCAGGTTGTTGGCACAATGGGTGCACTGCGACCCTCACGTATCTGAAAGCACAGAGGGCAAATGTAATGGAGCTGATGGAGACCCATGTCACATGACATTTGCAATCCGCTTTGAGACGGCCCTTGATTGGATGGGCTTACCATAGTACCTCAAGTACAAATAGTACAAATCAACCCCATTTGAATCAATATCAATGGCGTCGGACCAGCAGGGCAGATATTTGTTTCTACATGCAACCATAGGGGGATTTTCTATGCTGATAATTGCCTTTTCTATCCCCCCCGTACAGCTTGGAGGTCATCCCAGCTGGTCTGAAATTTATGGCTTAGCATCGGACAGTCCCTGCTATATGGATGGGGGATTTCAATATGACCATGAACCCCTTCCTAGATCACCCGATGCAGCCTGGAAATCAGGTCAATGAATCACGACAAACTAGATTGAGCCGCACACTGCCTGAGTTCGCTTTGGTGGATGTGTGGTGGCATAGACACCTTACCAACAGGTCTTATACATGTCACTCCACTAGCCATGATACCATGTCCAGAATAGACTACATATTAGTCTCCAAAACTCTCCTACCCAAAATTATAGGGGTGGGATTTGCACCTAGAGCCTTGTCAGACTATTCCCCATGTTGGATGCTGGCATCGCCTTTAACAGCAGCCCCTAAACAAGTGTGAAGGCTTAACAAATACTGGTTATCAGCTTTAAACATAACATGACACTATAGCAAGGGAATTGCAGTTTTTCTTTGCTGAAGGCCAAAGCTCCTTTTCATTCAATTCAAACTGTGACTCATTTAAATTACACGCATGCAGGATCCTAGACAAGAGAATAAATAGGCTCAAACAGTCATCTAAAGAGATAGTGCAACTGTCAGCGAATAAACTGCAGGAGCTAGAGGAAGCTTAAAATATACATCCCTTCCCTGAAAACCTCAATAGAGTTAAACTTCAAGCCTACGTGGTCTCCCAGTAATACATGGAAAAAGCCAGACAACGTTTGTTCTTTTGTAAAACATGAGGGTATGAACATGGGGGGAGGGAGCAGGGAAACTGGCCCACCTAGACGATAAACCACCAGTAGTAGTATCATTAGCTGAAACTGACGGGACAATCATCACCGACTCCCCCGGTTGCAGATGCATTTTTAAATTTCTATTGTAACCTCTACAGGTCGCAAAGTAATCACACCACAGGGAATTCAAACATATCTGCACACAATACAATTCCCGCGCCTGAACCCTGAACAAGTCAAAATGCTAGAAGCCCCTATAACTACCCTGGATATCTCTACAGCTCTTTCCCAACTAGCCAAATCCAAGGCACTGGGTTTAGATGGCCTACCCCTGGAATTTTACACCACATACTCGGAAACGCTTACCCCTAAACTTAAGATCTTGTACCATTCCATATTTGAATTGGGAATACTTCCTTCCTCCATGCAGGAAGCTCAAATTATAGTTCTCCCCAAACCTGGCAAAGACCCTTATTATCCAGAATCATATCGTCCTATATCCCTGCTGCAGGTGGATATAAAAATACTAGCTAAAATTCTTGCCTCTCGTTTAAACACAGTAATAATTTTCCTAATGCACCTGGATCAAACTGGGTCTATGGCAGGGAAGAACACAGCAATGAACATCAGACAACTGTTCATGAACATTCAGGCCCCACACTATAACGCAGGCACTAGGTTGGTGTTGGCCCTAGATACGGAAAAGGCCTTTGATTCTGTCGAGTGCCTGTATCTGTGGGAATGCCTATACTGCTATGGGTTTGGACCAAACTTTATTAAGTGGGTACAGCTCCTATACCAGACACCCAAAGCGAGGGTATTCATAAACAGTTGGTTATCGGACCAAATTTCTCTTGAAAGGGGCACAAGACAGGGATGCCCCCTTTCACCACTACTTTATGCCCTTGCAGTAGAACCATTAGCTATAGCCCTAATGTCGGACCCAAATATAACAGGCCTAAGAAGGGGAGACTCCTGGGAAAAAATAGATCTTTACACAGACGATATCATACTCTATCTAGCAGATCAGGGGCCTTCATTACAAGCTGCATTGGATATAATAGAAAAGATGGGCGGGTACTCAGGACTATGTATCAGTTGGGATAAATCTCAAATTCTTCCCTTGGATCAATTCCCCCCAACCCTCCGTTTTTCCCGAACTACCCTTAACTAGAATATCAGCGGTCAAATACTTGGGAGTAATGGTTACCAGAAGCCTTAGGGATTATATTCCTCTTAATGTGGAACTCTTGTTAACAGTCCTCAAATCCAAAACTCAAACCTGGTCTAGACTACCCTTGGGAGTGATGGGATGAATAAATTGAATCAAAATGATTTTCTTACCTAAAATCTTATACATGGTTTGGCACGCCACCATATACATCCCCCTAAAATTCTTCAAACAGATGGAAGCAATCTTAAACTCCTTTGTGTGAGGACAAGGTAGACACAAATTAACCTGGCATGTTCTTAAAAACCCCACGATGGGGGGGGAGGATGTTCCCTCACAGATATCCAAGATTATCATTTAGCCTCACAACTCTCACACATGTATTATTTGAATACGATAAAGACCCAGCGCTACAGGACTCTGGTCTGTGCTCAGCCAGGTCACCCAATATACACCCCTATCCAAACCATCCTCCAAAGGGGACAACACAGTTAAAGAACCCCCCCCCCCCCGCTATAATGCGGGGATGCTCTCACATTACCAGAGGGTATGGGAAATGGCATTTAAAAAACAAAATATGTCTCCGTTCCACTCTCACGCCCCACTATGGTTTAATAGTTATATACCTGAATTAAGTACTGTCCCAGACCCGACACTGTGGGCTTCTTATGGTATACTATATCTGTCCCAGGTTAAGTCAGAGTCCGGGTCTAAGACCTTTAAAACGGTCAAGGGAGAATTCTCGCTCCCAAATCACTTACTGTTCAGATACCTACAACTTAGACACGCAGTATGGAAGCAGTTTATGAGCATCGCTATCACAACATTATTCTGGGGTCAGACCCAACTAAACTCATATCTAAGTGCCCCTGGGCGGCGTAAGTTACTACAAAACGCGTAGGGTGGAGCGACGTACTGACGTCACCCCAGTCGTGTTCGCTTGACATACACCATATACACTTGGTGATGGGAAAGCGCACATTGTATTTTTGGAGAGAAAAGAATTGCGTGTTTTAATCAAGTCATTCATATGAAGATTCTTCACTGGTGATTGATTATAACTATATGGACAATTTACACTAACAATAAGATATATAATCACATGGACGTAATTTAGTGTTGACACTGTTCAAATTATTGCTTCATCAGCTTTTTCACTTTGTATATTATGCATTTATAATTTTTGGTGCATATTTTGTTTTGAGTTATTCTTCGTTTTTATATGATTTTTTCATTGGTTTTTTATTACTCTGTGGTTTTTTCTTTCTTCTTTTTTTGACACATTAATAACACGTCATTGTGTTCCACCTGAGAAAATTAGTGTTGCACATAGATGCACATATACATATATGTATCATTTGTTGAGGTGATCCTATAAGCACAATATTTGTAGTTTTTATTTTGCTTTTGGTTTTACATACACATATATCCTGCTTATTCTGGGATTTTGAGGTTAGCGCAGTTTTACTTTCTTTTTTCATATCTAATCTATACTATCTGCTCAGACTTCAAAGGACAAATGCAGTTATCCAGACAGCTAAGGTTGCATGCCAATGAGACATTATTATTATTATACATGATTTATTTAGTGCCAACAGTTTACGCAGCACTTTACAATATAAAAGGGAGACAATACAGTTATAACACAATAAAATACAAGAGGATTAAGAGGACCCTACTCAGAGCTTACAATCTAATAGGGTGGGGCAGGTGGTACAAAAGGTTGTAACTGTAGGGAATGAGCTGTTGGAAATGGTAAATTAGTTGGAGACGTGATAGGCTTTCCTGAAGAGATGAGTTTTCAGGGATCGCCTGAAGGTAGCAAGGGTAGGGGATAGCCAGACACGTTGAGGTAGCAAGTTCCAGAGGATGGGAGAGGCTCTGGAGAAATCCTGGAGATGAGCATGGGAGGAGGAGATGAGAGAGCTTAAGAGCAGGAGGTCTTGAGAAGAGCGGAGAGGACGATTTGGGTAATATATGGAGACAAGATTGGTGATGTAGCCCGGGGCAGAGTTGTGAATGGCTTTGTATGTTGTGGTTAGTATTTTGAATTTAATTCACTGGGTGATTGGGAGCCAGTATAGGGATTAGAGGAGAGGTTTGACAGACACTGAGCGGGTTGGTAAAGTGTATAATTCTGGCAGCAGCATTCATGAAGGACTGAAGAGGGGATGGCCTATGGAGAGGCAGGCCAATGAGAAGGGAATTGCAATATTCAAGGCGAGGGATGACAAGAGAGTGAATGAGGAGCTTGGTGGTTTCATTTATTAAAAAGGGGCAAATTTTGAAGATGTTACGCCCACCCATAGGTGACCCAGATTGGAAGGAAATACTGGAAGGAGTCAAGATTGCATCCCCTAAACTCTCAGACAGACTGAGAGAACTGCACATTATACACCCTGCATATCAAACACCACTGTGACTAGCCAAGTTTCACAAAAGTTGATAAATACCAAGCTATATTTATGTATGAAACCTTATTCATAGCATGAAAAGTTGTGGCCAGGGTATGGTTGCAGCACTACCCCCCCCCCCTACAATCCAGAGCTGGAAGAAGGAAATCAATGATACCCTTCCATATGGGAAAATTATATATACCCATAGAGGCTGTACACAAAAATATTCCAGACTATGGGACAGATGGCTGGAGGATGGTGAAACTTGTACCTAACCGACCAGCACCGAGGTGTGGGGAAAATATAGGAATACAGCTATTGAAATGTTGTTATACCTATCACACACTGTATAATTTAGTAAACTTATATTAACTGTACCTATTTTTACCATGTTTGCATCTCAATAACGTTGTTTTTTTCCAATAAAAAAAAAGGTGTCATTGACATGAAATTTTCACCACATTGGAAACAACCCATGCAATCCATACATACAAAGAAATCAAAAGAAAAAAGTTCAGAAATGATGTGTAATGAAATGGAATGACACAGGAAAAAAGTATTGAGCACATGAAGGATGGGAGGCAAAGAGGCATGGAAAGCCAAGACACCAGCTGAAATCTATCAGTAGTTAGAAAGCAAGCCTGCCCCTTGTCAGTGCAAATTAATATCAGCTGGTTCCTTCTCAACGGCTGACCTATAAAAAGCTGTCTCATTACCAAGATGTCACACAAGAAAATTCTCATGATGGGTAAAAGCAAAGAGCTCTCTCAAGCCCTTTGCAACCTTATTGTTGCAAAACATACTGATGGTTATATCATTGGTTACAGAAGGATTTCTAAACTTCTGCATGTTTCAGTGAACACTGTTGGGGCCATAATTTGGAAGTGGAAAGAACATAATTTCACCATAAACTGACCATGACCAGGTGCTCCTCACAAGATATCTGACAGAGGAGTAAAGAATTATCAGAAGAGTTGTCCAAAAGGTAAGGGCCACTTGTGGAGAGCTTGAGAAAGACCTGGAATTAGCAGGTACAATTGTTTCAAAGAAAACAATAAGTAATGCCCTCAACCGCCATGGCCTGTATGCACGCTCACCACGCAAGTCTCCATTACTGAAGAAAAAGCATATTGAAGCTCATTTTAAAGTTTGCTGCACAATTTTTAGACATGCCTATGAAATCCTGGGAGAATATAGCCTGGTCAGAGGAGACCAAAATTGAAACTCTTTGGATGCCATAATTCACACCATATTTGTAGGTCAAATGGCACTGCCCACCACCCCAAAAACACCCCAATACCAGCAGTGAAGTTTTGGGTTGGGAACATCATGGTGTGGGGCTGTTTTTCAGCATATGGTTCTGGCAAACTTCATATCATTGAAAGAAGGATGAATGGAAAAATGTACCAAGACATTCTTGCTAAAAATCTGCTGGCATCTACCAGGATGATGAAGATGAAACAACGGTGGAATCTCGCCAAGACAATGATCCCAAACACAAAGCCAAGGAAACTCTCAATTGCTTTCAAAGAAAGAAAATAAAGCTGCTAGAATGGCCCAGCCAATCACCTGACTTGAATCCAATAGAAACTCTATAGAAAGAACTAACGATCAGCGTTGATAGAAGAGGCCCACGGATCCTCAAGATCTGAGACCAGTTTCTCCATACAGGAGGCATCTTGAAGCTGTCATTACCAACAAAGAATTTTGTATGAAGTATTAAATACATTTCAGTTAGCATGTTCAATACTTTTTCCCTGTGTCATTCTATTTTATTATACATATACATTATACATAACCTAAATTCTGAACTTATTTGTTTTGGTTTCTTTGTATGTATGGATTGCATGGGTTGTTATGAACACGTGGTGAACATTTCATGCCAATAGCACCTTTAGAAATATATTTACCTAGAAAAATGGTGACGTATTCAATACTTATTTTACCCCCTGTATACAGGGGATGGTGAAAGTCATTGCCAGAGACACTGAGGTCTTGCTCTGTATGAGCAAGATGGCCAAGTTCCTTTAAGCTTTCCTTTCTAACTTGATCTGGAAAATCTAAATCTGTATCAGCTGCCAACATTACTAAATTTTTCTGCCAGTTCTGACTGAGGCGGACTGAGCGTTATTCAGGGTTATGCTTGCTTCTAGTAAAATACAGACAGACAAAGAATTAAAATAACATCACTCTGCTGGGCGGTATACGCGTCGCCTCTGAGCCATTCATGTGTGACGGTCAAGATTTACAAACCTTGTACACAGTGTCACAGCTAGAAACAGCTGCCCTCTAAGCTCCAGGCCTCTCCTTCCACTTCATTAATAATAAATCTTCTCATATTACCACCAAGAACTTTTTTTTTTAAGTACACTTCACACGCCACCTACAGAAAAAATAGCAGCTTCCCAGTACAATTCTGAAGCTGGAATATAAATACTAGTAGAACTAAAGACAAAACTTTTTCATTTTGGATAAGGGAGGGTTATAACCTGGTTAATTTTTTCCATCTGTGTCCAAGTGAGGGGAATTCTCTTCACCTCCTGTCCCATAGCCAAAACAGGAATTGCCCTGGGGGCTGGATGAAGTCATCACGTTCTACGTTACGTTTTAGAATGGAAGTAAGGTTCTGTGACCCCCAAAGTGTATTTGTACATGATGCAGGATTAAGTTTAATGTGAGTGTAATCATTTTTTAAAAAGCCAACTTTTCATGGCAATACTACACAATGGGGGTATTTATTTAATTTGATCACTAGTGGTATGGTAAATGGAGGAGACCCCTTAAAGTGGTATACATTTAACCACTTCCCGTCCCTGCCATATAGCAGAATGATGACTGGAAAGTGGTTGTATTATCCTGACTGGGCATCATATGACATTCAGCAAGATAGGCCGCTAGCCCATGCCCGCAGGGGCGTGGTGTGGTGTGTCGCTCTGACACCAAGCCAGCACCGCTGGCATCAGTTGTGACCGTCATCCATGAGATGGGAGCAATGGAGTGAGTGAGTGAGTGAGCAAATTTTTGCGCTGCAGCCACCAGAAGAGGCTGTTTCTCATTGCTGATGTTATACGAATGGACTGATCCATGTCCCTCTAATTCCATTGCGGAAAGGAACCTTGTCTGGAAAGGGCGTAACCTCCACAGAGACCACTTGACCATGGGGGTCATGGAGACCATTGTGCCGATAATCTTTAGACACTGTGTGGCCCTTAGGCATGAGGAGTCCAAAGCCCAAGAGATTCTCTCTCGGATAACTGGAATTTTTTTCACAGGAAGAAAGATTGTGCCTTCTACTGTGTCGAACTGGGCACCCAAGTAGATCAGGTGCTGGAATAGCACTAGATGGCTTTTCTCCAGGTTTAGGAGCCACCCAAAGTCGATCAGTGTGGAGATAACCTGCTCCTTGTGGCTCAACAGTTGCTCCTTGTCCTGGGACAACAGTAAAAGGTCGTCGAGGTAATGATACAAGTGTATCCGTCTTGTTCTGATGAGGGCCACTACGGCCAGTAGAACCTTTGAAAAGACACGGGGTGAGGTTGTCAGTCCAAAAGGGAGGCAGGTAAACTGCAGAAGTTCTTGCCCGAGCTGAAACCGAAGGTATTTGCGGAATTATGCCACAGGCACATGGAAGTAAGCATCTTTTAGATCGATTGAGATCAGCCAATCGCCTGCCTGCACGGCTTGTTGGATGGTAGACCGGGTTTCCATTTTGAACCTATCGTACTTTATGAAATTGTTGAGGTAGGTTAGTTCTATCACTGGACCCGTTTTTCTTCTAAACTAAGAAGGGGGGGGTACACCGCCTGGAGCTTTTCATCCTTTGGGACTGGCACCGCAGCTCCCTGTGTTTTTAACAAATTCACATAGGAAAGTAGCACCTGCTTCTTCTCTTCTGACCGTGGAAGCAGGGTGGAAATAAATCTGGGGGCAGGAATACTGGTGAAGGACCATGTGTGGCCTGAGGATACCGTCTTGATGGTCCAATAATCAGAGATTGAGGCCACCCAGATGTGCAGGTAAAGAAGCAGACAAGTCCCCACCCGACCCGCCTGGGCGGGCCCAATCTCAAAATGACTTAGCCAACTCACGCCCATTGGACGCCTGGCTCTTAGCGGATTTCCAAAGAGGAGCTTGCCCTCTGTTACAAGTCTCCCCCAGGAAGGTCGCTGACAGCTTCAGTTCCTGGATTGCCGAGCCTGTGGCTAACTCTTCTGAAATCCCTCTGAGTACGGAGTCCACATTCTCTGTCCAGGATTCCATAGCCTTGGACATAGCCGCTAGGGCCAGAGCGGGTTTGCAAGCCATACCGGGTAGCCCGTAGATTCTCCTGAGATCTTGGTCTATCCTTCTCTCAAGACCATCTTTAAAGGACACTGCATCCTCCAGAGGAAGCATAATGTGTTTTGCTAGATGCATTAGTGCTGCATCTATGAGGGGAGCGTATTCCAGATACTTCACTTCCTCTGCCTTGAAGGGATATAATCTGGAGGTTTTGCGTGACATAGAGGTTTTCTCGTCTACATTGCTCCATTCCTCGTCAATGACATCCTTCAATTTTGAAAGGAGTGGAAAGTTAGAACGTTCTTTTCCCAAATGTTTAAAGAACTTCCTTTGTTTAGCCAGGGGAAGAAGGATCTTCCCACTTCAGGGCTTCTTTGACTGCTTTGACTAGTGGAGAAACCAGAGTGAAATCAAAACCCCCGGCAAACTCGTCCCACTCTAACTCGCTGTCTGAAGATCCGGGAGAGGCAACGTAGGGCTGGGATGGACCTGGATCCTCATGGGCCTCGTCAGCCAGGTGTGGTGGACTGGCTCCACGTGTGGGTTGTACCCCATCCTTTTAGGGACTGTTGGACCACACGCTTGACAAGAGACTCCATCTGTTGGTGTTCTGTCTCTTTTTCTCCAACCGCCTGGGCCAAACATGGGTCACATAGTGACTTGCCCTCTGGGACTCGTGTCCCACATCCCCAGCAGGCTCTGTGATCAGATTGGCTGTCATGGCGGTGGGTGCGGTGACTGGAGGAGGAATGGGAACATCTCTGATTGGAGGAATGGGAACATCTCCTCTGGTTGGAAGAGGAATAGGAACATCTCTTCTGCTGTTGGGCCCTTGATGGAGAATCACGTTGGGAGCTAGATGATGAGTGCTGATGTTGCAGCCTGGCAAGGTCTCTGTCATCCTGAACCATGATTTGGCGGTCTGATCTGGAAGGGCTGAAGAGGATAACAAACAAAAAAAGGGGGGGGGGGATCTGGTGTTACACACATTCTCAATCAATAGAAAAGAATGTCAGCCTCACCCCTTCATCTGCACATACCTTGTGCGAGAGGGCTGGCCGCACAGAGGCGGTGACCTGTCCATGACTCTTGGACAGAACGTCAAAGCAAAAAATCACACGAGATTGTGGCAATACGCAGATGTGTCACAGAACAAAATAATGGAGCTAGTAGGAAAAAGAAAGCACCATGGTAACCAAAGGCATAAATAAAAAACCATAAATGTGTGTGTATTTTTTTTTTAAAACATATCGTCTTCATATATATTCATTTATTCACTTATTATATTTTTATATATCCATTTATTTATTTATTTATTATAAATATATACAATTTATTATACCCTCTTATTTTTAAGCATTTTGCATTATTGCCACCAACACAGGGGCTTACCTTGTGCTGTGCAAACTGGGCTTTGTGGAGGCTGCCGCTCACTGCCTGTAGTTATCCCCACAAGGCAGAAGCCGGCAGCTCTTTAAATTCCCTGCCCAGGTGACTCTCGCGCTTGCGCAATACAGGGCTCTCGGAAGGCGCCTGTGCAACCGCCGGGTGCTCCGCCACTCTGCGCAAGCGTGAGCCAAGCCTCGATGTCACCGAGGCCTCGCGCATGCACAGATCATTGCGGCAGCCACAACTCGGAGGTGCTGTGGCATCCTAGACCGCAGAAGCATTCCAGACGCCAGGAAGACGCCAAAAATACCACCTGTATGTTTAAAACACAGTCACCAGCCAGGGGAAACACATATGACAGAAGAACAAACAAAAAAATGGACACAAAAGGGCAGAAAAAGGAACTGCAGACCTTGCCAGCCGTACTTGATAGGCATCCATTCCAGGCATATAGAGGCAGCCTCTCCTCCACCACTGGGGCATCTTGCGCCTTAAAAACAGCCACTCACCCGTCCATGGCTGGGCTCTGGGCCTGCACTGCACAGAAGATATGCCATAATCCAGAAAAAAAAAAAAAAAACACTGGACGCCATTCAGGATTTACGAAAAGTAGGTCCGTTGGAGGAGGACAAAAAAGGAACACAGTCCCTAGCGGTGAGTTCAAATTTATGGGTATGGGGTCCTATAGTATTGGAGAGGAGGTGGGGTTAACCCACACATAGGCTGCCATGGAGTCTGTCAGGAAAAAAAGGGTTTGTCTTTAGTTTTACTTTAATAATAAATTGTCTTTTCACCCAAGAATGGGGCATATGTATAATGACCAGGCAAATTCAGACACATTCGCCAGCTTGGAATTGCTGACAGCTACTACATTTATAAAGTTTAAAAAAATGGAGGTGCCCAATATGATGGGCTGGTAGTTCATTAGAACCCTGAAACCATATGCTAAGTAAACCTAAGTGACCTATTAGATCCTACTCTCCCCCTCTACAGATGCAAACTTACCGAGATCTGACACCTGCATTTGCACAGTAGAGCCCTATAAACTTCTATGGGGCTCTCCTGAGCAGGTGCAGCCACCTGACTTGCAGTACTGGACAGCACAGTGCTTCACAGGGTTTTCCCCATTTGAATTTTTTTTTACAATGGACTTTCCTGGGAACTCCTGGATATAGCCTGGGTAACATGAGGGCAAGAGACTACAATTCCAAAAAGTATAATCAGATGTAGCACCCTGATGGTGAGGCAGGGTTAATAGTAAATTTACCTGCCAGGTACAGTTGCTTGGCCGATTCCACCTTAATTCTGAAATTGCTGCACTTCTCTCTTCTGTCACTAGATGGCCGGGTATCTGGTGACATTAGATAAGACAAGGGCATTGCAAGGACAGATTAGGAATAGATGGGGTATCTCAGCCAATGAGCAGGGATCTTCTTGGGTCCTGTGGCCTGCTGGGAGAGCCTATTTACTTGGGTGAGGTCAGATGATAGGGGTTCTGTGCCACCTGGACGGCTGTCTGGGTGGATGTGTGTTGTGCTGCCCCTGGCTGCTAGGCCAGAGCTTGAGGCCTATCCTGGGACATCTGGCTGCTAGGCTGTTTGAGGGCCTATCCAAAAGCAAGAGAGCAGCATAGGGTTGGGGCTGCGGCTTGCAGTGACAGTTCTGCCGGCCACAGAACCGTGTCATGGTCAGAGGTAGAAGGGATCTGTCACCACTAAGGGACCATCCACTTTATTACCAGAGACCACAGTGAGTAGCTGAAGCAAGTACCGAAGCAGTACTCTCACCGGGGGCGGTGAAGAATTGGGAAACTGCAGCAGGTGTCAAGCCATGGACCCAGCCAGCGGAGGTGACGCTTGCAGAGCAGCCTTGTGTGCCAAGCCAGGGACTGAGCAGGCCAGTGGGGCGACACTTGAGGAGTATCTGTGAGTGCCAATCTAGGGATCCAGCAGGGAAGCGGGGGTGACGTGTGAGGAAGTTACTCAGTGAGAAGGTTGGAAGAGTTCAAGAGATCCAGTGGTAGTGGATCAGCAAGTCTAGTGAGGAATGACTGGGAGCTCAGTGGAGTGAAGATCTACAAGAAGTGATTGTAGAGGAAGTACAGAAGTTTGTTACAACTTGTGTTAGAAACTGTTAGAAGACTGTTGCCATAGGAGACAGCAATTCTACATATGCAGATGTGGTGTCTTGCTGGGTGCGCTTCCCTGCATGACTGTCTACCTATAGAGGTCTGGGAGTCTGCTATTTACCATTGCAACTACTAAAGGGTGTCCTGGCCCTAAACCCTCTCTGCCACAGTTCTGTTCAAGAAAAAAAAAATCTGTTTGCATTCAAGAAGTGTCTGGTGCCCATGAATCTACCTTGCATTACACCCACCATGCCTTGTAACCCACTCTACACAGAAGGGTGTCAGCTGTCCATAACGCTGGAGGTTCTTATTAGACCAAAGGGGACCCGGGACCTTGCTACATGAACATATTGCTCAAATTCATGATAGGACAGCGGCAGTCATGCCTGTATTTTAAGAATATATAGAGTAAGCTCAGGAGGCCAGAATTTATAACTGATTTGCTAAAATCAGAACCTATAACCTCTGAGAGAAAGCCTAACTTTACTACTTTTCACGAGCTGAAGACTGTAAGGAATCAATGTTAACTACCCTCAACTTCAGTCAGATGCCTCTGATGTTGGCCTGGAAACAGTGACAGGAAATTTATGGGGATAAACATCCAGTAAACTAAGCCCACCAGAGAGGAACTATTCAATAGTGGAAAGGAGTGTCTGGCTATAAAGTCGGCACTAGAATCATTAAGGTTATACTGTTTAGGCTGACAGTTCTGATTGATTACAAACCATTCTGCACTATAGTGGATGACCAGGAACAATGCAAGGGTCACAAGATGGTTTCTGGCTCTGGAAGACTTAACGTTTATGTAGAACATAGGCCAGGAGCACAACAAGGGAATGCTGATGGACTGACACATGTCCACTATATGTTGACAAAATGTGATTCTTCCCACAGGTCTGAGTAGAAGGGGTGAGTATGTGTCCAACTTACTAATAGACTTTTGGATGGTGTATGTGTCACCTAAATGTTGTGAGGGGCTCCATGGTTTATGCATCAATATGGAGAAAAAAACATTTTTTTCTCATAATCTTCATAACTTCTGTCCTGGGTCCTGGAGTTCAGAGACTTTGTAGAGCTTTGGGTGGGACAGCCTGCATTCATAGACCAACATTTTACTTGGATGCCAGACCTCAACACCAGCATCAGGTGTCCACAGGTCTTTATATATGTGAGCTGACTAATGCTCAGTGCTCTCTTTCTCTCGCTTCTTTTTTTCTCTTCCTCTTTCTGTTTCCTTTTTTTCGTCTATCTTTCCATTTCTTTCTCAGGACCTGGTATTTTTTGCCCGCTCCAGTGTTTCCTTTGGTTACGCCCAGTGTAAAACTTCCCCCCTTCTCTTCATAGGGGGTGTTCTAGGGGAGATCTTTGCGAGATCTACCTGCCTACAGGCAGCAACAAGGAGGTGGAAAACAATATAAGATCATAAATTATTAAATATTCCATCATCACATTTATCATCATTTCTCTCTTATGGGAGCTTCGGATACTGGGAAACTACATACTTCACCCATCTGGTCTGCCGTTTTTAATTGAATAGTGTTCTACACTCACATGATATTTGATCTGGCTATGTAAGTACTAAATGAGACAATAATATACGATTATTTTTTAGTTTATGCTGTTCCTGCTCTAATACCCTGTCATTTATATCCGTCACTAGAATTGTATCTTATGCTGTATCTCCACCCCTGAAGAAGGAGACTATATTAGCTCTGAAACGCGTAGGGTGATCAACTCTGCAGCCGATCCCACCTTATATAGGTGTTTTGTTCTATTGTACTGTATAAGTTTTTGTGATATGTATGAACCATTTTATTGCACATGATTTTATTTCAATTTATTAAATAAACAAAACTTTTCTTACTATACTCTATGCTTGTGCGTGCCTTTAAAGTCCACCACCAGGGGTTCCCCTATTTTTGTAGTTTCTATATTGGATGTGGCACAACAACTTCTCACAGCATTGCCGCTCTACACCCCCCTTTTTCTCTTGCTGCTGTGGGCGAAGGCTGGCTGCTGACAGAACACTAAAAAAGTACAAGTGTTTGTTTTGAGGAACCTATTAGAAGAAACTGTGTTAGTTGGGAACTAACCTGAGTTTAGTTAGTTTTATGCTATGGACTTGCTGTGCAAATCCCTCCTGCATTTAAACTGCTGCTTTACTGAATAAAAGTGCAGGACAAACCTGCGTTGACTGTTCCTGGATGTCCTCGTCTTGTGTATGGTTTGCCACTGGAAATAACAATTGAGCCTGTCCCCCACACAATATATAGTTGAGATTTACTAAAACTGGAGAGTGCAAAATCTAGTGCAGCTCTGCATAGAAACCAATCGGCTTCCAGGTTTTATTGTCAAAGTTTCATGGAACAAACTGAAGTTAGAAGGTGACTGGCTACCATGCACAACTGCCCCAGATTCTGAGTGTTGCAGTTTTAGTCTCCCAAATAATATGTTTGTGTATATACACAGAGAGAACGAGGAAAACCGGGTAAAAACTTACTGCCGGGTTACATTCTGTTCTTCCTCTCCAATAGCAATTTACATTTGAATGTCAAACTTAGAGTAAACTGCAAATGTTTAAACACATGACAGCTCTGTCAGTAGAAAACCAACAAAACAGTTGGGGTTTTCCACCAACTCGGCAGATTATTTCTCAGCTGTCAAACAGACCTCTGGCTTTAAAAAAATAGGACTGAAAGTATGCACATACTTAGATATATAAATTATGTAGATGAGTAGCTCCCCAAAGCCCCATGAGCATCAATCTACAAACATTCAGTAGGCTTGGAGAGGACAGCTATTCAAACAAAGAGGCACCCACGTGTTTGTTACTAGAAGTGATAACAACTAAACTGTGGAAGCAGCCAGTCTGCTGAAAAGGAAGTAACTCTGCCATAGTAACAAAGCCACAGTTGCTTCCTCCCTTCTATCTGCACATTTTGTTTTGTCTCTTGGCTGTGGGAAAGCTCCCGGGGCTCTGTAAACCTTCATAGAGCACCAGGGACATACAGCAATACCTAACACCAACTACTGCATTTGCAGGCATGCTAGTCTTCCACCTAGGGAGTCCTAAGAAGCATGGAACCATGCACAGAGGCCATCTTTGTCCTGGCCCATTTCCCCAGCATAAAACAAACCAGATCACAAAGAAAAATAAATAAATACAAACCAATGAATATGAGCAGGATTCCCACGATAACCTGGAAGATTAATGATATGGAGATCAGGACAATGAGGGGTACATAGTAGGTAAAAGAGGGTCCTTCTTCAATGACAGCTTTCAGTTGCGACGCATTGGCCATCAGAAGAGCAACATCCAGCATGCTTTCTGCAGCACTTTTTTTATTGGCATAATGGTTCATATTCAGGTTCTGTCTGCCTCGATCAGGTATACCCTGCAACACAGAGATAGGAGACTTGGCATGAGAGAGGCACATTTCATTCACATACAATACATGGGATTTAGTGGAACTGTGTATGTCTGTAGTATTAAACCTCGTTGAGTATTGTAATTCAGTCCAAATATCCTCCAGGTTTCCTAATACAACAATGATTTATTACAAATGAAAAGAAGGCTAGATCCAAAATGCATGTTAAAAAGGGATGAAAAACTTAATTTACAGGGAAGACTTTAAAGTTTGAAACAAAGGATTATGTATTAAAAAATGTATTAAATCAAATCACTGTGTATTCAGAAGTCAGTCTGTCCAAAAGTAGTATGCCATCTTTTTTGCAGATGATGGGAGTTAGAAAGACCCTGCTATCAGACCAATAATTTAAACAGAAATCTTGCTGTAAGATTATATGTGCATTTAACATATTTTATGCCCATTATTTACTTGTAAAAGCCTTGCTTGTGCAGACATCCAAAGACCTGAGACTGCTGCTGGGTGCCACCATCTTGGATGTGATATCAGCAAGCTGTCACTCAAGTGACCCTCTATAGCAGAGATATGCAATTAGCAGACCTCCAGCTGTTGCAAAACTACGAGTCCCATCATGCCTCTGGGTGTCATGCTTGTGGCTGTCAGAGTCTTGCTATGCCTCATGGGACTTGTAGCTCTGCAACAGCTGGAGGTCCGCTAATTGCAAATTCCTGTTCTATAGTATTCTCTTTCACTCCTCCCCCAGTGGCTACATACAAGGTTATGTAAGGAGGTGTAGGGAGGGTCAAAAGAGCTGGGCCAGCACACACAGTAATTAGATGCTCACAAGAATAGGAAGAGGAAAAGGCCTCTGACGTGCAAGGGGGAGGGGTCTGTGCGAGGGATCTGACTCTTGGGGATTTTGTTCTATGTTTTTTATACAATGACAATAATGTATTATTAATAAAAAGTAAGTTCACCGTTTGAAACATGTTACACATTACACCCATATTTAGGGTGTAACATCTAACATGCTCATGGTCTACCTGCATCCCCCCATCCCCATGATAGCAGGCGAGGGATCCTCTCCCCTTGCCCGCTGTCACTTTTTAAAAGCTGCATTGCTCCACCCACACAGCCACGTCATTAATTGACACAGATCTGTGAGTGAATGAACACAGCAGCAAACAGCTTGTAGTTTTCATTGAAATGTTAGGGAGCAAATGAGCACCCTCATAGTTCATCGACACTCCCCACAGGTTTTCTAACTACTTGTTAACTATGTTAACTAACTACAATGTTTTTTTTGTAAAAGACAAATGGTACCACAGAGAAAAACTGGGTAGGGAGGATAGTAGTATAGTCCAGGTTGCTTTTTTAAATATATTTTTTTCACAGTGCTTTTGGGAAAGGGGGTGGGGGGATGGGACAGTGGACGGTGTCGGTGGGGCAGTGGACAGTGTCAGTGGGGCAGTGGACGGTGTCGGTGGGGCAGTGGACAGTGTCAGTGGGGCAGTGGACAGTGTCAGTGGGGCAGTGGACAGTGTCAGTCGGGCAGTGGACAGTGTCAGTGGGGCAATGGACGGAGTCAGTGGGGCAGTGGACAGTCAGTGGGGCAGTGGACAGTGTCAGTCGGGCAGCGGACAGTGTCAGTCGGGCAGCAGGCAGTGTCAGTCGGGCAGCGGACAATGTCAGTGGGACAGCGGACTGTGTCAGTGGGGCAGTGGGTGGTGTTAGTGGGCCAGTGGTCGGTGTCAGTAGGGCAATGGTCGGTGTCAGTAATCGGTGTCAGTGTCAGTGGTCGGTGTCAGGACAGTGGTCGGTGTGAGTAGTCGTGTCAGTAGGGAAGTGGTCGGTGTCTGTAAGGCAGTGGTCGGTGTCAGTGGTTGGTGTCAGTAGGGCAGTGGTCGGTGTCAGTGTCAGTAGGGCAGTGGTCAGTGTCAGTGGTCGGTGTCAGTAGGGCAGTGGTCGGTGTCAGTAGGGCAGTGGTCGGTGTCAGTGGTCGGTGTCAGTAGGAAAGTGGTCGGTGTCAGTAGTCGTGTCAGTAGGGCAGTGGTCTGTGTCAGTGGATGGTGTCAGTAGGGCAGTGGTCAGGGTCAGTGGTTGGTGTCAGTAGGGCAGTGGTCGTTGTCAGTAGGGCAGTGGTCATGTCAGTAGGGCAGTGGACGGTGTTGGTAATTTTTTTTTATCTTTATGTATTCTCTTTTTACAAGTTAATTTGTTCTTAATTTTTTTCCCAATCCTCTTTGGGGGTGGGGGGAGGGCTTGGGGCTCTGGACCGTGTTGGTATTGGGGGGGGGGGGGGGCGGTTGTGGTGTCAGTTGTTTTAATTTTTTATTAACAATTTTTTTTTTTACAATTTTATTTTGGAATATTTATTTATTTCCTTTTTTAATTTATCAGCCCTGTTGGGGGATTTGGTGACATGTCAGGGATCTAAACAGAGACCCCTGACATCTCCCATTTGAGACAGAGAAAGGGACAGAGGACACAGATTCTCCAGTCCTTTTCTCTGCATTGAAGATGAATGGAGAGAAGACAGCGGCACCTCTCCATGCATAAACTGAAGCAGAGGAACACACAGGTTACTCTGCTCAGTTATCACAGGACACAGGAGCGATTGGTAATGAACGCTCACTGTGCCCCGTTCAGGAAAGAAAGGGGCCAGTAAATGACATACCATAATTTCTCCTGACAGATCCCTGGAGGAGGAAGACACAGAGGGCAGAGGAGGAGGACATGAAGGGGGACCAGAGAAGAAGAAGGGGGGATGGAGGAGAACATGGGCGCTGGATGAGGAGGAAGACATGGGGGACAGTCTGGGATGATCGCTGCGGCGGGGACAGCTGTGAGTACTGAAGGAGAAGCAGATGATGAAAAGGGTAACCCTTGAAAAAGTCATGTGTGGTGTGACGTAACGTGTAGGGAGGAGCTTGGTGACGTCACATCTGGTTACGGCCGTTACCGGAAGTTCCTGTGTTTGACACTTTTTGCTGATGGCGTTTTGCCACTTTTAAACTGTTATGCCACTCATTTGTTTAAATAAAATGTACGTTTTTTTTACTACTTTTTTTACTACTACTACTACTACCTCCCTTACCACATCCAGCAGGTCTGCAGCCTCTGACCATCTCCTGTATCATGTCTGCACAGTCTCTGACCATCTCCTGTATCATGTCTGCAGTCTCTGGCCATCTCCTGTATCATGTCTGCACAGTCTCTGACCATCTCCTGTATCATGTTTGCAGTCTGTGACCATCTCCTGTATCATGTCTGCAGTCTCTGACCATCTCCTGTATCATGTCTGCAGTCTCTGGCCATCTCCTGTATCATGTCTGCAGTCTCTAACCATCTCCTGTATCATGTCTGCACAGTCTCTGATCATCTCCTGTATCATGTCTGCACAGTCTCGGACCATCTCCTGTATTATGTCTGCACAGTCTCTGACCATCTCCTGTATCATGTCTGCAGTCTCTGACCATCTTCTGTATCATGTCTGCACTCTCTTACCATCTTCTGTAGTCATTTGGGGGCAGTCTGGAGCTCCTCTTTAAGTTGTCTGCTATGTTTACACTTTGCTACATGCAGGGAGTGTTGTTTTTTTTTTAAGATTTTAAGAACAGATACAATTAAAAAAAAATTGAGTTCTTATGACTGCTTGAATTTTTTGGATGAAAACCGTGTGCAGTAATCATGATGCATCGTGGAATCGAATCAAATCAAATCGTGGACCGGATAATCATAATTGAATTGTGAGGCCAGTGAAGATGTACATCCCTATTGGATAGGTTAAACTGTTATGCCCCATACACATGGTCGGACATTCCGACCACAAAATCCGTTGGATTTTTTCCAATGGATTTTGGCCGAAACTTTTGTTGCATACACACGGTCGCACAAAGTTGTTGGAAAATCAGATCGTTTCGGAATGAGGTGACGTATAAAAACGTACTATGTAGAGGCCAGTAGCCAATAGCTTTTGTCTCCAAATTTTTTCTGAGCATGCGTGGCACTTTTTGCGTCGGAATTCTCTACACACGATCGGAAAAAGTCTGATAGGATTTTGTTGTCGGAAAATTTTAGATCCAGCTCTCAAACCTTTTCCATCAAAAATTCCTACGGAAAAAGTCCAATAGAGCCCACATACGATCGGATTTTCTGACAACATAATCCGATCAGACTTTTTCCGTTGGAATTTCCGACCGTGTGTATGGGGCATAAGTCTTTCTTCTTAGTTATGCTATGCCTTCCTATACTGTATATGTCAATCTTTGTAATTCTGGTTTACATGGTTCTGTATACACTCTACCGACCGGCAGACTGTCATTGAATGACCAATGCTATGCTTCTTTTTCTATTATATACTGAATGGCACATACAGTACATATTCTTCAAAAAAAAAAAGAAAAGAAATTGAAAAGTAGCAGAGAGAAGCAACTCTCATTTCCCTGATCTGTTCTCTATTCTGTTTTTGTTTTCCAATTCTTGCTTCTATAGTTCCCCTCCCCAATTTTCCTACCCTCTCTCTTATTTTGTTTTGCCAGTTACTTATTACGGTCGACTGTTGACTAAGTGTTATGTTGATTAGTAATAGTGGCTATTCTTTCACTTTACTTGTTTCTTCTCTTATTTTGCTTCTAATTTTAATAAAAATTATTATACTAGGAAAAGAAAATCAAAACGAAAAATATAACTTTTTTAGGACATTGTGATATCTTGCAATAGATGACACATGTTCCTTATTCTTAGTATGCCGATCTTTCAGTTTTGCTTATTCTTAGTGGAAAATATCATTTTGAAATCGGACTTTGTTTTAGGAATTTTCAAATGAAAAAATGTAGTTTGAAGGACTTCCAAGTATTAAACTCTTGGCTCATTTCATGTGAATGAACTGCGTCTTGTTCCACATATAGTAGATCACATGACTTTCTGCACCCATGTCTCGCCCAAAGCCAGCTACAACGCTTTTATTGTATATAATATATATTGTATAATACATTGACATCTTTGCTATATGGCTTTCATCACAACATATATGATGGATTTATTGGTCCAAAATTATTCAGAAAAAAAAACATATACCTAGCAACTGCATTAATAATGTAATATAGACGTGATGTAAACCAATTAAGAAAGATTTTTTTTTAATGAAAGTATTTTTCATTAGTTACAATGGAATCACATTTGCTATGGCGCCATTTTAAATACAAACTAGCAAACATTTACATTTGCCCCTTCATTGACACGTGAACATAGGATTGTGCACTGGTACAGTAGGGGACACATTGATGTGCATTTTTAAGTGAAATGTGGGTGTGCAGAAGTCGTGAGAGTGGTGGGGGAAGATTGGGGTCAGGTGTGATGGTGAGAGCAGAGAGGATGGGTACAGGTGTAATGGGGCATGAAATGGCGATGGTAAGAGAGTTGGGGGTCACACACAGTGTTGAGGGTGGGGAAGATGGTCAGGTGTGGGGTGAGAAGGATGAGGATCAGCTGTGGAGCTATGGGTGGAGTTGATGTGGTGGTGGGTTTTTAGGTATTGGGAGGGGAGAGGATGCCACTCAGAAAGTGGTAGTCAGAAGGAAGAGAGTAACAGTCGCAGACAATGCCAAGGATCCCAGTACAATGCCCACACATTTCAAAAAGGTGTGTGTTAGCGCTAATTAGGTTGATATTAAAGTGGAGTTCCACCCATTTTTACAACTTTATCTTAAAGGAATGACAACCCCTCCACCACTCGATTTTGGATATTTAATTTTTTTTCCTTACCTACCTTTTATGAAGTACCTTGTGTACTTCTGCCCCAGTTTCGCGGCGGCACAGTGCGTCAAGTCCTCTTTTCCCCCTGCTGCCTTCTGGGACTTGTGTGTGTCCCAGAAGATGACGGGGCCATTCAGGAAGCGATGCGCAACTCGTCCATGCGCATTAGGAAACCGTCAGTGAAGCCTGAAGGCTCCGCTGCTGGTTTCCCTTAGTTGGACTGGCGTCGCCTGCACCCGATCCGATGGATGGATCACCCTCGGGGCCGACATCGCAGGCTCCCTGGACAGGTAAGTGTCCTTATTAAAAGGCAGCAGCTGCAGTGTTTGTAGCTGCTGACGTTTAAGCAGCGTGCAATCAGTGCAGATATACAAAACACCGTATCGTACATGTAAAGGAAAATACAGCGCTTAAAAATTACTATACCACACGTGATAATTAAGTAAATCCCATACATAGTGCATAAAGAGTCATCAGACAATATATAAATGATAAACATTCATATATGAACAGTAGTGATCAGCAACTGAAAATCCTCCACCGTAGTGTATTGCCTCCATCGAAACATTAAGAGTGCAAACTCTCCAGACCCAGATGTTTTCCAACATAGAACATCAAAATTCGTTCAATACTTTATGATCCTTCTTATTGGATATATATATATAGTGTAATTGACAAGATCCACCAGGTATAAACTTTCTCCAAGGCACTTCAAATGAATATAAGAGGTAATACTCGCTGTCATCTAACCAAAAACAAGTCACCAATGCCAAAGAAAAAAAAGCTTATAGTGTAGTATTTATTGGTAATGCCAAAGCAGTAAAAATTTAAAACCTTTTTAAAAACAATAAAATGCACATACATAATGTAGCACACTCTAGCTAGCACCTACCTAACTAGAGTATTGCTTTTTCTAGCAGAGTAGGACAATTTAGGCAGGCCTGGCTGGTGGCTAGGCCTTGTTTTTATTCTGGTCTGGGAGTGGTTTAGGGCAGGGCGGGGTGACTCAAAGGTAGCATCACTGTCACCTCCCTCTTCTTTCTAGAAGGTGCTAGAAAAAGAGAAGGAGAGGAGAGGTGGAGCTGCCTGGGGTATTTTGAGGAGCCTTGACCAATCCCCAACTTGGATTGGCAGGGGGCAGGCCTCATTAAATACCCAGGGTCAGCACAGCTGGGGAGGAGTTGTCTGGTAGAAGAGCTGGAGTAAGAGTGTGTGGAGGCTGTCAGAGCCCACAGGGATCTTCCCAGTCTGGGGGGGGGGGGGGGGTGACTTGGGCTTGGGTGCATCCAGGATGAGAGAAGAGATGGTGGGAGAGAGGCACATGAGAGAGCAAGGAGAGGACAGCGGGAGAGAACACTTCTAAGAGACTCCAGGGAGGACAAGTGGTTGCAGCCTGAGAGAACTGGGAGTTTGCAGTTTGAGATGGGTGCAGAACCAGAGGAGTGGACTGTGGGAAGGGCAGTGGAGATATGTCATTGCTGGAGGAGTAACAGTCTGCAGCAAGTGAAGTGCTGGAGGAGTGAAGCGAAAGAGGTCTTAAGCAAGAGTTGTGCTGGAGAGAAGACCGGAGTGTATATATAGGAGTGTATATAGTAGTCCCAAGCAAGTTTCACTGAATTATTCTGGGCATCCCATAATTTCCTATTCCCATCCAAGTTCAATCCCCTCAATAAAATACAAAAAACAAAGCTTATGGACTGGTCTGTCTCTGAGTACCTGAGAGATGGATGCCGGGCTGAGCAGGGTGACAGGTGAACCACAACATTCAGCAACCCCTACGGGGCATGGCTACAATAAGGTGCGTGAAAATATGTTGCTAAAATCCACAACTGACATCTGATGCTGCCAATCTCAGTAAGAATGGTGAACCTCAGGCGTATCAATATGACTCATACAATCCACATATGTAAAATCACTGAACATGTATGCTGGTATTCGAAACCTACATCTGATGCCGCCAAACTGTAACAGAGTGACGGCTGGACCTCAGGCATGTAAGATATAGCTCAACTGCCGTTTCTCACCACGTGCATCATCAGGATCCTCTAATTACCAGCATCCAGCAAACTTATATATGCAGCCCTCAACAGAATGTCAGAAATCTTATTTCTGGGGACAGAGTGCGCAATATTTTTGTAGTTTGATATGTCACTTCCGATTTTGCGCCATATTACAATGGCCCGGAAATAGGAAGCTGTACCAGCGCCACTTTACAGGAGGCCAGGAGGTGAGAACAACTTCATGGAACCTACAGATATCTCTGCAAAAACATCAATCAGAGACACCGGTGACAGACATAAATATCGTGGGAGCTGCATCGAGGGAATAACAAAATGAAAATTAAAAACAAAAATGATATAGAAAAAAGTTTCTGATATGTGAAAAATGAATATTATATGAAAAACACTAGAGGAATGTAGGAAATACAATGTGGGCCGCATATTACAACAGAATGCATGCTGCAGCATGACACTCCCTCCCTCAGCTGACAAACATGCTGAACTCACAGCAAGGCTGGTGCACACACGCATGGTCACTCGACAGGCCGGCTCTGTGCACGGCACTGCGTGAGCGGGGAGATAGGCAGCAAAATGGGTGATAGCAAGGTTCATATGACAACGCGTTTTGGAGGGGGACTTGAAAAAGGAGGCCCCGCCCCTCCGAAACGCATTGTTATAGCAACCTTACTAACCTTGCGTCCATCAGCCTTGCTGTGAGCTCAGTAGGCTTATCAGCTGAGGAAGCGAGTGTCATGCTGCAGCCACCAGCAGTACTGTCCACATGAGAAGACTACATTTACGGCAACATTGCGATCATATGGGTGCAATGCTTTATACAAATCGGATTTTGTGAGTGTGTTTTAATCAGTTTTTATCACTATATTAAAAGCATACTGCACCAGGAGCTTGTGTGCTCTCTTCTTTCTTTACCCAACTGACATGAATAGGACTGTCTGTACACTGATGTATGCATAGGTACGCCTGAGTGAACAAAGCCTAAAGCCCCGTACACGCGATCGGATTTTCCGACGGGAAATGATGGATGTCAGGCTGTTGGCGGAAAATCCGACCGTGTGTATGCTCCATCGGACAATTGTCGGACAATTTTGTCAGGCAAAATTTGGCTAGCAAGTTTTCAAATTTTCCACCAACAAATGTGTGTTGTCTGATTTTGCGATTGTGTGTACACAAGTCCATCTGACAAAAGTACAAACACACATGCTCGGAAGCAAGGACAAGCCAGAAGCGGTCGGTCTTGTAAATTAGCGTTCGTAATGGAGAATTAACATTCGTGATGTGGGAAATTATGAAATCTCCAAATGCAGCGCACATTCATTAATTTATTCTGGCTATTGGAAGGAATGAACGCTCAAGCACTAAGCGTGTCTAATGTTTAGGCGCATCAAGTTTTTTTTCTGCCCAAAGGTGCCTCTCCTGAACACGCTGGTGGTGGGGGACTTTTTCAGCCTGTAGGGCCCCATGCACGCTGGGTGTTTGTTTTCTGCTGGCAGGAGAAAAGCATCTTCAAAAACGCTCTTCTCTTGAATGCACAAGTGTTTTTTTTTTCTGTCGCTAAACTCCTGCAAATGCCTATATTGTGCAAGAACACCTAGATTAACATGGAGTGGAGTTTAGAGGCAGAAAAAAAAAAAATCCAAGCGCTTGCAAAAGCAGTGTTTTTTAGCTCAAGTGTGCATGAGGCCTAAAGCCTCATACACATGATCAGATTTTCTGCAGGCAAAACCTCAGACTTTTGTCCGAAGGCATGTGCCTGGATTTTGTCTTGTATACAAACAGCAAGGAACTGTCGGCCAACAAACACGACGTGGTTTTTCAGCTCTTTAGCACCACCTTTTGGGCTCCTTCTGCTAATTTCGTGTTAGTAGAAGTTTGGTGTGTGTCGATTTGCGCTTTCCATTTTGTGCTTTTCCGTTCGTTTCTGATCGGCCGTTCATCAACCAGACATCTTGCGGAACTGGAGGAGAAAATGTGATATTTATTATTGGCCTTGGAGTTATTGCTTTGACCCAAGTCCAGTCCAGGAACAAGAGGAAGAGGAGTTCTTGGACCAAAAATTGGTTGCTTTATTAATCGTGACCAATTATGTCATATGCCTTTGCTGCGAGAGCTCCAGGAGAATAATCCAGATGATTTTCGGAATTATCTCTGGATGACGGACCCCCATTTTCACCAACTCTTGGCATTGCTGACCCCCTATATTAAGAAGCAGGACACATGCATGAGGCTTTTATTTTATTTTTTGGTTGAATAATAATGATTTGATTTGTTATATTTTCTATATTTTTGGATGCATAGAATGCACTTTTTGGTTAAGTTCTGTTGGCAGATAGCATGTCTAATTGTATTTGTTTTCTCTTTTTAATGCCCAATAAAAAAAACTGTGGAGAATAATACTTGACTATGTGTTTTACTTCAAATGACAGTTTGGGAGTGGGCAGTTAAAAAAACACAATGTAAAATTGACAAGGAACACCAACATAGTTATATCTTTGATCTTAAAAACTACAGGATAATGGTGTTGTGGTAATTTGCCCCCCCCCCCAAAAAAAAGCATAATAATATTCTTGATATCACTAGAAAAAAAAATCCTTTGGAAATTTGTTTGCAATAACTCCATCAGTATCACCAGCAAAGCAGCTTCATTATTATCCCATTAAAGAAGAAGAGAAATGAGCGCTGCATTTCGAGATTTCATAATTTTCCACATAAGAAATGTTAATTCTCCATTATGAGCGCTATTTTAGAAGACCGACCGCTTCTGGCTTGTCCTTGCTTTCGAGCATGCGTGTTTGTACTTTGGACTTTTGTCCAACAGACTTGTGTAAACACGCTCAGAAAATCTGACAACAGACATTTGTCCGCAGAAAATTAAAAATCTGCCATCCAACATTTGTCCGCGGAAAATCAGACAATTGTCCGATGGAGCGCACACATGGTCGGATTTTCCGCAAACAGCCTGTCATCACACATTTCCCCTCGGAAAATCCAACCGTGTGTACGAGGCTTTACTCTGTAATGAGTAAAGATAGTATTGGCATAGTAGAAACATCAGGCTCAATTAATTATGCTTTGATAAGTCTCACTGTATGGTAATGTGGCTTTTCCAGCAATATTTTCAAGTTACGAGTTTCGAGACCACTTTAGTATACTTTGAGTGATTTTATAATTGAATAAGCATGTGGGGAAACATAGGCAAGAAGAATCACTAATTATTTGTATAAACTCAAGCTATATCTGACTTTTTTTTCTGGCAAATTTTTGTAATTTGTGATTGTATCAGTGCGGGTAGGCATCCTTTTATGACTGACCACGGTGTCATAACAATGCGAGGAGGAATTGTAATCTGAGCGCTCAGAGCCGGGGACGCGGTCTATAAATACTCAAAAGACATGCACAGGCCTTGATAAAACACTATATTCATAAGTATTGGGACACCTGTCTTTACACGCACATGACTTTTAATGGCATCCCAGTCTTAATCCGTAGGGTTCCATATTGTGTTGGCCAACCGTTTGCAGCTATAACAGTTTCAACTCTTCTGGGAAGGCTGTCCACAAGGTTTAGGAGTGTGTCTATGGGAATGTTTGACCATTCTTCCAGCGCATATGTGAGATCAGGCACTAATGTTGGGCAAGAAGGCCTGGCTCCCAGTCTCTCTTCTAATTCATTTCAAAAGGTGTTCTATCAGGTTGAGGTCAGGACTCGGTGCAGGCCAGCCAAGTTCCTCCACCCCAAACTTGCTCATCCATGTCTTTATGAACCTTGCTTTGTGCACTGGTGCGCAGTTATGTTGGAACAGGAAGGGGCCATCCCCAAACTGTTCCCACAAAGTTGAGAGCATGAAATTGTCCAAAATGTCTTGGTATTCTGGCGTGAGTTTCCCTCAATGGAACTAAGAGGCCAGGTACAAACCCTAAAAAAAAAAAACCTCACACCTTAATTTCTGCCCCACTAAGGCTGCTTTCACACTGGGGCGGTATTCAGGCGTTACAGCGCTAAAAATAGCGCCTGTGTAACGCCTGAAAAAAAACGGCCCCTTTAACTCCAGTGTGAAAGGAGGGCTTTCACACTGGAGCGATGCGCTGGCAGGACGGTGAAAAAAGTTCTGCTAGCCACATCTTTGCAGCGGTGAAGGAGCGGTGTATTCACCGCTCCTAAACCGCTCCTACCCATTGAAATCAATGGGACACCGCGGCAATACCGCCGGCAAAGCGCCGCTGCAGCGGCGCTTTGCGGGCGGGTTTAACCCCTTTTCGTCCGCTAGCGGGGGTTAAAACCACCCCGCTAGCGCCCGCACACCGCCGCTAAAACGACGGTAAAGCGCCGCTAAAAATAGCGGCACTTTACCGCCGACGCCGCTCCCGCTGCAGTGTGAAAGCAGCCTAAATGATTTGGACCAGTGCACAAAGTAAGGTCCATAAAGACATGGATGAGTAAGTTGGTGGAGGAACTTGACTGAGTCCTGATCTCAATCCGATAGAACACCTTTGGGATGAATTAGTGCGGAGACTGTGAGCCAGGCCTTTTCATCGACATCAGTGCCTGATCTCACAAATGCGCTTCTGGAAGAATGGTCAAACATTCCCTTAGACACATTCCTAAACCTTGTGGACAGCTTTCCCAGAAGAGTTGTAGTTGTTATAGCTGCAAAGGATGGGCCAACTCAATATTGAACCCTACGGACTAAGACTGGGATTCCATTAAAGTTCATGTGTGTATAAAGGCAGGTGTCCCAAAACTTTTGACAATACAGTGTATGTTACTTTGTAGAAATATGTAGATCTGTGTTTCTAATGCCGCGTTCACATGATCGGAATTTTGGTTGGAAAAAGCTCTGATGGTTTTCCCGATGGAATTCCGATGGGATTTCGCTCATGCTGTCTTGCATACACACGGTCACACCAAATTCCGACTGTCAAGAATGCGGTGACGTACAACGCGTACGACGGGAGTAGAAAAAGGAAGTTCAATAGGCAGCAGCCAATAGCTTCCATCACGTAGTTGAATTTGAGCATGCGTGAGTATTTGCGCCTCGGAATTGCATACATACGTTGGGAATTTCCGATGGAAAGTTTTTCCCTCTGAAAAATTGAGAACATGCTCTCAAATTTTTGCTGGAGGGAATTCGGCCAGCTGAATTCCGATGGAGCATACACACAGTCGCATATTTCGATGAGAAGCTCTCATCGGTCTTTTGATGGCCAAAATTCCGATCGTGTGTACATCATTCACTTTTACAACCGTAGGTGATCACATACCATATGCAGGCTGCACATACATCAGTTTTGCATCTATTTTGTTTTCAGAATTTATTGGAAATTTGGATTTCCTGTGCTCTAGAGAGGAAACATGAGGATCTGAGAGCAGAGGTTAAACAACCCACGACTTTGGATTTCATGTCAAACCCAGCAAATCTTGTTCATTGTTTATATTGTAAAGCCTGTTGTGATTGTGTAGCGGTGGCTAAGAGTCAAACTTCCACAGGAAACCTAAAATAATCCTATTTATTTATGCAGTTTGGACCTTGCCTTGTGTATCCTGTGTATGAAGAGGCACGCATTAAAGCTGCTTATTTAAAATTATAAAAATTATTCCCCACCCCATGCTGATTAAAGTGTTATTAACCACTTGCTGCCCATAAGACAAATAAAAAGTATCATTTATTATAGCTGATGATTGGCTGTTCAGGGATATGAGCAGCTCTACAGCCACCCACTTTTGCTTTAGTGTAGCCACCTTTTCCCCAATCTCTTCTGTAATGCCCCATACACACGATTGGACATTCTGACCACAGAAATCCATCAGATTTTTTCCAACGGATTTTGACCGAAATTTGTGTTGCATACACACGGTTGCACAAAGTTGTCGGAAGATCCAACCGTTCTGAACGAGGTGACGTCAAACACGTATGTTGGGACTATAAACGGGCCAGTAGCCAATAGCTTTCGTCTCTTAGTATATTCTGAGCATGCGTGGCACATTGTCCGTCAGAATTGTCTACACACGATCAGAATTTATGTGATCAGATTTTGTTGTGGGAAAATTTTAGATCCTGCTCTCTAAAATCCGACAGAAAAAGTTCAATGGAGCCCACACACGGTCAGATTTTCCAACAACATGATCCGATTGCACATTTTCCATCGGAAAATCTGACCGTGTGTATGGGGCATAACTAATAAACTAAGAAGCAATGCTAATTTTCTCACTTCTATTTTCAGGGCTGTTATTCCCTGGCTACTACTGCCTGGGAAGCAGCTAGTCAAGCACATTCTATTGCTTGATTAGTGTCAGGGCTGTGCTCAGCCCTTCCTTCTCTGAGCTGGCCACTAAGCTGTCGTCTAATTGCCACCTCCTATTTCACCAAAGTGACTCACCTATGTGTTGATGATATCCTGCTCATCAGTCCTGCCTACTTAAGCCGTCCAACCCAGATGATCTCTGCCTTCGCCTTGGTCACATCTCTAGAGACGCTCCCCTGTGTTCCAGTTAATGACTTGCTTGGCTGACATTCCTTCTGGCTCCAGATCCTGCTTGCTGTTCTATTACGCTCATCTCTGGCTCCCTGACGTTCAGGCTTGTCTGACTATCTGTTCCGGTTCCTGAACTCTGGCTATGTTTTGACGACGTTTACTCTGTTTAACTTTGTTTATTATTATTAAACAAATGAGATTTATCTGTACTTCTGTCTCAGTCTGATTCATGGTCTCTGACAATTAGCTGCAACGGAGACATTGAAAATCTAATAGACCCTGCTGCCTCCATAAAGAGTCTGTCACCTGCCCATGCTAGGGGCCTGTTGGTCCTGTTGTGATAGAAATAAAGGTAAATGAAAAAATAAAAAAATAACAGATAAAAAAATAAATTGTAATAAATAACAATATTTTTTATAAATTGAAGCACCCTGTCTCTCCCACGTATAAAAATGCAAACACACACGTAATTCCCACGCGTGTATATAAACAGCGAATGCCCCACACTTGAGCTATCGACCAAGAACGCTAGCATGAGAGCAATAATTCTGCGGCCATCATTCATGGTTAACTCCAAACGGAAAACCTGTAAACAGCTTTTAAAGGGTGATTTCAGGAAAATCGTAGGTATAGTAGTGTGTCAACATTTCATGGGCATTTATAAATTTAAAGTCTTGACATCTTTGATATTTTTTTTACTTATTTTACATAAAAATTATATTATATTGTGTTTGTGTGCATTAAAATAAAATTTAGTGTATTTTTCCTTGAGTATTTGCCAACATTTAATTCTCCAGTGCCTCTGCTTTCTAGTATTTCTCTAGCAAAAAAATGCTAATTTTAACATGCGTGTGAAAAATGAAGAACTTGCCGTGGACAGAACATTCACTTCCTTGTAATACCCCTTTGAAATCTCCAAACCCTTAAAGCAGAACTAAACTATTTTTAATGCTTATGCTGCTGGCCTTAGTAAATAGGAACGTACAGTGCCTTGCGAAAGTATTCGGCCGCCTTGAACTTTTCAACCTTTTGCCACATTTCAGGCTTCAAACATAAAGATATAAAATTTTTATTTTTTGTGAAGAATCACCAACAAGTGGGACACAATTGTGAAGTGGAACGAAATCTATTGGATTTTTGAAACTTTTTTAACTAATAAAAAAAAGAAAAGTGGGGCGTACAAAATTATTCGGCCCCCTTGCGTTAATACTTTGTAGAGCCACCTTTTGCTGCGATTACAGCTGCAAGTCGCTTGGGGTATGTCTCTATCAGTTTTGCACATCGAGAGACTGAAATTCTTGTCCATTCTTCCTTGCAAAACAGCTCGAGCTCAGTGAGGTTGGATGGAGAGCGTTTGTGAACAGCAGTTTTCAGCTCTTTCCACAGATTCTCGATTGGATTCAGGTCTGGACTTTGACTTGGCCAATTTAACACCTGGATACTTTTATTTGTGAACCATTCCTTTGTAGATTTTGCTGTATGTTTGGGATCATTGTCTTGTTGGAAGATAAATCTCCATCCCAGTTTCAGGTCTTTTGCAGACTCCAACATGTTTTCTTTCAGAATGGTCCTGTATTTGGCTGCATCCATCTTCCCCTCAATTTTAACCATCTTACCTGTCCCTGCTGAAGAAAAGCAGGCCCAAACCATGATGCTGTCACCACCATGTTTGACAGTGGGGATGGTGTGTTGAGGGTGATGAGCTGTGTTGCTTTTATGCCAAACATATCGTTTTGCATTGTGGGCAAAAAGTTGGATTTTGGTTTCATCTGACCAGAGCACCTTCTTCCACATGTTTGGTGTGTCTCCCAGGTGGCTTGTGGCAAACTTTAGACGAGACTTTTTATGGATATTTTTGAGAAATGGCTTTCTTCTTGCCACTCTTCCATAAAGGCCAGATTTGTGCAGTGTACGACTGATTGTTGTCCTATGGACAGACTCTCCCACCTCAGCTGTAGTTCTCTGCAGTTCATTCAGAGTGATCATGGGCCTCTTGGCTGCATCTCTGATCAGTCTTCTCCTTGTCTGAGCTGAAAGTTTAGAGGGACGGCCAGGTCTTGGTAGATTTGCAGTGGTCTGATACTCCTTCCATTTCAAAATGATCGCTTGCACAGTGCTCCTTGGGATGTTTAAAGCTTGGGAAACCTTTTTGTATCCAAATCTGGCTTCAAACTTCTCCACAACAGTATTACGGACCTGCCTGGTGTGTTTCTTGGTCTTCATGATGCTCTCTGCGCTTTCAACAGAACCCTGAGACTATCACAGAGCAGGTGCATTTATACAGAGACTTGATTACACACAGGTGGATTCTATTTATCACCATCAGTCATTTGGGACAACATTGGATCATTCAGAGATCCTCGCTGAACTTCTGGAGTGAGTTTGCTGCACTGAAAGTAAAGGGGCCGAATAATTTTGCACGCACCACTTTTCAGTTTTTTATTTGCTAAAAAAGTTTAAAATATCCAATAGATTTCATTCCACTTCACAATTGTGTCCCACTTGTTGGTGATTCTTCACAAAAAATTAAAATTTTATATCTTTATGTTTGAAGCCTGAAATGTGGCAAAAGGTTGAAAAGTTCAAGGGGGCCGAATACTTTCGCAAGGCACTGTATATTATATTTACTTGTTTTAAACTGGTTTCAGTTTTTTATTGTTTTGTTTTTTACTTCAGCTGCTATCTGATTGCTTGCCTAGACCAAAATGATGTCATACAATTCAGGAGTCTTCAGGGGCATTTTTTTCCTCCATCTGGAGGAGGGGCTTCCTCAACTAAGCACTCCCTCCTGCCTGCATGTCTGAGCTAAGGGCAGATGGATTGCAGGAAGTAAATGCTACATGAATCATCTGCCCTTACTTAAGATAGCCGTGGCAAGAAATGCTAGGGAGAGGATTTTTTAAAGCGATTTCTCAACAAAAAAAGCATGGAAACAAGGATGGATGGTAGGGTTGCCACCTGTCCAGGATTCACCCAGACAGTTCGGGTTTGGAATCATGCATCTGGGTTTCAGACTGCCTGAAACCCAGACACATTATTCAGACAGGACTATGGCTTCCCAGTAGGGTTGTTGGCTGCAGTTTTCTAAACCGAGAGTGTCTGTTACGCTCTCTTTCATGCTGCTCAAAGCTAGCACTAATTCTCCCTCCCACCCCCACCCCTTTGTGTTTGCCCACACTCCTCAGAAAAGGAAAGCAGGGGCCAGAAATGTGAAGTCCAGCAGCTTCAGATACATCTGGATGAGCGGTGCTGACTGCCAAGGGTTGAGTGAGCTCACCATCCATCCCTGTCTGTGACTGAAATCTCCCCCCTTCTCTTTCCTGCCTCTAAGTGAGTACACCAATGTAAATCAGGGTTCTCAGAGCACCCCCTACATCAGAAGTCACAGTGTTCCCCCTTACATGAGACTCCTCTTCATTATCAGTGTCCCCCCTGAAATCAGGGTTCCCAGAGCATCCCTTATGTTAGAGTCCCCAGTGTTCTCCCTTACATCAGAGTCTGCAGAGTCCCCCCTTACAGTGTAAGGGAACTCTGTGGATTCAGATGTAAAAGGGAAACTCTGTGGACTCCGGTGTAAAGGGGGACTCTTGTTATTAACTTCATATGATTCTAAATGTTATTTAATTGCAAAATATATGTATAGATTATACTGTAAAAAAAAAAATGCTGTGCGCTAAAGCAGTGGTCATCAACTCAGGGCCCACTAACAGTCCAGGTTTGCAAGATAACTGAAATACATGACAGGTGATATCATGTGCTGTTCAGTGATTGCAGCATTCTAGCCTGCATCCCCCCAAGGTAATACATAAAACCTGGCCTGTTAGTGGGCCCTGAGGACAGGGTTGATGACCACTGCACTAAAGTGTCCGGGTTTGACTTGAAGAAAAGGTGGCAACCCTAATGGATGGGTGAGTTTTCTTTGAATATTAAAAATAAATGAAATAGCCTTTTGTGGCGCTCAGATACAGTTGATCTTCACTTTACATGTAGGAACTCTATATCTGGTAAAATTGTAGAGTTCTTGGCAGTCTTTCTTTAACCCGGAGCAAGACAAAAATCAATGTACTGACAATAGTCTGATCTATGCCAGCAGTATGATGTTGGCATGCTCTGGGTTCTGGCTTGAGTAAAGCCATAGTTTGGCCAGGATGGAAGTAGCTATCGGTGTTGGAATGCTCAGCAGGAGGTGAAATTTGCATTTTAATACACCTGTTTCTTTTGTGTCATGTAGGTGTTCTCTGTGATACAGAAATGCAGCATGTGTAGCCCAAACCACACATAATTATTAACTCCAGTGATAAGTCATGGAAGGTTTACCTTGGGTAAGCAAATCTCATCAGCAGTGGAAAGAACTGACTGATGTTACTCAGCCGTGAACACTGCAAAAAACATGTATTTGTTAAGGGCTGGTTACCTTTGCTGCATCATGTTAAGATATGATATGACTTATTAAATACCTGTTACCTGGTGGCACTGCAAAGCCCAGAACCCAAGAGCACCGTCACGATTTACTGTCAAATATCGCTAATGTCAGGTCTGTTATTTGCCAGCTAGAGAGGTCAAAAGTACTAAACCCTCTTGTTTGGTGGTAGCCATCAAGATATACTGTACCCTAGTGTTTTTAAGCCTGAACCCATCTCCCTACACTAGAAGATAGCATGCTTAGATGCCATCTTTTGGTGGTTAATTTACAGCTACACGGGCCTAAAGATAAGCCTAAAGATGGCTAAAATGAGAATCGCAGTTATTTTGCTAATAAGATAAATCACGATTCTCACGGCGTAACATCATCTTTCACATTAAACAAAGTAATTGGGCTAACTTTACTATTTCGCTTTTTTTTTTTTATTCATCGAAGTATATTTTTCCCCAAAAAATTGCAATTGAAAGACCACTGTGCAAATACAGCGTGACATAAAATATTGCAACGATCGCCATTTTATTCCTTAGGGCCTCTGCTAAAAAAATATATATAATGTTTGGGGGTTCCAAGTAATTTTCTAGCAAAAAAAAATCAGATTTTAACTGCAAGAAACAAGTGTCATAAAAAGGTTTAGACTTTAAAGCGGTTGTGTACCCGCTAATGTTTTTTTTTTGCCACCTGCAAAGGAAAAGGCATAATGAGCTAGTATGCACAGCATACTAGCTCATTCTGAAATACTTACCTTAGAACGAGGCCCCGACATCTGGCCCGATCCACGCCGAGGGAGCGGGCATGCTCCCTCTGCGTTTCTTCCGGGTATCGCGGCTCTGGCCACTCACAGCGCCGGAGATTTCATCCCGGCAGGGTCCGGTGACTGCCGGGCTTTCAGCCGAGGAATCAGCCGAGAATCCCCTTGTGCGCATGCGCCACTGCAGTCAGCAGCGCATACCGAGGGGAATATCTCCTAAACCGTACAGGTTTAGGAGATTTTTTTTTTACCTACAGGTAAGCCTTATTATAGGCTTTCCTGTAGGTAAGTTAAAAAAAATGTAGTATACAACCACTTTAAAGAGGAGTTCCCGTTAAAAAAAAAAATAATTTAAAGTCAGCAGCTACAAATACTGCAGCTGCTGACTTTTAATAATAGGACACTTACCTGTCCCAGTATCCAGCGATGCGGGGGAATGAAGCCCCGCTCGTTCATCCCTCCGCTCGGCAGCACCGGCATTCTAACTGTGGGCCACAGCCGGGCACCCACTGCAAATGTGCAAGCGCTGCCGAGCGCTGTGATTGACCGCGCAGTCATCTGGGTGACAGGTCCCAGGTGACTGACAGGAGGGAGGGGGCAGAGCTGAGCCCTTCCTGCACTGAGGGGAAGTGATGTCACCAGCCCAGGCACTGAAGGAGGCAGACTACGAGGGACCCCCTAGCAACAGGCATTTAGAGGTGAGTTAAAAAAAAATAATTTCCAATTTTTTTTAAATTTTTTTATGAATTTTAATGAGTTTTTTTTTTCTGTGGAACACCACTTTAAGTGGCTAAACTTCCTGCATATTCACACAGTTTTATCCCTTTGATCTAAGCTGGAAGTTAGAATGTTGTTAAAAAAACTTGGCAGACTGCCCGGTTTGGCAGACTGGCAAAGTGAGCAGAGAACTCTCTATACATGAAAGACTCGGGAGACACTGCAATACAGATCGTCAGAGGGAGTGAATCAAGATTGCGATCGTTTAACGATTAATTGTGAAGCTCTAGTGTACAGCTTGTATAACAGGGTGAATTTGCTTTTCCCTCAAAATAACTCAACACACAGCCATTAATGTCTAAACTGCTGGCAACAAAAGTGAGCACACCCCCAAGTGAAAATGTCCAAATTGGGCCCAATTAGCCATTTTCCCTCTCCAGTGGTCATGTGACTCGTTAGTGTTACAAGGTCTCAGGTCTGAATGGGGAGCAGGTTTTTTTAAATTTGGTGTTATCGCTCTCACTCTCTCATACTTGTCACTGGAAGTTCAACATGGCATACAAAGAACTCTCTGGTGATCTGAAAAAAATAATTGTTGCTCTACATAAAGATGGCTTAGGCTATAAGAAGATTGCCAAGACCCTGAAACTGAGCTGCAGAATGGTGGCCAAGACCATACAGGAGTTTAACAGGACAGGTTCCACTCAGAACAGGCCTCGCCATGGTGGACCAAAGAAGTTGAGTGCACGTGCTCAGCGTCATATCCAGCAGTTGTCTTTGGGAAATAGACGTATGAGTGCTGCCAGCATTTCTGCAGAGGTTGAAGTGGTGGGGGGTCAGCCTGTCAGTGCTCAGACCATACGCCGCACGCTGCGTCAAATTAGTCTGCATGGCTGTCATCCCAAAAGGAAGCCTCTTCTAAAGATTATGCAGAAGAAAGCCTGCAAATAGTTTGCTGAAGACAAGTAGACTAAGGACATGGATTACTGGAACCATGTGCTGTGGTCTGATGAGACCAAGATAAACTTATTTGGTTTAGATGGTCTCAAGCGTGTGTGGCAGCAACCAGGTGAGGAGTACAAAGACAAGTGTGTGTTGTCTACAGTCAGGCATTGTGGTGAGTGTCATGGTCTGGGGCTACATGAGTGCTGCCGGCACTGGGGAGCTACAGTTCATTGAGGGAACCATACATGCCAACATGTACTGTGACATACTGAAGAGGAAAATGACACCCTCCCTTTGGAGTCTGGGGCGCAGGGCAGTATTCCAACATACTAAAGACCCCAAACACGCCTCAAAGATGACCGCTGCCTTACTAAAGAAGCTGAGGGTAAAGGTGATGGACTGACCAATCAGTCTCCAGACTTAAACCCTATTGAGCATCTGTGGGGCATCCTCAAATGGAAGACATGATGTCATCATGGATGAGGGGAAGAGGACTCCGGTGGCAACCTGTGAAGCTCTGGTGAACTCCATACCCAGGAGGGTTAAGGCAGTGCTAAAAATGATGGTGGCTACACAAAATATTGACACTTTGGGCCCAATTTTGACATTTTTGTACTCTTGTTGCTAGTCGTTTAGACATTAATGGTTGTGTGTTGAGTTATTTTGAGGGGACAGCAATTTTACACTGTTATACAAGCTGTACACTCACTACTTTACATTATAGCAAAGTGTAATTTCTTCAGTGTTGTCACATGAAAAGATATAATAAAATATTTACAAAAATGTGAGGGGTTTACTCACTTTTGTGAGATACTGTATGGCAGCAGTACTGCCTGTTGAATATGACATTGGGTATAACTTTTACTGAGCCATGAAGCAAAATATTGTGCCACATATACAACCCCATCTGGCTGCCTTTGCAGCTCAAGAGAGGGCAGTAAAACCACAGCTCAACCACCTATTTCGCTGATTCCCCGACCACAACTGTAAACAAGCCCTAATCAAAAGGGATTTGGCAGGTTAGCAAGTGTGTTGCAGTGTTTCTAAATATGTATTTAGATTTGATACTTTTTTCTACAGTAGCTTTAATCGTTAATAGAAAACATAACGCATATTACAAGACTTGGTGGGTTATGGAAATGGAACTGTTGCTGTACAGCAGCGCCTGCAATACACGGCCTTTTCAAGTCTCTCGGTGTGGAAAAAATACAGGAATCCAGTGTAGCAGAGCCTTTGAAAGAACACACCCTGTACAGGAGCTGCAAAGCTCATTCATAAAACACCAAAGTAAAATTATCCTTGGCCTTGGGGTTTATTATGACTTGGATTACGTCTAGGTTTCCAGTACTTTTTGATGAGGTTTTATTTTCCTCCTACAGAATTTTTGTTGTACAGAATGTGCAAGCTCATGATATTCATTATCAATAAATGAAATCAATAAAGCAAAATGTACTCTTAAAAGGAAAATATTTTAGATTAAATCATCTATTTGTAATGGGTCTGATTTTTTCACTATTCCCAACAGTTTTTCTCTCTCTTGCCGACTGTTGGTCCTGATTTCCTGTGCTACACATCACCTGTGGCCATAACGAAGGGTTCCCCTTCATCCCCATTGGTGTGTGTATGTATATACCGTATTTATCGGCATATAACACGCACTTTTTTCCCCCTTAAAATCAGGGGAAAATCGTGGGTGCGCGTTATATGCCGATCCCCCGCTCATTGTGAGCGAAGAAACGAGCACCGCCGAAATACACAGAGCCGAGTGTACTCGGCTAGGCTCGGCTCCTCTTGGCTCCGCTCACAGTCACGCCCTATGATGGACCTAACACAGGGACTGGGCATGACTGTGAGCAGAGCCAAGAAGAGCCGATGCATAGCCGAGTACACTTGGCTATGTGGACCGGCTCTGTGTATCTCGCCGGCGCTATATTTAAAGTGCAGTGACACTGACAAGGCAGCAATGTCACTGGACAAGGCTGCAATGTCACTGGACAAGGCTGCAATGTCACTGGACAAGGCTGCAATGACACTGGACAAGGCTGCAATGACACTGGACAAGGCAGCAATGACACTGGACAAGGCAGCAATGTCACTGGACAAGGCTGCAATGACACTGGACAAGGCTGCAATGACACTGGACAAGGCTGCAAATGACACTGACAAGGCTGCAATGACACTGGACAAGGCTGCAATGACACTGGACAAGGCTGCAATGACACTGGACAAGGCTGCAATGACACTGGACAAGGCAGCAATGACACTGGACAAGGCTGCAATGACACTGGACAAGGCTGCAATGACACTGGACAAGGCAGCAATGTCACTGGACAAGGCTGCAATGACACTGGACAAGGCTGCAATGACACTGGACAAGGCTGCAAATGACACTGACAAGGCTGCAATGACACTGGACAAGGCTGAAAATGACACTGGACAAGGCTGAAAATGAAACTGGCAAGGCTGAAAATGAAACTGGCAAGGCTGCAAATGACACTGGCAAGGCTGCAAATGACACTGACTGACAAGGCTGAAATGACACCGACAAAGCTGCAAATGACACTGACAAGTCTGCAATGACACTGACAACGCTGCAAATGACACTGACAAGGCTGCAAATTACACTGACAAGGCTGCAATGACACTGGACAAGGCTGCAATGACACTGGACAAGGCTGCAAATGACACTGACAAGGCTGCAAATGACACTGACAAGGCTGCAAATTACACTGACAAGGCTGCAATGACATTGGACAAGGCTGCAATGACACTGGACAAGGCTGCAAATGACACTGACAAGGCTGCAAATGACACTGACAAGGCTGCAAATGACACTGACAAGGCTGCAATGATACTGATAAGGCTGAAAATTACACTGACAAGGCTGCAATGACACTGGACAAGGCTGCAATGACACTGGACAAGGCTGCAAATGACACTGACAAGGCTGCAAATGACACTGACAAGGCTGCAAATGACACTGACAAGACTGCGGATGGATACTGATAAGGCTGCATTGATGGGCATTTAAATGTAAGTTGTTTTCCTTAAAAAACATTTTTTTCCTTAAAATTCCCTCTTAAACTTGGGGTGCGTGTTATACGACAGCACGTGTTATACACCGATAAATACTATATAGAAAGTCACAGCCGGCTTCCTACACTCAAGTTGGTGGCACCGGGGACCTGAAGACTGGTGAAGAACAGGCCCAGGTGATGACATGATGACAGAGCTGGATCCCTAGGCTGGTGAGCACCTGTTTATTAAAGTCATCAGTTACAGTATTTGTAGCGGCTGACTTTTAATTTTTCTTCATATGGCTGGAGTAGTATAGTTTTCCACTTTGATGAAAAATGTGAAGCTCTTGATTATTTGTAAAACTTGACTAAACATTCAGTTTAAGGCTGGGTTCACACCACAGCGATGCGGGAACGCCGCGAATCCGCTGCGTTTTCCCGCATCGCATTACTCCCGCCGGCAGTTCACACTGCCCTATGCGAACGGCTGGGAGTGTCAATGATATGTTAATGACACCCCCAGATCTGTCCGCAAATCGCAGTGCGATCTGCCGACTCGCACAGGAATCGGATCGCATGGTGTGAACACCCATGCGATCCGATTCTGTTGCGGACCAAAAAAAGGGTCCCGTGCGAGCTTGCTGCGGGAGGGATGCGAATTCAGCCATACTATCTGTATGGCTGAACTCGCATCGCTACGGAGATCGGATGTGATTTGCACTGCAGTGCGGTGCGAATCACATCCGGATCTCCCCCCGCAGCAGTGTGAACCCGGCCTAAATATATTCCAAGTGCATCAAAAAAAAAGTTGTGCAAAGTCTTACAGTCTGTATTCTTAAGAAAGCAGCCACAGCCTGAGTAGAAAAGCCTGTCCCCTGCCAGCATGCTGTAGAGAATTCTATCTGTATGGAATCAGCAGTATCTCTGCAGAGGTGTGACATACCCCCTGCTAAATCAGAGCTAGAGCTCTCCATTCACCAGGGAGCATGAACTTTTCTGACTGCAGAGCTATAGGTCTCAGTCAGTGGGAATGTTTCAGACCTCTACAGAGAGACCACTGCTTTCACATATAAAGGAAGGGTCCTTCCCTGCAGCATACTGGCAAGGGATAGTCTTTTCTAAAGCAAACAAACTTTATGATATTGAGAATATGTTTTGTTTTGAAGCACTTGTAATGTATTTATCCGCTTCCTGCCCAGCCTATTGTAATATGACGGCCGGATGGAAGCCCTACTATCCTGGAAGGACATCATATGATGTCCTCCCAGGATCGCGCCACGCTCTAGCGCAATCTGTCGCCCGCTGTGTCCACCAGACACAGCCAATGACAGATCACTATACCGGTCCACTGCTGGTACCATGTGATGGCTGTGGTAAATCACAGCAGATCACATGGCAATTGTACACAATGAAAGGCTTTGATTCATGCATTTCATTGTGTACTATTCTGATGAGCTCTGTGACTGGTCACAGTGATAACATGGTACAGACAGGGCCAATCACAGCTCATCTGTACCATGTGATTAGCTGTGGCCAATCCCAGCTAATCACTATAGCAAACAATAAATGAATACTTTTCATTCAGAAAAAAATGGTTGCTTATAACTATAATTTCACAGTCATAAGCAATCAATGTGTAAAAAATAAATTAAAAAAATTACCTCCCCAGTGTGGTACACTATGGTAACACTGTATTGCTCTGGTCACTATATGTAAAAAAAAAAGAAAATAAAAATAAAGAAAAAAAAAGAAAATAAATGTAAAATGTAATAAAAACTAAAACAAAATATAAAAAAAATTGAAAATAAAATTATTTATAAATTTTTTTATATGCTGTCACCAGTCAGTAGCCTTGGTCACCGCCACACCAGTAGTTATATGATGACACTGTACTGCACTGGTGACAGTATGTAAAAAAAAAAAAATTCAAATTCAAAAATAAAAAATCGTGAAAATTTTTTTTTTTACATTTCTTAATATTTCCAAACATTGACAAAAAAAATTACAACTTAAACAACCTTGCCATGCCTCTTATTAAATACATTGGACTGTCTACTTTTCAAAAAGGGGGCATTTGTACTGTCCTGGCATTTTCAGGCTTCAAGAAATTAAATAGGTCGTCAGTACATCAGGATTGATAAATTTTCAGATATATACAATCGTTTGTGGACTCTATAACTTTCCTACAGACTAAATAATATTCACTAATTTGGGTTATTTTAAGGTAAGAAATTAAGCAGTATACATTTTAGCCTAAATTTATGTAGAGTGAAAACATTTTTTGCAAAATACGCTTTTTCGTTTCAAAATGTTCATTCTTTTTTGTTTATTTAGCAAAAAAAAAAAAAAAAACTCAACAATAATACAAATACCACCAAAAGAAAACTCTATTTGAAAAAAAAATTATAAAAAATTCATATGGATACAGTGTGAAGGGGATAAAAGTGTCTGGTATTGAAGCAGTTAAACAGAAGTTTGGTCCTTGCAACATAAATTTATGTGACTAAGCAGAGACGATTTCCATGGGGCTGTACTGGGAGTTTTACATCTGCTAGGGGTTTTCCAGATTCTTAGGACATCTTCTGTAAAAACTTTATGACCTTTTCCCACCCGTCACCATGCGGAACAGCCAGTCCTTTTACGGGTCACAAAGATCTTGATGAAATCACTTGAACTGCCCAAGAAAAGGAGGGCACTTTCAGAGGTTCGGTGCACTTGCATAAAAATATACCGTACACTGTAGCCTCTATATTACATGGTTGCTGTCTTATATTTCCATTGTTGTAATACCTGTACAAACAGGCAACTCCCTGGCTAGCAATAGTGATTCTACAGCATTACGGCCAGCAAAGGAAAGATGTTTATAAGGAAAGTACTGGCTGCATATCAGGTAAAGTGACCACACACAGGGCTGTTTCAGGCTGCATAGCGAAGGAAGGGGTCGGTAAATATGTAATTTACTGGTCCCTTCCATTCCTGAATGAACACAGGGAGTAATCAGTACCAGTCACACTGTGTCTATTCACCCCTGAAGCATAGTAAACTGTGTTTACTATGCTTCAGTTTGTGAATTAGCAGGAAGCCTCAGAGCATTTCCAATTCATTCATCTGTACAGCTGAGGATACAGAGAAAGGGACAGATAAATCTGTGTCCTGTCACTTTCAGCCTGGGGAAGGGGGCCCTGTCAGGTAGGCTGTATAGGGCCCTTGATTTCTGAATAGCAGCCCAGACCACACACACTGGATAAGGATTCAGAACTATGTATAGGTGTATAGTACTGAAAGGCTCTATAGCAGGGCTTGACAAATTTGCTTGGAATCTAGGAGCCAGATTAAAAAGTTAGGAGCCAGGTCGGTAACGGCGATCCGGACCTGTCCCTGGCCTGACATGGAGACGAGTGAGGGGAAGATAGCGCCGCAGCCCCCCCCCCCCCTTTTTTTTCCTTAATTAAAATAATTTTTTTTTTTTTACTTTTTACAAAAAAAAAAAAAAAATTATATATAATATATATATATATATATATATATATAATTAAATTAATTAATAAATTAATTAATTAATTAATAATATATATATAATATAATGAGAAGCCATTTACCAGCCACCACACTCACCGTTGGGCAAAAGGCGCCAGATGACGCCCGCAATCACTTCCTTCTCTTCACTTTGGGAAGGAAATGGGCGGGCAGTGAAAAACAGGCAGGGAAGCTTCACTCCATTAGGAATTAGCATTATTGGAATAGGGTGTAATTTCTACATCCACCACAAGATGGCGCCAGGCTACCGAAAGATTTTAGAAGGCCGCAAAGCCGCGGCCTCAATTACTGGCCGGCGCGGCCCGATGCAATTGCGCGGCGGAGTTCGGGGTCCAAATGGAGACGGGATACCCCAGCAGCGTTTCCCCAGTCGCCAGGACACGAATTCTAGGCGCAAATGCGACCAGGCGCCCGGGGTTTGTCGAGCCCTGCTCTATAGGGACTGTAAGGAAGGGACGGTGGTCCTTAGGGAAGTAATGTGGCCCGGTACCACCACAGGAGAGCAGGTCACACGCTCTTCCTCGTTCCTCTGTATTCTGATTGGCTATTGAGGAAGGAGAAGCTATAGTGGGGCTCAGGTAAGACAAGTATAGGGGCTCAGAGGATGTCTTTGCAGCTTTTGTATACATACCCTGAAAGGTAACCTATGCCGAGAAAATAACGGGGGCTGCCATTGCTGATTATTTTAAAATGCTAGCTGCCTGGCAATCCCGGCATTGATATTCTTGAGTCACTGACTGGTACCAAACCTATAACCAGTGAAGTCCAGATTTTAGATCCGAATACTTGTACCCGTGACTCAAACTATTAAGGAATTAAAATTAGCACTGAAGCCAGACAACCAGCATTTTCAATAGGATAGAACAGCCGAGAATGCTTACATACATCCCTCAGTCCTCAGTCTCATCCCACAGTCTCCTATATTATTAACCACTGAAAAATTACTAATTTTCATGTATTCGCTGGTTAACACACGGGTTGATTTACTGAAGGCAAATACTGTAGACTGTGCACTTTGCAATGTGCAGTTTCAGAGTAGTAAATGAGCAGAAGCTTTAGGCCGGGTTCACACTGAAACCAGCTGCGGATCGCACAGGAACGCTGTGCATCCCTGTCCCCCATTTCAGGTACGAATCAGGGCCGAATTTATGCCTGAATTGGGCCCTGGAACAGAGCCAAACACGCACAGCGTTCCTGTGCAATGCGCTCCACAGCCTAAACAGAGATATGTGAACCGGGTCCATAGGGAGCCGGTCACATTCTCCTGCTATGTGAATTGGATGTCGGGAAATCCACATCTAATTTGCATAGGTTTGAACCCGACCTCACTGACTTCCGTCATGCAATCATGTGCAAGCATAAATGCAATTTCTTTTATTATTTTTTTCCTTGCTTGTGATTGGATATTCTTTGCAAAGTGAAGCTTTACCTCATTCACTTATCTCTGGAACAACTGCACTTTTAAAAGTGCACAGTCTATTTACCTTTAGTAAACAACCCCATTGTTAGGCTGCATTCACACCTATGCAGTTTTAGTGCTTTTTGCATTTTGCAGATTTGCTCTACAGAATGTGTTCCATAGGAAACCATGTTAAATGGACTGCAGTGCAAATCTGCAAAATGCAAAAAGCACAAAAAATGCATAGGTGTGACTCCAGCCTTAGAATGCATCTATTGGGTATGACACCTAGGTGTTGATTTACTAAAGGCAAATAGATTGTGCACTTTGCAAAGTTCAGTTGCTCCAGAGCTTAGTAAAAGACTTCCATAATCCAATCATGTGCAAGCAAAAATGCTGTTTTTTTATTTTCCTTGCATACGATTTGCAAAGTGAAGATTTACCTAATTTAATAAACTCTGGAGCAACTGCACTTTGAAACACGCACAGTCTATTTGCCTTTAGTACATCAATCCCCTAAAATCGTATTCACTTTGAGGGCCCTGCTCACCAATACACTACGACAATTAAAAAATCAGCTTGGTACTGTAGTAATATATGCTACACATCATCATCGCTGCTCTTTTCTCCAAGTCTTTATCTGTTTCTGCAGCCTTTGTGGGTTGTTACCGCTCCCATGTTCTGATTATTACAAGGAAGTGAGCATTTTCCGTGACTTTTGCCAGAGATAATGACAGATGCTTCAAAGTTACTTTTGCATGTGGTTTTGTTGCCAAATAGGGAGTGATGCTAAGTTCTTTGGGTTGGATTTCCCCAAAAAAAAAAAATTCATAAGACAACATTTTTGGAGCAGCTACAATTAACAAATGCCCCAGCTACTTAAAGTGAACCTGCTGAGCTAAGGAACTGGTTCACTTTACCCCGCTTGCCGACCGCCTCTTGTAGGAGTACAGCAAAACAGCTCTCCTGCGATGGATCACGTACTATATACATGATCTATCACTTCTGGGTAGGTGCTGCGCACATCGGCTGTGCTGCGATAAGTCATATCACAAGCCAAAGAGCAGGCGCTCACCAATGGATGACCGCCGGCATCCACTGATCAGTGAAGAGGATGAGAGGACAGATCTCTGTCAATGTAAACAATACAGAGCTCTGTCATGTCAGTGGGATGTGCTGGTTTTTATTTCCCTGCAAAGCAGGGAAATAAAAATATGTAGCGGGATACATATTGGCCTAAATTTATGAAGAAATACGATTTATTATGTTTTTTTTTTTTTCAAAATTTTCATACTTTTTTTATTTATAGCCCATAAACAAAAAAAAACAGTGGCGATCAAACACCACCAAAAGAAAGCTCTATTTCTGTGAAAAAAAGGATATAAATGAACCACAGTGCAAAAAAGCAAAAAATTTTAATACAAAGAACACTTTGCATAACCTGAACAGAAAAATATATGTGGGCTACCATTGCTCAACGTGGTCCTAAAAATGGTAATTGCCTGCCAGTTTTCTTGACCCCGACTTCTGAATCACTGACCTGAAACAAAGTATGCAACCAGTAAAGAAAAGAAAAAGATGACCTGCATACTTACTAGGTGATTGATCAGTGACTCAGCAAGTACCAAGCCAAAGGTCTACAAAGGAAGGGGCTTGAATGTCAGCACATGTCCCACAGAGATCCCACAAATATATATATATAAATATATTTACAGAAAAAGAAATACCTTTTTTTAAACACAAATTGATTCTTAAAAATGTAAGACATCCATGATAGGTACAAAATGGGAAGTTCTGCTTGTTTTTGCATCCTCACACCCCCCCCCCCCCCCTTTACAATGTAATCCGGAAGTCTTCTGTGAGACATCACAGGTCCCAGAAAACTACGTGACCATTTACAAAGTGCAGCGCGGCTGTGTGGCTCACGCATGTGCAGTAGGAAACCGGCTGTTTCACTTCCTGTTTCCCTAACGTGAGACGCTGGCGCCTTTTGAAGCTGATTGAAGAATTGGTTCAGGTAAGGACACTGCTGGATCACAGGTCAGGTAAGTGTACTTATTTTAAAAGGCAGCAGCTACAGTATGTGTAGCTGTTGACTTAAAATGTCACCTGACTTGTCTTTTTAATTAAAGAGGTCATGGTGATTTGGTAAGTAGGCTACTTACCTTTATCCACCGGGTGTGTTCATCCATAAATCCATGATTATGGTGTAAAGATCTGAATCACTTTATATCTTTTATGGACATTTTTTGTGATACCACTGATCCAAATTGCTGTTTATAGTTATAGATTATATTCACTTTGATGATTTATAAGCACTTTATTATTATTTCTGATTGCACAGCACTATTGCACTTTATGCTTATGCTATTTAACTACAGTATATAGTGTGCATTTATTTAGCACCCTCTTATTCTTTATACAACCCAAATAGCAAATTAATATTCGCTATCGTCTTCCTGAGTCTCCTCCCGGCCCATCAGGAAGCGTGTCCTAAAACTCATCACTCGATTGGCTGAGCAGAGATGCAGGGAAAGCCGCCATGAAGCACCAGGAGAAGGAGACGTCTCCTGCCACCCAGAGAAAGCGCTGCCCACTACCTAGATGGGGTAAATACGGGGCTGTTGACCAACCAGGGGGGCGTGCCTGTGACCAGACCAACTAAACGGAGGGGTGGCAGCGAGTGGCTTTGCCTTTCATAAATAACCCCCATTGTCTCCATTGAGAAAATGGAGCCATAAAGCACAATCATTGCATAGTACTGCAAAGCAGAAAGTGAAGCCTATAAATGTAATATGGCTTCCCTTGTGTATAATATATAATTTTGAACTGTGGCTAGAAACTAGGTATTGACAAAAAGAATTAAAAAAAAGCTGATCTGTTTTATTGACCTGTAGATCTAAATTTAGGAATTGAAGACAGTAAATTGCTTAGGTAGCCAAACCACTAGTATCTAATACTAACCCTGATCTATATCGTGAAATTTCTTAGAATTGTTCCTGTATTTGGTCATTGCACAAACTACATTGTTTAATTTCAGTTCTCTAATTATCCTAGAGAAAACAAACTCAATTCTGACCTCAGATTACAAAACACATCATGATTTCATCATCAAGTCTTTACTTTTATGGCCGATTCACACAGGGGGCGATGCGAGGCGACACCGACTTGCCTCGCCGCGACCTGCCGCGACCTCAGCGGCGACTTGCAAATGACTTCTGTATAGAAGTCAATGCAAGTCGCCCCGAGGTCGCCCAAAAGTAGTACAGGAACCTTTTTTCTGAGTCGGAGCGACTCGAGTCGCTCCTCTCAGAACGGTTCCATTGTACAGAACGGGGGCGACTTGTCAGGTCGCGGCGAGGCAAGTCGTGTCGCCTCGCATCGCCCCCTGTGTGAACCGGCCCTTACACAGACCTGGGAAAATATTTAGTAAGCACTTTTGGATGATCCAGTCCACTGCCTTCACTTTGTACTCTAGTTTGTCGGGTATTTCGAATTTACATAGTACTCTACCTGGAGAAATGACCTTCTGCTAGATTGTTAGTGGTCAACTTTCTTGCTTTGGTGAGCCTCAAGTGCATCAACTGAGGGCCACACATACAGGAGATCAATCATCAGAGACTGCAGACATGATACAAGAAATGGTCAGAGAATGTAGGCTTGATACAAAAGATGGCCAGAGACCGCAGACCCGATATAAGAGCTGTTCAAAGACTGCAGACATGATACAAGAAATGGTCAGAGAATGAAAGCTTGATACAAAAGATGGCCAGAGACTGCAGACCCGATATAAGAGCTGTTCAGAGACTGTGGATGGTCTGAGGCCCCTGAAATCACTTAATGGCCGCACATATAGTGGATATAAAAAGTCTACACACTCCTGGTAAAATGTCAGGTTTCTGTAAAAAATTAGACAAAGATAAATAATGTCAGAACTTTTTCTACCTTTAATGTGACCTATAAACTGTACTACTCAATTGAACAACAAACTGAAATACTTTAGGTGGAGGGAAGTAAAAAACAAAAAGCTAAAATAATATGGTTGCATAAGTGTGCACACCCTTAAACATAAACTTTGTTGAACACCTTTTGATTTTATTACAGCACTCAGCATGGCACATCTTGGCAATATTTGCCCACTCTTCTTTGCAAAAACACTCCAAATCTGTCAGATTGCGAGGACATCTCCTCTGCACAGCCCTCTTCAGATCACCCCACAGATTTTTAATAGGATTCTAGTCTGGGCTTTGGCTAGGACATTACAAAAAAATATACCACAAGCCGCCACTAGTATAGACTGTGGCAGTTATCCATAAGTTATGCCACGTCTATAAGTAGCCAAATTCCTAAAATCCCAAGCAGCATTGTCAGCAATTTATGAAAAAGAACTCTGCATTGATGCGCCTCAACTTTCTGGCCTACGCAACATGCATACATCAATCAATACATCAACAACACTGCTGCCTTGACTCCCAAGAGCCTACCATCATACTGTGTGAAGAAAAAGGATTTTTGGGAGGTAGTTCTGGGAGTGTGTCAGTAATAACTGACCCTGTGCACCCTTCTGTTCCTTCTTCCCAGCTGCTCCTGCAAGAATTTAACAAGCCTTGTGATGTCAACGTAAATAATAAAAGCCATTTCTCAACACAGGAACAAGCACAAATAAAAAATGCTTTAAAAGAGCAAGGGGGGTGACAGGTAACATGCTCTGGGAGTTACTGTAGGTGTAATTAACTACTTCCTTTTCACTGTATGACACTCTGTGCTATAATGATTGTCTCTATTCCCTTGATTGTACAATGAGTTGTTCCTCTGTCTCATTCTGCTGTATCCTGTCATGATTTCTTTGAAATAAAGCACTCCTGTTGTTTAAAAGAGCAAGGGGTGGGAAATCTATTATTGGGTAACTGATGGCAAAAATGGCAGGCTCTCAAGACACAAATTCCATCCTCCTGGTTGATTAATCAGATAAATAATGGGGCTTTGCTGTCTTCAAAGCATGCAATTATTTTTATTAAAGCAGTTTCCAACACATTCGTCTTTTTAACTCACAGAAGTACTGGGAGCAGTTAGAAAATATGACAATTTAGCACCCTGGCGCCCAACCTGCAGTCCTTTGACACTTTTTGTGCGGCCCTCAGGACCCCTGCAAACACTAATCTGTTTCCCTATTGACCTGTTTCTAGCAGCCTCATGTAATATGTCCCCAGTCTCTAACAGCTCCTACAGCAGGTTCATAGTCTCTGACCAACTCTCGTATTATGTCAGCAGCCTCTGACCATCTCCTGTATAGTGGATATAATCAGTCACTCCCCTGTTAAAATGTCAGGTTTCTGTCTTGTAAAAAAAACGAGACAAAGGTAAATCATTTCAGAACTTTTTCCACCTTTAATGTGACCTATAAAATGTACAACTCATTCGAAAAACTGAAATATTTAAAGGGAGGGAGGGGGACGGAGGGTAAAAAAAATAAATGTGGTTGCATAAGTGTGCACACCCTCTTATAACTGGGGATGTAGCTGTGTTCAGAAATGTTAAATAGGAGTCTGTACATGCCTGCTACCAGTTAAAGTGCCTCTGATTAACCCCAAATAACGTTTTTAGTAGGTCTTTCCCGACATTTTCTTAGTTGCATCCTACAGCAAAAGCCATGGTCCGCAGAGAGCTTTCAAAGCACCAGAGATATCTCATTGTTAAAAGATTTCAGTCAGGAGAAGAGTACAAAACAATTTCCAAGGCATTAGTTTTACCATGGAACACAGTGAAGACAGTCATCATCAAGTGGAAAAAATATGGAACAACAGTGACATTACCAAGAACCGGGCTTCTCTCCAAAATTGATGAAAAGACGATAAGAAAGCTGGTCAGGGATACTGCCAAGAGGCCTATAGCAACATTAAAGGAGCTGCAGGAATATCTGGCAAGTACTGGCTGTGTGGTACATGTGACAACAATCTACTATATTCTTCATATGTTTGAGCTATGGGGTAGAGTGGCAAGACGCAAGGCTTTTCTTAACAAGAAAAACATCCAAGCCCGGCTAAATTTTGCAAAAAGACATCTGAAGTCTCCCAAAAGCATATGGGAAAATGTGTTATGGTCTGATGAAATCAAGGTTGAACTTTTTGGCCACAATTCTGAAAGATATGTTTGGCGCAAAAAACAACACTGTACATAACCAAAAGAACACCATACCCACCGTAAGGCATGGTGGTGGCTGCATCATGCTTTGGGGACTGTTTTTCTTTAGCTGGAACAGGGGCCTTAGTCAAGGTAGAGGGAATTATGAACAGTCCGCAATACCAGTCAATATTGGCACAAAACCTTCAGGTTTCTGCTAGAAAGCTGAACATGAAGATGAACTTCATCTTTCAGCATGACAACCACCCAAAGCATACATCCAAATCAACAGGAAGTGCTTCACCAGAAGATTAAAGTTTTGTAATGAATCATAAAAATTATATAGTATATAGCTCTCGTTAACCTATTGTCCCATATATACCATATTGACAGCGCTAAAACAATAAAACAATTTTTAAGAGGGTGATAATCCCATGGTTACAAGTAGAACCACAGCAATGTCCTTGAAAAGTCCCACGCATATAAGGATGGGATTTCAGTTGAAACATTCAAACGATGAGAAAACAGAAAGAAAAGTCCATCGCCAATGAGGTAACTGATCAATACACTCTATTCTTATTATTATCAGTTATGTATTCCTTTGTTTAGTCCCTATAGTTCAGCTAATCTATTAATTACGCCAAACACATGTTATTGTTACTATCACAATGCTATCACCCTTGGCTATGAAATCAATACACGTTTAAGGTCAATTAAATCTCATTTATTTCCCAAGGAAATAAGGAAAATGTGCATCAAGTATCAATAAAAGTTACAATAATATACATAGCATACAATCACAGTGCAATCTAAGCCATACTTAGCCGACCTTCGCAGCCACACCTCATGACTGGGTCTCCTGATGGAATACAGAGGGACAGAGAGAGAGCTCAGGTCACAACCCCTTTTGTCAAACATACTTCAGCCATACCACACCCTACTGCCAGTCCCATTTGGTTTGGACCAATCAGTGTTCACATGACAGCCCCCCTAATATTGCCATATTTGGCTTTGTGGCCAGTCCCATCTGACGTGCCCTGGGCCGTCTTTGTAAGCTTGTGCACACCATTTGGGCTGAAGGTAACTCCTTTGATATGCAGGTTCTGCCACATTCCTCTACACATTCTAAACATGTGTCATGCAAACATCAACATGGCTGAGTTCGGCTGTACAAACAGCGGTGTAGATGTATAATAATAATTCTTGTCTGATTCCAACATATGCCGCTTTGCGCCTAACAGGCGCATACCACCCTTCTTCAGACACGGCTCCTTTTGAACAGTCCATAACTGTCTTAACGTGTGTGGTTCCCCAACATGTGCTTCCGAACCAGCACCTGTGGCACAGTCCTTAGCTTGTGTAACGCGTGGTTGTTTCCAACGAGCGCTCCAGAGACATCTCTTATGGAACAGTACACAAGTGTCTTACCACGCTGTGTTTTCAACGTGTGCAGAAACAGGTCCTATGGAGCAGTCCATAATTGTTTTACCACGTGATGTTTCCCAACACGTGCCGCTTTGCCACTGAGTGACACATTTCCACCATTCTTCAGCGACAGCTTCCATGTCACCATTCTGTATCTTGGGTATCTTCAGGACGGCAGTACAGGCAAGGGGTGCCCATTCATTCACCATTCACCAGCACCCATTCAGAGCAACATATCACCCAGCTTTCAGACCCAGAGTCTTGAGGAGGGCCTTCTTGCCCATATTACTAGCCTACAATACCCATAGGTCATACTCTACCACAAACATAAATCAACTTATTACCATAATATATACTTATATATGTATTACGCACCCCGCTCCCAACCTCCTATAACCTTTTACTGTAAATACGGGTCGGGATTAGGCAGGCTTGCTCGCAGCGGCGTTGCAGGGCTCTGACTTGGCAGCAACGTCTCCAATTTGCACACAGAGAGCTCACTGTCAAATCGTCCCTCAACTTGCATAGACAACTGGGAGACCCTTCTAGATAAATATCGCTTAACTACACATATAAGTTTACAACAATTACCAAACCCACACAATTCCACCCCTGTACCTGGATTTCAGAGATCACGCCCCTTGTGTACCATGCACCTCTACCTACGGTTAGGTTCAAGGAACCCTCGAGTCCCATGACTAACACTACACCGGTATTCTTTAGGACAAAGAAACAAAAACTCGCCTATGTCCTAAATAATACCTGGGTGCCTTCTTCCCAGCAATGACCTCTCCATCCAGAATACAGAGAGAAATAACTTCCCAACATTATTCGTTCATCCCCATGTATTGATCTAGCCTACAAAAAACATCATGGTCATGCTTCCGACAAAGGGAAATATCAACCTGCCTCCAGCGTTTATCTTCTCTGATCACATGTGTGATATAGCCTCAAATGCAACAAGATAGAGTCCCCAGTCAGTAAGCCCATTGATGCCACCAAACATACAGACCAAGTCTGCACTTCTGTATGTGAGAACATACAGCATAACACCTTTCACAATCCAACTTAGCACCACCCATACAGGCATTCGACCACTACTTTGGATTAGTGTAAGCAACGTGTTTTGGCAAAATCTTACTGAGCGGTGACGCTAACTCATCAGGCCACTGCCCCTCATACAGAGACGGTATAATCAGCTTGATGTTGGCTGATATTTCCACCTGCCTCCGAGTGCGCGCCAGAGCCAATGACAGGTTTCTGTCTTCCCTACCAACCTCTCAACATGGTTGACAGAATCCGGAGCCACTCTAACCTGAGTGTTTCTGTGACTTCATTGAATGTTATCAAGGATACCACCAATCTCCCGGGGTAACAAAGTCACGCTCCTTCTCTGAAGCTATGGCTGTGAGTTTGTTCCTCAGGAGGCTGATGTCCACTCCATTAACACCCATCCCAGCTATTGTTCCCCCCCTAATATAGTGCTGAATACAACCCTCCTCTTTCGGGTTACTCCTCAGCAATAAGCATCCTGCATGGACCTCATTCTCATCTTTGGGAGTAAGTCACTGGTACAATAACCGCACCTGATTCAGTGTATACTCAGCACATATAGGGTGATAGGTTTTTGTCAACCACCATGAGATGTTGCAGCACCATGTGGTGAAGTCCTACGGTACCCTGGTAGCCAGCGTTTGTTCCCTTTATTTTAACGGAGCATGCTCCTGTGTGTATTTACTGGCATTATCTGTGCAGGGTTTCAGCCTCTCAGGTGAGACACCAACCGGGCCTATCTTCCCCATGTCTAGTTCTGGTGTTCCGCATATCCTGTAACCGAAAGCTTCTCTCTAGGACCGCTAGGATTGAGACACCACCCCTACGAGGAAGTTTTCCCCCCATTGATGTGTCACCTGGCACCCTTTAGTCTGATCCACAGCTACCTTATTATGCATAAGCGCCAGTATGCCTCCTGGGTACCTGCACCATATTAACTCCGTTACACCAATACATGTAATACATTGAAACCTTTCTTCTTTCAATTCCTCCTTCCAACAAAAAAAAAACACATATTTTAAATTTTCATGTTTTGACGGATTGGATGTGTCATAACTCTTCCCCAACCTCCAACCCATTGCACATGTATAAATAACATGTTTGCATTCATCAGGAGAGACTTCTGCAAAAATATTTCACAAGTTCTCTTGCTAGGCACAGTCTTTCAGATTCAGCATTAGCACCAAATTGTCCATATGAAAAAAAACAGGTATTAATCTGAATCTTTCAGTTTTCCTTCTCTCCTGATGTTTATTGGAACTAATTTGTGGTATGGTGTGGCACAGACAAACTGCCAACCAGATGATCATCTGTCATCCATGTTCCAGAAGCCTCTCCAATTCTCGCTCCACTTTGATTCTGGAAGTGAAAAACAAGAGCAGTATCAAATTCTTATCCACAATATCTGCTCGCTTACCATGTTTACTTATAGTTCCCTCCTTGGAGCCCAGGACCTCAGTATTCCTGGCTTCTGCAACTCTGACCAAACTATCCAACCAACCATGACCTCTTTAGGCTACACCCACTGTAAAATGTATCCCCATGGTATGATCAAAAAACGTTTAAAACTGAACGTCAGTGTTGCTTCTCAAAAACTTCAAATTTTACAAACTAAAAAACAATGCATCTATCTGTATCTTTACGATGTATGCACTACCCCTTTTCAGGTGACTGGTTCTAACTGAGGGCATTGTCAATTCCCCCCCTTTCAGGTGGATTAGACCTACTACTTTTCCACCTGAATAAAAATATAACTACCATAGAGGACTAAACCAATATCAAAAAAAAATTTTAGAAGAGAAAAAAAAAAATAAAAAATAAAATAAAATAAAAAAAAAATAAAAATGAAAATAAAAATAATTTTTTTTTTTTAAAAAAAATTAAAAATCTGGCCATGATCACACAAACAACATGACAAGACAACCATCATACGACAAGACAACCATCATACAACAATGACAAACACTCAACTTTTAGTTGACAACATCCATGGATTTTTCTCCTGCAAAGAGTGCTTATTCCAATCTGAAATACAATTAGTTAATGGGGAAAACAAAAACAAAGCATATGTATCATCACAACATTTTAGCTTCATTTGTAACTCTTTTTAGTACTATTTATTTTCCATTGTTTGCAAACAATTACTAACTAATGAGCTCATGGTACCATGTGATAATCGATTATGCATTTACAATAACCTAACCCATGTTCTGCTATATTTTCCCATTGTTCTCACTTTGAGAGACCTGCAAACAAATGCAAATGTCTGTATACGAACCAGTTTAACTCCTTCCTGGTCTCTGGAAAAAGGAACACACAAGTGATTACACACAATTCTTATGTTAATCAGCAGTATTGGATACTCAGGAAAAGTTTACAAAGACTGACAATAAGAGAAGAGTAAATAAACACAAGATTAAAAAAACTCATAACAGAAACATCTTTTAACCACACAAAAGAAAAACCACGATACCAATTCAGGGGTTTATCCCTAAAAGTACAACCCAAAAAAAATGTATATCTATATCCAGGTCCTCTATCATATTCTGAACTTGAAACTTACATCAAACCTTTTTCATAGCCGGGAAACATTGACCAGAATATTCTTACCATGCTTGCAGCTCACTAAGTTCTGCTAACATTGTTTCCCCCAGTGCTATATTTGAGTAACCATGCGTCTATCTCCATTTTGACTCTACACAACTGTCCTACATATTGCTTTTTCGTTTCTAGACCCCGCATTTGCGTTTTACACGGGAAATGGGTTTGATTACTATTGGTTCCGTGCTGTGGATGGCTACCCCACCTGGCTGAATAACACACACGAAGCCTTGGGGTCGTTTTCGGGTATAATTTCCTTTCGATATCATTATTCGCCGCCCGACAATATTTTGAAATGTGACCCCCCCTTTTACACAAAAAACATTTTAGTTCTGGTTTCCCTGCATAGGCCATTTTTTTAGCATGTGGCGCTGGAAACCCACATTGCTGGATAATATTACTGCGATTGGAATGCACAGACTTTACACTTTCGTTGTCTGAGGAGTCATCCGAAGTGTCAACTCCTGAGTCAATTTCAAGTGCAGTTATCCCACCTTTATTTGCTTCTTCCACATCGATTCCCATCACATTACTATCATTTGCAGTGATAATAGCATACGGGTTTTCTTCATATTTCACTTCTGGCTTTTCTATACACTGAGCATGTGTGGAGGGTACCTCCACTATTGCACACTTGGAGGATAATTCCATTATGGCTGCTTGTGCCTTAAGCCTTGTGATAACCTGCAAATTCTCAGCCTCCCTTTGATTCAAAGAGGCAATGCAACTTTCTCTCAATTTACACGTTTGTTCTAATTCATCTAATCTCTGTTGCAATACACATTTCTCAGCCACTAATTGTTTAATCCGACTACAAGCATCCGCATCAGCCTTATCAATCCTGATTGATATATCCCTTACCTGTTCCATCACTTCTTCTCTATCAGCAAACCATTCTAATTCTTTTTGTTCCGCAATTTCTTTCATTCTCATTAACATGCATAAGGCATTGGCCATTCTCTGTTTCCTGCCTTTTTTTGACTTATTAAATATGCGACTGTTATGTGTATCACATTGTTTTAAAAGTTCATTAAACTGATATGTTAATTTACCTTTGTGAGTAACTTGAAATCTAATCCCACCATGCTTGCTAACGAAACCTTCAATGGCTTCCATTGATATGCTAATTAGCCTATCCACACCAACTGGTTGAGCAATCTTGCTTAGACAAAAGAAATCAGATAACAAGTGGACAACAAAAAAAAAAAAAAATACGAACCGTTTAAATTTCCAGTGACTTGTGGTTCTACAGCATACAAGACACAAGGCACACTCTTAATCAATGCCTTGGTCTTCTATTGGACCAGAGCTATTTCACTCTCACGTGTGTAGAAATAAAAACCTATACTTCCTCCACTTTTTCCTCAAAGATGTATGGTAATTCCTGCCACTCTCTAACCAACACTGTGCATTAGCAATACACTAAACAATCAGATACCAAGCACACAACGACATAGAGGAAGCTGTTTAGAAGCTAGCTTTGACCTGTAGTCCCACTCCAAAAAAAAAACAACAACAACAAATACAAATACAAATCCGTTTACCCACGAATTTCTGTAGGAGAACACACTCTTATTCAATGTCCTTCTACCCGATAGCAGGTCATAGGGAATTTCTATTGGGGCAGAAAGTTTTTTTTCACAATCACGTGAATACTTCCACTTTTCCCTCAAAATTGTATGATTTATCCTGTCAATCTGCGGTTATATCACATAACCAGGGATGATCAGTCCCTTATCTCGCCAGTGCGGCAATTTGCCCTCTGGTTACAGTTTCTGCAGCAAACACAACAATAATGTACATATATATATATATATATATATATATATCAGTCACAATTCTCACCAGGTTTTACGCGTCCGTTCTACCAGTGGAATATCTCCCAGAATCCTCCTGCTCATCCAAGCGTGGTTTCAGAATTCGCGAGCCAGCGCTAATCTTGTCCACACTAAAGATGACTTCCAGTTCTGGGTGGCTTTGAGCATCTGTGCTTACAGGGACTCAAACAAAAATACCTTAGATTTTTGTGGATTCTGTGTAAAAATACGTTTTACACGCCTTCTGGGGTGCCAAATGAGGTAACTGATCAATACACTCTATTCTTATTATTATCAGTTATGTATTCCTTTGTTTAGTCCCTATAGTTCAGCTAATCTATTAATTACGCCAAACACATGTTATTGTTACTATCACAATGCTATCACCCTTGGCTATGAAATCAATACACGTTTAAGGTCAATTAAATCTCATTTATTTCCCAAGGAAATAAGGAAAATGTGCATCAAGTATCAATAAAAGTTACAATAATATACATAGCATACAATCACAGTGCAATCTAAGCCATACTTAGCCGACCTTCGCAGCCACACCTCATGACTGGGTCTCCTGATGGAATACAGAGGGACAGAGAGAGAGCTCAGGTCACAACCCCTTTTGTCAAACATACTTCAGCCATACCACACCCTACTGCCAGTCCCATTTGGTTTGGACCAATCAGTGTTCACATGACAGCCCCCCTAATATTGCCATATTTGGCTTTGTGGCCAGTCCCATCTGACGTGCCCTGGGCCGTCTTTGTAAGCTTGTGCACACCATTTGGGCTGAAGGTAACTCCTTTGATATGCAGGTTCTGCCACATTCCTCTACACATTCTAAACATGTGTCATGCAAACATCAACATGGCTGAGTTCGGCTGTACAAACAGCGGTGTAGATGTATAATAATAATTCTTGTCTGATTCCAACAGCCAAGATAAACCAACCAGTGCATAAAAAGTTTGACAGCCGGTGACACCCCTTATGGTAACACACTCACCAGACCCAGGGGGTTAATAGGCACTTCGTTATGAGTAATAATTCCCTGGTTTTCCTCTGTAGAAACGTCTTGTTTCATCAACGATCAAAAAGGTTCTCAATCTCAGATTCCTTAATATCCCAACGATAACAGATTTCTCAGATTTTTTATACTTCACTCACAGCAGCAGGTTCACATATAGGAAACAACAAAAAAAGAGGTTCCATAGTGCAAACTGCTTTATTAATTAAAATGCTCATGCGCATATACACCATACGTACATAATCATTTAAAATTCATTCACAGAGATGTCACTACTAGAACGACCGGATTTGCCTCACCGCAGCTCCGAGCGTCTTAGATCGAGTACAGGCTCAGCTTCCACGGCGGGTCCCGGGCGAACAAACAAATCGACCGCTCTGTAGTTACGAATAGCTGCTTGGTCACGCCCATACGCGTTTCGTCACTACGTCTTCGTCTGTGGGCGTGGCCAAGCAGTGCAGCTAATCCATTTAAATATGCATAGGGGCGGAGAGCCAGCTCATGGACATTCCTCCGTCCGGCCCCCTCAACTCCCTCATTCGTACTTAATGCGGAAATGATAAGGCCACGTCGTGCAAGCGGTCGCCATGTCAACGAGCCTAAATAAACAGTGTTCACAAAAAAACATTCGTTTCTCACGAAATCAGTATTATCTCGTTGGATCACCGAATAACATATATTCAACGGGCAGGTCATCTCATTATTCCAGGGAATACCCATCATCATACCAAAAACATAAGTACTGTCAATATTGCAGGTATTCATCTTAGGTAAATGCTAAATAAAATGTATTAAAAGCACATACATTTCAAATGTGTATACCCCACCAATATGTATACCCACAGAAAATGCATTCATACAATAAAATATTATTAAATTATTCTCCACGTTATCGTAATCAATAATCTTATCTCACAGATCTAGCCTGTCCTATCACATAAATCTATATAAAAAAAATAAAGAAAATATAGAATAAATAAAAATAAAAAGAAATATTAATAAAAATAAATAAAAATACAAATAAAAATAAAAATAAAAAATAAAAATAAATAAAATAAAAATAATATAAATATAAAAATAAAAAATAAAAATAAAAATAAAAATACAAATAAAATTAAAAAAACATCCCCTTAGGTTAAAATATACAGACCTACTGATCTACTCAACTAAAAAAATTATTCACGGAATAAGTGTCCTAAAAGTAGAACCAAACCAATACTCATGTGCATACATATATGCTGTATTCACGCAAAATATACTTATAAAAAGAGATAGATATGCTGTACCGAAAATGTTCTAAAATATGTTAAACTCAAAACCTTTTAGAACATTTTCGGTACAGCCTATCTATCTCTTTTTATAAGTATATTTTGCGTGAATACAGCATATATGTATGCACATGAGTATTGGTTTGGTTCTACTTTTAGGACACTTATTCCGTGAATAATTTTTTTAGTTGAGTAGATCAGTAGGTCTGTATATTTTAACCTAAGGGGATGTTTTATTAATTTTATTTGTATTTTTATTTTTATTTATTTTTATTTTTTATTTTTATTTTTATTTGTATTTTTATTTATTTTTATTAATATTTCTTTTTATTTTTCTTTATTCTATATTTTCTTTATTTTTTTTATATAGATTTATTTGATAGGACAGGGTAGATCTGTGAGATAAGATTATTGATTACGATAACGTGGAGAATAATTTAATAATATTTTATTGTATGAATGCATTTTCTGTGGGTATACATATTGGTGGGGTATACACATTTGAAATGTATGTGCTTTTAATACATTTTATTTTGCATTTACCTAAGATGAATACCTGCAATATTGACAGTACTTATGTTTTTGGTATGATGATGGGTATTCCCTGGAATAATGAGATGACCTGCCCGTTGAATATATGTTATTCGGTGATCCAACGAGATAATACTGATTTCGTGAGAAACGAATGTTTTTTTGTGAACACTGTTTATTTAGGCTCGTTGACATGGCGACGGCTTGCACGACATGGCCTTATTTCCGTATTAAGTACGAATGAGGGAGTTGAGGCTCTCCGCCCCTATGCATATTTAAACGGATTAGCTGCGCTGCTTGGCCACGCCCACAGACGAAGACGTAGTGACGAAACGCGTGACCAAGCAGCTATTCGTAACTACAGAGCGGTCGATTTGTTTGTTCGCCCGGGACCCGCCGTGGAAGCTGAGCCTGTACTCGATCTAAGACGCTCGGAGCTGCGGTGAGGCAAATCCGGTCGTTCTAGTAGTGACATCTCTGTGAATGAATTTTAAATGATTATGTACGTATGGTGTATATGCGCATGAGCATTTTAATTAATAAAGCAGTTTGCACTATGGAACCTCTTTTTTGTTGTTTCCTATATGTGAACCTGCTGCTGTGAGTGAAGTATAAAAAATCCGAGAAATCTGTTATCGTTGGGATATTAAGGAATCTGAGATTGAGAACCTTTTTGATCGTTGACGACACAAGAAGTTTCTACAGAGGAACACCAGTGAATTATTACTCATAACGAAGTGCCTATTAACCCCCTGGGTCTGGTGAGTGTGTTACCATAAGGGGTGTCACCGGCTGTCAAACTTTTTATGCACTGGTTGGTTTATCTTGGCGATGGACTTTTCTTTCTGTTTTCTCATCGTTTGAATGTTTCAACTGAAATCCCATCCTTATATGCGTGGGACTTTTCAAGGACATTGCTGTGGTTCTACTTGTAACCATGGGATTATCACCCTCTTAAAAATTATTGTTTTGTTGTTTTAGCGCTGTCAATATGGTATATATGGGACAATAGGTTAACGAGAGCTATATACTATATAATTTTTATGATTGATTGATTTTTTGTATGATAGCAGCTTGCAAATTATATCATCTTTGACTCTGTGGGCGCTGGGATCAGTGGGGAATATTCTCAATATTTTATGTTCAGTGTGTTTTCCAGTGATATTAGTACTTGCTACAAAGTTTTGTAATGGCCTAGCCAAAGCCCAGACTAGAATCCTATTAAAAATCTGTGGGGTGATCTGAAGAGGGCTGTGCAGAGGAGATGTCCTCGCAATTGACAGATTTGGAGTGTTTTTGCAAAGAAGAGTGGGCAAATATTGCCAAGATGTGCCATGCTGAGTGCTGTAATAAAATCAAAAGGTGTTCAACAAAGTTTACGTTTAAGGGTGTGCACACTTATGCAACCATATTATTTTAGCTTTTTGTTTTTTACTTCCCTCCACCTAAAGTATTTCAGTTTGTTGTTCAATTGAGTAGTACAGTTTATAGGTCACATTAAAGGTAGAAAAAGTTCTGACATTATTTATCTTTGTCTAATTTTTTACAGAAACTTGACATTTTACCAGGAGTGTGTAGACTTTTTATATCCACTATATGTGCGGCCATTAAGTGATTTCAGGGGCCTCAGACCATCCACAGTCTCTGAACAGCTCTTATATCGGGTCTGCAGTCTCTGGCCATCTTTTGTATAAAGCTTTCATTCTCTGACCATTTCTTGTATCATGTCTGCAGTCTTTGAACAGCTCTCATATATCGGGTCTGCGGTCTCTGGCCATCTTTTGTATAAAGCTTTCATTCTCTGACCATTTCTTGTATCATGTCTGCAGTCTCTGATGATTGATCTCCTATATGTGTGGCCCACAGTTGATGCACTTGAGGCTCACCAAAGCAAGAAAGTTGACCACTAACAATCTAGCAGAAGGTCATTTCTCCAGGTAGAGTACTATGTAAATTCTAAATACCCGACAAACTAGAGTACAAAGTGAAGGCAGTGGACTGGATCATCCAAAAGTGCTTACTAAATATTTTCCCAGGTCTGTGTAAAAGTAAAGACTTGATGATGAAATCATGATGCGTTTTGTAATCTGAGGTCAGAATTGAGTTTGTTTTCTCTAGAATAATTAGAGAACTGAAATTAAACAATGTAGTTTGTGCAATGATCAAATACAGGAACAATTCTAAGAAATGTCACGATATAGATCAGGGTTAATATTAGATAATAGTGGTTTGGCTACCTAAGCAATTTACTGTCTTCAATTCCTAAATTTAGATCTACAGGTCAATAAAACAGATCAGCTTTTTTTTTAATTATTTTTGTCAATACCTAGTTTCTAGCCACAGTTCAAAATTATATATTATACACAAGGGAAACCATATTACATTTATAGGCTTCACTTTCTGCTTTGCAGTACTATGCAATGATTGTGCTTTATGGCTCCATTTTCTCAATGGAGACAATGGGGGTTATTTATGAAAGGCAAAGCCACTTTGCACTGAAAGTGCACTTGGAAGTGCAGTCACTCTAAATCTAAGGGGTAGATCTGAAATGAGTGGAAGCTCTACTGATTTTATTATCCAATCATGTGCAAGCTAAAATGCTGTTTTTTTTTTTTTTTCTTTGCATGCCCCCCTGGAATCTGCAGAGACTTTACTTCCAAGTTCACTTTCAAGTGAATTTGCAGTGCAAAGTGGATTTTCCTTTAGTAAATAACCCCCAATGCATTTCCTCCTGTGTAGCCAATATCTTTATCTCAACATCTGAGAAACTTTACTTCTCCCTTATTCTGCTCCCCCTTCCCTTTTATGTAGAATTATCCAGCAGTGTCCTGCTGTGATCTGCGGACCATGTGCAAAAGCCAGAATCCCGTGCTGCCATATTTTTCTCATTGGAAACCCAACTACCTCTTCCAGGTTCAGGCAGCTGACCCCCAATGACGCGTATCATCTCCGCCCACCGGCCGTTGCGATTTTCTGTTCCTGCATCCTCTTGGGATATGCTAAAGTAATTCTAAAGGCCGAAAGTTTTTTTACCTTAATGCATTCTATGCATTTAGAATGCATTCTATGCATTAGGGTAAAAAAAACCTTATGGGTACAGTTCCCCCCTAGCTCCCCTTATATTTACCTGAGCCTCCTCTTGATCCAGCAAAGTGCATGAAAGCAGTGGCTCTCCCCAGTTCTGCACCGGGGAACCCAAAAAGAAGAGGATTTGGGCTGCTCTGTGTAAAACCACTGCACAGAGCAGGTAAGTACAGTATAGCATGTTTCTCAATTAAAAAAGAAAAGTACAACCTTTATAATCACTTTATCAGGGCTATCCCAGGAGGCTGTGGGAGTATTGACAAGTCATTTTTATCCTATCGAGAATAAAGGGATGAAGAGGGCAAGGTCGTAGTAAAAAAACAAAAAACAATTGAAATTGTAAAAAAAAAAAAAACAAAGAAAAAAAACACAATTTTGACATTACGGAGAAGTAAGAATGCAGGGAGGAAAAGTAGTACCCAGAAATAAAAGTGGAACTTCACCCAAAATGTGAAGTTCCACTGCTTCACTCTCTCCCCCCAGCCTGTAAATGAGTTGTCGGGAGGGGGGAGTGAGTACCAGTTTTTATCAGTGCCCATTTCACTTATGCAATCCCTACCTAGGTGAGTATGGCGTCCCTTGTCCCTTTTCCTCCCCTCCTGCAGCCTCCTGGGACATGCCATATGTTTCAGGAGGCTGTAGCACCATTCACAGAGCACTGCTCAAGCTTGTGCATGCACAGTAGGAAGCTGGCTATGGTTCCTCAGAAAGCCACATCTGGTTCCCAGTATCCAAGATGGCGGTGCTTACGACCTGCAGCGGTAAGAAGATCTGACTTCGGGAACACAGCACTGGACCCAAGGCACTGGTAAGTACCAGTATTTCTCTTGAAAGTTCGCTTTAGGCAGCTGGCAGTTTCATTCTCACAAATTAACCCCGCCCCTGGTAGCCTAATCTACAAATCTCAACATCTATTATAGAAACAAAAAAAGGAGGGATGCGAGCATGTAAAAAAACTGTAAACACTGCAAAACAGCTAAAAAATATGTGCTCACTGATAACATACTATACATTCCCTCAATGTTGGCCAGACACAATTCAAACTATCATTCAATTTTATGAAATTCTCAACTAGGAATGAGCCGAACACCCCCTTGTTCGGTTCGCACCAGAACCTGCAAACAGACCTAAACTTCGTGTGAACTTTAGAACCCTATTAAAGTCTATGGGACTCGAACGTACACAATCTAAAGTGCTCATTTTAAAGGGTAATATGCAAGTTACTGTCCTAAAAAGTGTTTGGGGACCTGGGTCCTGCCCCAGGGGACATGAATCAATGCAAAAAAAGTTTTAAAAACTGACGTTTTTTTAGGAGCAGTGATTTTAATAATGATTAAAGTGAAACAATAAAAGTGTAATATTCCTTTAACCACTTGGGATCCGCGCTATTGCCAAATGACGGCATCAGCGCGGACCCACATTTCCGGGAATACGTCTATTGACGTCGTCCCGGATACGAGCGGCCTGCGCGCCCCCTGAGGGGCGCGCGCGGCGCGCTCTGTGATCGGCGAGTCCGTGAGACTCGCCTGATCACCGATCCGTGCAAGGGGTCGATCCCGACCCCTTATCACGTGATCAGCTGTCAGCCAATGACAGCTGATCATGTGATAGAACGGAGCCGGTAATCGGCTATTATTCCTCCTCGCGCTGACAGCGCGAGGAGAGAAAAAAAAAGCCGATCACCGGCGGCCGTGATCGGGACATCAGTCCCGATCACGGCCAGCAATACAGCTGACCACCTGCCCCCTGCCAGTGCCCACCTGCCCACCGCCGTGCCATCCTGAATAAAAGTAAGTGCCCCCCATCAGTGCCCCCATCAGTGCCCCCACCAGTGCCCATAGTGCCCACAGTGCCACCTACAGTGCCACCCACAATGCCACCCACAGTGCCATCCAGCAGTGCCACCAACAGTGCCACCCACAGTGCCCACAATCTGCCTCAAAGGTGCTGCGACCCAGTGCCGCCCATCAGTGCCCAGCAGTGCCGCCCATCAGTGCCCAGCAGTGCCGCCCATCAGTGCCCAGCAGTGCCACCTATCAGAGCCACCTATCAGTGCCACCTATCAGTGCCCATCAGTCCCATCTATCAGTGGTACCTATCAGTGCCCATCCGTGCCACCCATCCATGCCACTTATCCGTGCCACCCATCCATGCCATCTTATCTGTGCCCATCTTTGCCCATCAGTGCCGCCTTATCTGTGCCCATCGGTGCCGCCTTATCTGTGCCTATTAGTGCCGCCTTAACTATGCCTATCAGTGCCCACCAGTGCAGCCTATCAGTGCCCACCAATGCAGCCCATCAGTGCCCACCAATGCAGCCCATCAGTGCCCACCAATGCAGCCCATCAGTGCCCACCAATGCAGCCATCAGTGCCGCCTAATCAGCGCACTTCAATGAAGGAGAAAAATGACCCGTTTGCAAAATTTTATAACAAACTATTAAAACATGATTTATTTATTTATTTTTTTTGCATCTTTTTTTGTTTGTTTAGCAAAAAATAAAACTCCGAGCTGTAACTAAATACCACCAAAAGAAAGCTCTATTTGTGGGAAAAAAATGATAAAAATTTCATTTGGTTACAGTGTTGTATGCCCGCGCAATTGTCATTCAAAGTGCATCAGCGCTGAAAGCTGAAAATTGGTCTGGGACTGAGGGGGGTTTAAGTGTCCAGTAAGCAAGTGGTTAAATTTCGTAGCTGTTTCTGGTGCTTAGAACTGTCCCTGCACAAAGTGTCATTTGTGCAGGAAAAAAAGTAACGCTTCCTTTTTAATAACGTGTAAATGCAGGAAGTTTAACCACTTAAAGTCCAATGCCCTGTACACACGGTCAGAATTTTCCGACGCACAAAGTTTGAGAGCTGGATCAAAAATTTTCCGACAACAAAATCCGATCACATAAATTCCAATCGTGTGTAGCCAATTCCGATGGACAAAGTGCCACGCATGCTCAGAATAAACTAAGAGACAAAAACTATTGGCTACTGGCCCCTTTATAATCCCAACGTACATGTTTGACGTCACCTTGTTCAGAACGATTGAATTTTCCGACAACTTTGTGCGACCTTATGTATGCAACACAAGTTTCGGACAAAATCCGTCTGAAAAAATCAGACAGATTTTGTGGTCGGAATGTCCGACCGTGTGTATGGGGCATTAATCTTTTTCTGACACTTGTTTCTCAAGTTAAAATCAATATTTTTTGCTATAAAATTACTTGAAACCCCAAACATTATATATATTTTAGCAGAGACCCTAGGGAATAAAATGTCAATTGCTGCAATATTTTATGACGCACTGTATTTACCCAGCGGTCTTTCAAACGCAATTCTTTGGGAAAAAATACACTTCAATGAATAAAAAAAAACGAAACAGTAAAATTAGCCCAATTTTTTTTGTTTCAATGTGAAAGATGATGTTCCACCGCGCGAATCGTGAGAGAATCGTGATCTATCTTCTAAGCAAAAAAATCGTAAGTCATGCAATTATCCAAATAGCCAATTAAAGGGCAGCAGCATCATGTATAAATGCAGAATATTCAGGGCATGCCCTCCAGAAAGGGAAAACATGATGGTTTGCTAACAGCAATGTCTTGAGTGTCTCTGAGCCAGGAACCGTGGCTTCCTATGGCCAGTCTCCTCCTACTACCATCTACTGAGCACCTCCATCAGGAAAAAGAGGCTGGCTGCAGGGTGAAGATATTGTGGTTGCAAGAACTAGGCTATGGAAAGAGGGTGGAATAGTGGTGTTCAAGGTAGTGTGGGCAAAACAGGAAGTAAACATTGAAAGTTTACATACCCTAAAGGTTAAATTTCTTTAAATTTTTGTTGTTAGTTTATAGCAATGGTCTCCAAACTGCGGCCCTTTGTTTGCCTTTATCTGGCCCTTGAGGCATTATTCCCACCACTAACACCAACAATGAGGTATGATTTCTGCCACTGACACCAACAATGGGGTATCATTTCTGACACCAACAATGGGGCATAATTCCTGCCACTGACACCAACAATGGGTCACTATTCCATCCACTGACAACAAAAATGGGGCACTAATCCTCCTACTGACACCAACTATTTCTCTGCCTAATACCAAAGATCAGGCATTGTTTACTCCCAGCAGTCACAGTCCGGACCCTCTAAAGTCTGAAGGACAGTAAACAGGTAGGTGTTCTGTCAAAATAGCCAATTCATAGAGATCTCCAATCACGTCACTTCTGGTTACTGTAAAGCATCAGTAATTGGAGATTTAGACAAGTTGCCGTTTTGACTCCGATACATGATATTATGTGCAGACATTGTTAGTCCGCCTGATACTAACCAACAACATGGCCGCCTCTGAGGTGGCAACAACTTTTTCCTCTTTAGATGTTGTTCTGTTAAAACAGCAAACTCTTTGTGTACCAGGGTGTACACGTTTTCCGGTGCCAAAACAGAAATTTGTCTAAGGGTCCTTTCACACGGGGCGGATCAGTTCTGATCCGCCCCGTGGATATCCGTTTGCTCAGCGGGGATCACTCCGCCGATCCCCGCTGAGCAGGGAAATGACAGCTCCGTCTCTGCATACTGCGCAGGGACGGACCTGTCACAGCGCCGCTCTCCCCTATGGGAGATCGGATGACGACGGACCGCAGTGCCCGTCGTCACCCGATCCGATCCGCAGACGGATGGAAAAATAGCTTTTTCCTCCGTTACACTTTTTCGGATCGGAGCGGGTCGGATGTCAGCGGACATGTCACCGCTGACATCCGATGCTCCATAGACCTCTATGGAGCACCCGTTCAGGTCCGCCTGAAAAACTGACAGGCGGGCCTGAACGGAACATCAGTGTGAAAGAGGCCTAAATCTCCAGTTACTGATGCTTTACAATAACCTGTGATGTGATCAGAGATCTCCATGAATTAGCTATTTTGACAGAACACCGGCCCTTTCTTTAGAAATTTTGGAGACCCCTGGTTTAAATGTTTTTAAACTTATTTTATATCCTAAAATATATCTATTTAACAACATTTGTTATGCTAATAAAGGATCATGCACAGTACTAAACTGTGTTGGGCCTTTCATGTGGGTGGGTGGGGGGCAGTAACAACAGGCAGTTAAGCTAAAAAAAAATCACCAATATAACGTTGGCCTTCGGCAAGCTGTAGCTCTTCATGGGAAAAAATAAAGGCTGAACCATTGTAAATTGATTGTCCTGTTACAGTGGGGCTTACAAATGAAATCTATTATCTGCTATAAAGAGAAAGTGCCCTTTAAGCTGAATTCCAGATGGCTTTTTGCTTATTTAAATTAGTCCAACCTGGACCAATGTAAATACAGTATAGATATTACATATCGGCCCGATACTTAATAGGAGAAGCGGAAAATCCATGGGGTCACCAAATTAGCACAGGCGCCAATCGGAGAACGCCTTGACATTTTCTCAATGAACACATGCCATTCTCTGATTGGACAAGGTGGAGATCATGATGTCACCACCTTTGCCTCCTTACCCCATCCTTTTAGAGATTACCCTGTATAAAAATTGCAAGGCATTCTTTGATTGTGCCCATGCCAAGCAAGCAACCCCTTTTGTTTACTATGCAGCAGGGCAGCCAGAAGACAATGAGGATCAGTAGCAGCCAATACTACAGATATGTTGGACTTCCACAGGGATCAGCCAGGTATGCAATATGTAAAATGATACTGGTGCATGCTAGACCAATTCAACCTCGATGTATGGCATAGATAGAGGCGGAAAGAAAAACAATCTATCAGTGTTTGGCCAGCTGGCCATACACTAATAAAACGTTGTTTGATTGTTTGTGGAATCAAAGCATTACCATTGTGGACTTCACAGATTTTGTATCACAGTCAAAAACAATTGTTGACTTAACTCCACTATTAGAAAATAGAACAATTTGCTGGCATTGCAAACAAGAGGGGGGTATTATTCTTCATAAAGGGAAAGAAAACCTACAAGTTTGGCTCAATGAGCACATCACAAACATCAAATCTGGATTAAAAAATCATTCAGTGTCAAAGCATTACCTTTTAACACATAACAAGGATCCCTCCATTACACTTTTTTGGGCATTGATACATTTAGTCCTAATTGGAGGGGGAGTTCTTTAGTGTGAGAAATCTAAAAACTTGAAATGTCGTGGATCCATAGAGTAATATGTACCCTATGGGTTAAACATCGATGTTGATGTTAATGCCTTTATTGATCATTCCTAGTAGGTTTCTGTTGATGTAAACTTAATCTGAGTCACGCTGGTGTTTTTTTTTTACAATTTATCAACATTGGGGGTTTACTAATTAACAGTATGTGCTGGGCATACATGTTTATGATTGCCAATCATTATAATTTTTTATTTAATTATTAATTAAGTGTTACTTGTAAATGGTTTTATTTCAATTAGTACAATGGCAGTTTGGTACTATTCCTAATTTTTTATATAGAATATCAGATAGCACCATTTATATTTGTGTTTTTGTCCAGATGTGGACAATTCAAATGCACTTATGGTTTAGAGCAGGGGTCTTCAAACTATGGCCCTCCAGTTGTTCAGAAACTACAATTCCCATCATGCCTCGTCATGTCTGTGAATGTCAGAGTTTTACATTGCCTTATGGGATGCGTAGTTCTGCAACAGCTGGAGGGCCGTAGTTTGAGGATCCCTGGTTTAGAGGGTCTTGGGTCTATGCACAGTCATTTACAGAGCATGTTTATTTTGCTTGCCAACAGTGGGTTGACAAGCCGTAATTTTTTATTATTTGCATATTGTCGCTTGATTAACCCATGTCACTATATGTAAATATATATATATATATATATATATATATATATATATATATATATATATATATATAATTTATTATATTTGTTTTCACATTTATAAATAAATACATTTTCACGTTTAATTTACTATATATGTTTAGTACAGTACATCATAGGTTATTTTTGAATATCACCCATGTGTGCTTTCAAATGATTTTTCACTATGGTTAATTATAAGGAATATAAGTTAATTCTCCATTGATTTGGATCACAATATTAGTGACTGTTGTATTTAGACAAATGTAACAGTGTCTAATTACATAAATTTTCCTTTTGTGTTTGTCCAACACATCGTTTGCAATTATAGATGGTTGCCAACACCTAAGATGGCGTTTTGTGACTCTGCCTACGGGACTCAGAACGAGGTCTGGTGTTTGATTATAAGGTGGTAGATAAGCATGCTACGCGTTCCCCATTGACAACGTCACATATGACGAAATGCGTCTGGAGCGGAATATGTGGTGTCGTCACTGCGCTGTCTCGATAGGAGGAGGGGTATTGTTTGTAGCCAGCCGGCTCTGCTGTTATGCGTGATTTGAACTTTTTTAAATGTAAGTGCAATACCTAATTTTTATAATAAATACTGTTTGAGGCAATATTATGCTATGGTTGGTCTTCTCTCCTTATGCATGGCTGAGGTACTGAGCTTATAAGTTTGAGTCATACGTCGCCAGGAGCGTTTGGAGAACTTATGCAGCCATCCAATCAAAGCTTGCCAGACGATCTTCCATACAAGCAAAGGCCTTGGCTGGGCAATAGCCATCTGCCTGGTTTTGCTTGCCAGCTGGTAAGCAAGTTTTTCTTAAGATGGTGGCACAATTTGTTGATCAAGCTCACTTTGGTGTCGGTTTTAGATCAGAATTGAACTGTCATTTCATCACATTTTGTTACCTAGAAGCAATTGTTTGGATTAAACCTTAAAGCAGCGCAGCTTCTCTTTTCCATATTATCCTTCATGTTTTCTGGTCCTGTAGCAAGCTGACAAACTTTTGGTCAATCAGCTGATGGATGTTGACCTAGGGGATGACCCAGCCAAGTGCCTCCTACACCACTCTGACCTCTCTAGGAAACGCAATTGTTGATTTGACCCCACTATTAGAAAATAGAGCAATTTGAGTAGCAAAGAAGAGGAGAGTATTACTCTTCTTCTGGTCATGTAGCAAGCTGAGCAACTTTTGGTGACAAGTCAGGGAGACTGTCAATCAGCTGATGGATGTTGACCTAGGGGATGACCCAGCCAGGTGCCTCCTACACCACTCTGACCTCTCTAGGAAACGCTATGAATAAATTCTCTGTTGATCCACCTGCTGAATGCTGCCCGGGCCTGCATACCGTTACTCTGAAAACAGGATACCTCCCCGGCGCTCTACATGTGGTTTATTAAAATTGCTGAAATTCATTCAATGGGAAATATCACTGCCTCGCTTCGGGGCAAAGAGGAAAGATTCAGCCGTAGGTGGTTCTATTAGTTTCTTTTTACCTGTTCAAGGGAATATGCATTTGGGGGTGAGATTTTCCCTTTTTCCCTCCTCTAATACCTCTCCCCTTCCCATTATTCTCTTACGGTCCCACTTTTTTTTATTTTTATCTCTCCCTTCCTTCTTTTTTTTTCTAACTTTTGATGACTTGGTCTTTTCCGTTTGCTGCTATGCTGAAAAAATTATTATATACTAGCTTTTTTTTTTTTTTTTAATTACAGATGGGATGCATACACTCTTTAGTTTGCCATTTAGGCTTTGACCCTGATGAGTGATAATACACTCTATAGGCGGGATGGTTGCCTGTTTTTATTTTACCATATTGCCTTTGAAATGGCTTATGTTAGAACGCTGTATACGTTCTTTCAGCATTTGTATCTGTATGTAAAATTCTTAAAATATAAAGAGTGTTAAAAAAAAAAAAGAAAATAGAGCGAACATTCTAAAAAAAATTTTTTCAAAAATGAAATTCTCTTGGTATGCTGCCTCACCTCTCCAATACCTTTCAGTGTGTGTATGTGTATTCTGTGTGTGTGTACATTGTGTGTCTGTGTGTGTGTATACTGTATGTGTGTGTGTGTATACTGTGTGGCCCCCGTAATCTATTGCCTGGGGGCCCATAATCTCCTATTGCCTGGGGGCCCCATAATCTTCTCCTATTGCCCGGGGGCCCCATAATCTCCTATTGCCCAGGGGCCCCATGAGATGTCAGTCCGCCCCTGATGTTGTCTCCTTGGATTGTATACTTCCCATTCACACTAAGGCTGAACCAGTTCCTACACTACATTTGTCAAGCAGTCACTGGAACTCACAAGGGCCTCATTGTTATGAAGAGGGATTTCAGAATCCATACAAAGCTTGCGGTAGAATGTGAGGAATGTTATCTACAAAATGTATTTAGGATTTATATTCATAGGAACAGGCAGTTATTCCGTCACATGAACATCTGCACTCCTGGTGATAAGGGGTTAACACAAGTGCACTGGTTATCTATTCCCCAAGGCAGACACCATAAAGAACAAGTGTTTGTGAATAAACAAAGAGAACTGTGATACTTCACATGGGCTTAGTAGCACTAGAAGTGAATTGGCATGAGGTCACCAGGAATTTCCCAGAGCTGTCCCTCTGCCCATATAGTGTAACACCATGCAATACTATCCTGATAATTAGGCACTTGTATGCCCAGGTATTGAGCCATCTCCCTGTGTGCTGTGGTGGAAATTCCCTGGAAGTCTATGGGCCTTGCCACTAATTTGGGGAGATTACATAGCAGGACGCAGCAGTCAAAAGTGTAAGAGCACCTACACTACAGTAAGTAATACACGCAGCATTTCTTCAGTGAGCTTGTCATATTACTGTGATTTTTTTCTATTTTTCTGGAAATTCGGATTGGGAATATTCCTGTTTCTTTCTTTGTATATTCTGAAAATGATAAATAAAGAATATAAAAACAATCAATTCTATACACCCTAAAAAAAAAAAATAGAAGAAGACAAAAACAAAATAACAGAACCCCATTTGGTCATACACTATTGGTGTGTATTTATAGAAACAAAAACTGCAGAACAATTCACCCACTGAATGTTATTAGGCCATTTTGTAACATGGTGCAAAGGGTGGAGTTGGCTGAGGCTGTCTTAATGCATGGGCACTGCCCAGGAGCGCCAGGTGCATGATCTTGCATTACATTATACTTGCCAACTGTCCCAGATTTGCCAGGACAGTCACGCTTTTTACTAAGCTGTCCCAGGATGGCTATATCCCAGAATCTGGGCTGTAGGGACAGAAGCAGCCTGTCACTGGGATAAATCCACAGTCAGAATCACATCTTCTCCAGGTACTTTTTTTTATTTTATTTTTTTATTGATTTTATTGAAAGTACTAACAAATATGTTTAATTCTATCAACTATTTATACTTTAATTGTTGAGAGTAGATATGTAAATTGGGGAATGCTGGTAGGGGCCCCAGTGCATTACTTTGCCCAGGGGCCCATGCTGCTATTAAGACAGCCCTGGAGATAGCCTTCAATAAGCTGAAGACATAAGCTGATTAGTTACTAGTAACAAGTCCTATTTGCAATGTCGGAACACCCAATAAGAGGACAGTATATGACCAGTCTAGACTATGTGGCTTGTTCACCAATGCCAGGAGCCTGGCAGACAAGATGGGTGAACTAGAGATACTGTTGAATAGGAGGATTTCGATTTTGTGGGAATTTCAGAGACCTGGTTCAACAGCTCTCATGATTGGCTGGCAACCATTCAAGGGTATTCCCTTTATGACAGAGATAGAGAGGGTAAAAAAGGGGGAGGGGTATGCCTATATATCAAGAATAATTGACAAGTGAATGTGAGACAAGAAATCAATAAGGGAGCTAGGGAGTAGGTGGAATCCTCATGGGTAGAGCTCCAAAGGGATGAAGCCAACGGGAAAATAATACTGGGAGTATCCTATAGGCCCCCTAACCTGAGGGAGGAGGGGGAGACGGACCTCCTATCACAATTTGGATTAGCAGGATGAGAAGTGTTATCATAATGGGGGATTTTAATTATCCAGACATAGATTGGATGGAAGGAACCACGCATTTGTCTAAGCCCTTGTACACACGGTCGGATAATCTGTCGGATTGCGTCTTATCGGACCGTGCCGTGTGTGGTATGCATCGGACTGATTCCGTCCGAATCTCCGTCCGACCCAATTTTCCAACATGTTGGAAATATTTCCCGACCACCTGGGCCGGACGGACCTAATCCGATCATGTGTAGAGCATTTTCATCGGACCAAGTGCCACGCATGCTCAGATCAAATTCCTACATCAAAGCTATTGGCTACTAGCCTGAACGTAGTCCCATCGTAACGAAATTATGTCATCACGTTCTGAAAGATCGGATTTTTCGCCAACTTGGCCCGACCGTGTGTATGCAACAGTTTCGGACAAGATCCGACGGACAAAATCCGACAGGCAAAATCCGACGGATTTGGTTGTGGAAATCTCCGACCGTGTGTACAGGGGCTAAGGCTCGCCAGTTCCTAAATGTCTTGTAAGACAATTTCTTGGGTCAGATGGTAGACGCGCCAACTGGAAACAAGGCATTACTAGATATACTGATTACCAACAACACAGACCTGATCACGGATGTGGCAATATGGGGCAATTTAGGAAACAGCAAACACAGGTCAATTGGCTTCAGTATAAATCACACAAATAGGAAACATAAGAGGAGCACACAGACACTGAATTTCAAAAGAGTCAACTTCCCTAAACTACGAACCTTGCTAAAAGATATAAATTAGGATAAAATCTTAGAAACAAAGAACATGGAGGAGAGATGGGTTTGCTTTAAGAGCATATTAAATAAGGGCATTAGCCAGTGCATCCCATTGGGAAATACATTTAAAAGAGCGAACAAAAGTCCCAGGTGGCTTAACTCGAATGTAAAAATGCATATAAAAGCAAAAGAGAAGGCCTTCAAAAAATACAAGGCTGGGGGATCATCATTAGCATTTAGACTTTACAAAGAATGCAACAAGATATGTAAGGGTGTAATTAGGGCGGCTAAGATAGAACAGGAAAGACAGAGAGCAGAAAAGAGCAAAAAAAAAAAAAGAAATTCTTTAAGTATATAAACAGTAAAAAAGGGAGGACAGACCATATTGGCCCCATAAAGAATGAGGAAGGACATCTGGTTATAAGGGATGGGGAGATGGCGAAGGTATTGAATTTATTCTTCTCCACAGTCTTCACGAGGGAATCAGGGGGGCTTTATTAACCAAAACTGCAGTGTTTGTCCTCATGACACATCACAGGAAGCACCCTCATGGCTAACAGAGGACAAAATTAGAAACAGACTTGGGAAACTTAACATTAATAAATCACTGGGACCAGATGGTTGCACCCTAGGGTACTTAGGGAACTCAGTCAAGTAATTGTCAGACCATTGTTCCTAATTTTTACTGACAGTCTACTGACTGGAATGGTACCAGCTGATTAGAGAGAAGCCAATGTAGTACCAATATTTAAAAAAAGGCCAAAATACATCCCCGGGAATTACAGACCAGTTAGCCTAACATCAATAGTATGCAAGCTCTTGGAGGGGATGATAAGGGACTATATACAAGATTTTAGTAATGAAAACGGTATCATTAGCAGTAATCAGCATGGATTCATGAAGACTTGTTCTTGCCAAATCAATCCATTAACCTTCTATGAGGAAGTGAGCTGCCATCTAGATAAAGAAAGGCCCGTAGCCGTGGTGTATCTGGATATTATAATGATGATAGGGGCGCTAGAGCAAATATAAATATCAAAAAAATGTGAAAATTTGATAATCAAATGGTATCTAAAATAATACACACCATATTACAAAACTGCAATAAACAAAAAATTACAACCAAAATATAGTGAAAAACAATAATAAATAAAGTCCCAGTTGGGTGATGACACCAAAAGGAAACAAAAAAACTTAAATAAATATAACTCCAAAGTCCAAAAACAGTGATTTTTTCAGTGAAAAACTCCTTCTGAATCCATAAATCAAAAGACTGCTGGAATCTTCTATAACGTAATGAAACGTCCCTTCACCAAAAACTTATGGACATAGAAACAACACCCCACTTGTGAAGATAAAGATGTCTTCTTACCAGATGCTGTTGACTACTTTAATTAAAAAGATAGTCAAATAGGCTTATGCAGGTTGATTCCCTGCTCACATGGAATAAGGTGGACCTCGTATGGACAGAAGCTTCTCCTCATAGACTCAGATAGGTCATAAAAAAAGCCAAACAAAAATCCATAGCGTAACACCGTTTAATAATAAAAATAAATTTAAAAAACATAAGGCCAAATGGCTGCTTACATATGTCGGTGCCCAACCTGGCACTGGGGCTGCTTGCTTAAAACAAACGTTTCGTAATGGATACGTAGTTCCTCGTGGTGTAGGCGTGCGTTCCACCAAAGGACAGCCGATAACCAAGGACGACCGGAACTAAACGTAAACGAACGTGACTGGATACCGCCTCGACGTACGTATCTTTTGACACTACATCAGGAAGCGTACCCAGTCACAAAGTCAGCGTTCTTTATAGTGTCTCGATTAATCCATAGACCAATCGAGAAATACTTAATTTAATACGCAGCCTCGGTCCCACTTAAGGCTAACAGCAATAATAGTACATTAAGACATAACTAGCAAATAAACGTTTAAAACGTATTAACCCAAAAACGAAGGGATGAATTGTATATGCTAGAAATTAGAGAGTAAAAAAATAAAATTAGAAAAATACGCATATAATAATCCAATGGAAATGTCCATTGGAAAAAAAGGGATAAGTTGCTTGTAATTTCCAAATTGACCACTAGATGTCAATCTATAGTCTGGAAATTTTCTACCACTTATAAGACAAAAAAAGAGGGATTTTTTCCTGATTAGAAATTAACCACTTAAGGACCGCCGTATTGCCAATGTACGTCAACACAATGGCACAGGCAGGCACAATCGCGTAAATGTACGTGCCTGCCTTCCAGCGGGTGGGGGGTCCGATCGGACCCCCTCCCGTTGGATACGACGGTCCGGTTCGCTCCAGGAGCGCTCCGTGATGAGGGGATGGCCGTTGGTTTTCGGCCACCCCCTCTGGATCGCTCCTGGCCAATGAGAAGCTTCCTCCCACTGTGTATTGTTTACACAGGAAGGAGGAAGTGATGTCATTCTCCTCGGGGCGGTCTTTTTGACCGGACTACGAGGAGAAGACTAATAGTAAGTGTGCACCAACACTACACTGACATGTAGGTACACACAGGCACACAAACCCCCCCCCCCGATCCCCCCCCGCCCCCCCTCCCCCCCCAGTCACAGTGTCACTGATTGCATTGATCATTTCTTTACTGATCAATGCATTCAGTGTCAGTTGTGACAGTAAAAACTGTCAGGACAGTTAGTGTTAGGTCCAGGGTAGCCCCCTATCACCCCCCAATAAAGATTTAACCCCCTGATTGCCCCTAGAGTTAACCCTTTCACCCCCTTTTGCCAGTGTCACTAAGCGATCATTTTTCTGATCGCTGCATGTGTCGCTAGGTAGCTAGTTATTTTTTTAGGTTCACCGCCAGGTTTTTATATCGCTAGGTACCCCGATATACTACCCAATAATGGTTTTAACCCCCTGATTGCCGCTAGTTAACCCTTTCACCCCCTTTTGCCAGTGTCACTAAGCGATCGTTTTTCTGATCGCTGCATTAGTGTCGCTACAGTCGCTAGGTAGCTAGTTATTTTTTTAGGTTCACCGCCAGGTTTTTATAGCGCTAGGTACCCCGATATACTACCCAATAATAGTTTTAACCCCCTGATTGCCGCTAGTTAACCCTTTCACCCCTTTTGCCAATGTCACTAAGCGATCATTTTTCTGATCGCTGCATCAGTGTCGCTAGTGTCGCTAGTGTCGCTAGGTAGCTAGTTATTTTTTTAGGTTCACCGCCAGGTTTTTATAGCGCTAGGTACCCCGATATACTACCCAATAATGGTTTTAACCCCCTGATTGCTGCTAGTTAACCCTTTCACCCCCTTTCACCAGCGATCACAGTATAAGTGTCACTGGTGACGCTGGTTAGCCAGTTAGTTATTTAGGTTCCCCGTCAGGTTTTTATATAGCGCCAGGGACCCCCATATACTACCTAATAAAAATTTGAACCCCCTGATTGCCCCTAGTTAACCCTTTCACCACTGATCACCGTATAAGTGTCACGGGTGACTCTGGTTAGTTTGTTTTTTATAGCATCAGGGCATCCACCATTTATTACCCAATAAAGGTTTAACCCCCTGATCACCCGGCGGGTGATATCAATTAGGTTTTAGGGTCAGGGTCTGCGTCGCCCCAGGCAGCGCTAGGTTAGTGCCAGTACCGCTAACACCCACACGCAAAGCATACACCTCCCGTAGTGCTATAGAATCTGAACAGATCAATATCTGATCTGATCAGATCTATACTAGCGTCCCCAGCAGTTTAGGGTTCCAAAAAAACGCATTGTTAGCGGGATCAGCCCAGATACCTGCTAGCACCTGCGTTTTGCCCCTCTGCCCAGCCCACCCAAGTGCAGTATCGATCGATCACTGTCACTTACAAAACACTAAACACATAACTGCAGCGATCGCAGAGTCAGGCCTGATCCCTGCCATCGCTAACAGGTTTTTTGGTAGCATTTTATATTTAAATCCGGAAGGCAGTGCTTGGTTTTCGGGGTCCCGTACGTGGCTAGTCTCCCAAAAAGTCCCCCACATGTGGTATCCCCGTACTCGGGAGAAGCAGCAGAATTTATTTTGGGGTGTAATTTGACTTCTGCCCATAGCATGTGTGAGCAATATATCATTTAGTGACAACTTTGTGCAAAAAAAAAAAAAGTTTGTAATATTCCCGCAACTTTTGGCAAAATATAAAATATTCCATGGACTCAACATGCCTCTCAGTAAATAGCTTGGGGTGTCTACTTTCCAAAATGGGGTCATTTGGGGGGGGGTTTGTGCTATTTTGGCATTTTATGGCCTTCGAAACTGTGATAGGTAGTGAGGAGTTAAATCAAAAATTTGCACCCTTAGAAATCCTGAAGGTGGCGATTGGTTTTCGGGGTGCCGTGCGCGACTAGACTCCCAAAAAGTCCCACACATGTGGTATCCCCGTACTCAGGAGAAGCAGCAGAATGTATTTTGGGGTGTCATTTCACATATGCCCATAGCATGTGTGAGCAATATATCATTTAGTGACAACTTTTTGTCATTATTCAATCCCTTAGGACAAAAAAAATAAATATTCAATGGGCTCAACATACCCATCAGCAATTTCCTTGGGGTGTCTACTTTCCAAAATGGGGTCATTTGGGGGGGATTTGTACTGCCCTGCCATTTTAGCACCTCAAGAAATGAGATAGGCAGTCATAAATTAAAAGCTGTGTAAATTCCAGAAAATGTACTCTAGTTTGTAGACGCTATAACTTTTGCGCAAACCAAAAAATATACGCTTATTGACATTTTTTTTACTAAAGACATGTGGCTGAATAAATTTTGCCCTCAATGTATGACTAAAATTTAGTTTATTCGATTTTTCTTATAACAAAAAGAAGAAAATATCTTTTTTTTTCAAAATTTTCGCTCTTTTTCCATTTATATCGCAAAAAAAAAAAAATCGCAGAGGCAATCAAATACCATCAAAAGAAAGCTCTATTTGTGGGAAGAAAAGGACGCGAATTTCGTTTGGGTGCAATATTGCATGACCGCTTGACCAGTTAAAGCAGCGCAGTGCGAAATTGCAAAAAGACCTCTGGTCCTTAAGGTGTTTATTGGTCCGGAGCTGAAGTGGTTAAATATTTCTAATAAAGAAATATATAAAATTCTTAAATATATTATTACCATTACCAAAAATAAATCCGGCATTATCTCTGGCTACCAGATGTGAGGAAAAACCAAACAAAAGCCCACATCATAGGCCAGAAAAAAACGCTAGATGAATTCAAAAAATGAAGAAATGGCGGAAAATACCTAGACACAAGAAATACAAGGGACTTTTCAATCATTGGACAAAAAACAATTTAAATCGAGCTCTATGTTCATTCCTAGAGGCTACATAGTTTTTAAATTGTATATCCACTTCGTTTCGTTTTTTGATATTTCCCTTTTCATGTGAGTTCCTCTCCAATGTTTTGAGATCTTATCGATCCCGTAAAATTTAAAGAGTGAAGGATCGCTATCGTGATGTGTTTTAAAATGCCTTGACACGCTATGGTTGGGAAATCCTTTCTTAATATTTGTAAGATGTTCATTAATTCTAATTCTTAGCTGTCTAGTAGTTCGACCTACATACTGCATGGAGCAGGGGCATTCCAGCACATGTGTTACATGATCTGAGTTGCACGTAATTAGTGGTTTGATTTTATACTCCAGCTTCGTGACTTGTGATTGAAACTGAGTAATCTTCCTTGATCAACCGGGTCCTCTGGTGGTCTTGCAGGCTTTGCATCTCATGCAATAATGGAAGCCGGATCCATCAAGGAAGGTTACAAGTTTTTTTGGGGGGTCGGGGACATTACGGGCTAGTTGATTTCTCAAACTCGGTGCCCTTCTATAGATAAATTTGGGATTCTGTGGAATAATAGAGGCCAAATCTTTATCTCGTTGCAAGATAGGCCAATATTTTTTGAAAATAGTTTCTACTTGTCTATACTGCCTATTAAACCCTGTCACAAAGGCTATAGCTCCTTGATGTTCTGGTTTAGCTTTTGATTAGAGGTCGACCGATATGGGTTTTTCTCTGGCCGATGCCGATATTTAGAAATCATGGCGGCCGATAGCCGATATATGATGCCGATTTTTTTGGGCCGATATGTTAGGCCGATTTTATTTTATTTATTTATTTTTAATCCCCCTTGATCTAACACACCTTTCCCACTGGGGCGTTTTAAGGCGCTTTTGGGCTAAAAATAGCGCCTGTAAAGTGCCTGTAAAACGGCTCCCCTGCAGTCTGTGTGAAAGACAGAGTGCTTTCACACTGAGGCGATGCACTGGCAGGATCTTAAAAAAAAGTCCTGCAAGCAGCACGTTTGGAGTGGTGTATACTGCTCATCCACCACTCCTGCCCATTGATATGAATGGGCACCACTGCCGAAGCGCATGCAATGCGATTTGGCAGCGGTGCTTCATGGGCGCATTTAACCTCTTCCTTGGCCGCTAGCTGGGTTATATGTGCCCCACTAGCAGCCAAATAGCACCGCTAAAATGATGGTAAAGAGCCGCTAAAACTTGCGTTTTACCATCAACGCCTGCCCGCTCCAGTGTGAAAGCGGCCTTCATATGTGATACAGAAAATTTCTTACACTTAAACATTTATTAAACAAAACAAACCTCCAATCAGTTTACTTGTATGTATGATTTAGATAAAAAAAAAAAATATATATATATATATATATATAAAATAAAAACAGGTAGTCAAAACTTTTGGACAAAAAAAAAAAATGGGCTAACTTTACTGTTTTTATTTTATTTTTATTTTTTAAATGGTGTATTTTTTTCCCAAAAAAATGCATTTGAAAGACCTCAAATGTGCAAATGCCGTGTGACATAAAATATTGCAACAACCGCTATTTTATTCCCTAGGATCTCTGCTAAAAAAATATATATCATTTTTGGGGGTTCTAAGTGATTTTCTGGCAGAAAATACAGGATTTTTTACTTGTAAGCAACAAGTGTCAGAAAAGATTTAGTCTTTAAATGGTTAAACTGAGAACTTCTACACACAGAGATGACTTAATTCATTCAAGTGTAAACATTGTATCTTTCTGTTCTTTTCTTGGCAGCCTGCCCAGAGTGGAGGAAAGGGTTGCTATGACGACTCAGTCAACTTAGACCATTCTATACAGAAGTCATTTCAAAGTCCCGCTGTAGTTCTAAATCGGCTTTTTATCAGCACAAATCGGCCGATGCCGATTATTTAAAAAACGGCAAATATCGGCCGATATATCGGCCGGCCGATATATCGGTCGACCTCTACTTTTGATACCAATAAAGTTTGTCTGTCCATCTGTGACATCTGTGTTACAACTTTCTCTAGAGTTTTTTGTGAGTAGCCTTTTTCGCAGAACCTACTAGTTAGAACCTTAGCTTGTGAATGGAAGTCAGACTCTTCCTCACAGTTCCGTTTCAATCGTATATATTGTCCTTTGGGGACAGCTCCTATCCACTGTGGATGATGGCAACTATGTGTGGGCACGTACCCATTTCTGTCTGTGACTTTAAAATAGGTTTTAGTAACAAACTTGTTATGCTTTTTCATAATAGTAAGGTCCAAGAAGTTCACTTCCACCTTACTGAATTCAGCTGTAAACTTCAAGCGATATTGATTAGCATTCATATTGCTCAAGAAGTCTTTAAAACTCTCTAACGTACCTCTCCAAAAAAGAATTACATCATCTATGTATCTTTTATAGAAAACAAGAGATTTGTGCATATTTTTATAGATGGTTTCTGATTCCCATTTATTAAGAACAATATTGGCTACGCTGGGAGCATAACGTGCTCCCGTGGCCACTCCTGATACTTGGTTGTAATACTCATTATTGGCCCAAAAAAAGTTATTACTCATAGCAAGATCTAGGCCTCTAATCAGGTAATTTATCTGAGCCTTTTTCAGCTTGGATTCTTTTATTAGTGCCCACTTTATTGCCGTAAGTGCATCTTTATGTTGGATGTTAGTGTAAAGTGACTCAATGTCTACCGTAATCATGATGATATCTTCTGATGCCACCAAATTCTGCAAAAGTACCAGCAGATCTCTGCTGTCTTTTAAGTACGAGGGACTCTTTCTCACTAATGGTTTGAAAAAATCATCTAGATATTCTCCCAACCTTGCAAACAAAGACTCCATCCCGCTTATTATAGGTCGACCTGGTGGTCTTTCGTTATTTTTGTGTATTTTTGGTAAAATATACATAACTGGAATTTTTGGAGCGTGTGGTACAAGGTAATCAGCTTCCTTTTGATTTAAAATATCTTTGTATAGGCCCTCAGTTACCCACTCTATAAGTAATGTTTTTATTTTTGAGGTCGGATCACTATTTAATTTTTTATAAGTGTGGGTGTCATTTAGTAATCGTCCCATCTCCTGATAATAATAGTCTCGGGATAATATCACGAGACCTCCCCCTTTATCTGCCGCTCGTATCACTATCTGTTTGTTTTCCTCTATCATTTTTATGCCTTCCCATATAGTTTTATTTTTAGCCTGTCTTTTGATTTCTAAATTCCTCACATCATGTTGTACCATATTTTTAAACACTTCTATGTGATGGTGCGTTCCTTTCTTAGGGTTGAACACAGAATTGTTTTTTAACCCACTATGTACATATAATGACTCAGTGGTGGAGATACTGGTTTTTATAATAGGGTTAATAAAATGTTTTTTAATATTCAGTTTCCTCACGTATTTCTCGATGTCAACAAATAATTCAAACTTGTTCACATCTTTATTAGGTGCAAATTTTAAACCCTGGTTTAATACTTCTAATTCTTTCTCAGAAAGCTCAACGCCTGCTAGGTTAAAAATACCCTCATTTACTTGTCTCTCTTTCTTTTTCTTTCTCCTGCCTCCTCTCTTTCCTCGTTTTCTATAGGTTCTTGTGGGGGGTAAGGGGTAGGAGGGATACGATAAGGCCCTTTCCATCCTCTCCCTTCCCCCCCCTGGTGGTGGTTTTGATGAGGCCCTGGTCTCCCTCTAAAATTACCTCTAAAGGCACCTCTAGGAGGCCTCGGTGGGAAATGATTTCTTGGTGGTTCATAATAATTGTAATCAGGATATCTATTGTCCAAAGGACCATACCTATTGTAAGTATGTATCGGACGGGGAGAGGAGTGGGGGTATGAATTAGAGGGTGGATAATAATGAGTTTTAGAATTACCCCCTTGTTTTATATAAAAAAATTTCGGGGTGCTGGAAACTGGTTTGGCTTTGGTCAATGAGTCTAAGGTGGGCTTCCTTTCACTCGAAGTCTCATTGCCAGATGTGGCCAAAAGAGTTTCCTGCCATTTGTATACTTTATTTTGTTCAAAGTCTTTAATATCCCTCTGGTATTTTTTGATCTTTTTGTTTTTAATTTCGCTATCATATTTAGCTAAATGACTCTGAAGAGTTTTAGCTTTTTCTGAATATTCATCAGTAGCACTGAATGGCACCATTCTTTCTTTAAGGTCTGCGATTTTTGCGTCCAAAATCGCAGATTTGGCTTTCCTTTTCCTGACCATGAGTTGCATCAATTTTTGCTCACAGGCATTGAAAAACTGGTACCATTCATCCAACATTTGGAGATCCTCAGTCCCCTCGTTGGGACTGATATCCCACCTGAGTCTCCTTGGAGTCAGGCTCTTTTCCATATACATATCAAATGAAGCTACATCCCACCACAGCCTTATTTGCTTTTCCATGTCTGTTTGTAATTGTTTAAAGCCTTTTTCTAGGTCTAAATTAAGACTGGGAGTCTGTTGAAAGACCTCCTCTAAGTTAATGTGCCTTTCTTTCATAAAATTAAACACATCCATGTCTGCGTGAGTTTTATAAAGTGAACAAGAAAAACTTGATATCTGGATATTGCAAAAGCATTTGACACAGTTCCCCATAAACGTTTACTGTACAAAGTAAGGTCCATTGGCATGGACGATAGGGTGAGTACATGGATTGAAAACTGGCTACAAGGGCAAGTTGAGAAGGTGGTGATAAATGGGGAATACTCTGAATGGTCGGGGGTGGGAAGTGGGGTCCCCCAGGGTTCTGTGCTGGGACCAATCCAGTTTAATTTGTTCATAAAAGACCTGGAGGATGGGCTAAGCAGTTCAATCTCTGTATTTGCAGACGACACTAAGCTAAGCAGGGCAATAACTTCTCTGCAGGATGTGGAAACCTTGCAAGAAGATCTGAAGAAATGAATGGGGTGAGCAACTACATGGCAAATGAGGTTTAATGTAGAAAAATGTAAAATAATCCATTTAGGTTGTAAAAATATGAATGCAATCTACTCATTTGGGGGTGAACCAGCGGGTGTGGCTAAAACAAACCTTGAATGGAACTCATGTACAGCTGGCCATACACTAGTAGAATTTAATTTGAAACTTTTAGTTTTAAAGTTAAACTTCATCTGAAAAGGAAAGTTCTGCATATCTTCCTCCTCTCCTCTATCCTCATTGTAAATATTTTTTTTATTTTCAGGGAGTGGGTACCTAGATTTGAAAGGTACCTGATCCTACTTCTAGGTGAGCTGAGCTGAAGTTCGCCCTCCCCCTCTTTCTGCCCCTAACCTCCGGGGGTATGTCACAGGTCCCAGAAGGCTACGGGCCAATATAGAAAGCTTAGTGCATCTCACACATGCGCAGTGTGGAGTTGGCTGTGAGCCAGCAGGAAGTCACAGCTGGTTTCCCACTATTAACATGGTAACGCTGGGGACCTGAAGACCCGTAAAGAACCGGCCTGGGTGAATGGGTGAAGACAGCGCTGGATCCCTGGACAGGTAAGTGTCTTTTTACTAAAAGTCAACAGCTATAGTATTGGTAGCTGCTGACTTTTTTTTTTTTAAGAACGTTTGTTTGATTTTCTAATCATAATCGTTAGTCGACATTTGTCATATGACATAATCGAATGTTCAAAGAATTTTCGTAGGAATTTTCGCACAAACAGTAATTTGAAAATATTCATTTGTTCAGCTAAAGTCTTAAAGTGATACTAAAGTCTTATTTAACAAACATGTTATACTTGCCTGCTCTGTGAAAAGGTTTTTCACAGAGCAGCCCCCATCCTCCTCTTCCTGGGTCCCTCTTTGGCTCTCCTGGCCCCTCCCTTCTGTGGGAGCCGCAGTTCCGTGTGTCCATTCAGACATGGAGCCACAGACTGGCCCCACCCCTCTCTCTCCTCATTGGCTAAATGACTTTGATTGACAGCAGCAGGAGATCATGGCGCCACACTGCTGTCTCAGCCAATGAGGAGGGAGAGCCGAGGGCAATCGAGACACTCCTGCAAAATTGCTGGGTCTAGATGAGGGGTCTCCAAACTATGGCCCTCCGATTGTTCAGGAATTAAAATTCCCATCATGCACATTTATGTCTGTGAATGTCAGAGCTTTACAATCCCTCATGAGAAATGTAGTTCCTCAACAGCTGGAGGGCCGTAGTTTTGAGATCCTTGATCTAGATGATGGACCTCAGGAGGAGGGCTGCTGTACACAGAAGGTTTTTTATCTTAATGCATAGAATGCATTAAGATAAAAAACCTTCTGACTAAAACTGTTTTAAGCATACTCACCTAGGTGGAGGCTGTATTGGCCCAACATTGCTGCATATGTCCCTCACTCCCTCTAAGACTGAGAACTGAGTGATCAAAGACAGCTGATCACTCAGTTCTCGGTTTTCAGTGAGCAGACAGTGGTGACTGTTAGTCACCGTCTCTATGCTCTGCCCCTCCAGAACTCAATGGAACGCTGGACTTTGCAGGCTATGGGAGCGGCTGGCTCAGGCTCTCAGTGGTGTGCTGAGGGGCTGAGCCAGCTGCTGGTCAGGAATCTGGTCAGATCCTGACATTAAAGTTGGGATCCCTCCAGAGTCTGGACCGGCTCAGTGACGTCAGCACTCACAAGTCACAGGAGTGTAGAAAGAAGTGCACTCCTATGATCTACAGGAGAAGTAGGGCCAAAAGTAGTGACCTCAGTTCAAATGATTAGGACATAGATTAGCACAAGTTTTAATATTCATCATCGGTTGTTTTATTGTTCATCATATTGTTCATCTGTGTTTACCATGGCATTAAAAACTTCCTGAGCAGCACAGACAATATTGATCATCGTTTACTATGCAGGAATACAATAAACAAACATATTCCTCTATAACTCTATCAGGTTCTAAGATGGAACAGAAAACACTCAAATGACAACAATGTTGCAGTTCAAACTTCTTGTGCAGCACAAACTGTAAAGATCATTGTTACTATAACAGAATACATAAAACAAACATAATCACCTATAACATCATCAGACTCTAACATAGACAAAACTCAAATAATGTTTTGTTAGATCAGATTTTCTCAACTTCTATAAGGCCTCATTCACATGGGAGTACTGATCCCTAAACTCATGTGAAAGGCCTTCTTTACCCGCATGAAGGCAAATGTGCAGATCTCCAGTAATTTAACCACTTCAGGACCGCCGTATTGCCAATGTACGTCAACACAATGGCACAGGCAGGCACAATCACGTAAATGTACGTGAATGCCTTCTAGCGGGTGGGGGGTCCGATCGGACCCCCTCCCGCTAGATACGGCGGTCCCTTTCAGTGCCGGAGCGACCCGCGATGAGGGGATGGCCGTTGGTTTCTGGCCATCCCCTCTCGATCGCTCCTGGCCAGTGACGAACTTCCTCCCCTGTGAAAATGTAAACACAGGAGGAGGAAGTGATGTCACACTCCTCGTGGCGGTCTTTTTGAACCGGACAGCGAGGAGTGAAGACGTCCAAGTAAGTGCACCAACAGTCCACTGACACATAGGTACACACAGGCACACATTTCACCCCAGTCACCCCCCGATCACCCCCCCGATCGGCCCCCCGCCCCCCCCCAGTCACAGTGTCACTAATGCAGTGTTCATTTATTTATTGATCACTACATTTAGTGTCAGTTGTGACTGTAAAAAGTGTCAGGACAGCTAGTGTTAGGCCCCTTTAGGTCCAGGGTAGCCCCCTACCCCCCCCCTAATAAAGGTTTAACCCCTTGATTGCCCTCCCAGTTAACCCTTTCACCCTCTTTTACCAGTGTCACTAAGCGATCGTTTTTGTGATCGCTGCAATAGTGTCACTGGTCCCGCTAGGAAGCTAGTTTTTTTTTAGGTTCAACGCCAGGTTTTTATACCGTTAGGTACCCCGATATATAACCTAATAAAGGTTTTAACCCTTTGATTGCCCCTAGAGTTAACCCTTTCACCAGCGATCGCTGCATAAGTGTCACTGGTGACGCTGGTTAGCCAGTTAGTTATTTAGTTATTTAGGTTCCCCGTCAGGTTTTTATAAAGCTTCAGGTACCCCCATATAAATACCCAATAAAGGTTTTAACCCCTGATTGCCCTTAGTTAACCCTTTCACTAGTGATCACCGTATAAGTGTTACGGGTGACGCTGGTTAGGTAGTTCGCTTTTTATAGCATCAGGGCACCCGCCATTTATTACCTAATAAAGGTTTAACCCCCTGATCACCCGGCGGGTGATATAAATTTGGTTTTAGGGTCAGAAAGGGTCTGCGTCGCCCCAGGCAGTGCTAGGTTAGTGCCAGCACCGCTAACACCCACGCGCAAAGCATACACCTCCCTTAGTGGTATAGTATCCGAACAGATCAATATCTGATCTGATCAGATCTATACTAGCGTGCCTAGCAATTTAGGGTTCTAAAAAAACGCATTGTTAGCAGGATCAATCCAGATACCTGCTAGCACCTGCGTTTTGCCCCTCTGCCCAGCCCAGCCCAGCCCACCCAAGTGCAGTATCGATCGATCACTGTCACTTACAAAACACAACACACATAACTGCAGCGTTCGCAGAGTCAGGCCTGATCCCTGCGATCGCTAACAGTTTTTTTTTGTAGCGTTTTATACAGTCGCTGACAGGCTAGGTGCTTTTTTACCTGTGAGTCTCACTACTGTACCCCTAAATTTAGAGCCCAAAATGGCAAAGCGAAGGTACACTAGTGAAGAGGCCTACACGTTTCTGAGCATGACAGATAGTGAAGAGGAAGACACTGATCTGTCAGATTCAGGCTCAGAATACGAACCTGTAGAGGACAGCGCCTCCATGTCAGATAGCTCTGACGACGAAGAAGAGGTCCCTGCTATTGTCAGGCGTACCCGACCCCGATTTTCTGATGTTGTTGAGGTGCAGGAACCGCAAGTCCCTCGTATGGAGTATAGAGCCAGTACTAGCGCCGCTCATCCTTTTGGTGAACTGGCAAGCACCAGCGGCCTAGTACACCCTGGACGTACATCCAGCACTGCAGTATCACGTGGTGACGTGGCGAGTCCCATAAGTGCAGTTCAAGCTGGCGAGGTGGCAAGCACAAGTAGTGTCCCGCTGCCACCAAGAAGAAGACAAAGACAGGCCCGTCGTACCCATAGTGCCCTTCCTGCAGAATTCGCCTATCCCAATTGGGTGCCCACCACTTCTGCAGAACCCGTACTTCCCCCATTCACTGCCCAACCCGGTATTCAGGTGGATACAGATGATTTTACGCCACTCAATTTTTATTCTCTGTATCTCACGGAAGATCTCTATAGATCTATTGTGGACCAAACCAATTTATATGCTGGTCAACGCATCGCCGCTAATCCCCAGTTGCCGTCTCTTGCCAGAGATTGGAAACCAGTTACGGTTTCCGAATTTAAGACGTTTTTGGGCCTTTCCCTCAACATGGGCACACATAAATTTATGCGGATGCGGGCTTATTGGTCCACGCATCCGGCTGACCACATGCCCGTGTTCTCTAACTCCATGTCCAGGAAACGATACGAGCAGATCTTGCAGTTCTTGCACTTCAGTGACAATGAACTTTGTCGTCCACGTGGAGACCCTGAATACGATCGGCTCTACAAAATTCGGCCCCTCATAAACCACTTCAACCAACGTTTTGCAGACTTGTTTACTCCCCAAAAAGTTGTCTGCGTTGATGAGTCCCTGGTTAAGTTTACTGGTCGCTTGTCATTCAAACAGTACATTCCCAACAAGCGTACCAGATACGGGGTCAAGCTCTATAAGTGCTGTGACAGGGCCACAGGCTATGCATGGAGCTTTATGGTTTATGAGGGTAAAGATAGTTACGTAGAGCCGGAGAACTGCCCTGATTACATAGGAAGCGCTGGCAAGATAGTGTGGAAATTGGTGTCACCCTTATTCGGAAAGGGGTACCACTTGTACGTGGACAACTATTACACCAGCGTGCCACTGTTTAGTCATTTATTTGATAATCAGATTGGAGCATGTGGCACCGTGCGACCTAATCGCCGGGGCTTTCCCCAGCGGCTTGTAGATTCCCGTCTTAGGCTGGGGGAGAGAGCCTGCTATCGGTGTAATAATTTGCTCGCTATGAAGTGGAGGCATAATAAGAATGTTTTCGTTCTTACCTCCCTTCATGCAGACACGACGGTCCAAATTTCTACGGCGACTGGTATTGTGGAGAAACCCCTCTGTGTCCACGAATATAACAAAAATATGGGAGGGGTGGACCTCAATGACCAGATGTTGGCGCCGTATCTAACTTCCCGTAAGACCAGACGCTGGTACAAAAAAGTGACTGCTTACTTATTTCAATTGGCTTTGCTGAATGCTTTTGTGCTATACAAAACTTCAGGCGGAACATTAACCTTTCTTTTCTTCCAAAGAGAGGTTGTCACAGAGCTTCTGTTTCCAGAGGGTTCTGTACCTCACCATTCCCAACCAAATGCAGTAAGCCGGCTGCATGAGAGGCATTATTCTTATGTCATCCCGAGTACCCCTACCCAACGAGCCCCCCAAAAAAGATGTCGTGTCTGTAGCAAGCGCGGATATAGGCGTGACACCCATTCTTATTGTCCACGCTGTCCTGGCAATCCTGGTCTTTGTCAGGGTGAGTGTTTTGAACGCTACCATGAACTAGTGAAGTATTAGCGTAGGGTACAGCATTTCACAGGCTAGGCACACTTACACAGGGTCTCCCAAGATGCCATCGCATTTTGAGAGACCCGAACCGTTACAGTTAGTTTACAGTTCAAAAAAAAGTGTATAAAAAAAAAAAAAGTAAAATAAAAAAACCAAAAAAAATATAAAATATAAAAACCAAAAATAGTTGTCGTTTTATTGTTCTCTCTCTCTCTCTCTCTCTCTCTCTCTCTCTCTCTCTCTCTCTCTCTCTCTCTCTCTCTTCTCTCAAATTTTTTATACTTTACTGTTTACTGTGTTATTGTTAACCATTTTTCATGTTTTCAGGTACGCCATTCAGCTGCAGCGTGGATTTATTTATCTTGACAGCAACAGCGTTTGCTCCCACGATACATAAAGCTGCGACTCCAGTGCTGTAGGAGGTGATTTCACCACCACAGTTAAAAAAGAGCATATATGCCGAAGCATGGGGGCATAAGGGGTGGAGGAGCGATTTTGCTCCTAATGCCGCGTACATACGGTCAAAATTCAGACGGAGGGCTTGCCCGTGGAAAAGTTTGAACGTATGCACGCAGCATAACTTTTTTGCGGGAGGATGCCCCCATGCTTTGGCATATATATATTTTAGGCACAGGTTGTGTTAAAAAATGTTTTATTTTTTACTGTTTTTTTTGGCAATTGCTTTGCAGGTATGGTATGGTAAGGTTTTACTGGGATGTTACTTTGTTTTAACGTTAACCATAATTTGCTTAGCAGGTACGCCATTCAGCTGCAGCGCGGATTTATTTATCTTGACAGCAACAGCGTTTGCTCCCACGATACATAAAGCCGTGACTCCAGTGCTGTAGGCGGTGATTTCACCACCACAGTTAAAAAAGAGCATATATGCCGAAGCATGGGGGCATAAGGGGTGGAGGAGTGATTTTGCTCCTAATGCCGCGTACATACGGTCAAAATTCCGACGGAGGGCTTGCCCGTGGAAAAGTTTGAACGTATGTACGCAGCATAACTTTTTTGCGGGAGGATGCCCCCATGCTTCGGCATATATATATTTTAGGCACAGGTTGTGTTAAAAAATGTTTTATTTTTTACTGTTATTTTTGGCAATTGCTTTGCAGGTATGGTATGGTAAGGTTTTACTGGGATGTTACTTTGTTTTAACGTTAACCATAATTTGCTTAGCAGGTACGCCATTCAGCTGCAGCGCGGATTTATTTATCTTGACAGCAACAGCGTTTGCTCCCACGATACATAAAGCCGTGACTCCAGTGCTGTAGGCGGTGATTTCACCACCACAGTTAAAAAAGAGCATATATGCCGAAGCATGGGGGCATAAGGGGTGGAGGAGCGATTTTGCTCCTAATGCCGCGTACATACGGTCAAAATTCCGACAGGGGGCTTGCCCATGGAAAAGTTTGAACGTATGTACGCGGCATAACTTTTTTGCGGGAGGATGCCCCCATGCTTCGGCATATATAAATGGTGCATGTATGTCCATCATTAGAAGTGGGTGGATGAAGGGAGGTATCTAATGGTGGGCATACCCACCGATCAATCTCTTTTTTTTCGTTCAGACAACATGACTCTCAGTAAATAGCTTGGGGTGTCTACTTTCCAAAATGGGGTAATTTGGGGGGGTTTTGTGCTATTTTGGCATTTTGTGGCCTTTGCACCCTTAGAAATCCTGAAGGTGGTGATTGGTTTTCGGGGTGCCGTACGCGACTAGACTCCCAAAAAGTCCCACACATGTGGTATCCCCATACTCGGGAGAAGTAGCTGAATATATTTTGGGGTGCAATTCCACATATAACCATGGCATGTGTGAGCAATATATCATTTAGTGACAACTTTTTGTACATTTTTTTTTTTTTTTTGTCATTATTCAATCCCTTGGGACAAAAAAAAAAAATATTCAATAGTGTCAAGATGGCCCTCGGCAAATAGCTTGGGGTGTCTACTTTCCAAAATGGGGTCATTTGGGGGGGTTTTGTGCCATCTTGGCATTTTATGGCCGTCAAAACTGTGATAGGTAGTGATAGGTAGTGAGGAGTAAAATAAAAAAATTATGCCCTTAGAAATCCTGAAGGCGGTGCTTGGATTTCGGGGTCCCGTACGCGGCTAGGCTCCCAAAAAGTCCCACACATGTGGTATCCCTGTACTCAGGAGAAGCAGCAGAATGTATTTTGGGGTGTCCTTTCACATATGCCCATAGCATGTGTGAGCAATATATCATTTAGTGACAACTTTGTGCAAAAAAAAAAAAAAGTTTGTAATATTCCCGCAACTTGTGGCAAAATATAAAATATTCCATGGACTCAACATGCCTCTCAGTAAATAGCTTGGGGTGTCTACTTTCCAAAATGGGGTCATTTTGGGGGGTTTTGTGCTATTTTGGCTTTTTATGGCCTTCGAAACTGTGATAGGTAGTGAGGGGTGAAATCAAAAATTTGCACCCTTAGAAATCCTGAAGGTGGTGATTGGTTTTCGGGATGCCGTGCACGACTAGACTCCCAAAAAGTCCCACACATGTGGTATCCCCGTACTCGGGAGAAGTAGCGGAATATATTTTGGGGTGCAATTCCACATATAACCATGGCATGTGTGAGCAATATATCATTTAGTGACAACTTTTTGTACATTTTTTTTTGTCATTATTCAATCCCTTAGGACAAAAAAAATAAATATTCAATGGGCTCAACATACCCATCAGCAGTTTCCTTGGGGTGTCTACTTTCCAAAATGGGGTCATTTGGGGGGGTTTTGTGCCATCTTGGCATTTTATGGCCGTCAAAACTGTGATAGGTAGTGATAGGTAGTGAGGAGTAAAATAAAAAAATTATGCCCTTAGAAATCCTGAAGGCGGTGCTTGGATTTCGGGGTCCCGTACGCGGCTAGGCTCCCAAAAAGTCCCACACATGTGGTATCCCTGTACTCAGGAGAAGCAGCAGAATGTATTTTGGGGTGTCCTTTCACATATGCCCATAGCATGTGTGAGCAATATATCATTTAGTGACAACTTTGTGCAAAAAAAAAAAAGTTTGTAATATTCCCGCAACTTGTGGCAAAATATAAAATATTCCATGGACTCAACATGCCTCTCAGTAAATAGCTTGGGGTGTCTACTTTCCAAAATGGGGTCATTTTGGGGGGTTTTGTGCTATTTTGGCTTTTTATGGCCTTCGAAACTGTGATAGGTAGTGAGGGGTGAAATCAAAAATTTGCACCCTTAGAAATCCTGAAGGTGGTGATTGGTTTTCGGGATGCCGTGCGCGACTAGACTCCCAAAAAGTCCCACACATGTGGTATCCCCATACTCGGGAGAAGTAGCGGAATATATTTTGGGGTGCAATTCCACATATAACCATGGCATGTGTGAGCAATATATCATTTAGTGACAACTTTTTGTACATTTTTATTTTTTTTGTCATTATTCAATCCCTTAGGACAAAAAAAATAAATATTCAATGGGCTCAACATACCCATCAGCAGTTTCCTTGGGGTGTCTACTTTCCAAAATGGGGTCATTTGGGGGGGGTTTGTACTGCCCTGCCATTTTAGCACCTCAAGAAATGAGATAGGCAGTCATAAATTAAAAGCTGTGTAAATTCCAGAAAATGTACTCTAGTTTGTAGACGCTATAACTTTTGCGCAAACCAAAAAATATACGCTTATTGACATTTTTTTTACTAAAGACATGTGGCTGAATAAATTTTGCCCTCAATGTATGACTAAAATTTAGTTTATTCGATTTTTCTTATAACAAAAAGAAGAAAATATCATTTTTTTTCAAAATTTTCGCTCTTTTTCCATTTATATCGCAAAAAATAAAAATCGCAGAGGCAATCAAATACCATCAAAAGAAAGCTCTATTTGTGGGAAGAAAAGGACGCAAATTTCGTTTGGGTGCAATATTGCATGACCGCGCAATTACCAGTTAAAGCAGCGCAGTGCGAAATTGGAAAAAGACCTCTGGTCCTTAAGGTATTTATTGGTCCGGGGCTGAAGTGGTTAAGTGATCCACAAGAACACAATGTAGATTGCCACCATCCCTTGGTAGTGTGCAGATCTCCAAACATGTTCCAGAGAGTATATCCATGCATGAACGATGAATGCATTAGAAAATTGTCTGCATTTTGTTCCGTCATTGCTCCCACAAAGATGAAGAGTCTGGGATCTGCTAGCAGACCCATCCAGGTCTATGCAGCCTCCTGCGTGGCATTGAACACCTGTGCATCCAGAGTGGGTGAAGGTGGCCCTTCGCACGGGTGTACAGTTTGGTACGCTCATGTGAATAAGGCCTAACATGGAAAAACCCATAAAATAACAGGTGTCAGGGAAACCCTGCTATTTTTTAGCGTGAACAATAAGGACCCGTTCACACTTGACGATCAGTGGAGTAGTGCCCTCTTACATTGAAGATGAGTGGAGTAAAATAAGATAAAATACTTTCTTGTCATTGTAACAAGTCACAATGAAATTGTTAAATAAAAGAATGATAATTAACGATAACACTGCATACAAAATAGGCCCCCCTGCACCTAGTAGGGACAGTGTTAGAGTAAGTGCCTAGTCACCCTTTCCCCAAAGCTTCATTTACAGACCTAATTGCTCTTAGGAAAAAGCTTTCCCTAAAGCGATTTGTCCTCACCCTGATGTTTCTGAAACGTCTGCCAGATGGCAGCAGTTCAAAGAGATGATGCCCAGGATGGGATGGGACAAATCGCTCACTATCTTTTCAGCTCTCCTGGTACAGCTGGACCAGTGGTACTCTCTTACATTGAAAATCAGTGGAGTAGTACCTAATTACATTGGAAATCAGTGGAGTAGTGTCCCCATACATTGAAGATGAGTGGGGTAGTACCTAATTACATTGGAAATCAGTGCAGTAGTGTCCCCATACATTGAAGATGAGTGGAGTAGTACCTAATTACATTGGAAATCAGTGGAGTAGTGTCCCCATACATTGAAGATGAGTGGAGTAGTACCTAATTACATTGGAAATCAGTGTAGTAGTGTCCCCATACATTGAAGATGAGTGAAGTAGTACCTAATTACATTGGAAATCCGTGGAGTAGTGTCCCCATACATTGAAGATGAGTGAAGTAGTACCTAATTACATTGGAAATCAGTGGAGTAGAATACCCCCCCTTTACATTACAGACCAGTGCAGTAGAATCCCCCAATACTGGTGGTGAGTAATGTGCTCTACACTGGTAGTGAATTGTAAGAATACCCCTGTTAAAAATAACAGATGTCCCTGCTTCCTTAAGAGGCAGAAGTTGCTCATTGTTCAAGAAACCCAGAGCAACCTGTAGATCAATCATCATTTCCCAACCAGAGTTCCTCCAGAGCTTGCTCAGGTCTCCTGGAGCCATGAGCAGACTGATTCCCACCTACACTGCCCACCTATGTACATGGTCACTTATATGCTCAGTCAAGGTAGAAAGAATCCGCCGCTCCAGGTGTGTGCATTGACCCAACTGGAACCAAGTAGGAGTATTAGCCCCGGCCCGCCTCTGTGAAATACTTGGAAAAAGAAAAAAATGGCCACACATCCAAAGGTTCCAAAATAGCGCGCCTTTTGTTGAAAATTACCCGGTTACACCAGGGACACCAGATATTTAGTCACATAGATGCGTTTCACACATCCAACCTATGCTTAATCATTAAGCACAGGCTGGATGTGTGAAACGCGTCTAAGTGACTATATGTTTGTAGCCTGGTGATTTTTACTAAAGGCACCCTATTTTGGAACCTTTGGATGTGCGGTCATTTTTTTCTTTTTCCAAGTCACTTATATGCTGCCCACCAATATACGGGGTCACTTAAGTATACGCTGCCTACCAATGTGCAGGGACACTTATATACCACCCACCAATGTACAATGTCATTTATATGCCACCCACCAATGTACAGGGTCCCTTATATGCTGCCCACCAATGTACAATGTCACTTATATGCCACCCACCAATGTACAGGGTCACTTATATGCCACCCACCAATGTACAGGGTCACTTATATGCTGCCCACCAATGTAAAGGCTCACTTATATGCTGCCCACCAATTTACAGGGTCACTTATACGCTGCCACCAATGTACAGGGTCACCTATATGCTGCCCAGCAATGTACAGGGTCACCTATATGTTGCCCAGCAATCTTAGAGTACATGGCAACATTTAGGGCTCATGCACATGGAGCATACTGTTATAAAGCACAGATATATTCCAGTGCCCAGGAGCCCCCAGCGGTGTGTATAAACGAATGTTTAACAGTGTACACCTGTGTACAGCCGAATCCCCCATGTACAGGTGGAACACAACACAGGGGCCCCCCACCTTACTGATCAGGAGGATGTCCTGTGATCTGTACAATACATTTATAGCATGGGGACCTGAGAGCCAATCATTATTCTCTGGGCTCCTCTGGGGTGAGAAGACTGATGTAGAGGAACCCAGGCAGAGAGGTTCTGATTTATATACAGATTTATATATACAGTGATATCAGGCAGGGCTGAGTAATGATCAGTGATAGGAGGATAATCCTCAGTACAGGAGATGGAGAGCACAGTACAGTGTATAGGGATGTAGTAATCCTAGATGGATACTGACAGGTCATCACATTACAGAGAAGCAATGTTACACTGAAGAGTCCGGGAGATCTATATCCGGTCCCGACCCCCGATCTCCGTTCTTGGCAGCCCCGATCACCCGCCCGGTGTCCCCGGTGTCCTGGCATCCCTCCCCTCCCCCTTACCCCGTCACCATGGAGGTGGGCATTCTCCCCGATCCCGTTCATAGCCACATCTTCCCGGAGAGTGTCCATGGTGCTGAGTACAGCGTACAGCGCCGGTCCCCGTCCTCTGCTGGTCTCCAGACTCCGGCCCAGCTGTGCTGGAAGTGAGAGTGGCCGGGGAAGTGGCAATTATAACGGCGATGGCCGGCCGGACACTCCCCCTGCTGGCTGACACTGAAAGTGAAAGTAGAAATTCTATGCGTGACACAAGTGTTGCCAACCTACCACATTGAAATTTACTGACCTGACACCCAAAACTTACTGGCACAGCCAAGTTCTTACTGACATTTTCAACAGTTACAAAATGACAGTATGAAGTGAAAAATGTCAGTATTTAGGCTACAAACAAGTACAATATGCAATTAGCAATGAGATTTAAGGTAGATAGTAAGGCAAAAAAAAATATCTTATTTTGATTTCTATATAGTGTGTAAGACGCTCAGGGACAGTGACAGTCTATTTCCATATCAAGTGGTCTCTCCAGTCCAAACAGCAGTGGCAGTCCCACTCCCGGCTTGCCTTGCTCATGTCCCGCAGACCCGCACACGAGGTCCCAGCCACCCTGCTTGGCTCACTAGCATCATTACATCACACGACATGCTCAGGCGCCATCTCCGTCAGACCCGGCCTCCCCACCGCCACCGTCCGAACACACTGGAGCAGGCTCCCGGATGGTCTCAGCTGGTTCTGGACTGTTACTGCACATGTGCAGTTCTGAGTCAAGTTGCACAGCCTTATTTTTAACTGGCAAACTTTTCCTGTCACTGGCATTTACTGGCAGGAGAAAAGTGCCCGTTTTTTTACTGGCTGCCAGCAAAAATACTGACGGTTGTCAACACTATATGACACCCAGCACCGCCCGATCACCCCAATCCGACTACACTGTACTGTACTTGTCTATACATCTATACACCACCATACATCTATAATATATATATATATATATATATATATATATATATATATATATATATATATATATATATCTTAGTGGCAGCTGGTGCTCTAAATTTTTGTTTGGAGGGCAAACTGAAAAATTCTGAAAAAACCCCCCCCATCAATTGTAGCCTCGCTGTACCATCAATCGCAGCCACTGTGCCCATCAATTGCTGCCACTGTGCCATCAAACGCAGCTACTGTGCCCATCAATTGCTGCCACTGTGCCATCAAATGCAGCCACGGTCCCCAGCAATTGCTGCCACTGTACCATCAAATGCAGCCACTGTGCCAGATCAAACGCTCCCACTGTGCCAGATCAAATGCTGCCAGTGTGCCCCAGTGTGTATTTAGGTTTTGTGCTGCCCTAGGCCTGTCTAAACTCGTGCACCCCCTAATTTAAATATGACCCACCCTTTCCTGTCAAGGCCACACCCCAATGTAAAGGAGAACTCTGATGTAATATGGACTGCTGCGGACTCTGGTGTAATAGGGAATTCTGATGTAGGCGTTCTCTGGTAACCACAGCCCTTTCTTTACAAAAGAGCCCACAGAGCTCCCCCTTATATCACGGTCCACAGAGACTGCAGGCATGGCACAAGGAATGGTCAAAGACTGCGGGAATGGCACAAGGAATGGTCAGAGACTGAGGGCATGGCACCAGGGACAGTCAGAAGCTGCGGGCATTGCACAAGGGATGGTCAGAGACTGCGAGCATGGCACAAGGAATGGTCAGAGACTGTGAGCATGGCACAAGGGACGGTCGGAGACTGCGAGCATTTCACAAGGGACGGTCAGAGACTGCGAGCATGGCACAAATAGGGTATATATAGGGCAATGGACAATGTCAGTAGGGCAGAGGTTGGTGTCAGTAGAACAGTGGGTGGTGTCAGTAGGGCAGAGATTGGTGTCAGTAGTTTATTTTTGTATTACTTTTTTACAATTTTATTTTTTTATTATTTTTTCACAATTATTATTTACAATATTTTTTATTATTTTTTTCCGAGCCCCATTTGGTGAAATATCAGGAGTCTAAACAGACCCCGGATGTCTCACTTTGGAGAAAAAGAAAGGGGCTGAGGGCAGAGATTCCCCAGTCCCTTTCTCTGCAATCTGCGCAGCACAGGGTGATTGGGATGTGCCGAGGCACACCTGGCACACCCTGTGCACACGTCTATGATATATATATATATATATATATATGTGCTGGGCTAATGTCCCCTTGATGGCCCAAAAAGCGTTGAGTTTGGGCCATCATTATTCTGGGTTCCACTCTCAGTGCAATCTCTTGATTACGATGTTGCCTGAAGAACTGCTCAGGTACGTTAGACCAGTCATCTTTTATCTGATCCCCAGCCTGTTTCAAAGGGGGGCTTACAGTCACTTTGGGCATGCTGAATCATGCCATGTGACTTATTCCCCAGGATGGAGTCTCGCCCTCCTTACTCTGGTCAGGACTCAAACTCGATTGTCAGATCACAAGCATAAGCATGACCCGATTTATATAATGTGGGACCAGTTTTTGGGTGTCTGGTATGGTTTCTCCATGTTTTACGGTGCTTATTGCCACAGCATATTGGCCTTAGCTGCCAACACTATCAAAAATTTCCATCAGATGTCCAGCAATCCAGACCCCTGCAAACTCCTGTCAGGTCATCCATTTTTGCAGCTCACCCTCTCAAACTTCCCCATACCAAGTATAGACAGGCCAGGGGTTCGTGGGAATTTCACGGAGCTACTTATCTGGTGTCCATTCGAAACGTTTGTTCTTCTCTACCATTATTTCACAAGGGATTCTCAGGTCAGCCCTTTCTCCCTTTCCACTCACGTATCTTCCCGCACAAGCAGTTCATTCCCATGCCTAGATTTTCTCGATAATCAGGCTTAATCCAAATCAGTTATGGGATATCATTTGGGTTCTGGGCAGCTGCAGGTTCCAAGCAAGGGGGCCCCTTCTTATCATCAGTTCATGGGTGTTTATCCTGTTGTAGCTGATACACCGGATCTGTATACTAAAGCCATCCGGGCGTGTGCGCTACTCTATCAGACGGTTTGTTGCTTACCTTTCATCTAGCTTTTCATCACACCTACTTTTGTGTCTTTTTGCCCTCTTTTTCAGGCGTACTGACCAGCTAGGCCAAGGCACACCTCAGGCCTTGGTAGTTAGTGTATCACATTTCCAATTGAAGACTCTAACTACAAACATATTTACATCCTAAATATCTATACATTATACATATCTGTACAACATACACACATTTGCACTCCTTACACATCCATACACCATACACATCTGTACACCATACACATGTGTATTTAGAATGGCTACAAAGGTGAATTGTTCCCCACCAAAAAAATTACTGGAACCATGTCCTGTGGTCTGATGAGACCAAGATAAACTTATTTGGTTCAGATGATGTCAACCAGGTGAGGAGTACAAAGACAAGTGTGTCTTGCCTAAAGTCATGCATTGTGGTGAGAGTATCATGGTATGGGGCTGCATGAGTGCTACCGGCACTGGGGAGCTACCTTTCATTGAGGGAACCATGAATGCCAACATATACTGTGACATACTGAAGCAGAGTATGATCCTCACCCTTCAGAGACTGAACCGCAGGGCAGTATTCCAACATGATAACGATCCTAAACACACCTCCAAGATGACCACTGCCTTTCTAAAGAAGCTGAGGGTAAAGGCGATGGACTGGCCAAGCATGTCTCCAGACCTAAACCCTATCCAGCATCTGTGGGGCATCCTCAAATGGAAGATGGAGGAGCGCAAGGTCTCTAACATCCACCAGCTCTGTGATGTAATCATGCAGGAGTGGAAGAGACTACAGTGGCAACCTGTGAAGCTCTGGTGAACTCCATACCCAACAGAGTTAAGGCAGTGCTAGAAAACAATGGTATCCATACAAAATATTGACACTTTCGACCCAATTTGGACATTTTCACATAGGGGTGTACTCACTTTTGTTGCCAGCGGCTTAGACATTATTGGCTGTGTGTTGAGTTATTTTAAGGGGACAGCAAGTTTACACTGTTATACAAACTGTACACTCACTACTTTACATTGTAGCAAAGTTTCATTTCTTCAGTGTTGTCACATGAAAAGATATAATAAAATATTTACAAAAACGTGAGGGGTGTACTCACTTTTGTGAGATACTGTATATATATATATATATATATATATATATATATATACACACTTTTTTCTTTTTTTTTCCAATTTACTGTTGCGCACCACTTTACTGTTATGGAAATCACCAATATTGAATTATGATTTATTTTACTAACCACTTCCACCTTCATTACCATTTCACACTTTGGGAAGCACCATCCTGAGTTCATAGTCCACATGGCCAATAAATCAAAGGAAAATAATGATATTGTGCCCAACCAGTCAAACCAGGCCTACCTGAGGGAGTTGGTAACCCTGCCTGGTAGCTCACATGTAGCAGTGGCTCAGAGGAACAGTTGCATCCAGGAACAGTATGAAAGGTGGTCACCCTGAGCTGAAAGGAGATCCATGTCACCCATCCAGACAGTGCAGCGGTGTGTTTGGCGGCATAAGGAGACTCAGTTCTCTCAGCAGAAGCACCTGAGCAAGCTCAGGCTGCCAAGGATACCAGATGACAACTCAGTATGGTAAGTAGAACCTTGCTGGCTATTGTTATATTATAAAGATGGGGAGTGACAAGGGGCAAGTATCACCAACCAGGAGTCTGGAGGTGGGTGCAGCACGGAAAAACTCAATGAACCTTCTCTGGTTTGGGTCCAAAGAATGCAATATTACCAGCAGGCCTTCTTCAAAAATGGAAAGTGGACTTTTTGCTACTTGTGGATAACAAATAAATGTCATGTTTGCAATACAGTAGGCAGACCTGGCATATTGAGTATGCACTGAGTTTGACTTTTGGGTTTTACAAGCCCTCAGTAGCCTCTGTGGTATGTGGAGTATGTTAGGAGATATTTCATTTCTTTTGGTTATACAGTGCCTTGAAAAAGTATTCATACCTCTTGAAATTTTCCACATTTTGTCATGTTACAACCAAAAACCTAAATGTATTTTAGTGTGATTTTATGTCATAGACCAAAACAAAGTGGCACATAATTGCATGCATTTGTATTCAGCTCCCCTGAGTCAATACTTTGTAGAACCACCTTTTGCTGCAATTGCAGCTGCAAGTCTTTTTGGGTATGTCTATACCAGCTTTGCACATCTAGAGAGCAGTGGCGGTGCATCCATAAGACCCCTTTCACACCAGGGCGTTTTTCAGGCGCTATAGCGTTAGAAATAGCGCCTGAAAAACTCCCTAAAGAAGCTGCACCATTGTCTGTAGTGTGAAAGCCCTGAGGGCTTTCACACTACAGCGGTGCGCTGGCAGGACGTCAGAAAAAAGTCCTGCCAGCAGCTTCTTTGGAGCGGTGAAGGAGCGGTGTGTTTACCGCTCCTCCACCGCTGCTGCCCATTGAAATCAATGGGGCAGCGCTGTAATGCCGCCGGCAAAACGCCGCTATTGTGGCGTAATGCCGCCGGCAAAACGCTGCTATTGCGGCGTATTGCCGGCGGTTTTAACCCTTTCGCGGCCGCTAGCGGGGGGTAAAAGCGCCCCGCTAGCGGCCGAAATGCGCCGCAAATCCGGCGGTAAAACGCCGCTAAACATAGCAGCGTTTTACCGCCGCCGCTATCAGTGGTGTGGTGTGAAAGCAGTCTAAGAGCGCAGGGGTGCCGCCCCCTCTCTCCTGCCACCCCCTCTATGACCAATGAATAGATTCATGCAAAGCATGAATCTATCCATTGGCCGCCGCTGCCACCCCCTATTCAGGTGCTTGGCACCTTTTGAGGTGCCTTAATTACAGCGGCAGTGGGTGTTTTTGAAGCACCTGATTAGAGCCATAGGTTCTAATAGGCTTCAAAATAGGTGAACTACGAGTGCCATGCTTGGCGCTTGCAGTCCACCCAGGTGTGTTAGAAAAGCGAATGATATTCACTTTCCTAAACCTGAACCGCCTCTCTGGCAATCAGGTGCTCGGGTCTGTTACAAGTCACCTGATTGGCTGAAACGACAGGCGCTGTGATTGGACACCTATCAGGAGGAGATGACGGGCGCTGGGGGGGGGCACAGTGGGGCATTCAATGGGCACAGTGGCAGCATTGGATGGCACAGTGGGGCATTCGATGGGCACAGTGGCAGCATTCGATTGGCACAGTGGAAGCTTTTGATAGCACTGTGGCAGCATTTGATGGGCACAGTGGCAGCTTTTGATGGCACAGTGGAATCATTTGATGGCACAGTGGGGCATTCAATGGGCACAGTGGCAGCATTTTACGGCACAGTGGCAGTATTCTATGGGCACAGTGGGGCATTTGATGGGCACAGTGACAGCATTTGATGGCACAGTGGGGCATTCACTGGGCACAGTGGCAGCATTTGATGGCACAGTGGCAGCATTTGATGGACACAGTAGCAGCGTTTGGCCACAGTGGCTGCGTTTGATGGGCACAGTGGGGCATTCGATGGGCACAGTGGCAGCATTTGATGGCACAGTGGCAGCATTTGATGACACAGTGGGGCATTTGATGGGCACAGTGGCAGCATTTGATGGCGCAGTGGAGCGGTGTGCTTACAGGATGGTCAAAAAAATCCTGCAAGCCGCATCTTTTCAGTGCTGTAGGAGCAGTGTATACAATGGGGCAGCGCCGCCAAACTTCCTGCAGTGGCGCTATGCCAGTGGTTTTAATCCCTTTTCGGCCACTAGCAGGGGTTAAAACCGCCCCGTTAGCGGCCGAATAGTGCCGCTAAAATGACGGTAAAGCGGCGCTAAAAAATAGCATAGTTTTATCGCAGACGCCCCTGCCCGCCCTTGTCTGAAAATAGCCAATAGTGTTTTACTTTTATGCCAAAAAGTTAAATTTTGGTCTCATCTGGCACCTTCTTCCACATGTTTGCTGTGTCCCCCACATGGCTATTCGCATAATGCAAACGGCACTTCTTATGACTTTCTTTCAACAATGGCTTTCTGCTTGCCACTCTTCCATAAAGGCCAGATTTGTGGAGCACACCACTAATAGTTGTCCTGTGGGCAGATTCTTCCACCTGAGCTGTGGAACTCTGCAGCTTCTCCAGAGTTACCATGGGCCTTCTTGGCTGTTGCTCTGATTAATGTTCTCCTTGCCCATCAGTTTAGGTGGACGGCCATGTCTTGCTAGATTTGCAGTTGTGCCATACTCTTTCCATTTTTGGATGATGGATTGAACAGTGCTCCATGAGATGTTCTTGGGATATTTTTTTTATAACATAACCCTGCTTTAAACTTCTCCACAACTTAATCCCTGACCTGTCTGGTGTGTTCCTTGGCCTTCATGGTGCTGTTTGTTCACTAAGGTTCTCTAACAAACCTCTGAGGACTTCACAGCTGTATTTATACTGAGATTAAATTACACACAGGTGGACTCTATTTACTAATTAGGTGACTTCTGAAGGCAATTGATTCAACTAGATTTTAGTTAGGGGTATCAGAAAGAGGGCTGAATACAAATGCATGCCACACTTTTCACATATTTATTTGTAAACCATTTCTGAGGCCCCTCCCCTGCTTCCAGGGAGAATGTTCTGGAAGAGAGGCAGGGCCTAGGACTGAAGTGGCAGGCAGCTCATGTGAGGAGCCCTGACCAATCACCAACCGGAATTGGCAGGGGGCAGGCCTCCCATATATGCTGAGGTAACAGGCGACTGGGAGGAGTTATCGGCCGGTAGAAGTGAGGAATCAAGTACAAGACAGCAGCAGGAGGGCACCCCCGGGGGTGCGCCGATCGCAGGAGGAGGCGCGGGAGAGCTGTGAGGGAACTTCACCCTTACACGGTCATGGGTGAAGTCCTCATCTTTACATGGCTATTGATGAGGAGTTCTTAGAGCAGAGGGGCAGGAGAAGCTGTCGGAATGTACGGTCCGGTTAAGTTCTCCATCATGGACTCGGGGTAGAGGAAGGTCGGTGAGTGTACCACAGTGGAGGGTTGGGTGTGGAGACATGCCAGGAAGTCTGTGAGGGAACTTCATCCTTACACGGTCATGGATGAAGTCCTCATCTTTACATGGTCATTGATGAGGAGTCCTGGATCAGAGGAGAGACTGTGGGGAATAGTGTCAAAACGATGAGGCCCGAGGACACAGTATTTAAGCTGGACTAGCTGGGAACAGTAGTCCACCGTTCTGCACATGCTAATAAACTACTAGGGAGAGGTACTGCAGACCCCTGTCCTAGTAGCAGCAACCAATCAGAGTCAGCATTAGAGACTATTCAGAGTGGGTTCCTTTGCATATAGAAGATGTGACAAGAAACATAATGTGCTACAGAATAAGTTTGCGCAGGAGGGAAGGATTCCTGGAAGCAATAGTCTGCAGGAGTTGCGCAGAGGAGGAGCAATAATCTGCATGGTGATGCAGGGAAGAGACTGTAGATGTTATACATGTGCATCATTTCTTCAAGGCTCAAACAAACTTCTAATTTAAATTATGATGACAAAGTAATTTGATCTATGGGCATCCCATATCCCCTTTCCCCCAATCAAGTTATATCCTCCCAATAAACAAAAAAAAAAAAACAAAGCAAATGACTGTTCATTGTCTCAGATATGATATATGAAGGTCAGGCAGCGGGGTGATATGGGGGATGTTAGTTACTAGTGGCAACCACACAGCTACATTTGGAGGTCCCACTGTGATCCGCCTTCACAGTTAACCTGCTGGCTGTCACCCCGAGCAACCATTAAAAGCCAGGGGAGACTTTGCCTGTTTTGCAAAGTTTGGGGTATAAAGAGGAAAGGACTGTGTTTGCCTTCAAAATTGACTTTTGTCACATGCTGTTGCCCATAACAACCAAATCCAAGCTTGTTGCCAAGTGTTGTTACCCATAGCAACCATCCTGGATCAGCGCTGCAATCACGCCCCTGTACCCAGTTGTCTCAATGGACACTCACTACAACAATAAGCCCTGCAACCAGTGACTGTAACCATGTGCTATCACCCGTGGCAACCACAGCAAGCGATCGCACTCTGGATTACAAATATGTCCAGCGCTCTGTATGGCGTGAGCATTACACACTGCATTGCAGAAAATGTAAGTGACTTTATTAATCCTGCTTAACACAGTAAAAGGAGTTTGTGAATGTTTGTCAATGTTGGCCCTGGTAACGGAATGCAACAAGGGGGTGTCTACGACGGGATGCTGCACGGTCAGTCCCACACAGTAGGATGTTACAGTTGAGACTTTACTATGTTAATGGTGATCTCTGTATAGTTTGTCTGCTTTCAGTTCCAGCCTCAGTGACGCAGTTTCTAAAAAATTCTAGCCAGGACAGTGCCTGCAGTTCATCAGCGCCTGCCACCAGGTGTCACTACAGCGCATGCTGCTTGAAGCCTGCTTACAGTTCCTCGCACGCTGAACCAAGAAGCATGTGGGCGGAGTCACACCCCAATGGAGAACAGTGAAAGGAGACACGAGGTGGATGAAGATCGGAGGATGTCCTCTATACACTGGTCACCTGAAATGGAGGATCGAGTGCTAGTCGACACCGGCATCCGGCTGGAGCTCTCCGGAGGACTTGCCTTGAGGTTGCTCGAAGGAGTGGAGCAGTTGTGTGAGCTATGCCCCAGGTGCCATATACCCACAATCGGGGTCCACGCCTGGGCCCAGTGCGGTCATTGTGGGGGGCCCTTAACACGCTTAGGGACGGTGCAGCGGGAATCGAGATATTACTCCATGCACCTGCTCACAGGACTTTGCATGCCGCAACCACAGGAAACTCGGAGGGCCGAGGATCACCTGCCAGTGAGGGAGAAGAGATGCCATCAGGTATGTCCACCTCAGAGGTCCAGGACATATCGGAAGAAAAGACTGCTGCGGAGACCCGTGGCCTGGCCAGGGGCCCGGAGGTTTCAGGAGTGAGTATGCAGCCTCCGCTTGATCTCCCAGAAGAGCCGCCTCCAAGTAAGACCCTTGCTGTGCCCATCCGGAAGGAGCCCATGCTGCAGGAGGAGAAAGAACCCTCAGGTGAGCTGGATGAGGTGAGCGAGGGCCGGGTCATTGACTGGGTTTCGCCCAGAGTGCTGGAAAAGTTTGGCTCAGTGAAGAAACTATTCTCTTGGTTTTCCTCAGAAAAGAACTCCACTGAGGAAGAGTGGAAAACAGGAGATTCTCCATCTGCAGGTACCCCATCTGAAACACTGGAGGAACCACAATCCCCAGCATGGACCCCAGCACAGACCAGTAGACTTTTTGTCAATCAGCCCACCACAATCCAGACTAGGTCACCCACATACAGGCAGTAGGCCATCAAGGCCCCAGATGCCTGTGTCCTGCCTGGAAAGGGAAAACTTAAAGAGCTGCCCCGGCTCTCCCGTTTCCAGCGGGAGGTACAAAGGAGGGTTGCCTAGGAGTGGGGCTTAGATTATCCATATGTTCCAGCCCAAACCATGGACGTCATTGAAGACTCATGGGGACAGTGGGAGGATGACCTGGTTTGGAACTATTTGCATGTGCCCAAGCCACTCCGGGTGCTAGAAAGTGTGGTCTGGGCCCGGTTTAAGGCCATTCAGCAGGAATGGAAATTGGGCCGTGCTATCTACAATGACCGAGTCCTGGTTGTAAAGGCGGGTCGGCCTACCAGGAGTCATTCGGTCTCTGTTAGAGGAGAGGGGGATAGCCGGAGGAGGTTGCCGGATCCACGCTTTTATATGTGAGGAGGCACAGCCCACATAATGTGTGTTGTGCAGCCCACATAAAGGCGGCCACAGGGCCTGCAAGGACAGGGCAGGGTCTGTGTGGTTTTCTCCACTGACAGTTCAAATCCTTTTGCAGGGACAGTCTTTGCCTGCCACCCAGGGTGCCTGATAGGGTTGCCACCTGTCCAGGATTCACCCGGACAGTTCGGGTTATCAATCATGTGTCCGGGTTTCAGACTGCCTGAAAACCGGACATTTTATTTAGACTGGGCTATGACTCCCCTGCAGTTGTCTAAGCTTAGAGTGTCTGTTACATTCTTTCACACTGCCCAAGGCCAGCAATAACAAACCACCCCCCCCCCCCCCTCAACACACCCACACACACACAGACGGGAGAGAAGAGAGGGCTAAATCTGCACCCCCCCCCCCCCACCACCACCATCTGTGTCTGCCCACACTCCGATCTCCAGAGCTGTGCCTCAGAAAAGGAAAGTTGGGGGAAATTTGAAGTTCAACAACCTCAGATACATCTGGATGAGAGGTGCCAAGGGGTGAGTGAGCTCACCATCCATCCCTGTCTGTGACTGAAGTATCCCCCTTCTCTCTCTCATATCTGAGTAAGTACACTAAGGCAAATCGGGGTTCTCAGAGCACCCTTTACATCAGAGTTCCCCTTTACACCAGAGGCCACAGTGTTTCCCCTTGCATCAGAGTTCTCAGTGTCCCCCCCCCTTAAATCAGGGTTCCCATAGCATCCCTTATGTTAGAGGCTCCAGAGTCCCCCCTTACAGTGAAAGGGAACTCTGTGGACTCTGATGTAAAGGGGTACTCTTGTTGTTCACTTCATATGATTAGAAATGTTATTTAATAGCAAAATATATGTATAGTTTATACTATATAAAAAAAATGCCTAATGCGCTAAAGTTTCGGGTTTAACTTGAAGAAAAGGTGGCAACCCTAGTGCCTGATGGGAGGACAAGTGCATCATGGACACTAGGGTGTACTGTCTTTGCCCACCCTCTTTGCTACCTGCTACTCCTGAAGGGGCCCCTTCAGTCAGGAGCAAGGAGGGGTTATCTGGTTCCACATGTCTGTCTGTCTGTTGCTCTGCAGGAGGTTCCCCTAGCTCCCTCCTGGTGGAGTGACAGCAGGCGGGTAAAAACATGGAGGGAATGTAATTGATGTTTCACCAAAGGGAGGATTATCACTCAGTGGTGAATTCCTTGTAAAGTTAGCTTGTATAGATAGGTTGTATGTTTGTCTGTGTCTTCTCTTAGAAATGCCAGAGATGTGACGGCTGTCCATCTCCACCGTGGGAACAGATGAAGACCTGTGATTGGCAGAGTATTCTTCCCAAGGGAGCAATGCTGGCTTTACTTGTATGTACTTAGCCGCAGGGACCTGTAGTTATGATGTCTATGCATAAATCGTACCATGTGAATATGTGAACAGATTGTACATATTATATATTTGTACTTAATTTATTTCTGCATAGCCCTGTCCCAAGTTTTCACCCTTTCCCCCATTCAACCAGTTGATATGGGATGCCTTTACTCCTGGGCCCAGGAGGTAATTTTTGGAAATGTTGTATTTTATTTCCACAGCTGGGGACCAGTTGTAAATTGGTGGGGGTGAATGTAGCACTCTCTACCATAGGTAGGTGCTAGAGTGAGGATGTTTGGTAAGGAACTGTCAACACAGGTACATTTAGGCAGGCCTATACTTCACGCTAGGCCTATTTGTTTTGACCTGGGGGGCAGGTAGTGGTTAATGTAGCAGTGGGTGTGATCACCTGTGGTTTAGTTCTGAGGCACCTCCCCTGCTTCCAGGGAGAATGTTCTGGAAGAGGGGCAGGGCCTAGGACTGGAGTGGCAGGCAGCTCATGTGAGGAGCCCTGACCAGTCCCCAACTGGAATTGGCAGGGGACAGGCCTCCCATATAAGCTGAGGGGCCTGGGAGAATTTATTGGCCAGGAGAAGTAGAGAATAAAGTACTAGACAGCAGCCCAAGGGCACCCCTATCTGGGGGGGGGGGGGGGTGCGCCAATCGCAGCAGGAGGACCGGAAGAGCTGTCAGGGAACTTCACCCTTACACGGTCATAGGTGAAGTCCTCATCTTTACAGGGAAAGATTCCTGGGAGCAATAGTCCGCAGGAGTTATGTAGAGGAGGAGCAATAATCTGCATGGTGATGCAGGGAAGAGACTGTAGATGTTATACATGTGCATCCTTTCTTCAAGGCTCAAACAAACTTCTAATTTCAATTATGATGACAAAGTAATTTAATTTGATCTATGGGCATCCCATATCCCCTTTCCCCCCGACCAAGTTATATCCCCCCAATAAAAACAAAAAAAACAAAGCAATTGACTGTTCATTGTCTCAGATATGATATATGAAGGTCAGGCCGCGGGATGATATGGTGGATGTTAGTTACTAATGACTGTTCATTGTCTCAGATATGATATATGAAGGTCAGGCAGCGGGGTGATATGGTGGATGTTAGTTACTAGTGGCAACCACACAGCTACATTTGGAGGTTCCACTGAGATCCGCCTTCACAGTTAACCTGCTGGCTGTCACCCCAAGCAACCATTAAAAGCCAGGGCAGACTTTGCCTGTTTTGCAAAGTATGGGGTATAAAGAGGAAAGGACTGTGTTTGCCTTCAAAATATGTCCAGCGCTCTGTATGGCGTGAGCATTACACACTGCATTGCAGAAAATGTAAGTGACTTTATTAATCCTGCTTAACACAGTAAAAGGAGTTTGTGAATGTTTGTCAATGTTGGCCCTGGTAACGGAAGGCAACAAGGGGGTGTCTACGACGGGATGCTGCACGGTCAGTCCCACACAGTAGGATGTTACAGTTGAGACTTTACTATGTTAATGGTGATCTCTGTATAGTTTGCCTGCTTTCAGTTCCAGCCTCAGTGACGCAGTTTCTAAAAAATTCCAGCCAGGACAGTGCCTGCAGTTCATCAGCGCCTGGTACCAGGTGTCACTACAGCGCATGCTGCTTGAAGCCTGCTTACAGTTCCTCGCACGCTGAACCAACAAGCATGTGGGCGGGTCACACCCCAATGGAGAACAGTGAAAGGAGACACGAGGTGGATGAAGATCAGAGGATGTCCTCTATACACTGGTCACCTGAAATGGAGGATCGAGTGCTAGTCGACACCGGCATCCGGCTGGAGCTCTCCGGAGGACTTGCCTTGAGGTTGCTCAGAGGAGTGGAGCAGTTGTGTGAGCTATGCCCCAAGTGCCATATACCCACAATCGGGGTTCACGCCTGGGCCCGCTGCGGTCATTGTGGGGAGTAGGGATGAGCTTCGAGTTCGAGTCGAACTCATGTTCTACTCGAACATTGCCTGTTCGCCTGTTCAGCGAACAGTGAACAATTTGGGCTGTTCGCAGCAAATTCGAAAAGCCGGAACATCCTATACAAGTCTATGGGAGAAATCTAAAGTGCTAATTTTAAAGGGTAATATGCAGGTTACTGTCCTAAAAAGTGTTTGGGGACCTGGGTCCTGCCCCAGGGGACATGGATCAATGCAAAAAAAAGTTTTAAAAACAGCCGTTTTTTCAGGAGCAGTGATTTTAATAATGATTAAAGTGAAAAAATAAAAGTGTAATATTCCTTTAAATTTCGTAGCTGGGGGGTATCTATAGTATGCCTGTGAAGGGGCGCATGTTTCTGGTGCTTAGAACTGTCCCTGCACAAAGTGTCATTTGTGCAGGAAAAAAAGTCTTTTAAAATCACTTGCGGCTATTATCGGGTCCCGTAATACAGAGAACACTCAATGAGTGTTCTCTGCATTAGCCGACAATTCATTCATTCATTGATAAAAAAAAAAAAAGCGTGGGGGTTCCCCTAAATTCAATTACCAGGCCCTTCAGGTCTGACATGGATATTAAGGGGAACCCCGTGTCAAATTTTTAAAAAAAATTGACGTGGGGGTCCCCGTAAATATCCATAACCAGACCCTTCAGGTCTGATATAGATATTAAGGGGAACCCTGCATCAAATTTAAAAAAAAATTGACGTGGGGGTCCCCCTAAAAATCCATATCAGACCCTTTATCCGAGCACGCAACCTGGCAGGCCGCAGGAAAAGAGGGGGGGACAAGAGAGCGGCCCCCCTCCCTCCTGAACTGTACCAGGCCACATACCCTCAACATTGGGAGGATGCTTTGGGGGTCTGTGACCCCTCAAAGCACCTTGTCCCCATGTTGATGAGGACAAGGACCTCATCCTCACAACCCTGGCCGTTGGTTGTGAGGGTCTGCGGGCGGGGGGCTTATCAGAATCTGGAAGCCCCCTTTAACAAGGGGACCCCCAGATCCCGGCCCCCCCTGTTTGAAATGGTAAGGGGGTACAAAAGTACCCCTACCATTTCACAAAGAAAGTGTCAAAATGGTTAAATAAGACAAACACACTTTTGAAAAATTCCTTTATTAAAAATAAAAAAATAAAAAAAAGATTCCAGCGGTGCTAATCCACTCTTGCTATCCAGCGACGGGTCTCCGGGGTCCAGCGATGGATGATCATATCCAGCGACGGGGGGATCTCTCAGTCCAGCGCTGTCCATACATCCTTCTTCTGTCTCCACTCCGGAGACACTGCAGAGATCCCAGCGCTGACGTTTCTTATATTAGGAGGGCGGGGCCACCCGTCACCTGACCCCGCCCCTCTGACGCTGGTGAAGGAAGCCAGGGGTTCCCCAGTGACGTGTGGGTGACCCCGCCCCCTCTGATGTAACGGAAACCTGCATTACATCAGAGGGGGCGGGGTCACCCACACGTCACTGGGGAACCCCTGGCTTCCCTCTCCAGCGTCAGAAGGGCGGGGTCAGGTGACGGGTGGCCCCGCCCTCCTAATATAAGAAACGTCAGCGCTGGGATCTCTGCAGTGTCTCCGGAGTGGAGACAGAAGAAGGATGTATGGACAGCGCTGGACTGAGAGATCCCCCGTCGCTGGATATGATCATCCATCGCTGGACCCCGGAGACCCGTCACTGGATAGCAAGAGTGGATTAGCACCGCTGGAATCTTTTTTTTATTTTTTTATTTTTAATAAAGGAATTTTTCAAAAGTGTGTTTGTCTTATTTAACCATTTTGACACTTTCTTTGTGAAATGGTAGGGGTACTTTTGTACCCCCTTACCATTTCAAACAGGGGGGGGGGCGGGATCTGGGGGTCCCCTTGTTAAAGGGGGCTTCCAGATTCTGATAAGCCCCCCGCCCGCAGACCCTCACAACCAACGGCCAGGGTTGTGAGGATGAGGCCCTTGTCCTCATCAACATGGGGACAAGGTGCTTTGAGGGGTCACAGACCCCCAAAGCATCCTCCCAATGTTGAGGGTATGTGGCCTGGTACGGTTCAGGAGGGAGGGGGGGCCGCTCTCTCGTCCCCCCCTCTTTTCCTGCGGCCTGCCAGGTTGCGTGCTCGGATAAAGGGTCTGATATGGATTTTTAGGGGGACCCCCACGTCAATTTTTTTTAAATTTGATGCGGGGTTCCCCTTAATATCCATATCAGACCTGAAGGGTCTGGTTATGGATATTTAGGGGGACCCCCACGTCAATTTTTTTTTAAATTTGACACGGGGTTCCCCTTAATATCCATGTCAGACCTGGAGGACCTGGTAATTGAATTTAGGGGAACCCCCACGCTTTTTTTTTTTATTTTTTTTTTATTTATTTATTTTTTTTTTATCAATGAATGAATGAATTGTCGGCTAATGCAGAGAACACTCATTGAGTGTTCTCTGTATTACGGGACCTGACAATAGCCGCAAGTGATTTTAAAAGACTTTTTTTCCTGCACAAATGACACTTTGTGCAGGGACAGTTCTAAGCACCAGAAACATGCGCCCCTTCACAGGCATACTATAGATACCCCCCAGCTACGAAATTTAAAGGAATATTACACTTTTATTGTTTCACTTTAATCATTATTAAAATCACTGCTCCTGAAAAAACGTCAGTTTTTAAAACTTTTTTTTGCATTGATCCATGTCCCCTGGGGCAGGACCCGGGTCCCCAAACACTTTTTAGGACAGTAACCTGCATATTACCCTTTAAAATTAGCACTTTAGATTGTGAACGTTCGAGTCCCATAGACTTTAATAGGGTTCTAAAGTTCACACGAAGTTTAGGTCTGTTCGCAGGTTCTGGTGCGAACCGAACAGGGGGGTGTTCGGCTCATCCTTAGTGGGGAGCCCTTAACACGCTTAGGGCCGGTGCAGCAGGAATCGAGATATTACTCCATACACCTGCTCACAGGACTTTGCATGCTGCAACCACAGGAAACTCGGAGGGCCAAGGATCACCTGCCAGTGAAGGAGAAGAGCTGCCATTAGGTATGTCCACCTCAGAGGTCCAGGACATATCGGAAGAAAAGACTGCTGCGGAGACCCGTTGCCTGGCCAGGGGCCCGGAGGTTGCAGTTGTGAGTGTGCAGCCTCCGGTTGATCTCCCAGAAGAGCCGCCTCCAAGTAAGACCCTTGCTGTGCCCATCTGGAAGGAGCCCATGCTGCAGGAGGAGAAAGAACCCTCAGGTGAGCTGGATGAGGTGAGCGAGGGCCGGGTCATAAACTGGGGTTCGCCCAGAGTGCTGGAAAAGTTTGGATCAGTGGAGAAACTATTCTTTTGGTCTTCCCCAGAAGAGGACTCCAGTGAGGAGGAGTGGAAAACAGGAGATTCCCCATCTGCAGGTACCCCATCTGAAACAATGGAGGAACCACAATCCCCAGCATGGACCCCAGCACAGACCAGCAGACTTTTTGTCAATCAGCCCACCACTACCCAGACTAGGGCACCCACATACAGGCAGTGGGCCATCAAGGCCCCAGATGCCTGTGTCCTGCCTGGAAAGGGAAAACTTAAAGAGCTGCCCCGGCTCTCCGTTTCCAGCGGGAGGTACAACGGAGGGTTGCCTAGGAGTGGGGCTTAGATTATCCATATGCCCCAGCCCAAACCATGGACGTCATTGAAGACTCATGGGGACAGTGGGAGGATGACCTGGTTTGGGACTATTTGCATGTGCCCAAGCCACTCCGGGTGCAAGAAAGTGTGGTCTGGGCCCAGTTTAAGGACATTCAGCAGGAATGGAAATTGGGCCGTGCGATCTACAATGACCGAGTCCTGGTTGTAAAGGCGGGTCGGCCTACCAGGAGTCATTTGGTCTCTGTTAGAGGAGAGGGGGATAGCCGGAGGAGGTTGCCGGATCCACGCTTTTATAAGTGAGGAGGCACAGCCCACATAATGTGTGTTGTGCAGCCCACATAAAGGCGGCCACAGGGACTGCAAGGACAGGGCAGGGTCTGTGTGGTTTTCTCCACTGACAGTTCAAATCCTTTTGCAGGGACAGTCTTTGCCTGCCACCCAGGGTGCCTGATGGGATGACAAGTGCATCATGGACACTAGGGTGTACTCTCTTTGCCCACCCTCTTTTCTACCTGCTACTCCTGAAGGGGTCCTTTCAGTCAGGAGCAAGGAGGGGTTATCTGGTTCCACGTGTATGTCTGTTTGTTGCTCTGTAGGAGGTTCCCCTAGCTCCCTCCTGGTGGAGTGACAGCAGGCGGGTAAATACATGCAGGGAATGTAATTGATGTTTCACCAAAGGGAGGATTATCACTCAGTGGTGAATTCCTTGTAAAGTTAGCTTGTATAGATAGGTTGTATGTTTGTCTGTGTCTTCTCTTAGAAACGCCAGGGATGTGACGGCTGTCCATCTCCACCGTGGGAACAGATGAAGACCTGTGATAGGCAGAGTATTCTTCCCAAGGGAGCAATGCTGGCTTCACTTGTATGTACCTAGCCGCAGGGACCTGTAGTTATGATGTCTATGCATAAATTGTACCATGTGAATATGTGAACAGATTGTACATATTATATATTTGTACTTAATTTATTTCTGCATAGCCCTGTCCAAGTTTTCACCCTTTCCCCCATTCAACCAGTTGATATGGGATGCCTTTACTCCTGGGCCCAGGAGGTAATTTTTGGAAATGTTGTATTTTATTTCCACAGCTGGGGACCAGTTGTAAATTGGTGGGGGTGAATGTAGCACTCTCTACCATAGGTAGGTGCTAGAGTGAGGATGTTTGGTAAGGAACTGTCAACACAGGTACATTTAGGCAGGCCTATACTTCAGGCTAGGCCTGTTTGTTTTGACCTGAGGGGCAAGTAGTGGTTAGTGTAGCAGTGGGTGTGATCACCTGTGGTTTAGTTCTAAGGCACCTCCCCTGCTTCCAGGGAGAATGTTCTGGAAGAGGGGCAGGGCCTAGGACTGGAGTGGCAGGCAGCTCATGTGAGGAGCCCTGACCAGTCCCCAACTGGAATTGGCAGGGGACAGGCCTCCCATATAATCTGAGGTAACAGGCGCCTGGGAGAATTTATTGGCCAGGAGAAGTGGAGAATGGAGTACTAGACAGCAGCCCAAGAGCCCCCCTATCTGGGGGGTGCGCCAATCGCAGCAGGAGGACCGGGAGAGTTGTCAGGGAACTTCACCCTTACACGGTCATAGGTGAAGTCCTCAACTTTACAGGGAAAGATTCCTGGGAGCAATAGTCTGCAGGAGTTATGTAGAGGAGGAGCAATAATCTGCATGGTGATGCAGGGAAGAGACTGTAGATGTGCATCATTTCTTCAAGGCTCAAACAAACTTCTAATTTATAATATGATGGTAAAATAATTCGATATATGGGCATCCCATATCCCCTTTCCCCCAACCAAGTTATATCCCCCCCAATAAACAAAAAAACAAAACAAACAAATGACTGTTCATTGTCTCAGAAGTGATATATGAAGCGGGGTTATATGGTGGATGTTAGTTAATAGTGTCAACCACATTGTTACAAATACATTTACGTGTTTTTTGTTGTAACATGACAAAATGTGGGGATTTTCAAGGGGTATGAATACTTTTTCAAGGTAATGTAGCCCCTTTTTGGGAGAGGGGATTCTAGTGTGTGTGTATGTATTTTTTCAAACTTAAGCCATTCAGATCATTTGTTTTTCAGTATTGCCATCTGTGTGACTTTAGTCCAAATCAGGTAAGCAAGCTTCTACAGTGATTTAGAAAGAGATAAGTAGTGTTATGCTGCATACACACGACTAGACTTTCTGGCAGACTAGGTCCGACGGTCTTCCCGACGGACTTTCGGCAGAGTTCCGATGGACGTAACGAACAGACATAGCCACACACGAATGGATTAAGTCTGTTCGAAAGTCCGTTAGTTTTGAACGTGATGACGTAAAACGGGACTAAAAAAGGAAGTTCAGTAGCCAATAGCTTCCCTTGCGTCGTATTTGGTCCGTCGGACCAGCATACAGACGAACGGTTTTCCTGATAGGAATTGAGTCCGTTGGACAGATTTGAAACATGTTCTATTTCTAGGTCTGTCAGATTTTTTAAACGAAAAACAAATGGATTAGCCCACACACGATCAGATTGTCCGACTGACTGCAGGAAAGTCCGGTCGTGTGTATGTGGCATTAGGGATTAGTTTATCAACCTTAGGGTCAGGAAGTTAACAGGTTAGGCCCCATGCACACTGGCCATTAAGCACCAGTGCATGCAAGTCTTGTATTTATCTGCAGGCAGGGGACACAGGTATCCCATATACAGTAGCCTTGCTGCCAACAGCCTGTTAAAGCTTATAGGAGGCTGACAACTGCTGCGGCTGGACCAGGCTACATCGTGATGGTGTACTTAGCGATACTGCTTGGGTTCCAGGCATTCATCCCTGGGCCCATATTGTCCTAAAAATTCACACTTCTGTGTGCCCTGTAGCTGTCAGCCTCTCATAGAATTTAACAGATTGCCGGCAGTAAAGCTAAATGGTGCACCTCTGCTCTCTGCCCGCAGCTAAACACCAGATATCTAACCCCTGGGGCTATACACCTAGTTGGCATGTGACCTTAAAGTGGAGGGCCACCCTGAAAAAAAAAAATATTAAAAATTACAAAAAAATCTAACAAAAATAAAAAATGAAAAAATATTTTTTTTTTTGCTTACCAGAAATGCCTGTTGCACATAATCCTAATCTTCCTCTTCCTCCTCCGTGGAAATCTTCTTTCTTCTCTCCTCATCACGTTGTCTTCTGGGTAATGGGTCGCGCTGTGTTGTGGGAACTGTGTGTCCCAGAACACAGCGCGTCCCATTCACAAAGCGCTGCGCGACTCGCGCATGCGCAGTAGAAAACGGGCAGTGAAGCCGCAAGGCTCCACTGCCTGTTTCCCTTAGAAGGAATGGCGGCGCCGGGACCCGAGAGCCGAGGGACGGGATGGGTCGGGCGGCCGACATCGCGGGCGCCCTGGACAGGTAAGTTGGCTTATTAAGTCAGCAGCTGCAGTGTTTGCAGCTGCTGACTTTTAATTTTTTTTTTTTTTTTTAAACGGCCCTCCTCTTTAAAGTCTAATGCCTTGTACACACGGTCAGACATTCCGACCACAAAATCCGCCTTTTTTTTTCCAACGGATTTTGTCCGAAACTGGTGTTGCATTACACATGGTCGGACAAAGTTGTCTGATCTTTCGGAACGTGGTGACGTTTGTTGCGTTCAACGGGACTACGAATAGGCTAGTAGCCAATAGCTTTGGTCTCGTAATTTGATCTGAGCATGCGTGGTACTTTGTCAGTCGGAATTCTATCAAATGATCCGAAAAAGTCAGATCGTATTTTTTTGTCGGAAGATTTTAGATCCTGCTCTCAAATTTTTTTCCGGCGGAATTTCCGACGGAAAAAGTCCGATAGAGCCCATACACGATCGGATTTTCCGACAACATAATCTGATCGGACCTTTTCCGTCGGAATTTCCGACCGTATGTACAGGGTATAAGATTACCTTTCAGGGGAAAATAGTAATACATATACTGTTGCATAAAAAAGTACATTTATTATTTTTCCCTGCATGAGCCTACAAAGCATTGCACCCGTAATAAGTGGATCACAGGTTCCTGCAGACCTTTCTTCCAGCTTTCTGCCTATACCTCTGTACGGGTTTTCTGTTAGAAAGCGGGAGGATTTCACATTGGCAGACAGGTTGTTTTTTAATTCACAGATTCCTGCGAATAAATGGCTTGGATAAAAAGAAAGGAGCCCCTGGTGTCCAGAAAAATGCAGCTTCTAATGCGGGGGGGGGGGGGGGGGCAACCCCCAGCACTGATGCCACAAGCGGCACACAAAGCCTCTTTTGCCATCGATCGACTCCCTCCCTATCAGCATAGCAGTGCAGGGAAGTGTCAGTGAGACACTAAGGCCGCGTACACACGCGGGGACTGTTCGCCCAACTTTGTCCGTCAAACAGTTTCGGCAAACAGTCCGCTCAAAATTAGCATGGACGGACATGGCCACACACGACGGACGAACAGTTTGCTGAAACCGTGCGCGATGACGTGAACGGCACGTACGACGGGACGAAAAATACGACGTCCTATACACTGCATTATAACTTTCGGCGTGTAAATCCTTTCTGAGCATGCGCGGAACTTAGTTTGACGAACAAGCCTACACACGAGCGGACTGTTCGCTGAAACAAGGTTTCAGCGGACAGTTTTTCGGAAATTCCGAAAAACCTTGTTCGTCAAACTGTCCGCTGAAACTGTCCGCTGAAAGCCCACACACGAGCGGACTGTCCGCCCAAACACTGTTCAGCGGACAAAGTTGGGCGAACAGTCCGCCCGTGTGTACGTGGCCTAATGCATTCCAATTTCAGAATTTCCCACGCTGCACCTGCACTGAGGGGGAAGCACTGTGTCCCCACATATTGTAAAAGATGGGAAACATTGTTTGGTTCTTTAACTTTGCTGTAGCTGCAATCGTCAGCTCTTGTGATGGGGAAGAGATTGGGTGCAGTTCTGCTGGGCAGGGCCGGATTAACATAGGGGCTATTGGAGCTGCAGCTCCAGGCCCCTTTCTCAAGATAGGCCCATTTGCCCAAAAAAAAAAAAAAAAAAAAAATCGACTTTGAGGATTGTAGCTCGGCGATCAGGAGGGGTAGGTAGCTAAAGACCCACTCCAGCACTGGTTAAAATATGGGGCGGCTATCATCTATGGTTAGAAGATACAGGGCTCCTTGCTCAGCCTGTCAGAAGCTACATACAGAGCGGCCAGTTGAAATACAAGCTGGAACACTCTGCAGCAGACTGAGAGGATGAACTCACAGTGCTTATAATAATTATTTGTATATTACTTATGATAATTAACCCCTTGCCACCCAGGCCCATACTGAGACTTCTCTCCTCCATGTAAAAGTCATCATTTTTTTATGCTAGAAAATTACTCAGAACCCTTAAGCATTATATATTGTTTTAGCAGACACCTTATGGAATAAAATAGTGGTCTTTGCAACGTTTTATGTTACATGATATTTGCGCAGCAATTTTTTCAAAAGTTTTTTTTGGAAAGAAACTGTTTCATTCATAAAAAAACCACTAAAGTTAGCGCAATACTTTAAATTTTTTTACTGGTTACATGTTTAGAGTTACAGAGGAGGTCTAGTGCTGGAATTATTGCTCTCGCTCTAACGATCATGGCGTATGTAACCTGTGTGTATCTGGCTCTGATACTAACCAGTGCCTACCCAGGGACTGACAAGTATCTCCCCCAGCCTGTCCCCACACACCCTCTCACCTGCTGACCTGTGAATGGGGCAATCTCTCCCGCAGTGTTATTGTGTTCTGCCAGTGAATACAATGATTAGTGTTGCTAACTATAGCTGGCAGCACTGATTGTTTTGGGGAAAACCTGACAGGCTGGTTGTACTCAAATCGGTTAATAGGTTGACTTGTGTAAACCCAGCTAGCCCATACATAGATTATTGCTGGTCTCTGCTTAATTGGTGTAATTTCAATCCATGTATGGCCCGCTTAACCACTACGCAGTCCTTAAACATCCTTCCACAAACCTTTAAATTTTTCCTTCCCAGATTATTTCATCCTCCTCTCCTATACATAGTGCCCACTGTCATGCTCTCCACACTTCTCTCCTCTACATACTGCTCACTGTCATACCCTCCACACTTCTCTCCTATACATAACACCCGCTGTCATATCCTACACACTCCTCTCCTGTACATAGTGCCCGCTGTCATACACTTCTCTCCTGTACATAGTGCCCACTGTCGTACCCTCCACACTCCTCTCCTATACATAGTGCCCACCATCATACCCTCCACACTCCTCTCCTGTACATACTACTCACTGTCATACCCTCCACACACCTCTCCTGTACATACTACTCACTGTCATACCCTCCATACTTCTCTCCTATACATAGTGCCCACTGTCATACCTACAACACTTCTCTCTTATACATAGTGCCCACTGTCATACCCTCCTCACTCCTCTCCTGTACATACTACTCACTGTCATACCCTCCATTCTCCTCTCCTATACATAGTGCCCACCGTCATACCCTCCCTCCACACTCCTCTCCTGTAATTACTGCTTACTGTCCTACTATTCACACTTCTCTCCTGTACATATTGCCCACTGTCATGCCCTTCACACTCCTCTCCTGTACATAGTGCCTTCTGCCATACCCTCTGCACTCCTCTCATGTACATAGTGCCCACTGTCAGACCCTTCACATTCCTCTCCCTCACATGCACATACTTCCCACTTTTATACCATCCATACTCCTCCCCTATGCCTCTTACCCACAAAAACTGTTCTTTAAAATTATACTGAATATCCTCAATGTTACCAGCTCTAGAATGGGCACACTTTTGTTAGTTCAACTAAAGGAAATCTCACAGTCCTCATATTTGTTCTGCCCCATTATTAGTACTTATTTAATTTTGTAATTACTATTGTGATGTATAGAGGAACATAGGGAATGTCAGCTACTCTAAATATAGCACTTGTAAAAAAAGCGTCCCTGAAAATATTTTTTAAATGTTGACAACTATGCACTTAGGCACTGCCCAAGGGCCACAGGGTCAGTAGGGGGTCCCATGAGAGGCTCCTGTGACATTAAAGCGGTAGTAAACTTTTCTAACATTACTACTTTTTAGAGACCCTGAGGTAGGTTATGCCATAATGTACAAGTATGCACAGCATATTAGCACATTAGGGTACACTTAAATTGTCAGACTGAGTCCTCCAGTGCTGTGCTGTGATCAATCCGGCGGGGCCCGGGCACTTCCATCTCCACCCGGTCTTCCTTCTGGGTTCTGTGCCTTTGGTCACTTGCCTTGGCCAGGCTGCGTTGATGTCATTCCCACACATGCTCATGTGCATCCTCTCTCTCTCATCCTCCCTCCCTTACCCCTCACACCCCTTTCACCCCCTTTCTCTCTCTCTCTCTTTCTCTCTCTCTCATCCTCCCTCTCTCTCTTTAATTCAATTTTTTATAACAAAAAATAGTTAGCATTTTTATTTATTTATTGTTTATAAAAGGCCCCACCAAAATCCTCAGCACCAGGCCCATGATGTTCTTAATCTGGCCCTGCTGCTGGGGGGGGGGGGGGTTGGGGGGGCGGTCCCTGTTTCCAGGAGGAGGACAACTGTCATTGGCAACTGCTAAAGCCAATAACAGTCCTGCTAGCCCCGCCCCCACCATCTGTAGGAAGATGACTCGCTTGGTTGCCACTATACCAATCTCAGAAAGAAGGGATTTCACTGTGATTGAGAAAACCACAATCAGGTGACAGTTTGTGCATGGGCGTAGCATAAGGGGTTGCAGGGGTGACAATCGCAACCCTGCCCCTAGCTCCAGGGGGCCCCTGCAGCCTCCCTGTCATATTATCATATCCTCCACAAAGTCCAGCTCCGATCTGCCCTGGGGCCCCACAGCCACTCTCCAGTACTGGGCTTCCACTTTGCTAAACTCTTAAGCCACTTTAAGTATCTTGGCGTGTGGTGGGTGTATCTGCACACGCGGTGGAAGTGGTGGGTGGTAGTGGGGGGGGATCCCAGGCCCAGGTAAACTTTTGCATCGAGGCCCACAAGCTTCAAGCTAGGCCTCTGAGTTTGTGGAATTACTGTTCAGTTTCTAGGAACTTTGTTGAAATTATTCCTGAACCTTTGCGTCACTTACTACTGAACCCCTGCACTCTGTGTCCCTTTAAGCCACAGCCAGTATTCAGCGCAATAAAAATCACAGCAAACTTTTGCTGGGCCACACTTTTTCTCAGCTGCGGGGGCCCAACTTATGATCCTGCACACAGGCCCACTTCTTTTAGAAAATGCCCCTGACCTGAGCTCATCATTGCGCATCCATTTCAGATGCTTGTATGTGACATCACATACATCACATACAAGCACGTGGGCTGGATGTGAGAGGTGGATCGGCAGGATGAGTTTGCCAGGAATGGTAGATGTGTCTCATCTCTGCTTCCTTTCACCGCTCTGCATATCACGCATATCATAGATGAGAAGAGGGTACAGTGGTGGGGCAGATGAACAGGAGGGTACAGTGGTGAGGGAAATGAGCAGAAGGGTTTCAGAGGTGGGACAGAAGAGCAGGAGAGTACAGTGGTGGGGCAGATGTGCAGGTAGGTGCAGTGGTGGAAGATGAGCAGATGGGTTTAGTGTTAGTACAGATGAGAATGTGATTCAGTAGTGAGACAGAAGAGCATGGGGATACGGCGGTGGAGCAGATGTGCAAGGAGGTACAGTGGTGGGGCAGATGAGAAAAAAGGGGTACATTAATGGGGCAGATGAGCAGGAGGGTTACAGTGGTGGGACAGAAGAACAAGAGGGTATAATGGTGGGGCAGGTGTGCAGGAGGTACAGTGGTGGAAGGGATAAAAAGGGGGTTCAGGACAGAAGGTAGGACAGAAAAGCAGGGTGATACAGTGATGGAGCAGATGAGCAGGGGGTTACAGTGGTAGGACAGATGAGTGGGAGGGGTTCAGTTTTGGCCAGATGAGAAGAGGGTTACAGTGGTGGGAAGGATGAGCAGGGGTGGTTCAGTGTTGGGGCAGAGGAGAAAGGTGGTACATTGGTGGGACAGATAATCAGGGGGTTACAGTAGTAGGGAAGAGGAGCAGGGTGTACAGTGATGGGACAAATGTGCAGGAGGTACAGTGGTGGGGCAGATGAGAAAGGGAGTTACAGTGGTTGGGCAGATGACCAGAAAAGTTCAGCTGTTAGGACAGATGAGAAGATGGTTCAGTGGTGAGACAGAAGAGCATGGGGGTACAGTGGTGGAGCAGATGTGCAGGGAGGTACAGTGCTGGGACAGAAGAGCAGGGTGGTACAGTGGTGGGGCAGATATACAGCGGGTTACAGTGGTAGGACAGATGAGCAGGGGGGTACAGAGGTGGGGCAGATGTGCAGGGGGGTACAGAGGTAGAACAGATGTGCAGGTGGTTACAGTGGTAGGCAGATGTACAGGGGTATACAGTGGTGGGGCAGATGAGCGGGGGGTACAGTGGTGGGGCAGATGTGCAATGTAGGACAGTGGTGGGGCAGATGTGCAGGGTAGTACAGTGGTGGGGCAGATGAGCAGGGGGGATGGTGATCTGAGCTGTGAAGATACATGACCTTTCGCATAACCCAAGACTTCTGGAGCTCTGGAGATCATTTTTCCCATTATGGGTGGGAGTGGGGCCTCATGTCTATTTTTTGCTTAAGGCCTCACAAAGCCTCCCATGACTCCTGTGACCCAGAATCAGCCTCCAGTGTGCTAAAATCCACTGTTGGCTTATATCACAGAGCCTCTCTAGGCTCTGGAAGGATCCCAACCATATTGTCAGGAACCACCCGGCTGCCAAATTGACAGCTGGCTTCGCCTCTCAGTAGGTGGCTGAGAGCCAAAGCCAGTTTTGCCCGCTCCCTCTGTAGCATGGTGCTACACTGAGAGCTGGAAGGACAGAGTGGAGAGTGATGACTGATAGTCATCAGCTGACCGAGAACTGAGTGATCAGTGGTCACGTGATCGCTCAGTTCACAGGCTTAAAGCTGTCAGAGGACAGCTGCAGCATGAAGGTGAGTATATATGGGGTTTTTTTCATAACCCTGAACTTCTCCCTTAAATATACAGGGTAACTGAGGGGAGTTGGACGGTTGAAAAAAGCAATTCTCTGTAGATTTTCAAGTCAAAATGGATTACTTTTTACAAAAACAGAGGTCAAGACATGCCATTTGTGTTACTTATTCTGTTATGAAAAAAAATATAATTTAGACCAGTGGTTCTCAACCTCAGGCCTCAAGTAGCCCCAACAAGCCATGGGAGGAAGAAAGCACATGATGACAAGTCAGGAGACCTTGGTGGCCATGGCACATCGCCAAAACGTGAAATGAGCCCAGGGAACATGTTTTGAAGAACTTCCATTGGTGCATTGGCAGTATGCATTGTGGCACCATTCTGCTGAAAATAAAACTGTCTCATATTTATTCGTCGTCTTCACAGTTCTGGTCATAAGAAGTTGTTCTGCAAGCGAATGTAACATTCTGAGTAACAGTCGCTGTTATGCAATTTTCCTAAAAAAAAATACGATAACGCCAAAAGTAGCAACCACACACCAAACTGTAACAGAGTGCAGAGTGGAGAGGTTTTTCTTGAGTGTTCCTAGGATTTTCAGGAGCCCAATAACGAAGCTTCTGCTTATTTACTGTTCCATTCAAATGAAAATTACCTTTGTCACATCATGATTATTGCGACTGGGAAAGGCCCCATGCCGACCAACGTTGAATTCTCGATAAAATAGCCGCTGCGTTACTTTGTTAGCCCTTGTACACACGGTCGGAGATTCCGACAACCAAATCCGTCGGATTTTGTCCGACGGATCTTGTCCGAAACTGTTGCATACACACGGTCGGACAAAGTTGTCGGAAAATCCGATCTTTCAGAACGTGATGACGTAATTTCGTTACGATGGGACTACGTTCAGGCTAGTAGCCAATAGCTTTGATGTAGGAATTTGATCTGAGCATGCGTGGCACTTTTTCCGATTGGAATAATCTACATATGATCGGAGTATGTCCGATCAGAGCAGTTTGTCGGAAAATATTTCCAGCAAGTTGGAAAATTGGGTCCGACGGATATTCAGACGGAAACAGTCCGATACATACCACACACAGTCGGAATATCCGACAAAACGGTCCGATAGGACACATTCCGACGGATTCTCCAACCGTGTGTACAAGGGCTTAGACTCACCAGTTTGAACAAAGCTGTCATAAGCAAACAAATGATGTTGTAACAGCCACTGCTTCATTGTGACTGAATAGGCTCCTAGCTTGTCCCCCTCCCATCACCACTTACCGTGTACTACCTGTTATAAAAACGTCTGACTCCTGTCGGTCACCCTGTATTACACTGATCATTTTTATTTCTACACATAGTAGAGTATTTCTGAAGATTATCAGGATGAGTCAGAGTAGAATTTGTGGTTCATTCAACAAACTACACACAGAGAGGAGTATGATGTTAGAATTCTTCTTACCACATGGTTATAGAGAAGCAGCATCTGGAAGGGGTCCTTTACATGTTATTAGTCAGTTATCATGGTTTTACCAAAGAAATAAAATTTTTGGTCAAGAATAACTTTTCTGCAAGTGTCCAAGTGCCCATTTTTTTGGAATCAGTATGATACAATTAAAACCAAACAGAAAAAGCTTTGGTAAAGTAAAGCAAAATCCTCCCTTACATCAGTATCCCAATCTGAGTCCCCCTTTAGTTAATTTCCTCATCAGAAACCCCCCCTTACATCAGTGTCCCCATCAGAGGCCTCCCTTACATCAATGTCCCTATAAAAGTCCCTCCTTTCATCAGTGTCCCTATCAGAGTGCTCCCTTACATCATTGTCTCTATCAGAGTCCCCCCCTTACATCAGTGTCCCCATCAGAGGCTCCCCTTACATCAGTGTCCCCATCTAAGTTCCCTCTTACATCAGTGTCCGCATCAGGGGTCCCCCTTACATCAATGTCCCTATAAAAGTTCCCCCTTACATCAGGGACCCCCTTTACATCAGTGCCCCCATCAAAGTCCCCTTTTACATCAATGTCCCCATCAGGGATGCCCCCTTACATCAGTGTCCCAATCAAAGTATCTCCTTTCATCAGTGTCCCTATCAGAGTGCTCCCTTACATCAGTGTCTCCATCAGAGTCCCCCCCTTACATCAGTTTCCCCATCAGAGACCCCCTCTTGTATCAGTGCCCCCCCTTACATCAGTGCCCTCGCCAGAGTCCTGCCATACATCAGCTGCTGTTTTGGGGGCGGGGGGGGGGGGGCAACAGCAGAGACTGTGCACATCAGCTGCAGGCCAGGTAAAATTTCTTGCTGAATTCCACATGTGGCCATTGCTATAGCAAAGTATATAGTGATGCTACCCATCCAATTTATTAAGCAGTATTGAAAGAGCTTACAGGTGCCCGATCTGCAGTCACAGAGCTGTAGATATCTTCTATAAACGTGATCTACACCACCGTAACTGCTCTTAAAAGTCTTCATATATTGCAAAATCCACAGTGTACAAAATCACAATGCAATGAGTTGATGCGTTTCAGCGTACATGGCTGTAGTCATAATATGACTAAAGCTGCGTAGGCTGAAATGCATCAACTTAATGTATTGTGATTCTGTACACTGTGGAACTGTTCTATGTGGAGATTTTCTTCTCATGTTCTCGGATTTCCTGATTCCTGAGACTTCCCAACGTGGCTCTATTGGAGTATATGGCAGGATACTGATGATGTTTGAGGCCTAATAATTGCATCATTCTGGTGAGTTTAAACCCCAGCGGGTGTGGAGCACAGTTTGGAGGAATTTGGTAAAAGGTGCACTCGTCAACAGATAATTTTAGGTCCACCAACTATATCCACTATGGACTGCTTTCTCATCACCATCTGCCATTTTGCTATTTTTCAATATTTTGTATCTATTGTTTGTAGGGCTTTTTTTCTGACGGAATGTGACGGAACGCAGTTCCGGCAACTATGGCAGGCCTCTCTGCTCAGACTTGTCATATAATAACATGATTGCCGGTAGAGGAAGTTTTCTGCACAACTTACTTGCTCTACCGGCCCATGTGAGTCTTGCCCTCGATCGGGTCGGGTCAGCTTACATCCCTGCCTGCCGCCTCCACAGCTACTCTAACAGTTCAGATGGGCAGAGCTTTCCGATCGCCACTTTACTGTGCAGAAGAGGAAGTAAAGAGGCTATGAAAAGGATAGGGACAGAACTGTGAAAGTGAGGTTTTTGGGAATTTGTACAGAGAAGAACTGGGAAGGGGGGGGGGGTGGGATTGATCTGTGCAATAAAGTTGAAGAGAGCGGGAGGGAAATTTTAGCAGAGGGGAGAGCTGGGGGGTTATTAGGGAGGAGAACTGGGGGTGGGGGATTTTGCAGAGGGGACAACTGGGAAAGTGTGTGGTGATTTCTGCAGTTATGGGAGCTGGGGGCAAATTTTGCAGAGAGGAGAGCAGGATGGGGGAGATTTGTGCAGAGAGGAGAGCTGGGAAAAGGGGAGATTTGTGCAGAGAGGAGAGGTGGGAAAGGGGGAGATTTGTGCAGAGAGGAGAGCTGGGAAAGGGGGAGATTTGTGCAGAGAGGAGAGGTGGGAAAGGGGGAGATTTGTGCAGAGAGGAGAGATTGGAAAGGGGAGATTTGTGCAGAGAAGAGAGCTTGGAAAGGGGGAGATTTGTGCAGAGAGGAGAGCTGGGAAAGGGCGAGATTTGTGCAGAGAGGAGAGCTGGGAAAGGGGGAGATTTATGCAGAGAGAGTAGAACTGGGAAAGGAGGATATTTGTGCAGAGAGGAGAACTGGGAAAGGGGGAGATTTGTGCAGAGAGGAGAACAGGGAAAGGGGGATTTCTACTTATTAACATTATTTGGTGCCACTGTACTTCTCTACCCTAAGGAAGGCGTGGTAGGGGGTGGGGTTTGGGTGTGGTTGGGGGCGGGAAGTTGGCCAGGGAGGGAGAATTCCTGCACCTTTTCTCTGAGAAAAAAAGCCCTGATTGTTCGTATATGTTAATGCACATATGCTAGCTAGTCATTGTGATTTTTTGACCGCTTTGACCGCTTTGATGAGTATTTATCTCTGTTTAAACAGTTGGAATTATTTGTCACATATGAGTTTTTTATCCAGTTTTAAAGTCTCATTAGACCGCAGGACATGGTTCCACTAATCCATGTCCTTAGTCTGCTTATCTTCAGCAAACTGTTTGCGGGCTTTCTTGTGCATCATCTTTAGAAGAGGCTTCCTTCTGGGACGACAGCCATGCAGGCCAATATGATGCAGTGTGCAGCGTATGGTCTGAGCACTGACAGGCTGACCCCCCCCACCCCTTCAACCTCTGCAGCAATGCTGGCAGCATTCATATTTCCCAAAGACATCCTCTGGATATGACGCTGAGCACGTGCACTCAACTTCTTTGGTCAACCATGCCGAGGCCTGTTCTGAGTGGAACCTGTCCTGTTAAACTGCTGTATGGTCTTGGCCACCGTGCTGAAGCTCAGTTTCAGGGTCTTAGCAATCTTCTTATAGCCTAGGCCATCTTTATGTAGAGCAACAATTCTTTTTTCAGATCCTCAGAGAGTTCTTTTCCATGAGGTGCCATGTTGAACTTCCAGTGACCAATATGAGAGAGTGAGAGCGATAACACCAAATTGAACACACCCGCTCCCTATTCACACTTGAGACCTTGTAACACTAACGAGTCACATGACACCGGGGAGGCAAAATGGCTAATTGGGCCCGATTTGGACATCTTCACTTAGGGGTGTACTCACTTTTGTTGCCAGCGGTTTCGACATTAATGGCTGTGTGTTGAGTTATTTTAAGGGAACAGAAAATTTACATTGTCATACAAGTTATACAATCACTACTATACATTGTGGCAAAGTGTCATTTCTTCAGTGTTGTCACATGAAAAGATATAATAAATAATTTACAAAAATGTGAGGGGTGTACTCACTTTTGTGAGATACTGTGTATATGTATGTATATATATATATATATATGATATATCTCTATATTTATATATATTGATTTATTATAAAACCCTTACAACTGCACAGCTGATGTCATCTTTTAATGCTAATTATTTTCAGACAGTCTGTAATGCAGCTGGGGAAAAATCTTAAGAGTCAGAATGGGTGGTTATGGATCTTTTCTTTCCATAACGTCTCTAGAAAATTATTTTATGGTCACACCTAATGTTAACATTAAGTTAGAATTGTTTAGACAATGAGAAGATGTAGGAAAAACAGAAACTCAGATTCTGGCCTCCTGGCTCGTTGCACACGGTGTCCTCAGCCTGAAGGCAGCCTATGACATTTCAGCCACAGTTTATTTGTTCCTAAACTTTGGTTTCGTGGAATAAATACAAAGGATATGCTTCATTCCAAGTTTGTTCAGTGCCACAGAAAATCTCTCTTATAGGTGATTAAGAGGTATAGAGATTGTGAGAACTTTAGGCGGCCATTAGACCTATGTGTAAACAGGCTCGGTTTACCATGCGTTACTGCAATGCAGAGGATATATATTTAGTGGTGCATTGTTGGGATATTATGAATGGCACTCCAACTCACCGTACACATGAACCTCATCATATGTGTTTTTCAGGGTACCACAACCTACATACAGGAACCATGTTGTGATGTTTTGATGGTTTGTTGATGTACTATAATATGCTTTAAAAGGGTTGAATAGTGAAAGTTTTATTTCAGTTAGAGATATAATCTAATTATCTGAGTCTGAACTACCCACTGTATTCTTATAGCTCCAGTAGACTACTCTCTCAAAAGAACACTCTGCCATAATCCGTGATCTTTAGCTCTAAAAGGTAGCCTAAATCATAAAGGCTACCTCTGGCTAGCAGAAAAAAATTACTCTTTCAGTGGCCTCCCTCTTCCCACCCACTGCACTGCCACTTGCCGCAAAATCACGTACCTATACATCATTCTGCTTCAAGTAGTTGTGCCGGGGTGATACCTGCAGCTGCAGGCATCACCCCTGTACAGTTTTTTAGAGCTGACAGCCAGCTTTCTTGTGATAACAACTGATGTGGATAAGTAGCAGCTTGGCTAACTTTACTGATTTGGCTTTTTTTAATTCATGAAAATGTATTTTTTCCCAAAAAATTGCATTTGAAAGACCGCTGCACAAATACAGTGTGACATAAAATATTGCAACGACCACCATTTTGTTCTAAAGGGTCTCTGCTAAAAAAAAATAAAAAAAAAATATATATATATATATATATATATTAATATGTTTGGGGGTTCTAAGTAATTAATTTTCTAGCAAAAAATGCCCTCCTTGCCCGACTGGCCAAATTTAGAAGAATCAAAAAAAGAGCAAAAAAGACTACCAGCTAATGGAGGACCGAAGAATAGGGTATTTCACCTTTATCATCATTCCCCAGACTAGACAAACTAGTAACCTTTGCAATATATTGGGTAGCATGTTCACTATGTAGGCATATGTGGGCATGCCTACTTAAAAAATAAAAAAGTAATTGGCTTGGTGTCATTCTCCATTAAAACAACAATTGTAACCAATCTCCAAATAATCTCAATTACCTAAAGCCTGTGTTGATGGTCTTCATGATTGTGCTGTGTCCATGGCTTCAGTTTGATATCAGTTTGAAATGCTAAATTCAGAATTCATTGATAGGTGCATTTGACCGATAGCTAATCTCCTTCTTTCCTGGACTTTACTTCACATGAGTTTTGCATTTTCACAGACTTGCAAGAGAACGCAAAGCCCATCTGATGCAAACAAAAGCAGCATGCGCACGGGAGCCGCCACTCGCGGCATATTGCCGTTGACAGCGGCGCGCTCTTTGCGCCTGCGCGCCGCTGTCTATGGCGCTTGTGCCGTAGACAGCGGTGCCTGTGTTTTGGCAAATATCTCCTAAACCGTGTAGGTTTAGGAGATATTTCTTGGACCTACAGGTAAGCCTTAATCTGGGCTTACCTGTAGGTCAAAGTGGTTTGTAAGGGTTTACAACCACTTTAAATATGATGGTAGATCACACTAGACATGTGTGTGGGGAGAGAGGGGCACACTGTGCTATGATCCAGAAATGGAATCACTCGGACATGGTGTTAGAGGCTGAACTACAGCGCTTTAATATACGGACCACAGTAAAGTCAAGAATACATTATCTTCTTGTACACGGTGGCTTTACTGTAACTTTCAGGACACGCCGAAAGGCGATTATTGGTAAACTAGGGAAATAGTGGGAATAACATATTATTATTGTTATCATTTGAGGTTCTAGAGCAGGGGACTACAATCTTTCTAATGAAAAGGCCAGTTAAGTGTCCGCCAAACTTAAGGAGGGCCAGACTGTAGCTAATGGAAGTAGAAAATGCCCTGACATTCGTGGGAGTAAACCCTGCCCAATCATTGGTATTAGTAGCAGAAATAGTGCCCCCGTGTTGATGTCAGTGGGAGGAAGAATGCTCAATCGTTGGTGTCAGTGGGAGGAAACTTACCTTGTATCAGGGAATGAAATGGTGCCTCAAGGGCCGGATAAAGTATGCAAACAGCCATAGTCTGGAGACTACTATTCTAGCAGATCAAAAAGAGAAGCATCTAACCTTTGTTCTATTTTAGCCTGCTTTCACACTGAAGCTCTTCTATATCCCTAAAAATAGCGCCTGCATAGTGCCTGTAAAGAGCCTCTCCTGTCTCTCCAGTGTGAAAGCCCGAGTGCTTTCACACTGGATCGGTGTGCTTGCAGGACGGTAAAAAAATTCCAACAAAGCAGCATTTTTGCAGCGCTGCAGCAGCGCTTTTAACCCTTTTTTGGCCACTACAAGGGTTAAAAGCTCCCCGCTAGCGGCCGAATAGTTCTGATAAAACAACGGTAAAGCACTGCTAAAAATAGCAGCGCTGTACCGCCGACTCCTCGGTGTGAAAGAACCCTTAATGTTTTGGTATAACAATACAATTACACATATTACATGCATCATGAAATCTAGTGCCTGGAATGAGCATGATAAAAAACATAGAACTTGTAGAACTTTAGCCAAACCTGCCATCTCGTCTCAATTAAGACTACATGAACTCCGTAATGATAGGAAATGTAACATTTTATAAGCCATGGTTGAGCAATAGAAGTTATTATCTCCCTTCTCATCCTGCCCCCACAAAGGTTCCTATAACCTAGATTTAGGCCCCTTTCACACAGGTAGACCGTTGAGATCCGCCTGTCAGTTTTTTCAGGCGGATCTGAACGGTTGCTCCATACAAAGCTCTATGGAGCGATGGATGTCAGCGGTGACATGTCCGTAATCATCCGTTCCCCCCATAGGAAAGAGCAGGGCCCGGATAGGTCTGTCCCCGCACAGTGCACAGAGATGGACTTGTCATCCGCCAGCTTTGCGGGGATCAACGGAGCGATCCCCACTGAGAAAGCAGATGCCTAAATACAGATCCGCATGTCTGAAAGGGGCCTTACTTACCTATTCTCTTGTGTGTACATTTATTTTGTGGACTGTCCCTTTTTTCAGCCAAGGTTTCTGTGGTGGCTCCTATCACTAACCAGGTCTCTATGAAGCTTCCACAGTGTACATGCTTTTCTGTGATATTTAAAGTGTTACTAAACACACAACAGTAAAATCAGTCTGTATATGCAGTAGAGCTGCACAATTAATTGGTAAAAAATCGTGATCTCAATTCAACGCCCCTGACATCTCTATTGCAGAGTTTGCCAATTCTTTCATTTAACAAGTGGAGAGACTTATCTGCTCACTCAGCTGTCAAAAGAAAACATCAGGGCAGTCTGCCAAGTTTTTGAAATTAAACATTGTAACTAACTCTTCCTTCTTAGATCAAAGGGATAAACTTCTGTGTAAAGAAAAAATCCAGGCAAAAAATCCAGGCAGTCTGCCAAGTTTTTAACAACGTGTAAATGTAGGAAGTTTAACCACTTAAAGTCTAAATCTTTTTGTGACACTTGTTTATCAAGTTACTTTTTTGCTAGAAAATGACTTGGAATCCCCAAACATTATATATATTTTAGCAGAGACCCTAGGGAATAAAATGTCAATTGCTGCAATATTTTATGTCGCACTGTATTTGCTCAGCGGTCTTTCAAACGCAATTTTTTGGGAAAAAATACACTTCAATGAATTAAAAAAAAACAAGTAAAGTTAGCCCAATTTTTTGTTTTGTTTTAATGTGAAAGATGATGTTATGCCGCGAGAATCGTGAGAGAATCACAATCTATCTTCTAAGCAAAAAAATTGTGATTCTCATTTTAGCCAGAATCGTGCGGCTCTAATATGCAGTAAAGCATGCTTGTTATACTCACTGTGGAATGTAAGGGGTTAATCTTCTGTCTAAAAAGGCTGTTTGATCCTGTCTTCTCTGATCCTCCCCTTCCTTTACTGTCCCCAATCCATCTGTTTATAGTACAGAGCCCTAGGAGGCACTCTGCACATGCTCGGTTTGGTATGAATTGCTAGAGAGTTGTTGTTTTTTTTCCAGAAGGGTGTATGTAATCAGCACAGGGCCAATCAGCACTGTCCAGACAGAGGGTCAGGGATCGTTCAGCCTCATAGGACAGTCGGAGGAGAATGAAAACTCCTCCTACAAGCTTTAACTCGAGAGAATTGGTATTTAGCAGTTTATATTTACTAAAAAATAAAATTTCCATGTTCTATGTACTGTGGGAGACCTGATATAGTAAATGCAGCGTCCTGTGTTTAGTAACAAATTAAGGACCATTGAGAATTAATTCAATCTTCACCCAGTGGCAGGATGACATCTCTTCCACACGTTGCGGCACAGAGCTCTGAAGGGAAGCATGACTATGCCATCCCTTCAGAGTGCATGCACCAGAGACGTCACCTGCAGCTGCTCACTGAAAGTCCATAGCCTGGGCATAGTTGCACCCTAAACCTCTAATTGGTGTGGGTATGCCTTATATGTTTCTTTTTAAAAAGGGCTTCTGTTTATTTGTGCAAGTTAGTTGTGTGCATGTACGGTTTTCGTTTTTTTTATACATTTTTTGCTTTTTTTTCTCTTTACTTTTTAGTCATGTTTAATACCATTTTGTTTTTGTTTTTTTCACCTATAATATGTTACAAGTGTGATTGTCAGCACCTTAATATATAACATTCTCTTCATGGATGTTAAAAAGATCCCTGATTTCTCCCTGCGTATTACAGATAAAAATCAGGAACAACTGTGGCCACATTAACATTAATTCAGATCATTAGGGAACTTGAGAGATTCCTGTTTATGGATCACCCTGTCTCACCATCCTGAATGCAATCTTTAGAAGTCAAACTGATAAAAGCAAGACAAGCTAGTCTTACAACAGGAACTGTAATAGTGGAAGTGGTTTGCCATTTAAAGTGGTTGTAAACCCATGGGGGGGAAGCAACCTGCAAGGCAAAAACATAATGAGCTAGTATGCATAGCATACTAGCTCATTATGAATAACTTACCTGAGAAGGAAGCCCCCAAAGCGGTCCTCCGTCTTCATGTCTGCCGCTGTCATGGATCCCGGAGTGACTTCCGGGTCTCGCTGCTTCGGCGCTGTAATTCGCCGGAGCAGCGATGACGTCACTCCCGCGCATGCGCACGGGAGCCGACACTCGGGCCATATCGCCGCGATCTGCGGCCTGCCCAGGGCGCCTGCGCGCCGCTGTCTACGGCGCATGCGTATAGGTTTAGGAGATATTTCTTGGACCTACAGGTAAGCCTTAATCTAGGCTTACCTGTAGGTCAAAGTGGTTTGTAAGGGTTTACAACCACTTTAACCACTTGCTTACTGGGCACTTAAACCCCCCTCAGTCCCAGACCAATTTTCAGCTTTCAGTGCTGATGCACTTTGAATGACAATTGCGCGGGCATACAACACTGTACCCAAATGAAATTTTTATAATTTTTTTCCCACAAATAGAGCTTTCTTTTGGTGGTATTTAATCACAGCTGGGAGTTTTATTTTTTGCTAAACAAACAAAAAAAGATGGAAAAAAAAAATCATGTTTAATAGTTTGTTATAAAATTTTGCAAACAGGTCATTTTTCTCCTTCATTGAAGTGCGCTGATGAGGCGGCACTGATAGGCTGCACTGGTGGGCACTGATAGGCTGCATTGGTGGGCACTGATAGGCTGCACTTGTGGGCACTGATAGGCATAGTTAAGGCGGCACTAATAGGCACAGATAAGGCGGCACCGATGGGCACAGATAAGGCGGCACTGATGGGCAAAGACGGGCACAGATAAGATGGCACGGATGGGTGGCACAGATGGGTGGCATGGATGGGTGGCACTAAGGGGCACTGATAGGTACCACTGATAGATGGGACTGATGGGCACTGATAGGTGGCACTGATAGGTGGCTCTGATAGGTGGCACTGCTGGGCACTGATGAGCGGCACTGCTGGGCACTGATGGGCACTGATGGGCGGCACTGCTGGGCATGGATATGTGGCACTGGGGTGCAGCACCTTTGTTGAGGCAGATTGTGGGCACTGCTGGGTGGCACTGTGGGCACTGCTGGGTGGCACTGTGGGCACTGCTGGGTGGCACTATGGGCACTGCTGGGTGGCACTGACAGGGGGGACACATTTTTTATTAATGTGGCAAAGCAGGGGGCAGGTGGGTACTGGCAGGGGGCAGGTGGGCACTGGCAGGACTGGCCGTGATCGGGACTGATGTCCCGATCACGGCCGCCGGTGATCGGCTTTTTCTTTTCTCCTCGCGCTGTCAGCGCGAGGAGGAATAATAGCCGATTACCGGCTCCGTTATATCACATGATCAGCTGTCATTGGCTGACAGCTGATCATGTGATAAGGGGTCGGGATCGACCCCTTGCACGGAACGGTGATCAGGCGAGTCTCGTAGACTCGCCGATCACAGAGCGCGCCGCGCGCGCCCCTCAGGGGGCGCGCAGGCCGCTCGTGCACGGGACTACGTCAATAGATAGCGCGGGTCTCAAGTGGTTAAAGTAATTGAAAGGGTTTGCTTTTTTTTTTTTTTTTTTAAATAACAAACATATAATACTTAAAGTGGGGTACCCCCTAAAAAAAAAAAAATTAAAAGTCAGCAGCTACAAATACTGCAGCTGCTGGCTTTTAATAATCGGACACTTACCTGCCCCAGGGTCCCGCGATGCGGGGGAACGAAGCCCCCCCCTCGCTCCCCGCTCCGCTCGCGGCGCCGTCATGCATACTGTGGGCACCCGGCTGTGGCTTCACAGCCGGGCACCCACTGCGCATGCGCGATCGGCGCAGGGCGCCGTGATACACCGTACAGTCACCTGGGACACATGACAGGTCCCAGGTGAATGTGCGGCGCGAGGGGAAGTGATGTCACCAGCCCGGGCAATGAAGAAGGCAGATTACGAGGGACCCCCTAGCAACCGGTATTTAGAGGTGAGTAAAAAATTTTTTTTTTTGCCAATTATTTTTTATTTATTTTTTTTACGAATTTTAAGTAGTTTTATTTTTTTGGTGGCAACACCACTTTAACTCCACTGTGCAGCCTGTTTTGCACAGAGTGGCCCGGAACTTCATCTTCTGGGGTCTCCCGGCGGCACTACCGGCTCCTCCCCACATCAGATAGCACCCAAGGAGAAGTGCTTTCCTAGGGTGTTACCTTGCGGGCACGCTCCCCGGTCCAGCATTTGCATCCATATACATGAATGTCCCGCCCCCCACGCATGCTTCATTGGATTTGATTGACAGCAGCGGGAGCCAATAGCTGCACTGCTATAAATCTATCCAATCAAGAGCCAGGACCCCGTGGAGAGAGGGAGAGTGCGTCTCTGGCGAAAGGAAATACGGGGCTCAGGTGAGTAAAATGGGGGGCCTGTCACTGCCAGGTATTTTTTCACCTTAATGCATAGGATGCATTAAGGTGAGAAAACACTAATGCCGCGTACACACGAGCGGATTGTATGGCGTACTTAGTCCGTCATACAATCCGACGGACAATCCGTCGTAGTTTCCACTGAACGGACTTGACCACACACGGATACACAAACAGTCCGTCGAAAGCTTGCACGATGACGTGTACAGCACGTACGACGGGACTAGAAATAGGAAGTCCAATACACAGCAAAGCACCCTTCCGCCGTGTAAATCCTTTCTGGGCATGCGCCATTCTTAGTCCGTCGAACTAGCCTACTGACGACCGTATTGTCCGCTGAAACCAAAGTACGACGGACAGATTTTTGGAAAAACCGAAATTCTTAGTACTCCGGACTGCACGCTGAAAAAGTCCGCTGAAGCCCACACACGAGCGGATTGTCCGCTGAAATGTGTTTCAACGGACTAAGTACGTCAAACAGTTCGACCGTGTGTACGCGGCATAAGGTTTACAACCCCTTTAACTTTGGAAATGTATCCACAATATGTTTTTTATAGTTAGAATAGTTAGGAGCACCATCTTGTGGATGTTTTAGAATATTACATCAGCCTTAAAGTGGTTCTAAAGTCAAAAGGTTTTTTCGCCTTAACCCCTTCCTGCCTAAGGGTAAAACAAATGTTAAAGGATAAGTTCACCTTTTAACAAAAAAATAATAAATGCACATTTTTTTTCAGGTAAATAAAAATATGCCTTTACTATTTTTTGTTTTCGGAGCCTGGGAAGCATTGCACCAGCAATCAGCAGATCCCTGATGTCATTCAGGTCTCCTGTAGATTGCCAGTGTAAGCTGTCCGCCAGTACATCATACAGGCAGGCAGTTTTGCACTGACAGAAAGAATCAATGAACTATCATGGTAGTTCTGTGGCAGTTCACTGAGAAATACAATCCGACAGCAGCAAAAGCTGTCAGTACTTGTAGTTCATTGATTCACAATGATCTGTGAATCAATGACACGGCTGTGTGGGGGGAGCCCGGCATGGCCATGCTCTCTTTGAATTGTGGCGAGTGCGGGGGCAAAATCCCTGGCTCGCTTCTGTAAGGAGGGGGAAGAGGGGTCTGATGCTGAACATATTACACCTAAAAAATGGGTGTAATATGTAACATTTTCAGAAGGGTGAACTTATCATTTAATTCCTAAGCACAATTTTACAACTTTGACATGTCTTAGTAAAACCGTACAAACTCCTTTGTGTATCCAGGTGAAATATACCTTGTTTTTTTAACCACTTCAGCCCCAGAAGGATTTGCCCCTGTAATGACCAGGCCATTTTATGTGATATGGCACTGCGTCTCTTTACCTGACAATTGCACGGTCATGCGGTGTTGTACCCAAAAATGTATATCCTTTTTTTCCCCACAAATAGAGTTTTCTTTTGGTGGAATTTGCTCATCTCTGCACTATAAACAAAAAAAGAGCGACAATTTTCGATTAAAAAAAAAACAATATTTTTTACTTTTTCCTATAATAAATATCCAAATAATAAAATCAAAAAAAAATAATTTCTTCCTCAGTTTAGGCCAATATGTATTCTTCTACATATTTTTGGTAAAACAAATTGCAATAAGCGTATATTGATTGGTTTGTGCAAAGGTTACAGCGTCAACAAAATAGGGGATAGATTTATGGCATTTTTATTATTACTATTTTTTTTTTTACTAGTAATGGCGGCGATAAACGATTTTTTAGCGGGACTGCAACCTTGCGCAGGACAGATCAGACACTTTTGACACTTTTTTGGGACTGACATTTATACATCTATATATGCTATAAAAATGCACTGATTACTGTATAAATGTCACTGGCAGAGAAGGGGTTAACACTAGGGGGCGATCAAGGGGTTAAAGCGGAGTTACGCTGGAAAAAAAAATTAAAACTCAGCAGCTACAAATACTGCAGCTGCTGACTTTTAAAACAAGGACACTTACCTGTCCAATGCTCCTGCGATGTCCTCACCCAAAGCTGACCCATCCATTGGATCTGGGTGGAGGCACCAGCATCTTCAGTAAGGGAATCAAGAAGTAAAGCCTTGTGGCTTCACAGCCTGGTTCCCTACTGCGCATGCGCGAGTTGTGCTGCGTGTTCTGACTGGTCCCTGATGTCTTCTGGGACTTGTGTGTCTTCTAGAAGACAGCGGGGGGACGGAAGAGGGGCCAGACATGGAGTAGATTGCCACAGATTTTGAAAAAAAGCATTATTTTTTACTTTTTGCTATAATAAATATCCCAAAATTTTTATTTTTTTATTTTTTTAAATAATCTTTATTTATAGCAGTGAAAAAAGATAGAAATGACAATAGTTGTTCCGAACATTTTTGAAATATAAAAGAAATACATGTAAGGTACATAAAACCGGCACAAGCACCATGATGTGGTATACACTAAATTGGTACTTTTCAACACTGTTGAACTTTTCTTTCTAAGAAGAACATTGTAAGAGTAACACATATTTCGACCCAGGCAGGCATAGGCAGTGTCAAATGAGCATTAAAACATTCCATTAGTAATCTCCCTGTCCATAGGGACAGTACCAGCATGGTCCTGTCCCACTGGCCTCTGGCGAAGGAGAGGGACCTAATAGGCCTCCATCAGACCTCCCACAACCAGAGGTCCCTGAAGTGGGCCAACGTAGGACAGAACACAGAAATAAGCCCCCTTCCTAGAACCAGAAGGGGGGGTTGCAGCTAGAGAGGATATGTCTTATGATGGTATAACCAATAAATGCCATCATTGATCGTAATTGTGACAGACCTACTCAGGACAATAAAATATTGGAACAAAAAGAAAAAGAAGAATAGTAGAGAGAAGGGGGTGAACCCTCTACCAAGGGCACGTACATGTGTTTCCATTAGAAAAATGTTGATGGATGCTCAAACCAATGATCGTAGCTGCAAATGAGAGGAGGTAATAAAGAAACAATGGTCCATCTAATGTTATGGAAAATGTCTAATTAGGTAAAGTGCAGTGTCGGGTGTGTCTGACAAGGGACAGTTAAGCTAGCTCCAGTAATGCCTCCTCCAGGCTAGACTTGCCCTGGAGCATAGGTGTGTTCTGACTACAGTGCGCATATACAGTTAAACCGTTCCTTAGTGCCCTTACAAGTTGCTACCTACTCTTCAGCTTCCTTAATCTTCTGCACCTTCCGTATCCACTCCTCTTGGCTTGGAAAACGTGCACGCTTCCAATAAACGGGGAGCAAGTGTCTAGCCACATTTAGAAGATGCAGCAAGGTGCTTTTCTTGTACTGGCTAACTGGTAGTGGAGGGACATGGAAAAGAGAGTGCAACGGAGAGAAGGGAATATCCAAGACCAATACTTCCTTTAGCTGAGTTTTAATGTCCTCCCAAAACAGAGTGGAAGATGCCAGGCCCAGTGAAGCACAGAGTGGATGGAGCCAAGCCTAGTAGGGCACAGACTGGAGCCAGGTTCGGTAGGGCACAGAGTGAATGGAGCAAGGCCCGATAGGGCACAGAGTGGAAAAAGCCAGGCCCGGTAGGGCACAGAGTTTATGGAGCTAGGCCCGGTGGGGCACAGAGTGGATGGAGTCAGGGCCAGTGGGGCATGGAGTTGATGGAGCCAGACTCGGTAGGGAACAAAGTGTATGGAGCCAGGCCCAGTAGGGTACAGAGTGGATGAAGCCAAGCCCAATAGGGCACAGAGTGGATGAACGCAGGCCCAGTAGGGATGCAGAGTGAATGGAGCCAGACCCAGTAGGGCACAGAGTGGATGGAGCCAGGCCCGGTCGGATTAGGGCAGTGCAGAGCAGATTAGGGTGGAGTGGAGCGGATTAGGGCAGAGTGGAGCGAATTAAGGCAGGTGGAACAGAGTGGAGCAGAATAGGGCAGAGTGGAGCGGATTAAGGCAGGGTAGAGCTGATTAGGGCAGGGTGAAGTGGATTAGGGCAGAGTAGATCGGATTAGGGCAGGGTGGAGAGGATTAGGGCAGAGTGAAGTGGATTAGGGCTGGGTGGAACGGATTAGGGCAGGGTGGGATTTTTTTTTAAATACAAATAAATATATATTTGTTTATATGTACAAAATGTATATTTTTATATATGATGTAGTACTGTAGATTAGGGAGGACCGGAGAGGATTAGGGCAGAGTGGATTAGGGCAGGGTGGAGAGGATTAGGGCAGAGTGGAGTGGATTAAAGCAAGGTGGAGCGGATTAGAGCAGGGTGGAGCAGATTAGGGCAGGGTGGAGCAGTGGATTAGGGCAGGGTGGAATGAATTAGGACAGGGTGGAGCAGATTAGGACAGGGCAGAGCAGAAAAAAAATACAAAAAGTTTATAAATAGAACATGCATATTTTTTATATATGATGTAGCACTGTGGTTTAGGGCAGATTGGAGTGGATTAGGGCAGGATGGAGAGGATTAGGGCAGGATGGAGAGGATTAGGGCAGGGTGGAGTGGATTAGGGCAGGGTGGAGTGGATTAGGGCAGGGTGGAGCGGATTAGGGCAGGATGGAGAGGATTAGGGCAGGGTGGAGTGGATTAGGGCAGGGTGGAGTGGATTAGGGCAGGGTGGAGCGGATTAGGGCAGGGTGGAGCGGATTAGGGCAGGATGGAGAGGATTAGGGCAGGGTGGAGTGGATTAGGGCAGGGTGGAGTGGATTAGGGCAGGGTGGAGCGGATTAGGGCAGGGTGAAGCAGATTAGAGCTGGGTAGAGTGGATTAGAGCAGGGTGGAGCAGATTAGGGGAGGGTGGAGCAGATTAGGTTAGGGTGGAGGGGATTAGGGCAGAGTGGAGGGGATTAGGGCAGAGTGGAGCGGATTAGGGCAGAGTGGAGCGGATTCGTGTAGTTGATTAGGGCAGAGTAGATTTGTGTAGATAATGTATTGTAGTGTAGTGTAGTGTAGATTAGTATAGTGTAGTTAGGGCCTGACCAGAGAGTGATTACTTTGAAGCAGTTGGCCAGTTTAAACATGTGTGCAATGCATTGCAATGCCTGTGAACTAAAAATCCCTTTTTATACACAAAGTTTGCTAGAAGAGGATATAGAAGTGTGCAGAGAGTTCATTCAGAATTTTTAGTCTTAACATGTGGTTACGCCCCTACAGTATCTGGTTATATACAGTATATGTATAAACTATTTAGATTTGAGCACAGGTAAAGTTTATTTTTATGGAATATATAGGGTACTGAAGTGTGTTACTATTTCATAAGTACATGCAATTTTAAGTGTAGCGATGGTGGACTATAATCGTAATACTGTATGCAGCATTCATCCACACTCTGCACCCGTGGGTCATCGCTGGCGGTTTCATTGATGGACGTCTCTTCCTAGGTTGCTGTCTGCAAGGCATCTAGTTCAGTTCAGTCATTGGTGTGAGGGCAATCGCCCATCTTCTGCAATCTTTCCCTGGTTACTTTATTGAAACACTGTGTACAGACACCTTTACCTTCGGAACACTTTACTGCAATTCTATTTGAACACTGTACATAGACACCTTTACCTACAACCATTTCAAGGAGTACCATTAGCCTGTTTAAGCCAGTCAGTCTGTTAATGCATCACTGTGCCTTATTGGATATAATCTAATGAGCTCCAACTGCCGGTGAAGACTATCGTGCCTGCACCTTGGGACATTGCTGTTGTTACTATTTAAAGGGCCCTACACTATCCTTATTCTGTCTGATCTCTAATTAGGATTCAAAGGTTGAATAGGCCGGCCTGGGGTTCCCCTTTAGAGTGTAACTACCTGCATTAAACACTTAACCCTTTATTGTCCTACAGGTCATGCCTTAGTTGGAATCTCATTGTACTTATGAGTGTATTGTATCCTCCCACTGTTAAACTGTTCTTAAGCTGTCTTTGGGGGAATCCCTCTACCAAGATAGAGTTAGAGTATCCCCGCGCTGTCGTATATAATCTGACTAAATGCTAGGAGTGGGTTGCAGCAGAACACCAACAGAGGTATAGACCCTACCACTGAAAGACGTGTATCAAAATCAAATAAGTGGTGCTGCGCTTCCTTAAAATAAGTAAATTAATAAATTAATCTAAAGTGCCTGGTGCTTACTATTAATTGCATACAAAATTGCATATAACTAAACAGTAGTGTAACCCAACTATCATGACCAAACGTAACCCGTGAATAAAGTGTCAAGTGCTAAAATAAAATAAACATACAATATATGCGTAATATTAGAGTGTCCAGTGCTTCATGAGTTCACAGTCACATAAACCAGTGAGGGTATATAATGCAAGCAGACTTATACCTCAAACACACAGTTGGTATAGCAAACTGTATCAATAATGACATATATGTGAATCACACAGTGCAATTAAAACATATGAATAGAGTAGAAGAGTCTCTTAAAAAAATAAAACATATATAAAGTGCCACGTGATTCGTAAAGTGCTTCTCCAGGTACAGGGTGCCAGAAAACACAGTGTGTACACGATCTTGTGCCTCTTCAGTGTTCCACACACATCAAGTGAAGTGGCCCCTTACCTTACTGCTGTAAGGTAAACAGCAGAAAAACAGGATCTCAAACAATCCAGGCGGTGTACCCCTACTCCCAGATTATGGATCTTGTCCCCACATCAATTGTTAGAATGACAGGATCTCCTCTGCTGTTACTTCCAGTAGCTGTCCTGTTATACTTGTTATTCTTGACTGTGATCTTTGGACCGTGACATGGTTAATCCAGAGAACCATCCTTCTCCTCCTGTTATGTTACATATGATGGTCTTTGTTAGGCCGCGTACACACGGGCGGACTGTTCGCCCAACTTTGTCCGCTGAACAGTGTTTCGGCAGACAGTCCGCCCGTGTGTGGGCTTTCAGCGGACAGTTTCAGCGGACAGTTTGACGAACAAGGTTTTTCGGAATTTCCGAAAAACTGTCCGCTGAAACCTTGTTTCAGCGAACAGTCCGCTCGTGTGTAGGCTTGTTCGTCAAACTAAGTTCCGCGCATGCTCAGAAAGGATTTACACGCCGAAAGTTATAATGCAGTGTATAGGACGTCGTATTTTTCGTCCCGTCGTACGTGCCGTTCACGTCATCGCGCACGGTTTCAGCAAACTGTTCGTTCGTCGTGTGTGGCCATGTCCGTCCATGCTAATTTTGAGCGGACTGTTTGCCGAAACTGTTTGACGGACAAAGTTGGGCGAACAGTCCCCGCGTGTGTACGCGGCCTCATACTCAATTTAATAACGTATTTGAATATCATTTTTCTTTTATAATTCTCCACTAAGGGGGGGGGGGGGGGGCATGGCAGGGGTGTATGTCCTATGCCTAAATAATTTTGCTAAAAGGTGTCCTTCATTTCCTTAAGGGCTTCCAGCACTTCTTGGCAAATGCTCAATGAATGTTAACTACATTAAGATTAAAAGTCCATTCACACTTGTGCAATTTGTCATGGGACTTTGACATGACAAGTCACAGCCCATTGTTTGCAATTGCACCCATTAAGATCAGTGCTGCTTAAAGTCGCAGCAATTTTGAAAAGGTGCCTGCCCAACTTTAGTGTGATTTTTGATGCAACTTTGGTTCAGAGAATGTAAAGTTTGATCAAAGACGCACCAAAAGTCGAATCAAAGTCGCACTGGAAATTGTGGGACCTTGGCGACGCGCTTATGTGGATGGAGCCTTACACATCATCAAAACGTCAAGACTCTCCTTGCAATGAAAGTGCGTGTAATGTGCAAAGCAGAAGGCTTTCAGTAAGGAACACAACTCACACAAGGAAAAGCTTTATTGGAGTTTTGTTTTATTTTTTTCTAATTCTGAGTCTGCTCAGTACATACATGGCTATTTAAAATTGAAGGTGAATATCACTAAGCACTCTCGTCAGGATGCAGCAGCGGCTTCTCCACACTTCCTCTGCATTTTATTAATCAGCCATAAAAAGGCAAGTCACTTTGTGAAATCTAGTGTCCTTAGGAGTGTTCTTTGCATAATGCTGGAGAACACATAATGTGATGGGTAGACAGCTCCGTCACATGACTATGACAGTTCATGTGACCCGCCTATCCTCCTCCCTGGACTTTTTTTTCTTCCCATTTGTTTAAAAATGAATATGGCTTTGCTTGCTTTACAGTCCCACAACAAGCAAAGCCGAGAAAACTCACAATATATATAAGTAATAATATTTGAGTAAACATTTCTGAGGTTTACTGTTAGTGCTGAATATTTTAAGTGAGCTGCATTGCAGTAATGCTACAGTACTGTATGTGTATGCAATCAGTTGCAGTTAGCTTATCTGCCACTAGATGGAGCATGGCCTTAACTTCTAAAAAAAAAAAAAGTACATCTTGACAAGCTTTTGGCTAATGTTCTTGAAAGTATAATAAAATTGTAATGTGCCTGCAAGAAGGATTATTTCCCTTTCCTTTCTTGTCAGAGATGTAAGTAATGGGCACCAGTCCACCCTTTTAAAACCTCGTAAACATGATCTAATATAACACTAGGCTTTGCGTAAACATGACTACAGGAGATGAACTAGTAAAATTAAATAACACTTTACAGGGGGCCTCTACTGAAAAATACATTGGCTGCCATTGCCGACCCTTCTAGAAATGCAAACGGACATGGTGAAAAACAATACCTTCAAGAATACTGACACGGATAAAGTGTGCATATCAGACGAATCAGAATGTCTGAACTGCATACTTCTGGTACAGTGTCTTAATTTAATTTAGCACAGCAGCCAGGTAATTAGCATTTTCGTAAGGAGAGGTCATAAATGGCAGCCTTTATTATTCCTGTGTACAGGCCTCTTAGGTGAGCAGACTATCAAACATATTTTTAATGACAATCTATTTTGCAGAATCCAATATTTGTAGTCTGCTGCCAGGAAAAAAAAACTATTTAAAATGCACAAGACGTATGTAGCATGTTATTTTGGCAATGTGACCACGCTGTCTGATATTAGACACATAAAAAGGAAAAAAAAATAGGTTTCTGATCAACACATGAACAAAAAGGGACAAGACCATATGCAGATTTACGAAAAATAAATAAATAACAACATTTTATTTGTACAAATGTCAAACACACTTTAAAAAATATAAGGTCATGCACCATATACTCTCAATAGCATAAAAGAAAACATCTCTCTTCTTATGACCATCCTGAACACTCTTATAGAGACAACAGCATCTCAATGATAGGAAGAATCATATGTGTACTTACCAGAGCCAGAATGTGTTTGTAGTAAAATTTGCAGAATCGAGGTCTGTAAGTATATTCAATAGACAGCAAGTCATCACAGTGCAACAAAATTATATCCCTCACATATTGTAAATATTTAATGGCATTTACAGTATCCAATGACACTTTTTTTACCTGGGGGAATGATGAATCTTACATAATAAATTTCAAAAAAATAATTTAAAGTTAATTTAGACCCATCGGGGCATTGCCCCAGAGATGGAAAATCCATAAGTTCTCCCTTTAAAAGATGATTTTATAAAAAAAAAATATATATATGTTTTTGCGATATTAGGAGAATGTTCATTTGAAAATACAGTGGGAATTTAAATGAAGCACAATATCAGGCTCTAGATAGCCAAAAGCTGGCCATATACTGTTCAGTTTTTTTTCATTCAGTGAGTAGGGAAAAAAAACGGAACTGATCGAGGTGGATGGGGGAATTCTCCATCTTACAGATTCCCCCTGCTGTCAGAATGCACAGATCCACGCTGCAGCCATTGGTTGCAGCCGCTGATTAAGCAGTTTTTACTCAACAGGGCAATTGAACAGAAGTAAATCGATAGATCAACTTCTGTTCAACTGCAGTGGCCACACGTGGATCAAAATTCAACCAGCTTAAGGCTGAACTTTACGAATACCAACTGTGGGAGAGCAAGTCTGTTTCCCTATGAAATTGGATGTAAAAGGGACACAGAGTTTGCATATCTGCTGATTGCAAGACTACAAGGGGTAGATGAAAAATGGAGAAAACTGCTCCAACAGTTTTCTCCAGGTTTTGATAGTTCCAGATGGGACTCTGTAGTTTGGAGATCCCTAAGAGTCTTGGAAGGGACATGATCTCAAGCCCTGTGTCCGGGTCTTGTTGACAGCCAGCAGGGTGTGTGCCCAGCAGGGTGTGTGCCCAAAAAACGAGGGGCTGGTGAGAGCAATAGGTGGAGGAAGGTGGATATGGAGCAGTGGCTGCTATTGAGAAAATCTCTGTGTAAGGATAGACGCTGGGTGTGTCCAAGCAGCTCGTTTAAGGGCCTGAAGCTGTGTGCATCCAAGGAACCAGAAGCTGTGTGCATTGAAGGGCTTGAAGCTGTGTGCCTTAAGGGAGCCAAAGCTGTGTGCATCCAAGACTGTGGGCCTGGAGGAGCTGGTGGTTTGATGGACCAGTATCTATAGCAGCAGTGCTGCTAAAGAGTAGCCAGGTGGGCTAACTTTTTCAGTTATGTCTGAATGATGTTTAAACCCCTGTGTGGAATTCCTGAGTGGACTTTTGTTTTGGTTTTTAATTTAATCACTTCAACAAAATTGACGTCCTTTTTTTCCCACAAATAGAGCTTTTTATTGGGGTATTTGATCACCTCCTGTGTTTTTTTAATTTTTGCGCTATAAACAAAAAATTTTGAAAAAAAAGCAATATTTTTTACTTTTTGCTATAAAAAATATCCCCCAAAAAAATATATAAAAACATTTTTTATGTCAGTTTAGTCCGAGATTCTTCTACATATTTTTGTTTAAAAAAAAAAAATGCAATTACGCGAATTGGTTTGCACAAAAGTTATAGTGTCTTCAAAATAGGGGATATATGTAATGCAATTTTATTATTATTTTTTATTAGTAATGGCGGTGGTCTTTGATTTTTATTGTGACTGCGACATTGCGGTGGACACATCGGACACTTTTAATACTATTTTGGGACCATTTTTATTGCCATGTTCAAATATTCTCTGAGCAGTATGTAGCACAGATTTGTGGGTCGTATCTACTCTGTGCAGGGATAGTCTCTGCAGGGCGAACTGCCAGTCCCATAGGCAGTGGGAATAGGGTTAGCGACATAAGATGCCTCCTTTTCACCTCTCATTCTAAAGCCGCGTACACACGGGCGGACTGTATGGCCTACTTAGTCCGTCATACAATCTGACGGACAGTCCGTCATACTTTCGGATGAACGGACTTGACCACACACGGATGCACAAACAGTCCGTCGAAAGCTTGCGCGATGACGTGTACAGCACGTACGACGGGACTAGAAATAAGAAGTCCAATACACAGCAATGCACCCTTCCGCCGTGTAAATCCTTTCTGAGCATGCGCCATTCTTAGTCCGTCGAACTAGCCTACTGACGAGCGGATTGTCCGCTGAAACCAAAGTATGACGGACAGAATTTCAAAAAATCCGAAATACTTAGTACGCCAGACTGCACGCTGAAAAAGTCAGCTGAAGCCCACACACGAGCGGACTGTCCGCTGAAATGTGTTTAGACGGACTAAGTAGGCCATACAGTCCGCCCGTGTGTGCGCGGCATAACTCACCTAATGTCTGAGCAGAGGTCCCACGTGCTACTTGAATGCTGGATATATAGGCACCAGGCGACCAGGCCTTAAAACGCATCCCAAGTAGTGGCCGGGTCGGTAGAGTTAGAATTATCAATCCAGTACTGACACAACCCTTCCTGAATTCTCTCTTGGACTGCAGGATCCTCAATCCAGTATCTGGACAGCCTCCACAATCGCTCTCCCCTCTCCCTTATCCTCAGTACCACTCTCCCCCTGGAAAGGATGGAGACCTCTGAGACTGTTGAGCAAAGTATGAGTAGCAAGGATTAGGCCAATGCATGAGAACATCTGGCAGGATGCCAAATGACACGTAAACTCCCCGGTGGCGGGCGAAAGTGTCTCCAGACATCCACCAGAGCACACAAACCCATCCACTGAGCCAGCTCGGGGGACCAACGGGAGGTAGAAGAGAGTCTGTCCATATCTGGAGCATGGGTCATGTTGAAATCTCCTAGGAACAGTACATCTCCCACTCCATAGGTCAGCACAACACGCATAATATCCCTAAGTAAGGAGGCATCTTACCGGAGGCGGTAGATATAAGCACACTAACACCAGGGGTACACTCTATCAAAGCATACAACACTATATATCGTCCCCCCCCCCCGGATCTGTTTTAATGCCCAAGAGCTGAAAGGGAAGACATTTGTGTACCAGTATGCTGACCCCCTTCGAGTAGCCGAAGTGCCTGTCATGATAGTGCGAGCCAACCAATGCTCCCTTGAGACCTAGGATATGAGATCCCACTAAGTGCGTCTCTTGTAGGATAACAATCTGAGGGGTTGTGTTTTTGAAGGAATTTGAACACCAGGGACCTCTTAACAGTGGAGTTAAGCCCCCAGACATTCCAGGAGATTACAGATACAGCTGCCATAATATGAAATCCACAGAAATTAACCTGAGCCAATTCAAGCCAGCCCGCACTCCAACCTTCCAAGGGGCCCCAGCCAGAGGAACCTTCCCAAACAGGGCCAATCCATTCTCAATTGTACCCCACATCAGTAACATAATGTAATTTAGTATATCAAGGAACACCAAACCATGCCATGAAGGAACAATAAAACATATGGTCACAGCTCAGGAACAGCAGACAGACGCATAGTAACCATGTTGCAGCCAGTCCGCAGCATCTTTGGGGGATAGAAAGAACCGGACCATCTCACCATCGACGACTCTCAGCTTGGCCGGGAAAAGGAAACTATATTTAAGCCCTCTGGTACAGAGTGCTGCTTTAACCGAGTCAAAGGACCTGCGAAGCTTCTGTGTCTCCACAGAGTAGTCAGGGAACATCATCAGATGATTATTCCAGTAGTGGAGCTCTCCTGCAGCTCTCGCTGCCCGCAGTATCTCATCCTGGTCTCTGAAGTTAAGGAGCCGGAGTATGAAGTTGCGTGGAGGGGCTCCTCCTGGCCCTGGCTGTGGCAGCATATGATGAGCCCTCTCCACCGTGAAGTAGAGTGATAACTAAGCTGCTGGTAAAAGGGAGTGCAGGAGTTCCTCCACAAAGACTGTAGGGCTTTTTCCCCCAGCCCCTTCTGTCAGATCGATGATACAGATGTTGTTTCTCCTGCAGCGATTTTCCACATCCTCGGCTCTGTACTCCAGGGTTTTCATTTTAGACTGTAGCGAGCGTATAGCCACATCATGCGCTGCCATGGTATCTTCCACATGGCTTATCCGCCCTTCTGCAGTAGTGAGGCGGGAGTGGACCTTGTCCATATGCTACCGGATCCGGCTCACATCTAGCTGCACCGCCTCAATCTTACAAGTTAGAGTCCTCTGGCACAGGGCAATTGCCGAATAACACAAGGCAATTGCCACCATTAACTGCAGAATCTCCGGTGGGGAAGCAGCGGGTTCTTCTGAGGAGTCTGTCTGGGACACCATGTTGGCACGCTGCCAACGCTCAGGCCTAGGACGGAGTTCAGGGCCGTCCACAAATGGTATTTCCAGGGAAATTCCGCCACCTTGGACACGCCCCCCTACAGAGACATCCTTGATGAAAACCTGCTCCAGAGCGTATCTTCCAACAGGAAAACGACACAAAGCACACAGACAATATAACAAAGGCGTGGCTATGGATTAACTCTGTGAATGTCCTTGAGTGGCCCAGCCAGAACCCAGACTTGAACCCAACTGAACATCTTTGGAGAGACCTGAAAATGGCCATGCACCGACTTGAGAGGTCCTGGGAGAAACTGCCCAAAAATAGGTGTGCCAAGCTTGTAGCATCATACTCAAAAAGACTTGAGGCTGTAATTGGTGCAAAAGGTGCTTCAACAAAGTATTGAGCAAAGGCTGTGAATACTTATGCACATGTGATTTTTTTTTTTTTTTATCTTTAATAAATTTGCAAAGATTTCAAACAAACTTATTTCACATGGTCATTATGGGGTATTGTTTGTAGAATTTCGAAGAAAATAATGAATTTAATACATTTTGGAATAAGGCTGTAACAAAATGTGGAAAAAGTGAAGCGCTGTGAATACTTTTCCGCAAAGCACTGCATACTCACAAAAGGAGCCAGCAAGAAGTGATCTAGTTGGAATTTTCTGACTTAAGTTCTGCTTTAAGTCAAAATGATTAAATAATCATTAAGCCATCAGACAAAGGGACTAGGTATCCAAGATAAAGTTAGTTATGTAAATATGTGTGATAAAATCCTAAAGAGCAATGAATTATATACATCAATATCACCAATTGTTAACTACATATCAGAGTGACTTTTAAGATATTGTCAATTTAGCATATTTATTTTCAAAGGAACAACATTTTCCTACAATTGTTGCACCAACTCTCTATCCCCTGCCCAAAATCCTTAAAAATACTCAAAATCTTCCAGAAAGATCTATAATTTCAGGGGTGGGTAGTCTCGCTAGTAATGTAAGTAAATTAGTTAATGATCATTTAAGAGCAAATGAGGAGACACTTCCATTGTACTTAAAAGATATGATTGTTTTGCTTAATATTTATGAGGATCTACTAGAGACCTGGTCAGTATCCATGGAAGTGGAAACCCTATACTCCTATAAGGTTTGAAATACAATTAAAATGTTTCTTAATAGGATGGGTACTGAGTGGCAGTATTACAATTTTGTTCCTCAGTTGCTCCATTTCATCCTTACCCCTAATGCATTTACTTTTGGTGGGTACCACTTTCTGCAGGTGCAAGGGGTTGTGATGGGAATCTACTTGTGACCTGTCCGATGCAAGCCTGGGAGGGTGGGAAAGACATTTTTCTTTTTTCATGTGAAGCATCAATTTACATGTGCCATGTGGTGGGCTGGCACAGGTACATCATTGATAATTTGGCCTTGAGGCCAGGAACTTATACATTTTTACTGGGCTTTGTGAAATTTATGAATTGCAACACATGCAAATTGTCTTTCACAATGCAATACAGTGACTGCAAATTATCATTTCTTGACCTCAGGAATAAAATAAATGAAGGGTAAAATTGCAACTTCATTATTTAGAAAGAAGACAGCAGCCAATGCCATCCTGCATGCCAACTGTTTTCACCCCCTAAAACGAATATACAGTATCCCTATTGGACATCACCTTAGGGTACAGTAGAATTGCATTATGAAAAAGAATAAAAAATTGATTTAAAAAAGCTGAAAATTAAGGGTGAGACTATCAGACAGAGGCTACAGTAAAAAAATTTAAATGAGTGTATGCACAAACTCCAAAGAGTCCAAGGGCACCATTACTATTTCAAGGAGAAAAAATGCTCAGATTAAAGTAATTTTATTACTAAATTTAGCAATCAGGCAAATGCATTGTATACAATTTTAATGAAATATTGGCATTTATGACTGGGTAGAGTCTAAATTTGACAGCAAGCCAAATTTCGTTTTTATAAGTTGGCATATCTGAGAACACGAATAGGGTTCAAACTATTTACCAACTTTTAAAAATGATCTCTGTGGCTGTCACATGGCATGTTTAAATGTGGTATTGTAAATATATTTGTATGGATCTACAGTCAGTGTTAATTTTGTCAACTGAAACATTTTAGTCGATTAAATGAATACTATTTTAGTCTACTAAAATACGACTAAGACTAAAACAACTTGAGATGACTAAAATATGACTAAAACTAAAATGGCATTTTAGTCAAAAGACTAAAACGGGACCAAAACTAAAATGGCATTTTAGTCAAAAGACTAAGACTAAAATTAAATTGAAATTTGACTTCAAAATTAACACTGGTCTGTAGTGCATGTTCATACTTCAATACCATAAATAACATATTCGTTTATTCACTCCAGCAGTATATAATGAGTTTGGATACTGTAGAGGAATGCTAACTAATGCATTACAATTTAATTACATCCATTAGATTTTAGACAACTAAAATGTACTGAAGATTTAGTGGACTAAATACGAATAATACTAATACAATTGCAGAAGACTAAAATGGGACTAAAACTAAAATGCCGTTTTAGTCCTAAGACTAATGCCCCACACGTATGGTCGTATTTTCAGATGGAAAATGTGTGATCGGATCATGTTGTCAAAAAATCCGACCGTGTGTGGGCTCCATCTGACTTTTTCCATCGGATTTTCCGACGCACAAAGTTTGAGAGCAGAATCTAAAATTTTTGCGACAACAAAATCCAATTGTTTAAATTCCTATCGCGTGTAGACAATTCCATTGGACAAAATGCCACGCATGCTCAGAATATACTAAGAGATGAAAGCTATTGGCTACTGGCCCATTTATACTCCCGATGTACGTGTTTGACGTCACCTGGTTCTGAACGATCGGATTTTCAGACAACTTTGTGCGACCGTGTGTATGCAAGACAAGTTTGGCCCAAAATCCGTCCAAAAAATCAAAAAAAAATTTGTATTTTGTGGTCGGAACGTCCGACCGTATGTATGGGGCATAAGACTAAAACGAAATCGAAATTTGCTGGCAAAATTAACACTGCCTACAGTATAGTTTCTGGTGGTTGGAGGTATACAATAATCATGGCATTGAGGGCAGGGGCGGACTGACAACCCATGGGGCCCCCGGGAAATAGGGGATCATGGGGCCCCCTTTGTCACCACCCACCCACGCACAAGCCACACCCTCACAAAGCCACACATATATATTGCACTGTTACATTACATGCATTGGTCACAGAATTTCTCTACTGTATGTTCAAAATATATGTTTAAAGAGTTAAGAAAATAAAGAACAATAAACGCACATATAACCACGTACATTTTCTGTGGGGCTGCGTTTCCTGTGAGCAGAATCACGCACAGGTATGGTACTTCTACACTTGTGGGTCTGTGCGCTGTTTGACCCACTGCTGCTTTGATTGGACACACCGAGAGCTAATTAGTGGGTCTGGTGGACCAGATGTCCACTGGGTCCAGACGATCGTTTCCATCAGAGGCAGAACGGTGGTCTGCCGATGTAAACAAGTTAGATCGCCATTCTGTTAGTAGGGAAGACCGAGATCCTGTGTGTCTGCTAAACAGGAACACAGATCTGTCTTCCCACATTTAAAGCACCTCCCCCACACAGTTAGAAAGCACTTTCTAGGAACACATGTAACCCTTTGATTGCCCCCTGGTGTTAACCCCTTCCCTACCAGTGTCATTAGTACAGTTAACCATTACTAGTAACAAAAAAAAAAAATTCTATAAAAATATCCCATAGCATATTGGGATTTTTACCAACATGTAGAAAATACATATAGGCCTAAACTGATGGAGAAATTAGATGCTGAGGCTAGAGCCCATAGCAGCAAAGTAAAGAAAGTATATAATATACACACACACACACTGCAAAGGCTGCGGACAGGGTACAGGGGTCAGAGGCTGCAGACAGGGTACAGGGGTCAGAGGCTGCGGACAGGGTACAGGGGTCAGAGGCTGCGGACAGGGTACAGGGGTCAGAGGCTGTGGACAGGGTACAGGGGTCAGAGGCTGTGGACAGGGTACAGGGGTCAGAGGCTGTGGACAGGGTACAGGGGTCAGAGGCTGCGGTCATGGTACAGGGGTCAGAGGCTGCGGTCATGGTACAGGGGTCAGAGGCTGTGGTCATGGTACAGGGGTCAGAGGCTGTGGTCATGGTACAGGGGTCAGAGGCTGAGGGGTCTTACTAGGCTGTGATGAGAGGTGCGCGCCACTCCTGAAACCTCACAAAGTGCCACTGCTGCCTTACATTTAAAAATGGTGCTGCCCGGTGCCATTATGTCACATGCATGTTTGAAAATGACTGAGCGTGTAAGGGCTTGCACACGTGGCAGCGGTGCATGTGCAGAGGACACTCCAGCCCCCCTCATCATACCATACAGGGTTAATGTTACTTTATGGTATGTGATGAGGCTGGGGTTTTAGAGGAACAGAGCAGTGCAGCTGGCTGGAGCATGAAAACAGGTAGGTGAAAAAGGCCCCCCACCCCCAAACACACACACTGCAAAAATGGACTTTATCTTAATTTCCTGGAGTTGGGCTGTATTGTGGCACCACATCCTTTGCTGTTATTGTGCAAATTCATGAATATGTTAGAAATATACTGGGACTTTTCAGGTGCTACAGAGATATTCTACATACACATATATTAAAAGGAATTATTTTGTGAAAATACATCTGATGTATGTAGGTGAAAAGTTCCAGTATATTCTTAACATATTCAAGAATTTTACATTCACCAGACCTGTCCTGCTGATGTACAGGACAAGTTTAAAGCACATATTTATACAGTGTGGAAGGCAGAACATTTGTGACTCACAGAAGAATGCAGTCTGCCATCCGTCCTGTTATCTTGTCTTGGGGGAGCTCCAGTGACTACTTTATGGGTAGCAATGATCGCTACTGTGTTGTCCTGCTTGCTCTGTTCTCCCCCGGGAAGGGGGGGGGGGGGAGGCTCAGGTGCTGCCTGACACACACAAGCATGGAAGAGATCGAGTTTCTCCTTTTTCCATTGACTTGAGGGGTGTCTTATATGAGCAGTGACAATGTCCAGGCTCCTAGGGGGGTGCTCTCCCCCTCCCTCACTCACTCACTCCGTCGGCTCAGCTCAGTGTCCTATGTGCTCTAGTTGTCAGCGCTGACATTTCCGATGCTTCCTCCAGCTAGTTCCTCTCCTGCTCAGGACTCAAATTTGGCGCCACAAATTCAGCTTCTCTGGAGCCAATGAGAGACGAGGGGTGTGGATTGAAGGCGGAAGCCTCCTCCCCCAATTGGAGAATAGCGAGCGATTCTCTCTCTTGCATTTACACACAGCCACAGCACCGATAAGAGACTCAGGGCTATGAGCTTCTCACGGGCCCCCTACTGGCCACGGGCCCTCGGTCGGCGCCCGAATGACCTAATGGTCAGTCCGCCCCTGATTGAGGGGCACAAAGAATCAATGCCATACATTTAACTCGCAAACTCTCCTCTTTAAGGCATATGGTTACCATTTAAAAAGAAAAATCCCCAGTCCCCTCCCTAGCCACCTCAATACTTTAACCTGTGCCATGTCCCCTGCAGGTCTGTTCTTACCTTTTCCAATGTCTGCAGCGCAGTCGGCAATGCCCATGTCTGCACACTTCCATGGACTTAATTGGCTCGTACCAATGGAACAGGAGGAATGTCCCATTCAATTGTATGGAAAGTGAGTGCACAGGCAGCCCTACACTTAAGTTTACCAGCTGGGCTGCAGACAACAAGGTAAGTACAGACCTGTGGATGTAGGCAGGAAGGTGGGGTGGTGCAGGTTGGTGTATTGGGGGTGGTAGGGAATTTTGTTTTTTCAAAAGGAGATTATGTGCGTTAACCATTTAGTTGTAATTTGTAGAGTATGTTAGGTGCACAACGATTGGTTTTACTACTGCAAAGAATTATTTCTGTGCCGTCAGTGGAAATGTTTCATAAACAGCATTAGTTACGGATTGATTTTGCTTGTTCCCTGGTGTTACACTTTAGCACAGAAGCAATGTGTGCTTGATAGAGTTATTCATGCACACTGATTGATTTTACTTATTGCAGAGATCACTGTAGCAAAATTGCAGTGTGTCCCAGATAGTTAGCTGAGCAATGACTGATTTCACGTATTTGGAGACAGAGTTATACTTTAGCACCATGGCAATGTTTCCTGTAGAGCAGATGTTCTCAGCCTTTTTACCATTAGCTAACTTTCCAGTCTCAAGGAACCCCTACCAAAAATAATTGGATGTATATCTCAAGGAACATATGCAAGTTATAGGTATAATATTAAATAAAAAAGAAAAGAAAATACAGAAAATAAACAGTGTAAATGAGCATCCAGGGATCCCTAGACCAGTGCAGATTGTATGTGAGAATTTAACGTACATTTACTGTAAAGTCTTCAGTAAAATTTATATAAGATCTGGATGGTGTCTACAGAGCATTGCACTGTACCGTATGTAGTACTCGCCACACGCATTTGCACCCATTATAATATGCCAGTGCTTACAGGAGCAGGCACATACTACAGTCCCAAACCAGGTCTTACTCACAATGTCCCGGGATCGGTTTGCCACCCAGCATCCAAAGCTAGATACTCAGTGTAAAATATCTTTCTCCAGACCAGCACTTCAGGACAGTGCCCTCCAGCAATAATTCATTAGCAATCTCCTCCAGTCCCTCAGCTCCTGTTGAACTGCAAATCTTGTAACTCAGTAAACTATCTCTTGCAGCCCCAGGAGAATTGGAACCCTTCACGAAGAGGAAAGAACTATCTGGAATGTCCTTCCAAACATTTTCCACTTCCCGAGAAAACCTTCTGGATGCCTCCTTCCAGGGATTAGCTGGGGCTTGATAAATATCCACACTCGTCATTTGACGCTCCCTGCCCCATACTCCTAAAGTTTCTGGAAGCAGGTGAGATAAAGCAAACACCCAGCTTAGAAACCCTGACCAGACAAAAATAATAGATCACTGCTCCACTTACTACAGTGAAGCCGCAAACTAAATTTAGCCTAGCAGCAGCTAACTAGAGAAGGGTGGTACATGTACATTAATGATAACAGTGTCTGTAGAGAAGTGCTCTGTGTACAGGATATGACTTAGGCAGTGTCTGCAAAGCATTGCACAATGCACAGGATGAGACCTGAACAGAGCAGAGCTACTTCTCCACTGTGGAAGTAAAATGCCCAGCATGGAGGAGGCAATCACACAGCAAGCTTGATCAGCAAAATCTTAGTTTTGTAATGTATTCTGTATATTGACTCCACCTACCCAATATTGAGAAGGTCCCCTATTTCTGCCAAAACAGCCCTGACGCATTAAGGCATGGACTCCACTAGACTTCTGAAGTTATACCGTGGCATCTGGCACCAAGTCATCATTAGCTAATCCCTTAAGTCTTAGGCAAATCCTGTCAGTTGTGGGGTGGGGATCCTTGGATCGGACTTTTTTTCAGCACATCACACAGATTGAGATCTGGAGAATTGGGGGGGGGGGGCAAGTCAACACCTCAATATTGTTGTGGTGTTCCTCAAACCATTATTTAACCATTTGTGCTGTGATGATACAAGAAAGGGAAAACAAAACCACAATAGTATTAATATATGTCTGTTTGGATGTTCATATAGATGTACAGATACAATACAATCCACATGTCAACTTGACACATTTCAAATGATCTTCCTTAGTTGTACATGCGAATAGAATTGATACAATGGAACCCACAGTTGAACGTAATATCACAGAAATGCAATACTATGACAGTGCAGATTTGGATTTGTCATGTGAGATATATACTTTTAACATGTGAGTCATTATAACTCTTAACCACTTTCAGACCGGACCAATTTGCTGGTCAAAGACCAGACCACTTTTTGCGATTTCGGCACTGTGTCGCTTTAACTGACAATTGCGCGGTCGTGCGACGTGGCTCCCAAACAAAATTGACGTCCTTTTTTTCCCACAAATAGAGCTTTCTTTTGGTGGTATTTGATCACCCCTGCGGTTTTTATTTTTTGCGCTATAAACAAAAATAGAGCGACAATTTTGAAAAAAACGCATTATTTTTTACTTTTTGTTATAATAAATATCCCCCAAAAATATATAAAAAAACATTTTTTCCCTCAATTTAGGCCGATACGTATTCTTCTACATATTTTTGGTAAAAAAAAATCGCAATAAGCGATTATTGATTGGTTTGCGCAAAAGTTATAGCGTTTACAAAATAGGGATAGTTTTATAGCATTTTTATTAATCATTTTTTATTATTTTTTTTTTACTAGTAATGGCGGCGATCTGCGATTTTTATTGTGACTGCGACATTGTCGGGGACCCATCGGACATTTTTGACACATTTTTGGGACCATTGTCATTTATACAGTAATCACTGCTATATAAATGCAGTGATTCCTGTGTAAATGACACTGGCAGTGAAAGGGTTAACCAGTGGGTGGCAGTGTAGGGGTTAAGTGTTCCTAGGGGTGTGTTACTAACTGTGGGGGGGTTGGGCTTTCATTTAGTGTACACTGATCTCTGCTCCAATCACATGGAGCAGAGATCAGCGTCACTAGTTGCTAGGCAGAATGGAAAAATGTTGTTTATACAGCATTTCCTCCATTCGGCCGCTCCGTGAGACGATCGCGGGGATGCCCGCGGCGATCGAGTCCGCGGGTCCCGCGACCGGACTCACGGGGGTCCCGACCAGCGCAGGAGCGCGCCGCCGGCGGCGCGCTCCCGATGGCAGGGCGGCATCGAATATTGGACGTACATGTACGCCAATATGCCTGCCCGTGCCATTCTGTCGACGTACATCGTCGTGCGCTGGTCGGGAAGTGGTTAATAAACATTTTGCCCATTGCTATACTTAGCTTCCCCATCTTTCTATGCTGGGTTCACACAGGAGCAGTGGGGGAAACTGCATGCAATTCAGACAGGAATTGCACCGCATTCTTTCCAGTGCGATTTGAGCCCATTCATTTTGTGTGGGTTCAAATCACACCACAAAGATATCGGTACTCGGTATCAGCAAGTACTTCACAATATGGAATGAAAAACCATGGACTTTTTAGGCACCAAAACACAACAAATTCTTATAAAGTAACAAAATGTAATAAAATTTAAATTTTTAGAAATGTTTGTGTTTTGATGCCTAAAAAGTCCATGCATTTCATTCCATATTGTGTAGATCTTAAAGAATATGGCACTTTTCTATTGACACAGACATCCACAGTACCACCCTGTGATGATTTAATTTTATCTAACATCAGCAAGTACTTGACCAAAAGTATCGGTATTCATACTCGTCAGTAAAAAAAACGGTATCCGTGCAACCCTACCTTGCATGTCTGTCTCCAAAAGTACCAAAATAACTTCCCTTAGATAAAATAGCTCATCAATAGCTTATCAATTTGAATACAGTACAGAGGGCGCTCAATTACATTAATTTAGTTAAAAAGTGAAACAAAAAATAATTAGAATGTAATCAAATAGATGTCACTGTGAGTAGCAAATAAAGTGCACTGTGCCATTTAAACAAATATATAAAAATATATAATACTGAGTAAACACAGGAAAAACCATGCAAAAGATTAAATTGTCCCAATTCAACCGCACAGAAAAATCCAGTTTGCAGATTCTTCCAAAGAGAAAGAAAGTGGAAATTCCTTCACCAACTTGATATACTGTATACCCTAACACGCTCTTTATAAGATCTGCTTACCAGAACATGTTGAATACTTTACTTAAAAAGTGAGTCAAAATAAACTTTAGCAGGATAATGCCTGCTGCAATGATGAAGGCTAGGTGAAGGAAAACCCCTCCTCCGATGGTATCATGTATGGGATATGTGGAAAGATAAATAGGAACCAAATAGTGTAATCCTGTTTATTATAAAAAAAAAAAGAACATAGATAGGCCAAATGGCTGCTTACACTTAGCTGTACCTTAACCTAGCACTGGGGCTGCAAGCGTGACTGTTTTTCGGACAAATGCCTCGCAGCTCTCCCCCGCAGCTAGCATGCGTTCCACTGTCATACCTGGAAGCAACCAAACACCTCAACGTACGTTTCATGTTCACGTCATCAGGAAGCGTACTTGGTCACTAATGGGCATAGATATTTATAGTATAGATCATAGTATAGATCAGATACAGTTTGTAAAAGCGCTCTGAACTTCAGTACCAAGCAAAACAGATGTCTTTATGAACCAGAAAGTCTATAATAGGGTATCTTCCACACTTAGGGCTGCACTTATGGAGAGAAGCAATCTCTGAATAGGAAACAGAAAAACAAAGAAAAGGCGCCTCTAAGTGTAAAGAACTTGTATATACCAGTGACTACTGTATTCATGCCGGACCACCTACGGGGATATTAATGATATGCTCTGCCGGTCTACATATCTTGTAAGTGTTTTTAACCCTTTTTGGGGAAATTAAACAGCTTTTAATTCTACACTTAGAGGCGCTTTTTCTTTGTTTTACTGGGTTTTTTTTTGTTTTTCTGTTTGATATTTATAGTATGGAGACCAATAATGATTGGTGGAAAGGGAAATCAAATGATATAAAAGCGGTCAAATGGGCCCTATTAGAGGAATCTAAACTCAAACAAACACAAATTAATTTTTTGGTAGAAGGTCTTGCTCTGGCTATGGGTAATAATTACTTTTGGGCTCAGAATCAATACTACAATCAAATTAGGGAGTGGCCATGGGGGCACGTTATGCCCCTAGTGTGGCAAATATAATATTAAATAAATGGGAACAAGAAACTATTTTTAAAAATAAGAATCCAGCACTTTTTTTTTTTTGCATAAAAGATACATTGATGATGTCATTCTGTTCTGGGAGGGTTCCCAAACAAGTTTTGACCCTTTTCTGGCACAAATGAATAGAAATAAATATGGTCTTAAATTCACGGCAGATTGTAGTTTGTCATGAATTAACTATTTGGATCTAACACTTACTAAAAATCAGGACAAAATTATAAAAAAGCTGCAGTGCCAGTTTACAAGTAGCAAGATGTTCTCTAAGGCAATAACATTAGAGAACAAAGTTAACAATGTATATTACATCGAACACAGAAATAAGTAAAATTCATTAACAACAATAAAATCAAAACGTAATAAAAATAATGGTAGTAAAATCATTATAAAATAAAGGCATACTGATATGAGGGATAATATCATAAAATCCAATCATAAAAAAACTTAGTCATTGGCCAGAAAACAATTTAGGTCCAACTCTATATTCATACCCAATGGCTGCATAGAGCGCAATCTATAATAGCCATTGGGTTTCATTTTGAGAGACTGCTCCATCATATGTGTACCCCTCCAATGCTTGGAAATTTTCTCAATCCCATAAAAGGTCAATAATGTGGGAACACTTTTATGGTGGGACTAAAAATGTTTTGATACACTGTGGTTTAAAAACCCTTTTTTTAATATTGGCAAGGTGTTCATATATTACCCTTAATTAACGTGTAGTTCTACCCACATATTGGAGCGAGCAAGGACATTCCAATACGTATGTTACATGGTCAGAGTTACATGTGATTAGTGGCTTAATAGTGAATTTTTGATGAGTCACTGTGGAATGGAATTGATGTATTTTTTTTACCCCTTCTCTTGGTGGTCCTACAGGCCTTACACCTAGTATCACTACTTTAAGGGAGCAGCTGTTTATTCAATTTCACCAATTTTATTAGTTGTTGGAGCAGAGTATATCACATTTTCACATATTTTAGGATCCAATTATTTGGTTTGGACTTTTTCACTCACACAACCATGGATGTGTTTAATTTTATGAAAGAACGCCAGATTAACATCGAAGAAGTTTTCCAACAAGCCCCTAGTCCAAATATTGATTTGGAAAGGGGGTTTAAGCAATTACAGCATGATATGGAAAAACAGATCAGGCTATGGTGGAATAGTGCATCATTTGAGATGTATATAGGCAAGAATCTCACGCTGAGGTGATTACGGTGGGATGTGAGTCCTAATGATGGCATTGAGGATCTATAACTGGTAGATGAATGGTACCAGTTCTTCAATGCCTGCGAGCAAGAGCTCATGCAGTTAATGATCAGGTGATGCAAAGCTATGATGCTTACCCATAAACCCCTTCTATGCAGTACCCACACATAATAGATTTTCACCCCTAGATTATAGACCATCAGACTATAATTATTATGACCAAGGTCATAATCAATATCCACCCAGACCACCCCGAGGGGGCTATAGGGGTAATTTTAAGGGGAGACCAGCCCCCTACTAAAATCCACCATGGGGAGGGGGGTGAGGGAATGGAAGGAGCCCTGCAGAATCCCATTAAACCCACCACCTTATCCCAAGGAATGTTTAGAAGAAGAGGAAGAGGAAGAAAGAAAAAGTAAAAGGGACAATTAAATGCAGGCATTTTTAATTTGGCAGGTATTCAGTTTTCAGAAAAGGAATTAAAAATATTATTTCAGGGATTAAAGTTTGTACCTGATAAAAATGTCGACAAGTTTGGCTTATTTGTTGAGATTGAAAAATATTTCATTGGAAACAAATATTAAAAAACATTTTGCACGTGAGCCTAATGGTGTTACCTTGCCAAAGGGAGAGACTCTTTACCAACATAGTGGACTTAAGAATAATTCTTTAATACATACAAAGGGCAGGGGAGAAAGGGAAAAGGGAAAACGGGGGATTTTTATGCGGTGCTAAATATGACAACAGATCTGATAACAATGTATTAAATATTCATAGAAAAATATTTATTGATATGCATTAAAAAACATAACAACAACACATACGATGTGTGAGATTAATAAAAACAAAATACACAGTGTTACTCAGCGGATGAAATCCCAAAGATACTGGTTGACAGGCTGACAGCACTTATTCCCAACATGTTTCGCAGATTGCTTCGTCAGGGGAATTATGCAACTAACAACAAACAATAATAATAATTAATATATGAACAAAAAATGACATTCACTGACTTAGTAAAACATCACTAATAATATCAAATCAAAAAATAGTAACCTCACATTTAAAAGACCTTGTGAGGTAACAAGCTTAAAGAGGTGTGATCTAATGGGATGGCGCTTACCCACTGTTTGCCAGAAAGACCACTTGCCGTAAGAAGACAGCATAGATGTAAAACAGGGTTTACACCTGACCTAATCAAATCACCAACCGCCTCAACCTAAAGGAGGACATAGATGGGGGTAAGTGCAGTGCTAAGGTAAAGGGGAAAAAAAATAAAAAAATGATGAAAGGTAATGTGGGACAAACAATGAAATAGGTATATGAGATGAATAGAACGAGGAAAAGTTTGGGAAAGAAAAATTATTGTAAAGGGTAATTACAAGAATAGAGGAGGAATTATAGTATAATTATATGACAACCTCAATACTATGAGGAGAACGAGCAACAGCCTCAATAATTAGAGTTAGGTAAAAGAGACAAACCAGATAAAGGAGTAAGATAATAATTGATGAGAGAAATGCATAATGACAAAGTCAATAAGAAAACAGAGGGAGAAAAAAAATATATAAAATGTAAGGGAGCTTGGTAGAAAAAATTAAAATACATTGTACCATAAAATAGAAAATAAAAATAGACTTACTATTTAATGGTAAAGTTAATAATAGAGCTGGTGCAAGTGTCCACTAAAGGGTTGCTCACACGTATTATTATTAAAGGCTCACAAAGTGCTCTGGTGAGCTGGTGAAAGAATATAGAGCTGGGCTGCAGCTCTATGGGAAATTAGCCTGAAAAACGACCAAAATAGGAAACATAAGAGAAAGAAAAAGAAATAAATCGACCAATAAAGATACAATGTGTTCGTCTATAGTAAATTAATTACCTCAGATGTATGGGATGGCGCTCTAGCGTGCAGGGATAACACACGCCCCGCATGTAGAGCGGAGAGTGAAAGCCTGCCTTATATCTCCCCCATCCATCGAGCCGGCGTCTGACGTCACCGGCTCGATGCGGACAGTATGGGGAGAGAACTGAGCATGTGCGGGAATGGTGCGGCTAACGGCTAGGACTACGATACCCAGCATTCCGCTGTGCTGGGAAAAATGCAATCACAGCAGAGCGGAGGCCAGCAGAGGGTGGGAACTAAAAAGCTGGTCGTCCTCTAATTTGGCAGATGCGAAGAGAGGGGGCGGGTGCAGCCCTGCCGAGCCAAGGCGCCATCCTACACAAACGAAACAATGCCCTCGGACCCTCCCTAGGCGGGTGTCCCCGGAAGTGAGAAGCCCACGGAGACACCCTGTGTGTCCATATGCCCTCCAACAGTGGGCGAGGCGGTATAGTGAACATCAATTAGGGAAACCAGAAAGTAGTTATGGTATACAAAACGGGATGCTGGCAACAAGTGGGGCATCATAGATGGATAAGAATTATTAAGAGCAACGGAGAGTCCATGTAAACGGACTGTCCGTTGCACCCGGTGATCACAAAACAAAACATGCAGACACAATAAGCAAAATTAAAGAAAATAGCAAATAAATATGATGTATTTACAAACAATGATGACATAATATAATAATATAATAATAAAGGAAAAAAGATAAATAAAAATATGAGAAGAAAACTAACTTAAAAAAATAAAATAAAATAAATAATAATAATAATAAATAAATGCTATTCAGGGGAGCTACCAACGGGAAGTGGGAAAAAGCTGTGACCAAAAAAGAGTATATCCCCAACGGATTGGGGGTGAAGAAAGACGAAAAATTATAAAAAGGATCTAAAACTTATATTTTCATTGAAGCCAGGATATTGAGTAGCCTTTAGGGTGTAAATCCATTTTACTTCGGTCTGCAGCAGTAGTTTATCGACAGACCCTCCTCGTGAATTTAGGGGTATGTGATCCAATGCTAGAAAACTGATCCAATCAGGGTCAAAGGAATGATAAATCCCAATATGCCTACTAATAGCCGTTAGGATTTTTTTATTTAATATGGGTTTTATGTGGTCTTTCATGCGAATTGCAAAAAGTCGTTTGGTCTTACCTACGTAAAAACCGCCACACCTGCACTGTGCCAAATATACAACGCCTGGTGTGACGCAAGTTACGCAGGAACCATCTACCATTGGGTAATTTGACCTTACAAGAATTATTGATGTATGGACACATCTCACAATGGCCACAAGGATATGTGCCAGGTTGTGTCACTGGATTAGGTACTGAGTTATCAGTGAAATGGCTTTTGACTAAGCAGTCTTTTAAAGATTGTGCTCTTTTGAAGGTAATTTCGGGTGAGTCATGTATGCATTGATTCACAATAGGGTCCGCCTGTAATAAAGGCCAATATTGTTGAAGAATGGCCCTAAACCGATTGTGTTGGTTAGAAAATTTAGTGACGAGCCGAACAGTGTCAATTTTAGTTGGATTTTTGGTGGAGAAAAGCAACGTAGCTCTATCATTGTCTTTCACTCTATTATACGATTTTTTCAGGGAGGCGTGGCTATATCCACATGCCCTGAGTCGTCTGTAAAGATCCTTAGCTGCCAAGCGGAAGTCTTCATTATTACTGCAATTATGTTTGATTCTCAGATACTGACTGTAAGGAATACTTTTCAATAGAGGTTCAGGGTGAAAACTGGTAGCGTGCAATATGGTATTGCCTGCCGTGGGTTTTCTATAAAGAGCAGATTGAAGATTACCTTGTGGGTCAATTTTGATGGTTAAATCCAGAAATTCAATTGATTCTTGGCTATATTTAAGTGTAAATTTGAGATTAAAGGAATTCAAAGAAATTAAATCAAAAAAACTTTTTAAATCAAGTTCCGAGCCTGACCAAAAAAACAGAACATCGTCAATGTACCTGTGCCAGGTTAGAATATTGTCCAAAAATACGGTAAGATCCTCACGTGAAAAAATGTCTTTCTCCCACCCCCCCAGGTACAGGTTGGCATACGATGGGGCACATTTAGTCCCCATCGCAACCCCCTGCACCTGGAGGTAGTGGGATTGATTGAACTGGAAGACATTATGTTTGAGAATGTAGTCCAGTAATTCAAGGACAAAATCATTAAAGGCCGATGCCGCTAAGCCTCTTTCTTCCAAATAGGTGCGCACAGTATGTAAACCTTTGTGGTGTGGAATTGCATTATACAAGCACTCCACATCAATGGTCACCAGCCAACAATGTTGGGGTAACAAAATACCTTCAAGTGTTTTTAGGAGATCAATTGTGTCCTTAACATAGGAAAAAAGGGAAAGGACATGTGGGGTTAAATAGTTATCAACAAAACAGCTGGCGTTTTCAGTTAGACTTTCACAGCTCGAAACAATGGGACGACCGGGGGGATCCTCGAGAGATTTATGCACCTTGGGGGGGGCATAAAAAGTAGGAAGTTTAGGGTCCTTTATGTTTAAAAAATCCCATGTGTTTTTGTCGATAATGCCAGACTGGTATGCTTTGAAAATGATTTTACGATACTGGGAGTCATAATGAGAGATTAAAGAGGTAGAGATAGGACGGTACCAATCACGATTTTTGAGTATTTTAGAGCACATAGTAAGGTACTGGACAACATCCATAATTACGATGTTCCCGCCCTTATCGGCGGGTTTGATGACAATATTAGAATTAGTTTGAAGTTGTTTAAGAGCTAACTGTTGATCATGGGTTAAATTATGCAATTTGTTGCACAAAAAATTATTTTTTTCTATTGCTTTGCAAACTTGTTGGGTAAAAGCCCAGATATTAGGATTAGTATTGAGAAGTGGAAAAAGTGTGGATTTTGATTTAAAGATCTGCGGTGGGGGGAAGGAAACGGACCTTATCGACAAACCAACAGGGCTGGTTAGCCCCTGGTCCTCGGAAACTCCGTGGCCTTCCTCCCAAAGATGCATTAAATTAGAAAGCGCCTGATGTTCCAATATATTATCCACCAAAGGAGGGTTGGATGTACATGGACCCTGTGTGATACTAGGTTTGTGAAAAATTGTTCTGAACAGTAATTTGCGAGCAAACAAATGTATGTCCTTGATAAGGCAAAACTTATCAGTGTTATAATTGGGACAAAAAGTTAGTCCTAATTTTAGGACATCTCTTTCAATATCCGTAAGGGCATATGATGATAGGTTGATAACAGAGAGTTCCATACCTAAAGAAGATTCCTGATCAACAATTAAGTCATCAATTACATGGGTGTCAGGGGAGGTTCTTTCCCTAAAAAAATAGGGGCAAGGCGGAGATCCGCCGGTAGGGGAGCACCACTAGGTGAAATAATAATATTCTTGTCAGTGTGTGGTGTAGGGGGTGGAAGAAGCGGGGAGGTAGTGGAGGAAGAGGTGTGAGAGGTGGGGGGGAAGAGTGGTACTATTGGGTGTAGGGAGGGTATGTGATGGAGGTAGTGCAGGATGATGAAACATAGTGATGGGTCGGGCAAGTGCCTGTTTAGAAAAAGAATGTGTACGAGGTGGTAAAGGGGTACTTAAGTGTAAATTGGGTGCTTCCGTAGCGGCGGAGTCCGGATCGCCCTTTCGTCTCTTCGGGAGTCTGTCTCCTGAAAGGTCTCGATAAATTGTAGAATGGCTTGAGGGAAGAGAAGTAGAAGATGCATTAGATCTGGTATCCTCATCATTATAACCTCTGGCATTGGAAGGACGTGAAGATCTAGAGAATTTGTTTTTATTTCTGGTGCTAGATGGCCATTTATAGGCCATACCATTGGAGTAGGAATTATTATCCGGAATGAATTTGTTCTCTTTTGTACGGATAATGTCTAATGTGTAGCTCTCAATGTGTTTAGATAATTCTTGTTCCTTGCGTTTAAATTTAGAAGTGGTGATCAATTTGGCGTGATCATCGTACCATTGACCTATAGATTTATCCACAAGATCAATGTCATGAGCATATTGGATGGAGAGCAGGGACATCATAGCAAATGAACAGGTTTGTTGGTTCTCCTCCCATTTTAATTTAACCACGTCATTGACTTTACTAAGGTTAGGAAAAATTTGAATTCTTAGTCCCCATGGGACAATTTGTTGCTCTATATATTTAAGGAAACATTTTCTATGCCAAAATATCCGAGCCTTCCGTTCCAAAAGCCGTTGCAAATATTGTAAAGCCAAGTCGAGATCTTTTTCGGATAATTCACTATTTTTTTGAAGGTCATGGACCTTATCCAGAAGACCCTCCCAGGCCTCCCCGCTGAAGGCAGCCATGAACAAACAAACAAGAAGCACACAAAAAAAAAAAAAAAAAATACACTAAAGTCAGACAGTCAACAAATGAACACTCTTATTTCAGTAAATAATTGACAATATTGTGTCACGAGTGAGTGGACCAAGGAGAAACAATACGTACTAAAACGCTAAATGGAATGATAGAAGTATGGTCCAAACTGCCTAGTGAAAAGTCACTACGCAGTTTGGACCATACCTCTATCATAAGAATAATTCTGTGTTCAACCCAAAGAAGGGTACTCATCATTTTATAGAGGTCTTTAAAAACATGGTCCAAGACGAAGTTAGACAACTACTAGTTAAAAGACACAAAAATAATCAATCTGTATGGGAGGAAATAAAACAATTGGAGGAAAATAAACAAATAGTAGTTAGACCAGCGGATAAGGGGGTGGATTGGTGGTACTTACCAAGGAGGGATATAATAAAGAAATCCAAAGATTACTTGATGACCAAGTCACTTATAAAAAGCTTAGTATGGATCCTACAGCTAAATTAAAGTCAGAACTCAACCCATGGATATTAAAAGGACTAGACAAAAAAATTCTAGATACAAAAGAAGCTAATTATCTAATTCCCCATGCCCCTAAAATTCCGGTTCTGCATATAGTTCCTGGACGGCCTATAGTAAGTGGGATTGGTTCCCTATACTCTAGAGTGGGTGAATACTTGGATGGTTATTTTCAACCTGTTGTAACCCACAGCCAATCATATCTGAAAGACAGTGGGGAACTCATTCTGTTGCTACTGGTGTTTGTGGTCACAGAAAACACGTTATTGGTCACAGTGGACATTGAGTCCCTGTATACCAATATAAAACAAGATAATGCTCTAAAAGTGGCCAAATGGGCCTTATTAGAGGAATCTAAACTCAAAAAAACACAAATTAATTTTTTGGTAGAAGGTCTTGCTCTGGCCATGGGTAATAATTACTTTTGGGCTCAGAATCAATACTACAATCAAATTAGGGAGTGGCCATGGGGGCACGTTATGCCCCTAGTGTGGCAAATATAATATTAAATAAATGGAAACAAGAAATTATTTTTAAAAATAAGAATCCAGCACTTAAATTCACGGCAGATTGTAGTTTGTCATGAATTAACTATTTGGATCTAACACTTACTAAAAATCAGGACAAAATTGGCATGAGGACATTCTTTAAGGAGACAGATAGAAATGGTTTCATCCCAATTCACAGTTGCCATCATCCCCAATGGTTGGGGGCTAAAGGGACAATATATGTGAATTAGACGCAACTGTGACAACATGAAAGATTTTCAAATTCAAGCTAAAGTACTTACCAATAGATTCCTTGAAACAGAATATTCATCTGAATTGTTGATTAAAATTAAAGATCAAGTTTCCTTAATGGATAGAGCATCACTTTTAACTACTAAGAAAAAAACTCCCTTTCAATGAGAAGTAGCCTTTGAGTCAGGTTTTCATAGACAATTCAAACAAGTTGAAAAAATATTTAAGAAATTTTGGCCCATTCTTTTAAAGGATAAAGACCTCCAACAAACCTTGCCTCCAAAGCCTAAATGTATCTATCGGAGAGCCCCAGGGTTGAGGAACATAATTGCTCCTAATGTTCCAGACCCCCCAAAGAAGCCCTCTACTTTCCTGGATGGTTCAGGCTTCCATTATTGTACTAGGTGTAAGGCCTGTAGGACCACCAAGAAAAGGGGTAAAAAAATCCAACAATTCCATTCCACAGTAACTCATCAAAAACTCACTATTAAGCCACTAATCACATGTAACTCTGACCATGTAACATACGTATTGGAATGTCCTTGCTCGCTCCAATATATGGGTAGAACTACACGCCAATTAAGGGTCAGAATAAATGAACACCTTAACAATATTAAAAAAAGGGTTTTAAACCACAATGTATCAAAACATTTTCAGTCCCACCATAACAGTGATCCCACATTATTTACCTTTTATGGGATTGACAAAATTTCCAAGAAAAAGTTTTCTGGCCAATGACTACGTTTTTTTTATCACTGGATTTAATGATATTATCCCTCATATCATTATGCCTTTATTTGCTGGAGGGTAGGACGGTGGAATGCACGCTAGCTGTGGGGAGAGCCACATGGCATTTGTCCGACAAACAGTCATGCTTGCAGCCCCAGTGCCGGGTTAAGGCACACCTAAATGTAAGCAGCCATTTGGCTTATGTTGTTATTTTTTATAATAAACAGGATTACACTATTTGGTTCCCATTTATCTTTCCACATATCCCATAAATGATACCATCAGAGTAGGGGGTTTGCCTTCACCTAGCCTTTATCATTGCAGCAGGCATTATCCTGCTAAAGTTTATTTTCACTCACTTTTTAAGTAAAGTAGTCAACATGTTCTGGTAAGCAGATCTTATATAAGAGCATGTTGGGTGTATATCAAGTTGGTGAAGGAATTTCCACTTTCTTTCTCTTTGGAAAAATCTGCAAACACTGAAGCTTATTTGGATTTTTCTGTGTAGTTAAATTGGGACAATTTAATCTTTTGCATGGTGTTTACTCACTATTATATATTTTTATATATTTGTTTATATGGCACATTGCACTTTATTTGCTACTTACAGTGACATCTGTTTGATTACATTCTAAGTTTTCTTAGAATGTAAGTTTTTAAGTTTTTTTTTTCACTTTTTAACTAAATTAATGTAATTGAGCGCCCTCTGCAATGTATTCAGATATTATCAAGTATCACTACTTCATTAGGGGAGCAGCTGTTTATTCAATTTCACCAATTGTATTAGTTGTTGGCATGGAATATATCACATTTTTCAATAGCTTATCAATACTATGTCATTGATATTGATTTAAAGCAGCTGTGCAAAGTAGTGGAAAACATGGCCCGTTGGGGTACTTGAGGACTGAGGTTGAGAACTACTGTTTTAGAACACGTTAAAAATAGGGGCATGAATTTGTGGGTGTGGCTACAAATGAGATCATGATTTTGTGAGTGTGATTAAAAGTGGATGTGGTCAGGGATTTGATTTAATTTTAATCTGGTAACTTTACTATACCAGTGTTCAATGGCTCTCCATGTAGTTTGCATTCACCAATTTGTATTGTAAGGTAATGATAGCAGCTTGCATTTGCCATCTATTGGGGCAGACAGCTTGAAATAGGGTTTTTAATACAGGCAGTAAATCTCCACACAGCATGTCAAATCTAGCCACATCAAGCTGATTTGCGCATCAAGTGAAAGGAAAACATAATCAGCATTTACAGAATGAAAAAACTTTGGCAGCTTGTCTACAGCAATAAAACATCACACATACAAATAAATCCTAGCCTGCTAGGCGCTAACTACAAACAAAGTCCCTTTCTACCAGGAAAATCGGTTGTGTGTCCAGAAATCCTCATAGTATATCTCCATAGAGCCAAGTGTTCAGGCTTCCCTAAACTTAGTAAGAGTTTGAGTGACCCCTGTAAGTGTAGCTGTCTCTATCAAAAATTATTGCAGCTGTGTCCGAATTGCTTGGGCCGTATTCTCCTAAGCAAACAGCACATATTCATAGGCAAGCTGGCTTTCCCATTGTTTTTCTTACCGTAAACAGGTTTTACATTTCTTGCATTGATGCCAAACATAATCAGGCAATTAGTATTTTCAAAAGGAAATTAGCAATAGCAGTCTTCATATTCCTGCAGTACAGGTTTTCTTTAATAAAATAACTAACTACAGGCACACCCCACTTTTAAGAGTACATTTTTTTTTTTTTTTTACTAAAGCTGGAACGTGCAAAATCAGGCTCACTTCTGCATAGAAACCAATGAGCTTCCAGGTTTTATTACCAAAGCTTAATTAAACAAGCTGGGGTTAGAAGCTCATTGGTTTCTATGCAGAAGTGACCCTGATTTTGCACTTTCCAGCTTTAGTAATAAACCCCATTGTGTACTTAAAAGTGGTGTGTGCCTGTACTTCTTTAGACATGAAAAATGTATTTGTATATTACATACATATTTTTTTGTGACTGCTTATTAGCTGGATTTGGCTTCAATTTGTTAGTGTAATTAAATATGCTACAAAATCTAAGACAATCCTCCCCCAGACTGACAATTCTGCTGTCCAAATTTGCCCCCCTGCTTCTTCATCCAGAGTGGGGGCACTCTAATACAGAAAGTGTGGTACAGGCCTGATCACCAGGTGAAAAAAGAGGGGGAAAAGCCAAATAAAAGAAATCATATGAAGACGTCACATCTAATGACTGGGTAAGCTACAATATAGCACATTTTTTGGTTTTGGTTTAAATACTCTCAAAGTGCATTAGACACAGGCTGGAGACTCCTCCACTAGGAAAAAAAAACTGGCTGCTCCAAGCCTCAGACTATTCAGGTGCTCTTCAGCCACCTACAGGACATACCTCCCTAGGGATGGTCTGAAGTGGCATAAATATTTGCACTGCTTATTTAACTTTTCAGCCCAATAGATTCTAGAAAAGTCCAAAATGCAAGGGGAAATAATCAGACCTGCAGCCTGTGAAACACAAAACAGCCCAAAGTAATCGACAACTGCTCCACTGATTACAAAGGAGCCAAAAATAACTAAATTTGCCAACATCCTAGCAACCTAACAAGGAAGGTGCTACATAAAGATGGGATTGGATTTTCTATGCCATAAAATGCATGTCCTGGGCCAAATTGAGTCTTAAACAGCTCTAGAAGGATTTTAGAACTATAGCATATTTTGCTTTAGATAATGTAGCCTTCATTCAGATAATGACAGATGATGCATCATAGATTATTATTTATAAGCAATCCCACAAGAGAGGCCATGAGAATGCAAGGCAGATTTTTTCTGATGAAATTAAAAAGCCTTCAGACTATTATAGGATAGCGCTGCCTCTCCAAAGGCTATTAAATAAACTGAACTATGCATCATAATTTAGGAAACAAAGAAAATTGTGTATAGGGGACAAGGCTCCAGTATTGCTGGCTGCTTGTAGTCTGTAATGTCTTTTCTCCCTAGGGTGTTCATAAAATGTAAATGTACAGAATTACTAAATGTCAGACTATGTAGAGGCACTGAATAGCAAACATTCTTCTTGAAAGGTTTATTCATCTATTACATGGTACATCTGTGTGTTATCGGGTTTAAATGCTAGTGATTGACATGCAGCAGCTTAAAGTCTTAATCATGTGTGTTTGTTATTCATGAGGCCATCCTTAGTTTGGCTTCCCATCACGCTTAACTTTTTTTGTATTAAATGCATTTTCAACCTTAACCTATCTTGGCATTAGCGTCTTGTCATCTTTGGCTCTGCAGTACTCATATGGGGAGATGAGGTGGCAGTACCAGAAGCCAACCAGACTCTGCTGCATACACATCTGCTCTCAGGGAAATATGGTGATGGGAGAAGACAGCAAGGCAAGCACAAAGATGAGATCATTAATCCGCATCTGTTTCTTCATTGTCCAAAGGCAGGATGGTGTCAGAGGTATGTTCCTACATTATGACAGAGAAATGGGTGTCATCTGCATGTTAGTGGGGCTACTCAAAGGCCAGACAACATTCCTGTTCTCGCCACACAAAGCCCAACACAGACCTATCCTGTCTGCACAGATGTGATGGATGGTGGGTTTAAAACCCCATTACACCATCTCCCTGGTCTACTACAACACTGATCTCTCCATTCCTCCATTCCTCCAGGAGTTATTTACACTGCAAGGCCTTGCATTCCTCTCGTGCTTACAGTTTAAGGCTCCAAAAGTCCAGCAAAGCACCTGGGGTCCATGAGACATGGAGGCTCAGGTCACCTGAAGCGTGTTCTATTGAAGGGTGCTGTCTTTATCACTGAGAGGACAGCCTCTTCCCTTAACAACCACCAACTCCTGACCCTACCAGGTCTACACATGTTACTTCTATTTAGGATCCTGTTCACCTGCATCGGTGTAGCATGTAACAGCACCTGTTCAGCCTCCTGTGGCCATTGGTGTACAGACTCACTTTACACGTTACCACCAGTCGGATATTTAGGCATCCTTTTTGAATAGCATACCTCCAGCCAAAAGACAAATTTATTTTCTTTACCTTCCAGCAAATAAAGTACACCTCCAAACATTGGTATCATAAGAAAATAAAATATCGTTACAGTCCAAAGAACCCAAACCCTCTGGCCTATTTGTAAGTCCTCATTCTAAAGCCTTGTACACATGCTTAGATGTTTGGACGACAGAACGTCCATGATTTTGAAGATGATATTGACCATTTGAAATTTTTCATTCCACAAAGGCTAACGTAGCTACGTATGTTTTTGTGCGTCACATCTCTGGACCCCTTCCACTAATTCCGTTAGCAGGCTTTCAGTGAACAAGCTTTTGCATAATCCGTTCTTTCGTGCGAGGACCAGTTATTATGGAAAAGAAAAGGGTAACAGCACTTTCTGCAGGGACAACCCAATCCATACACCAGGTCCACTCACAGGTGCCTAGGCTCGATGTATCCCACCACACTCCAATGTAGCAAATAGTAAGAAGAGGCGGCAAGACTGTAATCCTTGAAGTGTTGTTTATTGGTACATCAGAGTGACAGTAAAAGAATAGCGCTGATGTGTTTTGGCAATAGCCTTAGTCGTAGCTAGTTTGAAACAGATATGGCAAGATATATATATATATATACTCACATACACATATACAAGCTCCACCTTTGCACAATTAGCATGTCAGGTTAGTACAACAGAACATTAGCATATTTAATTGATACTACCAATCATTTAAGTGGGTGGTGACTATACCTGTTTTTTTCCAACAAGAGAAAGGGAAGATAAAGAGAAAGATATAAAAAATGTTGAGCCAAGAGAAAAGTGTGTAGAAAATGCTGCATACGATGTTGGGACCTTATTCTTCCAAAGGAAAAAATGTTTCTTGGAAGAAAGAAAAGGTATATACAGATGTTTGTGTCAAAATACTTTGCAGTAGTAACACAATGCAAGGTCAAAATTTATGACCGTATGAGCAGATCAAAGATAAGTGGTTAATCACAAATGGCAGGAGGAAAAGATAAAAAACAAAACTCAAGCACAGAAGGAACCCACTAAGAGAATAGTACAAATCCTAAAACAAGTGAACAGTGAGACTGGAGATGGGATAGGATGATGTCATTTGAGAAATAGATCCACACATCCCATCTGTGGTTCATGCCAGTGGGGGTGCATGTCACCAACAGGAAAATCCACTTAACTTCCTGTTCTAGTAGCCTTCTGTGCTTGTCTCCTCCACATACCAACATTCAGATTTTTTGAACTACAGAGAAAGAGAAGGAATCTATGTTACCTTCATGTAAAAATTTGAAGTGTTTTGATACATTGGACATCCTTTTCCCATTACTATAGGCTGCTCCGTTATAATGCTTGCTAATCCTTTGGCGAAGGGACCTGGTGGTACATCCTACATATTGAAATTCGCAAACATCACATTCTATAAGGTAGACTATATATTGAGTGCTTCAATTTATAAAGTCCTTCATAGGGAATACCTTTTTATTACGATACGAGGTGATAGACTTGTGATTCTTGTTATGTTTGTCACAATACCTACAAGTGTTTAAACCATAACTATACGAGCCATTAATACTGAGCCACGTTTTGGGAATAGTGGTGGTTTGATGTTGACTGGGCGACAAAGAGTTGCCTAAAGTTGGGGCACGGCGACAAGAAAAATTGCACCCATTAGAAAGCACATCTTTTAGGTCCTTGTCCCCATGAAGAATAGGAAGATGTTTATTAACAATCTGTTTGATCTGATTAAACTCTTTAGAAAAGGTGATGACAAAGGTAATAGAACTTTTGTTCCTGTTCTTTTTATTATTATGTTTTAAAGACCGAGTGGATTTCTCACTGTTATGTATTAGGTTATTCCTGTCCTTCCCTGAGGCAATAGAAACGGCTCTGTTAATATGCCACTTCTGGTAGCCTCTATTGCTTAGTCATTTTGAAATGTTAAAACATTTTTGCTAAAAACGTTCCGGGGTGGAGCAGTTGCGCTTGGCTCTAATGAACTCACCCATCGGGATAGAATGAATCCAGGCCAGAAGCAAAAATATCCCACAGTGGGTTTGCGGAAGGTTCTAGTATCTATAAGGCCAGTGCTGTAGTCACCCCGAGTGTGATATCTTGAAAGTCAATCCTGGTCTTATTGCTCACATAAGAGAATTTAAGATTAAGGCTGTTATTGTTGAGATATGAAACAAAAGAAGTTAAAGTGGAATCAGTCCCAAATTAAAATCAGGTCGTCTATGTAACGCCCATACCAATGGATGTGGGGTGCATAAATACTGAGATGGGAAAAAAGAATAGAAATGCATTTGGCTATTTCAAGGGGCAAGGACTAACCCTTGGATTAGATATCTCCAGTCGCTGTGAGAGACAGGGGGTCAGTAGCCTGGGTCAGTAGCCTGGAGTGTGGGGTTCGTTTGCGCATTCTCCCTTCCCCTTTTTTCTTCCTCTCTCTTTCTCCTTCCTCTTGCTTTTCTCCTCTTCTCTTTTTTCATCTTTTTATATAAACTTTTACTTTGTCCCCATATCTGGGTTCCCACATGCTTGATAGTGGGCTCTACAGTATATTCAGGCCAGCGTATACTTAATACCTAGGCTTTCTGTTATAACTCCAAGCTGGGAAATCTGATTCCACCACACGACAGTCCCTCTACAGGGAATTTCACTGTTTCATCTTCCCTCCCTCCCCTGTTACCTTTTTTTTTTCAAGGCCTTCCTGGGTTACACCTGTTATAGAGGTTATTAATACTATTGTTAGGTGTACAGTGAACAGTTATCGATAGTGTGTGTTAGGCACCTTATGAACCATCAGTTTGCTTATGGACAGGGTTAGTACCTTTGTTTTAGTACAATTATGTAATGTTCCATTCGTGCTAATCTGAGACCCACTATTTTAACACTACTGTTGACAAAAAACTTGTATCAATGTGAACCCTTGTTATCTGTCAAAATTTGATTTCAATAAAAATCATTGAAACAGAAATGCATTTGACTGGAACTTCCATTGCACATCAAAGTCATAAGAATATTAAAGCATGGGTTGCACATTAAAGGACTAACTTCACTGTTTCACCATATGAACTTTACATCATACTCTTTATAAATTGATGTAATATTTCACTTATTGATGATAAGTGCGTCCATTTTAAAAAAGGACACCATACCTTGCACCTCAGCAGCAGTCTATAGTATTACAAGTTACACTGTTACACACACTGTAGCGTGGGGACACCAATATATACCATATGTTAATATTTCCTATTTTCAGTTAATCCTCTGTATACGGTTAAATCCTTCTACCAAACTTTTTCATGAAAGCACTAATTCCTGGTTCACATATATGAAAAGGATCACTTTGACCTCTTGATCAGCTTGAATAGGTTTTCCAATAGGCCTTGTTAACATGGGATGTGTCAATACGTAGCTTGTGAAAGGGCCGTGTTTACCCACATGGGGATGCACAGATGTTCCGTGCATCCCCTGTGCAGGCAGCCACATTGATGTTGTAGCGCTACTCATGCAGGAGCCATTGGATAGAATGGGTCCTCAGTTCCTTGCCTCAGCCTCCTCAAAAACGTAAAGGATAAATTCACCTTTGTAAAAAAAAAAAGAAAAGGACATCTTTTTGCAGGTTAAAAAAAAAAGTGCATTTCTTTTTTTTTTTTTTACTAGGAACCTGGAAAGCATTGCACCCGCGATCAGCAGATCGTGGGTGCAATGCAGGACTCCTGTAAGCGGTCTGTGCAAGCTGTCTGCTTGTTCCTCATACGGGCAAGGAGTTACGCTCACCAGTACCCTGGTAGATCATTGAGAACTACAAGCCGACTGCCGCAAAGATTGTACTTCCAGTTCATTCATTCGCAGAACTCGGTTAATGAATGACGCAGCCGGGTGGACCAAGCTCCGCACAGCTATTTTTTTTTAAATTATGAAAGCGAATTTAGGGAGAAGATCCCCAGCTCGCTGTCACTAGAGATGGTGGATCAGGGAACGGCTGCAGCAGAGGGAACATGTTGCATGTTCCACTATAAAAATGGGTGGAAGATGTAACATGTTCCCAAAAGCGATCTTATCCTTTCAGCCCCTCTGACACACTAGATTAGATACACAGAGCATGCAATATCAGAAAATCGATAACAGCAGTACCTGGTACCTAGTAGTAGTATTATATTAAGAAACAGGCAATAATCAAGCTAGTAAAGGCAAGTCTTAGTATATTGTCACACAGGGTGGATAGTAAAAAATGAAAACAAAGGTACAGTGGCAATAACAACAACACAATTTGGCATACGGTGTGATCAGTAACAAGCACTACATATAAGACCTCTTTCACATGCTGCTGTTAAAAACATGTTTTGTTATTTTCAAATTTCAAGACTCCAGGCACAGCGATCACATGCAGTTGTACATTGTGATTAGCAGCTTTTACATGCGGGTGCATTTGCCTGCGGTGGAACATTCTTGCCATTTGTGATGTGCTTCCTGTTGTTTTTCTTTCCTTCTTGCCGCTGTTATTCGCAGGTGAAATAGTACACTGTGATTACCTGCAGTTATGTACAGACTGCTGAAATAAATCAGTCCTGGACGCAGTCAAATTTATTTTTTCTAACTGCACAAAACCCCATGTAACAAGACCGTCGCTAAACGCAGTGTGTGAATGGGGCCATAGGAAAGCATTGTCTGAGTTTAGGTGCAGTAGAAAACTTCATCTATCTGCAGCTAAAAGCTGAATTATATCCGCCTGTGTGAAAAGGGCCCAAGATGATGCATTGCGCCAGAGCAGTGTAAACAGTAACAAGGCTAGGGAAATGCAGCAATTGGTAGTAATGTAGCTTAATTAACTGCACTCTGGAGACTACACTGTCAAGGTATCCTAGGCTCACTGGGCCAAGGTACCCAATAAATGAATAATGAGTAGAAGCTAGTAGAATGGTTAGGTAGGGGTAGTCCTTAATGATGTTCTTCTGCCAGCTACATTTGGGGTCCTATAGCATAGCTCCCAACTGTCCCTCTTTCCTCATTTGTTGTCCCTCATTTTGGTCCAATCTATATAGCTGTATATAAAATGCACTATTTATCAAAAAGTGTTTTACAGTGCTAAACCTTTCATCCAATTTCTAAATTGCCGCATTGGTAAATTTCAAAAGCCAATATAAAAGGAATAGTAGTGTTAAAAAAAGCACTTGTGGGTTTAACTAGTCTTTTTTTTGTAAAATGTTCCTTTAAATGGGGTGCGGCAGGGGATGTGTCCTATGTCTACATACTTCTGCTAATAGGTGTGCCTCATTCCCATCTTAGAAAGTTAGGAGGTATGCATTAAGAAGCATTGGATTTGGCTGCTCAATGACCAGAGCACTTTTTACAATTTGACACTGTGCTGCTTTAACTGGTAATTGTGCGGTCATGCAATGCTGTACCCAAACAAAATTTGCGTCCTTTTTTTTACCACAAATAGAGCTTTCTTTTGATGGTATTTGATTGCCTCTGCGATTTTTATTTTTTGCGATATAAACAGAAAAAGATAAAAGACAAAAGAAAATTTAGAAAATAAAATTATATTTTCAAATTTTTTGCTATAAAAAAAAAATCAATAAACTCAATTTTAGTCATACATTTAGGTCAAAATGTATTCAGCCACATTCCTTTGGTAAAAAAGGTATAAAATATTCCATGGACACAACATGCCTTATCAAAAAGCTTCTTCTTTCCAAAATGAGGTAATTGGGGAGTTTTGTGCTATCTTGACATTTCAGGGCCTCCGAAACTGTGGTAGGTAGTGAGGAAGTGAAATCACCATTTTACACCCTTAGAAAGCCTGAAGGCGGTGCTTGGTATTCGGGGTCCTGTACACAGCTAGGCTCCCAAAAAGTCTCACACATGTGGTATCCCCATACTCAGGTGAAGCAGCAGAATTACACATACCATATTTTTCGCTCCATAAGATGCACCTGGCCATAAGACGCACCTAGGTTTTAGAGGAGGAAAACAAGAAAAAAAAATATTCTGAAAACCAAATGGTGTACCGAAATATTTACCAGTGCCCATGAAATGCAGCCTGACCTGTGCCAAATAAATGCAGCCTTACCAGTCCCATAAAATGCAGCCTGACTTGTGCCCATTAAATGAAGCCTAACTTGTGCCCATTAAATGTAGCCTAACTTGTGCCCTTTAAATGCAGCCTGACTTGCAGCCTTATCTGTGTCCATTAAATACAGCCTGTTCTGTGCCTGGCGAGGATGTCATCACAGTCGCCTGTCCACCTGTCACTCAAGAGACAGAGAGGCCCAAACGGCAGTACTCCATTCACCTGCTGGGGCTGCTCTGTTCTCTGTCTTCTTTGAGTGACAAGAGATCGCCTGGCGTTTGCGGGAGACGGCCGCCCTGTATTGTGACATGGTGGCGGCAGGGGGGGACTGTTCAGTAATCGCACTATAAGACGCAAAGGCATTTCTCCCCATTTTTGGGGGTGAAAAAAGTGCTTCTTATGGAGCGAAAAATACGGTACAACAAGGCTATGTTTGAACAATATATCATTTAGTGACAACTTTGTGCAATAATGTTCCCGAAACTTGTGGCAAAATATAAAATATTCCATGGACTCAACATGCCTCTCAGCACATAGCTTGGGGTGTCTACTTTCCAAAAAGGGGTAATTTGGGGAGGTTTTGAACTGTCTTGGCATTTTATGCACAACATTTAGAAGATTATGTCACACATCACCCACTCTTCTAACCACTTGAAGACAAAGCCCTTTCTGACACTTTTTGTTTACATAAAAACATTTTTTTTAAGAAAATTACTTTGAACCCCCAAACATTATATATATTTTTTTAAACCAAAGGCCCTACAGATTAAAATGGTGGGTGTTGACATTTTTTTTTATGCGGTATATGCACAGCGACTTTTCAAACGCAATTTTTTGGGAAAAAACACACTTTTTAAAAAAATTTTAATGCATTAAACACACTATATTGTCCGAATGTTTGATGGAATAAAAAGATGATCTTATGCTGAGTACATGCATACCAAACACGACATGCTTTAAATTGCGCACAAACGTGCAGCGGCGACAAACTACATACATTTTTAAAAGCCTTTACAGGTTACCACTTTAGATTTACAGAGGAGGCCGACTACTAAAATTACTGCCCTCGATCTGACCTTTGCGATGATACCTCACATGCATGGTGCAATTGCTGTTTACATATGACACCAGACTGACGCTTGCGTTGGCCTTTACGCGTAAGCACGGGGTTACTTTTTTTATTATTATTATTTATTTTGCTTTTTTATTTTATTTTTAAACTGTTCCTTTAATTTTTTTTTATTGTTTTTATTGTTATCTCAGGGAATGTAAATATCCCCTATGATAGCAATAGGCAGTGACAGGTACTCTTTTTTGAAAAAATTGGGGTCTATTAGACCCTAGATCTCTCCTCTGCTCTCAAAGCATCTGACCACACCAAGATCAGTGTGATAAAATGCTTCCCCAATTTCCCAATGGTGCTGTTTATATCCAGCGAAACCTAAGTCATGAAATGCTCATAGCTTCCGGTTTCTTAGGCCATAGAGATGATTGGAGCCACTCTGGTCTGTTATCAGCTCTATGGTCAGCTGGCAGAAACACCAGATGTATTCTTGGGTTCCCCGTTGGGACAGGAGAGCCAGAGAAAACCATGGAAGATGGTGGGGGGGGGGGGGGGGGGGGGAAAGCAGTCTAGAGGCTAATTAGCTTTTACATGAAAGCCGACTGGCTAGAAAGAAAGATACCAAGATGATACCTAAACCTGCAGGCATCATTCTGGTATAACATACCAGTACGTCGCTGGTCCTTGTTGGGCATACCTTGTAATGTTCTTTTTTTTCATGCAGCCTATGGGCTGAACAAAAAAAAGAGATTGATCGGTGGGTATGCCCACCATTAGAATACCGCCCTTCATCCACCCACTTCTAATGATGGGCATACGTGCACCATTTTCTTTTTAGCTGTGGTGGTGAAATCACCTCCTACAGCGCTGGAGTCGCTAATTGACGTATCATTGGAGCAAACGCTGTTGCTGTCAAGATAAATAAATCAGTGCTGCTGCTGAATGGTGTACCTGCTAAGCAAATGATGTTTAACAATAAAACATTACAGTATATTATAAAAGTAAGACCATACCTGCAAAGCAAATACAATAAAATATAGTAAAAATATTTTTTTTTTTTAACGTAAACTGTGCCTAAAAAATATATGCAGAAGCATGGGAGCAATCGCCCCTCTACCCCTGTCCCCATGCTTCGGCATATAAATGCTCTTTTAAAAAAAAAATGTTTTAACTGTGATGGTGAAATCACCTTCTACAGCGCTGGAGTCACTGATTTACGTATCGTGGGAGCAAACTCTGTTGCTGTCAAGCTAAATAGTGCTTCAGCGGAATGGCGTACCTGAAAACAAAAAAACGGTTAACAATAAAACACAGTAAGCAGTAAAGTATAAAAGAATTACATACCTGAAAAGCAAACATGATAAAACATAGTAACAATAAAACATTGCATTGTAGAATACAGTAAAAAAGAGCAGAACAATAGAGAAAGAATAGAGAGAGAGAGAGAGAACAATAAAACGACAACTATTTTTGTTTTTTTAAATGATATATATATATATATATATATATATATACTTTTTTACACTTTTATTTGTAACGGTTGGAACGGTTCGGTTCTAGGTTTGGTTCTCTTAAAATGTGATGCCATCTTTGGAGACCCTGTGAAAGTGTGTCCTAGTCTGTGCAGTGCTGTACCCTACGCTAATACTCCACTAGTGTGTGGTAGCGTTCAAAACATTCACCAATGCAAAGACCAGCATGGACAGGACAGGAGGGACAATAATAGCGGGTGTCGTGCCTATACACGCAGTTTCTACAGACACAACATTTTAACTGGGGGAGGCACAATGGGTAGGGGTACCAGGGAGGACATAATGAAAATGCCTCTCATGCAGCTGGCTTACTGCATTTGGATTGCGAAGTTGGGCCACAGCATGTCTGTTTCCAGAAGGGCTGTGACAATCTCTTCCTGGAATTTAAGGAAGGATCCAGTTCGTCCTGATGTATAGCACATAAGCATTCAGCAGAGCCAATTGGAATAAGTATACATACACTTTTTTGTACCAGCGTCTGGCCTTACGGGCAACTAGGTACGGCGCCAACAACTGGTCGTTGAGGTCCATACCTCCCATATTAAGGTTATATTCGTGGACACAGAGGGGTTTCTCCACATCACCAGTTGCCGTAGGAATTTGGACCTTCGTGTCTGCGTGAAGGGAGGACAGAACGAAAACAGTCCATGAATCCCTCTACTTCACAGCGAGCAAATTATTACAGTTCAAGCAGGCTCTCTCCCCCAGCCTAAAACAGGAATCTACAAGCCGATGGGGTAAGCTCTGGGGATTAGATCACATGGTGCAAAATACAATTTCATGATCAAACAAGTGTCTAAAAAGTGGCACGCTTGTGTAATTATTGTCCTCATACAAGTGGGACCCCTTTCCAAATAAGGGTGACATCAAGTCCCACACAATATTACCAGCGCTCCCTATGTAGTCTGGGCAGTTCTCCAGCTCTATGTACTGTAACTATCTCTTCCCTCGTAAACCATAAATGTATAGCCTGTGGCCCTGTCACAGAGCTTATACATCTTGACCCCGTATCTGGTACTCTTGCTGGGAAAATACTGTTTGAAAGCGGCCAGAAAACCTTATCAGGGATTTTATCAACACAGACAACTTGATTGGGAGTAAACAAGGCTGTAAACTGGTGGTTGAAGTGGTTTACTAGGGGCCGAATTATGTAGAGCCGATCGTATCCATTGCCACCCTGATGACGACAGAGTTCATAATCACTGAAGTGCATGAACCGCAAGATCTGCTCATATCGTGCCCTGGCCATGGAGGCAGAGAACATGGGCATATGGTGAATTGGGTCAATGGACCAATATGACCGCAACTCACTCTTTTTATTTATGTCCATGAGGAGGGATAAGCCCAGAAAGGTCTTAAATTCCCCAACTGTAATAGGTTTCCATTCTCTGACAAGGGTCAAATGGGAATTAGCAACGATGAATTGCCCAGCATACAAATTGCCTGGTCCACAAAAATAAGTGAAAAACAGCGAATAAAAACCAAGTGACATAAAATCAACTGTTTCCACCTGATTTCCGGATTGGTCAGTGAATGGTGGAAGTACGGGTGCTGCAAAAGTGGTGGGCTCCCAATTAGGATTGGCAAATGCAGCAGGAAGGGACCTATGGGCTCAACGGATCTGTCTTCTTGGTGGCTGCGGGACACTAGTTGTGCTAGCCACCTCATCAGCTTGAACTGCACTTATGGGACTCGCCACGTCACCACGTGATACTGCAGTGCTGGTTTGACTACGACCAGGGTGTACTAGCGGCTGGTGCTTGTCAGTTTACCAGAAGAATGAGCGGCACTAGTACTGGCTCTCTGCTCCATATGAGAGCCCTGCGGTTCTTCACCTCAACAACAGCAGAAGAACAGGGTCGGGTACACTTGAACTTGGCAGGGACCACAACTCCATCGTCAGAGCTATCTGTCAGGGTGCCGCTGCTGCTGTCTACAGGATCGTATTCTGAGCCTGAATCTGACAGATGGGTTACTTCCTCTTCACTCGCTATCATGCTCAGAAACATGTAAGCCTCTTCGCTAGTGTACCTTCAATTTGACATTTTGGTCTGTGTCCTGCTTTCAGTTACTCAGTCTCTGCTGATCAGTATTCAAATGATGAACAGTCTGCCCTCTCACCAGTTCTTGTGATGTGACTGTAAAGTTTGGGCTGTAGAAAGGGGTCCCTTGTCATTACGCAAATGGTTCCGACGGTCACGGGTACAAGGGGTGGGGGGAGGGTTGGGCGAGAAGATGTTATTCTTAGTCAATGGTCATAAATAAAGCGAGCAGAGCGCTATCCTTTGTCGTAAACAGATCCTCATTTCAGAATGTTAAATATTTGTACATTTAAAGAAAATGAATGGGGTGGGCAAGTACATGGTAAATAAGGTTTAATGTGGAATAATGCATTTGGGTGGCAAAAATATAAATGTAATCTATACACTGGGGGGAAAACCTCTGGGGGAATCTAGGATGGAAAAGGACCTCGGGTCCTAGTAGATGATCAGCTCAGCAATGGCATGCAATGCCAAGCTGCTGCTAACAAAGCAAACAGATTATTGGCATGCATTAAAAAGGGGATTAACCCAAGAGATAAAACGATAATTCTCACGTTCTACAAGACTCTGGTCCAGCCTCACATAGATTATACTGTCTAGTTCTGGGCATCAGTCCTCAGCAAGGATGACTGGAAATGGAGCAAGTACAGAGAAGGGCAACAAAGCTAATAAAGGGACTGAGGGTATTAGTTATGAGGAAAGGTTGAGCGCACTGAACTTATTCTGTCTGGAGAAGAGACGCTTGAGAAGGGATATGATTTAAATTTACAAATACCATACTGGTGACCCCCCAATAGGGACAAAACTTTTCCATGGAAGGTAGTTTAATAAGACACATAGCCACTCATTAAAATTAGAAGAAATTAGGTTTAACCTTAAACTGCGTAAAGGGTTCTTTACTGTAAGTACGGCAAGGATGTGGAATTCCCTTCCACAGGCTGTGGTTTCAGCAGGGGGCCATTGATAGTTTCAAAAAACTATTAGATAAGTACCTGAACAACCACAACATACAGGGATATACAATGTAATACTGACATAAAATCACACACATGGGTTGGACTTGATGGACTTGTGTCTTTTTTTCAACTTCACCTACTATGTAACTATGTACAGTATGTGCACTGGAAAATATGACCTCTAAATAATGAAGGTAAACAAAGTTATAATGCAAATCAAATTTTTTTGCAATACCTTATTATGAACATAATAAAGGGATCAAGTCATACACTATAGTTAGACAGAAAATGCAATGTCCCTGCTTGTGTGCCCTTGTCTCCTGTCAGTATACTGCATGTACAACTAATCAATCCACAAATCTCCTGAAAATACAGTGCACTTGATTTAACCCAGAAGCCTCAAAAGGCCAGTACTGAGAAGTGATAAAGATTTGTAGTAACTGGCTACGCTAGAGAATGAATCAAGGTCATTGTATTATATAAAAGAAAAGTATGAAACTCAAAAGGGAATAAAAGGTTAGCAGCAGTGACAGAATCAGAAAACAAAAAAACAATGACACCCAAAACAGTAAAGCCAGTAGCAGCAGCAGGCAGCGGACACAGAAGATGTAACTGCCAGTTCCTCCAGAAAGTCTCACTTCAGGGCTGCTAGGAGCCTCCTGACATTGCTATCCAAATAGTAGTAAATTGCTCTAATGCCCCGTACACACGATTGGACATTGATCGGACATTCTGACAACAAAATCCATGGATTTTTTCCAACGGATGTTGGCTCAAACTTGTCTTGCATACACACCTTCACACAAAGTTGGTTGGAAATTGCAAACATCAAGAATTCGGTGACGTACAACATGTACAACGAGACGAGAAAAATTAAGTTCAATAGCCAGTGCGGCTCTTCTGCTTGATTCCGAGCATTCCGTTGTTGGAATTGTGTACACACGATCGGAATTTCCGACAACGGATTTTGTTGTCGGAAAATTTGAGATCCAGATCTCAAATTTTGTGTGACGGAAATTCCGATGGAAAATGTCCGATGGAGCCTACACACGGTAGGAATTTCCAACAAAAATCTCCCATTGAACATTGTCCGTTGGAAAATCCGACCGTGTGTACGGGGCATTAGAGATACCCCCACACAAGCCTGCTGATTTGCAGCAGATCCACCAGGTATTGTGTTTTATGGGGTAGATGTTTAATCCCCACTGCCAGGAAATAGGTAAATTGCAGAAGGCTTGGGGAAGTTCTGAAGTAAGGGCTTTTGCAACATTAGCTATGTGTTTGTGGATGGTGCCACTTCACCTTGCACGTCAGAGTACCTTTTGCTTGTATGTGCTCATCAATGCCTGGGACCAGGCGGGGCTGTGATCATATGAAAATCTAACATTATGGCAGAACCCCAGCTTAGAGATAAGCTATACACCTGTGAAGTATTTACATTTAGGAGGGACACCACTGAGCCCATGCCCTCTCCACCAGTCCAGGTACCTCACTACCAGAGACAGAATGGGGTCCCACTGTAAACCTAGCATGGACCTCATGCATGCGGTCACTTAACTCCTTCTCTCCCATACCATGCATCTAGGTACATAGAGTCTCCGTACCGCGGGTTCAGCCCAATTGCTTTTGGGGAACTGACCGCTAGGGATGGAGGCAGAACACTGACCCCCTCACTACCAATGGACCGGTCACCCCTGTCAGGTACCATGCATCATGACTGGCTGCTAGTACTTTGCACTAGCTACTGTATACCCATGGCATCTGCATTCCTCCTCCAACTTGTCTTGCCAAGTTAACCGTTTAGTAGTGGTTGTGTTTCATAACTCATATGTGTTTTACTGACCCAGTTCTTTCATACACCAGAAACCATCATGCCCTCCTTTAAATGACTTCAGACTAGGCTTGGAACAGTTTAAATGCCCCATACACACTATCAGATTTTCTTCTGTTTTTTTCCTTCAGGTTTACCAAAACCATGTAGTGCAAGGGCCTGCCTGATTGCATACAAATTGAAACTCCTAAGGTTTGACCTCATATTATATGGTTTTGATAAATCTGAAGGAAAAAATTGATAATGTGTATGGGGCTTTAGATAACTTTACTGCAACTCTACATGGCAAAACAAATAACAAGAACAACATAGTTCAGATACAAAAATTGTTTGGAATGTGGTGTCATTTTATTATGTGCTCATTCTCCTATCTGGGTGATCTTATGACTGGACAACTATACTACAAAAACACTTGCGGGAAGGACCGCAAAAAGCCAGTCACTATGAAGGATCACAGAGCTTATTATAAATAAGCACAATACGCAATTCAAGAAATATCAAAAATTGATGAAATATGACAAAAGTTCAAAATATAAATAAATCATCACCTTTTCCCTTTGAATAAAACCATCAATGACAATGTTGTCATGTGTGTGATCTCCACAAACACACACGCCTATACACGTATTCAATTGGTTCAGCTCTGACTCATGCAGTATGCTCAAGTGCATATCATTCAATGTCAATTGAGCACCACCGCAAGTCAGAATCTAACCTCGTGGTGCTATTAAGGCTATGCTAAATTAAAAAATCATAACCACCATGGCAAGCAAGCAAAGGAAATCAAAAAGAGAATTACTGGAGTTGCAATCAGCTGGAGCTGTGTCAGTTTGTAGAGACTCCAACATAAGTATCATGACTGTCAGTACTGTGGATGGAGATGTAGCACCCTGATGTTTAGGCAGGGTTGCTAGCAAATTTACCTGCCAAGTGATAGTTGCCTTGGGCAACTGATAGGAGGCCAACTGATTTTGCCCTAATTTTGTATTTGCTGCACTTCTCTCTTCTGTCACTAAATGGCATTAGATGTGGTGGCATTAGATAAGACAAGGGCATCGCAAAGACAGATTAGTAATAGATGGGGTGTCTCAGCCAATGGGCATTGTAGAGGAAGTTAAAGAGTTCATCACAACTGTAGTGCTGGCTCCTGAAGAGCACGTGCTATGTGTTTTTGTCATTAAACTTTACTTTTAAACCGCAGTTTGGTTTTGGGTTTAATTATCCTAAATTTAGACCTCAGCACCAGTCTAGCTGGACTGCCGGGTGTTCTGCCTGACCATAAGTGGCGCTGTCATCATGGTATTATGCAGAATGCAGTCTAGTTGGGTGCATTAAGGTTATTCTCTCTCTGAACCAGCCCAGTGCGAGTGTCACTCTTGCTGTACTTCCTGGGAGAGGGTACTTAACCACTTGCCGACCAGCGCACGACGATGTACGTCGACAGAATGGCACTGGCAGGCAAATGGGCGTACATGTACGTCCCTTTAAATTTGCCGCCCTGCCATCGGGAGCGCGCCGCCGGCGGCGCACTCCCGCGCTGGTTGGGACCACCGTGAGTCCGGCCGCGGGACCCGCGGACTCGATCGCCGCGGGCATCCCCGCGATCGTCTCACGGAGCGGCCGAATGGAGAAGTGCCGTTGTAAACAACATTTCTCCATTCTGCCTAGCAACTAGTGACGCTGATCTCTGCTCCGTGTGATTGGAGCAGAGATCAGTGTTCAATAAATGAAAGCTCAACCCCCCCACAGTTAGTAACACGCCCCTAGGAACACTTAACCCCTACACTGCCACCCACTGGTTAACCCCTTCACTGCCAGTGTCATTTACACAGGAATCACTGCATTTATATAGCAGTGATTACTGTATAAATGACAATGGTCCCAAAAATGTGTCAAAAATGTCCGTTGGGTCCCCGACAATGTCGCAGTCACAATAAAAATCGCTGATCGCCGCCATTACTAGTAAAAAAAATAATAATAAAAAATTATTTAAAAAAATGCTATAAAACGATCCCTATTTTGTAAACGCTATAACTTTTGCGCAAACCAATCAATAATCGCTTATTGCGATTTTTTTTACCAAAAATATGTAGAAGAATACGTATCGGCCTAAACTGAGGGAAAAAAACGTTTTTTTATATATTTTTGGGTTATATTTATTATAACAAAAAGTAAAAAATAATGTGTTTTTTTCAAAATCGTCGCTCTATTTTTGTTTATAGCGCAAAAAATAAAAACCGCAGGGGTGATCAAATACCACCAAAAGAAAGCTCTATTTGTGGGAAAAAAAGGACGTCAATTTTGTTTGGGAGCCACGTCGCACGACCGCGCAATTGTCAGTTAAAGCGACGCAGTGCCGAATCGCAAAAAGTGGTCTGGTCTTTGACCAGCAAATTGGTCCGGTCTGAAAGTGGTTGAGGTGCGGATGTCACATGTTTCGGGGGTTCCGGTCCAGAATTATGTTCTGACTGTTTGGTACTGGTCCTCCTGACCAGCCCCCAGGACTCTAATGGCCTGGGGTGCGGATCCATCCGATCATACGTTTCGGGGCTGGCTAGCCCGAGGCGAGGAAACTGAAGGAAGGATTCGGAGGTGGTCCGATGCCGTCTCAGTTAGTGGAGAGGCCCAGCAACTGTGAAGTTATCCAGGGGAGGACTCTTTGGGAGAAGGCCAAGCAAGAGTTGGCTTCTCATCAAGAGCCTGGACAAGTTCAAAGACCCAAGTGAATCCAATCTTGTGTGGTATCGCCGGACCGGCTGCAAGATACTGGTGCCATACGAGGGTTCTACAAACTTTCAGTTTCACTAAAGTGTTCTATAGCAAAGTCTGTGGCAGAGACTTGTTCCTGATTTAAACACCCTGTTGGCTGCTAGGCCTGGTGAGAGAAGGACTGTCCAATAAGGGTGAGGATCCAGTTGTGAATGGCTATTCTCTGGATTTTCTACTGGTGAGAGATTTTCTTTCCATTGAAGTTATAAATAAGAGTACCTGGATTTTCCTACCTAAACCCTCTAACCCTACATTGAGAGACTGTGTTGTTAACAATTTTTTCGCAAATAAAAATCCCTTCAAGTGGATCTGGCGTCAGTCTCTGCAGATTTTGGGTCATCTACCTCGGGAACCCCTAGATGTGTACGAGGAGAAGAAGGTAACGGTAAGCCGCTCCTTCGGGAGTCTGTGCTACACAACCTTTCTTAGAAAATGTTCAAGAATGTTTCCATAGCAGACAGCGTGTCTACACATGCAGATGTGGTGTCCAGGCTGCGTGCCTTTCCATGCATGGCTGCCTACCTACAGAAGTCTTGGAGTCTGCTAAATTAACATTGCAACTACTCAAGGTTGTCCTGACCCTAACTCTCTCTCCCACAATTCTTTTCAAGAGAAAATAAATCTCTTTGCATTCAAGAAGTGTCTGGCGCCCATTAATCTACCTTGCATTACACCCACCATGACTCGTAACCCACTCTACACTGAAGGATGACAGCTGTCCCTAACTCTGGAGGTCACCATTAGGCCTGGAGAGGCCCGGAACTTGGCTACAGATATAAGCATATCCCCCTGAGGAAGATATGAGTTAATCCTGGTATCGACACACTTAGGGGAGAGGACAGGACAGTGCAGGAGGCAGTGGAGCGTTCTCAGCTAAAGGAAAGGACACATTACTTCAGCAGTATCCCTGAGCTTGTAAAGAGTGGTGCACTGTAGCACCCACGAAATGTGAGTACCCCACAGTAGGGGCTAAGTTTTATCCATACAATAAATTGTTTAAACGATATCACACTATCAAGTTTTTTTCATCATACACATGTGGAACACGTTACCAGCAACCAGCCCAGGATTTCAGCATAAACACTCAACCCAGAGGTGGTTTATATGCATGGTTTGATCAGGCTTAATTGCAGGGTCACGCTCTAAGGTAAGTGCATATACTAAAGGGGGGAGCACCAGAGTGGACACAAGGACACGTTTTGCCATCACCACGTTTGTGAATATTTTGAGCACATATTTATTTTATTTATTTTATGACAGATGTTGATTTTTGAGTATTAATGTATATATTTTATTTCATTACACAGAGTCACTTTAATGAATAATTAGTTGTGCCACTCATTAGCACTATATACATGTGATTTTCTATAGGCAGTAGTAGAGTGTGGATATAAGGATAAGCAGAGATACTAACCAATTAGTAGTTCACATGCTGCAATATAATTGAGCACAATTTGAGTTAGTGGTGTCATTATAATATTTTTATGTGGTTTACTACAGACATAGTATAGCCTGTGTATACATGTGTATTAAACACACAGGCACTTTTTAGCGCAGCACTTTTTAAAATATTTTTTTAATGAATGCATGGCCTTATGGGACGTGATCAGTGCTAGCAGCTGAATATATTAGAACTGACAATTTGTGTATAGTAGCTCGCAAGATCACCATTGTTTAGATACAGATATAAGCTATATAAATCTCCAGATGCTATAATGATATACACAATGGCTCATTCAGATGCAGTGTGGCAGTCTCTACAAACTGACACAGCTCCAGCTGATTGCAATTCCAAGAATTCTCTTTTTGATTTCCTTTGCTGTTGCACGGAGTTAATAACTATTGAGCCTACATGGGTTGCATGGCATGTATAAATATCTGTGTAGCGGTGCCCCCGTGGGGTCACTGCGTGTTCCGCACATCACCCTGCTTGGCCAGGCATTAACATCAGACACACTTTGCCAGTCAATGAACAGTCCTTTAGCTTGATTTTTTTTGTAATTTTATTTAGGGGATTAAACTTGGATGGGGAAAAGGGACATGGGATGCCCAAATAATGAATCTTGCTTGTTTGAACAAAGATAATTGAATCTATATTGACAATCTCTAGAGCTCCACGCTACTCCAGCTCACTAGTTGAGATCATTTTGCTTTCTCTACTGTACAGTCCTAGATTCCTGTCACCGTTAGCACATGGCTAGGCCTTACTCTGAATAAGTCCCAACAGTTCACTAATAGCCATTTGCTGGCAGAGATCTGCAGTCCCTTTTGGTGTAGCAACCAAATAGCGATGAAGAAGGACATTTGTGCTAACTGAAACTCGGTGGACTACTGATCCCAGAAAGTCCGGTGAAAATCCTGCCAACCCTCTTGGCTGCAGCAACTTGACTCCATCGACACCACAGTCTCTCCCTCTGGCTTATTCGATCCTGGCATGTCCCTCCCAGAGCTTCTCACTGTGCTTCTCACTCACCGACCCAGAATGGATCCCTCCTGAATGACTTGCCCAGCATTGCTCCCCACTGTCCTCCTCCTGCTCCCGTTCAGGACACTTCTCAATGACTGTGTAGAGAGAGGCTCCCTCCCAGCTCCCGAGCTCCAGGCCCGAGGTCACCCCCCCAGAAAGGGGGTTCCCTCAAGGGCCACGACAGTCTAACACTTCATCACTCAGTTCTTCCACCCGACGACTCCTCCCATGACAAGCTGACCATGAGTATATATAGGACGCCTGCCCCCTGCTGATCCTAATTGGGGATTGGATACAGGGCTCCCAGATACACTCCATGCCACTCACTTCCTCTGTCCTGCCTCTTCTCTAGAACCCTCTTGAAACAGAGGAGGCACCAGATAGATGAAGTACATGTCAGTCACCTGCTGCTACACTAAACCACTCCCCTACATCAAAAAACAAACAGGCCTAGCTCACAGCTAGGCCTGCCGAAATTTCCTGCAGTGGCTGTAACAAAAACACACTACTCTAGCAACCTACCTACCTAAGGTAGAGGGTGCTACACCTGCATTGTCTACTGTCTCATTCTTCCACCAAGGATCTGCTTCTGCCCCATCCTTATATAATTTTTATTTAGGAGATAATATACCAACAGACAAAGAGGAGAGAGAAAAAAAATACACATAACCGAATAGAAAGAAATAGAAGGACAAGGAACAAATAAGGACTACTATGACTGTACCAAAAGCAGCAATCATGGGGCTGTACAAATCTGTTGCAATCCTGAGAAAAATTGTATTACCAAACAAGGATCCTTGTATTTATTGGTGGATTAGAAATGAGTCCAAACTGCCAAGATACCATGAAAGGTATCATAATGATCAATCGGGTTGTACATCCACCTGTAATATTCCACTGTTTCATTCACCTTTACAAAATCATTCCCATAATAGGGCAGCTCTGTTCTGTTATGATAGACTGGCAATGAGGGATTTACCCACATTAATCAGATGATAAACCAGCATTTTTTTTTTTTTAGAGATTCAAAGAGGTGGGTGTCTCATGAGAGAATAGTCAACAAATGAAATGATACACTAGGCTGTAAATTGTGCACCACCACCTTGTGCACATTCTTAGGCCGCGTACACACGCAGGGACTGTTCGCCCAACTTTGTCCGTCAAACAGTTTCGGCAAACACTCCGCTCAAAATTAGCATGGACGGACATGGCCACACACGACGAACGAACAGTTTGCTGAAACCGTGCGCGATGACGTGAACGGCACGTACGACGGGACGAAAAATACGACGTCCTATACACTGCATTATAACTTTCGGCATGTAAATCCTTTCTGAGCATGCGCGGAACTTAGTTTGACGAACAAGCCTACACACGAGGGGACTGTTCGCTGAAACTTTGTTTCAGCGGACAGTTTTTCGGAATTTCCGAAAAACCTTGTTCAGCGGACTGTTCGCTGAAACTGTCCGCTGAAAGCCCACACACGAGCGGACTGTTTGCCGAAACACTGTTCAGCGGACAAAGTTGGGCGAACAGTCCCCGCGTGTGTACGCGGCCTTACAGAAAAATATAATAATGGGCCATTGCCACCATGAGTATAAGAAGGTCCCCCTCAGCCCACATCCCCTCCAATAGCTTGGCGAGACACTTGGATACATCACTGCCAATCTGCCTGGAACTTTGTACCATCTGATAAGATTTAAACCAAGTCTTCTGGGCTTTGGAGCTAATGGAAGAGGTATGAACCAATTTAGTTATTTTAGCCTTGTGGCTATCAGTCAAAGCAAATCCCACGTTTCACTTCCATTCTTACATGAAGTAGGGGTCCTGTTGTGATTCCAAACTAAGAAGTCGTTTCTTTTCCAAAACGAAAGTGGTCTAATCTCTATGTCTCTTTGCAGACACAATTCTTCCATTTCAGATATACATAGTATCATCTATCTTTTTACAGCGTTTTGCAAATGCCGAAGAGAAGATGCTGAAGTTGGGCATATCTCCAGGTACCCATGGGAAAGAAGTCCCATTTCTCGCTAAGTTGAGTCACAGCCTTCAATTTACCATATATCAAGAATTTAAATGTAACACATCTCACCAGCAGTCCCTATTTGCCAAAGAACCCAAGGTTTTCCCTTGGGCCAAACCATAGAAATCCTCCTAGCGGGGTGAATGTGGATGAGCTCTAGCAAGGGCATATTTGCTATTTACTCTGTAGGGTTGAGTGAGTTAATGAGGGAAGTATTAGTGGACAGCCCCCTATATTGCAGATGAATCCAGGGGGCATGCGTTAATCTTTTTATTTGAATTTTCAAATTCACAGTTAGGCTGCTTTCACACTGGGGCGGTATTCAGGCGTTACAGCGCTAAAAATAGCGCCTGTGTAACGCCTGAAAAAAACCGGCCCCTTTAACTCCAGTGTGAAAGCCGGAGGGCTTTCACACTGGAGCGATGCGCTGGCAGGACGGTGAAAAAAGTCCTGCCAGCCGCATCTTTGCAGCGGTGAAGGAGCGGTGTATTCACCGCTCCTATACCGCTGCTACCCATTGAAATCAATGGGACACCGCGGCAATACCGCCGGCAAAGCGCCGCTGCAGCGGCGCTTTGCGGGCGGGTTTAACCCCTTTTCGGCCGCTAGCGGGGGTTAAAACCACCCCGCTAGCGCCCGCGCACCGCCGCTAAAACGACGGTAAAGCGCCGCTAAAAATAGCGGCGCTTTACCGCCGACGCTGCTCTCGCCCCAGTGTGAAAGCAGCCTTACTGTACACAACCAGTGTGATAGCCTTATAGTATATTTGTGGATCAGGTAGGCCTAGCCGTTAACTTACTTTTAAAGACGCAGACTTGGAATCAATGTGACAGCCGTGAAACCTGCACTTTTGAACAGAAGCACCTACAGTATATGTAAATTGTAGGCGAATGACACTTAGGGGATGATATTATAATGCCACATACACACTATCAGTTTTCCTGCTGGATTTTTCCTTCAGGTTTACCAAAACCATGTAGTACAAGGGCCTGCCTGATTGCATACAAATGGAAACTCCTAAGGTTTGACCTCATATTATATGCTTTTGGTAAATCTGAAGGAAAAACTCAGCAGAAAAACTGATAGTGTGTATGGGGCTTTATGCATTGTAAGTTTAAATTGTTGGTTACACTCTGCTGTGTAAGTCCAGAGCAGGTCAAATTACACAGACCAATGTAGGACTCTTCTAGCAGAGATTGGACTTGGCTGGATTAGTCAGTTTTATTTTGTAAAATAAAGATTTTGTTCAAATAAATACAAAACATAAAAACAGTTTGCCAATTTCAGACAAGCAATAATGTTTATGAATTGGTATCACTTTTAATTTAGGTACAGCGTCTCATAAAAGTGAGTACACCCCTCATCTTTAGGCCCCTTTCACACATGCGGACAGTATGTCTGTATTTCATCCATCCGTTTGCGGATGAAATGCGGACATACATGCATCCCTATGGGATAGCGGGTGTCTGCGGATGAACATCCGCAGACACCCGATATCGTCCGCCTCCGCAATTGTCCGATTCTGCAGACGGAGGAAAATCCTAATTTTCATTACTGATCCGTCCCGTGTGAAAGGGGCCTTATGTAGAGCAACAGGTGTGTACTTACTTTTGTTACCAGCGGTTTAGACATTAATGGCTGTGTGTTGAGTTATTTTGAGGGGACAGCAAATTGGCACTGTTATACAAGCTGTACACTCACTACTTTACACTGTAGCAAAGTGTCATTTCTTCAGTGTTGTCACATGAAAAGATATAATAAAATATTTACAAAAAATGTGAGGGGTGTACTCACTTTTGTGAGATATTGTAAGTCTGATCATGCCTGCCAACTTGTCCCTTCAATACTGTCCTTTTCCCCTAAGGATCTACTGCTTTTTTTTCCTTCTCCCAAAAATAGTTCTACAATGCTTCCAAAAAGTATTCGGTGAGATAACCACTGATAACTACTGATTCCCGCTGCTGGGTTTGCAGCTGTGAACAGGCACTAAAAGCTGCAGCCACTGACAGCCTGTCATTACAGTGTACAGGCTCAACAGCTCACAGCTGTAAAACCCAGCAACAGTAATCAGCAGATTCCCATCACTAGGATGTGCACATGGCAAAATGCCCATGAGCTCTTGCACATGAATATCAGTCCCTACCGCCTTCTGAAAAGCAATCCACAATGGATTGCATTTCAGAGGGCCGTACAGCAGCAGCTGCCAGAATTTGAGGAGGCAATACTGCTGGCCACTGAATGTTTTTTTGTTTTTTTTTGTTTTTTTAGATCCCAAGGGGGGGTCTGTATTGAACTTTTTTGCCACAGCTATGAGCCAAGCTACTGGCTTGCGGTTGCATTGCAATCCCTTTGCCCTCAATGGGTACATTTGACAGGCAGCTCAACATTTGCTAGGATCTCCCCAAGTGTACTAATCTGTCTGGCTCCAGTGTTAAGAAAAAAGGCAGGTCAACCACCCCTTTATACTGCCCTTTTGCTGCCCATGTGAAACAGTCGAAGAGCTGTGCAGCCGTTAGCTATGCTATACCTGTCAGTGTTGCTGATGTGTATATTAAAATTAAAATGTATATTAAAATTTAGAACTTGTATGACATTAATATTTTATTGATCTTTTTTATTTCTTTTTTTACATTCAAGATCAGGTTGTACCTTTTTCATTTCCTTTGCAGCAAAGACCCAGGATTAAATCGGGCTCACAAACAGACTCATGTTACTAATCTCACTTTATGCCCTTAAAGAAAATTGTTAGTTGTTAGAAAAAGCGATTAACAAACAAAACATCTTAGATCAGAGTACAGCAATTACATTACTCTGTCATATAATCAGTCTTACTAACTTGGTTTGGAGCTGTAGGATTACACAGTTAACACCTTCAGGCTCTTGTTTTAGCTGCACTTCTGTTTCTGGTTATAATTACAAATATATAGGTCACACTTGACCATGAAGATAACTATAGGCATTGCCTAAGGTTAACTAAGGGTTTATAAGCAGCTAAAATATTTTTTTTTTTTTGCATTTATACATAGAAGTTATGAAAAAACACTAAAACAGTCAAACTGACTTCTCAGTCCTAAAGATTAAAGTGTGTGTTACTCGGTTTTATTTTTCCCCTATGCGTGTGCTCACATATGTGAATTTTATAAATCACGGGTCCTCTCATTTTTATGTACTTCTTCCATCACCTTTCTTCCTTGTTCTAAACTGACTACACAAAGCACGGAAGCTGATCTGTGCTGGTGTGGTCAGTTTCTGAGATTTCATACACAGAGATAAAATACACTGTATTGGGTAGGTTGTCACCATGCCACCCACAGCCTGCCTCTGGCACACACCCCATCCCCTCCCAATCACAGCCTACCTCTTGAACATGCACCCTGCTCAAGCACAGTATGCATCTTGCCTCAGTCTGAATGGACTGTGGAATACAGGCACATAGTGTGTCTGCACAATTTCCTGTAACCCTGCCACCCACTATCAGTAAGAAGAGATGCATGGTCACATGACAAGAACTTTTTAACCTTATAAAAAATGTCTGAATTTCTGAAACTAAGCGAAAGCAGTTTCGATGCCTGCGTAATTATAACTGTATTAGAAAGGGTCTATAACCGAAGTAAGCAACCTTAAAGAGGTGGACTTATACCTGAATAATATGGGAGAAGTCAAAAGCCCTGTACACACAATCGGACTTTCCGACAACAAAAACCGTTGAATTTTGTCTGAAGGGCGTTGGCTCAAACTTGTCTTGCATACACACGGTCACAAAAAATGTTGGCCAACAATTACGAATGTAGTGACGTACTACGTGGTTGTTCAGCTCTTTAGCACCACCCTTTGGGCTCCTTCTGCTAATTTCGTGTTAGTAGAAGTTTGGTGGGAGTTGATTCGAGCTTTTCTACTCACGTTTTTCATTTAGCGCTTTTCAGTTCGTTTCTGAATGGCCGTTTATCAACCAGACATGTTGCAGAATTGGGGGAGACAACATGTTATTTATTATTGGCCCTGGAGTTATTGCTTTGACATAATTTTTTTGGTTGAATAATGATTTGATTTGGTATATTTTTGGATGCATAGAATGCACTTTTTGGTTAAGTTCAATTGGCAGTTAGCATGTCTAATTTTTTTTTTTTAATGAACAATTAAAACATTGTGTATAATAATACTTGGCTATATGTTTTACTTCAAGTGACAGTTTGGGAGTAGGCAGTTACATTTTAAAAATTAAATGTAAAATTGGCAAAGGAGACCAACATAGTTGTATTTTTGATAAACTATGTTGGTGATGGCAAACCTTGGCACTCCAGATGTTTTGGAACTACATTTCCGATAATGCTCACTTACACTGCAGAATGCATGAGCATCATGGGAAATGTAGTTCCAAAACATCTGGGGTGCCAAGGTTCGCCATCACTGAACTAGGGGATAATGGTGTTGTGCTAATTTGCACAAATAAAAAAAAAAAAAGCATAATAATATTATTCTTGATAATTTGTCTGCAATAACTCCATCAGTATCACAAGCAAAGCAGCTTCATTATTATCCCATTAAAGAAGAAGAGAATGTGCGCTGCATTTGGAGATTTCATAATTTACCACGTCACAAATGTTAATTCTCCATTACGAACGCAAGTTTACAAGACTGACTGCTCATGCTTCCAAGCATGCGTGTTTGTACTGTGGACTTTTGTTCCGACGGACTTGTGTACACACGATCGGAAAATCCAACAACACATATTTGTTGGTGGAAAATTTGAAGACATGCTAGCCAACATTTGTTGGCGGAAAGTCTGACAACAAATGTCCGATGGAGCATACACACGGTCAGCCTGACATCCAACATTTCTCGTCGGAAAATCAGATCGTGTGTACCCGGCATAAGATCACTGGGCATAATTTAGCCCAGTGTCGCCTCCTCACACCAGATTTAGGCCTCTAATTGCATTGCACGGCAATCATAGGTTTAAATCAGGTGGTGCGGAGGCAACATATCGCATCCTCACCACATGTAAAACACACTCAGATTGCTTTTCAGGGGTTAAAGCAGGTGGTGAGAAAGCAACACAACACTGCCTGCTTTAACACCTTGTTTGCTTTACTGCACAAGGTTGCAGGGCACTTGCCGAGTGGCCTCGTTCACTTGAATGGGTCATGCTTGGCAGGTGCTACACCCACCAACCATGAAAGGGTGTACAACTCTGCTGTGGCTGTGACATGTTTACATCCCTGGCCACAGTAGCTAAAGTGGGTGTGGTTTGGGTGGGGCTGATAAAAACGCGCCTTAAAGTGGTGTTGCACAGCAAAAAAAATCATTAAAATTCCTAAAAAAAAAAATTAGATTTTTTTTAACTCCCCTCTAAATGCCTGTTGCTAGGGGGTCACATGTAGTCTGCCTCCTTCAGTGCCTGGGCTGGTGCCATCACTTCCCCTCAGTGCAGGAAGGGCTCAGTTCTGCCCCCTCCCTCCTATCAGTCATCTGGGACACGTGACAGGTCCCAGATCACTGTGCGGCCACAGTTGCAATGTGGGTTGCCCACAGTTGCAATGCCAGCGGCACAGACCGGAGGGGGGGACAAGCGGGGCTTCGATCCCCCCACATCGCTGGACCCTGGAACAGGTAAGTGTCCGATTATTAAAAGTCAACAGCTGCAGTATTTGTAGCTGCTGACTTTTAATTTTTTTTTTTTTTTATGGAAACTCCTCTTTATCTATGGGGTTTTACCATCACCACAAACTGCAAATGTAAATAAACCCTTACTGTTCTGATCCCCCTATAAAACTGCTGTCACACTGATGTTCCGCGGTTTACCTGCACTGCGAAAACACACCAAAATTCATTCAGAAAGTGCACCAAACCCGCAGGATATAATCGAAGTCTGTGGCTAAGCGCAGCAAACCCACAGAAAAGCTGCAGGTACGCTGCACTGCTCCCGCGGTCTGGGTAAACCGCAGTGCATCAGTGTGAAGCCAGCCCTATACTATTATACTGAAATCACAAAAAAAAAACAGAGGGTGCAAAGGCCTAGTGCATTCTCCTCAATATTAATCTTTAATAAGTAAACAAGGTAAATATTATACTCAGAAATTGACACATGCGTCGCAGCTTTTCATAATGAAACAGCAGCTTTAGGTTGACGATACAACATATTACATAACAGATCAAATTCCAGAAGTACAGAAGGTTGACGTGTTTTGAGGACTTGCTTCTTCCTCAGAGCCCTCCTCAGGGTAGAATACTTACCTTTTCTACTTATTAAAGATTAATATTGAGGAGAATGCACTAGGCCTGTGCACCCTCTGTTTTGTTTTGTGGTTTCAGTACATTTAGACTTCACCAGTCTCTTGAGGGTAGCAAGGCATGACAAATCCAGGCAAGCCAGGATGAGAATTTAGACAACAACCACTTCTGGGCCCACTTTCAAGCACAGGAGATTTTTTTTTTTTTTTTAATGTACTCTGAACTACACTATTATGCCCAGCGTATTGCTTTAGGCCTCTTTCACACGTGCCTTCAGTTTGTTTCGACAGTTCAGTCACATTTTCTCAAAGAAGAAACGAATCAGTTAACATCAGTTTCTCATACGTTTTTCCATCAGTTCTTTACATCCACTTAACCACTGGAGTCAAATTTTTGGTTTACAGTAGAGCTACACGATTCTGGATAAAATGAGAATCACATTTTTTTTTTTGCTTACAATAAAGATCACGATTCTCGCAGCGTAACATCATCTTTCACATTATACAAAACAATTGGGCTAACTTTACTGTTTAGTTTTTAAAATTCATGGAAGTGTATTTTTTCCCAATAAATTGTTTGAAAGACCACTGCACAAATACAGTGCGACATAAAATATTGCAACAACCGTCATTTTATTCTCTATGGTCTCTGCTAAAGATATAAAAACTATATATATATGTAGCACTAACCCCCGAAGGAGCTGCTGGTTATTTTTGGGCTTACCGTTACCTTCTGTTCTCCTTGTTTCACGTCTAGGGGATGTCCCGTGGTAGATGGCCAAGTGACTTGAGACTGACAGTAGATCAACTTGAATGGATTTTATTTGCAAAAACTCGAACCATTGAACAGTCTTTCAACTTGGGATCAGAGGGTTGGGAAGGAGGTTCAGGTACTCTCAATGCCAAAGTCTATAAACGTTAAAGAACTTGCTTACTTTGACTGCATCCAGAGAATAGCCATTCGAAGCTGGATGAACACTCAAGTTGGACAGTCTCTCTCTCACAAGGCCTAGCAGCCAACAAGGTGCTTATTCAGGAACAAAGTCTTTGTCACAGACGTTGTTGCAGAACACGTAGGAAACAAAGCTGTAAAACACTTGTAAGATACCTGGATCTTTCAGCCCGCTTGGCGATATCCACAAGACGGATTCTCTCGGTTACTTCAGCCCTTCCAGGCTCTTGTTAAGAAAACCAAACTGTCATGGTTATGCAATAGAGTTCGTCTGCTTACCTGTCTCCATGTGTTCATCTCTAGAGACCAGCCGACCCTCACCTGACTGCCTTTGTAATCCATACTCTGGCATAGCTCCACCCTAGCTCCTATCAGACAACTCTATATTAACCTGTGCACTGCAGGCCAACCCTGCTGATCAACCTTTGTGTGTTAACTTCCTGTTACCTGCCGTGTGCTCTGCTGTTATTCTGTTACTGACTTTGGCGTGTCCTTGACTATCCCTGTTGCCTGTGATCCTGACCTTTTGGCGTGTCCCTGACTATTCCTGTCTGCTTGTGGCCCCGACCTTGGCTTTGTCCCTCACCATCCCTATCCTCCTGTTGCCTACTGTGGGTGTCGCGACCTGGAGCCGGTTGCAGCCAAGTCCATCCTCACCACTAGAGGCTCTGGTGAACACCTGCTGGCTCTTAGACTCCGCGCCCCAGGGAATCTTATGCTCTAACCCCGGTGGGATCCATCTTGGTGTTCTGGCGGCCCTGCCTTCCTATCACCTTGACCCCCGTCCGCAGCAGTCAGCCGTGGGGTCCACAACCTTGTGGTGCACTCCTAATCCCTACGGTGTGCATCTGTCACCTGGCCTCAAGGTGACCTGACAGTTTGATCAGCCATGGACCCGGCTGACGTGCCGCTTCCTGCAGTCGATCCTTTGCAGGGCATAGTTCGGACACTCGAGACACAGGAATCTAATCAGACTCAGGTGATGCGCTTCCTTCAAGATCTGGCTTCCCGCTTCGAGGAGCTACAGGCTTCCTTGGGAACCCCGAACCTGCAGCCTCAAGTACAGTCTGCAACTGCACCTATCGCACCAGTCGCATCCACGCATTCATTATTACTGCCAGCTCCGTCCCGTTTCTCTGGGGACTCCAAGGCCTGCAGGGGCTTCCTCAGCCAATGCACCATTCATTTTGAGCTCCAGCCTCAAAACTTTCTGTCTGATCAGGCAAAGGTAGCCTATATAATTTCCCTCCTCTCCGGTGAAGCTTTGGCCTGGGCTGCTCCCCTGTGGGAGAAAAATGATCCGGTGGTTTCCAGTCTGTCCAACTTCTTGAAGCTCTTTCGTAATATCTTCGAGGAGCCAGCTCGGGTTTCTTCTGCGGCTAGTGCCCTTTTACGCCTTCGCCAAGAATCTTGTTCAGTGGGACAATATGCACTTCAGTTCCGTATCCTCACAGCTGAAATGAGCTGGAACAATGAGGCTCTGGTCGCAACCTTTTTACATGGCGTCTCTGACCGAGTGAAGGATGAATTAGCAGGAAGAGCTATCCCCGCCGGTCTGGACAATGTAATATCCTTATGCAATCAGATTGACATTCGTTTCCAGGAGAGGTCCTTAGAAAAAAGAAGCCAGCACCCCCTAGGTCCTAGTCAGCCTGAACTTTTTTCCTGTCGCCCTGTGGAGCATCCTCTGTCTGCTGAGGAACCCATGCAGCTGGGCCAGACCAGACTAACCCTTGAAGAACGTGCTAGATGCAGAACTCTGGGCTTGTGTCTTTATTGTGGTGGCAAGGGTCATTTTCGTGACTCCTGCTCGCTTCGCCCGGGTAATGCTCGGGTCTAATACATTTGGAAGGTGGAGTATTGGACCCAGAAACATCACCTTCTCGTCTTCTTCTTCCAGTGTTCCTCCATGTAGGCACTTCACCCCAATTGGTCCTAGTATATCTGGACTCTGGGGCTGTCGGCCATTTTATGGACTGGAGAACTGCTTCTTCTATGAAGCTTACCCTTTCTCCCCTCGCTACTCCACTGGTAGTCTCGGCAATTGATGGCACTGTGCTCCCAGGGGGCCCTATCCATTTCCAGACACTACATATTAGGATTTCGGTAGGGATACTCCACCAGGAGTGGATCTCCTTCCTTATCCTACCCAAGGCCTCTACCCCCATTGTATTGGGCCTTCCTTGGCTACAGCTCCACTCGCCACATGGACTGGGTCTCTGGGCAGATCCTGGCTTGGGGTCCTTTGTGTTCCTCGTCCTGTCTTCTCAAGGTAGCCCCCAAGGGGAAACTTCCCATTGCTACCCCATCCGTATCGTCTGATCTTCCCGCGGCATACAGCGATTTCCGTTCTGTAAGAAGTCTGCTGAGGTGCTTCCTCCCCACAGATCTTTTGACTGTGCTATTGACCTTGTCCCTGAAGCAACCCTGGGGTCGTACCTACCCTCTGTCCATTCCAGAGACCCAGGCCATGTCTGAGTATGTCGCCGAGAATCTGGAGAGAGGTTTCATCTGGAAATACTCATCGCCTGCAGGAGCATGGTTCTTTTTCGTTGCCAAAAAGGATGGTACCCTCAAACCCTGCATCGACTATAGAGGTTTAAACGCAGTGACTATCAAAAACCTATATCCCTTATCCCTAATATCTGAGCTATTCGACAGGTTGAAGGGGGCTTCCATTTTCACTAAGTTGGATCTCAGAGGTGCATACAATCTCATTCGAATATGGGAAAGTGACGAATGGAAGACCGCGTTTAACACTAGGGACGGGCATTACGAATACCTGGTTATGCCTTTTGGTTTGTGTAATGCTCCAACTGTGTTCCAGAACTTTGTCAAAGAGATATTCAGGGATCTACTGTACCAGTTTGTTGTCATCTATCTGGATGATATTCTCATCTTTTCCGAAAATCTGCCTGCTCACAGAAACCATGCACCGTACTTCAGCGCCTTAGAGAGAACAATCTCTATGCCAAGATGGAGAAATGTTCCTTTGAATGTTCCGAGGTACTGTTTCTGGGATGTTTTGTTTCTAGTGCGGGTCTACGCATGGATCCCGGAAAGGTCTCAGCCATTACCAACTGGCCCCTTCCCGCTAGCCTCAAGGCCACACAGCGCTTTCTTGGCTTCACAAATTACTATAGACAGTTCATAAGGAATTACTCTTCCATTGCCGCGCCTATTATCGCTTTGACCAAGAAGGGTGTGAATGCCAAGGACTGGCCTCCCGAGCCTGTCTCTGCATTTCACGATCTGAAACAGGCCTTTGTCTCTGGACCTCTCTTGAGGAGACCAAATCCTGGGGACCCATTTTTTATTGAAGTAGACGCTTCTTCGATGGGGGTGGGAGCTGCCATTGGTGATTGGGAACTTCTCGCAATTAAATTGGTGTTGGAGGAGTGGCGTCATCTCTTGGAAGGTTCCCCTCACTCCATAATGATCTTTACTGATCATAAGAATCTACAGTACCTACAGAATGCTAAACGTCTGAACCCCAGACAGGCCAGGTGGAGTCTCTTCTTTTCCCGTTTTAAATTCATGATTACGTACAAACCTGGTTCCTGCAACGGTCGAGCTGATGCTCTCTCTAGGTCATTTGACACTTTGGAGGAGGAGTCCAACCCTGATCCTGAGCCGATCATTCCTACCTCATGCATTGTTGCCCATTCTACCACCCTGGAATCAAAAATTCCTCCTGGCAAGACCTTTGTTCCCGTGGAGCTTAGAGCTAAGATCCTTAGTTGGGGACATGATTCCAAGGTGGCAGGTCATGCTGGGTTCCTCCGATCCTTCCTGCTCATCAGTCGTCACTACTGGTGGCCTAATCTCCGCTCGGATGTTAAAGACTACGTTAAGGCTTGTCACGTCTGTGCTCAGTCTAAATCTTCCACTCAAGCCCCTGCTGGTCTTCTCATGCCCTTGCCCATTCCTAAGGAGCCCTGGTCTCATATCACCATGGATTTCATCACTGATCTTCCACTGTCGGAGAATAATTCGGCCATTTGGGTAGTAATCGATCGGTTCTCCAAGATGGCTCATTTTGTTCCTCTTCCTGGTCTCCCTTCTGCCCCTGCCATGGTTCCCATTTTTGTACGAGAGATTTTCCGCCTTCATGGTGTTCATTCTCATGTCGTTTCGGACAGGGGTGTGCAGTGTACTTCTCGTTTTTGGAGAGCCTTTTGCAAATCCCTCGACATTACCTTGTATTTTACCTCTTCTTATCATCCCCAATCCAACGACCAGACTGAGAGAGTTAATCAGGAGTTGGAGGTCTTTTTCCGTACCTTAGTCTCTGCCCATCATGATGACTGGGCATCACTATTACCCTGGGTGGAGTTCTCCCACAATAATCATGTCGTCAGTTCTCAGAAAACACCCTTTGTCACTGTTTATGGAAGACATCCTCAACTCCCTCTTCCCATGACTTGTTCTTCTGACATTCCAGCTTTGGCTACTGTTCAGGAATCATTCAATTCCATGTGGGCTGACGTTCATGATTCCCTCCAGAAAGCTGCCAACAAACAGGAGTTTTGCTGACCATCGCAGGCGTAAGCCACCTTCTCTTCAGCCAGGAGACAAAGTCTGGCTCTCCACCAGGAACATCAAACTCCGGGTTCCTTCTCTCAAATTTGCTCCAAGATTCATTGGCCCGTACACAATAATTTCTAAACTGAATCCGGTTTGTTTCAAGCTCCAGATTCCCAAAAGCCTCAAAATCTCTAACTCCTTCCATGTTGCCCTTCTGAAGCCTTTAGTCCTCAATAAGTTCTCTCATCCTCTCTCTACCATAGCACCGGTCTCTGAGGATGATCAGGAGTATGAGGTTAGCCAAATTTTGGATTCCCGACTCTGTAGAGGCATTCTCCAGTACCTCGTGCACTGGAAAGGTTTTGGTCCTGAGGAGAGGTCGTGGATTTCGGCTTCTGAGGTCTTTGCACCTCGTCTGTTGAGGAATTTTCATTTGAAGTTCCCCTCTAAACCTGGTCCCAGGCGGGGAAGGGGGAGGCCTCGTAAGAGGGGGGGGGGGGTACTGTCATGGTTATGCAATAGAGTTCGCCTGCTTACCTGTCTCCATGTGTTCATCTCTAGAGACCAGCCGACCCTCACCTGACTGCCTTTGTAATCCATCCTCTGGCATGGCTCCACCCTAGCTCCTATCAGACAACTCTATATTAACCTTGCACTGCAGGCCAACCCTGCTGATCAACCTTTGTGTGTTAGCTTCCTGTTACCTGCCGTGTGCTCTGCTGGAATGCTTGAAGTACTCTGGGTATCTCCCGAACCGGAGACGGCACCCAACCACCTCAGAATCCTCCTTTAGTTTCCCTGCCTCGGGCTAGCCAGCCCCAAGGCATTAAAGCAGGGTGGATCCGCACCCCAGGCCATAGCCTTCCTGGGGGCTGGTCAGGAGGACCAGGACCAAGTAGTCAGCACATCATACTGGACCGGAACCCCGCACCACGTGACATCCGCATCTTAAATACCCTCTCCCAGAGTGCCACTCCCACTGACCTGGCTCCGAAAGAAGAGTAATTTAAGCACCTGACCAGACCATAGTTCCACGCCTGCCACAAGAGACAGTGCCCCCTGTAATAATAAAAGAATAACTGATACTATTACTTTTAAAAAGTTTTAGTCTTTAACCACTTTCAGGCCGGACCATTTTGCTGGCTTAAGATTAGACCACTTTTTGCGATTCGGCACTGCGTCGCTTTAACTGACAATTGCGCGATCGTGCAACGTGGCTCCCAAACAAAATTGATGTCCTTTTTTTCCCACAAATAGAGCTTTCTTTCGGTGGTATTTGATCACTCCTGCAGGTTTTTATTTTTTGCGCTATAAACAAAAATAGAGTGACAATTTTGAAAAAAACAAATTTTTTTACTTTTTGTTATTATAAATATCCCCCAAAAATATATAAAAAAACTGTTTTTCCCCTCAGTTTAGGCTGATACATATTCTTCTACATATTTTTGGTAAAAAAAAAAATCGCAATAAGCGATTGATTGGTTTGCGCAAAAGTTATAGTGTTTACAAAATAGGGGATAGTTTTATGGTATTTTTATTAATAATTTTTTTTTTACTAGTAATGGCGGCGATCAGCGATTTTTATTGTGACTGCGACATTATGGCGGTCACATCGGACATTTTTTACACATTTTTTGGACCATTGTCATTTATACAGCAATCAGTGCTATACAAATGCACTGATTCCTGTGTAAATGACACTGGCAGTAAATGGGTTAACCGGGGAGTGGCAGTGTAGGGGTTAAGTGTTCCTAGGGGCGTGTTACTAACTGTGGGGGGGCTGGGCTTTGTGTTAGTGAACACTGATATCTGCTCCAATCACAGGGAGCAGAGATCAGTGTCATTTGTTGCTAGGCAGAACGGAGAGATGTTGTCTACAATGGCATCTCCCCGTTCAGCCTCCCCGTGAGACGATCGCGGGTATCCCCGTGGCGATCGAGTCCGCGGGACCCACGACCGGACTCACGGGGGTCCCGACCGGCACGCGAGCACGCCGCTGGCGGTGCACACACGATGGCATGGCGGCATATAGAAATGGATGTACTTGTATGCCAATATGCCTGCCCGTACATTCTGCCCACGTACATCGTTATGCGCCGGTCGGGAACTGGTTAAAGTGGTGTTCCAACCAAAATAAAAATAAAAATTCACGAGTGTACCAAAAAAAAAAAAAACATATGGAATTTTATTTTTATTTTTTAACTCACCTCTAAATGGCTGTTGCTAGGGGGTCCCTCATAGTCTGCTTCCTTCAGTGCCTGGGCTCTTGACGTCACTTCACGCAGGAAGGGCTCAGCTCTGTCCTCTCCCTCTTGTCAATCATCTGGGACACGTGACAGGTCCCAGAGGATTGCGCGGCCAAACACGGCGCGGCATTACTCGCGCATGTGCAGTGGGTGCCCGGCTGTGAAGCAACAGCCGGGCGCCCACAGTTACAATGCCGGCGCCGCTGAACAGAGGGGGAGACGAGCGGGGCTTTGATCCCCTGCATCGCTGGACCCTGGGACAGGTAAGTGTCCGATTATTAAAAGTCAGCAGCTGCAGTATTTGTAGCTGCTGACTTTTATGTATTTTAAGATAGGAACACCACGTTGAGGTTAACCTGCCCTCATCTACAGACAGAAGTTCATTCCTTTCATCTCAGAACCTGGAGATACATTGTATCTCTTCATTATCCCTCTGGGCTGAGGAATATTTTTTTTTTCTTTTGACAGCTCTGGTTCTGCACTGTTTATGGGAAAAAGGCAGACAATTACATTTAAAACAATGACAGTCAGCGTCGGCAAGTGAGAAGGTCTGCCTGTACAGACTGAGCCCCCCCACACACACACACACACAGTGACTGGTTGCCCCTAACAACCATTGCAAAAACTGATGAAAAGCCGACCATTTGTCAGTATACATCCGGTTTTCGTCCGATCAGTTTTTTTTGACGGATGAAAAATAGAGCTTTCATATTACATAGTTACATAGTTGGTAAGTTTGAAAAAAGACATCAAGTCCATCAAGTCCAACCTGTCTGTGTGCGCTTTTATATCAATATTACATTGTATATCCATGTATGTTGTGGTAGTTTAGGTGACTATCTAATCGTTTTTTTAAATGATCTATGCTCCCTGCTGAAACCACTGCTTGTAGAAGAGAATTCCACATTCTTACCGCTCTTACCGTAAAGAACCCTTTACGCAGTTTCTGATTAAAATGCTTTCCTACTAATTTTAGTGACTGGCCACGAGTCTTTTTAAATGTCCTTTCACTGAAAAGTTTTATCCCTATTGTGGGGTCACCATTACACTATTTGTACATTTAAATCATATACCCTCTCATGCGTCTCTTTTCCAGAGAAAATAAGTCCAGTGCTTGTAATTTTTCCTCATAACTAAGATCCTCCAGTCCATTTATTATCTTTGTTGCCTTTCTCTGTACTTGCTCCATTTCCAGCACATCCTTCCTGAGGACTGGACCCCAGAACTAGACAGCATACTCCAGGTGCAGCTGGACCAGAGTCTTATAGAGTGAGAGCATTATCGTTTTATCTCTGAAGTTAATTCCCTTTTTAATGCATGCAATATTGGCTTTGCTTGCAGCAACTTGGAATTGCATGCCGTTGCTGAGCCTGTCATCTAATAGGGCCCCCAAGCCCCAGCTCCTTTTCCATCTTAGATTCCCCCAGAGGTTCTCCCCCTACTTTTGCCCCGCTCAGCTTAGTATCATCTGCAAATACTGAGATTGAGCCGTTTATCCCATCCTCCAGATGATCATTTATGAATAAATTAAATACTCTCCATTTAGCGCTACCCTCTGAACTTGCCCTTGTAGCCAGTTTTCAATCCAGGTACTCACCCTTTGGTCCATGCCAACAGACCTTAGCTTGTATAGTAAACGTTTGAAGGGAACTGTATCAAATGCCTTTGCAAAATCCAGATACACTACGTCTACCTGTCTTCCTTCATCTAGATGGCAGCTCACCTCCTCATAGAAGGTTAATAGATTTGTTTGACAAGAACAATTTTTCATGAATTCATGCCGATTACTGCTAATGATATAGTTTTCATGACTAAAATCTTGTATATAGTCCCTTATCATCCCTTCCAAGAGCTTGCATACTATTGATGTTAGGCTAACTGGTTTATAGTTCCCAGGGATATATCTTGGTCCATTTTTAAAGATTGGTGCTACATTGGCTTTTCTCCAATCAGCTGATACCATACCAGTCAGTAGAAAAATGAGGTACAACAGTCTGGCAATTACTTGACTGAACTCCTTAAGTACCCTCGGGTGCAAGCCATCTGGTCATGGTGACTTATTTATGTTAAGTTTTTCAAGACTGTTTCTGATTTCATCCTCTGTTAACCATGGGGGTGCTTCCTGTGACATGTCATGAGGATAAACATTGCAGTTTTAGTTACTGAAGCTCCTCATTTCCCTCGTGAAGACTGAGGAGCAGAATACATTCAAAACCTTCACCATCTCCCCATCCTTTGTAACCAGAAACCCTTTACCATTTTTTATGGGACCAGTATGATCTGTCCTCCCTCTTTTACTATTTATGTACTTAAAGTCTTTCTTGGGATTTTTCTATATGCTTTTCGTGTTCTAGCTTAGCCTCCCTGATTACACCCTTACATTTCTTATTGCATTCTTTATATAGTTGGAATGCTGATGATGATCCCTCAGCCTTGTGTTTCTTGAAGGCTTTCTCCTTTGCTTTTATATGAATTTTTACGTTGGCATTAAGCCACCCAGGGTTTCTATTAGCTCTTTTAAATGTATTACCCTTTGGGATGCACTGGCTAATGCCCTTATTTATTATGCTGCTAATGCCGCATACACACGATCAAACAAGCGGGTGGAAAAGTCCGGCAAACTCAAGTCCGCCAGACAATCCCCCTGTGTGTAGCCTCCGGCATATTTTTTGACCCGAAAGTACGGCGGACTTAGAAAGAAGTTTTGCACTCCAATCTTCCCGCCGGACTCGCATTTCGGCGGACATTCCGGCCGTGTGTATGCCAGTCCGCCGTACTTTTGAAATGAGCGGACTTTTCCCGCCCGAAGAAAAGTCTGCTCATTTCGAGCGGGTCTGCAGGTAGGCGGGGCCCGCGAAGGAGACGCCGCTGGCCCCGCCACCTGGTATGGACTTAAAGGGGAACCCCAACGCCGAAAAAAATCGGCGTGGGGGTCCCCCCAAAGTCCACAACAGACCCTTGTCCGAGCACGCTACCCGGCCGGCCAGGAAAGGAGGGACGAGCGAGCGCCCCCCCCCCCCTGAGCCGTACCAGGCCGCGTGCCCTCAACATGGGGGGTGCCTTGGGGAAGGGGGGGCCGCGCGGCCCCCCCACCCCAAAGCACCTTGTCCCCATGTTGATGAGGACAAGGGCCTCTTCCCGACAACCCTGGCCGTTGGTTGTCGGGGTCTGCGGGCAGGGGGCTTATCGGAATCCGGGAGCCCCCTTTAATAATTGAATCTTCCGTCTTCGGGGGTCTTCTCGCCGGACTCCTCCGCTATCTTCTTGTAGCTCTTTTACTAGCGGAGGAGCCCGGCATTCTTCTTCGTCGCCGCGGCATCTTCTTCTGACTTCGGGGGTCTTGTCCCCCTCTTCGGTTCTTCTGCCGGGTCTTCTGTCGCCGCCGCCGCCTTCCGTTCTTCTTCTTCTTCTCCTGGAGATGTTCACTCGACGTTCTCTCCGGCCGCAATGCCAGGGACGCGCTGCGCTGCCACTTATATAGGGACAAGGGGCGGTGTCACATGGGTTGGTGTCACATGGTGACCCCGCCCCCTTACGATGTCACAGTCCCGGAGGATGCTGGGACTGTCGCCATGTGACATCAACCCATGTGACACCAACCCATGTGACACCGCCCCTTGTCCCTATATAAGTCGCAGCGCAGCGCGTCCCTGGCATTGCGGCCAGAGAGAACGTCGAGTGAACATCTCCAGGAGAAGAAGAACGGAAGGCGGCGGCGACAGAAGACTGGGCCACCGCCTGTAAAAGAGCTATAAGAAGGCGCGGTGGCTCGGCAGAAGAACCGAAGAGGGGGACAAGACCCCCGAAGTCGGAAGAAGAGGCCGCGGCGACGAAGAATGCCGGGCTCCTCCGCTAGTAAAAGAGCTACAAGAAGATAGCGGAGGAGTCCGGCGAGAAGACCCCCGAAGACGGAAGACCCCCGGAGCTGTGCAATAAATTATTTTATCTTGTGTGTTGTGTTTTTTTTTTGTACTTTATTTCACAGGTGAATGGGTAGGGGTACATTGTACCCCATACTCATTCACATAGGGTGGGGGGCCGGTATCCGGGGGCCCTCTTATTAAAGGGGGCTCCCGGATTCCGATAAGTCCCCCGCCCGCAGACCCCGACAACCAACAGCCAGGGTTGTCGGGAAGAGGCCCTTGTCCTCATCAACATGGGGACAAGGTGCTTTGGGGTGGGGGGGCCGCGCGGCCCACCCTTCCCCAAGGCACCCCTATGTTGAGGCCACGCGGCCTGGTACGGCTCAGGAGGGGGGGCGTTCGCTCGCCCCTCCTTTCCTGGCCGGCCGGGTAGCGTGCTCGGACAAGGGTCTGTTGTGGACTTTGGGGGGACCCCCACGCCATTTTTTTCGGCGTAGGGGTTCCCCTTTAAGTGCATACCAGGCGGCGGGGCCAGCGGCGTCTCCTTCGCGGGCCCCGCCTACCTGGAGACGCGCTCGAAATGAGCGGACTTTCCTCTGCGTGTGTGGGCGAGTCCGTTCATTTCAAAAGTAGGGCGGATAGTACGGCGGACTTAGTACACTGTATTAGTCCGCTGAAAAAGTGCCGTGTGTGGGCAAGTAGCCCGTTCGGAAAGTCCGATGGACAGTCTGGCGGGAAGTCCGCCAGACTAAGTACGTCGGACAAACGGCTATGTGTGTACGCGGCTTAAAGCACACCCATTTTTCTTTGTTCTTTGTTCCTAGGATTTTATCCCATTTATAAAAAAAAATGGATGTTGACAGAAGCAGATGAAAACAGATGAAAAGTGATGATCATCTGTTGTCATCCATTTTTCCATTGGAATGCATTGATGTCCATATTTATCATCCATCAACGAATGGATGAAAAACGGATAACCAGTCCGCATGTGTGAAAGGGGCCTTACACTGACCTGAAGATCTCTTCTTTCCTGCTGCTGGCACCACTCTGGAGACCGCTATCTGGATAAGAGGTGGAGTATAGTTGGTATTACTCAGCCTGGGACAGGAGCCAGCACTACAGAGGTGACATTGGCTTATGCGGCTCTTGCTCTCTACTACAGCTCCAACTTTAGAAGTTCTCCCCCTGCATTGCACTCAGTTTGATGCTTTGGAATGCAGGGGCGGCCCGTCCATTAAGAGCACACGGGTGCCGTCCCCTCTATCCACGCTACCACCTATAAGGTTAATGGATAGATTCATGCATAGCATGAATCTATCCATGATGCGGCTCCTGAATTACAGTGGTGGGGGTGTTTTTTTAAAGCACCTGATTAGAGCCATAGGCTCTAATAGGCTTCAAAATAGGGTGGACTCAGAGCACAGAGCATTTCTCTCAGAGCCCACCCAAGTGTGTTAGAAAAGCAAATGATAGATGAGTTTTGTATCATCACAGAGTGGTACTGTGGATACTCCACGTGATAAAAAGTGCCACATCCCAATTAACTTGAGAAGAATTTGGGTAGTGAGAGCTTGGACTTTTTAGGCACAACAAACCAAAGTATATAGAAAAATATAAATTTTATTTAAGAAAACATGTACTAAAATCCACATCGATATATATAAACCAAGAGAAATGTTATTGCAACTATATATAACTTTGAAACAACTACATTAAATCAAAAGGAAAATAGGAGCTTTCCACAGTAACAGAAGATCCCAGAGTTTGGTTATGATACAGTAAAGCGATATGTACTTGATTGTGCTCTACATGTTAAGTGGCATGCGCTTCTTCAGGAAAATTTATGGTGACTATTAGATGAGGAAAAGAAAAAAACACTTAAATAGAATATACAGTTTACACAATATAAAAATAGTAGGTGCCTATTACTTGTTATAGATACTTCATACATACCCATATCCTTTGACGGGACTACCTGGCTCCTTGACAGCTGCCCTGCGTTTAGTTTGTTTTTAGCTACAAGTTTATGTTCTCCATTACATAGTGAGTATTTTTCACATATTCTATTTGGTCTATTATCCATTCTATATATAGACCCTTTTACAATTTCCCCTTCCCCTCCTTCACCCACCCACCGTCCTACCCTTCCCTCCCTCTCCCCCAGCCCTAATCCACGCCCCCCCCCCCCCTCAACCCACCCCCTCCTTTTTCTTCCCTTTCTCCAATTCCTGTTTTTAGTATCTCTACTATTAATATAACCGAAATAACCAGATTTTTTCTAATGTGGTGTTGGTGCTACTATAGGCTACTATAGGCACTAATGGCCTATCTTAATAAACAGATAAACTTGTTTTCGTCAATACTCTGTTATGTACTCATGTTATGTACGCCCCATAGTTTTATGGTTTGCCCTTTTCCACATATGTGGGGGATTCCATGATTGAACCACCTTTATTTTATGGAAAATGGAATGCTATAGTTTATCTACTATTTTTATATTGTGTAAACTGTATATTCTATTTACCGGTATGTGTTTTTTCTTTTCCCCATCTAATAGTCACCATAAATTTTCCTGAAGAAGCACATGACGCGTAACATGTAGAGCACAATCAAGTACATACCGCTTTACTATATCATAACCGAACTCTAGGATCTTCTAAGCCCCACACACACTATCAGATTTTCTGCTGATTTTTGTCTTCAGATTTATCAAAACCATATAGTGCAAGGGCCTGCCTGATTGCATACAAATTGAAACTCCTAAGGTTTGACCTCATATTATATGGTTTTGGTAAATCTGAAGGAATCAGCAGAAAATCTGCTGTATGTATGGGGTTTGATTGTGGAATTCTTCCTTTTGATTCCATGTAGTTGTATCAAGGTTATATGTAGTTGCAATAACTTATCTCTTGGTTGATATATCAATGTGGATTTTAATACATGTTTGCTTTGTATTTATTTATAAATAAAAATTTTATTTTTATATATACTTTGGTTTGTTGTGCCTAAAAAGTCCAAGCTCTCACTACCCAAATTCTTCTCAGAAAAGCAAATGAATATTTGCTTTTATAACACTGAATCGCCAATCAGAAAGCATGGGTCTGTTACCCATTTCCTGATTGGCTGAAAGGTCAAGCGATCCTATCAGCCACTATGATCTCAGAAGAGAAAGGGACACAGAAGACGCTGCCAGATGCCAGCCACAGCCTGCCTGATATGCCCGCTGATCCCTGTTGCGGTGTGCCCGCTGATCCCCGATGTGCCTGCTGATACCCGCCACCGATGGGTGGTGGACCAGTAGACAGAGGGGGGGTGTTTTGAGGTGCCACGGTGGGCAAAAAGACTGCTGGAATGGCAGGTCAGCATGCCCAGACCGCGATCTACCAGTCACTTGTTCGTGATCTACCAGTAGATTGCGATCTACAGGTTGCTGACCCCCCGGTCTATAACATAGTATGTTTACTATGTACAGTATGTTTAACATAGTATGCTCATAAATATGTGTCGGGAGAGGGGGTAGCTCAGAACGGAGCTTATCTATTCACAATACAGTTCTTTTGCTGTGTGAAGGGGGTGTTTGTACTTTTGCTCCAATCAGATCTCACACACTAACTGCAGTCTCTCTGCCCCCTCCTCTGTGCTCCTGAAAGATGAATAAAGATTTTTAACATGATCTGCACTTCTGAAAGTGTGTAGAGGAGGGGAGGATTTGTTTAATCTCTGTGTATCATCTGAGGCTGTTCACTTCACTGGGTATATGTGAGGGTTTATAACCACTGTAAAGCAGAGCATATCTCTCCCTATGTAATATATGAAGCTCTGTGACAGCACTTCACTGAGCTATGTTTATCAGTAACTCACAGAGGTTGTAAAATAGAAAGGATGTCTGTCACTGATAGTGAAGCTCTGATGGTTGTGTAGGGCAGGCTGTGCTGTCCCTGTGTAATTTGGACTGAGCTATCAGACTGACAACTCAGTCCTGCCAAGTGCAGGGCACAGCCAGGCAATGTAGGAGCAGGAGAGGCTTCCACCAGGGACGTGCGGTGAGGTCTGTGGCTAGTGAGGCACTGGCTAGTATCAGAGCCAGATACACACAGGTTACATACGCCACAATCAGGGCAGGACTTAGGGTGGTGGGGGCCCCTGGGCTTGAGCCACTTTCGGGCCCTACCTTCTATACATTACCATATTTATCGGCTTATAATACGCACCCCAAGTTTAGGTGGGAATTTTAAGGAAAAAAACTTTTTGGAGGGAAGTTTAAGGAAAAAAACTTACATTTAAATGCCCATCAATGCAGCCTTATCAGTGTCCATCTGCAGTCTTGCCCATCAACCTGCAGCCTTGTCCAGTGTCATTTGCAGCCTTGAAGCTTAAAAATGGCGCCGCCGAGATACAGAGTCCTGCGTTTCTTGGCGGCTCTCGGGTACTCTTGAAGTCCCGAGCGGAGCCGAGAGTAGCCGAGTTTACTCGGCTCGGCTCACAGTCACGCCCAGTCTCTGTGTTATGTCCATCATAGAGCGGGACTGGGCATGACTGTGAGCAGAGCCGAGCCAAGTACACTTGGCTATGTATCTCGGTGGGCCCCCTATTGGGTGGGGCCCATGGGCTTGAGCCCAGTCAAGCCCAATGGTAAGTCCAGCCCTGGCCACAATCATTAGAGCGGGAGCAATAAAAAATTTTAAAGTGTCACCTATGGAGATTTTTAAGTACTGAAGTTTGGCGCCATTCCACGAGTGTGCGCAATTTTAATGCGTGATATGTTAGGTATCTATTAACTTGGTGCAACATCATCTTTCACATTGTGCATCATTTCCATCAGGAAAGGAAAATTACTGTAAGTATTGATAATACATTTTCTGTTTTCCTGACAGACTCCATGGCAGACTACGTGTGGGAAATAACTAGCCAATCCACATGGGTGGGTATGCTGATCAAAAGAAATTTAATTTAACCTGTCAACTGACAGGACTCACAGAAGTTCACAGAAGATAGAGACGTAGGAACACAATGTGACATAAGGGGATTAAAGGTTGTATCCTTTAGGGATTGCTGCACCACACGCTTAACAAGATACTCCATTTGTTGGTTTTCCAATTCTTTTTCCCCGACCACCTGGGCATAACATGAATCACACAGTGACTTGCCCTCTGGGACTCATGACTCTGCGATCAGAGCGGCTGTCATGGCGGTGGGTGTGGGGACTGTACGAGGAATGGGAACATCTCCTCTACTGGTGGGTCCTGGATGGAGAGTCACGTCTGGACCTGGATGAGAAGGGTTGACGTTGCGGCCTGGCAAGATCCCTGTTGTTTTGGACAGTAAACTGACAGTCTGACCTGGAAGGGCTAAAAGAGAAGCAAATGACTTTAGGGGATATGTCCATACCAATGTGGACTTGGCCTCCCCCTTCTCACACCCCATGTACCTAGAGCGTGAGGGTTGGCCGCATGGAGGTAGTGACCTGTCGATGGCAACCTGGCAGACGAATAGGTGATGATCCTGCAGCTTTGTAGGAACACTCACTCATCCTAGGAGAAAAGAATGCAAATGCAGTGTAGCTTCCCCTTTAAGAGCCATCTCAGACCCCCCCTCACCCTGCACCATTGCCCCAGCTGGAGCTTACCCTCACCTGGAAGCCTGATGCATGGAGGTGCTGTAGAAAGTTGCCCACAGGAATCCCCAATATGACATGGGCTCACAGGGATTTAAAATTCCCCGCCGTAATGATGTCACCGCCGCGCCCCGTCCGCACCTGTGCAATGGCGACCTGCCGTATAGCACCTGCGTGACCAGCAGGTCCCAGGCCATACCGTGCATAGGCAAAACCAATCCTTTGGTTTCACCCAAGGATAGCCCATGCACGGAAGCGCAACAGGCTGCAACCCAGAAAAAGGAGCCGTGTCCTGGAACGCACCTGCCACAAGAGAAAAAGCAAAATAAACAAAAATTGCAGGAAAGAGGGGACGTGAGAGGGAGACAGATGATCACATACAAAAACTTTCTGCCATGGAGGAAAGATAAATATTCAGACCTGCCAGCCGATCCACCACTTCCTCACCAGGACATAAGAAAGGCCGTCCCTACCACTGGACAAAGGAGCTGCACACCCACCCATGGCTGGGCCCTGGGCTATCTTCCCACCGATATGATGTATGACCGGCAACAACCTCGACGTCTAAAAAATTTAAGTGCATTGTTTGTAGGTCCACAGAGGAGTACAAAAAAGGAACGCAGTCTTTAGTGGTAAGCTCACATTTATGGGAGTGGGGTCCTATAGCATTGGAGAGAAGGCGGGGTTAACCCACACGTAGTCTGCCATGAAGTCTGTCAGGAAACAGTTTTTTTCATATATATCATGTTTGGGGGGGTTGATAGTAATTTTCTAACAAAACAATTAAAATATGATTATTACATGTAGGAGATAAGTGTCTGAATTGGCCTGGGTGGCAAGGCATTAATTACCATAAGTAATATACAAATAATTATTATATATTGTTTTTAAGGTAATTTACTATATTTTCAAAAACTGTACTCAAGCAGGTGGCTTAAACAGACAAATTACTGAAGTTTGAAGTTATAACTTCAAACCAGTAATTTCACAGTGAATAGATATATAATACATTATTATCCTATAACATATAGCATAATAATATATGATTTAGCTTGATTATAACAGTCACAGCCACTTATTAACCTTAATAGAATACGGATATTTGTATTTTGTGCACTATTGATATATTGGACATTTGCTTAATCAATTGCTGTTGTGCACTGTACTGATTGTTTTTTTATTGATTTTCATGATTTATGGTTTACACCATGGATATTGTTTGCATTTTTGCACTTTAATATTTTGTGGCACACACTTATTAATCAATTTATAGCTCTGTACTTTTCTGCTGTATATCTGCTTATGTGCCTACTATCTGGGTTATAGTGCTCAGCTGCTGTATGTTATTGTAGCCCATTATAGCACAGATATTTATTTTATTTTTTATTTTGATTATAACAGTACCTTTTCAATAGCAGCAGATTCTCATTCTCCCTCCTATCTGTGTGAGGAAAAGATGGGATTGTGGGTAAATCTTATACCCATAAACCATATTCCTTGTAGTTAAGAGGGCTGGGCTGGAAGGGAGCATTTGTCTTTTAGACACATGCCCCTTCTATGACACTACAGTGAGAGGCGTCCCTCCACTGCAGCATTTTTATTGGACAACTGGGGCTAATGGTACTTTATCTTTGGTCCAAGACTCCAAGCTGTCCATTGAGCTCAGTGCCTCTGACAAGAAATGAGGAGAGGCACTGTGAGCTGTATTTAAACTGGCCACTCTGTATGTAGCTTCTGACAGGCTGAACAAGGAACTATAGGTCATAGGAGCCCCAAATTTTTACCAGTGGTGGGGTAGGACTTAGGCTATTAGGTTATTTGGGGTCTCTGTGACCTCAGGTCACCAAACTATGACCCTCGAAAATCAATTTTTTTTTCTTTCAATGTTCATAGCAGGTGCCTTTGCCTCAACTAGGCTGTGAATCTATTATGCTTCAATCTGAGAATAGCTTGATTTTTGTCTCTCATAGAACTAAAGCACCGCTCCCCACTGGGGCCCCTGTCCCATTGTGTTTTTCATTACTCTCTGCTTTCATGCTCTCCACTTACATACGCAGCTCTCCTCCAAACTACCATCTTGGTGATCTTGGTGAGGTGAAAAAGACACAAGTCCATCCAGTTCAACCTTAAAAACAATAAATAAATAAAATTAAAAATATCGTACAATCCAATATACCCAATTTTATACCCACAGTTGATCCAGAGGAAGGCAAAAAAAAACCCTGTAGAGCATGCTCCAATTTGCTACAGCAGGGGAAAAAAATTCCTTCCTGATCCCCCAAGAGGCAATCGGATTTTCCCTGGATCAAGTTTACCTATAAATGTTAGTACCCAGTTATATTATATATATTCAGGAAAGTATCCAGGCCTTTCTTAAAGCAATCTACTGAGCTGGCCAAAACCACTTCTGGTGGGAGTCTATTCCACATTTTCACAGCTCTTACTGTGAAGAAACCTTTCCGTATTTGGAGATGAAATCTCTTTTCCTCTAGACGTAAAGCGCGCCCCATTGTCCTCTGGGTTGACCGTAAAGAGAATAACTCCAAGTTCACTATATGGACCCCTTATATATTTGAACATGTTGATCATATCTCTCATTATTCTCCTCTTCTCAAGAGAGAATAAATTCAATTCCTCTAATCTTTTCTCATAGCTGAGCTCCTCCATGCCTCTTATCAGTTTGGTTGTCCTTTGCTGCACTTTCTCCAGTTCCCGATATCTTTTTTGAGAACTGGTGCCCAAAACTGAACTGCATATTACAGGCGAGGTCTTACTAATGATTTGAACAGGGGCAAAATTATATCTCTCTCTGGAGTCCATACCTCTCTTAATACAAGAAAGGACTTTGCTCGCTTTGGAAACCATAGCTTGGCGGTGAGGCAGTAGTTTGCATGACAACCGGCTGTGCTGAAAAAAGTACTGCATGTACAGACACATTAGGAAACAAGGCAAATTGCTTTGCCTTTGCGTTACGCAACCCAATGCATATGGTGCTGTAGGCAGGTGCAGTCTGTATCCCCTACTGTAGGTGGCACTCGACTGAAGCAGCAATGCAGAAGTGGAAGGAAGTCTTGACAAATCCCAGGTCCTCTAGGAGTTCTTGCTGTCACAGGGAGACAGCTGTCCAATTGGATGCTGGTGCCCCACATGACTTTGGCGGCCATCTTGGGTCAAGTGTGTGGCTTGCTTTATGCAAGTAATTAGTGTAGGGACAAGTTCCCTATCTGGCAGGGACAGTGCTTGAAGGCAGAGAAAGGTTCCTGAGTAGTAGGGAAAGTGCAGGGACTACTCCTCATATTTCCTCGTAGGAAGCCTCTCGTTTGGGTTATAGACCGGCTAGGCTGTATTCCCGGTCCTCGTTGCAGAAGCTGTCAGCATGATTCCTGGACCTTGATCCTCTGCTACTGCGTAAGTTGCTCTGGTCGGTGGTGCCTGCACATTGTTGGAACTCACACAATATACGCTTTTCATCCATCCTCAGCCTCTGAGTGTATTCTTGCCACTAGCGCACCATGCTGTATCCTGACCACAGTGTGAATGAGCACTAAGTGATTTCCAGCCCCATGGTAAACACCTGTGGGACCTTTATGTTGCTGATTTTTACAGTACTCTGCAGACCTACAATTATACGGTTGGGCTGTGTTCATACTGGTGCAATTTCAGGTACGACTTGAGTTGCATAGAATCTCATGACAATGGGAATAACATTGTTTTCAATGGTGCCTCTTCACATCGATGCAACTCAGTATGGCGCAATTTTGCAAAACGATTCCTGTACTACTTTAATATTGGCCCCACAGAATATGCAAACCACATCCAAGTTGCACTACATAACTGCACTGATAATCAGATCAAAATTAGATAAAGGCAGTTTTAAACTAGCCTCAATGGAGCTTTTAATATAGATTCAGAATAGAAGCATGGCCTTTGTGCAGTATAGGGTAGGATGAGCAGACGACCCCGGTTTCCAGGGACAGTCCCCAGACTGAGGACACTGCCCCCAGAGCCAGTCTGTCCCCGGGTTTGTCCCAAGATTGCAGGGTTAGCGCTAGGTGCAGGGCCGATCCTGGGGCGGGTGCTGAGGCAAAGGGGGTCGCCGAAGCCAGTGGCATACCAACGAGGGGTGGTCTGCCCTGGTGCCACCCCAGCGTCACCCGCTGTGACAGCTTTAATTTGAATCGCGGGGTGCCCACCATCACAAGTCCTGCCTCCTGGTTTGGCTCCGTAGATAGACAGCACACTTGTCCAATGTCAAGACATGTGCTATCAAAGGTAGGAGCCGACCCAGGAGGTGAGACTTTTGTGACGGCAGGCACCCGGCGATTCAAATTGAAGCTGTCACAGTGGGCGACGCAGGCCTGTGTAATTATCTGCTTGGCTCTCCTCTTCCTCTCTTCTCTCTGATCCCCTGCACTGGTGCGGCTGCATTGCTGGGCACTGGTTAGGCAGCATAGATGGGCACTGGTCAGGCTGCATATATGGGCACAGCTGAGCCCTGCATTCTTTATGTAGCACACTCCTGAGCCTGGAATTCATTATGTAGCATATTGCTGTGCCCTGTATTCCTTATGTAGTGCATTTCTGAGCCCTGCATTCTTTATGTGAGCACTACTTAGCTCTGCATTCTTTTTGTAGTGTGCTCTTTAGCCCTGCATTCTTCATGCAGTGCGTTCCTTAGCTCTGCATTCTTTATGTATCGCGCTCCTGAACTCTGCACTCTGTAAGTAGCGCACTCCTGAACTCTGTTTTTTCTCCATATTATCTTCATAACATTTGGTAGTCATATCTCAAAAAATTCTAAGAATTGTCTTTTTTTTATCTCATGGATGAAATGTGAGAAATAATGTATATATCATACAATCATTCCATAAACACACACCACATGCACTGCGTACATAATTTGTAGAATATATGCTTATAAAATAGTTCACCATTTGCCAATAAAAAAAAAAAAGTACATCCCCGGATTCCATTTTAAAAATCTGGCCACCTTAGTATAAGGCCTTGTTCGCATGGGCAAACCACAGTGTACACCTGTGCGAGGGACGTATTTGCCTTCATACTGATGCACAGGTGTTCCATTCATCCCCATGCAGGCAGTTCAATTCATGTCCAATGGGATGCAATGGCTGCATGGACACAATTGGACAGCCATGTGGATACATGGCCCGAAACACAGACTGTGTGCATTAGGGCCCATGCATCTGCACAGATGTCAGATTGGGAGCAGTGTCTGTGTCCGTGCAGCCGCTGCTTTCCAATTGATATGAATAGGATTGCTTGTAAGGGGATGCACCCATGCATCCTCGTGCAGGCAAACACAGCCATGTATACTGTAGTATGCCCATGTGAATGAGGACGACCAGTGGATGAGACCAGGACATTTAAAATCAGGTTTGCTAAAAAGAGAAAGAATGTTGAGACCTTTCATAAGCAAAATAGGACATTTCTACAATATATGTGATTTACCAGGCAGTTTTTGATCAGCACAGTGTTAGCAGACAACCTTTGGTCTATTTGAGGTCAGTTTGTGTTTAGTTGGCTGTGGGGGTCAGACTATCACTATCCCATTGAAGACAAAACTAGGACACCTCAGAGTCAAGGCAATTCTTAATCCTCTGTTACAGCTCAGAGTACTTTGATACCTCTCTGTGTGTTCAGCACTGGCTTTTCTAAAAGATACTATCATGTTTCTCTTTACTGTGACAACACAAAGCTTTCACAATCCTTCCTGGACTTGTTTATGCTGCATTTTAACTTTTTCTAGAATATGTTTTACCTCCAGTGATTTATTTAATTAAAAGTGAAACTTCAGCCAAAACTTATTTTGGTAAAAAGGAGGAAAGCTTTAATCCCTGTCAAATGTATATTTCTATGATATATATAACGTCTGCACTACTAGTAAAGAAACATTTAAAGCAGAATACATTTTTTGTTTGTTGTTTGTTTTTTCTAATGGGCCCCAAGGTGGGCACGTTGTGCCAGTGTACAAAGCATAATAACATAATACGACAGACTTACCTGCAGGGCTGGTGCGAGGATTTTTGACACCCCACGGGAAACCTAATTTTTCTCCCCCTTTGCCCTGCCCATGTAGACGGTGGAGGTGGCAGTGGGGGGGGGGGGGGGGGAGTTGGAGGGGTGTGGCACCTCTCCACCTATTTCTTTAACTGTGATCCGCAGGCCTGTACGGACAGGCTAGGGTAGTATATGGACAGGCTAGGGTAGTAAATAGGCTAGGGTAGTAAATAGACAAGGCTAGGGTGCGGCATTGGGGCTCGGAGGTGTGCGTGTGTGTGTGTGGGGGGGAGAGGTGTGGCGGTACCTGCACACGTGTCACTATCAACTGTCACCGACACCGCTCACTCAACTGCCCCCCTGGACGAGGGGGGGGACATTATTGCAGGCCGGAAGTCCCCTTTCCTTCTCGGCCTTCCCTAACCCACACAGTCTGCTAATGAGGACTGATGTGTGCTCTAGGCCAAAGCCTACCTTGCCTATAGGTAGCACCGGCCCTGTTTACCTGTCAAACAAAGGCCTCCAGTGCTGAGCTGTCACCACTCCCACTGGTCACAGTCGCTTCCATCTTTGTCCTGTATTCCTTCCAGCGCTCGTTGGCCACTTGAATGACCAGGTCACAATCATATCACTACTGCCAATGAGAATTACATCATCACAACACAGAGCAGTGCCTTAAAGAGGAAGTAAAGCCTGTCAAAAAAAAAAAAAAAACACCCTGGAGGACGAAGGTATAATGAATTAGTATACATAGCATACTAGCTTATTATGAATACTTACCTGAGATCGAAGCCCCCGAAGCGACCCTCGTTCACGTCCTCTGCCGCCGCCATGATACCCAATGTTACTTCCGGGTATCGCTGCTCCTGCGCTGTGACTGGCCAGCGATGACGTCACTTTGGCGCACACGCGTGGGGTTAAAGTGGTTTGTAAGGGTTTAAACCACTTTAAATGCATGCAGACACACCCTTTGTACGTGTACTGTAGACAGGCAGGGAAGAAATTATGACAGAAGAGACCTATGGGGTCTCTCATGTCATAAAACCCTGCCTATCACCAATTTTATTTAAATGAGAGTGTAAAGTGGTTGTAAAGGCTCAAGGTATTTAAATTTCATGCATACTATAGGAAAAGAGATTTCATCTCCAAATACTAGGTAAAAAATTGTATGTATGCAGCAGCCCCCCATGCCCCCCCTATTATTACCTGAGCCGGATCCAGAGATGTGCATGGGAGCAACGGCTCTCTGGGTCTCTTCTACTCTACTTTTTGAGACTCTATATATTAAATATTACTTTTAGGGACTTGTTATCTAAAGAGCGATCCGCATTGAGATCGCTATTCAGAGAGCATGACAGGCGGTATGGAGGCATTGTATCACCTTCTCACCACCTGTGTTAACCCCTGGGATCCTGTACCAAGGTCGTCAAGGTGTAGAATTCCTGGTGTGGCATGCGTACACCCCCAGCCACTGCCTCTGCAGTCAAAAAGGGGGAGTGGTTGGGGGTTAAACCACTACTCAAGAACAGGGTTTTACTGCCCCCCTCCAACTTCATGTGAACAAACCCTAAAACCCCTTTCACATGTGTGGACTGTTTTTCAATTTTTCATCCATCTGTTGATGGATGAAAAACGGACATCAATGCATCTTTGTGGAAAGACGGATGTAAACAGATGATCATTTGTTTACATCCGCATCCATCAACAGCCTTTTTTTAACCACTTGCCGACCGCTGCACGCCGATTTACGCCAGCAGAATGGCACAGGTAGGCAAAAGGGCGTTCCCGTACGTACATTTGAATTTGCCGCTGGAGTATGGAATTTGCCGCAGGAGTGTGCCCGTGGGTCCCGCAAACTCGATTTTCACAGTTGGCCCGTGATTTCGCTGACGAGAGGCAGAAAGGGGAGATGCCTATGTAAACAAGGCATTTCCCTGTTCTGCCTAGCAACATGACAAGATCTACTGCTCCCTGTCATCGGGAGCAGTGATCTCTGTCATGTTGTAGTGAGCCCATCTCCCTACAGTTAGAACACACCTAGGGAACACGCTTAACCCCTTGATTGCCCCCTAGTGTTTAACCCCTTCCCTACCAGTGTCATTTACACAGTAATCAGTGGCTATTTATATCTCTGATTGCTGTATAAATGTCAATGGTCCCAAAATAGTGTCAAAAGTGTCCTATCTGTCCGTCATAATGTTTCAGTCCTGATAAAAATCGCAGATCGCCGCCTTTACTAGTAAAAAAAATAATAATAATAAAAATGCCATAAATCCCCCCTATTTTGTAGACGCTATAACTGTTGCATAAACCAATCAATATAAGCTTATTGTGATTTTTACCAAAAATATGTAGAATACATCTTGGCCTAAACTGTGGACGAAATTATAATTTTTATTTTATATATTTTTGGGGGATATTTATTATAGCAAAAAGTAAAAAATATTGCTTTTTTTTCAAAATTGTCGCTCTTTTTTTGTTTATAGAGCAAAAAATGAAAACCACAGAGGTGATCAAATACCACCAAAAGAAAGCTCTATTTTGGGTACAGCGTTGCACAACCATGCAATTGTCAGCTAAAGCAACGCAGTGCCGAATGTCCAAAAAATGCTCTGGTCAGGAAGGGGGTAAATCCTTCCGGGGCTGAAGTGGTTAAAGAGATCAAAGCCCTATTTTTGTTCCTTTAAAAAAAAAAACGGAACTGATGAAAAACTGATGTAAGCAAGCTAATGGATCTCTTTTGCATCAAGAAAAACTTTGAAAAAATGGCTCTGGGACTCAAGTGGTTAAAGCGTTTGTTACCCCGACACTTCATATTTCTGATATGTGTCTGCTGTACCATGTACTTGTATGAGAAAGTATCCTGTTCTCTTTGTATCGCTTCCTTTATGTGAAATCCCTGGTGTTCCTGCTAGTGCTCTCGCTTTCCTATTAAAAATTGACCATGCTAAGCAGGAGAGCACATCATGGTCAGTTCTCAGAAACTAGCTGTGCTGGGAACTCACAGCCATTCACTGGGATGATTAGTGTACTGCTGCTTCCCTTCCCCCAGCTCTTATGCAGCTGAGAACAGGGAATGTGATCACTTTTAAAAAAGGAAAACAGTACTTTTTTTTCCACGCTTTTCGTGAGCTTTTCATGTGCTTTTTTTAGAGTGAAAGCGCCTGAAAAGCACCTCAGTGTGAAAAGGGTGACACACACACACAAAAAAAATCCTTTCATTTCTATTTTAAACTGAATTAGTCGTTTTACAAGGTGATCGTTTGCAGTCACTTTACAGCCCTTTCACACTGAGGTGCTTTTCAAGCGCTTTGGCGCTAAAAAAAAAGCACCTATAAAACTCACAAAAACCTATTTCTATTTAGATCAATGAATGCTTTCAAACTGGGGCGGTGCGCTGGCGGGGAGGGGAAAAAACTTCTGCAAGCAGCATCTTTGGAGCGCTAAAAAAAAAGCACCTCAAAAGCGCCCCTCTCCATTGAAATGAATAGTAAGTGCCTCAAAAATGTCTGAAAAGTGCTTGAAAAACGCCTCAAAATGGTTCTTGAAGTGGTTTTTGAGTCACGTGACTTTCAAAAACAGTGCATCCATAAGGCCTCAAAAGCGCTTGAAAAGCACCGCAAAGGCGTTTTCCGTTTTATGGGCCAAAATGAACCCGACATGTAATGTTCGTCTGGCTTTGTCGCTTGTGTCTGAAATGCCTCCATTCAGGTCAATGTAAACGCACAGCAAATGTGCCACGAACACCCCTATGGCTTTTACAGCACATTTGAGATGTGCTTAGAAAGTGTTACTAGCAGAGATAATAGTACAAGAATCCAGACAATAGAAAACCCACATTGCGTTTGCATCTGGAAAGCATTTAACGTGACGCAAACGCATCAAAACATGTAAATAGTGCATCCTAACATAATAAGTATATAACATTTTTAAAACACATCTAAATGAGCCCAAAGGCTCCATGCACACCTGTATGTCACGCTAAGGCTTATTTTTTTTCATTATTTTTTTTGTTGGTTGTGTGTTTGTTGCGTAACAGCATAGGGCAAACAGTGACTTGAATGGGCTGCCCTACACGTGATAAAACACGCTAAAGAAGCTCCAGATCCTTTTTAGGCTGTGAGCTTTGCGCGTTTTTGTCACAGGACAAAATCAGCATCTGCTAGCCATGTTTGGGGAGTCATTAACCACTTGCTTACTGGGCACTTAAACACCATTCTGCCCAGACCAATTTTCAGCTTTCGGTGCTCTCACAATTTGAATGACAATTACTCAGTCATGCAACACTGTACCCAAATGAATTTTTTGTCCTTTTTTTCCCACAAATAGAGCTTTCTTTTGGTGGTATTTGATCACCTCTGGGGTTTTTATTTTTTGCGCTATAAATGAAAAAAGACCGAAAATTTTGAAAAAAAACGCATATTTCTTTGTTTCTGTGACAAAATTATGCAAATTATTAATTTTTCTTCATAAATTTTGGTCACAATTTATACTGCTACATATCTTTGGTAAAAATAACCCAAATTAGTGGATATTATTTGGTCTTTGTGAAAGTTAGAGCGTCTACAAGCTGTGGTGCGAATCGCACAAAATTGATCACATCTGATGTACTGGTGGCCTATCTCGCTTCTTGTGACCCGAACAAGTCAGAAAAGTACAAATACCCCCCAAATGACCCCTTTTTGGAAAGTAGACATTCCAAGGTATTTAGTAAGAGGCATGGTGAGCTTTTTGATGTTGTCATTTTTTTCCCACAATTCTTTGCAAAATGAAGATTTTTCATTTTTTTTATTTTTCTCCACAAAATTGTCATTGTAATAGGTTATTTCTCTCACGTGGCATGTGTATACCACAAATGACACCCCCCAAAAAATTCTGCTACTCCTCCTGAATATTACAATACCACATGTGTGGGACTTTTTCACAGCCTGGCCACATAGAGAGGCCCAACATGCAGGGAGCGCCATCACGTGTTCTAGAAGCATAAATTACACATCTAACTTGTTGACTATTTATTACACTTTTGAAATACCAGGACAATGACACGTGACACTGATGACAGATGGCACTGATACGTGGCAATGATGACACTTATACGTGGCACTGATGACAGATGACACTAATATGTGGCACTGATGACACGTGGCACTAATACGTGGCACTGATGACACGTGGCACTAATACGTGGCACTGATGGCACGTGGCACTAATACGTGGCACTGATGACACGTGGCACTAATACGTGGCACTAATACGTGCCACCGGTGACAGATGGCACTAATACGTGGCACCAATGACGCGTGACACTGATGACAGATGGCACTGATAAGTGGCATTGATGACACGTGACACTGACAACAGATGGCACGTGACACTGACAGGTGGCACTGATGACAAATGGCACTGATACATGGCACTGATGACAGATGGCACTATGTGGCACTGACACGTGGCACTGACGACACGTGGCACTGACGACACGTGGCACTGACGACACGTGGCACTGGGGGCAGGTGGCACTGGGGTGGATGGCACTGGGGGCAGGTAGCACTGGGGTGGATGGCACTGGGGGCAGGTAGCACTGGGGTGGATGGCACTGGGGGCAGGTAGCACTGGGGTGGATGGCACTGGGGGCAGGTAGCACTGGGGTGGATGGCACTGGGGGCAGGTAGCACTGGGGTGGATGGCACTGGGGGCAGGTAGCACTGGGGTGGATGGCACTGGGGGCAGGTGGCACTGGGGTGGATGGCACTGGGGGCAGGTGGCACTGGGGTGGATGGCACTGGGGCGGATGGCACTGGGGCAGATGGCACTGGGGCAGATGGCACTGGGGCAGATGGCACTGCTGGGGGCGGATGGCACTGCTGGGGGTGGATGGCACTGCTAGGGGAGGATGGCACTGCTAGGGGAGGATGGCACTGCTAGGGGAGGATGGCACTTTATTTTATTTTTTTACTTTTTTTTCTTTCACAGTCAGAACGGCTGCCGCTGCAGCCGTTCATCTCTCCCCTCTCGCACTGTCTGTGCGAGGAAGGAGAGCGGCGCTGAGAGATGATCTCATATGTAAACATATGAGATCATCTCCCATTGGATACGCCGATCACGCTGTAAACGGCCGCTGTGATTGGCCGTTTACAGCGATCTGTGTTTGCCTGTCCCCGGGGGACACGGCGAACACAGAACTTCCGCGATGCGCGCCCGCGGCGGCGCGCATTGCGGAAGTAAACATCACGCCGTCCAGGGACGACAACCCGGACGAAGGCGCCTGCTCTACTGCCGTCATTCGGCCATAGGGCGGGCGCGAGGAGGTTAAGAAATAATGGTGCTTCAAGCTCAACGTTTGTTTTTCTGTGCACGTTCCCAGGACACATAGGTGTGAATGGGGCCTAAGGGCTTGTTTACGCTAGCAGTTGGGAGGCGGTAAAAGCCTCTGGTTGATTTACTACCCCCAACTGCTACCCCTTTACACCTGCTGTGGGTGCAGCAGGAATAATATCCTCTGTCGCTTTCAGCGGGCGATACTGACCGCCAATCGGATTTGCGACCCATTCAAGTAAATGGAGGTGCTCTGTAACCACCTCTCAACTGTGTGCATTGCTCATGGTGGCAGTGCACTAGTGTGGGGTCCAAGGGGCTGCAAAGATCGGGCAACGTCTCACTGCCTGTGATAAGCGCAGTGCTGTGCCGACTTCTTGGCGGGCTCTGCACGTGGAGTATGCGAAGACACCTGAGCTCATCCTTACTCCTCACCACCTGCCAAATGCTGAAGAGCAATCTGAATGGTGACATTTGAACAAAAATTTGGGGGAAATTAAAACTGAGCTTTGCTCATTTCTGCCGCTACGTTTAATGGCTTCTTTTTGTTACTAATTGTTTGCTGTCCCTAAATTCTGAAGTAAAACTAAAAACTGAAACTAAGCCCCACCCCCTTTATCAAATTAGGCCACTTTTATTGGTCACTGAGGTGCGGTCATTGGAGGTGGGTGTGGTTTATCTCTGGACAGGAAGCTTAGCGTCACATTTAGGCAAGGCCGGCCCTTAGCAACACTGTAAAGTAATGAGAGAGAGGGGCACGGAAGAACCTTTTCCAGCTAACAAAGGTAATGACACCTAGTGGCACCTTTTAGGCTCACCACACATGCTTACAATATTTAGATTGGATGTAAATTGGTTAGATTAGGTAGTTCCCCATATTATATAAAGTTGATTGTAAAAAGATTGTATAGTCAGACAAATCTATGGTGACTAAGGACTCGCACAGCCCACGTGCAGAGCCCGCCAGGAAGTCGGCATTGTGCTAGTCACAGGCAGTGAGACATTGGGGGTTATTTACTAAAGGAAAATCTACTTTGCACTGCAAGTGCACTTGGAAGTAAAGTCGCTGTAGATCTGAGGGGGACATGCAAGGAAAATAAAAAACAGCATTTTAGCTTGCACATGATTGGATGATGAAGTCAGCAGAGCTTCCACTCATTGCAGATCTATCCCTTAGATTTAGAGTGACTGCACTTCCAAGTGCACTTTCAATGCAAAGTAAATTTTGCCTTTTGTAAATAACCCCCATTGTCCCCATGCTGCAGAGATTGGGAAATGTCTCACTGCCTGTGATTAGCGTAGCGCAGTGCCGACTTCCTGGTGGGCTCTGCAGTGGGCTGTGCGAACACGCCAGATCTCATCCTTAATGGTGACCCTTATGCCCCGTACACACGACCCGAAAATCTGATGACAGATCGTCTGACTTTTTCTGCTTACTAGTCGCAAGTAGAAAATGAATAGGTTACTAAAGTCACATAAAAAAATTCTCGTACAACAGAAAAAAGTATTGTATTTTTGGATGACAACTGTACTGGCTAAACGAAAATCGCATGATCTGGTATCGTACGAGGAAAATTTTTGTGCTTATCCAAATAATATCGGATGAACTGTCGCGATTGGCTCTGTACTAACGATCCAATTATCTACGATTGCATCAAAAGCGTTAGGCAGGACTTTAAATTGTTCTACCAAATCATTTTTTTGTGAATATAATAATCAAACATATGCAATATAAGGGGGAAAAACCCACAAAGGAAAAAGACACAAAGAACACAAAAATTAACAAAAACCTCTACATCCCTCAAAAAAAAAAAAAAAAAAAAAAAGAAAAAAAAAGATATAAAAAAAAAAGAAAAAAAAAATACATTTTTGAAGCATTTTTCCATCAAAGGCAAATTTTCCAAATCTCTTCACTTATTCCTAGTATTCCTAGTTGTAACAAAGCCACAAAAAGTCTGAAAATAAACAGTAAGCTGTCATTTGCATAAAAAGCAGATCCGGGGTTTGCCTGGTACCTGTGTTGTCTCCATCTGGTCCATGCTGCTATTATTTTCTCAAACGCAGCTCCCCACTTAAAACCTCTTCGACTATGATTGGAGCAGAAATTCATCATGTAAGATGTTTCATGTTTTTTTTTTTTTTTTTACTCTTTAGGTGCTTTCCCTTTTAAAGCAGTTGTATACCCTTACAACACACTTTTTGCTACAGGTAAGCCTATAAAAAGGCTTACCTGTAGCTACCCCGGATATCTCCTAAACCTGAACGAATACCCTGTATTTGCATGTGCCGAAGTCATCAGCACATGTGCACTGAAGCAACGGCACGTACAGTTAGACTGTGCCGTTACTGGCGGCTCCCGTGCGTGGGAGTGAAGTAATCGCGGCTCTGGCCAATCACAGCACGGGGGCCTCAATCTAAGGTAAGTAATACATAATGAGCTAGTTTTTTTTTTTGTTTTTTTTTTATTTATTGGGTTTACAACCACTTTAAAGCCTGGTTCACGCTTATGCATTTTATTTATTTATTTATTTTTGTGCATTTTCAGTTTTGCAGAAACGCACTACAATCCATTTAGCATGGTTCCCTATGAATGTAGTTCACATCTGTGCATTTTATGGAAAGGGCCAGGGACTTTTTTTTTTTTTTTTTTTTCTTATTTTTGGTTCCATAGACTTCAATGGATCAAAAATGTGTATTGGAGAATACAAAATGCACCTGGAATATGCAAACTGCAGCCTGCATAGGTTTGAATCGAGCCTGAGCCCTGGTTCACATTGCAGCAATTTGGCATGCGATTTGACATGTCAAATTGGCGGCTATTGCCCACAATGGCACCGTCCAAATCGGTGCGATACTGCACTGGTTCCCAAAAGTAGTTTCTGTAGTACTTTTAGCGACTTCAGGGTGCGATTTCCATAGACACCTGTGCAGAGTCCCGGAAGTTGGGAATGAAATTGGGCGAGTTCAGCTGAACTCGCCCATTTTTTATTCCCGCTGTCAGTGTGAACCTGGGCTAAAGGGCCTTCCTTGCTGAGCCCAGGTGGGATGATTGGTTCAGCTGTGCACAAGTTTGCTATCATTACATCAATGATTGCTTCCAATCTGAACTGTTATATCAGAGTTCTGGAGTGGCATTCTGATTACCTGATTCTGCTATGTAAAAATCCACTTTTTTTTTTTTTTTTTTAAATCCTGCTATGAGTACGACCTGTAAAGGAGCAAAAATACACCCAGAAATAATACCTTGGCATTACTATCCACTTCCCAGCCACCTTCACAAAAGAGACAGATTTAGTCCTTACACTGGAAGTATTACGTGGCATTGGCCTCAGGTTAGTAATATATTTTATTGCAAAATCTGTTGGGGGGGGATTGCAACTTGAGTTGCATAAAATGATTTATTAATATAGAAAAAAAAAACAGACATTTTCTGGACAACCCTTGAGATTGGGTTAAGGAGGGGAGGGGGACAGATACAACCAGGTATTTGTTTTTTATCATGTTTGATACAAGTAATAAGATAGTATTTTTTTTTTTTTGACATTATTAATCAAGTTGGGTGAATGTTAATTTTGCATAGAACTTCCAAGGATATAATAATCGCCCCAGTCCCCAATGGACAAATAAAATCTTGCCTTAAAAAGGAAAATGCAGTGCTGTAATTTGGTCCTACTGGAAAGTAGATATCCATTTACACTTTAAGAGGGGTACTTTGAGGCTGGGTTTACACTTTTGCTGTGCTTTAGGCTGTGCGAGAGTCACACTTGTGCGATTTGTCAAGTGACTCTGGTCATTGAAGTTGCATGACAAGTCGCAGCTTAATCTTTTCAGTGGCACCTGTTAAAATGGATGCGACTTAAAAAAGGGGCCTGCACTACTTTGGTGGGTTTTTATTATTCTTATTATTTTTATTTTATTTTTTTATGCAACTTTGGTCCAGAGAATGTAAAGTTGCATCAAAGTTCCACTGGAAATCGTGCGACTTTTGGAGATGTGCTAATGTGAATGGAGGGCTCATTCCCACATTTGCAGAGGGTCGTACACCATGAATGGAGACATGTGTTTGCATACAGCCTCCTGTACAAATCAATGACGGCTGTGACTGTATGCTGGTAAGGTCACATCCAAATGTTTACATGTGTACAGGGATGGATGCATCCTTTATGTACAGGGCCATACATCCTTCCCTATATACATGTATATGCTGGGATGTGTGGTCACCAGTTTACAGTCGCAGACTGTCACTGATTTGTACAGGCAGCTGTACTCCCGGGTGCAAAAAAATATACAATTCTGTTCACTGTGCATAGCCCTCGGTTATGTGACGGAGTTTGTAATGCACACTTGTGTTTTGCGTTCAGGCAAACCCATTCATTTTGCATGAGCTGCCAGCTGCTAAAGTGGTTGTAAACTCTCTTTCCAAAAAAAAAAAAAAAAAAAAAAAAACCCCTGCAAGACAAAGGCATAATGAGCTAGTATGCATCGTGTACTAGCTTATTATGAACTCTGGCTTAGAACGAAGCTGTTGCAGCGGTCCCCATACACCTCTGTGACCACTGACATGTCTCCCAGAGTTATCTTTGGGTTTGCGGGCTCCAGCACTGTGATTGGCTATAGCTGCAATGACGTCACTCATGCCCACTGATGCTGCCGGTCACGGCACAGCTACTGAAGAAACGGCATGAGCGAGCCGTTTCTTCAGTGCACATGTGCTGATATAGTGAATATCTCCTAAATGCTGCAAGTTTAGAAGATATTCACGGTACCTACAGGTAAACCTTATATAGGCTGTAGTAAAGGGTTTACAACCACTTTAAAGGATATATGTGTATATTATTGTACAATCTTAGTTTGTTCCAACTATGTCCCAGACATGTTCATCAGTATTTAAAGCGGGAGTCCACCGGGACTCCGCGTTTTTTTTTTTTTTTTTTAAAAGCCAGCAGCTACAAATACTGCAGCTGCTGACTTTTAAAATGGTGACACTTACCTGTCCAGCGCGCCCGCGATGTCGCGACCCGAAGCCGATCTCTAGGTCGCCTGTCGGGTCCTGCCGCCGCCATCTTGGGTATGGGAATCAGGAAATGGAGCCTTTCGGCTTCATTTCCTGGTTCCCTACTGCGCATGCACGAATCGCGCTGCGCAATAAGGACGCTCCCCGCTGCCTCTGGGATCTGTGTGTTTCCCAGCAGGCAGCAGGGCACTTGCGGGAAGGGGTGGGCACTTGCGGAAAGGGGCGTAAGTTACGCCCCTTTCCGCAGAGAGCTATCCCGGAAGTGGGTGCAGTTACCTGGATTATCCAGGTAACTGCACCCCCCTCCCCCCTGAAAGGTGCCGATTGTGGCACCGGAGGGGGGGAGGGTTCCGATGAGTGGAAGGTCCACTTTAGGGTGGACCTCCGCTTTAAGATTATATTTTGGTAACATTTTTCTGGGCGTTTTTTGCCGAACCATCTACAACTATCTTTCTAGTTCTCACGTTCAGTATTATCTTTTCTATAACAGTTTTGCCACATGTGGTTTGTCAGCTAAAGGCAAATGTTAAAGAATTGCTGTAAGTTAAATTGCAGTAAAGCACAAAGTAAGTACATAATTAAGAGGGGTCTTCATAAGACCCTTACATGCATCAAAGCACACTTCAACGTGGGTTGCGTGTTACAATGCACTTTTTTATTTTTTTTGATTGTTTGGTTAGTTATGCGCTATGATGCGTTTATGCCTCAATTTATAAAATCAAAGAAAAATGCATAGATGTAGTTCCTAAGGCCGGTACGGCTTACCAGGAAAGGTGGCAGCCCTAAGGCTTCGAGCACCTATTCAGACTGACTTCAGTGCTTGCAGGCAGTTCCAGTCATGTGTGTGCAGTCCCTGCATCCCTACAGAGACAGTCTCTGGACCCTATTTGACAGTGATGCAGTTGCGCTTCCCCAAACGCACACCATCCAGCCCCACTCTAAAGGCCCGTACACAGAATATCGTACGAAAAAAAACGCATTCTGAGCAATCGTCCGAAATCTACACAGCTTTTGAGAGCCGATTATAACCGTTCAAAAGTTTGACAGTTCATGCGAAAATATCCGAAGAAACAAGTATGAATATATTCTTGTACAATAACTAGGCGAACGATTTTTGTGTAACTAGTGAATGAGAATACATTACATTGCTTACAAAGTTGTAGTCTGTCTTACGAGAATTTTCGTAACCTATTGGTTTTTAAAATGAGACTAGCATGCAAAAAAAATGGACGATTATTCATCAGATACTTCAGCCCCGGAAGGTTTTACCCCTTCCTGACCAGAGCACTCTTTACAATTTGGCACCATGTCGCTTTAACTCATAATTGTGCAGTCATACAATGCTGTACCCGAACAATTTGTGTCCTTGTTTAGGCCAATATATATTTTTGGTGAAGGAAAAAAAAAATTGCGATAATGAGTGTGTGCAAAAGTTATAGCATCTAAAAACTATGGGAAAGAATAAATTTTTTTTATTTTTTTTGTAGACATTTATACAGCAATCAGTGCTATAATAATGCACAGATTACTGTGTAAATGACACTGGTAGGGAAGGGGTTAAATGTGTGCTCTAACTGTATGGTGATAGGACTGCGTAGGAGAGAAGACATTTCGTTATTCCTACTTACTTGGCACAAACGACATGTCTCCTCTCCTCTGACAGCACAGAAATCCCTGTGCTGGTGATCACCGGCCAAGCGCATCGGGCCCTCTGGCGGCTCTTACAGGAATCCCGTATATGTATGGAGTTTTTTTTTTTTTTTTTTGCAGCAGTGCCGCAGTATATGTACGTGAGCCAGTCGGGAACCAGTTAAGCAGTCAGTCTATGGCAGGCTGAGGCTCGAAGGGGCTGAATGCAGTACAGGTGTTCAGAGGCCCTATGCATTCAGGGACAAGGGTCTGGAATGCACACGACCTGCTTTTAAAAATGTTACCTGGCTTTAAAGCAGAACTCCAGCTTTTATTAGACTTTACATAGTTTGGGCCAGCTTGGTCTAAAAGAACCATATCCCTCAATAACATGTGAGGCCGCTGGATGTGTGTGGTATAAACTGTATGTAGCTGAGCCCATAAGAGATAAATATATAATTATATTTTGCAATGAATACAAAGCTTCCTCTGACTCTCTCAGAGAGAGAGGCGGGCTGATGATGTCCCAACCTCTGATCTCAGGCAATCAGAGGAAACTTTGTATTTATTGCTAGAATACATTAGAGCTGCACGATTCTGGCTAAAATGAGAATCGCGATTTTTTTTTTTTTAATTTTTTTTTTGCTTAGAAGATAGATCACGATTCTCTTGGCGTAACATCATCTTTCACATTAAAACAAAAAAAAAAAAATTGGACTAACGTTACTGTTTAGTATTTTTTTATATTCATTGAAGTGTATTTTTTTTTCTGCCTTCTAAACCTTCTAAACCTCTGAACTGGCAGCCCTCCATGGACAGTTATCTGTGTATCTTTTGTCCTCACATGGACTAATCCCCAAATAAGAACTGGTTTTTAGATTTTCTGTTCTCCTAAACATACCAGTTTTAATGACATTGTTATATCCAGAGTGCGCTGTATTATCCAATTGTCATCATGCTGTTTGTAGGCTGAGCTACATGCAGTTTATGCCACAAATCCAGCGACCTCACATGTTAGTGAGGGACATAGTTTGTTTGGGCCAGCTTGGTCCAAACAAACGATCTATGAAAAGTGTAATAAAAGTTGGAGTTCAGCTTTAATGCTAATTTACTAAACTCTGTGCTATTGAAAAATCGGAATATCTGCAGGCTTGTTTGGGTCAGTGGCTCACAATATTAAAGGTCAGCATGATGGCCAGGCAACTAGCATTTCCAGAAGAAAAGTAGGCCTGCTTATTGAATTTCCATTGTATGTCCAACAATTTAGTACTTCTGTTGACCTAATGTGATTCAGAGTTCGTGGCGTTACACCGGAGAGTGCTGGATAATCCCCGTCTGCTTGGGAACCTCTCGGGAATGTTAATTACTGCAGGTAGCACCTGACAAATTTTTAGAAAGTCTGCAGCAACACTCCAAGGATTATACTGAATGCCAGCTGCTTTTTGAGAATATTTATAAGGCATAAAACACATGACCTAAATTATTAATACAAGAACGGAGAGGGGTTTTAGATTGGGAATGAGGAAATGGCCTGGTAAGGTCGAGTACCTCCATCCCTGTCACTGTGAATAAAAAAATGGGGATAAGAGGAAGGGAGAGAAAAAGAGGAAATCGGGACTTTAATTGAAACATGTGGGTACGAAATAAATAGATATATAAAACTGAGTACAAGGCATTTAATAGTTCATAGCCAGGGTACATTATGATGATAATACATCGGGACCCAATTCGATCCATACATGGTAAAAATGAACTCTGAAACAAACAATGACCATAATTAAACACAAATATTACAATTAGCCTATATAATCCGGGGCCTCTCTTAATCCCCAACAAGGATAATAAACAGTTTGATACAGGCAGTAATACATAGTCCAATGGATCACATATACTGTATACACATAAGTGCCCAATTATAGGGCCTAATGGATACCTAACCTAAATATTGTTTCATCCCATGAGGTGTAGATAAAGACCCATGGAACCAATCATCTATGGTAGTAGACATACAATGGTTAGAATGGGCATAACAAAGTACACGGCATCTGTAGCTTTATGCGTTTCATGGCTGTAGCCAATCTGTTCACGTGTTTCTCTCCTGAAGAATTCTATGATAATAAAAATAATTTTAAACTAGTTTAATACCCAAATCGATGGGCACTAATGATAAATGGCAACAATAGGGTGGAAATAGTCCCCCAAGGGCATGTTGCTTACAGGGTGTCTGTATGCTTGTGGTATGGCACCGAAAGTTGCGGATCACCCAGAGGGAGTCCTTACTGGGAACTGTGGTGGCGCGCCAGCAGATGGCGGCCAACGCAGGAGAACAAGCAAGGTGGATGTGGTTCTGTGATAGTGGTTGTGTAAAATGGGTGAGATTAGTCAATATGGGCCTCTGTGGAGAGTAAAATAATAGTGTAAATCAATGGTGTAAAAAGGAAACCTGGGCATTAGTATGGGCTAAAATAATTGTTCAGCAGTGACTGTGGGCCAAACTGTGGAGATACCAATATAAGGGGTGGGGTGGGTGAAGTGAGGTGAATGTTTGGATCACCCAAATACACAACAAAGTGAAATAGAATAAAAACTGTGAAGTGACCATTAAAAATAAAAAAAATTGCCTCATGCTGAGATATGGATCGAGTTCCAGTATGTTAACAATATGCAGAGTAGGGAGTGATGATTATGAGTGAAAACCACCTTAGGATGATCCTGCATGGATAAAACTGCAGCACACCACCAACTTCTACTTCTCCATACTTTAAACAGCTTGGGATCCCCCAAAATCCATACTGGACCCTTATCTGAGCATGCAGCCTGGTGGATCAGCAAATGGGGGGGGGGGGTCAAATGTGACCCCCCCCCCCCAACCATACCAGGCCACATGCCCCCACCTAAAGCTCCTTGCCCCATGTTGATTGGGGCAAGGGTCTTTTCCCACAACCCTGGGCTGTGGTTCTGTGGGCGGGGGGGCTTATCTGAATCTGGAAGTACCCTTTTAACAAGGAAGGGGGGCCCAGATCCCACCGCCCCTTTCGTGAATTGACCAAAAAAGTGTCCAAAAAGTAATAAAAACACCGACCGTCTTTGACAATTGCTCTATTAAAAAATCTGATCGTCAATTACGACGCTGCCGGAGCCCGAATTTTTTTTCAAAATTGCTCAACACTCTGACGGCTGTCCGCCGAATGCCTCCTCTGACGTTTGACAGTTATTGTAAGGTAAGGGGGGCGGTACCACCAGATGGCTCTGCCCTTGCCTATTAGAACTGCCCCAAAGCCCCACCCTTTCCTGATCTGACCCTTGGATATGGGTCTGCTATGGATGGGAGGGGGCACGCCAATCCTTTCTTGGCTGTTTTATTTAAAAAAAAAAAAAAAAAAAAAAAAAAAACACTTTTCTACCTGATACAGTAGAGGATGTCAAGTCAGCTGTGCCCAGTGCTGCTCCACAACTCTGCATGATTGGGCATTCTGAAGTAATGTGCCTTTTCCTGAGTTTTGATTGGATGTTACTCAAAACTCAGGAAAAGAAGTGTAGAGGTGGGCAGGAGTCTTGTGATCATGACTCTAGCCACGAGCTCCGGCAAAGAGACCCTTCAACCAATTCCTGAGTTTTGCGGGGCTCCTACTGCTGAAGGGGGTGCCATTAGTGTATACTAGGTGCATTATTGCATTAGTGTCTACTGGGTGAGTGGTGGGCTTACATCCACTTTATTTTTTTTCAATAGCCGGGTGCTGGCAATTGCAACCGCGGGTCAATTTTTAAATGTGATTTGCTTTGGGGAGCGGGGGGTGGGGGGATTCTTTTAGAAACCTTAATTTTGCTGCCACAGGTTCTATACATGCTACAGATGCACTACTTTATAGATAGACTAAGGCAATGTTTCTCAACTCCAGTCCTCTAGTACCCCCAACAAGTCATGGTTTTTAGGCTTTCCATTATTTTGCACAGGTGAATTAATCGGTTTCAGCGCCTTGGTAATTACCACAGCCGTTTTTCATCTGAGGGAAATCCTGAAAACATGACCTGTTTGGGGGTACTGGAGTTGAGAAACATTGGACTAAGGGGACCCCAGCCACTATGTTTAAAGGAATTTTTCATTTATATACCGTATTGGTGTATAACTCGCACCTTTTTTCCCCTTAAAATCAGGGGAAAATCGTGGGTGTGTTATACGCCGATCCCCTGCCGATTTGTGAACCTCTCGGCGGCTTTCGGACATTCTCGAGAGCGGGCCAGAAAGCCGCCGAGATATACAGGACATCCAGCGCTGTATCTCGGCGGCGCCATTTTTAAAGTCTGTAAATTACACTGGGGCAAGGCTGCAATGACAAGGCTGTAATGGACACTGAGAAGGCTGCATTGATGGGCATTTAAATGTAAGTTGTTGTTTTTTTTTTTTTTTTCCTTAAAATTCCCTCCTAAACTTGGGGTGCATGTCATACGCCGATAAATACTGTAGTTGCACTTTAAGCATCAATAAAATTGCTAGTTATTTTTTTGCATTGATGCATGTCCCCCAGGGCAGTACCCAACCCCCCCCCCCCCCCCATATAAGCCCTCAAAATGGGCACTTTTGATTTTGTTTTCCTGATTGGCTCCCATAGACTTCAATGTGGTTTGCCGTTCAGGTTAGAACTTTTCCCCTGTTTAGGAGTTCTGCTGAGAAGGGGGTGTTCGGCCCATCCCTCGGTAGAACACTGCACTACACTGATGTGTCCCAACACAGCTGCTGGTACGCACTGAGAAGTAACCTATGCCAATTTCAACACCTTGCACTGTTTACTTTTTTTAGTGTTGTGATGTAGATATACTGCAGGATATACTACAACACAACGTAGTGAAAGTCTTCCATTTATTTATTTGCCGCACAATGGTCTGAACTGAATATATAGGACAACATTTTACCTTGTCTGCCTTAGGACCATGGTGATTAAGGTTGCTTTAGGCTTGTGTAGTAAATGGGTCTAAGAAGATTGGTAGGTCACAGGCACTGGGACATTATCAACTACCTATAGGCTGATGAGGGACCAGAGTGTCGGAGACAGGAGGTGAGTGCCAGTTGCAGGGGGTACAAAGGATAAGGTAAGTAAAAATTGGCATAAAAGAGAGAACTTGACCCCTACAGTGCCGGGGAAGCCCCATCTGCAAAGCATGTTTGTGTATTCCCTGGAGTTCAGTTTTAATGGTATTGATGTACAATGTATAGAGTTTTGGCAGCGTAGACTCTAGGGGATGTAATGTTTAGCACAGTGTACAGAGTGCAGTAGTAAAATTTGTTTGCCCAGAATTGACATGAATAGCCATCATCACAAAGACCGTACACATAATGATCTGATCAAAGGATTCTTCAATGTAATTGGATCTTTGAATTATTGAAAAGACACATACTGTGTCATCATCAATTTTGTGCAAAACTGATTAATTTCAATGTAATTATTTTGATTGGTCTGGATGGAAAATCCAGTAAGAAATCCAAAAAGCAGATAATTCATTATGATTAAGCGTGTGGCACATCAAATACAATTAGAGGATTCAAAAGAGCATTTTTTTTTCCTGGACAGTAAATCGTTCTACGTTATCATCCTATATTAGACCGTTCTGTGTGGCCACCACTATGATGGCCATACATGTTTCAATCTTCTCCAATCTGTATGTGATTTGGTCAAAACGATTGACTTGGCAAACAATCGAATAGGCATAACTTTCCTTCTGATGAGTTCAGTTGGTGGGGAAAAATGCATTGTGTGGTCTGGATAGAGACTCAGAGGAGGTGTTATGTTGCCTCCTCACCGCCTGATTTAGGCTTGTTTCACACTTGTGCAACCGGAAAGTCGTGTAACTTTGCCACGTCTTGAAGCAATGCCTGTGAAATTTTGAGGTCTATAGACCTCAAGTCACATCAAAGTCCTACCAAAGTAGTACAGGGACTACTTTTTGAAGTCGCTGCAACTTGAAGTTGCACAGATATGAATGGTATTCATTGGCAATCGTGGGGTATGACTTGTCATGTGACTTTGCAGTCCCAGGTCCCAGGACAAGTCGCACAAGCGGGCCTCAACCCTATGCCCCGGTTTCTCTTCCCAGCCAACCTGGTTGTCTTTTTTTAGATCTGCCTCCTGTTCTGATTGAGTGGGAGGAGAAGCCAAAAAACAATAGCGAATATTGATTCGCTAGTGTCATAAGTGGGTGGGCATCAGGCTCTAATCATGCTTGAAAAAATAAATCTCATAATCTTGTGAGTGCGTCACCCTTCATGCAACACTGCATGCAAACAGATCGTTTGTACAGCCGATCGTGACAACTTGTGCGAAATTTTGCGATGGGACAAACGCACACTCCTCGGAGAGCTAGAACGGGGGTCTGTCAATGTAAACAAATGGATTCCGTTCTGACAGGGGAGTAGAGAGATCGCCCATTCCTAGTGATCTCTCCACTCTCAGTCCACCCCCCCCCCCCCAGTTAGAAACGCCTCCCTAGGACACACTTAACCCCTTGATCGCCCCCTAATGTTAACCCTTTCCCTGCCAGTGTTATTTATACAGTAATCTGTGGCTATTTTTAGCTCTGATCGCTGTATAAATGTCAGTGGTTTCTGATCTGTCCGCCGCAATGTCGCAGTCCCACTACAAATCGCTGATCGCCGCCATTGCTACTTTAAAAAAATAAAAATTAAAAATTGCCATAAATATATCCCCCTATTGTGTAGATGCTATAACTTTTGCGCAAACCAATCACGTTTTATTGCAAATATTTTTTATTTATTTTTTATCTCAAAATTGTCTGCCAGTCTGTTTTTATAGCACAAAAACTGCAGATGTGATCAAATACCACCAAAAGAAAGCTCTATTTGTGGGGAAATAAGGACATCAATGTTATTTGGATACAGCGTTGCATGACTGCGCAATTGTCGGTTAAAGCGTTGCAGTGCCGTATCTCAAATAGCCTGGTCATTAAGGGGGTAAAGCCTTCTGGGGCTGAAGTGATTCATAGGTACAGTTGTCTAAAAATACAATTACTACAACTCAATAGATCACTTCTAAATTTTTGTTCTGTCATACAAAATATTTTCATAACTTTAGTAAACTACTTAATTTTAAATATGATTCTAGTATGCAAAGAAAAAAAAAAACAGCCGATCATTCGTCCCATAATCTCAACATGTGTAGCAGATATTGGGCTCCGCATACACAACACACCCTGATTACACAACCTTTTAGCCACCAATTACGTAGTGCAAGGGTCTGTCTGCTTTGGTATTTGAAATGCATTAGTAAATCTAAAGATGGTACAATAAGATTGTATGGTGTATGGCCATTAGAGGGAGATTTAGTCTTGTTGTAAAGATCTACTCACTTCCTGTCCAGCCTCTATGGCAGGAAATGAAGGGAAATCTCCCTATGGGGACACACATGGCAAAGAACTGTCAGCAGTTTAACTCTCCAATAGAAAACGAAAAAATGATTTTAATTATACATTGAAGCTTCTAGATTGTACTGGTTGTATATTCTATCTCCTGTATCGGGCATCTTGTTCATCTCTCGGCTCTGTGTATGGACCGGTGTACAGACTTTAATTCATGTTTCTGTATGAATAGGATGGCTGGTAGTCCCCTCTCTGGTCCGCTCCGGAGGATGTCGGAGAACAGCGTTGTATGACGTGTGGGCGGGGCCAGCTCTGACAGTCCATCGTTCTTGGTCCAAAGCTGTCAGCTCGCCCCGCCCCGCCCCGCCCTCCTCTCCGTTTTGCCCACCTAGGCATCCCCCTTGTCCAGAAGCCGGTGTGCTCAATGGAGATCTCAGCAGAGAGCCGCCACCCGGAGCAGCGAGCCCAGGCAGAGGGGGCGGGGAGGAGCGGGCTGCACACGTTAGAGATGTATTAGGGAAGCAGCAGGTCACCCCCCAGTCCTGTGATCTGGGTGTGTAATGCAGAGTGCATAGGGGCATGGTGGCTGGGCTCCTCCCTAGCTCAGGTAGGGTGGGGGGCGCTGGATACAGGGGGAGAAGTTATGTATTCTTCTTCTTTTGCTGATGTCCTGTTGGATCCATGTGAGTATTGTCTTCCCTCTCCCCACCCTGTAGCATGCATGTGCTCCCTGCCAGCCCCTTTGTACTGTGCAGTTCCTGGTGTCAGCCAGCAATGCATGGGTTAATCACCAAGCCTGAGATCGCAGGGGGGCCACACGGGACCTCCCTGGCCACACGCTGCACATTCACCATATTCTGTATGTTTCAATGTTCATTCACTTGAATGGCTGGAGATGCTTACCCATGCAGAGGCAGAGGCAAGGATGGGAGGCCTGGTACCTACTTTGTAATAAGCATGCCAGGCCTAATACCAATGTCTGCCAATGGGTGTGATTAGGCCTGCTACTTTAAGTGTACCCACCTATTCTCCTCTTTGTATAGGATGGCAAGGCCTTGATGCCAGCTTACGGCATCTCTCTTCCCATGTGCCTGCTCAGCACCCATTGTATAGTATCAGGAATATCCACTGACCAGTTCTCTATCTGAATTGCTTTGGTACTTGCCCCTTTTTATATTGCAAATACAATGCCCCCATTTTAGGACTATAAATTCCCCCCCCCCCCCCCCCAAACATGTAACCGACCTCTTGCTCACACCCCCTTGGTATTCCCATAGTCATCATGCTGACCCTAGCACATGTGTGATCTTATGATGTCAGGAAGCAGAGTCCACTTCCTTACTTGTGTTTGCTGATCTGGGTGGATGGGACATGGTGCTGGACAGCTCCTGTGTACAGGGAGGGGTGGAGGGGGGCCCATACTGTGCTTGTGACTCTAATGATCTGTTTCAATCCCGTAGGCTCCTATGGCTTTCTAATGAGATCTGTTCTTGCTGGACTGACTGAGGATCTGCAGTGATCTGGGAGGGCAGACTTTGATAACCTTATCATGGAAGCTTAGGGGAAAAAAACTACTGCAACTGCATCTTTCTGCGTCACAGCCTCCTGCAGGGAAATCTGTTGAGTTGTTTTTTTTTTTTTTTTTTTTTCCTTTTTCTTTTTAAACTGATATGGACCATGCATCCAACAGAGCAGGGACACGGGATTCACAATCTACAACTAGAAATCTAATTGAAAGTGAGGTGCATACCAAAAAGGCTCAAGGACTCGAAAGTGAGTGTCCTGCAAAACCCAATGACTGTACTTGGAGTCCTATGAATATTCATGAACTGAACAGCAGTTCGAATATCATGGACACTGCAATGCTGAACTCTGTGAAAGATGCCCAGCTTATGCCAGCTCCTAAAGACTTGAGAACGGTCAAGCTGAGGTTCTTGAGGAGGACCGTAGTAGAGTCTGATCAAGAGGAGCCATCTGTTTTGGATCTGAGTGAATCTCTGCACCAGAGCAAGGTCATCCCTATCTCTAGAACCAGAAGGGCCATTGCTAAGAGGGCTCAGGGGACAAGTGATCAGGGATCTACCACTGAGGCCAGTGAGCCTAAGACAGGGGCTTGCATAGAGCATACCGCAGAAGGACCACCAGAACCAACTGGCCAAAAGCGAAAAGATGAACCGGACACTCTTAAAGAGGCACCAAAGTCCAAAAAGGAGGAAGAAGAGGAGAATGAAGAGGAGGCAGATATGAAAGCTGTTTCTACTTCCCCTGATGGAAGGTTTTTGAAGTTTGACATTGAAATTGGAAGAGGCTCCTTTAAAACCGTTTATAAGGGTCTGGATACAGAAACGTGGGTGGAAGTCGCATGGTGTGAACTTCAGGTAAGAACACGCTTTAATATTATGAGAAAAGGGTTTGTTTGGGACTTTTAAATGAGGCACAAGAAACCATGTGCCTCCATCCCTGTTAATATGTAGGGGAAAGGGTTGGTTGGGACTTTATATTAGGTGTGGATGGTGAGCATCATATGTAAATTATGTAAAGACTGATGCATTAAAAAAAATAAAATAAAAAAATTAATAAAAACAAGTACTTTTATTTAATGGCATATAGTACAATATTGAACGTACATCATAGCTCCAGCAAACCGTATGATGCTATTGACATTGGTAAAATAGAGCCATGCCCCACGCATGCTGATAACATGAGGGGGTCATAGTTACAAAGTATATACGTAATGGGCCAACATAATTGCATCACAAAAGTTAATATGCGTTTTGGAAGAATGGATCTGTTTATGTAGCCTATTATATTCTTTTTATTGAGTGTGTGTTTTTATTTTTATTTATATATTCAATTTGTGATATTTATTTTTTATTAATTTGGTTTGCTGCCTTTTTGTTATGCTTGTTTTTTGTATTTATTAATAATATAATAATATTTTTAGTATATTTTTATGAACTTGGTTTGCTGCTTTTTTGTTTAATGCTTTTAAAAAAATAAAATAATTTAGGTCGTGTTTTACACAAAGTTTTGATAAATTTTATGGTAAGATCTATGCAGTAGGGCAATTGCCTATAGATCGCCTAATTGCTGATTCTGAAGAAGTATGTTTGCACCAATCTTTGCTGATAAATGATGAGTTCTATATTGATTCTGATACCAGGCTTGTTCTGAATGAATGTTACTGAACCTTAATCACCTTATACGTCAAATCTCCTCTCTGCAGTTTTGAGTCAAATTAACTTGTCTCCTTATATAACGACACTGATGACATGCTGCCATAGAGGTCTCCACTACTTATGTAATGATTATTCATATAAACTGTCCTAATATGATATGTAAATTACTCTTTTTCTGGACTCCAGCTAAATTGTTATAATTGGGAATCAATTTAGATGCAGAGGGAATGCTATGTACATACAGTATACCTTTTTTTATCATTTTCAGTCTAGACTTTCTTGTGATTTCTATATGGCAATAGGTCTGTTTTGAACCCCTAAGTACTATTTTTGCTACCTGGAAATGTAAGCGTTAAAAGCATGACTCAGCTATATTGCTGCAGTATAAAATGTAACTCTTTTCTGTGGAGTATCCAAGAATAACTGCCTCTGATTACAGTGTTTATTTTTTTCAAATTCATCTTTTTTTTATAGTGCCATCCTAAAGTAGGGGGGATTAAAGTGGTAATAAAACCCCACTTTTAAGCTTGTATGTAGGGTCAACCTATAATGAGGCTTGGCTGTAGGTACAGTGAGTATCTCCTAAACATATGGTGTTCAGGAGATATTCACACTGGACACAACTGGTGACATCAATGGCGTATGCGCTCTGAAGGGACGGCATACCTGTGCCATCCCTTCAAAGCTTTGTGCTGCAAACCGCGATTCCAGTGCATGGGCGTGACGTCATCATGGCTCATCCATTCAAAGGGCCGGAGCCAACGAACCCGGAATTAAGGCGGGGGGGAGGGGGGGGGGGGGTCGAATGGAAGCCATGCCCAGCAGTGCTTCTTTCTAAAGTAAGTATTTCATATATCAGGCTATTTTGCTTTTGCAGGGATGTGTGCTTTTTTAGGCAGCGGTTTACTACTGCTTTAAAGTAATATTAAAGTGGTTGTAAATGTAAAAACGTGGTGTGTGTGTGTGGGGACGGCTGGTGATGCGGCAGTGACACAACAAGGTGAAGGATGTGGCGGCAGTAGATGAGTGGATGCCCACTAACAGACGCTGCCATGATGGATCTGAAAAGACAGGTGCTCTTTAAATGTAACAACTTTATTCTTGCTGGTAGTTAGAATCTTTAATATTTGTAAACAAAATAAAGTTTCCTATTTAGAATAATAGGCAGTGAGGTTAGTAAAATGGCAATACCTGACCTGATTTTGAGTTAATCAAACATAGTTGAACTACTCAAATTATTTTATTTTATTAAAACCATAACATTGCCAGTGCATATTATCTCAACTTGCAGAGCTTGGATTTGTTTAATGAGTTTACCAAAAATGTAAATATTGCAAATATATACAGCCTCATGCTACATAACTCAAGTCCATTTCATGCTGAATAAACTAAATTATTAATGCATCTTAAATGGAAAACAATTTTTTTAGATTTTGTAATCCAAAAGCATTCTATAAAAATAAATGGATATATATATATATATATATATATATATATATATTAAATAAACTTAAAAAAAAAATCCTCCTTTTGATCGTTTTTTATCCACCCTGGTTTTGGGCTTAAAGTTATTTTATTTAAAGGCAAGTTAAAAAAAAAATGGTTATACTGCCCCCAGAGCAAACAGCTTGCTTTGGGGGCACCAAGTAAACTCGCTTCTGAGCTGCTGCTCTGCGTGTCAGTTCAGACACAGAGCCCTGCTGTGGTCTTGTCCTTTCTTTTCATTGGCTCCCTAGATGTGATTGAACTTGGGCTCAAATGTTTGATTTTATTTTTAGATTCTGCGCTCAACTGTTTAATGTATTGCAGCTTGCCAGGCCTTGATGCAGCCATGACCTTTTTAGTTTATTTGTCTCAAAGTTTTTCTTGGGTTTAGATCTTTTACATAGTAAAAGGTCCCCTATTGGCCATGGTAGGGGCACAAAATGTATACATTTTATGTACTGAGTTCATGTGGTTTCAGAGCCTTGATCTTCCTATGCTGGAAATTAGATTTAAATGAGCAGTTATTTTGGAAAATTCCTAATTCAGCATCTTCTAGATGATCTAGAGAATGCTTATGCATTAATCGAATATAACAAATCTGCAATTTTTGGTAATGTATAGGGAATGTTAAAGATCACAAAAGGCTTAAAGTAAAACTGGCGACTAACGCCCCCCCCCCCCCCCCATTTTTTTTATTTATTTTTTCTTTCCTGGATAGTCAATTTTTTTTTTGCCAACTTTGTCCTATTGGGAAGATTTCTCGTTAACGTCACACCCCATTGCCATGATGGGAAGTGAGAGGGAACCCTTGGTTGTTGTCACGGTCGCTAGAACTAGTGTCACCATTGGAGGATTTCCCCCACTTTTCCTGTTCTGTTAGCATCCCAAAATCTAGGATTTTCTTCTAAATTCATGCTAAACATAGCAAACAGGTTGACTCTCCCTAACACACAGGGGCACAGATAGCAATAAAAAACGGACAGTTGTTTTAATCCCCCTCCACTCTACCGAAATCAAAGTTTTGCCTAGTATACTTTTTTAAATGCAAGTAAAACCATTTTGCACCATCCTTGTAAACTTTTTATTAGTCTTGTATATCATGTAACAACGTTTTCCAAGGATATTTTCATACTTTGTAAACTGTAGTTATAATTAAAGTTGCGCTAAATGCTGTACATTAAGTACTAATTGAATATGATAACGTGTTATCCCTAGCGGGAAATTAAAGTGAATATTGGCTGGAGGTGCCAAACCCAGGTAGAAATTACCCAGTAACAACACGTGCTATGGTGGTGTGCCTTACTTGTGTTGGTGCACTGCAGTGGCATAATTGTTAATGGCACCCCAGCAAACCTCTAAGACTTATGTTCTGCAACACATTGCAGCATGACACATGGGAGATAAATCATAATAAGGGGGACTTGTGTACAAAAGTTGTGAGTGCTCGGTATTAATGGGTGTTAAACCCAGTATGGAGGTACCTACATCCTAAAACTTAGATTTTGCTGGAAAAAGAGTAAAGTGGGTCAGCAGGCTTTTACTTGGTACCATCACACATTACATACACCAGATTAAAGTCATGTAATTGTATTACAAATACCATTACAAAACTTTTTTTTATTTTTTTTACTTTTCACAAAAAACAAAGATAAAAGTCCCTCTTGTATGGCTGTGTTACACCCACAGGGGGGTGCCAGCTTGCACCACAAAGATGTTAATCCAAAGAGGAAATGTGTGTAGTCAGCCACTCTTGACATGTTTCTCCCTTCTTCAGGAGTATAATGAAGGAACAAAAATCTACATAGTAATGCCAATAATGAATACATGTTATGAGATGCTCAAATGAAAAGTACAATTATGGAGGTAGCTAGTTGCTAGAGATTGGTGGCCATCCGGCACTTGCCCCAAGGGCCGAATTCAATTTGCAACTATGGATTTGCGTGCGTTGCAGTGCACAGCTGTGGTAAGAATGGGCCAGAAAACCTCTTTAAAACATTAACTTTAATAATGTTTGGTTTATACAGATTGTGTCCTAGAATGTAACTGCAATTGGATGCAGTGCTTCAACAATTGTTTAGATCAGTCGACTTATAAAGACATCAGATCTTGGCACACAGATTTTTCCAACTCCATGAACAGAGGGGATTGACCCATCTAGACCACAGCAGATTTTGTTTTCTTGCTCTCTAACCTGATAACCTGGAGGAGCTGTCTTGTGAACTGAGAATTATATCCTTTTGAGGTTTATAATAAAACAGACCTAGTTCCTGCAGAAAACAACAAATTAAACCTGTGTGCTGCAACTGTGGGTTAAGTTTCTATCATCCAGGCATGTATCTATGAGATGGTAAACGGTCCATTCTACTGTCATGGGATATGCGCATTGTAACCAAAACCTAAATTCAAGCAAATTTATTTATCTTTAGCTCTGCATAGATTTTTGTATGCATTTTAATTTTGTGTCGAACACCTTTTTTAGGAGGTTTTTCTCCCTATGAGATCAAGAATGGGGGTAGTGGTTGTCATTGGGACAGCAAGGCAGAGGCCGCAAAATGTGTCAAGTTCTTAACTTTCCCCACTCTACTAAAAATTTATTTTTGATTTTGGCTGTGTTGCTTGTTGGAGAGATTTCCTATTGTTGTGACCGGAAGCGATTGGCTAATATCCCAATATGGATACAGTTGGTAATAAGGGTTAGAGCATGCCAAATTTTTTAGATAACTACAAAAGTAGCTATTGTTGGGCAGGACATGACATTTACATGAATATTGTATAAGACCTGTAGTAAGAGACTTAGAAAAGGGAGCTAGCAGACCTGGAGTGAGGCATTTGGATAAAGGTGTAGGAAGCCTGGAGTGAGATATCTGATGGGGTTAGGAGACCAGGAGTAAGGCATTTGGAAGCAGGAGCAAGGAAATATGAATCCAGGTACCGGAAAAAGGAAGCTTTGAGACCTCGAGTAAGGCATCTGGAAGAAGCAAGGAGACCTGAAATTGGGAAGCTAAGAGACCCTGGAGCAAGGGATTTGAAAGAGGGCGTAGGAGTCTTGGACTAGGGCATCTGAAACTGGAAGCTAGGAGACCTGAAGCAAGGCTTCTGAAATCCGAAGCTAAGAGACCTGCTTAGATGGGCATCTGAAAGGGAGATCTTGAATTAGGGCAGTGGTTCTCAACCCTGTCCTTAAGTACCCCCAACAGGCCATGTTTGCAGGTTTTCCTTTATCTTGCACAGGTGCTTTAAAATCAAAATGGCTGTCCAAAATACCAAGCCGTTAAGCAAAATTCCCAAACATGGCCTGTTGGGGTACTTGAGGACAGGGTTGTGAACCACTGACCTAGGGCAAGGCACCTGGAAGAAGCTAGGAGACCTGGAGCAAGGCTTTGAGGTGGGAGCCAGAAGATCTGAAGTTAGACATTTTAAAAAAAATGAGCTGGAAGACCTGGAGAGTGTAGATTCCTCAAAGGAAAGGACGGAATACTAAACCAGATTAAGTGAAGTCCGCTTCTCGAGTAGTGCGGCGTGCCTCTGTGTAGCTTTTTCTAGAGTTCAGGCTCCACCCAGTCACCTTGTGCCATCGTAGCCAATCCCAATGAGTCACTCTACCTTCCTGACTAGATTGACGCCCTGCTTAGCTGACAAGGATCCAGCAGTCAAGGCTCCCTTTCCTTAAGGCCCCTTTCACACTGGGGTGCTCAGCGCACTGGCGGTTACCATAGTTTTAGAGGCGCTGATCAGCTGCTGGCGGGGCAGTTTTAACCCTGCTAGCGGCCGAAAAAGGGTTAAAACTGCCCCCAAAAAGGGCAGGGTTTGGAGCGCTGCCCCATTGTTTTCAATGGGAAGGGGCGCTTTAGGAGCGGTAAATACCGCTCCAAAGATGCGGCTTGCAGGACTTTTTTGACCATCCTGCAAGCGCACCGGCTCCAGTGTGAAAGCCTTCAGGGTTTTCACATTGGAGTGCACTGAGCAGCTCTTTCAGGGCACTTTGCAGGCGCTATTTTTGGCACTTTAGCGCCTGCAAAGAGCCTCAGTGTGAAAGGGGCCTTAGAGGGTCAAGGGGCCTTCATTAGATTCACCAGCGTTGCCAACCTCCCACAGTATTTTTTTACTGACAACCTGAGAAATTACAGAACTCCTATTGAAAACTAACACAGTGACTATTTGAACAGTATAAACATGATATGGAAACACTGAAAATACCTATAGCAAAGACATTTGCTTGATTTTCACTTAAAATGTCAACACAGCAGGAAATTATCAGCCCCTGATCTTTACTGGCAGTTGTAAAAAAAAAAAAAAAAAAAATCTGATTTTTAAAAACTGTCAGTAAATTTACTGGCATTTGGCAACCCTGAGAGTCACTAAACAATATGAACAGTACAGGCTTATTCAATAAAGTACTGTAAGACAGTAATAGTTTACCTTTCAGTGATTTTGAGTTTGGTAAAGTGAAAGGGTTTTTAATTGCCTGTTAAGGGTAACAGCACTTAACATGTCAGCTTTCCTCGTTTTATATTGATCTGGCGTGTTTCTTTTATTCATGTGTATATCTACATATTGGAGCCTTTAAAAAGTGTGCAACTTGTCTGCTCTTAATAATCTAGAGTCTGAGGCTCTGTTTGCCTTCCTCTCAGCATGCAGAGTGTGTCATCTGTTTTACACAGCACTGGAAATCCTAACAGACTTTTGGGATTGAAGCTAACTGTACTGCCTGAAAGCTTGTAAAGCACAAAGCATTTTATGCTTGAGAAAAGTGGGTTACATCATTTTGAGCTGGGAGCCTGTTAACCTGCCATGTCAGAAATGTGTGACGCTGATGTCATATGCCAGAAATGGTAAAGAAGCAGTCGGACGCAATGCATGATTAGGGAGAGGAACCAAATAGACAAAAGGAGTTTAGAAAAATATACTTATGGATAAATTGGCAATACAGTAATGTTAAATTATTATATTGCATTCAAAGATTGAGCCGAGTTCTAATCCTAATGCTGACCATAGGGAGAGACCTAGAATACAGCAATGTACAGAGTATGGAGCTCTAGAGAGGGTGGCTCTGCACAGAAGCCAGAGCCAGGACTTCTACAGGGCTGGGTTTAGTCAAACTGGGGCTTAAAATGCATCCCTTGGGTCGCCATACTTTGATAGCTTGCTAGCACCATATCCGACATAAATTCAGAAGTATATGAAAACCCAAACACTAAAATATCATCAGTTCTCAATGAAAGAATGGGCATCGTGCATTAATCATATAGCAACAATGGAGGAACTGATACACTTCACTCAAGACAGAATCTCCAGTTTTATAGTTACGTGGGCTAATTGGTTTGAATATCAAACCTCAGCAATATCAGGAACTGATACAAGACATAACTTATGACGTACTACTCTTGATACTCCTTGATGATACAACCCAGAAGCGTTATGGTTTGGGGATCTCGAGTGGTGCGTCGGGTAGTGAGTGGAGAGGGTACCCACCCCCTCTTCTAACAGGCCCTTATACTCACCCCCCCCCCCCCTTCTTCTCTACGCTTTCTTTTCTTTACCCTTTCTACCTACTGTAACAGATGGGGGATATGGGGTGGGGGAAGATCTAGTGGTCTGCTTATCTCCCCATCCTCCTCTTGCCATATGCAGTAAACCAGAAGAAAAGTTGGGGTATCCTGGATGACCCAGTCTCCTTGGTTGCTCTGATGTGGTTATAGATGAGAGATGCCAATTCCAGCAACAAATATGCATTGACATCCTTAAGAATTTATGACCGTACATGTCAGGCACTTAGGATGTATTTAATACAGGAACTATGATTTATGGGTTCTGTTATTGGTATTTAGATGTGTATTGCATTATTGTTTGAACCCAATCTTGCTTTGTAGATAGCTCTTTATAGATGTCCTTTGTCTTGTCTGTTTAAAAATTGTAATAAAATCTTTATGGGGGGGGGTTGGGAAATCAATTGACTTGTTGGACCCCTTTCACGCTGAAGCAGTTTTCAGGCGTTTTAGCACTAAAAATTTTGCCTGAAACCTGCCTCCCTTTCATTTTGAATGGGTGTTTTCACACTGCGATGGTGTGCTTGTGGGGCGGTAGAAAAACTTCTGCAAGCAGCATCTTTTGGGATGTGTTTGCAGCGCTGTAAAAAGTGCTCCACAAATGCCTATTGAAATGACTAGGCATTGCTTCCAAAACCTCGCAAAACAAGTCTTTTTAGTTTACGGTCACGTTAAAGCGACCCGCTAGTGCCGCAAAAACGACCGGTGCTTTAGCAGCGATTCGGTGTGAAAGGGGTCTTAAACTTAAAGTTACTTTATCTTAATACGTTTTAAATCTACAGTGGTCATTAAAGACTAAGCTCCCCTTCTAAAGAGAGCTGTCAATGCAGTCATCTCTGAAGCAAGCGCCCTTCCTAAGCCTACAGGCATAGGCTATATTCTTTAGGCGGTGAACGTTTCCTTTTAAAGAGGGTCTTCACTGTGCTATCTAAAAATTCATCTGCAGCTAAAAGTGCTGTTGCTGCCGAATTAAACATACTTCCTGTGTAATTCAGTGCAGTCTTCCCCCCCCCCCACCCCTAGTTACTGAAGCACTCTGCAACTGCTGTGTAAGCCTTCTGGGATGTGCAATGTGTATCCCAGGAGGCTGTGTGCAGGTTCAGGGCAATGTCCTCCTCAGCTGGATGAGGAAAGCGTAAGTGGCTTCTAGCACCAAGGAGAAAAAAGGTACGTTCCCAACCCACGCTCCTCTCTGCCATAAAGGTTTTTGTTGAATACTTTTATTTTGGGTTAACAATGCTCTATATGCTAATTTTTTTTTTTTTTTTTATTCTTGTTGTCACATGAGCGTCTGTTGGACACTATAAGTAGCCATGCTATTGCTCCTTACATAAGCATGTAGGTGGGTGTAGTCTGCTGTCTCCAATCCAGGTGGCGCTCAACCACAGTGTCAAAGCAGAGGGAGAGGAAGTCATGGGTGACGGGGTTCCTCTATGGTTTCCTGAGTCACTGGGGCAGCTATCTAATTTGGATGCTGGTCACCCATGTGACTCTGGTGGCCATCTTGGGTGTGGCCGAGTCTATTTACAGCCCTGGCCCCTGGGTTTGGCACACTTTGTGAGTGGGTAGAGTAGGAAAAGTTGCCCTATCTGTGAGGGACAGTACTAGTGATTGGGGGGGGGGGGAGGTTTCTGGCGAGGAGGGAAAGCTAGGCTGCATTCCGTCCCCTCTTAACAGATGCTGTAGTTTCAGCTGGGACTTACTACTTCACGTGGACTGGGTGTGCTCAGTTAGGTAGCTGTCCCTCCCAGGTTTGTTCCGAACTGTTGCTGTATTCCTTCAATGCAACGTTTCCATTGCACCTAACTGTGTGAAATGATTGCCTCGGCACCACGCTGATCCCCCACCTACAAGCAATATCAGCCATTGCCTCCATTAGGAAGCCTCCTTTGAGGGACTTTTCAACTGATGCTCATGCATTTATTTAGAAAGTGACGAGGAGATCAGCAGTGCTAACATGCAACCAAAAATGATCTGAGCCAGATTTATAGTCATGTTATAGGGTAAAAGATTAGGACATGTTTGCTGGGACCACATGGTATTTAGACTCAGATCCTGTAGGTGCTAGGCTATGAGATCCAGCATAATGCCATTCTAATGGAAGGTGGGACAATTAACAGAGACTGACCTCCTTCCCAGAGGGAATTCTTGCTTGTTACTTGTCGACCGTGATAAAAATGAGTGACTAGATCATCATCAAGCTTAAAGGAACTCTGCCTTTTTTTTTTTTTTTTTTTTTTTTTAATCCTTCATTCAAGTGGACTATTGTGAGCCTTTAAAACATATAGGCTTGAGTTTTTGCATACAATTATATCTTGCTGTCCATAGAATATAAACGGTCCTTTCATGAATCTAAAAGTGGGATCTGCACAACTTACACTTTGGACTTGCAGCTTTTATTTTTTATATGTATTGTCATTTTACAAGGTCCTTTTTCTGAATGCTTGTAACGCACAAAGCACTGAATGCTTGAGAAAAGTGGGTTACATCATTTTGCACTGAGAGCCTATAGACTTCTGTAGTTTCATCAGAAAATGGCCGCTAAGGGGAACTGTGGATGTTAAGGCAAGATCTGAAAGACCAAGAATATTCAGAGAACTGTTCACAAGTAAAAACCAACCTTCATATGATGAAGAAACGCACCTTTGTTACTGAGGGTATAGTTGCCATCATCCCTTAGTTGCACATATTGCACAACTACCTCCCAGAGATGTGTTTTTTTTTTTTTTTTAAACTCAACCATACAACTATAAAAATTTAATTTTACCATTCTTATTTCCCATAAAAAAAAAAAAAAAAATATATATATATATATATATATATATATATATATATATATATATATATTTCCCCCCCTTTTTTATTTTTTTTATTTTTTCATATGTGAAAAGTGTGGTGTGCATTTGTATTCAGTCCCCCTGAGTCAATACTTTGTAGATCCACCTTTCACTGCAATTACAGCTGCAAGTCTTTTTGGGGATATCTCTACCAGCTTTGCACATCTAGAAAGTGAAATTTTTGCCCATTCTTGCAAAATAGCTCAAGATCTGTCCGATTGGTTGGAGAACGTCTATGATTAGCAAGTTTCAAGTCTTGCCACAGACTTTGGCCATTCTAACACATGAATATAATATTCAGCAGTTGATTACGTGCGATTTACTATTGGAGTGGTCTGTGTTAGAGTGCGAATGTGGGTTACAATATATAGGTAGGACCTTGAGACCTTTACATGTTCGTTTGGCAGAGCATATAGATTATTAAAGGCCTCAAAACCCACAATGTGTCCCGCCATTTTAAACAGTTCCACCAACAAAATCCCAAAAGGCTTAAATTTTGGGGGATTGAAAGGGTTACCAAACACTGGAGGGGGGTAATTTTATTCGCCAGTTGAGCCGTAAGGAATCGTACTGGATATATGAGATCAATGTATTCCAGGAGGATTGAATGTTGATTTTTTTTTTATATTTGTTTTATTACAGATTGGTGATTTGTAATGTTTTATTGATGACCACGAATTACGTCACTTTTATTGTATTTTTTTTATTAGCTTTCCAATACGAAATTTTGTTATATTGTCTGATATGTTTTCATTTTTTAATTTTCACATATTAAGTATAGGGTATTATGTATTGCCACGTACATATGACATTTTTGTGTGTTATTTTTATCAAGTGGGATCTTTAAGTGCCTGTCTGGTTGCATTCTCCTTTTTAATTTTTAAAAGGGCATATGGGGACACTTCCTGGTTTTATCCATGGAAGGTGTTCTCTCCGCCTTGTGCGGTGTCTTGTGATGCGGTGCCATGTTATTGGCTCGGCGCAGCACCATATGATGCGGCGGTGTGAGATGTTCAAAGCTTGAATATATATATATATATATATATATATATATATATATATATATATATATATATATATATATATATATATATATATATATATATATATATATATATATATAAAAATTTTTTTTTTATTTATTCTGATCTGATGGCTTTACAGAAAAGCTGTATTTTATACTGAGATTAAATGACAAACAGGTGGACTCTATTTACTAATTGGGTGACTTCTGAAGGCAATCGGTTCCACAAAATTTCAGTTGGGGCTATCAGAGTAAAGTGGGCTGAATACAAATGCAGCCACACTTTTCACATATTTATATATTACATATCTACAACAAGAGTAGCAAGTTATGAAATTTCAGTCTATTTACATGTCATATAGTATGATCGTATAACGGACGTCACCCCAACTCCTCATCAGGTGAGTTATTCCCCCAGTTGGGAGTTCTCAGGGAAACTGCAAGGATCGCCAGGCTGCTAATATTGTATTGCTATACAAAAAATAAAATGGAATAAAAAAACGTAAATTTTGTTCAAAAGGGGATCACTAACACGATCTAAAAAGTATATGTTATAACAGCCCAAACTTCCTTTTTATTATGTTGAAAAATCTTTCATATAAACCTTAAGAAAACTGAAATAACTGAACAGTCATTGCTTCTCTATAGCAGTCCCCACGGTCATAAACTGAATCGGAAAACTGCTGTATAAAGCCATATAGTATATTAAGGCCTCAGTCCCTTTTTAATAAAGGTATTCATATTAAGTCACCACCAAGGGATCTTCATATGACTGACACGTGGTGTACAGTTCTCCCCGACTGCAGTGTTTCCTGCACAAGCATGATCTGCATTGTAGAATTTAGTCATCGGGAGAAGAAACCTTCAGCCTCATCAGATGTCAACTTCTGTGGTATGGTAGACAAGCCAGAGGCCTTGTTCTAAACGCTTAGGACTAATGAATTGTAGTGGTACCCCTAGGGTTGCCACCTCATCCCTTTAAACCTGAACACATTAATTACACAGATTCTGAGGCTAATTTAATGCAGATAAGGCATCAAGTGGGTTTTAATTACCACCTTAACCACAGAACCTGTGTAATTAATGTGTTTGGTTTTAAAGGGATGAGGTGGCAACCCTAGGTACTGCTGCTGCGTGTAATAGTCACCGTCACCCTGCCCAGCCAGGCACACTCTTTTCAAGCATCCAGAGACCCAATGGCATTCTTTATTTTTATTTTTTATTAAAAAATAAATAAAAACATTTGTATTTTATTGAGGGGAATGTTACTTGGATGTAGCTAGGAAACTTATAAGATGCCCAGATAATTGGTAGACAATATTGTGACCGACTATATTCACCACAGTACATACAATCTCTCTCCTCTTCTCCTCCTGCACTTCCTTGCTTGCAGACTCTCATTCCTAGCACATCACTTGCTTGTACTTCTCTGATCAGCTAGCACTGTGGGCCTGACGCTGGCTCAGCCAGGCCTAAAGCAAATGTCCTTTGCAGGCAGGGATCGCAGGGCCCTTATATTGTAGCAAAAATACAGAAAGTACCAGTGCTAGCTGTCCCTGTGGCTACCAGTACCACTTCTTCAGGCACTGCCATCCCTCCTGGCGGCAGCTGCCCCTGCCACCACCATCCTAGACTGCTGCATCTGTCTTCTCAGGCGTGCCTCCCAGTCCTCTCCCGACTGTGTACATTTGCCACCCACTTGGCTGCCTCTGTGAAACACCTGGACACTTGCCAGGCAGTGTTCTCCCACTGTCCTCTCTTGCTCCTCCTGGTCAGAAAACAGCTGTGGGTTGTAAAGGGGGTCCTTTCCACACCTGAGGCCAGGCCCAAGGTCAACCCCCCCCCCCCCCCCCTTGGACTGGGGAGCTCCCTCAACAGCCTAAAGCTCCACCCTTCACCCGATCAACTCCTCCCAGCTGGGCTGACCCTGGGTATTTAAGGGGGCCGGTCCCCTGCCAGTCCAGATTTGAGGAGCCCTGCCAATCCCCAAACACCCCAGGCAACTCCACCTCACCTCTGCTACTCTTTCCAGAAAACACCAGAACATTCTGGAAAGCAGTGAGAGGTCCTGGTGAGGTGATGCTACCTGTGAGTCACCCAGCACCATTCTGAGCCACGCCAAGCCTGGAAATTTTACCTACTCCTCAAAACCCTATACTATTCTTCTGGCACACTAGTGGGTGCTACAGAAGTAACAAGTGAACTCATTAGCCATGATTGCTACATTGCCAGTGGTACAGAAAACCTGAAAGTTGTTGTAAACCTAAGATATGATGTTTATCTGTTTCTTTCCAAAGCTCTGAGTGCCATTTTCTTCCTACTGCCTGGCTCCCCTTGTTATCAGCACGACTTTGTTCTGGCAGCTTTTTCTGACACCAAGAGTTTAAAGAAAAACCTTTGCTTTTAGTTATATTTTGTTTTAGACAGAGTGGAGATGGATTAGACCTTGTCAGTTTTTATTGCTGTCTGTGTCCTCGTTGGAGAGATGCACCCTCCTTTTTGTCCCGCTTACCATTAGCGTTGAAAGTAAAATAAATCCCAAATTTTGGGTTTCTTTTCAGAATCTTGCTTACCTATCGGTCCCCCGCCGGCTCTAAAACTGAGAACCGAGAGATAAACCCTGCCCATTGCTTGGTTGAGCAGAAAGAATAGTCAGTCACTGCTGTCTGCTCTGCCCCTCCCACCCACTGGGGCACGGGGCTGTGAAGGGAGTGGGAATGTCTGTCTCGGGGGGGCTCCCAGCGGCTCGCTGAGAGGCTGAGCCGGGTGGCGGTTCAGGCTTTTTAGCGGATCCTAACTTCATTGTTATGATCTTGTCCCTGCCTGGACCGCCTCTGTGATGTCAGCCAACAGCGTGCTTCAGTATGCTGAAAATGTGATCCATAGAAGTACAGCCAACAAAGCTTTAGCTGTACTTCTCCTTTTTTATTTAGCAGGGATTTCCGCTCACTTCCTGTTTTGGCTATGGGACAGGAAGTGGAGGCAAATCTGCTCAATGGGGCACAGATGGCAACTGTGAAGGGGGGTGGGTCCCTGAGCTCTATTCAGGGCTCAGAACTGTTGGCTCTGTGAAGGTTTCATATCCCCCACCCACCTTCTAGAGCAATCTTTTCTTTGTATTTTCAGAAGGATTGACAGAAGAAATGGCTGCAGATATCCAGCTACAACTTATGTAGGAGGATTTGTTCCATCTCTGTGGATCACCTATTGCTATCCAATTTACTGGGTACACGTGAGGTTTTACAACCACTTTTAAATCTGTAGTGGGGGGGGGATAGGTTCTAGTAAATATTGGCTGAGAAGTTTAAAGCGGAACTTCACTCTCTCAATCAACACTGACTGACTATCTGTAATCCTTATGCTGCTGGAATTAGTACATAGGAAAGTAGATCATGTGTACTTGTAATAAAAAAAAAAAAAAAAAAAAAAGTCTTCATTTACTTCCTAACCTAGTTTCCAGGCCAAGGCAAATTTATATTGTACATCCCAGAAGTCTGCAGGAGGGGGAGGGGGTTTTCTCAGCCAAGCATGCCCTCATGCCTGCATGCTTAAGCTAAGGACAGATGGATTCCAGGAAGTTGAGGCAACATGATTCATCTGCCTTGCTCAAAATGGCCACGGGGTGTTTTTTTAAAGTGATTTCTCTGCATATAAAAGCATACAGAAATGCTTTGAACATTAAAAAATAATACTTAAATCATGTTTTTTGTTTGCGGTGCTCTGATACAGTGGAGTTCACTTTTAAAGTTGAATAGGTGGCTTTTACAACAACAGTGATCATAAACGCTCTTCCGAAAACCACCATGAGCAAGTGCAATAGATTTGGACTGACCCACGCTACTTCTGGAGTGCGTTTAAATGTCATTGAAGATTTCTGGGTACTTTTCAAACATGCTGTGCATGCACGACTGCCAAGTGTATATCAGAAATAGAAGTGATCGACAAGGAGTAGGCAAAAATACCTACAAGAACTGAGACTTACAAAAGCAGTGATCTGTAGCAAAATTTAGCTAGTGTAGCCCCCTTTTTGAGGGTTATGACAAATTACCGTCCCCCATACAGGACTGTGCACTAAACCTGCAGCTAAATAAGCAAACCAGAACAATTGCTGGCAAAGTAACCAGTAATCGAATCCATGTAAATGGGAGCAAAGGAACTACTGCTAACCACTTAAAGTCTTAAAGAGGAAGTAAATTCTGAAGGGTTTTACTTCCTTTGTTTCCCTGCAAAGGTAAAGCATAATGGGCTACTATGCATCACATAATAGCCCATTATGTGTCACTTACCTGACACAGGAGCCAGGGATGTCACCACTGTCCCCTCCTTCCACAAAACGCCCATCTTCCTTCCGGGTATCGGGGCTCCAGTGCTGTGATTGGCCTGAGCTGCGATGATGTCACTCCCACACGTGCGCGCGGGAGCCGCCACTAATGGCATGATTGCCGTTGGCAGCGGCACACTCAGTTCAGTTGCAGGGGCCCCTGAGAATGATTTCGATGTGGTGTTCATTTTTGTTCCGGAGACCCGAAGACAAGATCAGTAGTCATGGGGAGAACCTTCAACTGATGTCCAACCAGCCTGGAATACATCTCACCCACAGGAACTGTGCCGCGTGGCACTGAAACGCTGAGTTTCTATCTATTCTGCCTCCTAATCCTTGATGTCCAATCTGTCATGCAACTGGACTTCTAACTACCAGAGGTGGCTGTCCGATACCTAACATGGCTCTAGCCTATACTGGTTGGACCCTAAGCTAAAACTTGAGACTTGTCTATCCCTAGAATTCAGATCAAGAAATTATGGGCAGCTACAGTTAAATAGTCAGAACACAGGAACAAGTACCGAATATCTGGCCTGGGTAAAATACAACATTGCTGTAATGCAGCTCTTGTGTGTTTTTTACATGTGATATCAGCTTCTCTCTCTCTCTCTCATACAAACAACGATATTAGAGGGCAGCAGATCCTACATTAAAGTGGAACTTCAGTCATTTTTTCATCTATTAAATCTTCTGCCCTTGTTTTAACTTTGGATAGTAATTTTTTTTTTTTTCTGCCAGTAAATATCTTATACAGCCCACTTCCTGTTTCTTGTCTGATAAAAAAGACTAGGCTTATGACATTATGCACAGCTCTCAATCTTGTGAGTTTGCCAGGAAGGGAGTGGGGGGGGGGGGGTGTGAGTCGTAGGAGGGCCAATGAGAGCTGCATGTGTACCGTATATACTCGAGTATAAGCCGAGATTTTCAGCCTCTTTTTTTGAGGCTGAAAGTGCCCCCCTCGGCTTATACTCGAGTCATCGCTGTCTGCCCGCTCGATCAGCGTGTCGAGCAGACAGACAGCGGCCATTCTATAATTCAAAAGCCGCGCCACCGGCTCCGCCTTCGCCTGTGATAGGCGGAACACTGAATTTCCCAGCAGCCTGTGTTCCGCCTATCACGGACATCGTATCATCCTCGTACTACGGACGAGGATGATACGATGTACGTGATAGGCGGAACACAGGCTGCTGGGAAATTCAGTGTTCCGCCTATCACAGGCGAAGGCGGCGGCGCAGCTTTTGAATTTTACAATGGCCGCCGAGGCGCCGACGAGGAGGGCACGGGACGGAGGCAAGGCAAGGCACGGCACGGGACGGGACGGAGGCAAGGCACGGCGGCGAGGCACGGAGGCAAGGAGGCAAGGCACGGGACGGAGGCTCGGGACAAAGGCTCGGGACACAGGTAGGCTGGACACACACACACACACACACACACACACACACACAGATGGATACACACACACACAGGGATGGATGGATGGAGACACACACACACAGGGATGGATGGATGGATGGAGACACACACACACACAGGGATGGATGGATGGATGGATGGAGACACACACACACAGGGATGGATGGATGGATGGATACACACACACACAGGGATGGATGGACGGACACACAGGGATGGACGGACACACAGGGATGGACGGACACACACACAGGGATGGACAGGCATGTCTTACCCTCGGCTTATACACGAGTCAATAAGTTTGCCAGTTTTTTTGGGGGTAAATTGGGGGCCTCGGCTTATATTCGGGTCGGCCTATACTCGAGTATATACGGTATGTTTTGTGTAAATCCAGGACGTGAACAGGCAGGATATTTAGCTGCCTACAGTTAAAATGGATGCAGCCAAATGCAGTGGTGGGAGATTTCTCCAGCATATTTGGCAAGTATATATATATATATATATATATATATATATATATATATATATATATATATATATATATATATATATAGCGATTTTGGAGGGAAGATTCAGAATGGCAAAGATTATTATTTGTATTACAAATGATGTGCAACTGCAGTTCCTCTTTAAGGTGGCCAACTTTTTGAACAAGCCACAATTACTTTTGTTCCATTTTAAGTTTGTGAAATAAAAAGTGACTGTACATTTAACATTTTGTAGATATTTTATTTTTTAACCTGAAGTCTTCTGCAGCAGTTACTATTTTTCATTTACAAAATGCAAGCTCCTCGCTAAGACTCTATTTCCATTAGGCACACATCTAGCTGGCTCAGGTGACTGGTTCATTCAACAAGAAATGTTGATGCTACAACAGTTAGTGAGCAGCATTTCTAGATGATTTGCACTCAAAATGTGCCCGGACTGCATGAAAAAATGCCCCAACAATAACATTGAGGCCCATCAATTTTTTTATTTTTTTTTATCTCTGTAATGCACACACTCCTGCCTTCATGCTTGAGCTAAGGGCAGATAGATTTGAAGACGCAAATGATACATGAATCGTGTGCCCTTCCTTAAGATGGGAGTGGCTGGAAATGCTAGGGGATGTTTTTCAAAGTAATTTCTCAATAAAATGAAGCATGGAGACGTGGATGAGTTTGTGTTGAACATTAAAAATTGAATAGCGGGTTGTTTGTGGTGCTCAGCTACAGTTTTTAGTTCTCCTTTAACAGAGAGAATCACAAAGGATGGATAGGGTCTTCTATCTTTTTCCCCTACGTCCCTTTTTCTATTAGGAGGAGGAAATGTTTTTTTTTTTTATGTAAAGGGATCATGGAGGTGGAACTGGAAACCAGAGGAATCGAAAAAACCATTCAAAATTGTACAACCTCTTATAGGCTCGTTCCACCATGTAACTGTTTTTTGCAAGCCGTGTGAAGGTAAATCTCTTTGGAAATGGTAAAGTCAAGTTAGGAATACTTATAACATACCGTAACATAACCTTTAAAAAAAAAAAGTTACAGGATAAAAATGAATAGTGCATTAAAAGATCAAATTACTTGCCCTCTAATCCCTCCTGTATTGAAATGTATTGTAACTGTACTGTTTGCCCCCATGTCGTAAAGCGATGCGCAAACTATTGGCGCTATATAAACCCATTATTAATAATATTATTATTATTATTATTATTATTATTACAATTTTGTCGTTTTGTGGCAAAATTCGCCCTTTTTTAATTCATTCGCTTTTTCTCAAGTATCTTGTTTCTGCCACTAGATATCCTTTTTATTCTAATGGCATTATTCAACCCAATTCCTCTCAGCCCACTTTGTCCCGACTCCCGAGCCTGCTCTAGTCTGTGACTGTGCAGTAAAAAGAAAAGCAGCGCAGTAATGCGCTTTTTATCTTTGTCACTCCCTGCTTTTATTTTCCATTACTTCTTGTCTGAAAATAAACTGTTAGGACACAAAGCTTTTGACAAATTTAAAAAGCCAGCTGATGAGAGTGGTAACATGATCCTGGAACGAGAAAAATATAAATGCGTATGACAATGCTAAAGCCAGCTATAAATTTTTATTTTTTTATTATTTTTTTTTATTTTTATTTTTTTTGCAACCACGGGTATCAGGAAAGAAAGTTGCTTGATTTCCCTATCAACATAGTCGGTTTTGATGGGGGAATCCCCTCCCATGGAGCCATTGAGCGACAACAGTGGTTACTGCTGGAGGCTATAATGGCCTCTAGCAATAATTGCCTGTAAAATCCAACAAGCTGGTTGTACTCAAGTTGGTCAGAATGGTTAGAACTGTGGCCAGTTCAGCAGAGGGTGGCTCACATTCAAACCATGTTTGGATAGAGCGATCAACTTGGATACAACAGGCCTGTTGGGTTTTACATGAGATTTATTGCTAGCAGCTATTATAGCCACTAGCAGTAATCAATGTGTTCTGCCAGAGGGGACGGCTCGAACAGTCTATGACCGGCTTTAGGAATAAAGGGTGGTTTGTTAAGATAATACAGCAGTGACTCTGAAAGTGAACAACCCCACTCCCCCTAACTTCTATGCCTTTCCCAAGGTCCACAAATCTGTTACAAACCCCCTTTGCAGGGAAGGCCACCCAGTATGTAGATGTTCATTTACAACATGCTATCAAGAGTTCCCTCTTATAAGGGTACATCATGCTTATTAGAAATCTTAAAGAAACTTGGTAAGTATAAAGCTTGAATTTTTATTTTATTTTTTAATTAAAATAATAAACATATACTTGTCTGCTCTGTGTAGTGGTTTTGCAAAGGGTGGCCTGGATCCTCCTCTTCTAGGGTCGCACACTGATGCTCCTGGCTCATCCCTCTTGTCGAGTGCAGCTTGTTGTTATGGGGGTTTCTGAGCTGAGCTGCTGCTGTGTCCATTCACACACAGAAGCAAGGGTCAACCCCCTCCCCCATCTCCTGATTGGCTCACTGCCTGGGATTGACAGCAGTGGGAGCCAGTAGCCAATCAGGAGTGCAAGTCCCTGGACAGGAAATGCTCCCATAGACATTAGGAGTATCCCTGAAGAACAGGGGTATTCAGCATGTTAGGTATTTTTTTAAATGAGCGTGATATTGATCAAGACAATTGTAATAATTACTTACTGGAACTGTTGGATTTCCTGCTTACACACATCTTCATATTTTGCCAGATCTCATTATATCGAGAGGGGCTGCCCTGCGCTCTACTTGTGCGCTCTTGTATGCAAACCTATACCCATGGGCGTGAGATTAATTTTCATGGAAGGATTTGACTATGTACCTGTGCCACATTTTTAGATGACACGGGTAAATGGATGATTATTAAGGGTGGGGGGTTGTGTGTTGTGTTTTTTTTTTTTTTATTTTTTTTATTTCCAGACCTCATAAAAAAGATAGATTGAAGGCAAAGGGGTTATAAGGATAGGGATTTGAGACACGCTTACCAAAGGGCAAAAGAAACCTATTGTAGATGGGAGACAAGGCTTATGAGCATAGACTGACAAAATCGGGTTATATAAGATTTATTAATGGAGTTTAAAAGGCAATCAATGGTGGTAAAAACAAATTGTCGATGATATTGAAGACTGGTCATTGTGGAAGACCCAGTTTTGTAACGTTATTACACCTTTTACTTTCCATTACTTGTATATATGTTCCCGATCAATTGGTGACAATGGCTATAATTTTGTTTAATTACTATCCTGAAGGTATTTATTACTTTGTGGCTGCCAACATTTCAACACTGGCAAAATTAGGTGACCTTTTCAAGGTAAGAATCGACTATCATATATCTTGATATTGCATCAGGCAATTTGCACCTCCCCCCCCCTCCAATAGTATATTCCCTATATCATCATAATGGAAAATATTGAGTATTTTTGTGGGATTTTGATCAGTCATAAAGGTGAAAGGTGGTGATTAGGATACGAATTTGCTGCAACTTGAAAGTAAATGGATATATACAGTAGTTTATGTCTTTACGTCGAATAGACAACCAGGACTCAATGACTAAACTAACTTTTTTTTTTTTTTTTTTTTTTTTTTTTTTTGTTTTGTTTTCTTGATTCATCGTATTTTGTTTTTAATGTGAGTCCCCTCTGGAGATTCGTATAATAAATGTACAAGTCTCCAGCTATTCTGTATTTTTGATTTGGTTGTCGAGTGTTTCTGGTTAGGGCGGAAGTGACGTTGACCTTCATTCCATGGAGTACAGAAGTGACGTTTGTGTGTGTGTGTGTGTGTGTGTGTGTGGGCCGAGCGGAAGTGAGAGGATGCGTCCTTGGCCAGAAGTGATGCAGATAGCGTCCTTGAGTTCTCTGGAAGCATTTTTAAGCATTGTGTAATATTAGCATCACAAGTACTTTTTTTTCAGTTTAGAGAATGTTGCAGTTTAGCTGATCCCATTGCATATGAAGTGCTTATCCCCTGGCCACATGCAGGAAAGCCAAATGAGGCAGTAATCTCGTAATGACAATATGTAAATATCTATAATGAAGTGGATTTTTCTGCATATGGGTGCATAGAAGACATGGTGATGTATTGAACGGACTTTGATTCTCAACTAATAAGTGAGCTGTCACATTTGTTCCAATATGACCAAAGATTGCCATATACAGTATTATTATTATTATTTTTTTTTTTTCTTGACAATCTAAACATTTGAAGGAATGCCAGTGCAATACCTTCTAACATGACATACTCCTAATTGAGCCATCCTGGGTGCTTTCATGAGGCTTACAATTTGATGAACAGATGCCACATGCCATGACATACAGCTCATAAACTGTTTTTATTGTTTTTGGTTTACCTGTAAAATGCATTTCTTGGAGTACAGCACAAGACAGAGGACTTTATATTTATGACTACCTAAATGATGCTGCCATCTTCAGATTAATGGGCACGGACTGGAAAAAGGCAGGACTCCATAGTCGGGCATAATGTGTCCCAGATCAGCTAAGCCTCAGTTTTGTAGCAATGTGGAAGAGGCATCATGAGAAGGATCTCTGTGTCTTATGGTGTACTTCATGAAAAGGATTTTACAAGTAAACCCCAAATCCTAATCTCTTAATTGTAAATCAAAGAACACAGGAGACTTAATGTTCTTAACTACTTGGGATGTCATAAAGCTCTGAACATCTGGGGTGGGCAACACTGAAACAAGGCCAAACACTCCCAAAACGGAACAAGGAGTGAACAGCATTACAAAGTTGCCTTTTAAGACCTTTCTCCCAAAATTGGCTTCTGCAGAGGTGTGAATATCTACCTGGTAGCTTTTGCTAAATGTGTGAAGAGGTGGCCAGGAAGCAACCTTACAAAGTTGAACAGAAGCTTGATGATGGATTGCCCAGTAAGCACTGACACTCCTGGTGGAAAAGAGGAACCTTGCCCTTGATACTTATAGGTCTTAAAATCCCAAGGTGTCACTAGAACCTTTACTGCACATGCCTAGAAATCCCTTGTTTGGGACACAAACTAGTCTAGTTTGTTGAATCTGGGCACCAAGAGATCTAACACTTCCCAATGCAGGCAAATCTCTGCAAACCCCTCCCAGTGAAGTGCCCATTCTCCCAGATAAAGCAGCTGATGGCTGAGAAAGTCCAAAAGAAAAAATTGCCTGAGGCGCACAAAAATCCTGACCTGGCAGTGTGAAGGAACGCGGGTCAGTATATAATGAATGAACAAGTGCAAAATCGAACACCAGAGGGCATATTGGATGAAGCTGTAAATGCGAACAAACAAATGTCGTCATGTAACAATATCTCACAAGAAACAAATCCTATCCCAGAGGTCAAGCTGTATGCTATACACCGAATAGCTGTCACTAGCTAATGGCCATGATGGCGCTTTGAACAAAGGTTTGGGAGATCTAATAGAATCGAAAACAAAACTGGGTGCAGTGCAGCCTCATAGCAAAGTAATTCCTTTAAGTGGAGCACAGCTAAAAACAATAAGTGATGCTCTCGTTAGTCCAGGAGGGGAAAGGATCCTGCGCCACAGTGCCAAGCCGTTTGCCTGCAGCTGCTGGAGACAGACCACCAATGATGTGCAAGAAAACACTGATACTGCCACTGGGATGGACTCCTCTGCACTGAGCCACCATTCTTCTGCCTGTCTGTTTGGGTTTATGTTGGATGGCTACAAATGAACAGCTTGACACTGTGGCTCAGGACTCTTTTACACAGTTTTTTTTTTTTTAAGCCGTTTTTCCTCCTCCTGGACTAGTGAGTGCATCACTTTGTTTTTAAATGTGTTCCATTTAATAAAGCAGTTGCTACACTATAAGGCCGCTGTGCACCCCTTTTTTGCTTTTGTCTCCAGCTCAAAATGTCCACCTGACAGTTTTCCACAGCAGAGGGCCGGAATGTGAAGTCCTGCCCAATACAAGATCAGGTCTACTTTTCCAGAGCAGCACACTTACCTGTCTCTTTGATTTATGCCACAACTATGGCATTATCTGAGTGGACCCTGAAGGTAGATGGACCAGAGCCAGTGAAGCACCAGCGTTCCAAGACGTTCTTCCACTGCTCTAATGACCACGTTCCCTGAACAGAGAGGTTCTCCAGAACACCTTCCTCAGTACAACAGGCTGGCATCCGCCATCAAGACCTTTGAATTTATCACAAGAAAGAATTCCCCTGCATTTGCATAGATATCCACCATTCCAGTACTGAACTGCATTGGCAACTACCTCAGGGAGTCTACCTTGGATTGAAGAGGCAGACCTTTCTCTTTTTGGAAGCAGTACTTTCAACTTTGCCATCTAGGTACCCCATGATTGGCATTCTCTGGGTCCTCTACATCACCAGAACTTGAATCCACACCTTGGATAAACACTCTGGTTGCCGTTGATGGGCTAAAAGGCAACTCCACAAAGGCGTAGTGGTGATCCTCGGCTAATTGCAGAAAATATTGGTAAGGTCAAAGTTTTCCAAGATGCAGGAATTCTTGATATCCATTGATGCCTGCAAGTAACTTGCTAAAAAAGTAATCCACAGATTTGGTGTTTTACATCCTGACGTTAGATCCTGAATAGGTCTTCTTCTGTTTTTCAGGTTGGAATAGAAGCTCTCCTCAGATATGGGTGCTTTTCCAGCGCTTAAAAGAAAACTGCTCGTTTATGTACTTCTGAAGCTATTCATTAGCGCTCAATGCATGAAGGGGGGGGAAGTTGGCAAAACCTAGCTTGTTGCCTGAGATTTTCCAGTGTCTGTATCCAGAGGGCTACTAAGGTTGCTAGACTCCCCAACCATAAATGGGTGGAAAAAATTCCTTCCTTGACACAGAAGAAATGGAGGATTGTGCTCCTGAGACAGATTTATCAGATGAGCTTCAGAGTTAACCCGACCCTTTGGAAAATCAATAACATGGCTCCCGCGCATGCACAGATGGGCTGAGAGAGCTGGCAATGCTTTATCAAGGCTATATACAGTAGTAATGGGTCTGCTACGGCTGCTGGATTTTGTGCAGTGATGGTTATTTTTTATTTTTTCAGATCAAATTAATTTGAAGGCTTTGCGTTTTTTTATTTTTTTATTTTTTATTTATTTATTTTTTGCTATCCCAGATGTGTAACTTGAGAGATCGTCTACATATGCCCATCTTTGGATCTCTCTACTTCTTGAGATGCATCATCTGCCATTATAGTGAACGTCTTGATTCTTTTCTGATTTTTATTTTTTTTATTTTTTATTTTTTTCTGCTTATTTGCAGCTCACAATTAAATAGTAACAAGTTCTATAATTTTGATATCTTTTAATATTGACAGTCCTATATATTTTGAAATGTTTTCTCACTATCGACAGGGTGATCGCAGAGTTCCAGGCCATTGGAGGTCAATTCTTCATTTTATCAAATGGTTTAGGTGATTTTAATATATACATTGCATAACGTTTTTTGTAGACCTATCGGTTTGGATGATTAAGTTGGTTCATAGTTGACTGCGTACTCTATTATAGCTGGTTGCGACTGCAAGGTTAGATCAGCTTGACTTAAATCGATAATGACCCAAAGCTGAAAATGTAATATTGCAGCTTGCCAATCATTAGATGTGTTGGCTGCATTTTTTTTCTATTTTAGCCTTTTTTTTTTTCCAGTGTTTTCACTCGGTGATCTGGCCAGTAATACACCTCCTGTATTAGTGTCCTTACTATGGGTGAAAGAGCACAGCGGGTTGAGGCCAAACTCCAGCTAGTACATTTTAAAGCAGGGGTCATCAACCCCCGGGCCGCGGCCCAAAGCCGGGCCGTGCCGCCTCTCTAGGTGGGCCGCAGCTCCAAGGACACTGTCAGGTCCGAGATTATCAACCCCCGGGCCGCGGCCGGCTAAGGCTTCAGCTTCACCGCTGACGGAGAAAACTGTCAGCGGTGCGGCCGGCCGAACAAGCAGAGCAGATGACCTCATCCCTCTGCGCTACGCACAGGCGCGCCGCTGTCCCGTCCTGGCTACAGTTACACAGAAGCGGCGGCTAATGAGAGAGAGAGAGAGAGAGTGACCTCATCTCTCCCCGCCCACCCTCACTGAACTTACTTTCCCGCAGTCTCCAACGGCTCCTCCCCTCACTCCCATGCTGGAACTGTAAGTACATTGCACTCTGCACTGCTAATATTTTTTTATAATTAATATTAATTTAATTTAATTAATTTAATTAATTTAATTTAATTAATTGGGAAATTAATATTATTTCTGCAATGGGACATCAAATATTATTTCTGCAATGGGACAACTAATATTATTTCTATCACGGGACATTAAATATTATTTCTGCAATGGGACATCTAAAATTATTTCTGCAATGGGACATCTAATATTATTTCTATCACGGGACATTAAATATTATTTCTGCAATGGGACATCTAATATTATTTCTATCACGGGACATTAAATATTATTTCTGCAATGGGACATCTAATATTATTTCTGCAATGGGACATCAAATATTATTTCTGCAATGGGACATCTAATATTATTTCTGCAATGGGACATCTAATATTATTTCTATCACGGGACATCTATTATTTCTATCACGGGACATTAAATATTATTTCTGCAATGGGACATCTAATATTATTTCTGCAATGGGACATCAAATATTATTTCTATCACGGGACATTAAATATTATTTCTGCAATGGGACATCTAATATTATTTCTGCAATGGGACATCAAATATTATTTCTATCACGGGACATTAAATATTATTTCTGCAATGGGACATCTAATATTATTTCTGCAATGGGACATCTAATATTATTTCTGCAATGGGACATCTAATATTATTTCTATCACGGGACATCTAATATTATTTCTATCACGGGACATCTAATATTATTTCTATCACGGGACATCTAATATTATTTCTATCACGGGACATTAAATATTATTTCTGCAATGGGACATCTAATATTTCTGCAATGGGACATCTAATATTATTTCTGCAATGGGACATCTAATATTATTTCTGCAATGGGACATCAAATATTATTTCTGCAATGGGACATCTAATATTATTTCTGCAATGGGACATCAAATATTATTTCTGCAATGGGACATCTAATATTATTTCTGCAATGGGACATCTAATATTATTTCTATACTGGGACATTTAATATTATTTCTATCATGGGACATTTAATATTATTTCTATCATGGGACATTTAATATTATTTCTATCATTGGACATCTAATATTATTTCTATACTGGGACATCTAATATTATTTCTATACTGGGACATCTAATATTATTTCTATACTGGGACATTTAATATTATTTCTATACTGGGACGTTTAATACTATTTTTATACTGGGACTTTTAATAATCCTTTTAATACTTTTATACTGGGACTTTTATACTTTTAATAATACTTTTTATACTGGGACCGTTATAATACTTTTATAGTGAGACTGTTATAATAAAACCAATTAGTGACAATCTGTTACGCTTTGGTGGCAGGTGACAGTGACAATCCACATCTGCTGGCAGCTGACATTGACAATCCACATCTGGGGGCAGAAAAGTGGCAATCCACATCTGGTGACAGGTCGCAGCAGTGGCAATCCACATCTGGTGACAGGTCGCAGCAGTGGCAATCCACATCTGGTGACAGGTCACAGCAGTGGCAATCCACATCTGGTGACAGGTCACAGCAGTGGCAAACCACATCTGGTGACAGGTCACAGCAGTGGCAATCCACATCTGGTGACAGGGCGCAGCAGTGGCAATCCACATCTGGTGACAGGGCGCAGCAGTGGCAATTCCCATCTGAAGACAGGCTGCAGCAGTGACAGGCCGCAGCAGTGGCAATTCCCATCTGAAGACAGGCCGCAGCAGTGGCAATTCCCATCTGAAGACAGGCCGCAGCAGTGGAAATTCCCATCTGGTGGCAGGCTTTGCCAACTAGCCAAAATGAGTAAAAAACAAATGTCACTGCAGAGCTTTTTTGAAAAGGGGCAAAGACCCAATGATGAGACAACAGAAGACTGTTCTAAGACTGCAAACAAAAAGAAAGCTGCATTTAAAAGAAAATACCAAGAGTCCTATTTAAATTATGGGTTCATTGCATCAGGTGATTCACATTCTCCAAACCCGCTTTGTATAATATGTGGTGAGCGGCTATCCAATGAAGCCATGAAACCTTCAAAACTGCTTCGCCATATGGAGACCAAACACCCTTCATTAAAAGACAAGCCGGTTGAGTTTTTCAAAAGAAAAAAACGTGAACACGAAGGACAGAAGCAATTATTGAAGACCACCTCTTCGATAAATGCGTCTGCATTGAGAGCCTCATTCTTAGTGGCTAACCGTATTGCTAAATCTAAGAAACCATTTACAATCGGAGAACAGTTGATCCTGCCTGCTGCAAAGGACATTTGCCGTGAAATTTTAGGAGAGGCTGCGGTTGAAAAGGTGGCGCATGTTCCTCTTTCGGCTAGCACTGTAGCTAGACGAATAAATGAAATTGCAGAGGATATTGAAACGCAACTGATAGAGAGAATTAAGGAGTCACCATGGTATGCCATACAAGTCGATAAGTCTACTGATGTTGACAACAAGGCAACAATGCTTGTTTTTGTTCGATATGTTTTCCAGGAGGATGTCCATGAGGATATGCTATGTGCACTCTTCTTGCCGACCAACACCACAGCTGCAGAATTGTTCAATTCTTTAAATGAGTATATGTCAGGAAAACTGAATTGGTCGTTTTGTGTTGGTGTATGCACGGATGGAGCTGCTGCCATGACTGGGCGGCTTTCTGGTTTTACCACTCGGGTCAAGGAGGTTGCTTCCGAATGTGAGTCTACGCACTGTGTCCTCCATAGAGAAATGCTGGCTAGCCGAAAAATGTCACCTGAACTGAACAACGTTTTGCAGGCTGTGATTAAAATAATCAACCACATTAAAGTACATGCCCTTAACTCACGTCTGTTCGAACAGCTCTGTGAGGAGATGGATGCAGAGCACACTCGTCTTCTCTTATACACAGAAGTGAGATGGCTTTCTAAAGGTAGATCACTGAGCAGAGTGTTTGAGTTACGAGAGCCGCTCCAGAGATTTCTTTCTGAAAAACAGTCACCACTTGCAGCACATTTCAGTGTCACAGAATGGGTCACAAAACTTGCTTACTTGTGTGACATATTTAACCTGCTCAACGAACTCAATCTGTCACTTCAGGGGAGAATGAGAACTGTGTTTAAGTCTGCTGATAAAGTGGCTGCATTCAAAGCCAAACTGGAATTATGGGGGCGACGAGTCAACAATAATATTTTTGACATGTTTCCAACCTTATCAGATCTTTTGAAAGAGACTGAGCCAGAACCTTCTTTCACACAGCTGGTGCATGATCACCTCTATCAGCTTTCAAATGAATTTGAGCATTATTTCCCATCCTCAAAAGACCCCCGAATTGGGAAGGAATGGATCCGTGACCCATTTGTGAATAAGCCAGGTGAATCCACTCTGTCCGTGCTAGAAGAGGATCAACTGCTTGAGATCGCAAATGATGGTGGCCTTAAAAGTATGTTTGAGACGACTTCAAACCTCCATACGTTCTGGATTAAAGTCAAGGCAGAATATCCTGCAATTGCCACAAAAGCGCTGAAAAGCTTGCTGCCATTTCCAACATCCTATCTTTGTGAAGCTGGATTTTCTGCAGTGACAGCAACCAAAACAAGATTACGGAGCAGACTGGACATAAGCAACACACTTCGAGTGTCACTGTCTCCTATCACCCCAAGATGGGACCGCCTTGTTGCAGTAAAACAAGCTCAGGGATCCCACTGATTCTGCATTATGGTGAATATAACTATTTCATTTTATATTCCAATGTAATAGAAATAACGTGCTTCAGTCACCCTGACACCATAACACTGTTTAGTTGCAGGGAAACAAGCTTGGGGCTCCCACTGATTCTACATTACATTGAGTTGAACTATATAATCATTGTATTATATTGTAATAATATAAATAATGCACTTCAATCGTCCCGATATTATGGTATCAGGATGATTGAACCGATAACGCACCACATCGCGATTCCTCCCCCCCCACCGGGCCTTGGAAAAATATTCTTCCACAAAACCGGGCCTTGGTGCCAAAAAGGTTGGGGACCACTGTTTTAAAGCACACTTTTTTTTTTTTTTCCCTTTTTAGAATAAAGGTTTCACATAAAATCCGATCATTGATTGCACCCCTGTCTGTGTTAAATGTTTGTCTCAAGCCTGTAACTGATACATCTGCAGGAGAGCTTGTTCTTTTGAAAAAATAACTGACTGGATCACCAGGTAAAAATGGTAGAAAGAACAACACTAATGCAGCCATCACATCTAAGAATTGTTAAGCTGCAATATAATTTATGGGTTTAATAATGCTTTATTATTTCATATCCATACATAGATTGAGGTCTCTTCCTGCTTGCGACCAGGTATATTTTAAGCGGTTTAACGTATTTTGTTTACGCTGGCTATGGTGAAATAAATATTTGAGGTTTCTTGTCCTAGACGAGTGTTTCTCAACTCCAGTCCTAAGGCGCCCCAACAGGTCATGTTTTCAGGCTCTCCATTATTTTGCACAGGTGCTTTGATCAATTTCACTGCCTTAGTAATGACAATGGCCATTTCAACCTGAAAACATTACCTGTTGGGGCACCTTGAGGAATGGAGTTGAGAAACACTACTCAAGACCATGTCTTTTACTATGATGCAGTAAGCTTTTTTTTATTACATTTTTAATATTTATTAATTTATAATATATACTGTTTTTTTTTTTTTTTAAGAATCTTGTTGGTCTAGACTTAAAACGGAATCAATTTTGCCTCCTGTTTTACCTTCTAAAATACATTTCAGCAAGACAACACAGCCTTGTCGATTTTAGGATAAGCTGGTGTCTTGCTTTGGTAGTATTTGAAGATGTAAACTGTTCTCCCTATTTAGAAACGAAAAGAAAAGCTTGGTTAGTAGTTAGTCACATTTTAACTGGACTTGTTCTATAATGTTGAAAACTTTTTATAGCACCTCCAAGCCACTTCAGTTACAATTGTCATATTCATATCACAATTTTATATCCACATAAAAAAAACCAAAAAAAAAAAACCTGTAATTCAACCAAAATGGAATGTGTAGATGTTGCTTGCCCAAAAAAACAGGATGAGAGTTGTGACGTTGTAGAACCACCCTGTTCTAGTTATGTAATGCCATCCTTTGTGTCAGAAAGCCAGCATAGGTGTTAATTCCTCGATAGCCCTGTGTTTACAAGCACAGGTCTCTTTGTGATAATTACCGAAGCTGATTGGTGGTTGCCGGGTACCAATCAGTGGCCGGCACTCGCTGATTGGCTTATGCTGCAGTGAATCGCGGCACAGCCAGGGCGCCGGGCGCACCCCCCTACCCCGGTGTGTGGCTCACATACTAGGTACATGATTCAGCACAGAGTGGCCACCCTGCCGCAGTATATGTATGGTGGGTGATCCACAAGCCTTTAAAGTCAAACCATCAGGCTGTGTAGTAGTTAGTAGGTGTGGGTCATGTAGGCCTAGTAAAAGGCCACATTGAAGCAATGGAAATGCAATTAAGTCCATGTTTTTCTGTTTTATTGATTTTTATAGATGGTAGAGATGTTAAAATTCCATTCGATATGGAAGACGGATGGTGTCAAAGGTCCCCGCCCCATTTTAAGGAATGGTTGCTCAATCTGGTGAAGATGGCCTTTTTCATACCTTTTGCAAGCCAGCTGTGTTGGGCTCCGTTAACACTAGTGCAATTTCAGATGCGACTTGAGAATCGCATGACAATGGGAATAATTGTTTTTATTGGTGACCTTCACATCAATGCAACTCAACCCGGCACAGTTTTGTAAAACTTCTCTGTACAACTTTGGTGTAATTACTGCACTTTTCTGCCCTATAGGATATACAAACAACATCCAAGTTGCACTAAGTAATCACACTGAAAATTGGATTGCAGCTGTGTGAACCTAGCCTAAGGCCCCTTTCACACTTGTACGAATTGTCCTACGATTTGGGACTGCAAAGTCATATGACAAATTGTTCCCCATGATTTCCAATGACTACCATTCAAATTGTGCCGACTTTGAAAGTAATCTCTGCACTACTTTGTTCCAACTTTGATCCTACTTTAGCCCATTGAATACCAAGTATGGATTTTGGGGGGGACCCCCACGCAGTTTTTTTTTGGGGTGTGTGTGTGTGGAGTTCCCCCTAAATATTCATACCAGACAGTGGCTGGTATTGTCTGATCCCTGTTTTTACATGGCATCTTCAGGGAGCACCAAACTTTTCTTTTAGCTGATCGTTACAGTAAAGATATAATGGGCACCTTTTAACGTAAATCTGTTGCCAGGCTACTTTAGCCCATTGGATATCACTAAGTATGGCTTTTGGGGGGGGACTTCCACGCAGTGTGTTTTTTTTTTTTTTTTTTGTGTTGGGGGGGGAGAGACTTTCTTAAAATCCATGCCAGACCAAAGGGCCTTGTATGCTCTTGGAGGGGGAACCCATACCTGTGTGTGTGTGTGTGTGTGTGTGTTTCTCCCTAAATATTCATAACAGACAGTGGCTGGTATTGTTAGATCAAAGTCTGATCCCTGTTCATTGAAGTTGAACGCATGTCGGACTTCAAGTCGCAGGGCAAAGTCGGATCCACAGTCATACGTTTGTCTTGTCAAAATCATGGCTGCAAAAATCGCGTGACTTTGAAGTCTCACAAGTATGAAAGGGGCCTCAGCGGTAAACTTTAAAAGCCTTTACTCGCTGTATATTAGAGTTCTGGCTTAAGAGTGCTGAGAAACATTTGTGCGCCTTAAACCAGTTGGTACTCCTTTTTGTCTGTTTGTTTTTTATCGAGCGCAGATGTCTACGTATTCCCTCTATATTGTAATTTGCGTGTGGTGATTTATGTAAAATAATGCAAATGAATTCCTTGCCCCTGTCACTTAAATGGTTTCTAACAAATTACACTTTAGCTCTGTGCCCTCCCAAACACTCCTCTGCCACTCAGATCAAATTTATACTTCGTTGGATTTACCCATTGTGGGGTTAAGGAGTCACGTTATCCTTTGTGTTTAGTTCGTGGACTGCCTGTATTTGAATTGCACAATTCATTCTAGACCCTAATTGATTTTGATGCCTGTTTCTACCACTTAGTTGCAGATTAAATAATTTCCTCTGTTTTCTTTGGAAGGCTGAACCCTTTTGGATGCTCTGCCACAAGTGCTGAAACGGAGGGCATAAATGATGCAAGTAGCTGTGTGCTCTACGTTAAATGCAGACAATAGTTTGTCTCCCAAATGCCAGTTCACTAACATGAAAGGAGACCTTTTCTGCGGTCATATAATATAAACTAAGGCTGCCGTTGGACAACAGCATCAAAGGTGCCATGTTGTACATGCAGTTTGACCACAAACCTCCCCAGAGGTCCACCGGAAATCCTGGAAAATCCCAATCTTTCAGATATGGAGAGAATAGACACTTCCTCTCCCTCCCCTTTTTTAATAAGACTTTGCTTGGTGGCTTAGCGATCTTGATAAACTATAGCATTTGACATGCATAAAGCGGTTGCCTATAGAAATGCCAGCCTTCAGAAAGTTTTCACATGGCATCTTCAGGGAGCACTAAACTGTTTTTAAGCTGATCGTTACAGTAAAGATATAACGGGCACCTTTAAAGTAAATCTGTTGCCAGGCTATGGATATCTGGGCATTTTATATATTCTTAAAGTGGACTGCCAATTACAAATAAAAATACCCTTTTATTTATATGAATAATATATTAAACTAGGGCTGCAGACATTAACTATTCCCTGATTAATCGTTAGTTTTTTTGGTAGGCTGCCTGCCCTGGGGCCACTTTGGGCCAAGCTGTGGCTGCTTGGCCCAAAGCGGCCCTCCGCTCCCTCCTCCTCCACTATGTCATACACAGTCTACGGGCATCTCCTGCTGAGTGTGAAAACTTTGGCCACGCTGTGAGAAGTCCTACCCTCCTCCTAGATCAGCTTGTGTGATAGACGCAGTGTTCTGTCTATCATATGAGCTGCTCTAGGAGGAGGGCAGGACTTTTCTCACAGCGCGGCCAAAGTTTTCACACTCGGCTCGGAGACACACAGTGGGAGATGCCTGCAGATTGTGTAATACAGGCACTGACTAGTGAGGCTGTTGTTATGGGCACGGTGAGGCTGAGTTTATGACCTGTGGCATCCTAGCCATGCCCCGCCATGTCTGGCTTCGGCCGTTGCCATAACTGTGCTAAATCAGCTAAAAGTAGTTGGATCTGTATGTGCGTTATAATTGATTAATCAGTAAGAGCCCTATAATAAAAGTTTATATTCAATATAATCATTTAACACTTCAAATAATAAACAACCATCTAATCTAGACATTTGAAAATAGTTCGCCTTCACCGACAAAGGTGTGCCTGTGCAGCCAAACGTGGCTGCTCAAGTACACATCCTGGCACCATTGTCGGTGTTGGTTAAAGAGGAAGTAAACCCTGATGGGTTTTTCTTCCTCTTTTGCTTGCTGCAAAGCCTGCAAATGAAAAGCATAATGGGCTAGTATGCATCGCATACTAGCCCATTATGTGCCACTTGCCTGCAAATGAATCCAGCAATGTCCCCTGTGTAGTCAGCGTCCATCTTCTGGCCCCTCTTCCTTCCGGACTATGGACTCCGGCTCTGTGAATCGCCAGAGCCGCATGACGTCACTTCCGTGCATGCGCACGGGAGCTGTGATTAACAGCACAAGCTAAGGAAGAAACGACACTTGGTTTTATTTCTTCCTTGCGCATGCGCCGTTGGAATTTTTGGCGGGCTACAAGAGAAATATCTCCTAAACGGCGCACGTTTAGGAGATATTTCCACTACCTAGCGGTAAGCCTAGAATAAGGCTTACCTATAGGTAGAAGTCCAAAAAGTGGGTTTACAACCACTTTAAGGGTATCAATCTGCAGTTCCACTGTCAGTACAAGGGCTCCTAATCCCTTATATGGTAATGCTCATAGGCAAGTATCGTAGGGGTAAGGAAAGAACTGACAGTGTTTAACTGTATAAAAACCCTATCATTTATTAAAAGAAACAAACAATGAAAAATCACATTTACAAATGCACTATTCGTGGTGAACACAGGTGATTTTGTTGGTGTGGTTGGGGCGAATATGCCCTGGATCACCAAAAAATCTGCAGATTCTCGGCCCTGTGACCTCAGCAGCTCACTCTGCTTCCCGATTGTACGCCATGTCACAAGCTCTGCCCCGACATGAAGAGGTGTGGCCACCCCTTGATGAAATGCGTCTGGTGTGGAGCCTGTGATGTCATTGCGTACGATTTGGGAAGCATAGAGCGAGCCGCTTTGGACTGTCCTGAGGATCTGCAGATGTTTTGGTGATTCAGGGGATATTTACCCCAACCGCGCAAGTGACTCACCTGTATGCACCAGGAATCGTGCATCTGCCATTATTTGGAGTATTTATAGGTGCCTAGCAAGGCAGGTTTTGGGTGAAGTAGCACGTCACAAAATTTTATTTTTTTTTCATGCCAGAAATTATGGTGATCCTCTTGGGCAGCTCAACTTGCACTGCTCCCTCGCCCTTTAAAGCAGGGGTGCCCAACCTTTTGAAGAGCGAGGGCCACTTAAGTGACTTGGTAACCAGTCGTGGGCCACAATGAGCAGACCGGACGGATGACCAGTCCGTGTCCATTCTGCATATGCATACTCTACTCTATGGGCCCTCTGGTCCGATCAGATGGAAGGGGACAGATCCACTTCTGGTTTCTTTTTAGCAGACCGAATCTGAGGTAGGCGGGTGTAAATGGACACAAGTCTGTTTTCATCTGCCGCTCCATATAGGTGAATAGACTGTCCAATTCAGTTGGACCAATAGTGTAAAAGGGGCCTAAGGCAGCTTTTACACTGATGGTTTGTGGTCTACCCACGCCACAGGTGCAGCACAGTTCACCTGTGGTTTTCCTGTGGGTTAGCTGCACTTTGCCATACAATTCTATTTATATCCTGCGGGTTTGGTGCACTTTCTGAAAGCGCCCCAACCCGCAGGTAAAACCAGAAGTCTATGACGGGTAACCCGCAGGTGCACCTGTGGATCAGTTTGAAAGCAGCCCAGTAACCACTGCAGAACAGATATGCCCTTACATACACTGTGATTTTAGTAAGTTCCATTCAATTATCACCAGCTGCTGTGCATTTGGTATCACTCCGCCTATGACATGAGCCGGCGCTATACAGAAAGCTTGGCTCATGCGGCTCTGCAGGTGCTTGCTTCCTCTACCATCAGCTTCATTCACATCACTAATGCTCTGGGATGGCGGGCATCCCAGGGCAAGAGGTCGCGGGCCACATCAGAGGGCTCCGTGGGCCACATGTGGCCCCCCGGGCCACTGGTTGGGCACCCCTGCTTTAAAGGCTGCTGGGTCACACACTATGCACTCCTGAACAGTGCAGAGTGATGCAGGGTCCTCTTTATATGCTTCTGCTGTGAACTTTGAGAGTTTACAGTGCCCGCAGCTACAGAGATTATCACCAAGAGCTTTTTTTTTTTTTTTTTTAAAGCTAAATTACTGTTCTTTAAAGCGGTTCTTCACCCTAAAGGGGAAGTTCCGCTAATCTGATCCCTCCGGTGCCACAATCGGCACCTTTCAGGGGGAGGGGGGGGGTGCAGTTACCTGGATAATCCAGGTATCTGCACCCACTTCCAGGCAGACCGCTGCAGATGCCCCCCCCCCCCCGTTGTGTTCTGGGAAACACACAGTTCCCAGGACACAGCGGGGGACCAGAAGAGACGTGCAGCGCGACTCACGCATGCGCAGTAGGGAACCGGCCAGTGAAGCTGCAACGCTTCACTTCCCGATTCCCTGACAGAGGATGGCGGCGGGGGCAGCAGCGAGACGAGCGATCGTTTGTCATCTGCCGCCGACATCGCTGGACCCTGGGACAGGCAAGTGTGATTTTATTAAGTCAGCAGCTGCAATATTAGTAGCTGCTGGCTTTTAATATTTTTTTATTTTTAGGTGCAGAACCGATTTAAGGATCTAGAAATACTATACCTGAATATCCATAGCCTGGTCACATGTTCACTGTAATGGGACCTAACCAAACTGCAGCCTTTGTTTATGAGTTTTTAAACCATACAAATTTAATTTCCACTAGTGTTGTGCGTGCTATTGTGTATGAGCCCAAATGTGTATAATACATTTTATTCAGTTTGAGCGGCACTATACATTTGTTTATTGGGGATTTTTTTGTGATAGACCAACACAAAGTGGCACATAATTATGAAGGGGAAGGGTGGAAGGAAAATGATGAATGGATTTAATTTCATTTTTTTTTATTTTATTTATTTTTACAAATATGTGAAAAGTATGGCATGCATTTGTATTCAGCCCCCTTTACGCTTATACACCCAACTAAAATCTAGTGGAACTAATTGCCTTCAGAAGTCACCGAATTAGTAAAGTCCACCTGTGTGTAATTTTAATCTCAATATAAATACAGTTCTGTGAAGCCCTCAGAGGTTTGTTAGAGAACCTTGGTGAACAAACTGCTTCATGAAGGCCAAAAAACACACCAAACGGGTCAGGGATAACATTGTGGAGAAGTTTAAAGCAAGGTTAGGTTATAAAAAAATATATCCTACACTTTGAACATCTCAAGGAGCACTGTTCAATCCATCGTCTGAAAATGGAAAGAGTATGGCACAACTGCAAACCTACCAAGACATGGCCGTCCACCTAAACTGACAGGCCAGACAAGAAGAGCATTAATCAGAGAAGCAGCCAAGAGGCCCATGGTAACTGGTGGAGCTGCAGAGCTCCACAGCTTAGGTGAGAAAATCTATCCACAGGACAACTATTATGCCGCGTACACGAGATCAGCATTCTCGTCGGAAAAAGCTCTGATTGTTTTCCCGATGGAATTCCGCTCAAGCTGTCTTGCCTACACACGGTCACACCAAATTCCGATCGTTTAGAACGCGGTGACGTACAACACGTACGACGAGACTAGAAAAAGGAAGTTCAATAGCTTCCGTCTCATAGTTGAATCTGAGCATGCGTGAGTTTTGGCTTGTCGGAATTGCATGCACACGATCGGAATTTATGATAGAAAGTTTCTGTCTGGAAAATTTGAGAACATGCTATAAATTTTTGGCTGGCGGAAATTCAGACCACTAAATTTCGATGGCGCATACACACGGTCGCATTTTCCGATGAAAAGCTCTCATCTGTCTTTTTCTGGCCGGAATTTCTGATCGTGTGTACGTGGCATAAGTCGTGCACTCCCCCATATGTGGCCTTTTATGGAAGAGTGCCAAGAAGAAAGCCATTGTTGAAAGCAAGCCAAAAAGAAGTCTTGTTTTTAGTTTGTGAGAAGCCATGTGGGGGACACGGCAAACACCTGGAAGAAGGTGATCTGGTCAGATGAGACCAAAATTTAACTTTTGGTCTTAAAAGCAAAATGCTATCTGTGGTGGAAAACTAACTGCACATCACCCTGAACACACACAATCCACACTGTGAAACTTGGTGGCAGCAATATGTTCTGTGGATGCTTTTCTTCAACAGGGAAGCTGGTCAGAGTTGATGGGAAGATGGCTGGAGGCAAATAAAAGGGCAATCTTAAAAGAGAACCTGTTGGTCTGCTAAAGCATTGAGACTGGGGTGGAGATTCACCTTCCAGCTGGGCAACAACCCCAAACATGCAGCCAGAGCTACAATGGAATGGTTTAGATCAAAGCTTATTCGTGTGTTAAAATGGCAAAGTCAAAGTCCAGACCTAAATCCAATTGAGAATCTGTGACAAGACTTGAAAATTGCTTTTCAGATGTTCTCCATCCAATCTGACAGAGCTTGAGCTATTTTGCAAAGAAGAATGGGCAAAAATATCACTTTCTAGGTGTGTAAAGCTGGTAGAGACACCCCAAAAATATTTGCAGCTGTAATTGCAGTGAAAGTTGATTCTGTATTGACTCAGGAGGGCTGAATACAAATGTACACCAGTGTTCACCTTTTTTTTTTTTTTTTTTTTTTTTTTTTAAAGTATGGAAAAGCATTTATCATTTTCCTGCCACTTGGTGTTGGTCTATCACATAAAATCCCAATAAAATAAATTTCCCTTTTTTTTGGTTGTAACATGACGACAAAATGTGAAAAATGTCAAGGGGTATGAAAACTTTCAAGCCTTTTTACTAGTGATTTTAAATTGAGTTGGTTTAAATCAAATCCACCCTGCCTCTATTACATGGTCTTTTCCTTTTTGTGCTCTTTATTTGTATTTTTGTAAAGCCCATTAAAAGATAAAATGACAAACTATTTATTTATTTTTATTTTTTTGCAGTATTCAGCTTCAATAAATTTGTCCTGCAGTATTTTTCAGAGCAAATGCAATAAAGTGATTGTAAAAGTGTCCTTTTATTTTTAAAGGGGGGGGGGAGAGAGAGTGTTAAATTTACCTGCTCTGTGTAGTGGTTTTGCAGAGCAGCCCGGATCCTTTTCTTGGGTCCCTCTTTGGCTCTTTTGGCCCCTCCCTCCTGACAAGTGCCCCCACAGAAAGCGGCTTGCTATAGGGGCACCTGTTTTGAGCTGCAGCTCCATGTGTCTATTCATCCTGGTTCACATATATGCGATGATGTAAGCAGTGCAGGTCTCTGCCTCACATGCCACCTACCGGCCGTTCAAAACTGAGGTATGCAAACCGCTGTGGGTATCAATGCAAAGTTAATGACACCCCCCCCCCCCCCCCCCCAGATCGGATCGTAGTGCGAACTGCCAAATGGTGCAGGAATCGGATCGCGTGGGTGTGAACACATATGATTCCAGTGCGGACCAAAAAATACGAATCACATGTGATGTCTAACATTGCACCAGTGTGAGCCCAGCCTCAGACACTGAGCCTTGGCTAGACCCACTTCTCTCTTCTCATTGGCTCACTGACTTTGACATCAGAAGGAGCCAATGGGCCCCCCAACTCAGACTGCTACATTAATTGAAATCAATAATTGGAATTAAAGAGGAAGTAAACCCTGATGGGTTTACTTCCTCTTTTTTTCCCTGCAAAGGTAAAGCATAATGGACTACTATGCATCGCATAGTAGCTCATTATGTGTCACTTACCTGACACAGGAGCCAGCGAAGTCGCCGCTGTCCCCTGTAGTCCGCCGCATCCATGTTGCTTGTGGCGTCTCGCAGCTCTGACGAATCACAGCGGCGCAACCGCGATGACGTCACTCCCGCGCATGCGCACGGGAGTCGCGTCTCGCAGCTCCGCTGCTGCCATACGGCGAAGCCGCGATGACGTCACTCCCGCGCATGCGCACGGGAGTCGACAAATTTGGCAAATCCATTCTTGGATTTGCTGCATTTAGTGCGCCTGCGCGCCGCTGTCTACGGCGCATGCGCCGTAGACAGCGGTGCCCATTTTCGGGCAAATATCTCCTAAACCATATAGGTTTAGGAGATATTGCTTGGACCTACAGGTAAGCCTTAATCTAGGCTTACCTATAGGTCCAAGTTGTTTGGAAGGGTTTACTTCCTCTTTAACCCTGCAGCTCAGGAGTTGTGAAGAGGACCAGACATCACAGGCTAGATTTCTTCAGGAATTGTCGGCCTACTAGATGTAGGGGGGGGAAGGGGGGAAAGAAACCAAAACCTTGGCTTTAAGTCATTCTGTGCTTCCTCCCTGCCCAAAGTTTAAACTGTGAAATATCTATTTAGAGCTGCTGTTCAGGCTAAATATATAATGTGCAACATAAAGTGTCAAAACGAAACGGTGCTACATGTCCCCAAAAATACACAATGTATATAATGTGCAATAAATAAATGTAACACCAACAAATAAACATTATTATTCTGATGCAAATGTAACAAAAGTCTTGTGTAAATCCAGTATAGGGCTTGGGTCACACAGGCACCTAAATGCACTGCTCTTGTGCAGATGTGCCACCTTCATGCATTGGAAAATGTGACGCTTTTTCGAGAGGAGGGGGGGGGGTGGGTGTGTGTGTGTGTGTGTGTGTGTGTGTGTGTGTGTGTGTGTGTGTGTGTGTCCTCACGATTTAAAAAATTAAAGGCGTCCACACAAACGTGAGCCTTGCCACCTACACAGATTTGACCCTAGAGGTGGTCCCAATACGATGGGTTAAAATCTGTGCAGGTGGCGAGGCTCACGTTTTGTGTGGACATAGAAACGGCTTTCACTTCCCCAATCCCCCCCCCCCCTTAAAAAAAAAAAAAGGGGGCATCAATGCTGAGTTATCTTCTATCTCTTAAAGTGAAAGTCAAAGGGGGACATCTTTTATTCAGCTAATTCAAACCCACTGGAGTTGGGGCACAAATTTGCACATAGTGGAGTGTTGGGGGTGAAGAGCACTTTATTTTAAGAAGCAAGACATCACTTCAGCATGATGTCTGAGCACTAGCACTTTTTAAGAGTACTTTCTTGCTATTACTATAGACTTTTTCTGATTTGCTCTTTTGTTGTATTGTAGATACAGTAAAACCTTGGCTTGTAATCCAAAGCACTTGTATATCAAAGCAAATTTCCCAATAATGGAAACTCAAATGATTGGTTTCATAACCATTTATTTGTAAATCCTTCAGTTTATAGTCCATATAAAAAGATTATAGCAATATGATGGGTTGTGTAACCATAAAATGTCCATCCACAAATGTCAGCGTCTGCAAGGGGATTGGAAGCAAAATCCAGCAGGAGCTACAGAGTATAAAACAGAAGAGAGGCGCCTCTAAGCCCTTGTACACACGGTCGGAAATTCCACAAAATCCGTTGGCTTTTGTCCGACTGATTTTGTCCGAAACTGGTGTTGCATACACACGGTCGGACAAAGTTGTCAGAAAATCCGATCGTTCATTACGATGGGACTATGTTCAGGCTAGTAGCCAATAGCTTTGGTCTCATAATTTTGATCTGAGCATGCGTGGCACCTTGTCCGATCGGAATTCTCTACAAACGATCGGACAAAGTCTGATCGGATCATGTTGGCGGAAAATTTTAGCTCTCAAACTTTGGTCAGACATTCCGACTGAAAAAGTCAGATGGAGCCCACACACGGTCGGATTATCCGACAACAGGGTCCGATTGGACATTTTCCGTCGGAAATTCCGACCGTGGGTACAAGGGCATAGTGTAGCAATATGTTGATAAATTTTGTACCTTCATTAAATGTAACCATATTGCTACACTTGGAGGTGCCTCTCTTCTCTTTTATACTCGGTTGTGACATGATGCTACTTGTATATCAAGACAACGCTTGTATATCAAGTCAAACTTTATTAAAAAATTGTGCTTGTTTCGCAAAACGCTCTCAAACTAAGGTTTCACTGTATATGAATTTGTGTATTGTTATTACTGCTTGTTAAGAATATGTAAATAAAAGTAACCTTTCTGTAGGGGACATTGTTGATGCCGCGCACTCTGTATAGACAAAATGTCATAGGCAGGTAGAGGTATTTGCAGTTGGGGGTCCCCGGTCACTCCTCTGATCTGCTTTGGCACATTTATCCGTCATCTGCTTTTAAAGGTTTGCATGGCCACTGTTGTATTCTGCTGTCCTTTTCATAGTTCTCATATGTAATGATAAATTGTTATGGCACAAGACTATATATTTGTAATCGTTTTCATCTGTACCCTATTATATATAAGATATGCCTGTTTTAAAAGAGAGGTCCTTTTTGGAATGGTGTATTATGTCTTCCTCCTCCATGGATCGCATGTTGGTGCTGAATGCCGACATCCTTTTTTGCAGTCTTAACCAGCCGCTCCTGATTCACTGTTCATTTTCAATTTCGTAGTGTACAAAATAAATAAGATATGCTGGATTAGTTTGAATGCAGGTTTCTGCATCCTACTGGGAGATCTATTTAATAAGACCACCCAAAGAGATGGCATAAGCTGTGTAAGGACATTATTTATGTATACAGAAGTTTTAAAATATTAGGTACTGTATATTTTTGGAAATTTTAAACTGCTGTGAAAGATACTTTGTAGGAAGGAAGTTACATTGTCACTTGCTTTTGTGCTGATTTTTATTGCATTATTAAAAGACTGAGCAATATTTTATGTCCTCTTGCTGGAAAGCTTACTTTGGAGAGGTAGGTGTATCTGTGTGTACTTAAAGAGGAACTGCAGTCAGCTCACATAATTTGTAATGAAAACATCTTTGCCGTTCTGAAGCTTCCCTCCAACTACTTTGCATGTTATCTTATATATACTGTGATTCTGTACTTGCCAAATACGCTGCAGAAATCTCCCTCCACTGAGTCTGGCTGCATCCATTTTAACTGTGGGCAGCTGAATCTGCTGCCTGTTCACTTTCTGGATTTACAGACGCAGAAGCACACATCCAGCCCTACAGCTCTCATTGGTCCTCTTATGACTCAACCCCCCCCCCCCCCCCTCCCTGGAAAACTCACAAGAGTGAGAGAGAGCTGTGCATGATGTCATAATCCTAGGCTTTTTACCAGACAAACAGGAAGTGAGCTGTATAAGTTGGTTACTGGCAGAAAAAAAAATGTTTTGCTATCCAAAATTGAAACAAAACAACAAGGGCAAAAGAGTGGTTGTATAGTCAAATTGGCAACTTTTACCTACAGGTAAGCCTATAATAAGGATTTACCTGTAGGTAACAAAAAAATTCTCCTTAACCTGTATGGTTTAGGAGATATTCCCCTCGCAATGAGCCGCTGACTGCAGCGGCGCATTCGCACAGGGGATTCGCGGCTGAAAGCCCGGCAGACGCCGGACCCTGCCGGAACGAATTCGCCCACGTGTATGCGTGGGAGTGACGACATTGCGGCCACTCACAGCGCAGGAGCCGCGATACCCAGAAGACATGCTGAGAGAACATGTCAGCTCCCTCGGCGTATATCGGGTGAGATGCCGGCGCCTGATTCTAAGGTAAGTATTTCATAATGAGCTAGTATGCGGTGCATACTAGCTCACTATGCCTTTTGCCTTACAGGGGTATAAAAAATAAATAAATAAATAAATTTAAAGCAGATGTATACCCGCTGACACTTTTTTAAAGTGGTTGTATACTCATTTTTTTTACTTTTACCAACAGGAAAGCCTATAATAAGGCTTGCCTGTAGGTAAAAAAAATCTCAACCTGTACGGTTTAGGAGATATTCCCCTCGGTATGCGCCGCTGACTGCAGCAGCGCATGCGCACAAGGGGATTCTCGGCTGAAAGTCTGGCAGTGGCCGGACTCGGCCGGGATGAAATCTCCCGCGCGCATGCGCGGGAGTGACGATGTCATGGCTCCGGCCACTCACAGCGCCGGAGCCGCGATACTCGGAAGAAACGCAGAGGGAGCATGTCAGCTCCCTCTGTGTGGATTGGGCCAGATGTCGGGGCCTTGTTCTAAGGTAAGTATTTCATAATCTGTTGAACGCAGCTAAATCTTTGATTCCACGTCACTGGAAAACTCTGCAGGTCCCGACAATACCAGAATGGGTGCGGAAAGTAGAATACATAAGGGTAATAGAGGAGTCTATACAGAAATTGGAGGAAACGGGGCAAAAATCTCAAAGGAAATGGCAACAATGGAGAACTTTTTTGAATAAGGTATATCTCGAAAGGCTCGAGGGTAATGGGGATGGAGAGGGAGAGGAATAGAAGGGAGAGGCGAGGGGTGGTTCTTGGTTCTGTTTTTTTTTTTGTTTTTTTGTTTTGGGGCGGGGGGTGTTGTAAGAATAACGGGTGTGAAATACAATTGTAAGTTGTGATAGTGATTTGTACTCGGCACTTGTTTTTTCAAAAAAATGAAAAATAAAGAATATATAAAAAAAGTATTTCATAATGAGCTAGTATGCGGTGCATACTAGCTCATTATGCCTTTTGCTTTGCAGGTGGTAAAAAAATAAATAAAACAGCGGGTTTACTACCGCTTTAATAGAGGGAAAGATGGAAAAAATGACTGAAGATCCCCTTTAAACACAAACCCATTGAGAATCCAAAGGTGCACATCAGAGGGACTGTTCAATCAATTGGCCCAACACAATATGTGGTAATTTCCCTTTTCACGTTCGGATCAATCCCTGTGATGTGGTAGTGCGTGTTGAAAAACTATATCCCATAATTTTATTTTTTATTCTTTCACCAGCACTGTGGCTGATGGAACTGAATGCATTTTTCATTTAACCCCCCCCCCCCCCATAAAAAAAGTGGTTGCTGTGCCCTGTGTTTCCTTTCTAAATCACCTGCTGGTGCGAAAAGGCCCTTCAAGCAGGATTTTAGGGAAAAAAAGTGTTAAAATCAGCACAAGGGAAGTTGCTTCCATTTAATATGAAGTGTGCCTTGTGCTGATGCCGGCTGTAGTGGTGGAAATTCAAAGTCCTCTGCCCCCTCCCATATCCCGCAGTCATAATCTTCTGGTGCGTTGGGAGTTAATACCAGTGCTGGACCTGTGGCAACCACCCAAGAGTGTTTATTTTGCCCGCCCTTTCTGCCAACAATAATAATTTTTAAAATCTATGAATAGGGAGAAAGCGGACGTTTCATTCCGCCTGTCTTCTTCATAGAGCACTTTCAGAAACTGTCTAATATGGCACCAGCATCACACAGCATTTGGGTGCAGTACTTGGCATTTTTGGCCAAGGGTGGTCATGTACGGTATTTTTTTTTACGTCTTTGTTTTCCAGTATTTTATATGCCTACATTTTTAAATATATTTTGGCCTGCCATTCAGTTTTTACTGTTGAACATGTTTTTCTAGGCATCCAAGTATCTTCCAAAGCATACTTCTCAACTGTCCCATTTTCTTTGGTTATCCCTTTTTTTTTTTTTTTTTGCTCTGATATATAAACCTATTATTAAAAATGTAATATTTAGCTACTCAAATTGTTATACTGCAGTCTGATTATTATTAATAAATAAAATATTATAATTTTTTTTTCTAATTTTGTTTCCCCACAAAAAGTGCAGTTATGCTTTAAAGTAAAACAGTCCATGATAATCTTGGTAGTGGACAAGCTGGCAACATGTGGAATGCCAAGCACTGGCTCTTGCATTTCCCAGTGGATCACATGAAAAACAATTAGTTACTTTTAAAAGAAATATGTGTATATATTGTATACACGTATTTGAATGATAGAAACAAACAGCCTTGAAGTCCACAGAAATTGCCTGTAGGGCTTAGTCTGAAGCTCTGGCTGTCAGTTTAGCCGCGTACATATGAACGGATTTTCTGACTGAAAATGTGCGACAACAGGCTGTTGGTGGAAAATCCGACCATTTGTACACTCCATGGGATAATTGTTGTTGAATGGCAGATTTTTACATTTTTTTACGGACAAATGCCTGTTGGATTTTCCGAGCGTGTGTACACAAGACTGTCGGACAAAAGTCCAAAGTACAAACATGCATGCTCAGCAGCAAGGATGAGCCAGAAGCTGTCGAACTGAAAAAACGCAAAATTACATGAAATTGGCAAAAGGAGCGCCTAGGGTGGCGCTAAACAGCCGAAAAACCACGTAGTACATCACTACGTTTGTGTTTGTTGGCCGACAGTTCCTTGCCATTTGTATGCAAGACAAAGTCCAGGCGCACGCCTTTGGAAAAAAGTCAGAGGGGTTTACTTCCTCTTTGTTTCCCTGCAAAGGTAAAGCATATTGGGCTACTATGCATCGCACAGTAGCCCATTATGTGTTACTTACCTGACACAAGAGCCAGCGATGTCACCGCTGTCCCCTCTTCCACGGAGAGCGTCCATCTTCTTTCCGGGTATCGTTGCTCCGGAGCTGTAATTGGCCGGAGCAGCGTTGACGTCACTCCCGCACATGCGCACGGAAGCCGCCACTAACGGCATATCACCGCTAGCAGCGGCATGCTCAGCTAGCGGTGCCTGTCCTTTTTGCAAATATCTCCTAAACCGCCTAGGTTTAGGAGATATTTCTTGGACCTACAGGTAAGCCCTAAATTTCCCCCTTCATTTTGGCTATAGAAAATAATGATTAAAACTCAAAGGGCAGTAAGGGGGAATTGCAACAACACAAAGTGAGTAACAATCTCTCTTCTTAGACAGCTGTCACCGAACACGTGTCCCTATTGGAAGATCTTCACTCTATTCCTGTTCTGATTTTGGTACTTTTTTTTTTATTTTATTTTTTATTTCCCCCCCCCACTTTCACCCAAGTAACAATGGTCATCAACACAAATGGTGAGCATGAATCTGCCAAGTGGGCACACAGCAATAAAAACAGGGCAGGGAGTTGAATTCTGGACCATTCTATCCAAATTAAAAAGTTTTTGCCTTCAGATTCACTTTGACATTTCAAACATTCCTGAGCAGTTCAGCCAGAGAGTAGGTACTGATTCTCTCTAGTGCTGTTGACCTGTTTAACGTGTGTGTGAGATATATATATATATATATATATATATATATATATATATATATAAATATATTTTGCCATACACGTTAAACAAGTTATTTTAATTTATTAAGCTATAATGTTGGTTTCATATAAACGAAGATGCCATACAACTGGTCAGTTGGTGATCTAAGTATTGGGGAAGTTGAACATAAAATGGAAATGATCACCTTATAGTTTCTCCTGTCAAATGGAACGATGCTCCTGAGGACCCCAACATTTCTTGGTGGTCTTCACCATAATGTGCAAATCTCCTTGGCACATTATGGACTTCTTGCCTTGTAAAATGCCATTCTCCAGTTATACAACGGCTGTAAACTCTTTTGATGCTCCACCGCCTGCATGTCTGTTATTATTCAGTCTTCTGCCACCTTGATTGGCCAGGCTAGAATGGCATAAATGCCACATGCAAAATCATGCTGAATGGCTTATATTCATAGGCAACTCGGTGTACACATAAAATTGCTGGAAGAATATATTAGTCTCTTCTGTCATACAATTTTATGTCCATATTAAAAAAAAAAACAAAAAAACACACTTTAGTTCCACTTTAGGTACATTTCTGATAGCTAGAGACCATAATATTTAATTATCTTCCCTTGGGTAGTCGCACATTGTTGTCTTCATGCTGCGAAAAAATGAAATGATGGAAGTGTACAAATTTCAAACCTAGTGATCAGCACCACCTGTTCTTTCTGGATGGCAGCATTATGTGATTCCTCTCTCTTGCTCTCTGGACATTTGGAAGTACCGGTATGCTTTCAGGGTGTTTCTGTTTATTGGAATTGCAGCTATGCATAGGGTTTAGCATTGCAACAAAAACCTGTTTATGATCGCATTAATGCATGTAAACTGCATCCCATTTTGATTGTAATATAATTTCTTTGCAGTAACTTGTCTTCTGCAGCAGACCTTTATAAGAATCTACGGACTCTGCTTTCTCCTGGGGTTCATTGTCCTAACTGCCTCAGAGATTAGTTTATAGTGGATGTTATACTGGGCAGAGGCTATAATATTTGTAAGACTATACCCTTTCAATAAAAAAACAAAAATGGTTGCTTTTTTAAAGGGGCAGGAATGAGCACATGCAGATCTGGCTGCATGATGGACTGTCTTGACCAGCAAAGTCCTGACCCTTCCAGGTCGTGTCAGAGCTTGCTGCTAAATCCCACTCTGTTTGCATTTGCCCACCATTATGATGGGCTATCTCACTTGCCAATAGGTATGTGCAGGACGCAGGCAAGCTTTGACGCTATCAGGAAGTGTTGGAGCTGCACCTTTTTATATCTACTGGTCTTTTTGATGTGCATTTTGTACTACATCTCATTTTGTAACCGTTTTACTTTTAACAGTATCAAATCCCAACAACAAAAATGTCACTCATTCGTGTAGCCAGGTGCTGGACTACAACATTAAGGAGGCCTTGCTCTTTATTTGTCTCTCTCCCACTAATGTGCTATTTAATATAAGCTGCATCATCCTCCTCCAGCCAACAAGGGGAGAGCTAAAGCCAAGCAATAGACTTCTAATCGGAACGCTGAAAATTCTGAGAGTTGTACTTTGAGGGGAAAAAAACAGCTTGAGGTCCCCCCTCCCAGGTCCAAGTTAGCTCCTTTTGGGTCTGGTATGGATTTGGAGAGAACACCCCCACACCAAAATTGGGTGGGGGGGTGAAATGTGGAAAGAGAATGATCTTCCCAAAATCCATACTAGACCCTTATCCAAGCATGCAGCCGGCAGGTCAGAAAAGGGAGGGGACAAGCGAGCGCACCCCCCCTCTCCTGAGCCATACCGGACAGAATTCCCGCCCCCTAAACACCCCAAAGCACCTTGTCCCCATGTTGCTGGGGAGAAGGGCCTTTTCCCAACAACCCTGGGTGGTGGTTGTCTGGGTCTGCGGGCAGGGGGCATATTGGAATCTGGAAAGCCCCCTTTAACAAGGGGACCTCCAGATCCTCCCCCCCCCCCCCCCCGATATGTGGGTATGGTGTATGTTGTACCCCCTACCCATTCACCAAAAAAAAGTAGTGTTGTGTTTAAAAACCGTCTCTTGTTTTTTCGAAGTCCTTTATTAAAACATGTGTCTTCTTCCTCCAGTGTTTCTTCTGTCTCTTCTCCCCCCTAGTGGTTTCTTCTCCCTCTTTGCTCCAGTGATGTTGTCTTCTTCATCCGCTGCTGCCCACTAAAAAATAAACAGTCTTCCTCTGCCGTTTGCTGTGTCGGCTCCCGCTGTTTGCCATGTCTCATATAGCCATGGGACGTGGCCATCCGGTGATGTCACCTGGAGTTCCCACCCCCAGGTCCATACCAGGCCCTTATCTGAGCAAGCAGCCCAGCAGGCTGCATTACCAGGCTGCATGCCCCCCCCCCCCCCCCATATATTGAGGGCATGCAGCCTGGTATGGTTCAGGATGGGAGGGGCACTAGCTCGTCCCCTTCCTGTATCTTTCACCTGCACCCAAATGCTGGAGCCTCGGGCACCTTAGATAAACTCCCAACCTGCATGAAGCCTAAGTAAACTACTGGTAAACTGAACTATATTACATTTTTATTTAGCTATGACATGCTGAGAAAAAGTGACTATACACTGGTCCTAATATTTTTTTTTTTTTTTTCTTTTGTGTTTTGACCTTGTTCACAGTAGGTGAGTTGGGGCGGACAGCCTTGCCTAGCACAATCTGATTGCAAGAGACGTCAACAAGCTTTATTCCTTATGAGGCCAGTGAGGCACTTAAGTCCTGTATGCTGTACTGTTTTTCAGCACAGTGTAATGTCACAATCCACCACTTCAAACTGCAAGTAACAGAACTGGATAATATTTCACTTGTGAAATTTCATTAAAGTTCTAACAAAGAAAACGCATGATGCCCAAGGATCAGCACACCTGCTGGTGTAAACGAACCTTTATGTAGGTAGGTGGCCTGCTGTCAGTTTAGCTAGCTTGGCTGCCCAGGTACAGTGAAGGGGTTAACTTTTTACTGCCTTCTCTGTGTGTTTGTGGGTGAGTTCTCCTGGGACCTCTGGTACAGCATTGGATGCGGACTCCCTGGGACATCCCAAGGACATGGACTTTTCTGTACGAGCCTTTCCCAGAATGGAATATTCCCCATATTACTTCACCTGTTCATTTAACCTAGGGCAGCCTCATTGTGCTCTGAAGTCATGTTAAAGGTGTGCATGTTGGGTCTTGGCATATTCCTAAAGAATCTGGGTCCACTAAAGCACTACAGGGTATGTGTAACGCCACTGTAAAGGTTAAGGTGCAAGGAAGAGGCGTTAGTTGCCATAGGTAACCACATAGAAGAAAAGCTACAAAAAAAAGTAATTTGGTCAAGTACCTGGTTAGGTGACAGGTCCTCTGTTCCCAACCCATAGCTTGACATCAACTGTGATTCAACTGTATTCTATAACCCATTTTTATTTCATTACCAAAACTAGCATTATTTGTGTTTTTATACCAGCTGCTTTAATGCAACACAATGCGTTTTCAGATGCGTGCATGTATACATATATGAATTCTGCGTTTTGATTGACGGGCAATCCATGTATCACGTTATGAGGTATGCTTTGTTTTTATGCCAATTAAACAATTTGCATAATTTCTCCTACCACGTATCTTGCTCCTCACTCAAAGTCCCAAAAAAAATAGTTTTTTATTTCTGATTTAGAGATGGAGGTGCATGTAATCATGCATGTCATTTAAAGTCCCATTAACCTCTTGCTTTCCATCTCTGAGTTAGACTACCTTTTTAATGCTTAATTCTTCACATGACCACAGCCTCCCCTTGGTCCTGGCATTGGTGAGCATTCAATCCAAGGCATGTCTGTTGGCTGGCTGTGTTGTAAAGCCATGTATATATTGGCATTTATTTAATTTTTTTGTGAAAGAATAGCGACAAGGTGATTGATACTAACTTTTAATATCCTTATCTCTTGGGGTGTCTGCATACCATTTTAAAGAAGACCCCTTTTCCAAATCGGATGGACCAGGTGCTGATCACATCATGAATCCACCATAGAATAAATGCAGATTTTTATTTATTTATTTATTTATTTATTTTTTTCTTCAGCATTTCTACTTACACCTGGAATAGGGTATTCAAAATCCAGTGATCTCCCAGTTTTTCATGTTTAGAATATCCCTGAACTGCACTTGAAAAAATGTCATTTGTCCTTGAATGCCTGCAAATAAATTTTGCAGTAGTTCTAAATAAACTGCACGAGAGCGGGTCCTCAAGTAACCCCAAACGACCGTCAGGATTTTCCTAAATTGAACTTGGCATGGGGAAAAAAAAGCTAACAATTATAACTTTCTAAGAGCAGATGTCACAGACTGCCTGCATACATGTGTACCTTTTTAGTTGCTCTCAGGTCCAGTCATCTAATTTATTATTTCAGTGAAGAAATTAAACTGCAAATTTTTATGAAAACGGGGGGGTGGGTGCTTGTGACATCACTGCTTGGAGAAGAACCGGAGAGGGGAAGAAGAAATCGGCGGAGCAGGGAGAAGAAAACCGACTGGTATGGTCTTAGAGGGGGAACCCCATGCAGTTTTTTTTTTTTTTTTTTTTTTTATTTCTTTCTGACAGCTTGACTCTGCACAGTTTACATAGAATCGTGGAAATGGCTGATTAGGATTGGTTGGGGGGGTTGAATGGAGATCGCAATTTTTTTTTTTTTTTTTTTTTAACGATTAAGTGTGCTGCTCTAATGTAAACTCCTATTTATTTATTTTTTTTCCATATAATATTTATTTTTTATTGTAGAATGTATTTAGTGTTGCTCTACTTTGCCATATCGGGTCCTGAAGAAGTCATGTTGTTGTCGAAACATTGACCTGGCAGATTGGATAACCGTAAGCATATAGTTCTAGAAGTGCTGTTATGTCTTTATCTTAATATTTTTGGCCTACCGGTACCTTAGAGTTTAATTTGCAACATTTATTTGTGGATCAATTTTAGGCTCACATACCTCCCCAGTTTTTTTTTTTTTTTTTTTATGAACTTTGTACAAGCAAAAGTAATAATTTTTATTAAGTTCCTGTTTCTCATTTTGAGCCTTTCAATGTTGGGCATGTTCCGGCATATCTGATCCTTTTTTTATTTTTTATTTTATTTTTTTCAATTGTATGCCGGCTCGTACACAGCAAATGGGGGAGCCAATCAGCGGGTGGGGTGGACTCGCTGTCCGCCGGTCACCCGTGTTCATTCCCCGCAGTGAGAAAACAGGGATTTGCTTGTGTAAACAAATGGATGGATAAATAAATAAATGGATCAAAATTCGCCCAGTTCAAAAGGGACCAGACAAATTATGACCCATGTATGGGCAGACTGGTTGTACTGAAGTCGATCTATTAAACTACTTCAGTACATCTAGCCTGTTCGATCACTGCCGATAGCTTCCTCCCGCTGTCAGTATACAATAGCGGGGAGGAAATTGAGCAATTTTTGAGCAACCAATGGTTGAAGGAAAGAAAATTGCATAATGTATGGTCTGTCTTAGATGAGATTCAAGTCACATTTTATATGTGTGTATGTATGTGTATATAAAACCCATAGGGGGTGCATGGGCGCTGCCCCCAAAAAATAAAGTCCTTTTTAAGTGCAGGCGCCGGATGCAGTGCACTATGGGTAGCGTGATGTAACCTGAGTGCAGGCGACATGCTTCATTTGCCTGGTTTTGGGAGTCCTTGTGGCGCAAAGCAGTCCGCCAAAACACTCCCATCTTGCATCTCTTCCCCTTGCTGTGGGGATTTCTGTTGGTGGTACTTTCGACCGAGGCACGTTGTCACTTCCGGTTTCCCCTGGCTCAGTGTCTGCACTATGGAGGAGAGTGTAGATACAGGATGATCCACAGACCGGTAAGTGCTGGCCTTCCTGCAGAGGGGTATTGTCATCAGTGCTGCGAGCCCCGCATTGCAGTCAGTGTGCATGGGGGGGGGGGGGGAAGAGCTGTCAGTCCTATGAGTGGGGGGATATACACTGACCGCTTCCCCTGGGACTCGTGACAATATCTGTAATGGCGACCTATATACTTGATCTGTGAGGCTGAGCTATATAACTTGATCTGAGGCTGGGGCTGTATACTCCTGACAATATGGGTGGAAGCAAGTGAAATACAGGGTACAAAGTGGGTGGTTTCTTTAAGGGGCATGGCTTATGAGAAGTAGGATGGGGCAAAAGAAGGGCAGGGTCTGACGCTCTCCTATCCTCCTAAAACTTCACCAGCCGCCACTGATATATATTTATTAGGAAGACAATGGGACACAAGCCTGATGAAGAGCATGGCATGCTCATAACTGTACAGTAGCTGCCACTTTATATATGTCTTGAAGATTTTTCAGTAAAAATCTTTTGCATTGGAGAACGCATCCCATCTTTTTTTTTTTTTTTTTTTTCTGAATATTGGTGGATCATTGGGAGAACTGCTCCAGAAAAGCACATGATGAAAGGGATGTAACTTATCCCATTATTTGAGAGTGTGTGTGATTGAGAGATATCTATCTCTCTATCTCTCTTTTTTTTTTTTTTTTTTTTTTTCATATTGGCAACCGAAATTGGCCAAATTACCCTGATCAAAAGTTTACATACCCCAATTCTTAATACCGTGTGTTGCCCCCTTTAACATCAATGACCACTTGAAGTCTTTTGTGGATGAGGCTCTTTATCTTTGATGGTAAAGCTGCCCAGTTCCCTCTTGGCAAAAAGCCTCCAGTTCCTGTAAATTCTTGGGCTGTCTTGCATGAACTGCACGTTTGAGGTCTCCCCATAGTGACTCAATGATATTGAGGTCAGGAGACTGAGATGGCCACTCCAGAACCTTCACGTTGTTCTGCTGTAGCCAATGGCAGGTCGAATTGGCCTTGTGTTCTGGATCCTTATGTTGGAATGTCCAAGTACATACCATGTGCAGCTTCCTGGCTGATGAATGCAAATGTTCCTCCAGTATTTTTTCATAACATACTGCATTCATCTTGCTATTGATTTTTGTTAAAATTTCCTGTGCCTTTTTGTAGCTCACACATCCCCCAAAACCTCAGCTATCACCTCCGTGGTTCACAGTAGGAATGGTGTAACTTTCATCGTAGGCCTTGTTGACGCCTCTCCAAATGTAGTGTTTTATGGTTGGGCCAAAAAGCTAGATTTTAGTCATCAGTCCAAATGACTTTGTGGCAGAAGGTTTGAGGCTTGTCTCTGCTGTTGGGCGTATTGTAAGTGGGAAATTTTGTGGCAATTGCGTAGTAATGGTTTCTTCTGGTGATTCGACCATGCAGCCCATCTTTCTTTCAGGTTTTTTTTTTGAGCCACACTACATGTTGTGTGGTTTTTATTATTTTTTTTTTTTTTCCCCCCCCAGAGTCCTGTATCTCACCTGAAGTTATTTGTGGGTTTTTCTTAGCATCCTGGCAGTTGTGCCTGATATTCTAGTTGGTCTACCTGACAGTGGTTTGGTTTCAACAGAACCCCTCATTTTCCACTTCTTGATTGGATTTTGAACACTGCTGATTGGCATTCTCAATTCCTTGGCTATCTTTTTATATTACTTTTTCCTTTTCTATACAGCTCAATTGCCTTTTCCTGTAGATCCTTTTGACAATTATTTTGCTTTCCCCATGACTCAATCCAGAAACGTCAGTGCAGCACTGGATGAAAGGGGAAAGGGTCTGTCAGGAGTCCAGAAACGCATTGACCTTTTATACATGCGTGTATATATACACACACACACACACACACACACACACACACACACACACGGTAATTACAAGCAAACAGATCAGAGGATGGTTACTTTTTTTATAGCCATTCAAACCCCTTTGTGTCAATGGGTGTGCATGTTATCAGGCCAAAATGACAAGGGTATGTAAACGTTTGATCAGGGTCATTTGGGTAGTTTTAGTTGTTGTCATGATTTAAAGAGTAAACAGTTGATGGCTAAAGCCATTTATTAACCTTGAGTGAACAAAAGTTTTGTGTTTATCATTGATATTCTCTAAAAAATGGCCAAGAAATCATAAATTCTGGCAGAAAATGTAAACCCATGAGCACAAGTGTGTGTGTATGAAATAAATAAAAAAAAATCTACACCTACCTTCAAAACATCAAACACCGTTTTTGAAAGCACACAGCAGGTAGGTTGTTCCTAACATCTCATACTAACCACAGCTTTTCTGTGGAGGTAGACTGCCTCAGGTCCTTCTGTCTCTTCATGTAACCCCAGACAGACTCCATGGTGTTGAAGTCTGGGCTATTTGGGGGGCCAAACCATAAATTCCAGGACTCCTTGTTCTTCACGCTTTAAGTTTAGTTTTTAATGGCATTTGGCTGTATGTATGTTTGGGTTTGTTGTCCTGCTGCAGAATAAATTTAGGGCCAATCACAAGTCTAACAAAGTTTTTCATTTAGATGCACTTAGTGTTACTAAACCCACAAAGGTTAAATCCATCTGTATATACAGTAAAGCATGCTTGTTATACTCACTGTGGAACCTAAGGAGTTGTAAAGGCAGAAGGTTTTTTTTTAACTTAACGCATTCTATGCTTTAAGATAAAAAAAAAAAAAAACCTGTGGGCAGCAGCCTCCCCAGCACCACCCTAATTACCAGAGCCCCTTCTCTCTGCAGCGATTGTCCACGAGTGTCTTGGCTGTCCCTGACACTCCTCCTGATTAGCTAAGACACAGCAGTGGCGCAATTGGCTTTCGTGGCTGTCAATCAAAATTATTCAGTCAATTGGGAAAGAGAGGGCGGGGTCGGGGTTCCATGTCTGAATGGATACACGGAGCTCTGACTCTGCTCGTGTGCCCCCTGTAGCTGGCTGAGGGGGCACTCACCAGGGGAAGAGGCCAGGAGAGCAGGAGAGGGACCTGAGAAGAGGAGGATCTGGGCTGCTCTGTGCAAAACCACTGCATAGAGGAGGTAAGTATAACCTGGTTTTTTATTTTTTTATTTTTTTTTATTTTTTTAATAATATAGAAAGGAGCCTTTACAATTTGTCGTGCTTTTTAAGGACATTTTCCCACACAATATTTACCAATTAATTTTTAACGAAGATATTTTTAAGATACAGAATCAATCTATATGACAGTCTATACATGTGAAACTTATTCACGGAGACGAGTGATCATACAAAATAGCTACATTTATTGGTTGACAGAAAACGAATATTTACATGAAATATTAAAATACAGATTGCATTACTTGATCATTTTGACAATTACTGGAAACACCCTCAAACTGGGCGTAGTAGTACCTTGGACACAATTATCACCATTATCACTTCTCGGTAGAATCAATAACTTTTTGATAATTGACAATTAAACAGAATGTCTGTATTTCACACGTCCAACTGTTACTATACTGCAGGTAAGTAAGTGGTTAACAATGTGAAATAAATTAGACATTTGTTTGTCAATAAAATTGGCATCTATGCAAAAAAATGTTATAATGAAAAATTTAATTTAGAGAAAAATCTAAAAGGCGGTTATTGATTTGGGAGAAATATTTCAATAATAGAATATTCAAAAAAAATCAATATTTAAGAGAACATAGAATAGATGATAAACCTATACTTATCAATGTGGTATATTTACCCATTCCAATTCGCTACTAGTGTGGATTGTTGGTTACCAGGAATTTTAAGATGGCTGCCGTGGCTTTCAACATGGATTCTCTTACAGAGGAATTACTTTGTGTGACCTCCGAGTTCCAAGGAGCAGGGATCTTCATGAATGTAAAAATGTGTATTCATGCATGTCTTCCAGTGTCCCTTCTCAGGGGGGGGTCCCTAAGCTTCCCCCTGACTCTCTCCCCCCAGCTCTCCTCCGAGCTTTCTTTTTTCTCCTCTTTTGACCATCTTTTTAGTTTCTTAAATATCCTCTTAAACAAAAAGATCATAAAATTATACTAAGTTCTGCCCAGAGGGTATGTGTCCCTTTCCTATTGGCAGGCAGACATAATGATCACCTTTCCCAGTAGTCTCGTGATTTTAAGGTAATAGCACCTTCAACCACCAGGTGTCTCACATGTGCTTGGTGTTTTATTTCTTTAAGTTAATATTTTTATTTCTATAATATGCGTTCGTTGTTTATGTTCCAACGAATATATCTCGAGTGTTCAGGAATGATGGCATAATATAAAATACGATTAACATAATTTTGAATAATCACTTGCATAAAATGGTGATATATATGTATATCAATGTATATCTGTTAATCTTTAGTCCATTTAGAAAGGACCCAGGTTAGATATATATCAAACAATATCACATACATACAATTATTATCTATATGGATACATGTATAATTCGGGTATCCAATCAATATTTGTTTATCTAAACATAGGTTAAATTCTTATACAGTTATAATCATGATTATATGTTTTTCATAATACTAATTTGTTGCTAAAACACTTCTACTTATGATCACACTTTCATATATAATCTCTCCATGACAAAGTTCCCCAGATCATTAGATACCAAACCACAATATCTCCTTGTTGACCCACAATTATCATACAGTTTTAATCACTTGAAGTATTTTTGAAATATGTCTGATTTGTATCTTCCTCTCACATCTCTCTAACACCATGCGTAGAGATGGACTTTGAGCAGTCCCATGGATGTTTAAAGATGACTTACGGTAGTTTGTCCAAACAGTTTTTAAGAATTCACACAATGAGTTGTGTTAGCTACTCTAACACGATAGTTTAACCTTTTGTCTTCATGGCTGTTATTTGTCGCTTCTTTTTATCCATTAACACCAGGTAAATATCTCCTTGTTTTGTGACGAGATACACCATTGTTCCAGCGAGTTTCTGTCTCAATGCATGCTTGTAAACGTTTTCAATAGTTGATGTAGTAAACATGAGATCATGTATTTTGCGTTCTCCAAGAGGGTAACAGTTTAATGATAGCAAAATCATGGTTCATCTGTTCTTGAGGCCTAAACAAATCTCACCTCACTGACAGTAAATATTAAATGTATTATTATTTTTTTCTTAATGAATTCACAACAAATTGCTTTTATCTTGTATGTTGTGAAAAAAGGGGTGCGTAATGCTATAGTTTTCCAAGAGAAAAAAAAAGAGTGCATGTGTTCAGCACAGAGCCAATCAACACTGTCTAGAAAGAGGGTTAGAGGTCCTGCAGCCTAATAGGACAGTCAGAGGAGAATGAAAACTCCTCCTAAAAGCTTTAACCAGTTCTCTGCTAGACACTGATAGAAGTCACAAGACTGCTATATACTGTTGATGAGAAAAGTTATTTAGCAGTTTATATTTACTAAAATAATTGTATTTCCATGTTCTGTGTACTGTGGGTGGCCAGATATAGTGACTGCAGGGTCCTGGGTTTAGTAACACTTTTTTTTTAAATTGACCTAAAATGCAATGCACAAAGCTACATACTACTAAAGGTGTAAAGATGCCCCAAGGCTTAATTCTGATAACCAAATGAGGGTGGGTATGCTGCATTCAGAGGTTGTTTTCATGAAACTTCCCCAATGGCGGTGGAACCTTTAGGCCTCATTCTCATGGATGGCTGTCCGTGGCCTTTTTTGCTGGCAGGGGAACCACTACAGGCATTGGTGTGTGTGTGTGTGTGTGTGTGTGTGTGCAAACGATAATGGCTCCAGTCATTCATACACATGAGCATACCAGTGCTGTTTGTACACTCTGCATGCAGCTGTTCCTCCCAAAAGTAAAAATCTGTGGGCAGCCACCCATGTGAATGAGGCCTAAGGGTGCATTACTATCTAGTGAGTAACTGGCCTGGAACAGCATGAAGCCAGTTAAAGCAGTGGCCTCCAACCTTTTTGGCACGTGGGGTAAGCGTTTTTTCGCAGGCAATTTGATGGGGAAATGGCTGGTGTTTAGCGCTTCAATCATCATGGCACCATGGTTGATCTGCTGTCAGGGTGATTGAAGTGCATTATTTCTATTACATTGTTTTATAAAATGGAATTAAATTGTTCAACTCACCATAATGCAGTATAAGTGGGAGCCCTAAGGGTGTCACGTGCCACAGTCGCCTGCCACCAGATGCGGATTGTCACTTGCCATGTTGCCTGCCAGTGCCGCCATATATGAATTGTCACTGCATTGGTGGCCGCACGAGTCCATTTAGCACAGAGGCAGGCCTCTGTGCAGTGGTCAATTCTGAGTGAGGGCAGGAGAGCGGTAATGCGGGGCGGGTGGTGAGATGTCCACTTTCTGCTCCCTGCCACACCTCCAACCATTGAAGAAGCGTGGCTGTGAGGGCAGAAGAGCAGTGATGCGGGGCAGGCAGAGAGAGATGCCATCTCTGCTTGCCCACTCGCTTCTCTCAGCCACCCGCCTGGCTCTCTCGTGCCGCCCGACTCCCGCCGCACCAACGGCCCGGCTGCAGAGAAACCACAGCCCAGTGGTTGGGGGACCCCTGAGTTAAAAGAGAAGTTCACCTTTTGTAACATGTTAGACCCATATATTCAGTTGTTACAAATGCACTACCTGCAATAAAATGTATTTTATATTTTTGGGGTTTTTTGTGTTCAATCAAAGTTTTTTTTTTTTTTTTTTTTTTTTTTTTTTTTCATTGAAGTTTTGAAACATACAAAAATAGAAAGCGTGTCCTTATGATGTGGTATATACAAGCTAAAAAAAGGGGTGTACAAAATACAGAATAAGGGTATACAGTAAGGGGGCCAGTTGAAGCAGCACAAAAGGCCAACAAGGATGTGAATAAAGGCAAGAACCTATAATGCAATGGCATCAACAGTGGCACATCTCAAAGGATCGTATCCAGGCGCACAAGGAATTATTTTTTGTAAAGGTGAACTTTTCCTTTAAGTCTTAACTTGTATACTGCTTATTTATTCCAGATTGGTGAGTTTGAGTAGTGAAGCCATGATTGGGATGGAAGGCAGTGGAACTTATAGTAAGGACTTAAAATAGTTGTGTAAAGCGTCTTTAATATGGTATCTGAGCAAACACTGTGGGATCAAGGCTCAGTTAAATGGTACTTTATTCTATAGCATGTATATAAGTGGGTGTTTTTGTGCTTTTGAACAAAAAACAAATTTGTCATCCACTGTGTGACTAGCAATTACGAAGGAATTGTATGAAGGAACTGGTGCCTCATAAGAACAGGGGGGAGTATGTCGAACTTTGGAAACCTGCACTAACAAATCTACACTATAGGGCCAAACGTGTTTGGACAACTTGCCAATACACCTATGGGTTTTGGAGTGTGCCTATTGGAATGTGTTCCCCACCTGCCAAAAAATATATTTATAAGGATGGCAACTGACATTGGTATTCTAATTTTTGTTTCAGAGGTGTTTAGTAGAGTTGAGTTCAGAGCTTTGTGCTGACCACTCTAGTTCGTCCACACCAAACTTGTCATACTATGTCTTCATGGAGTTGGCTTTGTGCACCGTGCCCAGTCATGCTGGTGCAAAGGAGAGCCTTTCCCAAACTGTTACCACAAGGTTGGAAGTGCTTAGTTGTCTAATATAACTTTGTATGCTGTAGCATTAAAGGTGTATGTAATCCCTGATAACAAACTTCTCTTATTTGCTCTCTTTTGGTCTTGTACGTGTAGCATTCAAAAGATTTTTTTTATTTATTTTTTAATCTGTTAAGTTCAACGGTTTTTATTGCACTTCTCTTAAAGGAGAAGTCCAGCCTGAGCTTGGTTGGCTGGGCTTCTCCTATGTGTCACGGGAGTGCAATTAATTTTGCACTCCTGTGACCCCTTTTCAGCAAAGAGCGGGCTGACGTCACCAATATCAGTCCAGGCACCGTGTCATCCCAACCAGAGTCTGGATCCGCCAGGTGCCTGGGCTGTTGGCTTTTTCAGCTTCTTCACGAGCCGCTGAGGCAGCTGCTCCCCGCCCCTCCACAGCTCAGCGCTCCAGTGAGTGTTGAGGATCTGAGCAGGAGAGCTGCTGAATGACAGCAGTAGGGTTTTAACAATCCACTCTACAAGCAGTTTACCCATTTACTGTTGCTGCAACCCCTTGTTACTGTCACTTTTGATGGACCGCTTGGTTTACGTTTAAACGTTGGAAAAATGGGAATGTGAAATTACAAAAAAATAAATAAAAAATTCCATGTACTAACAGCATATATTTTTTTTCGTGGTGATAATCCTCTGAGCAGGTGTGCGTAAGCCATGGTGAACTGAACCTAAGAATTTTTTTACTTATTTTAAAAACTATTTTCTTCTTGCATGTTGTTACTGGACACGGGAGTCCTGGATACGTGCATGCTTCTAAAGTTTTGCTTCTCTTACGGAGTGCCCACTGCCTGTGCTTTGCTGTGAATTCAGTATTGCGTTAGTAATGCCATGTGCTGTGCCAAGATGGGCCATGAGAGCTTGGTGCCATCTGTTGTTTATATCCTGGGGACTCGGAAATCGGTGCATACATTCCTGAACATGGAAGTAGAGCTTCAGGACATCGGAGGACCTGTCAACATTCTCTGACCCTTTATTTGCCCTGTTTTGTGAAATGGCAGGGGAAATTATTGGTTACTTGGCTGGTCTCCATCTGTCAGACTGTATGTCCAAGCATTCCCTATGTCATAACTTACAACTGAAACAGTATTTGTTTTTCAGATTTTTTTTTCTTACATAAAACACTTACAACCGTTTTAAAAATAAAAAAAAGCAGGCATCCTATTTAACAAACGTGTTAGACACGTGCTACCTTTTTACAGATGCTAGCGATTGCAACAAAGAGGGGACACTACAAAAAAAGTTAGCCATTTTGTTGATGTTGCTTAACAGCTTTTAACTCTTGTACCTGTTTACCCCTTATGCACCAGATACATTTCTGCTTTTATTGCTTATTAATGTGGCAATTAACTTTTCCATTACTCAAGGAAACAAAATAATACATGAACGCTTGCTTTTGGTGATCTTGTCTTTTTTTTTTTTTTTACTTTTCTATGCAATCTGCAGACAAAAAAAGTAAACAATTGAAAATTGTTCTACGTTCACCAGCAATGGATTTAAAACAAATAGTGTTTGTGTGTTTAAAGTAGAACTATAGGCTTTTTTTTTTTTTGGGGGGGATTAAGGGAGGGTTATAACACCTGTAGGGTTTGTTTTTGTCATATGTGTCTCATTGGGGAGCTGTACCTTCACTTTCTGTCCCATAGCCAAACAGTAAGTGAGGAAATCCATGAAAATGAAGGGAATCTCTTGTTGACCCCCAGGTCAGCAGAACTAGTTTCCCCATTGGAAGATTTCCCCTCCTTTTTTAATTTTCTGGGAACAACCCAAAATGAGAAATTTTCTTTCAATAACCGTAAACCGCACAAATAGAGGGGGGTGAATCTTCCTAACGGGGGCAGAGACAATAAGAACCTAACTTGTTCCAGTCCTCTCCACTCTATCCAAAATGAAGAAAAAATTCTTGCCTTTTAATTATACTAAAGGTTGGTATAAAATTTTACTGTCCAATTTATTTTTATTTTAAATTAAGGTTCTGGTATAAAGCATTGAAATGTTTAACGCCTTTCTGCTCGGCCTATAGCACAATGACGACCGGGAGGTGGCTTTAAGATCCTGACTGGACTTCATATGACGTTCTGTCAGTAAGCCTGGGCCATGCAATCTGTCACCAGCCGTGTCCATGGTATACAGCCGATGACCAATCATAGCAGGTCACATGACAGTTGTACACTAAATATAAGTAAAATCTAAATTGTAAATAATATACAATGGATGGCTTCCTTTCATGCCATCCATTGTTTACAATTGTGTTGCTAGCTGTGATTGGTCAATTTGATCACATGATACAGACAGTTGATCAGCCCGTTTTTTTACCATGTGATTGGTCAAAGCTAATCACAACAAATGAATGAATCGGTTTTTATTCAGTAAAATGCTTGCTTATAGAACTGTAACTCACTGCTCTGCTATAAGCAAACCTAATGTGTAAAAAAAAAAAATCCTGAATTTCCTCAGAGTAGTACAATGCTACTATGGTAACATTATATTGCTCTGGTCATAGTGCGTTTTTTTTTTTTTATAAAAAAAAATATAAAAGTTGTAAAGGAGACCAAATTTAATAAAAAAAAAAAAAAGTATAGCTTTTTTTTTTTTTTTTTTTTTTCCCCATACTGTCCCTGATCACCGCCACACCAGTAATGGCACTGTACTGCACTGGTGACCTATGCATTTTTTAAATTCAATTCCCCCAAAAAAACAAATAAAAAAAAAAACACCATGCCTCTTGCTAAATACCTTGGACTGTCTTCTTTGAGTTGGGCCATTAGTACATCAGGACTAATCAATTTTCAGATATACACCATAGTTTGTGGACTCTATAACTTTCCTACAGACTAGTATACACTTATTTGAGTTATTTTAGCCAAAGAAATGTAGCGGACTAAATTTTAGGCTAAACTTGTGAAGAACGATTATTTGCAAAATGTTATAACAAATGGAAAAACATTATTTTTTTAGCTAAAAATAAAATGGTTTAAATGCCACCAAAAGAAAGCTCTAGTGTGAACAAAATGGTAAAAATGTAACTTGGGTACAGTGTTGCATGACCGTGCAATTGTCAAAGTGCGACTGCGCTGAAAGCTAAAGATTTGTCCTGGGCGGAAAGGTGGTAAAAGTGCCTAGTATTGACGTGGTTGAAGAACTATAACTTTTTTTTTTTTTTTTTTTTTTTTTTTTAATAGCGTGAGGAAGGGTTATAACCTCGGTCTGCTTTTTTTGTTTGCCATCTGTGTGTCCCATTGGGGAGATTTACCTTTATAATTTCTGTCCCATAGCAAAAACAAGAAGTGGGAGAGCAATCCCTGCAAACAAAGTGGTTGTAAAGCCAGGTGGTTTATATTGATAAATTCTATGAATTAAGATAAAAAACCTGTGTGCAGCGACCTCCCTAAACACTAACCCTCCCTAAACACTTACCTGAGCCCCACCTGGATCCAGCAATGTCCACAAGTGCTTTGGGCCTTCTGGGACTCTCCCTCCTGATTGTCTAAAACACAGCAGTGGCGCCATTGGCTCCTGCTGCTGTCAAAGTAAGTTAGCCAATTAGGAGAGAGGGGGTGGGGCCAAATAGTGGCTCCATGTCTGAATGGACACTGCGCTGTGGCTCGACTTGGGTGCCCCAACAGGAGGGAGGGGGCCAGGAGCGCCAAAGAGACCCAAGAAGAGGCTGCTCTGTGCAAAACCACTGCACAGGGCAGGTAAGTTTAACATATTTGTTATTTTTAACCAAAAAAAAAAAGGACTTTAGTTTCACTTTAGGGGAATAATTTGGGACCCCCCAGATCACCATTGGAAGAGATCCCCACTGTCCTTTACTGAGGAAATCCCAAAAATTTGATTTTGTTTTACTTTCAATGACAATGGTACACGGGACCAACCGAAGAGGGTGAATCTTCCTAACGGAGCCACAGACCGCATTAAAAATCTGTTTTTTGTTTTTTTAATCCCTCTCCACTGTCCAAAACTAAACAGGTTTTGCCTTCAGTTATACTTTTTTTTTAGCCAAGTTCAAATAATTTAAAAGAAAAAAAAAAAATCACAAAACAGGCCAATGGAAGATGATTAGATTAACCCCCAAAACAAACATGTAGTTGCAATTTACCAGTTCTTAAATGCGGTGACCTACCCTTCTCCTATGCGTCATAAGAGGGGCGTGGTTTTGTAGTCCTCAGAGATAGCTGTGATAACTTAAGACAAGGGCTGGGTTTGAATTGCAGATAAGAAACCCCCCATTCATAGGAAGCCCTTCCCTTGACAAAGACTGGCATCCTTCAGTCAAAATGCATCAGAATTGGAGTTTAGTGGTGATGTCTTCAAATGAGAAGACCAATGGTGGTATCCTCTTCCTTTTCTTTTTCTTTTTTCTTCTTTCCCCTTGCTTTAGCGGCAGAATCTGTGTGCATACTGCTCTGTTCCAGTGATCCAGTGATGTAAGGGCTGTGACCCTCATGAACGTAGGATTGTTTTTTTTTTTTTTTTTTTTTCTCCCTCCACTGTAACCAGTACTTGGTTTCTTCTGTATAATGGCAACATAAACTCTTTCCTATGCTCCTTAACCACTTCAGATCCTTGCTATAGTCGAATGATGGCTACAGCGTGGACCTGCTTTGCCAGGACTACGTCTATTGACATCTTCCCGTGCCCAAGAGGCCTGCGCGCCCCCTGCTGGGTGTGCGTGGCGTGCTCTGTGATCAGTGAGTCGGAGACTCGCTGGATCACAGATCGGAATAAGGGGTCAATCCTGACCCCTTACCATGTGACCAATGACAGCTGATCATGTGATGTCAACAGAGCAGTAAATCGCCTATTTTTTTTTCTCCTCGCGCTGACAGCATGAGGAGAAAAGAAAAAGCCGATCACTGGTGGCTGTGAGAGGGACATCAGTCCCGATCACAGCGAGATTCTGCTAGATCCTATGTGCCCCCTGCCAGTGCTACCTAGCAATAGGCAACAGTGCTGCACATCAGTGTCACCTACCACTGCCATCTTATCAGTGGCCATCTCTTCCTCTTCCTCTTCTTCCTCTTCCTCTTCCAGCTGTTATTAAATACCACCAAAAGAAAGCTCTATTTGTGGGGAAAAAAAATGATAAAAATTTCATTTGGGTACAGTGTTGTCTGACCGCGCAATTGTCATTCAAAGTGTGTAAGCTCTGAAAGCTGAAAATTGGTCTGGGTAGGAGGGGGGTTTAAGTGCCCAGTAAGCGGTTAATATGGAGGGGCATGGTGTTGTAGTCCTCAGATATGGCAGAGAGCAATGTTACTGCTATCAGTCGGCATAAGCAAAGCGTATGGGTAGTTTTTAGCTCACAAGATTTCTGATAGGGTCCAGAAGTATTTTTTGGACTATATTAAACAGATATAGATAGAGAGAGATTCTATTTGATAGGGTGGTAATACCTTTTTAACTGATAAATTCAGATCAAAGGTCACCCCTCTGATAAGCACATGAATGAAAAAGCGTAAATCCAATATCGCAATTTTTGGGATTTCTCAGGGAAGCTTCTAAACACTGAAACACAGTTCAGACTCAAGATCAGACAAAGGCAGAGGGGGGCACTTGAAAACATCTTGACACGCATCTCCATTCAAAACTAGCTTAAGGTTTAATTGCTGTACATGCCCCTGTTTTTTCTTCTTGTAACAAGGCCAAGATGTGAGGAGCACCAAGATCCAACCCAAGATCTCAGACAATAATTAACCTCTTAGAGTTCAACCCTTTCCCGCTCTAATCAAAAATAAATGTTTTAGAGGACCGTGTACTTGATGCCGGGCCGGGTTCTAGAGATGAGGGTTCACTATGTGTTTGCCAACAAGCAAGGATGACCTTAACTGTTCAGTGCTCTTGTCATCAATGAGATATATATTTCATCTACCCTTAACCAAAAGTATTGCCGACCAAGGCTAAGCAGTGCATAAGTCTGATGAGCTACAGCATCTGCTGTGACCTAAAGAAAATCTGTCCTGAATATAAAGGAGTTACCTTTTGCTGATCTCCTTCTGAGAATGTTGATGGCCTGGCTGTCTGTGATTTGCAAACATAGTAGCCCAATGGCAGAAAAAGGCCAAGTGGTCAATCAAGCCTCTTAATACTAAGCATGTTTAAATTCACTTACTGTTTGACGGAATCACGAGCCCTGTTGAAAGCCTTGGGTACCAACCAAGAACAAGCCTACAATAAAATGAAATTGATTTTCCAAACTCTCGATCTTGGTCAGTGATTCTGGCAGTATATAAGCCTGGGGATTACAGTAGCATTACAGCCAGGCAACTTGCATTTTGAGAAAGATTGGTAGTGGCAGTCCCATTTTTGTCATGCCCAGTTTCCTTTTTTTTTCTTTTACTTCTATTCATGGTCAAATGGTGGCATGTTTTAACTGAGCCATAAAATAGAATTGTGTGACCAGCATTTTCTTGCATATATTGTATTTATTTGTCTTCATTTTGTATTTTATTTCATTGCTACAACATGTTTCATCTGGGATACTATACAACCGCTGCTCCTGTTTGCCAACAGCACTCTTCATCAGTGAGAGGAATAGATCTGGGGTTGTGTTGGCATGGCACTTAGTGATTCCAGGCCGAAAATAACATTTTCTTTTCTGGGCACTATTCTGTCACTGATGTTTGAAAAGAGGGGGGGAAAAAAGGCTTCTGCCGCTTTGAAAATTTCAAATCCATTCAAAAACAGACATGACAACTCAGACAGGAAACGGTAATGAAAAATACCAGCATGGCATAGTCGTCAAAGGCATTCATTTTTAAGATTATTTTTAAATACATGAAGCGTGACTGGATTTATATGAGAAAAATTGGTACATCATCTTTTTTACGGTAGCAAGATCAGACATTTTCCCCTTTTTGCAGTAAGCGAAGTAACGGCTATAGATTGAGATCTTCCATTTAGGTACCATTTCTGTTCAAAATGGCCACATAACATAACCTCCATTATCATTTTAGAGGCACTCAAACATTGTCTGTGAAAATAAACTTGCACTCAAGTGTCTTCGTAATTTACCTAATCTAGATATTTCCCAGAATTTTCCCTATTAAGAGTCCACATAGGACAAGGTCTAGGAATGACACATAGCTGCCAACACATCTTATGAGGACAGCCCGTAACGCACTTCTGTGTATAGGTTCTAAACTCCATCCCTGTCTGCCAATGATTAGGTGCTATCCCGGCACAGTACATGCATTTTACTTTGTGGAATTTTGTATTGCTTTGCAACAGATCACACAATTTTAGTTTGTATACTTGGAAACTAATGGTGATGGCCCCACTCATATTAAAAAGCCGCATGCCTTGTCAAAGTGCCTCTGTGCACTGAAAACCCTACTCTGAAGTATAGAAACAACCATTGGAGGTGCCCATGTTTGCACGTCATATTAGTTTCCTAAAGGAGCCGACATGACCTCTATGTCACCATAAACACATACTTCCTTCAGAAAATTATTTCTGAAGGTCTGACAAATTGATAACATTGGTTTTAGGCCAAATTCATACCTGAGCGTTTTAGAGCTTCCAGCTACAAAATGCTTAACGTCCCATGTATTTTAATGGTGAATGTCTGCAAACAAGCGCTCAGACTTTTTTGTTAGTATATTTTAGTATTTTATTCAATAAATGGTACCAAAGGTAAAATATGAGGCTGGTGTGCTGTTGCTGTTCTTCTTTTTATTATTCAAAGTCAAAGATGTCCATGATCTGAAGAGGGCATACCTGGATACTACAGTGTGGAGTGGAGCCATCTAGTCCTTCCGTCTCGGACTGGTTTATATTGCCTCGTTCACTTTAGCGCAGATGTGTTACTTTGTATGAGCACTCTCACACCTAGAACTCACAGCCTGAAGCTCAAAAACGTCATGAGCTAGTTTTTGAGGTAGTGTGTTTTAGGCTTCGATAGGAATAGAGGTCGACCGATGTGTTTTTTTTTTTTTTTTTTTCCTGGCCGATGCCTATATTTAGAAATCGCGGCGGCCGATATGATGCCGTTTTTTTTCCCCCCGATATGTTAGGCTGATTTTATTTATTTTCCTTCATCTCATAAAATTTGACAAAAAAAATGGGCTAACTTTACTGTTTTTTTTTTTTTTTTTTTTTATCATTCGTGTATTTTTTCCCCAAAAAAATTGCGTTTGAAAGAACGCTGCGCAAATACAGTGTGACAAAATATTGCAACAACCGCTATTTTATTCTCTAGGGTCTCTGCTAAAAAAATGTATATAATTTTTGGAGCTTCTAAGTGATTTTCTAGCAGAAAATACAGGATTTTTACTTGTAAGCAACAAGTGTCAGAAAAGATTTAGTCTTTAAATGGTTAAACAGAACTTCTACACTCAGTTCATTGAAGAAGAAACATTGTATCTCTTTGATCTTTTGTTGGCAGACTGCCCAGAGAGGAGACAAGTGCTCCACTGACTTAGTGGTGTCCCCCCAATTTTTTTTTTTTTAATTCCTAAATCTTCTTTTCTTTTTTTTTTTTTTTTTTTCTTTTCACACGCCTCTACCTGTTGCTAGGGGGTCCCTTGTAGTCTGCCTCCTTCAGTGCCCGGGCACCTGACGTAATTTCCCCTCAGCGCAGTCAGTCATCTGGGACACGTGACAGGTCCCAGATGACTGCGTGGCTTATCATGGCGTGCGGCGCCACTAGCGCATGCACAGTGGGTGCATGCTCCATTCCCCCCCCACATCGCTGGACCCTGGGACAGGTAAGTGTCCAATTATTAAATGTAAGCAGCTGCAGTATTTGTAGCTGCTGACTTTAAATAAATAAATAAATAAAAATTTAAGGGGCACCCCACTTTAAGTTCAGGTTACTTGCATTGACTTCTGTTACAGAAGTCTTTTGCAAGTGGTGCTGAAGATATAATTGGCCTTTTTTATCAGCACAATCGGCCAATGCCGATTAATTTAAAAACGCTGAATATCGGCCGCTATATCGGTCGATTTCTAAATAGGAATGCCTGAGAATGCTCAAGCATATTTTGAGCTTGTAAGAACTGTTCTCCCTCCGTGCTTTCCATTGGCTGAACTAAATGTTTGAAGCTTGAATACACATGTAAAATGCTCACTCAAAATGCCCAAATAAAATATATCTGAAAACTGTTCTACTCGGGTATGAATACAAACTTGAATTAAAGTATGATGGCCTGGCTGTCCACAACCAGCACTGAAGCCAAAGCCTCTGAGAATGCTAGTCCCTTGGCCATCATGCAGAGTTCAGCAATGCAGTGGTTGTCTGATAACCCCTCCTAGTGTGACTATCACTACTTCCTGCTGCCGTTTGTGCCTATTTTCTAGTCTACACCAGTAAAGACAGAACCCCATATGCTAAACTGCGTTTTTATTACAATTGTTAAGCCATATCTATGCTTACTACTTTACCAACCATATCAGATGACCATATATTACTAACAGGTACAGTGCCTTTTTCTTTGATTTATAGTACTATCCTTGGTACTAAGTATTACTTTCATTGATTTTTGTGTGATATTGCATGCTTTGTACACCCAACCTTGTGTGTCAGATGGGCTGACATGCTTAATGGCGGAGGCTCTAATAGGCTTCTAAATAGGGTGGGCAGAGAGTGTGCCCTGATCCCACCCAATTGTGTGACAATGGCGAATACATTTTCGCTATTTTCACACTAACCTTCCTTCCTGATAATCAGGAGGCAGGGCGTCCAGACCTGGCGCTTAGGAAGAGCTGCCACTCTGGTGCACCAAGATCCACATGTCTCAGAGCGGGGTCATCTACTGCAGGGACTCGGACGAGTCCAACGCTCCACACCAGACCACCACCATCTCCCAAGACACCGCTGCCAACTTACACATGCTCTTCATCAAGACAGACGCTGACACCATTCCCTCTGTACTTGCCTATGAGAGCCCCGCTACCCGGCGCCGCCTGGAACAAGGACTGGCTTCAGGAAAGATCGCAAGGAGCTCAGACATCACAGCTGTATAGAGCCCGAGACCCAAACCAGAAACACCAGTGTCAAGGTAAGGGGCCCATCACCTCCTATAGGGCCAATGTCTGGGAGAGGGACTCTAGTCAGCCAGTGGCAGCATTTGATGGGCACAGTGAGGCTGCAATTGATGGGAGGGGGGGTTCAATATTTTTCAGTTTTTGTGTGCGCCCCCCCCCCCCCCCCCCAAAAAAAAATTGAGCACCAGCTGCCACTGATCCCCCTCTCATAAAATGTTTAAATATAAAATATAACACAAAAGCTCTGACTGCTAACTCTCCTGTTCTCAGGGGCTGTCCTCCGCAGATTTACTTTGGTCACCAATCCAGTGTTGCTACTCTTCTGGTCTCCACCCCGCTTTCCATTCATAGAGCCAGACTGACTGCATATTGCCTCCTTGGTCATTTCCTTTTTTTTTTTTTTTTTTCTGAGCAGATCAATTCCTAACGTTGTGACTAAGTCACACACGTATTCTGTGCTTCGTCCTTTTGTGAAAGAGCCCTTCTTTCTAAGCAACAGGTTTTAAAACGGAAAGCAGGACAAGTAGATCTTGTGTCCTGATTTTTACAAGACCATTTTTATGGTACTCTCACAATATATTTTCATAATTGAAGGTTTTTATTGCACAAACACCAGGTTCCTGTCCAAACTGGAAGCTTGACATCCGCTTAACGTCATTTCTATATTTAATAAGACAGCAAATATAAATTCTTGCATTATGGTCTAAATCATTAATGTCTCGTTGGATACTGCTGGGTCATTTAACTCCCAACAGTTCATAGGATGGGAGTAATGTTTTAAGTCAACAAATCCATTCCTTTAATCAGCATTTAATGTCTAAGATGCCCATTGAAGAGATGGAATTTTTTTTTTTCCCCCCTGCCGAGAAGTTTCCCATCTAATGATGTAGGGAAGATTACATGTTTTAAAACCTGTTTAATTGGGCAGTGTTAATTTTGAAATGCTGAAAAGTCATTACTGGCGAGATTGATGCTCCTATGCAGCCAGGCGACTGTTTTTCTATAGCTGACTGCTGGCTCTGAATATATTAAACACTATGCTTGTTCTTATAGAAATGTGGTTTGTGGTTAATAAACCTAATGTGTTATGCATATGGTAAAATTCTAATTCTGTTGCAACATTCAACTGTCCATTATTTCAAGGAACTTGAACCATGGGAAACCTTTTTTAAAACTGGTCTCATGTTCTTATGAAGAACGGGAGTCACTTCTATAAGGAACATTCAACTGTCCGTTATTTCAAAGATGAATCAGTCTGTACAGTATATGCAGCAAAGCATGCTTGTTATACTGACTGTGGAATCTAAGGAATTCATATTTTGCAGTGTGTAAAAGACTGTTTTGACCCTGTCCTCCCCTTCCACTGTCCCCAATATATCCTGATAAGACAGAGCCTTTGGAGGCACTCTGCACGTGCTCAGTTTGGTGTGTATTTTTTATTTTTTTGCTTGGGAGGGTGCACTGTCCAGACAGGGGGTCCTGCAGCCACATAGGACAGTCAGAGGAGCATTAAAACTCCTACAAGCTTTAACCAGACACTGATAGATGTTCCAAGATTGCTATATACTGCTGATGAGAAAAGGTATTTGGCAGTTTATATTTACTAAAATAAATAATTGCATTTCCATGTTCTGTGTACTGTGGGAGACCAAATCTAGAAAATGGAATAGTCCTGGGTTTAATAACCTTTTAACCTCTTGGCATCGGCTGTACGTACATTTGTGGCCTCTCCTTGCCGAGGGGCTGCATATGTGCGTGAATTGCTGTGTAGACAAATGTGCTGAGAGCATGCACTCCCAGCACCATTACTGTCTCCTAGCTAAAAGCTCAGATCACAACGATCGGACTACATGACCACCATCATCTTAAGCTGTGCCCCACCTCCCGGCGTCTTAATCCTCTTAAAGCACTAGGAGCGGCCGGCGCTAAGAGGTTAACTTTCTCTTGGCTATCAAATTTAAACTTCTTTTAAACTGAACTTTATTGGTGGCTTGGTAAGAACATAAGGAAACTGTTCCCAACAATGTATATTCAGCAAGCTGTTGTAGGTGCAGAATTTAGTTAAGGGCAAGACATTAATTTAAAAAATGTGTGGTCCTACAAGAGACATATCACTAACTATTGTACAATTCCTTTTTAAAATCACATTATATACAGAAATTGTATCAAAATAAGTACTAAAACACAGCCAAAAATATTGTTCTTTATCAATTTTAAATTGAATTCTGTATTTGGTTTGCGCAGACCAAAACTTGTAGCTAGCTATCGATTTTAAAGTGTGCCACTAGAACAGGTAAAGTCGTATCTCTGGGCCTGGAAGTAAGGGGAAAATTCTCTAATGATACACAGACAGCAAAAAAGTAACCTGGCATGGGTTTAACCCTTCCCTACTCCATCCAAAACTACATAAAAGTTTGGCAATGCATTCAGAAATTGGTGACTGAGTAATGCCAACTTTGGGGGATGTTAGGCCACCTTTTTGAAAAAAAAAGAAGGTAAATAAATACGGATTTCAATAATGGTTTGCTACTAGTGGATGGTCCTGTGATACTGGTGAATCATTGCTCCATGCAACAAGAGCACAGAGCTTATTTTTGAGAATTAAGTGCCAGTGGAACCCAAGTGCAGTGATCTCCCTGCACTTGTAGTCCATTGTTTACTTCCTCCAGCACCATAATGGTAGGTATGTACTAACGCACATACCTGGGGCTGAGGGGATAGTCCTGCAAGGATCAGTGTATTGCACCAGTGGTCAATGGTGCAATGCTCTGAAGACTCCAGTGGAAGAATGTAATAAATGGACATATTTAATGTGGGTGCATTATTACATTTGTACAAAAGAGCGCCTACCCCACATTTCCAGGGGCCTGGTAGTGACCCCCAGAGGCAGGGAGGGCTGACCTATGCCCTAAGGGTACAGGTTGCTAGGCATAGTGGGTGATGTACAAGATAGAAATTGCGCCAGTCACTTTTATGCTTGTGCAGAGAAGTTTGTCTCACAACCGCAAAAATGTGGGAGAGGGGATGGGGTACAGGGCACCCTTAGTCAAAAATGGTAATGATCAGCAGACTCAGACAAAAAGGTGAGAAGGTAGACAGCTATACAGGAAAAACAGCCTTTAAGCTGAACCAGCACATCTGTACTTTGTAGAATAGGCTGTCTCCTATAGTAACCGAACTTCACTCATGGAAGGTGCGGTAACTTTATGGATGATTCCGTCTTGATGCTTTTCCAGGCTCTCCATGGGTCCCTGGTCCATGCAAGAGTTACCTCTGCTACTTTATCTGAGGTTTTCATCCTTTCCTTTATGCTTCCAGGTGGTTAGCAGGCTCTCCTCTGCAGAAACTTGGACACCTGGGTAGGCCTCAAACAGACCTAGCAGCCAGTAGAACGCCTGGATAGGCCTCAGGCTTCAGGCCAGAAGCTGTTCCACACACCTACTTACCCAGACTGGAAGACCTAGATCACCTGACCTCAAATACCTGCTCCCAGCATTCATAGCAGCTGGTCTGATTGGCTGAGAAAGGAATGTTTATTCATAACCTGAATTCACTGAAGCTCATCATATTGATGTCAAAGGCAACAGCACCACCTACTGACAAAAATAAGCCACAGCTAAAACAGGATTAGGAAGTAAGCCATTTGACCACTAAACTACAAATTAGCCAGGCTGGCTACCACTCGACACAACTAAATTTTCCTATAGCCCTGTTTTGAGACAAGGGTGACCTATACAGAGGTTTTAAGTTTTGCCCCAGCCTACTGATTGGACAGCACAGGAGCAGTCAGAAGCTGATGTGGTTATCTATCTCCTCTCTTATCCTGTACTCTCCTAGTTTGAGTGCTGCTGTGCATCAGATTGTAAGATGCTGATGTCAAGTCAAATTACTATTTGCATTTCAACATTTATTTTTATTTTTTTAATCGTGTAAATATGCAACGGTTTTAATTTGAGCTCCTTATATCTTCCTGGAGTTCAGTTACTTGTACTGTAATTTAGCTGTAATTGGCTTGGCTACAGCATTGCATTAAAAATCTATAGTTGCTGATCAGGATTTCTAAGGCTTTTTGATGTTTCCTTGCTGTTCTTGTAATGTCATGGATCCTGAGGTTCATTCTCCCACTATCATGACCTTGAAATAATAGCGTTTCTGTGAGAGCCTGGAAACCATATTAAGACATAACTCAGCGAGGCAGCTATTGAAGATAAAATGTCATTAAATGAAGCTTTCGTCCATGGTTTATAATGTGCTATAAAACATCATTATGCTCATTAATTGCTAAAATATAGTCCTAGGAATGTTGCAGACCAGACAGCTATAGCCTGGGATATACTTAGTGTGTTTTAACACCCCCCCCCCCCCAAAAAAAAATTTAAAAAAAGATTTCCTGGTCCATTTTAACCTCTTCCTGTCTGCACTATAGCCAAATTCTGGCTTCCGCATGGACTTGCGTTGCCGGGAGGCCGTCAATAGACGTCCTCCCCTTTGTAAGCTCCCTGCAGTTTGAGCGTGGTGAGCTCTGCGATCACTGAGTCAATAAGACTCGGGAATCACAGATCGGAGTAAGGGGTCGATCCAGACCCCTTACCATGTGATCGGCTGTCAACCAGTGACTGCTGATCATGTGATGTAAACAGAAGCTCGGTAATCGTTTTTTCACCGGCTTCTGTTGAAGGGACTTCAGTCCCGATGAGGAAGAGGCACAGCCACCTCATATGTGCCAACAAGTACTGCCTGCCAGTGCCCACATTGCCATCAATCGGTGCCCACCAGTGAATATCAGTGCCAACTATTGATGCCCACCAGTGGTGCCAATCATTGCCTCATCAGTACCATCGAGCAGTGCTGCCTATCAACCACGTTTATTGATTCCAAAACACATATACATTGGATAAAATTGTAGCATTGTAGGCAATAACTCTTAACCAATTTAGTGTATACAGTAACAACATGATTCACAATATAATGGTAATAAAATAATGAATATGTAATTGTTACTTTTCATAATGAACACAATTAGTCTTAAAAAAAATAATAATAAATTTGATGGTAAGTAAGTATGTTGAATTTCAAAATCACAGTTCACCTTGCATTTTTTGTTTTAGTATAGAATTATCCATTTCATATTTGCTCCTAACGAGTGGACATCTCCACGAAAAGCATAGAGCCTCAGTCTTATGCTACATCATTGCAATCATGTGATTTAGAGATTCAACATACTTACCGTCAAATTTATTATCATTTTTAAGAATAATTCATGTAAGGGTTTACCTTGGTTGAAGTCCATAGTGCAGAGACTTTACTAAAGGACTGTTGAGGTGAAGCCGTAGTCAGGGATTCCAAAAGTCAGAGTTAACAATGAACGCCGAGGTCAGTCTTGGAACACTGAAACTTGAAAATAACACCGGAAAATGGGAACCTTTTGGCAATACAAGAGACAATGAACTGACACAGCCCTCAGGGTGAGGCAATGTTTTATACCCAGCTGATTAGATAAACTGCCTCAGCTGAACCAGGAGTGACAGGTGCTAATTGCAAAGCAAGACCCAGAGTATAGGCCTCAGTGCTGCATGCAGGGCAAGGCATAGCTGGAAACCAGGCTGAATAATGAACTCAGAGGCAATACAGCAGGAGCAGTACACAGAAAGTCATGGGTTCAATACCTCCTTGAGCCACCTGGGGGTGGCCATGCATGGCCGTTTGCATGGCACAGTAGGAACCGTGACAGTTGATTATGAATTGGAACAATTTATTATATATTCATGAGTTTTATTACCATTATATTGTGCATCCTGTTAACTGAATACACTAATAGGTTAAGAGTTATCATCATTGCCTACAATGCTACAATTTTATCCAATTATATATATATGTGTTTTGTAATCAATAAACATGGTTGAATACCACCGCCCTCTTCAAATATATAAAAAAAAAAAAAAAAAAACTCTGAAATGCCACTTCCTGTAACCCCTCTCTGCTCTGACCACAAAAATCAGGGCTACTCAGCCCTGACCACCGTTGTCCAAGTGCGTCCCTCCGTCATACACTGCTGTCCCCTCTTCTTCTTTTCTCTCTCTCTCCTCGCCCCCTCCTTCCTGCATGCCAGCTTGTGTATCTCTGTCCCCGCTCCCCGTCACTTTTAGTAAAGTAAAAAATGTTACATGCCCACTGCCAGCAGCTCTTTTTTTTTTTTTTTTTAATAGCCTAGGCCAGTGATGGTGAACCTTGGCACCCCAGATGTTTTGGAACTACATTTCCCATGATGCTCATGCACTCTGCAGTGTAGTTGAGCATCATCGGAAACGTAGTTCCAAAACATCTGGGGTGCCAAGGTTTGCAATCGCTGGCCTAGGCCATCTTTATGTAGAGCAACAATTCTTTTTTTCAGATCCTCAGAGAGAGAGTTCTTTGCCATGAGGGGCCATGTTGAACTTCCAGTGACCAATATGAGGGAGTGAAAGTGAAACCTTCAAATTTCACACCAGCTTCCCATTCACGCCTGAGACCTTCTAACACTAACGAGTCACATGCCACTGGGGATGGAAAATGGCTAATTCTTCCCAATTTGGACATTTTTACTTAGGGGAGTACTCACTTTTGTTGCCAGTGGTTTAGACAGTAATGGCTGTGTGTTGAGTTTTTTTGAGAGGACAGCAAATTCACATGGTTGTACAAGCTGTACACTCACTACTTTACTTTGTAGCAAAGTGTCATTTCTTCAGTGTTGTCACATGAAAAGATATAATAAAATATTTACAAAAACGTGAGGGGTGTACTCACTTTTGTGAGATACTGGTATGCACAGTGATTAAAGTATCTAATGTTGTGACAGGTACAACATTTAGCTGAGAATTTTTTCTTTGGCATTTGCATTACTGCATATAGGTGGGAGAACCCTGCTCCAGGTTGATTTGTGACTGCACTAGCACCTCCGCAGCTGTCACCAGAAAGAAGCCTCATCTTTAGATGACTCAGAGAACTTGTGGTGCGGCATGAATCATCATCTCGGATCCCCTACAATACCTGCTGATTGACAAATCCTAGTCTGCTTTACCACGGCGTGGAATACATGATACAACAATCTGTTCTATGTGATTTTCATCCGTGGGTGTTTTTCTTAAGGTCTCTTCAGCTTGCCATAGGCATTACTTTGTCAAGAGACCCATAGATGCCCTGTTTTATTTTACTGTGTGTGTATGTGTGTGTGTGTGTGTGTGTGTGTATGTATGTGTATGTATGCATGTATGTATGTATATATATATATATATATATATATGTATATATGTATGTATGTATATATGTGTATATAATATACCATATTTATCGGCATATAACACGCACCCCAAGTTTAGGAGGGAAGTTTACTTAACATTTAAATGCCCATCAATGCAGCCTTGTCAGTGTAGCCTTGCCATTTGAAAATGGCACCGTCGCTGCTCTAGGCTGCTCTCGGTCGTTCTCGGCGGCTCATGCGGGACTGCGAGAGCGGCCGAAAGCCGCTGAGAGGCTCACCAATCGGCGGGGGATCTGCGTATAACATGCACGCATGATTTTTCCCCTGATTTTAAGGGGAAAAAAGTACATGTTGTATGCCGATAAATACAGTATATATTATAAATTTGTGTGTGTACATTTTTGCTTTTCCTCTATGCCATTTACCATATAAATAAGCTGAGAAAAGGGTACAGTAAAGTTGAGATGCCTAGCATTTAGGAACCCCAGCCATTAAAGTGGTGGTAAGCCCTTTCATATACCCAGTGAAGTGACTGGCCTCAGGTGATGCACAGAAACAAATCCTCCTACATACGTTGTATCTGTTATCTGTAGGCGATCTCTTCTGTACATTCATTTTAAAGTGATGCTAAACTTGCACTGTTTAGTTTACATTGCTGGTGTCCTGAAAATGCGCAACTCGGCAGAATGTAGAACCACGTCACTTCCGGTTTCTTAAAACCCACAGTAATTGCAGATTAGAGAAATTTGCGTTTTGGACACAACAGCAGCAACCGAATGCAGTCATGTAGAGGAACATTTGGGCATTTTCAGAGCACAGCAGCTAACGGGGAGGAAGTTGTCGCCGCCTCGGAGGTGGCCATTTTGTTGGTTAGTGTTGGACCCAGGGCTGGTGCAAGGATCGTTGACACCCTAGGCGAAACCTAATTTTGCCGCCCCCCCCCCCCCCCCGGCTGCACGCATGACTCCACCTTACCCTGCCCTTGCTACACATGACCTATCTGACCCCTACACGGACCCCTTAACACAAACTAATCCACCTGACTCCTACTTCCTGCACTACTCACATCATGCTGACCCCTACACTGACCTACCTGATAATTACACCGACCTACCTGGCACCTACACTAACCCACCTGACACCTACACTGCCAATTACACTGACCATCACACCGACACCTACACTGACACCTACACTAACCATCACGCTGACACCTACACTGACCATCACGCTGACACCTACACTGACCATCACGCTGACACCTACACTGACCATCACGCTGACACCTACACTGACCATCACGCTGACACCTACACTGACCATCACGCTGACACCTACACTGACCATCACGCTGACACCTACACTGACCATCACGCTGACACCTACACTGACCATCACGCTGACACCTACACTGACCATCACGCTGACACCTACACTGACCATCACGCTGACACCTACACTGACCATCACGCTGACACCTACACTGACCATCACGCTGACACCTACACTGACACCTACACTGACCATCACGCTGACACCTACACTGACCATCACGCTGACACCTACACTGACCATCACGCTGACACCTACACTGACCATCACGCTGACACCTACACTGACCATCACGCTGACACCTACACTGACCATCACGCTGACACCTACCCTGACCATCACGCTGACACCTACCCTGACACCTACCCTGACACCTACCCTGACACCTACCCTGACACCTACCCTGACACCTACCCTGACACCTACCCTGACACCTACCCTGACACCTACCCTGACACCTACCCTGACACCTACCCTGACACCTACCCTGACACCTACCCTGAAAACACATACACTGACACCTACCCTGAAAACACATACACTGACACCTACCCTGAAAACACATACACTGACACCTACCCTGAAAACACATACACTGACACCTACCCTGAAAACACATACACTGACACCTACCCTGAAAACACATACACTGACACCTACCCTGAAAACACATACACTGACACCTACCCTGAAAACACATACACTGACACATCACCCTGAAAACACATACACTGACACATCACCCTGAAAACACATACACTGACACATCACCCTGAAAACACATACACTGACACATCACCCTGAAAACACATACACTGACACATCACCCTGAAAACACATACACTGACACATCACCCTGAAAACACATACACTGACACATCACACTGACACATACACGTACACTGGCATGACATACACTGACACATACCCTGACATGACACATACACTGGCACTGACACATACACTGACCATCACACTGAGCATCACCATCACACTGACGCATACACTGACGCATCACACTGACCATTACACTGACCATTACACTGACCATCACACTAACACATACACTGATGCATACACTGGCGCATAAAGTGACCATCACACTGACCATCACACTGACACATACACTGATGCATACACATACACATACCCTGACACTGACACATCACACTGACACATCACACTGACGCATACACTGACGCATACACTGACGCATACACTGACGCATACACTGACGCATACACTGACGCATACACTGACGCATACACTGACGCATACACTGACGCATACACTGACGCATACACTGACGCATACACTGACGCATACACTGACGCATACACTGACGCATACACTGACGCATACACTGACACACATCACACTGACGCATACACTGACACACATCACACTGACGCATACACTGACACACATCACACTGACACACATCACACTGACGCATACACTGACACACATCACACTGACACACATCACACTGACACACATCACACTGACGCATACACTGACACACATCACACTGACACACATCACACTGACACACATCACACTGACACACATCACACTGACACACATCACACTGACACACATCACACTGACGCACATCACACTGACACACATCACACTGACACACATCACACTGACCTACCTGACTGACTGCTCACACACAAACCCCCTCCATACAGCTCAATGTAGATTGGGGATGATACATCCTCCTCGGCTCCTCCTTACCTCTGTTCTTTGATGCTGCCTTCAGGGACCATCGTCTGGGCCTCTCCGACTCCTCTGCACTGGGTGTGCAGAATTGTTCAGGAGTCCACGCCAGCGCCGTCCACCCGCTCCGCCGGGGCCACGATAGCTCCGTGCACCCGCTCCGCCTCCATCATATCCCCGTCAGGCCAGCGCCGTCCACCCTGCTCCACGATGTCCCCGCCGGGCAGGAGGTCAGCTGACCGACGTCTCAATGCTCCCACCTCCGCCGGCGCCGAGCCCCGCCCCTCCGCTGCACTCACACAGATACACAGCGCCGCTCCAGAGGGACAGGCTGGAGCAAAGGAGTCCCGGAGCGGCGCTGTAAGATAAACACGTGTGAGCGCTCAGCGGGAAACATGGGGATTGGTGGCGCCGGCGGCACACCGGGGGGGGGGGGGCGAGAGAACACTGGACAGAGGCCGTGGTTGCGCCCTAGGTGGTAGTGCGCCCTAGGCGGCTGCCTACTTCGCCTAGTGGTAGCGCCGGCCCTGGTTGGACCGGAGTAACAATTTCCACTCATAATACCGTGCACCGGACTGTATTTGATTGCCGCGTGTGTTTCAAAACACGTATTCTTCATGTGAAATTACGCCATAGAAATGCGCAATGAATCATGTTTTAAATAAACCGGAAGTGACGTGGTTCAATATTCTGCCGAGTTGCCTATTTTGTCAGAACACCAATTCTATTTCTGTATGTGGGTGATGGCACAGTATATATTTTAATAATAAAAAAATGAATATATTACATTTTTTCCTTATTAATATATACAGCTGTCACATGACCCAGACCTTTCCCAGCCTGTCTGCAGGGAAACCTAAGCAGCAGGAGCTTCTAGTCCTTTGTTGCTGGTCACATGTTCAAAATAAATAAAAAAACGCAATTTTGGAATAGAGTATAAAAAATTTATATAAAATGGTTTTAAATTGTCATACAAATATATTTGAAATCTAATCTTTATTCTTTTGGCAATTGGTGAGGGAGGTGCGCCTCCAGCAGTCTACATATAATATCCTAGTGTGTTTTAGATGGTTAGTGGACATGGAGGGAGTGAGTGAGTGGGTGGTCATTTACTGCTGTGTATACTCCCACATGTGTGACTCTAGTCACATGGGCTGCTCAGATGTGATGGGGAGGAAATGATCAGCAGAAAACTGAGCATGTGCAGAGAGGCCACCACAGCTGCACAATCCCCAGCTGCATTGGGGACTTGAACAGAAGCCATAGATGCAGAGCAGCAGGCTCAACTAGGTTTTTTTCAGAATGTAGGGGACTAATCTCATAGTGGCTGAGTATGAACAGCATGTAATACAGCATTTATTGATCGTTTTTTATGATGTGGGTTTAGTGACACTTTAAAGCTTGTCTGAGGGTTAAGAAAAAAGGGGGGCGGAGAGCTGAAGTCACACATTTTGCAGAGCTTAGTGAGGAGATCTCTGGGAGCTGATTGGAGGGAAGGGACACGCTCCCTGCACACAGCACACAGGAACAGAGCTGAGCTTTCAATCACAGACTGTGTGCTGAAGATCCCTCCCCTGTCACCTTTTTTCCTCTTGGTGTCAGAAAAACTTGTCAGACGTGATTCATTCTGATTGAGGAACGAAGCAGCAAACTGAAATGACACTTGGTCCTCTGGATTGAGGCAAGTACACACTATAGAGGTATGATTTGTTCACATTTCATGTCTGAGGTTTACAACCACTTTAAAGAAGCCTCATTGTATTCCCCCCCCCCCCCCCCCCCCTCCGGGGCAACATATCGAACTTTCTACTATCTTTCTAGCTTGTCTCATTGCTGGGTGCAGTAAACCGTCATTTCCCCCTGCAATATTTTCCGAGCACACACCTAGCAAGGAGACAAATATTTATTTAGCTATGATGCAAGAGCATCGGTCTTGGGAACGAAGTGGGGCCCCCCTTCCTGAGGTGGGTGGGCTGAGTTTATAAATCCTGACTCTAATCTCATCCCAAGTAGTAGCAAACACGCAATCTCCTGCACTTGAGAGTGGGCCCAGAAATGACAGTTGGCTTTCCTGGATACGTCTTGCCTTGCTGCCCTCATAAGACTGGAGCAGTCTGGGAACACTGAAACTATAAAACAAAACCGAGGGCGCACCGACCAAAAGCATTATCCTCCACAATTATTTTTAATATATAAAAAGTGGTAAGTATTATACTCAACTCAGTTGGCGCTGAGGAAGAGTCAAGTCCTCAAAACGCATTAGCCTGTTGGACTTCCAATATTGTCCTGTGACATGATATGATGTATTGTGGACTTGAAGTTGCTGTTTTTATATGACAAGCGCTTTATCTGTCAGTTTGTGAGAGTAATACTTACCACTTTTTATATGTTAAAGATAATTGTTGAGGATAATGTACTAGACCTGTGCGCCCTTTGTTTTATGATCTGTTTTTTTTTATTTTTTTCGTGTTCAGCTCCTTCTGTTGCATTTTCCATTTAAAGAAAAAAATTAAAATAAATACATAGATAATCTCTCTCATATATCTATCTATCTATATCTATAGAGATATAGATTATATATCTATCGATTTTTATAGAGAGATTTATTTATTTATTTATTTATATATATATATATATATATATATATATATATATATATATATATATATATATTATATATATATATATATATATATATATATATTAATATAATATATATAATCTCCTCATAATGGGCATACCAATATGGCTAGATCTAAGAAACTCTCGTAGTTTGCCTCCCTGGCTTCTAAAGACTGGACTATTACCGTATTTATCAGCGTATAACATGCACATATTCGTTTTAAGAGGGAAGTTTCAGGAAAAAATTTTTTTATTTTAAATAAGGAACTTTGAAGCAAAATAAGGGTCAGTGCCCATCTGCAGCCTCACCATTGCCATCAATACACATCTGCAGCCTGAACGATGCCCATCTGCAGTGTAAAAGGGACAGGTAGTGGGGCGTGACGAGCACCGACATATTACATACAGTCAGAATCTCCTATGATAGACAGAACAGTGGTCCAGTGGGGGCCCAGGAGACTGGACTTCCTATTACAGAGGACGCCAAGTAAACAGGAAATTCTCACTGTATATAATCTGACGGCGCTCGTCCAGCCTCCTTCCCTGTCCCCTCCAAGGCAGCTAAAATTTAAGTATTGGCCTATAACACATACGCCAATAAATAGTCATTTTTAAAATAATTGGTTCAAGTCTCAACAGAGAATTTTTTTATTTTTTTAAAGAGCTATAATCCTTTCTAAAAATGCATCACTTTTCATGGCCTACGTGGCCATTTAAGATGCATGTAGTGCTTTTCAAAGTTCCTTTAATGCCATCGTGCTTTCCTATTTCATATATAATTCATAAATTCACAGTAAATTCTTTTGTGTGCATATGAATTCAGCATTGCCAATCTACACCTTTAAATACAGTTAGCGCATCATCAGCTGGGGCTCATGGCCTCCTTTACTGAATCCTGCTCTCTGTTAACCCTTGTTTCCGTTCCACTGCAGTGCAATGAACAGTTACTGCATGCATTGGGCCTAGAACCAGTTCACACATATAAATCGCCATCCGTCCTCTGATGGACGAAGAAAGTACCTTCTATCACATTTTTTCCGAATGGCACATTGTATTTTAAGCACTGAATTTATGTTTGTCTATCCTTGCGGATAAGAGGAGAAATATCTGCAGTCTCACATCTTGCAGCTGCTGGCACAGTTCCCAGCCTGAGAGGTTCCATGAGCTTCTAAATATTTGATGAGTTTATCTAGATCGCAGCCAAACATTTTATTACTGGGGGGGTGGTGAAGAGATTGTGTGCACTGTGTATATATGAATACTGGGTGACCTGTACCGTAGGCCAGATCTCTGCATCGTCACTGGAAAATGTAATTTCTGTGAACGCCATGCTATGCTCAAAGCCTGCAGTAATGAAGTATTTTTGTGTGAATACAATAGCTGCTACCATAACCCTGTTGAAACAGTTTTGCTGAAGCTCTTTGAGCAGACCCATAAAACCCCCAACAATTCTGATCTCTGATTGTTAGGTTTTACCCTTCATAATGCCTTTTTTTTTTTTTAATACTGAAAGTAAATCGATGAGCACAGCACACTTTCATTTTTATAACATCAGCACTATAACAGCGATACAAACAATGGGTGGTTTTAACAATCCAATATAAGCTTACTTAAAAAATCTCTTTTCACCTTGTGAGTTCTGCCTGTCTGCTGGCCATCTCTTTCCACAACTTCCTGGATGAATTTGTGCAGCTTCTCCTCTGCTGTTTTACTTCAATTTCCAAGGACTACATATCCCATGGTACGTCGCTGCCTGCAAACAATGATTCCTGTTATGACTCCGCCTCCTGAAACGCTTCCTCTCAGCACCTCTGTAGTTCAGAAGGCAGGATCTGTTGAAATGTGTGGTACAGCAGTGCCTGCTCAGAGCATAGTGAATGTGTCACAGAACTGAAGGAAGTAAACCTGAAGGAAGGAAACCCAGCCGATCTTCGGTTTGACTGTTGGGTGCAGTCGCTGCCATTCCTGGTAAGGGAACCTGGCAGTGAAGCCTTTAGGCTTCACAGCCGGTTCCCTACTGTGCATGTGTGAAGCGCCATGCACTTTCTAATCGGCCCAGCAGTGGAGGAAGGAGGAGGGGGGGGTCGAACTTCAGAGAGACAGCGCAGTCTCCCCTCCTCCCATGAAAACTGCCAAATGTGGCACTGGAGGGGGGAGGAGACTGATAAGCAGTAGTTCCACTTTTGGGTAGTACTTCGCTTTAAAGTGGTTGTAAACTCTCCCCCACAACTTTGTCCCATGTAAATCAGCATAAAAAACCCTAATGAACACTGCTTGTAGATATCTCCTTACTTGCTTAGTATTGTAATCCTTTTTGTTCTTTAGAATGACGTCACTGCGCATGCCCAGATTTCCCCTGATTTACGGCACACTCTCTATGTACTTGTCTATCTGTTATCAGGACTTCCTACGGCACACAACACTGATATCCCAGGAGGCTGCAGAATCATTCCGAGCTTCCTCCTACACGCCATGTGACATCACATGCAGTGTAAACCTGGCCATTACTGCAGTCTAATCAGTTGAAGCTGATAAAACTGACAAAGGCAAACATTAGACAAGTCGGCTATGAACAGGGAAACAGGGTTGCCATAGAAACATTGGATTGAAGAGGAGGCTTGGTTAACAGTACAGGAAGTACTCAATGTATGGGCGGAAATATACTCCACTGTGGACTCAGAAAACAATACTTAAGATGGTGCTGCCTAACCCCTGGAAACAAGTTTTTTAAAGTTTCTTTAAACAGTAAGTAATATGCGATTTGGGCTGGATTACAGTGGCTATACTTTGATAATTACTTATTATAATGGACTAAATGAAAAGAAGCATAAGAGTGGGAGAGTTTACTTCCTCTTTAATATGAGTGTCTTAATGCAATGCACATCAAACTTCAACTTTCACAGCAATGGGAATGTGCTATAAAAAATTGACATACGATGTGGAAACTAATGTTATAACCACTTCAGCCCTGGAAGAATTTACCCCCTTCCTGACGAGGCCATTATTTGCGATACGGCACTGCATCGTTTTAACTGACAGTTACGCAGTTGTACAATGTTGTACTCTAACAAAATGTACGTCCTTTTTGTCCCCCACAAATATTGCTTTCTTTTTGTGGTGTTTGATCACCTCTGCGGTTTTTATTTTTGCCATATATACAAAAGAGTGACAATTTTGAAGAAAAACCGCACAATTTTATACTTTAATAAATATCCCAAATTTAAAATAACAAAACAAATTTCTTCATCCGTTTTAGGCCAATATGTATTCTTCTACATATACATATTTTTGGTAAAAAAAAATCTCAATAAGAATATATTGAGTGGTTTGCGCAAAAGTTATAGCGTAGATTAATGGCTTTTTTTTAATCATTATTTTATTTTATTTTTTTACTAGTAATGGTGGCAATCGGCGAATATTATTATTTTTTTTTTTTTTTTTTATAAAAAATGTTCTTTAGCAAGAAGGCTATGTTCCACATTAATAATTAGGCTACCAAAATTAGTGTGTGATGTAAATTGCCATTAGCATTGTTACGGTTTGCCAGAGGGCACCATTTTGCTAAAGCCCCTGCACGGCAATAAACCTTTAGGCTGTCAGCAGATCGGCCTCTACAAATTTGCAACAGTGCCTAAAAATAATAAAAAGCAACTAAAGCATGTGCAGAGCAGGGTGAGACAACGTATTACTAGATTTTAAACAGTATGGATACTTATTTTTAATGTATTGCATAGCTGTACCTGCAAAAAAAGGCCAGCGTGAAGTGATCTAGCAGGACTTCATTGTATATCTAAATCTTTTTTTTTTATTTATTTATTTTTTTTTACATTTAATACACTTTCTGCATTAAGGTAAAAAACCTTGTGTGTCCATGATCCAGCCCTGTGCACGAGAGCAGCAGCTCTCTCCCTCCTTACTGGGCAGATTTATAGCCACTCCTGTAAATCAAATCAAATCCTTTGAGGGAGGGGCGGGGCTTAGCCCAGCTGTCAAGAGTGAGCCTGTGTGAGTAAACCCCTCCCAGGAGGAGCCAGGAGCACTGACAGGGGACCCCAGAAAAGAGCAGGTAAGTATGACATGTTTTGTTAAAAAAAAAAAAATCCCTAAATTCATTACTTTATTGGGTGTAGGATTCACTATATAGTTGAAGTGAGCCTGTCAGCCTTTTTAAACTTTTAGGGCTTATTCAGACTATTGCCTTGCAATAGAGCATGCTATATGCATTTTACATTTTGAACTGCTCCCCAGTGCACCTTACTGATGGATGTTTGTTGCAATGTACTGATAGAAATGGTCAAACAGTCTGAATGGGACCTATGACCTATAAGCAACAAAATCTCTGCTATGGCCTTTTGTTGGATAGAAAACTTCTCATCCTGTGCTTACCTTGCCTTGGCTTGACTTTACTATGAATTTGACTTTACTCCAACGTAAGGGTCCCTTTCACCAGCCATGCCAAGTTTTGCTGGTCATTGAGCAAATCCCTGGACATTGAGACATGGGTCTTAAAGTGGATGTAAACCCGATTTTTTTTATTTATTTTTTTTTATCTGTGGGCCTTTGAAAAGAAATTCAAGGTATACAGTGGTGTGTGTTTTGTTCGATAGTGGTATAAAATATTCCAAGGTAAAATGAATTTGGACTTTTTATGATATAGGTTAAAAGCCGGGTAAAATTAAGGGGGGAAAAAACACTTTATTATTTTAAAATTGGGGTTCTCAAACCTTTTATACAAAAATCTAGTTCCTATTCCTTATGACTGGGGAGTAGTGGGGTAAAAAAAGAGCCCTATTTCCTTTTTGGTTACTAATGCTCAGTTGGGGTAAAGAGAAAGATAGTATCCCATTGTTGGCAATGAGAAGTTTTGTGTTTTGTCATTGAAGTCGGTGAGATGAACAGTGCTGATTGAATTTAATTCTTGGGTTTGTCCTGTGGTATGGTGTGTTTTTTTTTTTTTTTTTTTTTATTTTTTTTTTTTTTTTACCATAATGCCAAAATGGTGTTTCTGGTACCAGATGGACATTTTTATTTATTTTTTTTCTTTCAAATAAAGCTAATAAAATGACCTAAAGCAATAGGTTGTATGCACACTGTGTAAACATTGTTTGTTTAGAAAGTCCTTTTGTTCAATTCCCATTCAGAGCAATAACCTTTCCACCCCCTTTAATCCCGATGGCCTTTTTTTAACCAATAGGTACAGTATTTCTGGCTTCACCAGCTAACCGCTTGCTGACTGCCCTATAGCAGATTTACGGCTACAGGGCGGCTGTTCTCTGAATCACGTGTGTGTGTGTGTGTGTGTGTGTGTGTGTGTGTGTGTGTGTGTGTAAAGTACATTTTGAAGGGAATAAAATCCAGCACATCCCTCAGTAAAGGCACCTGAAGGTAAACACAGAAACGCATGTTGGGCACACTTTTAACCTCTTGATTGCCCTAGATATTTAACCCCTTCCCAGCCAGTGTCATTGGTACAGTGACTGTGCATATTTTTTAAGCACTGATCACTGTATTGGTGTCACTATTTCCCACAAAGTGTCAGTGTCTGTCCCCTGCAATATCACAGTCCCGATGCGATAGTATGCAGCAAGTCACTAATCAAAGCCATTTACTAGTATAAAAAATATCAGAATACATTATGACTTAAATTAAGAAATAAGATGTTTTAACCACTTAAGCCCCAGACTATTTTGCTGGCCAAAGAACAGAGCACTTTTTGCGATTCAGCACTGCATCGCTTTAACTGACGTGGCTCCCAAACAAAATTGACGTTTTTTTTTCCCCACAAATGGCTTTCTTCTGGTCGTACTTGATCACCGCTGCAGTTTTTATTTTTTGCGCTATAAACAAAGTGACAATTTTGAAAAAAAAAAAGCATTATTTTTTACATTTTGCTATAATAAATATCCCTCAAAAATGTCTAAAAATGTTTTTTCCCCTCAGTTTAGGCCGATATGTATTCTTCTACATATTTTTGGTAAAAAAAATCGCAATAAGTCTTTGGTTTGCGCAAAAGTTAGTGTTTACAAAACGGGATCGTTTTATGGCATTTTTATTAATAATTAATTTTTTTACTAGTGATGGCGGTGATCACGTTTAATAAATATGATATAGATAGATATATAGATATATCTCTTTTTGGGACTGTTGCCATTTATACAGCAATCAGTGCTATACAAATGCACTGATTCCTGTGTAAATGACACTGGCAGTGAAGGGATTAACTACTAGGGGGCAGTGTAAGGGTTAAGTATGGGGAGTGATTCTAACTGGGCGGCCGTGGCTACGTGTGACACATCACTGATCTCTGCTCCCCATCACACGTTCACTAGGCAGAACGGAAAGATGCTTGTTTACATTAGCATCTCCCCATTATTCCTCTCCGTGAGGCGATCGCGGGCATCCCCCCGGCGATCGAGTCCACGGCAACCCGACTCAGAGGTCCCGGCCAGCGCGCCGCCACTGCCCACGAGATGGCACGGTGGAAAATTTAAAGGGACGTATAGGTACACCCATTCGCCCAACCGTGCAATTCTGCCGACTTACATTGGCGTGTGCTGGTCGGGCACCGGTAAAATAATTTTTATTGGATATGTTTTATAGCAAAAAGTAAAAAATATGGATTTTTTTTTTCAAAATTGTTCGTTTTTTTTGTTTCGTTTCTAGCGCAAAAAATTAAAAACCCAGTGGTGATCAAATACCACCAAAAAGCTCTGTTTGTGGGGGGAAAAAAGCATTGTTTGACCGTGCAATTGTCAGTTAAAGTAATGCAGTGCCCTATAGGAAAAAATGGCCTGGTCATGAAGGAGGGTACATTTTCTGGAGGTCAAGTGGCTAGGTGCCTTGTCCAGGTCCCTCGCTGCCACTGGTCCCTGAGTGGGGGGGACCTCTAATCCAGTGATGCCATGGCTCCAAGACAAGTGCCAGTCCCTTGTGATGTCACCCTGTTCTTCCCAGTAGGAAGTGTCTACGTCATGAAAAGACAATATGGAAACTTCATGGATATCCAACACCACAAGATGGGGCAATAAATTGATGACCTTGGCTATATCTAGGGCCTGCAGGTATATTGGGGCTATTAATGGCAGATCGTGTGATTCTGTTTGAAGCTGCACTTATCAGAATAACCAAGCAGGCTCCTCTTGCACAGGAAACCCTTTTGAATTTTTGCATTTTAAGCCTTGAACTGTAGTAATACAAAAACCAAATTAGAATGTTAAACAATGGAATACGCTTTGCACTTTTTAATTGCACCATTTCTATGACAAGGCTACCAGAAGTTCTAACAGTAGACAAAGGAAATAAAATACTGCTTTATTCTATACAGGTTGTATTGTAACTGTGTAGGAGCCACATTTAATGCTTTACTTACCACTAGATTGTGCTGCTCTCTAAAGGAAATCCGTGGAAAGAAAAGTACTTAGACTGCCACTGTCAATGTTCATCTGAAAAGTCTAGTCTCTGGCTGTCAGTCTTCAGTATTTTGAGTCACAGACCAGGAATGCAGATCTGGGGTGCTGATTTACTTTGTTATCCTCAAACACAGAAGTGAGGTGGAGAGCCAAGCGTATTGCCTTTATACTTCTAAGTATACTATTAAGCTCATAAATTGTATAGGTATGTCTGTAATGTACTTGTAATAGAGGCTTAATTCTAAGCATTATTGCCCACAGAGGTTTTTGATTGTTGGAAAATTTCTATGCATGCAGGCACTGATCATTTTGTTTTTCTAAAGAGAAATTGTAATGATTTAAAGTAAACCTAGGAAATTGAGTATATGATAAAAAATGCATAATATAGGTTTACCTTTAGTAAATCTCTATGCATGCAGGTGCTGATTTGTTTTCTTTTTCTATAGGAACAATGGGAATAAGCCATTTGAAGTAAACCTGTCACAAAACTGGGAAATGGAGCATAATAATAAAGGTTGCCTTTTAAAGCCGACCTTCAGTATTTTTTTCAACTTTCCATCTAGTAAATCCTCTGGCCTTGTTGTTTTAACTTTGGATAGTAAAACTTTTTTTCTGCCAGTAAATGCCTTATACAGCCCACTTCCTAGGCTTTTTACCAGACAAATAGGCTTATGATGTCATATTCTCTCTCTCTCTGTCGGTGCACATGAAAAAGCGCTGGTGGGTGCACTCATTATGGCGGTTACCTTGACAATTGAGGAATCGGTGGGGGCGTCTGCAGTGGTTTCGGTCCCCTTTGGGTCTCATAAGCCGGTCCGCAACGCTGAGGTGTTTTCTTACCTGTCTTATTTCGATTTTGGTTTATTTACAAGGATTGGGAACGCCCGCAGTGGTCCTTTTCAGTCCAGAGGGATTTTACAGTGTTACCCCTTTGAGGAGAGTCTGCTGAAGAAATGGGCTTCCCCTCCTGTCAATCTTCCATGAACTAGGTTGAACAAGGCGACCATGATTCCGGTGGAAGGGTCCCCTTCTTTCAAGGACCCTGCTGGCAAAGGCCGAGGTGGTCGCTCGGTCAGTGTTTTACGATGGCAGGTTCGCCCCTTTGTCCGATGTTGGCCACGGCTCTGGTGTCATTATAAAGGATATTACTGGGGGGAAGAGTACATTTCTCCTGCAGTCCGAAAAGGGTGTCAGTTACAGGCAGGGCCCTTCTTCTTCGGGGTCTTCGGCGTCTTCGTCGTCTTCGTCGTCGTCGTCTTCGTCGTCTTCTTCGTCTCACAAGCGTTTTTTTGCGTCCACTCGGTTCTGCGGGAATGGGTTCCCAGCCCACCAAAGCTCCCACGGGTGGACCAAAGTGTCCTTGGCATCACAAGCCTGTGGAAAAGCCCTCTTCCGCATGAAGGTTTACCCCCATCTGACTTGCGTGTGGGGGGTCGCCTCTGGTGGTTTGTGGACTGGTGGACTTCCCTTCTTTTGGACCAGTGGGTCCGCAAACTAATTTTTGTCCGGCTACAAAATAGTTTCTTTCCTGTCCACCAGACAGGATATCTGTCCTTCCAATCTTCCCCGCCCCCCCCCTTCCATCTCATTGGCAGGCTTTGTTTGGGGCGGTGCAGGACTTGCTTTCTTCGAGGGGTGATAGTTCCTGTACCAGTTTTGGGATTCCTACTCCAATCTGTTCATAGTCCAAAAGAAGGAAGGGGTTTGTCCGATCCTGAATCTCGAGGCCCTCAATTGTTTTGTGAAGGTACAGAGGTTCAGGATGGAGTCCATTCGGTGGTGGCCCTGCCTCATCAGGGGTATTCCCTAGCCTCCCTGGACAGCAAGGACATGTACTTGCATGTCCTCATATGGTCAGGCACTAGCGTTTTTTGCCCTTTGCGGTTGGGGACGCACACTATCAGTTTGTGATACTGCCCTTTGGCCTGGCCTCGGCTCCCCGGGTCTTAACCAAAGTGCTGACGCCAGTTCTGTCATTGCTGAGTGAAGTAACTGATCAATTCAATCAATTATTATTATCATCAGTTATGTATTCCTTTGTCTAGTCCCTATAGTTCAGCTAAGCCTCAAATATGCCAAGCACATGTATCGTTAATATCACAATGCTATCACCATTGGCTATGAAATCAATACACGGTCTAAGATCAATTAAATCTCATTTATTTCCCAAGGAAATAAGAAAACGTGCATAAGGTATCAATAGAGGTTACAATAATACATAGCATACAATCAAAGTACAATATAAGCCTTATACTTATCAGACCTTCGCAGCTAAGCCTCATGATGGAAGTGAGAGACCAAACTCATGGTTGCAACCCTTTTTGTTAAACATACCTCAGCCATACCACACCCCATAGCCCATCCTACTTTTCCCGTAGACCAATCAGCGTCTCTGGGGCGTTTCCTCCCCCAGGCTAATTACCTCGGACAGTCCTGCCATACTTGGCCTCTGGGGGGCAGTGTCTGCCCATGAATTGCAACTGCTCCGACTGGATTCCCATCTTGTGGCTCGATCTCGGACGTCCCTCCCGCTCACCAACTGTCCTTTGTTCTTGCAGACAAGCCGGCACCCTATTGTCTTTGAAGTTCAGTACATTCCAGGTGGGCTGAATAGAACTCATTCTGCTATTCAAATTGTGTCTTGGTGTCACATTTCTTGCTTTTAAACATGAGACTGCATGGCATCAATATGGCTGAGTTCGGCTGTACAAACAGCTGTGTAGATGTATAATATTAATTCCTGTTTGATTCCAACACTGAGACAGCGGGGAATCACGGTCGTGGGCTACCTGGACGATCTCCTCCTGCGAGTGGTGTCGGCTTCAAAATTGAGGGACAATGTGGCGATCGCCATGCAAGCTTTAAAAGAGTTCGGCAGGGTGTTGAACCTCCAGAAGTCCGCTGCTGGCCCAATGCCTCTAATACTTGGGGTTGATTCTGGACTCTGCGTGGGTGAGGGTTTTTCTTCTGCTGATCAAACTTCAGACCCTTCACTCCAGTGCGGTTGCTGCTGTCCCATGAATTCTGGGCCTCATGGTATCCACCTTTTTGAGGCTGCCCCATATGGCCAGTTTCACACTTTGGTCTTGTAGAGGGAGATCCTATCCAAATGGGACAAATCTCCAGCATCTCTGGATTGTCAGATTCACGTGGGACGTCTGACCAGAGCCTCACTTCTTTGTTGGCTACGGTCTCCAGCCTTATGGACCAGGAAGTTGTTTCTCCCTCTCCATTGGACGGTAAACGCGGTGGATGCCAGCCTACCTGGCTGGGGGGGGGGTTTGGCCTTCAATCAGTCCAGCGGCCCTGGGCCGATCGATCAACGTTTTTGAGTTGCGCGCAATCACATTATGCCTCTCCATTTGGACGCAGCTGCTGCATGGTCATCCGGTCAGGATCTAGTCGGACAATTCCACAGCGGCGGCTTATGTCAACCAGCGGGGGAGGTCGGGCAAAGCTCAGCAGCGGCGCTGGAGGTCTCACGTTCTGCGGTGGACAGAACTTCACGTGCCAACTCTGCTGTCCTGCTTTTTTTTTTTTTTTTTTTTTTATGCCCGGAAGTAGAGTACCTCAGCCGTCAGTGGCTAGATTGGGGAGTGGTTACTTCATACGGAGGTGTTTCCTCTCATTTGCTTGCAATGGGACACCCCGGACATGGATCTTTTGGCCTCTCGTCTCAATCGGAAGGTGCAGAGATTCATGGCCAGAACAAGGGATCCCTTGGCGGATTCATCAGACACGCTGGTGGCACCGTCGGGACATTATCAGCTCATTTATGCCCTCCCTCCTCAAGCTCCTCCCTCATCTGCTACGCAGGGTAAAAGCCGAGGGGATAACTGTTATTCTAATCGCTCTAGATTGGCCTTGGCGTCCATGGTGCGCTGATGTGGTATGGATGGTGGCGGATGCCCCCAGCCGACTTCAGTGCGTGAGGACCTCCTGTCCCAGGGACCGATATTCCACCTTGCTTTACCATCTCTAGCTTTCACGGCCTGGCTATTGAAAGCTAGGTGCTGAGAAACCGGGGGTTGACGGTTTCTGTTATTCCCACTATGTTGCAGGCGCGCAAGTCCACTTCACGGAAGATTTATCATTGCACTTGGAAGGCTTACATCTCTTTTGTGCGAGGCTGTGGGGTAGTATCCTCGTTTCTATTCAGTATCTAAGATCCTTGTGTTCCTGCAGCGTGGGGTTGATCAGAAGCTGGCTTTGAGCACTATCAAGAGGCTTATATCGGCTCTGGCTATCTTTTTTTCAGCAGCCGTTGGCTGCTCACTTGGTGTGTACTTTTGTTCAAGGGGTTCCCCCGGTACCCTCGACACTGGTGTGGAATCTAAACCTGGTGCTCTCAGTACTTAAGTCACCGTTCGAGAACATTAGGGAGATCCCCTTACTCATGCTCTCTTAGAAGGGTGTCTTTCTCGTGGCTATTGTCCACTCTGCAAGTTTCTGAGCTGGCAGCGATGTCGTGCAAGTCTCCCTATTTAGTTCTCCACAAATATAAAGCGGTGCTGCATCCGCATCCCTCATTTCTCCCTGAGGTGCTATCTGGTTTTCATCTAGACGAGAACATCATCCTTCTTTCCTTGTGTCCTCGACTGTTTCACACTAAGGAGGTCGCCGTGCACTCTTTGGATGTGGTTCGGGCTCTCCGTGTGTATCTGTCAGTTACGGCTCCCTTTCGGAAGTTGGATTCGCTGTTTGTAAATGTGGATGGCCCGAGGAAGGGCCTGGCGGCCTCTATTTCTCATGAATCAGACAGACTATTTATGACAATAGGGGGCGGGTGCCCCCCTTTCCCATCACGGTGCATTCTTCCAGGGCATTAGTGCATCCTGGGCCTTCTGACATCAGGCGTCTGTTTCTCACGTGTGTAAGGGGGTTACCAGGTCGTCCGTGCGCACTTTCATCAAGTTTTACGGGGTGGATGTTTGAGCATCTTCGGATGTATGTTTCGGCTGCAAAGTTTTGCAAGCGGGCATCTGAGGTTTTGGCTCCCCTTACGGGGGTTCTGTTTGGGTGGAGGTTATTTTATTTATTTTTTTCTGTGTTCCCACCCCTCGTTGTGGCACTGCTTTGGGACGTCCCTAAGGTCAAGAATGGAAGTACTGTGTCCATCAATGAATGAAAGGAAAAAAAAAATGTCTACTCGCCGTAAAATCCCTTTCTCCGAGTTCTGCCTAGTCCTACTCCTGAAGGTGGTGATATAACCCTAAGGTCAAGAATGGAAGTGCTGTGTCCATCAATGAACGAAATGGCTATTTTACGGTGCGTAGATAAAAATCTAGTTTTTATTACAATTATGTGAGCAGACTGCAGTTCCCCTTTAAGGAGAACAATCCATAGAACAAAATAAAGGCAGCTGAAGCTATATGCGATTCTCACTTTTTCTGTGAACGTTGAGCTTGACCATCATTCCCACCCATCAGATCTTTTACCATTATGGGTGGCCCCAGTGTCCATTAAAGAGGTTCAGAAGATGAAAGGAGAAGGAACCAGCTTTACAGGAAAAGTGACATTTTCTCAGCAGATCAAATTTTTTTGATATGGAGCTTTCAATCAAGGCAACCTCTGCTTTGTGGAAGGCACACTTTAACCACTTGGAATCTTGTACTTGTATACTTCTAAATGCCAGAGCAATGTTTGCATTTCCACTGTGGGCTTGGTTTTATTCACTGATAACGTTATAATGTAAGATCTTGAAGTAATAAATACTTTTTTTTTTTTTCTATCTTTTTTTGTTTATTTTTTTTTTTTTCAGGACAAAGAAGGCTTTCTTTACAATAATACAGGCAATACTGTCTTGCAAAAAAATAAATAAAAAATATGCAAGGTATGGACAAATCCCAAAATATTTTGATTTTGGTACAAAGCATGGCAAAGGTATTTGCAAACGAAAGGCACTTTTTTTTTTTTTTTTTGAGAAGCTTGAAAAGAACAAAGCGTACCAGACGAAAACCATGTAAACCATGTAAAATTGTAAATAAAATGTTAGACATAATTAGAGCTGGATATAATGATCTGTATGCCTATTTAACACTTTTTTTAGTAGTCCTTTTTTTTTTTTTTTTTTTTATTTTTTTCCTTGAGCTGATGTCCATATGCAGATCAAAAGGTCACATCTTTATATATGAGTGACAAAGTAAATGCAGTGTATCTATTACTAGATTGTATTTACCCAGTGATACGTGTATACTTCTGCAAGTGCCATTTTGCACTAGAGGGTTGCATTTTGTTGTAGCAAGTCTTATTTTAAAAGCTGTAAGTTGCTGGTATTTATGACGGGCTACAAAAGGGGGAGAGATGCAGGGCATAGCAGATGGGCTCTAGAAACTTTGGAAGATTTTTAGGATGAATTTCCTACCAGCCCTCCTGAAAGGTCATCAAGTGGTTAAAATCCCATACTCTGCTTTGTCTGTGTAAAGGAAGAGCACATGGCAAGCAGCCCAAGAAATGGGGTATAGCTGCTTCAGCAGTTTACCAGGAAACACATCTGGACGTTCATGCTGCCCCGTGCTGCCAAACTCTGCTCCATTACTGTGAAATGGTCCCCTACAGTCTGTTTGGGGAACAAAAAATTCTGAGATTTGATCTCATGGGTCTCCCACAACTCATTGCCTCTTCCTATTGTCAATTTCTCATCAATAGTTCAGACATGGATAGGAGAGGTAATTATTAAGTATAAGTATAGTTTTTTTTTTTATCTCTGATTCTTTAGCACTTACTACTGATGGGTCGAAGAATCTTCTTTTGTTGCAGATGAAGCCTGCTGTCTTTGCATTTAAACATTAATCCTCATAGGATTTCTTGGTTTTATCTGTTTATTTTATTTTAGGTCCTTTTCACGTTTTCAGTTGCCAGTGGCATAACACTGCTAAATATAGGGACAGCCAAAAATAAAATTATAACTAAAGGCCAAACTTCCTTTTTTTTTTTTTTTTTTTTTGGAGTGGAGAGGGAGTAGAACGTTTGTCAGTTTTTACTGTTGTCAGTGCTCCTGTTAAGGAGGTTCTCCCTCTCTATTTGTTCTATTTACCATTATCGAAATTCCAAATGTTGGGTTCTCCCCAAAAAAGTGATAGGGGGGAATCTTCCAATTGGGACACTGGTTCTGGTGACTTTAGGGGAATTCCTTGTGGATCCCAATTTTCAGGGATTTACTCTCAGTTCCTGTATAGCTATGGGACAGGAAGTGAAATCTCTGCAATGGGACACAGATGGCAAAAAAAAAATAACAGGGGTTGTAGGCCTCCCTTGCTCTATCCACATGGGGGGGGGGGGGGGGGGGTTGGGTTGCCTATAGTTCTAATTTAATTAGTATTCTGTCCCAATTGGGAAGCTGTGGCAGAAACAACCTTATGCTATTTGTTTCTGCAGTAACCGTACATTTAAAGTTAACCCTGCACTAGGGTAGCACTAAACTTTTTTTATTAGCCATTCACATTTTAAATAATGAGCTTAAAGTGGGGTTCCCACTTAAAAAAATAAATAAATAAATGTAAAAAAAAAATAATAAAATGGAAAAAAAGTCAACAGCTACAAATACTGCAGCTGCTGACTTTTATTAATCGGACACTTGCCTGTTCCAGGGTCCAGCGATGCGGGAGATCGAAGCCCCGCTCGTCTCCCCCTCCGTTCGGCAGTGCCGGCGTTGTAACTGTGGGCCCCTGGCTGTGGCTTCACAGCTGGGCACCCACTGCGCATTCGCGAGCAGCGCCGCACTCCATGATTGGCCGCACAATCATCTGGGACCTGTCACGTGTCCCAGATGATTGACAAGAGGGAGGGAGCAGAGCTGAGCCCTTCCTGCGCCGAGGTGAAGTGACGTCAAGAGCCCAGTCACTGAAGAAGGCAGACTATGAGGGACCTCCTAGCAACAGCCATTTAGAGGTGTGTAAAAAAATTATTATTATTTTTTTTCTTTTTTTTGGCACATTCGTGATTTTTTTTTATTTTTTTTATTTTTTTTTTTTTTATTTTGGGGTGGAACAACACTTTAAAACAAGCTCCAGTGATGTCACTTGACTTTCCTGCAGCCTCCTGGGAAAGTCCAAAGCTAAATCTCTTAAGAATGTGCTCCAGTACAGTGATTTATCTAGCATGTTTTAGATGTGGTGGTTGGGAGCTAATGGTAGTGAAAGGCATGCTTTAAGGAGGCCTGTAGGGATGATAAAGTTTTATAGTTTCGTGTATTCACTTTTCTGCTTGGGGAAGGCAGATCTTTAATACATTTTTAATCTTGGAATTGTGCTTCTACATCCTCCCATACAATGTGAGTAAAACCGTGACAAGTTAAAGAGGAGCTCCACCTTAAAAAAAATCAAATTCAAAGCCAGCAGCTACAAATACTGCAGCTGCTGACTTTTAATAAATGGACACTTACTTGTCCAGGGTGCCCGCGATGTCGGCAGCAGAAGACACGCAATCACTCATCTCTTGGCTGCCCCCGCTGCCATCTTCTGTGAGGGAATCGGGAAGTGAAGCGCTGCTGCTTCACTGCCCGGTTCCCTACTGCGCACGAGTCGTGCCGCGGATATTCTGCAGCAATCCTATGCCCGGAAGTGGGTGCAGATACCTGGATACAGGTATTGCTAATTAACCTAATAGGAAGCAAAATGTTCTTCCAGCTCTTCCATTTTCGTAGGACTTCCTTTACCAGCTTTTTGTTGCCTTGTCCCAACCTTTTTGGAGTGTTGCTGCCATCAATTTTAGAACTACCTTTTTTCATATGGTACATTTTTCTCAGTTTAAACAAATGTGTTTTTTATATTTTCTACTGTGATAAAAAAAATATATGGGTTTATGAGATTTGCAAATCATTGCATTCTATTTCAATGTAGATTTTTAGTTTGTCACAACATTTTTGGAATTGGGGTTGTAGACCTTGGAATACAATAAATCAATATACTGTGGGCATTGCACATGCACAGCTCAGTGTACATTTTAACGAACATTGCAGGTTGGCAAATAAGTTTTTTAGTTTTATTGCAGAAGAGAGATAGAATGAGCAAGAGTCAAACCAGGTCTTCTATCCCTGGTATTACTGATTTTACAGAATGCCAACAGTTGAGAGGTTGTTTTTGGGCCACGGCAGTCTCCTGCAGTTGATCTGAATATAGATGATGCAGGGTGCATCATCCTGCATTTGGTGGATCAGCCTGCTGGTAAAGTCCATGGGTGGGATACTAATGAGACCCCCAAAAACAGCTGATTGGCTTCCTTTTTGAGGGCCGTTTCTTTGGAATTGGCCCTTGACACCGTCATTCCTTGTTCCATGGCTGCGGACACAGCCATGAGACAATTGGATTTCCTCGTGGACAGATCTACTCCTCCTCCCTACGGGGTTTTTTTTTTTTTCCCCTTGGTATGGGTTGGTTGTCTTGCCCACCCCACTATTGTGCTAGATTGCTTGGCTGTCCTAGACACCCCTACTCCTCCCTTGGAGCTTTCAATTTCCTGATGCCTGGGATTGAAAGTTTAAGGGTTAGGTCCTTTCATCCTCTGCCTGGCAGGTCTTACCTAGTGGACCTGTTGTCCATTTTTCTCTTGGGGACCAATTTTAAGGCCAGGAAGTCTGTTTCCTTTTGTTGACCATGCTTGTTGATCCGTTCTACCCATTTGGATAGTTATAGTTCTCAATCTGTTGGTAGTTGCTTTAGCTCACACCTTCTAAAGTGGACCCTGTCCTTCCAAGGAATTCTTCACTTTGGTGAGATTCTTATCCTGGTATGAGGATCAGACTGATCTCTGATCTTCATTGGTTCCCTAACAGTTCCCCTGTCCTGTAAGGCAGTAGTTCTCAATGAGACCAAGGCCCAGTAACTGCTTTAAAAACAATAATCCAGCAGTAAAAATGTAAAGTTTAAATGTTCACAATAAAAGTATGGGAATGCAACGTATATATTCAAATGCTAGAATGGTCTGGATGGGGCTGGGCCACTGTGGGTGAATTTGGGTTGAGAAACTATACAGCAGGCTTGGCATTCCTGTGGGGAATAAGGTTTCTGGTGGGGGGCTGGGGGAAACTGTGCTGAATGGAGTCTCTGGAGGAGGGTCTCCGGGGGTTGCCACAGGGGCTGGGGGCATTGCGGGACAGAGGTTGGGGGCACTATGGGAGACTGGGGGCTCTGCAGTAAGCTAAGGGGTGCTGTTGAGAGCTGGAGGGCATTGTGGGCGGTTGGGGGGGGGGGCTGTGGGGGCTGAGGGGCACTGCCATTCACTATGAAAGGTTGGGGGGACTTTATGGGAGCTGGGGAGACACTGTAAGAGAATCTCCAACTTGCTGGATGCCCGGTAGGAGGGAGGGAGATCACGACCCAGTGGTTGAGAACCACTGCTTTAGGGAACTTGGGTACTTGATCACAAACTTGGAATGTTGGATAAAGGTGGGGTTATGCAGGAGCAAACCTCCTGTATGCAGCTGTATAATCTGATTTCAGAATTTGATTCCTGTGACTCACAATGGATTTAAAGAATTCTTTTTTTTTGTTGGCCTGCAAAATCTTTTAGACAGACAACTGGTGCAATTATGCAGCAGAGACATGGCTATTTTTCAAGGATGTTTTAAAAAGTGGCCATAAGTTGTGCTTGGTTTTCTAAAAAGACAGAAATGTTTTATGGCTGAGGCTAAAATGCATTAATGGCTGCCCCGTTTATGGCATAGTGTTCAGAGGAAGGACATATTACAAATCTGGCATTTAGACGACTTTCTCCCTAAGCTATAAAATTGATTTGTGGCCTACCCCAGGCTGTGTGACCTTTTTTATGTTTCTTTCCAGGTTTCTATTTGACTCAATTTTAAATGCATCTTCTATATTTGTTTCTATCAGGGAGTTGCAATTTACCCTTGAAAAATATTCATGTTCATACAGGAGCCATTTTTAGGTTGAATGATTCATTTGGCTTCCATTACTTTTACTTTTCTTTCTGTAATTGGTTTGTGCGCAGTATGACTATCATAGGGCAATGGTAAATTAAACCTTTGTAGTAATCTGGCCAGGACTGCATTGGATATGACTAGCAGGCTTTATTTAAATTGTGTCCTCAAACCCATCAGTCCTCTTTATTGGGTTTAGAACTGCCAGAACAATGATTGCAAAATGCTTGCAACAGGTTCCCTTATTTAACAAGTAGAAATTGACACATCATTTGATTGTCCATAGAATTCAAATAGGAAACTTAAACCCTATTACTTGGGAATTTGTTTTACCTGCCAAAGGAGTTGTTCATGTCTGAGGCTTTAGATTTACACAGCTCTGCCGCATAGCCCAGCTCTTTCTGGCAGGTCAGGAGACCTTATTTTTCTCCCCTGCAGCTTGGTAACACCTGCTGGTCTTTCCCTCCCTCGGCCTGTAACTGGACAACGAAATGAAATACTTCTGCTGCTTGCATTAAAGAGGTTGTAAACCTCAAACAAAAAAACAAACGCCGCATCGCATACTAGCTCATTATGACATACTTACCTTAAAACGATGCCCTGAGCCAATCTGTGTCGGCCCTCTGAGTACAGTGCAGACATCTTCCACCAGAGTTAATTGCAGCAATGTGATTGGCTGGAGCCACGATGACGTCACTCTCGTGCATGGGAGCCACCGGTCATGGCATACCACCTGAAGAAACTGCACCAGTGAGCCGTTGATGTTGGCAGCAGCGCATATGCATCATCTCATATGCTTTATTCTAATGCCCTATAAATGTGTCCGAAATAAAGCCATTTAAAAGTTCAGAGTGTGAAGTGCTACTTTTATGGAATTGTATGGGAGGATCGGAAACGGAACAAGCTGACATAAGGTAAAATTAACAAAATCAGTAGCTCCTAACAGGGTAGTGAGCTACAACAAGTTTAGGAGATATTCAAGGTACCTACAGGTAAGCCTTTTTATAGGCTTACCTGTAGGTAAACGTGGTGTAATAGGGTTTACAACCACTTGAAAACAGAAAATATCCATTTGAAGACCAGGCATTTTCTGGCACTTTGTTTACATGTAAAAATTTGTATTTCTTTATCGTACATCAAGGGACACAGAGCATCAAAGTAATCACTATGGGGCTATATAGGCACCTTCGGGTGATGGGCACTGGTGCCCAATACAGGAAGTTCACTCCCTATATAACCCCTCCTCCTACCAGGAGTGCCTCAGTTTTTTTATATTATATATTTATTATATAACCTACTTTCCATACGTTTTTGATGCAGAACAAAAACTCAATGGACACCTTAATGACTGCTACCTTAGTTCCACAAGACTATGAGCTTCTCTTCAGCTCTTCAATTATTCCCTTGGCCTTACCTTTTATTACATTAATGATGTCTCCTGAATGCTTTCCCCCTCGGCTCTCGGAACAAATATTTACTGCCTATGTGCTATAAGCAGAATCCCCCCCCCGAAGTTTTTATATCTAGCATCTTACTTGGCATCACCATAAGCTTGTCTAGTTTGGTTTCTACCTCCTATGATATTAGGATTTTTAAAGGTTTAAACCCCATCCCCCCTCTCCTCTTTACCTATACCTTATCGCTCTCCTCCTATCCCCCTCTGTTCTCTTTTTTTTTTTTTTTTTTTTTTTTTTTTTTTTGGTATTATGACAAAGTTTGATCCCTCCTTTGAGATAAATAACTTAAAGCGGAGTTCCACCCAAAAGTGAAACTTCTGCTTATAACCCCCCCCCCCTTCCGGTGTCACATTTGGCACCTTTTGGGGGGGGGGGGGAAGAACGGGGACCCGTTTTTGACAGGTCCCCTTTCCTACTTCTAGGAGATGGGCCGCGGCCGATCTCCCGGAAGTTCGGCCTCTCTCCTCTTTCCCCCGCCCAGGGCCAATTAAAGCGTAGCTCGCTTCACATATGCGCAGTAGGGAACAAGAAGTAAAGCCAAAAGGCTTCACTGCCTGTTTCCCTTACCAGGAATGGTGGCGGCAGGACCCGTAAATCGATCTGAAGATCAGCTGGGGTGCTAACATCGCAGGCTCCCTGGACAAGGTAAGTGCCCTAATGTTAAAAGTCAGCAGCTACAGCATTTGTAGCTGCTGGCTTTAATTTTTTTTCACCCAGGCTGGACCTATTCTTTAAGAACTGTGAAAGACCTTAAAGAAAAAAAAAAATAATTGCCTGTAAAAATACTCTAATGCTGGACTGACAAATGGGAAAGTATCAAACAGCTGAACTTCCAGTGCAGTGGAGGAGGGAAGAAACATTGGGACTTCTAAATTAGGCTGAAGGAGATGTGAAGATGGAACAAGAGTTTCCAAATAAAATTAACCTCAATAAACAGAAGTAGTTTGAAGTGTATCTACGGTTTGGTGGAGCACTAGAGCTCTCATCTGAAAGGTCTCCTTTATTCCCCAGATGCCACCTTAAAGGCTGAATCGTCTGAAAATGCACCTATACTTTAACCCATAGTACATTTTCCTATCCAACAAACGGCATAGCTTAACTCTAGGATTTTCTGCACTCCAATGGCAGATGCTGTAACAGGGGTTTTGGTTAATGTATTGGGTATTAGTGTGTTGTTTTTTTTGTTGTTTTTGTTTTTCCAAATTACAAAGCAGGACAAAAAAGAAAAACAAAACAAAACCAAAAAACAGCAAAACAGTAAACCGAGAATAATGCAATACACATACAATGTTTCTGGTGTATGTTTAGGTTGGAAAATAAGGAAAAAACCCACAAGTCACCGATATCTATCTAATATGAAAATTTCAATAATGATGAAAAGTAAAGGGTTTGTCTAACAATTTTCAAAACTTGCAATACACAAGGCAGTCACAGACAGAAGGTACTTTTTGCAAACTGCAAGAGAAAAAAAAAGATAATAGGGGGAAGGAGCGAACAGAGGGGGCACAATCCCAGATCTGTTGCACAAATCCTCCAGAAGGCGACTTGCCAAAGCACTAGCTCCTCTTGGGCAAGGGCTGTTAGTGCCCACAGGGAGCACGCTGACTTCTGCAAAAGGGAATCTGCAGTCAGACCTGGTAGGAAACATAGGCATCCAGGGAGATCTGTAGTATAATTGACAAGGGGGTCTAATCAGTCCAGGACAATAGATGGCGGTTTTGCTAAATTGTTCCTCTTTACCGTTGGAGGCTAGTATGTCTTCCATTTTATAGATTTCATTATTTTGGCATACCCAAACACTCATAAAGGGTGGTATTGTCTGCTGCCAATACAGGAGCGGCTTTAGCTGTATTAAGTAGATGGATTGTGAATGATTGATTGTTTATAGCACCTCGTCACCTAGCTATACATCAGTAAGTTGGAACACAAGGTCACGCACTTGTGATCAAAAACATCGCAGGCGTGGGCAACTCCAGAATATGTGCAGATTAGTATCTTCCTAGGGAAGACCCCTCCAGCATGTAAATTAAGTTTGAGGGAAAGTTTTATGATGGAACGAGGGGACCCTGTACCATCAAGTTAAAATTTTGAAGCCAGTTTCCTGAATTGAGCAGGAGATAGGTGCAGCATGGGTAAAACCCCATGATGCGATCATCTTTGTCGGTCCAGAAAGCTGATGCCCAGGTCCATCTCCCATATGGTGATGTAGGAGGGGTAAGGTTGTTCTGGGGGGGAAGGCGAGCAGCTTGTAAGATAGAGACAAGTCATTGGCGAAGCAGAGGTACGTAGCATTTTAAAGCCAGTTAGAGGGAGTGGGGAGGAAAGATTCCCCCACGCTAGATGAGAAATCTCAATTGTAATGTCCTAAAATTATAACGGGGGCTCTGCCATACATTTAGAGTTCAGCCAGGGATTTAGATCAAAAAATATTTTTTTTTTTAACTAAAGAAGGAAAGGTCTGGTCAGTAATACCCAAGAGGAAGTTTGGGTGGCCCATGACTGGTGCCATGCACTAAGTAGACTCTCAGGAGTGGTCTATGTCCTTGTTAAGCAAAAAAGTTGGGCCATTTAACGGAATGAAGAAGAAAAGAAAGACTTAAATTGATTTAAAAAAAATGTTTTTCAATTTAAACTTTTCTTTTCTAGTCCGATTTTGTTTGTGTGTGTGTGTGTGTGTGTGTGTGTGTGTGTTATCTGTAGAATTGTAGCCTTTTCAATTATTCTAGGAGTCAAGCATTTGGGGTGGAGACAAAAATCCATTTCATGGCAAGACAGTAAGTAATGAAAAGCTATAAATTCCCAGCCTTGGCTTTACTAAATAGCCTACTATTCTGGTAATTTATTTAACATCAATCATGACTCCAGTATTACTTACATTGTCAAATACCATTGTTTTATCAGGTTGATTGCCTTTAAAGTCTACAAATGTAGATAAACCACTACATTTACAGTGTGTTCACAATCTCCTCTGCCAAATTGTAACTCTGTTTAGCTAGTTTTCATATTCAGGCACCACATAAAGCCCCATGAAGTCAGTGGGCTCCATTCACAAAGCAGTATCTTATTGTGTCCGAGTATGCGAGTATTTATCAAAGTGTAAAAGGTAAATAAAAAAGCACAACACACGTTTTTGACAAACCCTTTATTAAAAAGTAAATGTCCCCCCGGTGTAGGTTTTTTATTTTATTTTTTTAATTTTTTTTACATTCTGCTGTCAGCGGTCGTTAATGACGCTGTGGCATCTACTCCTTAACAACCAGGTGGTTTACTGGTTGTTCAGGATGCTGGTGGTTTCTTAAAAATTGCATGCTGGTATAACTAATATAAAGAGAATTTGGGATACAACATTGAATTTAAAACACTGATGTTGCCAAGAGTAACAACCACTTGTGTTGTATGCGGCAGTAAGGTTGAATTAAACCGAAGATGGAGGGAGAACTAGGGGAAGCAAAACATGGGGACGGGAAATAGAGATGAAATTACCCAACCCTTCACCCTGTCCAGTACGCCACAACGCAACTTCCACTGTATATAACTGACACCTCAACTAGAGGTCCATGGGGACCATACCTTAATGTACTAGCAAGGGCAGCCCCTATTCATGTGAGTGATTTCATACATGGGTAGGGCGGCATCCACCATTTATTCCCAAGAGGTTAGTCTCAGAGGGCTCGATGAGGGCACCTGTTTATTTAGTATAGAAAAACCCCAATACTCACAGAAAGTAGTAGTGTTGTCAGTCACCACATCTCAAATTCATTTGTACAAATCTTATTTAGTACACTTCTTCAATCTACACTGCAACTTTTTCTGAAAATGATTCACACTGGGTTCATACTTATGCGATCCCAGACATTGCATGCGATTCGCACCACATTGCTATGCGATGTCTGTCTGTGTGATGCAAATTCAGCCATACAGTTTGGGTGAAATTGCATCACATTTGTACCAAAAATGGTGCAGGACCCTTTATTTGGTACGCACTGGAATCTGATCACATGGGTGTTCAGACCCATGTGATCCGATTTCACAGTTTGCGCTGCGCTCTGCAAACAGATTTTGGGGGTGTCCTTAACTTTCTATTGACGCTCGCAGCAGTTTGCAGAGTATGAACT